>NC_079874.1:22169781-24569781 GCF_023065955.2 Ursus arctos | reverse complement strand
CGTGATGCCACTACACAGAGGAGGAGTAACGACGATGCAGTTCCTGGACACGTGCGTTCTTTCACATGGTGCCAGGCGGGGGAGCATGAGCCTTCGCAAAAGTTGGGGGTGGGGTGTTCTTTTTGAGGTTGTTGTGATGGGGGCTGACCTGTACGTTGTAGGGTGTATAACAGCATCCCTGGTGTCTACCTACCACGTGCCAGGAGCACCCCCCAGTTGTGGCAACCTGCAATGTCTCTTGGGGGAGGGCACAATCACCCCCAGTTGAGAACCGCTGGTCTAACACTTGGGGGCAGGAGTCACCCTCAGTGTAAACGACAGCAGCGTTCCCAGTGGCCCCCTTCTCCCAGCTGTTGGATTTGATACTTAAAAAAACTCTCGGGGTGCCCGGCTGGCTCAGTTGGAGCAGCGTGTGACTCTGGATCTCAGGGTTGTGAGTTCAAGCCCCATGTTGGGTGTAGAGATTACTTAAATAAATAACAACTTGAAAAAATTGCATTTTTGGAAAAGCCTTGGGTTTAAAAGTCATTTTGAAGGCCTCTGTTTCCAAACGAGTAGGGATTAGAAAGTTGGATATTTGGGGGTTTGCTGTTACAAGAGTTCCCCAGCTTCCTTCAATACAGGGGAACTATGGTGTATTTGTGTAAGAGCATTGGGTGGTTTTAGTCTTAGTTTTTCATTTGGATTTTTATTTCGGACATCTTCCTGATGTCCTGAACGTGGAGGTGACCCTGACCCTACGCTTGTGAATAGGAGATGTGTGCCCGTGTGTGACTGTGTGTGTGCGCTTGTGTCTTAATACTTAGTTCTTAGCTGATCACTGACATTGGTGTCCCAAATTTTGAGCTGTTTATGTAAGCAAATAATTGAATTCCATTGTTTTACAAAAGGGATTTGCTTGCAGCATTGTTAACTGAAACTGAAGACGGTATCATTGACCTTTCCAGGTGAGAGGGGGAGAGCTTGTGTTTGGCAAAGGATAGAAACTGAAATGTGAACACCAGGACCATATGGCGTTCAGAAACTTTTATCATAATTTCAGTGAATAGATAATGTGCTTGACAGTTACATTGAAAATTATGCTTAACGCTCACTGCAAAATGTGGAGACGGTGCTTTGGGAGATGAGGAGGAGATTACCTGGGATTCTTTTCTACCTCACGATGCACGATGCACTATGTCATCTATAAAGAACTGATTAGAGTCACGTGAGGATTATCTGCATACGGTTTGGTATTGTATCTGCGGGGAGACATTCAAATCACTGTTGATTGACAGTTTGCTGAAAAGAAAGGTGTTATCCTAATACCTTAATGTGTCTTCTTTAAATGTGGTTATTTTTCTCACTAAAGATTAGTTTCGTGCCATTAAATAAAATTTATCATTCTAATTTAAATAAAAATAAATGCTTAGAAACAAATATTGCGGCTGATAGCGTCTTAAAATTTGCTGTGGGTTTGTTTTTTTTCCGTCGGCGTTGGCTCTGCAGGGGTTATATAACTAATTATAAGCCCAATTGGATCATGTCATTACCTTATCTCATGTCAAATGTTCACATGACAGACCATATCTTGGTCTTTCTGTATGGAATCTGTTCGGTATATCAGAGCGTGAGGAACCCATTTTTCATTTGTTGTGAGCGGCATATGGTTGACTCTACTGGTGTGGGGTCGTGGGTGAAGGATACGTGTGTCTAACCACATGCATTCGATACATCAATATGAGTTTAGAAGCATTGATTTTGCTGGTTATACAAGCCCGAAAATCTTGTTATTAGCATCATAGTAGATGAAAAGAGAAATACGAGAAACAAACTGACGGCCTCAGAGGGGAGGGGGGTGGGGGAATGGGATAGACTGGTGATGGGTAGTAAGGAGGGCACGTATTGCATGGTGCACCGGGTGTTATACGCAACTAATGAGTCATTGAACTTTATATCGGAAACTGGGGATGTACTGTATGGTGACTAACATAATATAATTAAAAAATTATTAAAAAAAATAAAATAATGATCCAGCAGCAAAAAAAAAAAAAAAAAAATGAAATGAGGTTTATATAAGCATCTCGTTTGGTGTCTGTTTTTCTCCTTTTTGAGTAGTTCATACTTTTATGCTGAATTTGTAAAACCTACAAATATAATAAAATGTCACGTTTTGCAGGAATGAATGGATATTAAATGACTTACTTGAAGAATAGGTGAAGAAAATGTGTTTCCCCATTGATCCTTACATAAAAAGTGAAGATTTCCCCTGAACATTTATTTCCCTATTCCCACAGTTCTGTTTCTTTTTTTTTTTTCCCTCAGAGTCGAAAAAGAAAACAATAATGACTTTCTTTTGGTTTTGAGCCTGCTCTTAGTTCGTTTTCGGTGCACACCTATTGCCTGCGTGCTGTATGGTGGGCACTGAGCTTTAAAGAAAGTAGTTCCCAGTGATCGAGATGGAACAGTAGGCTCATTGGCTTTGGCTTGGGTGCACAGAACTTGCGTAGTTTTGTTTTTGCAGTTTTGTTTTTTGTGGTTCTGTTTTCTGTCATGGTCATTGTTCATAGAATGTCTGGATAACAATTTGTTATGTTCGTGGTATTTGTTGAATGAGTACATGAATGAACGAATGCCCAGAGACTGTCCTGGTAGGCCTTTTTCGTTCGCATCCCCTGGAGCACCCACTGTTCTGTAGCATAGGGTCTTCAAGTTCTTACGGGGAAGGAAGCCATAGAATGAAGGCCTAGAACCTCATATTGAAAGTAGTGGTGAGGATTTAGAAATTGCATTGTTTCTTCTCCTGAACATTTTTTCTTCTGAACATCTTAACATCTTCTGATGTTTAAAATCACGTTGGAGTTGGTGTTACAGGCAGTGTTTCTCCTTTGTTTGTCCCCCCCCCCTCCATTTGTCATAGTCTTTAGATTTTCATTAATATGGTAACCACTGGCCACATGTGACTATATATACTTAAATTAATTAAAATTAAATAAAATTTAAAAGCCAGTTCCTCAATGGCACTAGCCAAACATTTCAGGGGCAGCTAGTGGATACCTTATTGGTCAGTGAAGACATGGTGCATAAAGTTTTACTACATAGATGAGAGATGGTTATTCAGATTCTTGCCTAATAGATATTCCAAAGAAGAGATGGTGGAAAAAATCTTAAATCTGAAGAAGAGAAATTTCATACCAGGTGACTGGAACGGAGAATAAAAAGCACATAAAAAAAAATACTACACAAAAAAGCTCATCACGTCGTTTTGAAATATTAGAGATGAAGGCAGTATCTAATTACTCTCCTGGATTTAAAAGTCATATGAAGGATCTAGAATCAGAATGATATCAGATTTCTTAACGGCAGCATTGGAAGTTGAAAAAGAGACTGAGTATAGACTTCTGTGCAAATAATTTTCACTCAGAATTTAAAGTCATTCCTCTACTAGTTGTTAACTAAGGGTAGAATATGAGGGTATTCGTACATACTCAGGATATCAGTAATATTTAGCTTTTACATATCACTTCTCAGAAATCTACTAGGGAATGTGTTCCACCAAAATGAGAGAGTAAACCAAGAAAGGGGGAGATTTGGGATCCTAGAAACAGAATGTATTCTCAAGATGTTGTGGTTTCATGGCAGTGTGAGCTCTATAGCAGGCCTAATGCTGACAAATACAGACTGGAACAGAGAGAAATTTCAGAAGGTCTAATGTGTGTATATTTGAGAGATGTAGGAGTGATTGGGGGGGGAACCCATAGAGCTGACAGATTATCTGAGAATTTTGATGATGTAAAAAATCGAATCAAAAGACTGTGGACAATGCTGGAAGAATTACCAAATGATACAAAGGAAAAAAAAAAAAACTAGGGAAATAAAAACAAGTGCAATTAGTAATCCCAGGAAAACAAAAAGGTCACGTGTGAAAGGACTCATAATCATACTATATTGCTTGCTCAGCAGTGCCCTTTCCATTGTCACAATATCTGTCAAATATAGATTTCACCAAAAACTGTTACAGTGTTGGGAAGATGTGGCAGGGTTAGCATAAGATTGAGGATGGAATTTAAAAAGCCCAAATCCTCATCTATATGTGAGGAAATCAAGTAAGTAATATCTAAAGCTGATAGGGAATATTATTAAGGTTATTTAGAAATGTGGAAGTCATACTGAGGATCACTGCCAATGATACAAACAGTTCTGAGATCTGAAAATGGTTGCTTTGGGAAGTAGAGTCGGGGATAGATGGTGCTATAAAAAGCTTGTTAAGTCAAAAGAGCAGTCTTTGGCCTCACCTGTGTTTTACTTTTTAAAACAATGTACACGCACTGTTTCGAAAAGAATAAAAGTGGTTTGGAACACGAAAGTATATAGGATGTGTCTCCTGTAAAATTGCAGAAATTTTAGTAGGGTCGCCCTTGGCAGTATTGGTATTTGGGCCAGATAATTTTCTGCCTGAGAAGGGCTGTGCTGTGTGCTGCGTCCCTGGCTTTACTAACTAGATGCCAGCAGCATTCTTCCTCCCGTCCCGACAACTCAAAATGTCTCCAGACATTGCCCAGTGTCCCCTGAGAGACAGCCCCATTTGAGAACCACTGATTTAAAGGATTTAAAATGTTATTGAATGAATCATCGCCGTACATAAAAATGCTCTTCAGTATTGGTAACGCAGGAAATGACAGCTTCATTACACAGAACTCGAACCTCATAGCAAATGAAGTGTTCAGAATTCTCTAGTTCCTCATGCCAGTACCCGGCTTAGCCCCTGGCTCTTGGCCCGGTTGATTCAGGGCTCACTAAAAAAAGAAAGGACTCAGGAGGAAATTGCAGCTTCTCTGTTATGCTCAGTGGCTTCTGAAAACATATTTTGGATTTTTTGTGTTGTTTTCATGATGGTACAACTTGAATTTCTCTGGGGTGCAAATGTTAATCATTACGGCCACTTTGGAAAAATATTGCAGCCTTTGGATATATTTCTGTGGTTTGTTGGCTGCAGGACAGATAGATGCATACATTCTTCCTCCCTCCCTCCCCGAGCATCCTTGTGCAAGTTCTTGGTTTAGTTCTTTTTTTTTTTTAAAGATTTTATTTATTTATTTGACAGAGATAGAGACAGCCAGCGAGAGAGGGAACACAATCAGGGGGAGTGGGAGAGGAAGAAGCAGGCTCATAGTGGAGGAGCCTGACGTGGGGCTCGATCCCGTAACGCCGGGATCATGCCCTGAGCCGAAGGCAGACGCTTAACCGTTGTGCCACCCAGGCGCCCCCTTGGTTTAGTTCTTCGCAAGTGTTTTCCCTTAGAATTTACAAAGTAAGTCAACAGGAAAATGGTTCCTCAGATTTTTTGATGTGGATGAAACCTCATAAATAATTTAATACCCTCATTTCACAGCTGAGGACTCTGGTCCAGAGGGAGTTTCTTATAATTAATTAGTAACAAAGTGAGGCCTGTAAATCTGCCCTTCTCTTTTTCCCCTAACTTTTCTTTTTTCTTTTTTAATACGGTAGCTGTGGCATGAAGGCAGAAGGGGGTAGGGCAGCGGAGCAGGCATCTGGCAAGTCGTGTCAGCATTTTCACAGTTTGGGGCTCTGAGTGTCGTCTGCCAGGGGCAGGAGCCCTTATAAGCCAAGAGAACAAGAGAAAGATCAACGGCTGGCTCAGCTAGGGGGCCCCTGGCTCCCACTTGGGAGGAACTCTGTGGGTTCGCTGATATCTTGGAAGTCGCCCCTTGTGGGAGAGTGCTGCCTGCGGGACCAGCTGGCCCGGGTGGCCTCCTCTTCCCTCTGCTCGACGGGGCACCCATGCTGTCCACTGCCTGGCGTCCTGGCACTGTGCTGCCCGCAGCCCCTTTCCTGAGCACCCTGCGAGCGTCTCCCGATGTTTTAGGAACCTCAGTGCCCGCTTGCCTACCTTTGATGCCTCCAGCACCGCTCAAGCTGCAGCTGCCTTCTCTTCCTCGTCGCCTGACTTCATGGGCCCACAGGAAGGCTGCAGCTTCCATGAAGCCTGTCTAGAGTTCTTTCACGTAGCGAGCGTGGACAGAGGAGACAGTGCGGTGTCTTGTCATCCTGTCATCTGTTCTCCTGGTCATCCATTTCAGTGGCCATTATTTGCTCGTCGTTCCATGATGTTTGAGAGATGTCTGTCCCTAGATGCCAGGGATACCACCCCGCCCTGGATTTCCTCCTACCTCTCTGCACACTCCCGTCTCATTGACAGCTTCTCCTCTCCGTGTTCCATCCTCGGCTTGCAGTCTTTAGACCAGTGGCTCTCTGCAGGGTGCTTGTGCCCTCGGGGGGGACACCTGGTAACATCTGGGATCAGTGTTGGTTATCACCGCGAAGGGGGCGCGTGTGTGAATTGCTACCGGGGTCTAGTGGGTGGAGCGGGGGCGGGGGGATGGCGCTTAGGGCCCCAGGCGGCCCCCACCGCAGAATTATCTGATCCACACTGTCAGCAGCGCCCGGGGTGAGAAACCCTGCTTTGAACGTTCCCATTCTGGCCCGTAGCTTTTGAGCATCATGGTAACGGGATGACTTCCAGACTTAATTCTGCAACTGTGACCTCTCCTGATTGCTTGGACTGGTGTCCTTAACTACCTAGGTAATGGTAATAGTCCACTTACAGCTAGGATGGGCATTTCACAGTTCACATGTAAAAAAGGCTTGCTTTTCCTCTCTTCAGTCCGCCTGCGTCCCAGGAAGTGGCACCACGTTCCAGGCTGACGCTCAAGCCCTGACCCTGGAAGTCATGCTGCATTCCCCCCCCCCCCCCCCCCATCACACATGCCTTCGCCCCCTCCCGTGAGTTCTCTAGGTCAGAATGTCCTAGAACCCTGTACACTCTCTGTATTTCATGCTTGTCTTTCCTGCTGGCACCACGTGAGCCACCGGTGGTTCTCTACTGAGCAAGAGTGTCTCTGGATTTTGTTCCAAGCTTGACAGGAGCCCCTGAAGGGTTTTTTTAATGGCAGGGTGATCAGATTTTCTTTTCTCATTAACTCTGGTGCTGGGTGAAGAATAAGGTGTAGTGGGGCCTGGCTAGGATCAGACTCCTTTCTGTGGGCTGTGAAGTCCTCTGTGACCCGGGACCTGTTATTACTTCTGGTGCCCAGCCTACCGGCCTTCCTCCCTCCCTCTTGCCAAGGTTACTCTCACCACAGGACACTTGCACTTTCTGTGTCTGCATTGTGGCCTCTCTTGTCCCTGTTCAGACGCTCCCTCCTCAAAAGAGTGCTGCCCCAGGCCCCAACATAAGTCAGCTCCTTGCTGGTGGTCACTTTCTCTTTTACTACCGACTGGAGTTTTGTAGTTCTGTCGTCTGAAGTGATCGCGCTCTGTGTTTGCTTTCTCGTTTATGGTCCTTGCTCTTCCATCACCAGGTTTCCCCCTTTTTCCCTGCCCGGATGGGTACATTCCACGAGACCAGGCACTATACGTCCCTAATGCCGAAACAGCACTGAGCACCACTTGCGTTTTCTGCAAGACTGAACGAGCCATTGTCAGTAGAAACTTGCTGAGTTGGGTTGAATCTAGAAATACCTATGTTTTCACTTAGCATGCTTTGGGAGGGCAGAGGAAAATGTGTCTGGTAAGAACTCAGTGGATTTTTCAGTTATGGAAATTTCCTGGTGATAGGATCATAATTGCTTGTGAGATCCTGAAACTTTTGACCAGATTCGTGTGGTATAACTGGGGAATGAACCCTACGAGGCACCCACGGTGGTTGTGTACCGTCTCACATATGATTCTTTGCTCCTGTCGTATCCCTAATTCAGATATGTGCTGGCCGGTGGAACGGTCGACGGTGTACTCCAGGATGTTTTCGCGGACACTTTTGCCTCACTTCCGTTACTTTTCATTAACAGGTAACTGAAGACGGAAAACAGGCCTGGAAAGAAACCCTCAAAGGAGGAAGGGATTTGCCTGCATTTGGCTCTGAGTAAGTGAAATTGTAAAATGGATTTTTTATTATGTAATAAATATCCTGTCAACCTCTTCATATTTTCTGTGCTTAAAAATTAAATGTTAGTGTATTGGCTCTAAGTACTGGAAATGGTGATTTCTCAAGATTTCTTGTAACAGGTAATTTTGCTAGCAAGAAAGTGCTGTGTGTCTGCCTCACACAGCTTCTGAAGTGAGAGATTTTAGGAAAGAGAAATGGAGATGACTATTAAACTCCGTGTGCTTTGGAGAGAAGTATCATTTCTGCTGATGTTTCCCATTTGCATCTGAGGCCCTTTTTTGTCCTTGGAAATCTGCTTTACAACCAACGAGGGCTTTTGACTCTTGGTCTGCTACACGCTCCGTTCCTCTTGTTCTTCTCGGTATGTGCGTGGAGAATGACAGGCTACCGTGGAACCACCTGCCGACCAGCCAGGACTTTCCAGAACCAGCTTGTTTGGGCACCCTCCTGAGGCAGCACGGCCTGTGACGGAGGCCGCTGCAGAGTGTTCTCCTTTGCTCTCAGCCCTGCCTGGGCTGCCGTGGGAGCAGACACAGTCCAGAGTCACGTCGAACAGGCCTCCGGGGTCCTGGAGCTCTCCTCTTGGCTGCTGTACTGCACCCAGTTTACAGAGAGGCCCGGTGCCCTCTCAGATCAACGGCATCCTTTTCAGAGCACTGGGTGTGAAAGATCTTCCGTCTCTGGGATGACCGTTTGCTCGGTCTGTTATTTCCGGAGCATCGTGGAGTATACAGAGATGTGTGTGATGTGTCTTGTTTTGGGGGCTGAGGCATTACAGATGCATGACGTGGGGGGCGCGGCAGAAAGCCATGGTGTGAATGGGCATCCCATGCATGGTGTAGACGTTCCCTGCTGACAGAATTCTGAGCAGTGCTCTTTTTTTAGATTTTATTTATTTTATTTTTTTTTTTGAAGATTTTATTTATTATTTGAAAAAGAGAGCGCATGCACGCGTGAGCAGGAGAAGCAGAGGGAGAGGGAGAGGCAGACTTCCTGCTGAGCCCCTGGGAGCCTGATGTCGGGCTCGATGAGGGGTTTGACCCTGGGATTCTGGGAACCGAAGGTAGGCGCTTAACCAGCTGAGCCACCCAGGCGCCCCTGAATTTTGAGCAAGGCTCTTAACACCGTGTGGCAGAGCAGCCAAAGAAAGCTGGACATTGCTCATGGAAGGGAGACTCCAGGTGGGTCTGGTCGTGGAGTATCGATTCATACCGAAGAAGTACGTTCTAGGCGGGGGCTGACTCTATGGGCAGAGGTGAGGAGCCAGGAAGAACAAAGCTTTTTTTTTTTTAAGATTTTAATTTATTTATTTGACGGAGAGCTAGCGAACATGAGAAGGGGGAGTGGGAGGCAGAGGGACAGGGAGAAGCAGACTCCCCAAGGAGCAGGGAGCCTGATGGGATCATGAGCTGAGTCAAAGGCAGACGCTTAACTGACTGAGCCACCCAGGCGCCCCCCCCTTTCCTTTTTTTCGGGGAAAGTTGATAAAGCAGCCTGGTGGCATTCATTGAGCAGGGTGGTGGGGGAGCAGAAGGGGCCTACGGAAGGGCAAGGACTGTGGACGGGACCGGGCCTCCATGGTGTTCAAAGGAGGCTTTGGGTGTTCAGCATTAGGGCTGCCGTCTTCATCGACCTGGGTGTACCTGAGGACTGCAAGCCCATCAGGAACGGAGGGACAGCCCGTAGGTCGAAAGGGCACCAGACGTGACTTTTATAACCAACCCCTGCAGGGCAGAAAGAATGGGAAAGTGTGACAGAATAGCCGTAAGACACGTGTGTGCCAGATGTTGCCTTCACTGGGATAGTTCACAGAGGGGACAGTTCGCTCACGGGAAGTGTGCTGTCGAGTGGTCGTCCCTGTTCACAGAGTTGTGCTCCCGCCCGTGCAGTAGCAGTCCTTCCACCAGACCCCTACATGGACCGTTGTCAGAGTAGAGCGCCCCCTACTCCTGCGTCCCCCGTCCCTGACAAGCACAGACTACTTCCCGGGTCTGCGGGTCTGCCCGATCCCAGGCGTTGCATGGAAACGGCATCGTGGAGTACGTGTTCTTTGTGACATCTGTTACTCAGCATAATTGTCATGTTGTCACAGTCCCCGGTGTGGTAGGACGCGTCTGTGGACCATTCCTTTTTCTTGCCAGATACTACTCCGTCGTGTGAATAGGCCACATTTTGTGTGTTCATCAGTCAGACAGTAATTTTGAAGGCTTCTCTTCCGAAGTGATGTTAGACTCCCAAGAAGTTGCAGAAATATACCGTGAGTTCCAGAGTACCACCCCCGCCCCCCCCCCCACAGTCTTCCTGGAATGAGAGCGTCTCCCATCACGATCCCCCGATCCCGCAGTCCCGCATTATCATGAGAGGGAAATGGAGCCTGGCCCTGTGGACTCAGATGCAGACCTTGTCTGGGTCTCTCCAGCGTTCACGTGCACTCGTGTGTGTGTGCTTGCATGGAGCTGGACGGGCGTATCACCCGTATGCGTTCACACAGCCACCGCCATAATCTGACGCAGAACTGTCACATCACCAGCAGGGCTCCTCATGACACTCCTTTAGGTTCCCCTCTCCAAGTCCTGGCAGCCGCCAGGTTCTCCATCTCTAGAATTCTGTCATTTCGGCAATGTCAGGAAGATGGAATTGTACGGCATCTGGCCTTTGCAGACTGTCTTTATTCTCTCCGCTGAGGCCTTGAGCCCCATGCAAGCGGTGGGTGTCAGTGGCTCGTGCCTGTTTAATGCGGAGTGGTTAAGCGCTGGATGGCTGTACCAGAGCTTGCTTATCCACTCACTGCTTCGGGCGTTCGGGGTCTTTCCAGCCGGGGGCTGTTACAGGTAGAGCTGCTGTGCACATCCGGGCACAGGTGTTGCTGTGGACCTGATGCTGTCTTAAGTCCCCAGTTTATGCCTTGGGTAGTCCTGTGCCATCGATGCCGTGGTGGGGGTCTGTTGACCAGACAGAGACACGATGGCACAGCGAGGCCGTGGGGCTCCCGGGGTCCCGTGGGGGAGCAGGCACTTGGAGCGGACTCTAGCTGGCTGAAGCCCCCCGTGCCACTGCGTTCAGAAGGTACGGCCGTGGTGCTGGGCCTCTCTGCCTTCCAGATCCTGTTGACATACGGACAGTGAGACCCCGCTGGCCACACGGAAGGAGTTGCCACCGGGGACCATTGCCTTCGTGGACGAACGCAGAGCTGCCGCGCAAGGAGCAGAGCCCAGTCACCGTCGAGCTGCGTCCCTGTGGGGGACCGCTGTGTATGGGGAAGAGCCAGCTCGAGGAGGCAGCCTCCAGATCCGTCCGCAGCACGGCACCGGGAACCCTGGGGCTCTTGTTAGCTGGTAGGGCGACTGGGGTCAGAGCCGCGGGCTCCATGGGGCACATGTGCAGCCGACTGCTGCTGCGCTCTCCGAGGCCAGCCCTGCAGCCCTCCAGCTGTGCTGTCTCCAGGAGCCGCCTTCGCAGGGCCTGCTGGTTTCCACTGGGAGGGGGCGTTAGCTCATCAAAACAGTGAAGGGTGCGGTGCCCTTTGCGTTTGTGTGGCTCTTGTTGTTCCTGTGAGGACAGAGGAAGCAGAGGCAGGAGGGCCGACCTCGAGTGGGCCAGCTCTGGTCACACCTCTTGTTTTCATCACCCACGCCCTGTGGGACCTCCAGAACTTGGTTAGTGCCCCTGAGCCTCAATCTTCTCCTCTGTGCAGTGGGAAGGGAATCCCTGCTTTGCGGTCCGTTGGTACAAGACACGAAATTGCGGAGTGTCTTCTACGGTCCACGTGCGTTCCCGCTTCTCCCTTCTACTTCTTTCCTCCCCCTCCCCATCCACAGCCTGGAAGGGATTCAGAACCCTGAAATACTCAGTGTTTGCATTTGGGCTGTATTCTGTTTGCTCAATGTGCGGGGTGTGTGTGTGTGTGTGTGTGTTGCGTTGTGTGGCTTATTCTAAACACTTGCCGTCTGCATTCTCGTTTCTCTCTCGTTGCTATCCTTTTCGGGGTCTCAGTCACACGAAGGGTGACTAACTCTCACCAGTACCTTCCTGTTCATTCCGTCCAAGAAGGGCACGAATGATCCAGGTACTTGTCATCAAAGGGAGCCGTGGCTCACACAAGTATTGTGTTGGAGCCTGAAGCCTTGGTTGGGTGTTAGAGTGGATCCAAACTGGACATTGCTATAGTGACAAGACAGGGACGCGGCTGGATGGCAGCTGGGCTGTGCGACCTGTTACAGGCCAACCCGGTTGTGGGGGTTTCATACTAAGTTGGGAAAGGTGGCGCCCCAGAGGGGTCTTGGAGTAGGCTCAGGGTACAGCGGGGAGGAGTGGGGTGTTGCTGATCTGTCTTATCAAAAGCAGTAAAGCTTCGCAGGTTACCTTGGAATCATAGTTTCTTGATTTAAGGGCGTCAGTTCCCTGTGGATAATCCGCAAGAACGATTGCTTCTTGTGGTCTCCAGCTGATGTACAGTCCTTGATGAGTGCTGTTGGATAACACAATCCAGCTTTTTGTTCCGTCAATTTGCCGTTCCAATTTATTCAGTGTTCTTTTCTTTCAAACACCGTTTGTCTTCACCCACTCTCGTGGATGCCCAGAACACACACGTGGAGCCCCAGACAGTGCCTCCAGGTTCTCAGGAAAACTGCTTCCTCGCGAGAAGCTGGGTATTCCTTTTTTCCTGAGCCCAAGCAGACGGGGAAGAGTGCGCCCTCTTCCCAACTAACGGCTTGAAAGTCTAGTGAGTTTCCTGTTGCAATTTGACTCACATGAGCATTAATTAAGTTCTTGATGAATTAAACTCAAGAATAAACTCTTGAAATTGGTTTTAGGTTCTGGTTGTAACATGGCTAGGAAGGGGCCTCAAAATGATGAAACAATTGCTTCGTTTCTGACATTTTTCACTACTTCTGTCTCTTATAATGAATCAAAGTATGTTGTTTTTCCTAATATGTGCTTTGTAAACATGGGTGGTTCCCAGGTGTCTCTCAGTTCAGGACGTGGTTGTCAGCTGGGGTATTTTTTTTCCCCGCGGGGGACACTTGGCAAAGTCTGGAGACCTATATTTCAGGACTTGGTCTGTGTGTTGGGGAGTACTGGCATCTAGAGGGTGGAGGTCAGGGATGCTGCTAAACACTGTCCAGGGCACGGGACAGCCTCCCTCACGCCCTCCCGCACCCGAAAGTTACCTGGCCTGCATGTCAGTAGTGTTGAGGTTGGCTGGTTTGAGCCATGCCCACGACTTTGCATATGTAAGCTACGGCCCTCTGTCTTCTTTCATAGTAGTGACTCTTGGCCCTGGCCTGGGTATGAAGCACCACAGCGGGGAGTTCCACACATTGGGCCTCCTACAGCGACGCCAACATTCAGTGTAACCGTACACTTGGAAAAGAATAAGGCTCTAGCCCTGTATTTCTATTCCTAAATTACGTTTTTCTTTGCATTAAAAAATAAACAGTTTTGACAACATGATCAGTATAATCCATAGGCATCTAATCAGCTCAACCTCATTTCATTTATAATCTATTAAGAAAAATAATTTACATAATTTGGTTTCTTTATGGTCAGTAGCAATTCTGAATTTATTCCTTAGAATAATTATACAGTTCTTCAAATTTCCTATCTTTATAAGACATCTGTATGCAAAATTAGCAAAATTTTTAAAAAAGATTTATTTATTTTAGAGAGGGAGCATGTGAGCAGAGGGAGAGGGATTGAGAGAGAGACAGTCTGAGGCAGGCTCCACGTGCAGCAGAGTCCGACCAGCTCGATCTCATGACCCTGAGGTCATGACCTGAGCCGAAACCCAGAGCAGGACAAAAATAGCAAATTTTTAACGGAACCCCACACATGAAAATAGTCCCCTGCAAAAAGACTACAGTGGAAAGATCATGCCTTTACGTAATACCTATTCAAGTTAGGTTTCCAAAGGAGTCTTTTTCATTTCTTAACATGCACATAATTTACTACGTTGACCATTTTTGAGTTTTACCTCAGTGTCATTGTGTTCACATTTTTGTGCAAGTTTTTGTCATCTTCTCAGGTGGACAGTCTGCCCCATTGTGCACTGACTCCCGGTTTCCGTCCTCCAGCCCCCGGCTCCCACCGTCCACTCTCTGTCTCCACAGGTTTGCCTATTCTGTGAACCTCTTCAGGTGGAATCATTCAGTATTTGTCTTTTCGTGTTTGGTTTATTTCACTCAGTATAGTAGCTCCCGTGTTCATCCATATGGTAGCCTGTGTCAGAATCCCCTTCCTTTTTGAGGCTGAGTAATGCTCCGTTCTGTGTAGAGACCACGTTTGGTGTTTCTGTTCATCCATTGTGGGATGGTTGACTGGTCTGCAAAGAAGGATTTTAGAGTTGGATCCCTCGTGTCTGGTCCGTCACTGCTGCTCAGACAGAGATAGCAAATGAGTCTGGATTCTCGTGGTGAATTTGTGTTGTACCCACACAGAAGCCGCCCGACCTTTCCTCGCGCACATCCTGGAGTGCTGTTAACACAGTATTCTGCTGTCTTAGGAACTGTAGCTGACCCTTGAATAACCTGGGTTGGAACTGCGCAAGTCCACGTAGATGCAGATTGTTTTTGGTAAATATAGTACAGTTCAGTATTTTTCTGTTATAAAAATTACAGTATTTTCTCTTGCATGTGACTGATTTTCTCTCTCATGTGACTCATTGTCTCTCTCTCTTTTTAAAAGATTTATTTATTTATTTATTTATTTATTTATTTATTTTAGAGAGCGAGAGTGCGTGTACAAGCCAGTGTGAGCAGGTCGAGGGGCAGAGGGAATCTCAAGCAGGCTCCCTGCTGAGCGTGGCAGGGCTCGATCTGACAACCGTGGGATCACAACCTGAGCTGAAATCGAGTCACACGCTTCGCCGACTGAGCCACCCGGACGCCCTTCCATATGATTTTCTTACTGACATTTTCTTTGCTCCAGCCTACTTTATCGTGAGAATGCAGTAGATAGTACATGTCACATACCAAGTGTGTGTGAACTGAGTGTCTATGTTCTCATTAAGGCTCCTGGTCAACAGTAGGCTGTTCATTTTGGGGCAGTTGGAGGTTTGACACGGATTTTCAGCTGTGTGGGGGGTGGGTGTCCCCATGCCCTAAATTGTTCAAGAGTCAACTGCACTCTTCTGAGAGGAGCTTTATACGTTTGTTCCACCTGCTTCTTTATTGCCTTTAGCTTCCAAAGCACAGAGCAGTGGAAGTAAGTACTTAAAGCAGGCGCAGAAGCTTCCAGAAAGGCACCCCTACCGCCCGCTTCCCACTGTGCACTCTTGAAATGAGATTTCTTTCCTGCCTCCTTCCCCTCTTCGTCTCTGGCCACCGCTCTCTGTCACAGAACCGTCCTGCACCTGTTCTTGAATGGGCATTCTTCTTCCCACCTCCTGGGACCTTACTTTTCTTTCTTTCTTTTTTTTTTAAAGATTTTATTTATTTATTTAACAGAGATAGAGACAGCCAGCGAGAGAGGGAACACAAGCAGGGGGAGTGGGAGAGGAAGAAGCAGGCTCATAGCGGAGGAGCCCGATGTGGGGCTCGAACCCAGAACACCGGGATCACGCCCTGAGCCGAAGGCAGACGCTCAACCGCTGTGCCACCCAGGTGCCCTGGGACCTTACTTTTCTGCAAAAGAATGAACTTTGGCTCTGTGTGTATGCTTTCTTTGAGACATTTTTTGCAATCTGCACGTTGAGATCTTTCCATGAAAGGATGTTCAGTTATTCTGCAGTGTGGTGTCTGTCATTGTGCACTGCTCAGCACTGGGGTCTGCCTTTGTCCTGGCCTGTTACCTAGCCCAGTACTTTGTTCTAAAGCAACGGCTCTTTCCGTACCAGAGCATCCTGTCAGCTGTAATGAGTTTCTAACTTTATTTGCACAGAGCAATCAGAATGCATTTCTTTGACTTTTTGGTGCAAAGTAGGACAGCAGAACGGATGGGGATTTATCTGTTCATTTGTTCAGATAATGAGTGCTTTCTGAGTGCTGGGTGCTAGGGAGGGAGTGAGACCTTGTTTGCAAGGGCTGCGACAGCAAAGATTTGATATTTGGTTGTGGATGGAAAAGGTGGAGGGCAAGCACACAGAGCTCATTGAAATAGTTAAAAGCCTGTTACAGAATCCAGAGCGTGTGTAGCAATTTACCTTCCTTCACAAAGTGCTCTCGTGGCATTTTAAGTTCCTCAAAATGCACGTCTGCTTTTTTATTTCAAACTAATGAAATAAGACACTCTCAACCACTTGTCGTTTTGTAAATGTAAAGCTTCCTTGGTAAGGCAGGTCCTCCCAGCAGGAGGATTTTTCTGGCTTAGACAGTGGGCTGCATTTAATCTCTATTTTATAGTGCTGATTAATTTTAAGTATGACTTAAATTTTAATTTATGGTTTCTTTTTAAAATTAATCACATTATTGGGTGCTTTCATGATTTCATTAAAAAACCTTCCTATTGGAGGCTCCGTATTTGACAGTAGCAGACGGCAGGGTGCTTGACCTTAAATATCTTCTACACCTGCCTTAAAGACGTTTTTCTTTGTGACCACGCACGGTTTGGTTTATAAAATATGGATTCCCCTGAGCTCCCGAATTTTAGTTGCAAATAGCACATTTGCCAGTGAGTTCTTTTCCCGGGGTTTACCTCCATAGAATATGGTCATTTTGTACTCAGTAGCTATTTGTCTTTGTCAAAGCATGGAGGTAGAATATTAATCTTGTATGAAATTCAGATAAGCAGGGAGCAGATGGATTTATGACTCTCGAAACCTCTAAACTCTGCAGCGGTGGGGAGTTGTTAACCTGTGAATAAAGAAATTCTGGACCGTGGCTTGCAAGGGCTGGCGTGACCCGATGGGCACAGCATCCGTCGCCGTGTGTGGGAGAGTGTCTGGTGCCGCGTCTTCTCGGGCGTGGGCTTACTGCTGTCCTGTGCGCTCTGGGCTGCCTCTGGGCCAGGAGCGAGTGCTGACTCGTGTACTTCACGGTCTCCCGGCTGCAGGCGGAGCTGCTCCGCGTCCCCGGGAGGCTGCGGGGTCCCAGCGGCAAAACCAAGTTCCCGGGTCTGTTTCGTCTCCGGAGGCAGAGGCCAGGCCCCGTGTCGGCAGGTACAGGTGCGGCAGCGGCCCAGGTCCGGCATCGAGGGGGCCCTCCCGGGCGTCAGCGTATACGCAGCCTGTCCCCTGCAGTGTGACTTCATCACGAGGAGGAGAGCAGGTGCCGGGCGTAGTGGGGTGCATCGGGCCACGTGGGGATTTTGGAAGTGGCCGTGAAATGACTGTCTGTGGGGATCGTTCTTTGGGACTGGAGCTGATGGCCGCAGTGCGCCACAGAATGTGCCGGATGCTTAGACACAAGAAGGTCTGCCTGGTGATGTCCCTCCCAGCGCCTTGGCTGGGACACACTTTATGTAGGATTCTGGAGGAAGGGGGCTCGGTGAACGGGTAGCACCTCATTGCCCATGTGTCCGAGAGTCACCGGCAAGAAAGAAGTGTCCTGTCTGGAAATTGCAGCAGCAGTTTTGAAAAGGTTACCCCCGTGTTGAGAACAGTCAAGCAGGTGAGTACCCCCAGACTGGCACAGGGGTGCTTGGCCTCGTCCGAGCGGCAGTGCCCCGTGCTTGGCTGTATTTCCTGTCCTGAAGAAGGAGTGGCACGCCATGAGTGCGTGCACCTGTGCGAGGGCGCTCGGTGGGCCGTAGCAGCTTTCGCCAAAGGCATGTTTCCGAACAGCTCTGTGGGCACCTGATTCATCTCCCATCCCATTCATTCGTTTAACGTGTCTGATTCGATGGTGTTTGGAGTATTCGCAGAGTTGTATGGCCGTCACCACCATCTTAATTTTAGTGTATTTTCAACATGCCAGAAAGAAATGCCGTCCTCCTTCACAGCGACTCCCCACTCCTCCCTCCCCAGCCCCTGGCAACTGCTAGTCTGCCTTCTGTCCCTGTGGATTTACCCGTCTGGGACATTTCGCGAAATGGAAGCAGGTAATACGTGGCCTTTTGGGACTTGCTGCTTTTACTTTGCGTCCCGTTTTCGAGGCACATCCGCGGTGGAGCGTGTGTCAGTGCTGCGTCCTTTGTGCAGCCAGGTAATGGCCCTTGTTGTATGCAGTGGCCCCGTGTTGTCTCTCCGTTCCTCACTTGACAGACACGTGGGTTGTTTCCGCTGTCTGACCACGTGAGTGATGCTTCCGTGAGCATTCCGGTACCAGTTTTTATGGGAATGCCCACGAAAGAAGATGTCGAGGACCCCGTGAACTGTTGCCTACCGCACTAATATAGGAAGGTTTTCAAGACACAGATGTACGTTTGAAAAGTTACCTGGGAGGTGCACTCGGTTAAGCGCCGACTCTTTGCTTCCGCTCAGGTCATGATCTCAGGGTCGTGAGATCGAGTCCTGCATTGGGCTCCGTGCTCAGCCCAGAGTCCGCTTAGGATTCTCTCCCTCTCCCTCTACGCCTCTTCCCTGCTCTCTCTTTCTCTCCCTAAATTAAATAAGTCTTTAATAAAATAAGTTATTTTTTATTATTTTAGGTTCTATGTGAGATAAGTGTACTTTTAAATGTGTTTGAATCTTTTTGCCCCCCACACCCCTCCGGTTGGTGTCTGCTCAGGTATTCACGCATGAGTGTGCTGTGTACAGGAGGTGGTCTGGCCGGATAGCAGGAGTACGTGAAGAGATGAGGCAGGTCATTCAGGCAGCTGCACAGATCTCGCTTGCACCAGTAACTGCAGTAGCTGTCAAGCATTTTCCTTTTGCCCAAATTTGCAATTTTATGGCAATCTCGATGTTTTCCGGGTTCATAGCTTTTTCATTTATTACGTGTAAATGTAGAGTAACGGTCTTCTCGTTCAAATACGGTGTACGCCCGAAACTGATACGGTATCCTGTGATAATTGTACTTCAGTAAAAAAAAAACACACACACACACACACAAAAACCTCAAGGATTAAGAAAAATTACGAGTTTAAGGTCAAGTGGTCAGTTTGTAGAAATTCCAGGGTGTTTTTTTTTTTTTTTTAAGTCTTTGACTAGCACGACATTATAAAAAGAAAGGAATTTTGCTTACTTTCCCAAGCGTAGAACCTCAGATGTGCCTGGTGTCCGTTTGAATGTGCCCACCAGGTAGTTATTCTTCCGCTGAGGTCTAAGACGCACGCACGGGGCTTAGAGCAGTAAAGAACTTGGATAACCTAGAGTCCTCTTCAGCAGAACTTTCTGTGTAGAGAGGGAGCTGTTCATATCTGTGTTACAGTGGGGTAGCCACGAGCCCCATGGGGCTCTTGATCCCTTGAAATCAGCCTCCTGTGCCTGAGGCACTGAATTACAGGTTTTATTGAATTTTAATTTATTCAAGATTCCATAGCTGGATACCTGGGAACCAGTGTGGGACCTAACCCCTTTAGAGCAGGGCTTCTCCAAGCGGGTGGTTTTGCGTTCGCCCCCCCTCCCCTTCCCTGGACATCTGGCCATGTCTGGAGGCGTTTTGGAGTGTCCCAACTCAGAAGACGGTGCCCCTGGCATCCGGTGAGTGGAGCAGACCGGGGACGCTGCCCGGGACAATTAGCGAGGAATGATTTGGATCTAAGCGTTAACAGGGCCATGGTGCAGAAACCCTGCTTTATTTTTTTTTTTTTAAACATATACTGTATTATTTGTTTCGGGGGTACAGGTCTGTGATTCATCAGTCTTACACAATACACAGTGCTCAGCACAACACATACCCTGCCCAGTGTCCATCACCCAGCCTCCCCATCCCTCCCACCCCCTCCACTCCAGCAACCCTCAGTTTGTTTCCTGAGATTGAGTCTCCTGTGCTTTGTCTCCCTCTCTGGTTTCTTCTTGTTTCATTTTTTCCTCTCTTCCCCTAGGATCGTCTGCCTTGTTTCTCAAATTCCACATATCAGCGAGATCATATGGTAATTGTCTTTCTCTGATTGACTTATTTCACTTAGCATAATACCCTCTAGTTCCATCCCCGTTGTTGCAAATGGTAAGATTTCATTTTTTCTGCTGGCTGAGTAATACTCCATTGTGTGTACGAACCACATCTTCTTTATCCATTCATCCGTCGATGGACATCTGGGCTCCTTCCACAGTTTGGCTGTTGTGGACATGGCTGCTATGAACATTGGGGTGCAGGTGCCCCTTCAGATCACTACATTTGTATCTTTGGGGTAAATGCCCAGCGGTGCAATTGCTGGGTCGTAGGGTAGCTCCATTTTCAACTTTTTGAGGAACCTCCACACTGTTTTCCAGAGTGGCTGCACCAGCTTGCATTCCCACCAACAGTGAAACCATGCTTTAGATTCACAAGGCTGGCATGGTCCTTGGTGATGCTGGAGACAGCTGCAGACCCGTCTCATACATGCGGAGATGGGGCTTGCTCGTGGGGTCAGGCCTCGGGCAGGTGCACAGCCCAGTGGTGCCAGGGCCAGGACAGTAAGCCGGGCATCCGCCTCCGTGTGGCTTGGACATCGAGTGTAGAAATAAATAGAAAGTCGATGTTCGTTAGGAGGCAGAACAGTAACACAGCAGCAGTGTTTCAGTGTACTGGCTTTATGTCGTTAAATGAGAGGGGAAGCAGAGTTCTCTGCCTGTGCACTTTGTTCTCTCAAATCCAATTTAGAGAAACCTGACCCTTTGCTCTGCACACCCCTGTTCCCCAGCATCATGAGAGGGGGCTGCGATGCCCAAATACGCCCTCATCACGCTCAGGTTCGCTTACTCACCTCTCCAAGATACCTAGAAAGCATTTGGAAAGGTCCTCTTTTGCAAACCAGTCTCGGCAGTATTTGGCAAAAGCAAAAGCGATTCATTGGATCATCACAAGGGAGCTGTAACTTCCCGCTCAGTGCCGTGATGACATTCCTGAGCGCTCACCAGGAAACCTGCCCCCAGCACACACACCAGTTGGAGGTGGTCCCCCACTTCCCGGCTCCCCAGGGCTCCCCCCAAAGTGCCGTGGCTAGAGGTTGGCCCCAATGAGGAGAAACCCAAATTGTTGGCGTCGTAATTAGTAACACACACATGTTTAAGCGTTGGGATTGAAAATTCGTCGCCGCCGAGCTGCGGCAGGCAGAAGGGAAGCCCCAGAGATGGAGGGCTGAAACGGGGCTCTGTTGGCGGGGCGACGTGGGCCGGGATGCTGCCGGTCACACAAGTGCTGTCCTGTGCCCGAGGACAAATGGGTCGCCTGTGATGGGATGCAGGGGCGGCTTTGGCAGGGAGACCGCGCCCGGCGTAACGGGACTTGAATTGGCCGTTTCTTTGCGGGATCCTGCAAATGGTTGCTGCATCTGTCATCCTGAGGAAGCTCGGATGGCTTGCCAAGCAGATAATATTGATGGTTTAAAAAAGAAATAAAGTGAACCCATGATGCTTCTATTCCCTGAAAATGATTTTTATCCTATTTGCAAAAACCAGAGATGGAAGTAGGACAGTCAGCAACTTCAGAAGACCGTTATCCAAGGAGTTAAGTGGAAAGCATTCTGAGAAATAAGCTCTCTGGCAAACCCGAAGCCCCAGGGGGATTTGGATCTTATTTAATGTAAAATTCCTTGAAGCAAAGACTCACAGGCATTATGTTATGGTTCCAGGCAGTTTATTGTGTTTTTTTTTCCCCCCTAAATATTTGTGAATGTGTGAATTACTCTGTGTGCTAACCATGGGAAATAAAACCACAGGCAGGGGGAGGGAGTGTCAAATAAATTCCTTTTCAGCAGAGAATTGAAGCATCTAGTTACAACAGGATCCATCCCGACAACAGCGTGATGCAAGAGGCTGTAACAGATCTGAAATGGGCCACCGATGTGTCCCCTCCTCACTCAGTGCTCTGACCCGCTGGGAAGCGTCCTCACCAGCGCTGTCCTTCAGTGTGGTTACGATGAGAACTTTTCGCCCCTGACTGTGGGGATAGCAAATGCACTGCTTCGAGCATGTTGATTATACCTCTTTGACGGACTGGCCTTCCCATTTCTTGCATGAATGCTTCCTGATAGAATTGGCATTTGGAACGAGGATAATTAGATTGGCTCTCAGCTGCACGTGTGAGCTGAGACGGGCTTCGGAAGCATGGCCTCCTGCAAGGCTCCGGGAGGAAGTGACGGGGAAGCGAATCGCTGGCGACGGTTGTCACATTACACAGCCCACGATGTCCTCAGTGTGTGGGGATCTGGTGGGTTCGATGTCGGGATCCCCGCGTGGGGAAGATTCTCTGTTCCCAGCGAGTCCCGCGGGAGACAGAAGCACAGATAGACGTGCAAGAGAAGTGGGTGGTTTGGGGATGGAGGCCGGGCTACGACTCCGCGGTCTCCCCACACGGCTGTGCATGCATTGCAGCGTGCTACCCCTGCTCTGTTCTGCCCCCCCCCCCCCCCCCCCCCCGGAGAGCAGGGCAGGAGCGCGGAGCCATTGTTGTCACGTGGGATCGGGAGCGTCTGTGAGAAAGTCAGGCGGGGAACACGTAAAGACAGACAGAGCTGGGGGATCTTCACCTGGGTGCATGAAGATAGAGTGAGCCAGGCTGGCAGCTGGCTCTGATGTACGTTAAAATCCGATCTGTCCTCAAACCACTGTCATTATTCGTGGTGTTATGGTTCTCCCTGCTGCTGGAAAAATGATTGCACCATCCATCTTGAGTGCCTAGAAATTGCAACACAGTTAAGTTAAAATTTTAAAGACCTCTTTCCTGTGAGGCCTGACATTGTAATTATTCAAAAAGTTTTTTTTTTAACCTTCTGGAAGGCCATCTGAGTGAGTCTGATTCAACTTGCATATCCACAGTTCTTTTCTCGTGGTCTCTTTGATGATTGGTTCTACCATTTCTTGTCCACAAGGTTAAATCAAAAGGAGGTGGAAGTTTATGTTTTGCCCCAGAACATTCTAGGGATTGGAGTCTCCAATGAGGAGCTTCCTAGGACTCTGATTTTCACAGAAGGGGGATTTTTGCCCCCCCCCCACACACACTTGGCAGGGCCCAAAGATATTTTTGATTGTGCAGTTTGGGGAGGTGCTGCTGGTATCTGGCGGGTGCAGGCCAGGGAAGCTGCTCAGCACCTTGCTGTTCCCAGGCTCTCCCCCGCCCCCCGCCGCCTGTCAGTGGTGGCCGGCGGAGAAGCCGTGCTCTGCGGTGATTTTCACTTGCTCAGCGCTGTGGGATGGATTCTCCGCCACAAGATTGTCTCGTTGGAGAGGCCAAGTCCCCGTCCCATCCAGATGTGCAGGTCTCCGAATTCTGAAAGGAAATTGGAAATGTGAGGGTCACATCCAAGGAGTTCTTCTGCACGTGGAGCAAATCAGAGGGGCCGGAGAGCTGGCCAAGGCGGATCTCCCAGCGCAGCTGAGTTCTGTCTCTCACTCCCCTGTTCGTTCCGATTGTGCCGAGGTTTCTCCTGAAGCCCATGGCCTCAAGGCTGCCCCTCTGATTTCATTTCTTTCCAGTGCAATTTAGGTGAAGCTGGAGCAGAATGTTCCCTGAGGAGGGATTAGGAGAATCAGGCCCGGCCTTTGCTAAATAAATGTATCAGGAAACTTCAACATCTTTACAGGAATGCGGCTAACCATTTCCCACACCATCGTCGGGGTTGGAGGCCATGCAGCAAATGGCTGTAGCTTCCCTTGGACAGATGAAGTGTTGCAGAGCTCCCGCCCGCACAGACACATCCTTCCTGATGGCTTCAGAGCTACGAGTCTGTGTTCATAGTAGCTTTAGGTGGGATCCCCCCATGTGACGGTCGTGTCGTGGGCCTTGGCCTACATTACATTACATTGATTAGCCCGTAAGCCCATTGCTGCTTTGCGGGCAGCCTGCCCCCTGGGAGCCACAGTCCTAAAGTGGTCACCTTAGCAAAGGGTGATCTTTTCAGCATGCAGATTCCCTCCTTTCTGTTTAAGTGCCGTTGGTAGACTGCATGTAAGAAAGGGCCCCTTATTTTCCTACAGACGTGGGTGTATGTCTGTCACCCTGGCGATGGTCTTCATCTGAGCAAGTATAGAGGAAGGTATGCTTGGCGAACGTCAGATTTATTTCAAGAAACTCGGATGGTTGCTGGCCACAGGGCAGCGTGCAATGGCAGCTTCAGTAAATGGGGTTACTGTGCTTTTGTTGTTTCTCTTTCTAAGAGGGTAGCGGATAAAATTGGGTGTTAAAGTTGATTGCGTTGGTTAAAGATTGGGACAGGTGTTGCATATGTCATTTACACGGTTGCCTGCTAGTCCCCGATGCGTACACTCTTACCTTGTTAATGTGGACATCGTCAGACGTACTCGAAGCGTATAGAATATTTCCTATATTCCCATGTACCTCTCACTCGTGTTTCAGCCACCGTCAACATCTGTCCCTCACCATTGTGTTAGTTTTAGTAGGGCAACTTAAATCTCAGACACCCCATCATTTCACACATTAATATATGAAGATATACCTCTGATATAGGATTTTATTTACATATATATATATATATATACACACACACACCATGTAATATAATATATTATTATATATAAATATATGTATATTTACACACACACCATGATACCGTTATTATCCTGTATGACCTTCCTCTGGCCACCTTAACAAATAACCCAGACTGAATGGCTTAAAACAGTGGAGTTTGTTCCCTCGCAGCTCAGGAGGTCAGAAGTCCAAAATCCCGTGTTGGAAAGGTTGGTTCCTTCTGGAGGCTCTGAGGAGGAACCCCTTCCGTGCCTCTCTCCCCACTGTTGTGGCTTCACGTGAGCTTGGCTGACGGCCACGTCATCGAGGCTCTGATTCTGGCCTCCCGCGGCCTTCCTCCGTGTATCTGTCTCCAAATTTCTTCTTCCTTTTCAAAGACGGTAGTCATTGGATTTAGGGCCCACCCTAATCCAGGATGACCTCAATGTATTTTGATTCCATCTGCAAAAGACCCAGTTTCCATCCGTGGTCACATTTGCACGTCGTGGGGGTTAAATCCTCTACCTAAGTTTTCAGGGGACGCAATTCAACCCACTGCAGTGATAATGTGGTTACGCCCCTCACCCACCCACACCGAGCTGTCCCTCGTTGACGTCAGCTCCCAGAAATCTCTCCTGCGGCCTGGTGGGTTCATCATACGCATGGTTCCCTTTGAGAGGTGCTTTTACCCACCATCCCATGCCTGGGAGGGAGGTGAGTGTATTTTCTCAGGGTCATACCTCTCGTGAGTAACGGGGCCGGGTTGGCTCCACATCCAAGGAAACTGGTCATGGTTTGCAACGCAGGGTCATGAGAAATGTTTGCTTGAATTTTTAGAGCATAAACTACATCCTGGATGATTTTGTGTTTTGGTAAGGCTGTATAGCGACTCCTTTGTTTAAAAAAGTTGTTGCTGCTTAAAAAATACAGTAGTCTTCCCCCCCCCCCCCCCCCCGCCCCATCCGCGATTTTGTTTTCCACGGTTTCAGTTCCCTGTGGTCGACTGTGGTCTGGAAGCAGATGGTCTGACAGTAGGTCAGAAGGTCAGTCGTACCCTAATGCTGTGTCGTCCACCTCCGCTCATGTCACCCACCATGGGCGTTTTGTCCCCTTACATCATCATGACAGAGATGGTGATTTTGAGAGTGAGACCATATTCCCTTAAGTTTTATTGCAGTCTGTTCTTCTAATTGTTCTTTTTAAATTATTGTTGTGAGGGGCGCCTGGGTGGCACAGCGGTTAAGCGTCTGCCTTTGGCTCAGGGCGTGATCCCGGCGTTATGGGATCGAGCCCCACATCAGGCTCCTCCGCTATGAGCCTGCTTCTTCCTCTCCCACTCCCCCTGCTTGTGTTCCCTCTCTTGCTGGCTGTCTCTATCTCTGTAGAATAAATAAATAAAATCTTTAAAAAAAAATTGTTGTGAATCTCTTACTGTGCCTGATATATGTATAGCACAAACCATGTTGTATATACAGGGCTTAGTGCTCTCTGCAGTTTCAGGCAGCCACTGGGGCTCTTCGACTGTATTCCTTGTGTATAAGGGGCAACTACTATACTGCTTTTAAATTAGGGTTTTACATTTATTTTAAGACTTCACCGAAGTATGTCTTTAGTGCATTTCTTTGTTTAAATATGCTAACCTCAGCCATTGTTCTCATGTATACACGGCCCACCAAGAACATAGGACGGGGGCGGGGCGGGCTCTCCATGCCTTGATACTTTTCTTCCATCGTGATTGCAAACTGATGCTTGCAGATAAATGAATCTGCTGGGTTCTCTCTCCTAGGTCTTAATGATGATGGATCTAGAATGTGTGTGTTCGTAACTTCACGTCATGTGGGTTTTTGTCTTTATTTTTATTTATTTTAAAGATTTTATTTATTGGACAGAGAGGGACACAGAGAGGAAACACCAGCAGGGGGAGTGGGAGAGGGAGAAGCAGGCTTCCTGCTGAGCAGGGAGCCCGATGCGGGGCTCAATCCCAGGATGTCGGGATCATGACCTGAGCTGAAGGCAGATGCTTAACGACTGAGCCACCCAGGCGCCCCTTGTTTTTATTTTTCATTATACCTTTTTATTTACTTTTTTTAACTAATACACTTTGTTTTTTTAAAAGCAGTTTTAGGTTTACTAAAGCATTTTTTTTTTAAATGGTTGTGTGTATTGGCAATGCACTTAGCCATCAGCGTCGTTATATTTACAGTATCATTTTGGAATAGAACTTTTGTTACAGTCAGGATAAAAATTACCCAGAGTTAAGCCGTGATGAGGCCCATCGTTTGGCTCTTTGGTAAGTAGACCAAAGCCTTGCACTCGGGATGAGTTGTTGGGGTTGTCTTTCTCCCTGGTGAGCTGCCTGGATTCTTGCTCACACGCACGTCCCTTGACATTTTCAGTATTCCCTGTGCTCTTATTTAATTCCCCATCCATGATTGAATGCGAGCGTTCTTTTTAAAAATTGCATTTAAAAATATTTCTTCTCGGGAGTTTTTTTCCTTCAGAAAAGGATGCAAATGAGCTAGCCCTTTGAATTACACCCTGTGAGCCGTATGTTCATTTTTGTCTCCGTAACATTGAGGAATCTTTGGGTAACCTTAGCATGGGCTAAGAGTGTCTCTCCCAAGATATTTACCAATTACTAAAGGGACAAGGGCAGTGACGAATGGGCACGACTGGAGCCACGTTATGGGGGTTAACCTTGCCAGGAACACAGCACGGGACACCATGCTGGGCTGAGAAGGACACGTTATCACTTCTGTGGTCTTCCTGCCCAGAATGCATCTAATCAGGAGAAGAATTGGACGATCCCGAACTGAGGTGCATTCCACAGAATAACTGTTGCCCTTGTTCCAAGTGTCTGGATCTGACTGACAAGAGGAGGGACAACAGAGCGTGTTAGGGACAACAGAGCGTGTTAGGGACGAAAGGGCATTTGCCTCATTGTTTTCTATGCATGTTGATTCTCTGTTTGGACCATTGCCGTGTTCGTGTTAGATACGGACACGAGGGGAAGCCGGGACAGGGTATATACAGGGACGCTGTATTATTTCCGGAACTTTTTGTAAATCTAAACTTATTTCGAAATAAAGAGTGTTTTGTTTTAAAGAAACCTTTTAGATGTGTTTATAGGACTGATGTTTTGGTTGGCATTGCCATAACTTTGTGTGGTTCTGTGTCATGCTAAAGAATGTGCATCAAGACGTTATCTTCATGTGACAGCATCAACTGAGACCTTAGTTAGTTTAAACAAAGTGCTGTGTTGGCGGGACTAGTTTTGGACGACTTGTTTCTTAAGAAAATTCGTTGTATCGTGTTTCTCTCTGTAGAAGAAAGGCCGTTCATGTTCTAAACACAACATCTTTTAAACACATTTGAATTTTAAAAGATTTTTTCTTTTTTCTTTGCATTTTTGTTTGGAGGTATTTGGGGATACTCTGAATCTAGGTTTTATCTATTTATTTATTTTTAAGATTTTATTTATTTATTTGACAGTAAGAGAGGGAACACAAACAGGGCGAGTGGGAGAGGAAGAAGCAGGTTCCCCACTGAGCAGGGAACCCAGTGCGGGGCTCGATCCCAGGACCTGGGATCGTGACCTGAACTGAAGGCAGATGCTTAACGACTGAGCCACCATGTACCCCTGAATCTAGGTTTTAAATCACTGCTGTGTACCATTCTGTTTGATCTGTAATCTTGTTTTCAACCTCACTGGAAGGGGCTTTTCTTTTCCATTCTTAGAAATCTAAAAGAAACCAACGAGAGGATGGAGCTGTTTGAATGTTGGTTGGCATATCTTGCAGGGCCATAGGGGCTGTGCCTCCCTCCGAAACTCAGCGGCTCCCCCTGAGCCATGATGGTGTGTGTGTGTGTGTGTGTGTGTGTGTGTGTGTGTGTGTGTTGGGGGTTGTGAGGAGGGGAGTGGTGGAAGTGCTGGGTTGGGGCCGGCAGTGACCCAGCACAGAAGACCCGGGACAGATGGCAGAGGCTGGAGTGGGTCCAGCCTGGGGTCTGCTGTCCCGGCTGGGACTCTGCTCCTGGGGACTCCTGCTCGCTCCATGTGCCCTGGAGCAGAAGCTCCATCCAAGTTTTAAGCCTCATTTTTGTGCTCTGTCAAAGAATAATATCTTTCCCCTAATATCGGCATTAAATGTAGTTCTCCATCGAAAGCTCTCAGCACACTGCCTGCCCCTCGTGTTGCAAACAGTGGGCCGATCTGATGATGCTGCCTTCTGCCATCATTTTATAATGCAAAAGAAATCTTTGAACTGCTCGGTCTGCTGTCTTTCTTTCTTTCTTCAGATGCAGTGCTCCGTGTCCCAATTTACTGCTTTCCCTCGTCCCAGCTGATTTAAGCTGTCTCTTAGTGTTGACATATTTAAATATTTTAAAAATAAATCTTTGTTATTCTGAAAAGGATTCATTCAAGAGTGATTTACTCACTGCCTGCTTCGTGCCGGTTACGGCAGTTAAGTGGTGGGGGCGCAGTACACAGAGCAGCCGATCATTAAACATCTCCTACAGTGTAGAGTGCCCGGATGCGGAGCAAAGCTGCATTTCTGCCGTGCAGGAAGACCACTGATGGAGCATCGTCCTGCACGGTGGTGATGGATCTGTGGGGCTGCAGCTGCCTGCCGGAGGTCAGAGAGGGGACAGCGGAGTGAGGCCATGAGTGATGAGGATGTTTCTGGAATCCAGAGGAAGGCATCTTTCGTGAAGAGGGCACTGTGATCTCCTAGGACACGTCTGGGAAATGGGTCCTTTGGTGCAGGTGGGACACGGGAAAATGCTCCGGGGTCAGGGGCTGGCGTGGAGCAGGGGCAGGTTGTGTCTGGTAGGAGCTCAGTCGGTTAAGCATCCCACTCTTCATTTCGGCTCAGGTCACAATCTCAGGGCCGTGAGATGGTGCCCCACGGCAGGCTCCATGCTGAGCACGGAGTTTGTCTGGAATTCTCCCTCTCCCTCTGCTCGCCTCCTCCCCCACTCGCATGTGTGCACACGCGCTCTCCAAAAAAAACAAACAAAAATAGGATTCAAGAGGCCATTGGCGTGCAGTTATTCAAGGAAGTGTATTTCTTAGGATACGACTTTCCAGAAGCTGCTCTTCACTGCGCCCCTCAGCTTAGGGGCGTGCATGTGTGCAGCACAATGAGTCGGACGGTGTTTGTGAAACAGCACTCTCCCAGTGGGGACTTGTTTGAGATTCCAAGGAAACACCTTCCAGCAGTTTTTTACATCAGCGCATGAGATGGCAACGACCAGCTCTAGGTATCTTTATTTTAAAAGGAACATAGTGGTGTGTGGACACGTTTTTAGGGATTTTAGTTTTCAGGATTCCTAGGAGGATAAAAAGGCAGTGATGTGATAGTGGTGTCCTGCTAGTACTTAGGGAAATTTCTCAATGAGAGCACTCCCTATTGAAGCCACTCTGCCTCTTCTGACGTCCTCTTCCTGGGAGTTAGAGGAATTTATCCATAGCCGTGCCTGTGCTGGGTGTGTGATAGGGGCAGGTCATTTTGGAGGCTGATGTCTTAAGAATCCACGAGGAATGGATTTCTGCCTCGAAGGATCCTTGCCCTGGTCTTCTGTGAGTGAGGAGCTTCCAACAGAATGGATTGTTTGGGAGCCAGAGACTTTCAGGAACACAGGATGCTCGTATACCGAATTGTTGTTTTCAGCATTTTCATCGGCCCACATCCTGACTTAGGACAGAAAAGATCTTTCCTCGGGATCACGGCGTTCTGCTTCCTGGGGTGATTTTATTTTCCTCTGTCCGATCATTAGCCTCTGCCGGCCTCCTTCCAGGCGTTCCCCCATCGCTCCAAATCCCGATTGGCATTGAGTCCCTCTGAGTGCTAACCCTGAAGTAGAAATCCGAGAGCTTTCAAAACTGGCACTGTTTTCTGACCACAGTATCAGCTACCAGAATGGCAGGGTTCTGGCTTGAGAGGTTTCCAGAGCAAAGTTACCATGCACTCAAATCCGTCCGGTGATTGCAAGGTGTATACACATCAGAACCGAACAGAACCAAAGGCCAGGTGAATTCCCTCCCATTGCTCTCTCTTTCCTTTTGAGTTGTTCTCCCTTCTCACCTTTGTGTTTGCAGAGCTGTGCTCTTCTATGAATGAGGCTGTAGAAATTATGCTTTGGAGCAAGAGTCAGAAGCACTTTGGGAGCCCCCTGAGTGGAGAGGGGGCTTTGTGCATGGGCAGTTGGCAAGGTCTCCTGACTGTGAGCGGGGCTGTCCCGTCCGCCCTGTGACCTGTGCACTGATTCTCATCCCCGCGTGACTCGGTCCCGCATGTGGCTCCCTCAAGGCTGTGCGGGGGCTGGGCAATGATCCAGTAACTCCAGTGGTGACGGTTTGTCCGCCAATAATACGGTGAAGTCAGTGTATTACGTGCTGTTGGCGTTTGGGGACAGCGTGGTGCCTAACAACCGTGCTGATAAGACGGAACTCATTATTTCGTGTTTGAAATGTAAATACCTTTTTGCCCAAATGTTCATCTTGTTTCAGTTTTTCAATTTGGAGGGTTCATATAATAAATAATTCCCTTAATAGAGTCCCTGATTGCATCGCTCCTCCTGACGACGAGTTAGGTGTCCTTCTGTTCACGGTCTTGCTGGCTTTTAGGAAAACGGAGTTGGAGATGAAAGCGAATTCTTAATCATGACTTGAATCCCTAGGGCACTTTAAGAATGGAAAGCCCTCGGTGCAAACGAGCACAGCTTATAAATTGAGGCCATTTCCCCTCGTCTGTGCAGCGGCCCCCCCAGTGGGTTGCTCACCAGCACGCGTGTCCAGCGGCACCAAATTTTCACAGCCGACATTGGGCAGCGGTGGCCCAGACGTGCCAGGGGCCGGCACATGGTTGAGGACGTGCTGTGCCACGTTCGAAAGACTACACCCAGAAATCATGCAGTCCGTGTTGGAGATGTGGTCCCTGAAGTTTTAGGTAATTTTGTTTTGATTTTTAAATTGTTTGCATAGAGCCATCGTCTTAGACGTAAGGAGAGCTAAAAATCAAATATGCAGAAACCCTGCACGTGTGGGGCTTTGCGACGTTTTACCACGCACCTGGGCTAAATGGAATAAATCATTTTGTAGACAAGATCACCAGGAGACGCTGTAGCCTGTGGAAGGGAACAAAGTGGTGCATTAGTCAACGTGGGAGACGGTTGCAGGCGATCGTGTGGCTTCATCTCTGAACAATAGATGTGAAGTCTTGAAAAACATACTTTAAAACACTGAACTGGAGATGATCTCTGCGGCTTCTTCTCTCAAGTTGTTCACGACTAGTAGGGAAGACGAGAAATTTTTATAATTAATTCTTATACGAGCTGACCGTCTAAATCTGAGCATCCGTGCAAAACAAGGGGTCATGGGGCACTTGGGGGGGGGGCTCAGTCAGTTGAGTGTCTGGCTCTTGATTTTGGCTCAGGTCATGATCTCAGGGTTGTGAGATCGATCTCTGTGTCGGGCTCCACGCTGAGTGTGGAGTCTGCTTGAGGTTCTCTCTCTCTCTTTCCTTCTGCCCCTCCCCCCCCCCCAAATAAATAAGTCTTTAGAAACAAACAAGGGGTCAGGGAAATCAGCCATTCGCCTAGACTGAATTCCCAATCAGGCTCGATTTAGCCCGCTAAGGCACATCTGGCAGTTTCTGGAGAGATTGTTGGGTGTTACAGGTGCACCGGGGGGATGCTTCTGGCATCTAGTGGATAGAGCTCAGGGTGGTGCTCAGCACTGCAGAGTGGACAGGCCGGCCCCATCACAGGTAATTATTGCCCCAGTCTACGCTGGGGACACCAATCCCCCTCTCCTGTGACAACCGAAATGTTTGTAGACATTGCCAACGTCCTCTGACTGCACAGTCGGCCTGGTTGGGAACCACCACCCTGAGCTCAGAGGCTCTGAGATCACCTGTTGAGTGCCCTTCCCTTTGTTCGTGGCCTCTGGAGTTCAGGGACGTGTAGGTGGCTTCTAGAAACTGGCAGGGCCGGGGGCAGAAGTGGAACCCTGAGGTCCTCCGACCTCGCTTATCCAGAGCGCCACCACCGACACAGCCCCGGAGTGCGGTCACGGTCTCTGGAGACGTGCACGTTTGCTTTGAGCCGTTGTCTGGGTGGTGTGGATTTTATGTTATTTTATTTTATTTCATTTTTTATTTTTATTTTTTTAAAGATTTTATTTATTTATTCGACAGAGATAGAGACAGCCAGCGAGAGAGGGAACACAAGCAGGGGGAGTGGGAGAGGAAGAAGCAGGCTCATAGTGGAAGAGCCTGATGAGGGGCGCGATCCCGGAACGCTGGGATCACGCCCTGAGCCGAAGGCAGACGCTTAACCGCTCTGCCACCCAGGCGCCCCGGATTTTACGTTATTTTAGATGTCGCTTTCAAGTCGCTCATGGAGGCTGGTGGATATGTGAATTACATGTGCACGAGACGTGTGGAAGAATGAGAAGTCATCGAAAAACTTTTCAGCACAGACCCTGCCTGCATTAATTCCAGGTACAGACGGTTCTCTCCGAGGTGTGTGTCGTAATCCGTGCTGTGCCCCAAGTGGTCCTGTGGTCCTTAGGGCAACACGGAGTGCAGACGTCCACACAGGTGGGGAGAGCTGATGAAATGATCGCGTGTCTTCGTGCAGTCCCCCCTCCCCAACCCCTTTGGGGAAGATTTAGGAGTAAGATGCAGGACCGTGAAGCCCCATAGCCCGTGGTTTCCTGTAACCGTAATCGGGGCCAAATTACCTAGTTATAAATAATTAGGTGAAGGCTATAAATTTTTGACATTGATTCTCAAATATTCATAAGGAAACAGTCATACGAGACTAATTGTTATGGAGGAGAGCTGAGACCTAAGTGGATAGGAGATTCAGGGAAAAACAAGGTAGAAAGGCAGCCTCAGTGTCCGTAGGAAAGGAAGACACATCCTTTCAAAGACTCGGACTTGAGGCATTACTTTAGAATGTGAGTTTATTTTTTATTTTTTTATTTTTTTTTAAAGATTTTATTTTTATTTATTCGACAGAGATAGAGACAGCCAGCAAGAGTGGGCACACAAGCAGGGGGAGTGGGAGAGGAAGAAGCAGGCTCACAGCGGAGGAGCCTGATGTGGGGCTCGATCCCAGAATGCCGGGATCATGCCCTGAGCTGAAGGCAGACGCTTAACGACTGAGCCACCCAGGCGCCTCTAGAATGTGAGTTTAATTATCTTTTCAGAGGACCTACGGCCTCTACCACTGACGTTCTTAATGACCCTATGGAATTCTTTGCCTTTCATTTTCTTTATGAAATTCTGTGAGCATTTTTCCTCCCAAAGATATTAATTGGGAACAACGGCGAATGCCCACTCTCTCACGGTCCTCTAGCCCACACACATACTCAGCTACCCACTGGTCACAATATATGCTAAATGCCAAAAGCCACAGACAGTGACAGACTGTGGTTTTTAAAAGAAAGAAATGCATGATATGCCCAACATTTATAGGAAAATGTTTCGATTGAGCAGTCCTCGAGTCAGATGTGTCTTTCAGGAGTTGTGTGGCGGGATAGCCCTTGGCATAGCCTGGTTCCCAGATGTGTAGGCTCACCCGTTTTTCTGAAGAGCTAGCCGGGGAGGGAGTTACAAGGCAGCCCTAGTCCTGTCTCTAAACAGTGTTCTCCGTCTGCGTGTATGTTGTTAATTATCGCCACTAATTAGGGCTTTATAAATCAGATAGTCCATGTCACTGTTTGGCATGGACTGAACTGTGTCTCCCCCCACACCCCAAAGATACATCGGACTCCCAACCGCCAGCACCTCAGAATGTCACCTCGTTTGGAGATAGGGTCTTACAGAAGGAATCAAGTTAGTGAGGTCATTGGGGTGGGCCCTGTAACAAGAGGACATTTGGACACAGGTGCATGTGAGCATGGAAGTAGACATCCACGAGCCCAGACGGGAGGCCTGCAACAGATTGTCGCGAGCTTGATCTCCAACTTCCGGACTCCAGAATGTGGAGGGACACATTTCTGTTAAGCGTGCCAGCTTGTGTCCCTTTGTTACAGTCGCCCCGTGAAACTAAGACACTGGTTTAGCCTTTCAGTGTCTTTTAGTCCATGAAGGGAGCCCAGGCTTGGTGTGGGAGCTCCTCACTGTGGCAGTGGAGATGAAAGGACTATCACTTACTTGATTCGTTCTGCAGAGACCCCATGTCCACATCAGGTGACATTGTGAGGTCCTGGGGGTTCGGTTTTCAATGTATCTTTTTGGGGGAACATAATTCAACCCATAACACCGTGCATTAGAGGGTTCTGTTTTCTTGTGCACAGTGCTACCACGTTCGGTAGACCTGCCTGGCTACGACGGGTGGCGGGGGATGTTTCTGAGCGTGGTCGGGTCACTGCGGTGAACAGGCAGGAGAGGGTCACAGACACGCAAGAGCAGAATTCCTGTGTCAGCGGTTGTGAGCCCTGCATCTTCGAGCTTCTACGGAGAGTTCACTTGATTTTCAGAAGCGTTCTCTCACAAGTCTCCACTCTTGTCTTTCTCTCTCCCCATTTCCTTGGGTGGCTCTGACTCCTGGTGTAATCGATTCAGTGACTTGTAATTCAGAATTTACTTTTGGTTGTTAGTGTCCCCAAAACTTAAAAAAAAAAAAAAAAAGAAAAAAAAACCAAGGCTGCCCATGAATATGTTACAGTTTTTTTTTTTTTAAGATTTTATTTATTTATTTGATAGAGGGAGACAGCCAGTGAGAGAGCAAACACAAGCAGGAGGAGAGGGAGAGGAAGAAGCAGGCTCCCAGCGGAGCAGGGACCCTGGGATCATGCCCTGGGCCGAAGGCAGACGCTTAACGACTGAGCCACCCAGGCGCCCCATGTTACAGATTTTGCTCATCGATAAGAATATGTGATTGAGGGGCGCCTGGGTGGCTCAGTCGGTTGAGCGTCCGACTCTTGCTTTGGGCTCAGGTCATGATCTCAGGGTCTTGAGATCGAGCCTCGGGGTGGAATCTACTTGAGATTCCCTCCCTCCTCCCCTCAAAAAAACCCAGATAAATAAAAATTTTTAAGACAAGAGTCTGTGATTGACTAACAATATCTTGATTATAAAATAAAACACGTCGTATGTTGGCACACGAGGAAGTGAGGTTCTCTGGTTCTCTTCATCTTCATCACGTGAGATGCAGCAACAGCAGCACGCTGGTAGTGGCCAGGCTTTCCGAGCAGATCCAGCGTGAAGCGGAACGTGGCAGAGCCCGTGTGGACTGGATGGAGCTGGGAGGGAAAAGAACGCTGTCCATCACGAGCTGGGTGCTGGGCGTGCTCGCCCAGACGGTACACGTGGGAAGACATACGGTCGCTGTGGACACATAACCTGGGCTTGTATTGGGCCAGGGCTGCGTGTGAGTCACCGGGAGGAGTGTACTTTACTGCCGGGCGGTGTTCCTGTAGAAAACGCGAGTGAGCCTTGGCATGGACCTTGGTCCTCTTTCCTTTCCCACCGGGGCTACCTGGTGGGCGAGGGAGGCATCAACCCTCTTGGGTTCCCAGGAAAGCAGTCGTTGTTACTAAAATACCAAGCGTGTGCCCTCCTCTAGTTGCAAAGAGCTGACTTTGTGCTAACGCGGCTGACGAGCGAGCACACGCGGAGCAGCTCTCCTGCGGCACTTGGAGCACAGCGCGAGTGACCGAGTGACCGGTGCCGCTGTGGAACTGGAGTCCTTTGTGGGGGAATGTGTAGAATGAGAGGGGCTCGTCTCTCTGGGACCGGTGATGGTGTACGTACCCCACAGAAGCGGGGTGGGGGAGAGGGAGATGCCCCAGTTCCATCTCTGATCCTCTGCTGTCAGTGGACGCATGAAACCCGCCTCCGTGATGGGAAATGCAGGTCTAGCACTGCTGTATCTTTCCGTTGCATCAGTAAAGCTCACTCGGATTTCACGTGCTTTTGCCTATCTGTGCCGGAGATCTCGCAGGGCTTACAGCTTGAACGGTATACCACCGAGAATGGTCTCATTCCTTTGTAGCAGAAAGATACTGTCCTCTTCACCTAGGCAATGTTGATGAGCATTTCCGACCCCAGTTGGAAATATTTGTTGACGAATACTTACTTCTAAAACCCAGGAGGCCCATCAGTCTGCTGTGTTGGGCTCAGATCATGGAAAGCCATGCTTTTTCCTATAGTGTTAGGAAGATGTTACATCTGATTTTAATCCTGTGCAGCCAACACTTGCTGAGTATCTCCTGTGTATCCTGCGTGGAAGGTTATACCAATAAATGCAACTTAGTATTTTATGGGATTGGACTGGATAGGATAGGTCCAAACACGGCCAGACCCCTGACTGTTGTGGGAGCAGAGCGAAGGTGTGCCTATGCCCTAGAGGGTGACAGAGGCTTCCGGACAGCACTGACGTTTCCGCTGGACCTTTCCAGAATGAACTTTATGCAGAGGAGAAAGCAAAGGTGCTTCTTGGTGGCGGGAACAAACCATTCAGGACATGTGGACTTAATTACGTGTGCGTGAGGGATCACTGGGAGTTTTGGTCACTAGAGGATGATGTCATGAATCAGTGTTTTGGGGCGTTACTTCTGGCCGTGTTAGTGTCCGAGTTTCTGGGGGGAGCACATTAGTCATAGACTGTAGCAGAAATGCAGGGGGGTGTTCAGGGCCTGGAGGGCTATACCCGTGCACCCAACATTTGCATTCAGCCAATCTCTGTGCTCACAGTTGGACCAGTGTGGACATCTGGGTCAAATAGGGCCAGGATTCATGGCTGGTGTGCTGTCTGTGGAGCAGCTCAGGAAGGGGTGGTGGACAAGGGTTGGCAGGAATGGCCTCCCCGGGCAGGGTACACCCGAGAGGTTTGTTTTTCCGTCATTCCGTGAATTGCAAAGGTGAGATGATAGCTGTCCAGCTTTGGGCAACCTCTGTAAGGATGGAACTTGTTTCTGGAAGCGAGTGGTAAAGGCAGACCTAGCTACTGCTCCCAGAAGTGTAGTTTGGGGATGATCATCTTCCAGGCACGTAAGGCACAGTGGCGTCTTCCATCCCGGCCCCCTGCTGCACGTTTCTGGGGCTCTCTTCCCCGTTCACTGTGCTTTGGGCCCCTCTCCCACCCCTGTGACCACAGCCGGGGAGGAAGTGACAGGTCTCCGGCGGGCAGAAAGAAATCGCAGGGAACACGGCACTGGAGTTGCAGCCTGGCCTACAAGCGTGTGCTTGTGTTAGATAGAAATACGGAATACGTGTACGGGAGGTCAAAGGCATAACGACCATGCGATTTCCTTCTTCACCTTTTATGATTTCACACATGCTGCCTTTTTGAGGAGGAATATAATAAGCACAGTAGCATTTGGTGCTGTGTATGGTTCCCATGTATAGAACTTTCTAGAATGCCTCATACCGGTGCGGAAGCTAAGTTAGGTGACTTCAAGGCTGTGAAGCAGAATATTCATAACCATGAAGTACAAATTTCTGGATACATTTCAAGTTCCTCTTCTTTTCTTGTACGCCAGGGGCGTTTAAATGTCCCCTTGTCTTGCCACTAATTCTCTGAGCAAACGGAGTGATTTTCAGCAACGCATTGTCTGTCTCACAACCCTTCCTCTAGGTCTGAGAATTGCTGGCTCGGAAAGCTTTGCGGAAATCGAATCAAGAGCAGTGGCTGGTCCTGGATGCGGGGCTCATCACTTTGAATGTATGGCTTTGAAGTTGTACGTCAATATATTTTTAAATGGTAGCTGATGAACTAGGTAGTCCAGAGGTGATTTCTTTCACACTATAGGGGATGCCACGTATTGGGTAGAGTTGACTACAGTTTCTCTTTTTCTCTTACACAAACTCGCTGAATTTCAATTCTTACAAGGTATCTGGTATTTAATGATAACTGACCATATTTTTTCCTTTTCTTTCACGTTTTTTCTTTTATAAATGTGAGGATTTTAAGTGATTTAAGTCTCTTATATTTTCTTTCTTTCTTTTTTTTTTTTAATTTCATTTTTAAGTAATGTCTGTACCCAGCGTGAGGCTCGAACTCACAACCCTGAGGTCCAGAGCCTCACACTTCACCTACGGGAGCCGGCTAGGCGCCCCTCGTCTCTTACAGCTTCTAGTAATCGGTCCCAGTTGGTTGCGTGTGGACATGTAGGTCCAGAGGTTCCAAAAGCAGGCTTCGTTCTTGACTAGATAGCGGCACATTTGTCATGGTGCACGTGGACATGTGTGCCAGTCGCTGGCCACAAGTAGGCTTGCCACGTGCGTCGTTGAACGATACACTGGAGAGATCTTGGAGTCAGTGAAGATTCCTTTGCTCTTCAGACATCCTAAATAGTGAAAATCAAAGCAGGTGAATAGGTGTGCATAGAGATTCTCGTTGCCTACTATTCTTCTAGAAGAATCTTTCTCCTTTAAGGGAAGCCATTTCAGAATTTCTAATTAATTCTTCAAGCGGACTCATTACTGGGCCTGGAGAAAGAGCTCATTATAGTAATGGCTTCTCATCCGTTCTGTGGTTTGATGTCACAGGCCCTGGGGGCCAGGCTAAGCTGTAGTTCCAATGTCTCTCCTATTGATCTGAGACCCACAGCACCACCTTTGTTTTTCGAATAATTATGTGGTGATTTTGTGAATACGGTAAAGGTCGCACGGCTTTACAAAAGCTAACAACGTATTTGTGGACACATATTTGGATACCAGTGACAGAAAACACGGCTATATGTGTGTAGTTGTGGACATTTTGTAATCCCTAAAATATCAAATCTGCAGTTTGAGATCTGGTTTGTCCTCTCTTTCCAGTCCCAGGTGTGTCCCCGGACACGAAGGGAAAGGTGGAGGCACGTGTCAGTGCTGTCGAGCTAGGGTGACAGCCAAGGTCAAACATGGGACCAAAGCCAGTTAGAGGTGCCTTAGCCTCCCCGCGGATTTGCCGAGAGCGTGTGATTCAAGCTCACTGTTAGTGGTTACGTCCGTTTCCCAGGACTACCAAGTGTACCCCACACTGCGTGACTTAACAGAGATTTATTTTCTCTCTGCTCTGGAAACCCGAAGTCTGACATCAGGGTGTCCCCAGGACCACCCACCCTCTGAATGAAGGCTCTGGGGGAGAGGATCCTTCCTTTCCTCTCTCTCCTGGCTTCCCGTGGCTGCCAGGAACCCTGGGCATTCCTGGACTAGTAGACAGTCCCTCCCTCCTCTGCCTTCTCTGTGTGTCTCTGTTTTCCCCGCAGCGCGTGGATCAGGGGCACACCCCACTCCCGAATGACCTCATCTTGATGAATTCCATCTGCGATGGCCGCATTTCCAAGTAAGATCTCATTCTGCAGTGCAGGGGGTCGGGGCTGCAACCTCTCTTTTGGAGAAGACGCAGTTCAAGCCCCAGTAGTGGTCATTCCCCACGCCTTCTCATCCCACCGTGCTCTTACTATCCTGGACCCTCCGGCTATTCCCTGGTGGCCACCCAGCCGTGAGTGACGCATGCCCGTGGCCCTCAGACGTTTTTACAGGGCAAGCAAAGAAGTCCAGTTAAAAATTCTTTGTCGTTAATAAAATTAGCATGTAAACACAACAGGCTCCCAAGTGCAGCGTTCCGTGGAAGGTCAAGGCCGCTGCAGTCTTGGTACACAGGAGCGTATTCAAGCGATGAGGTCAAAAGCCAGGCAGAGGCTGGCGTTGACTCAGTGCACTTTTTATTTCATGTTTCTCTGCCAAGGGTCTGCAGATTCCAAGAGTCTGTCCCTCAGGAGGGGATTTGGGGATAATCACAGTTCACAGAGGTGCGTGTAGGGTGGCGTTTCTGGTGTGTTCTGGCTTTGTGCACTGACTCCGATTTTCAGCTTGGGAACCCGCTCTCTGTCACGCTGCATGACGAGGCTTCTTCACACGGCTGAGCAGGAGGAATGAGCCCGAGTCCGGGTGACAAGGTCATCTCTGGGCCCACTCGCCTTGTCCCTTGGAAGCTCCGTGATCCAGCCACACAGCAAGGACTCTTCAAGGCCCCTGGCCTCTAGGGGGCAGAGCCTGGTGGCTCTGAGCGCAGCCCCCCATCCTGTGTTAGCCACAGGGGGGCAGGAAGAGGAACAGCTGTGCCCATGGGGTCTTGGTGCCTGGAATCCGAAGGCGTGTCTGTGGAGTCTTGTCCAGTTTTCTCTGAAAGAAATTACACCATGGGTGAGTCTTTGGTGCGCAGTTAGACATCTTTCAAGACTCTCTGGTTCTTTTGAGGAAAACGTGTTAAGCATCTGCTCCAAGGAGCTCTGTAGTTGCAAGTCTGAGAGCATGGCGGGTGAAACCTGGACCTTGAATCTCCTCTCTCTCTCTCCAGCGTTGGTGGCTTCAGATAGTAAACAGGAGGTAACGCGGGTGTTCTGTCCCCGAATTCACTCCTTGGAGACAGACCCGGGGCCCTGGAGGATGAGCTGCTAGCAGCAGTCTGGACAACAGGGAATATGACTTCGCATCGTAATTACACTCCCCAAACAAGATCCAGCTTCATAATTAGAGTCCCAATTAGAGTGTGTAGCAGCCATCAGTTCCGTCCATTCCGGCCGTTAATGTCAGACTCACGAAAAAGGCAGCCAGACAAACTAGAATTTTACCTTGGGGGTCAAAAATCTAAGTTCAGTTACATGAGGGAACATAAGTAGCTTAAAGCCACAAAGGGGCTCTTTCGGGTAAATCTGTTGTCCTGTGGGGATGCAAAATACAACGCATTTTTTACGTCAGGAATTTGCTAAAATAAATCAGACAAGTTTAGGATTTACCTCATAGGAAACCAAGAACTTGAAACAGGAATTTGTCTTCTCATCTAATGAAAAATACTGCTTGTACCGTTTGGACATGGAAGTGCTTAGCCGAGGGGAGCAAAGTATTGGCTGGGGATTTAGGAGAAAAAAATAGTCTGGTTTCGAAAGCTGCATGGATCTGGGAGGTAAATGACTTACCCAATAGACGCGGATTTTACTCCTAAAAGAGAACTCTTTGGGGGGGTGCCTGAGTGGCTCAGTGGGTTAAGCACCTCACTCTTGATTTTGGCTCAGGTCATGGTCTCAGAGTCGTGAGATGCGTCCCCATGTTGGAATCCCATGTTGGACACCCAGTGGGAGCCTGTGTGAGATGCTCTTCCTCCCTCTCCTTCTGTAGCGTGCCACCGCCCCTGCTCCTTCCTCCACGCTCTCTCTCTGTCTCAAAACAAAACAAAGCAAAACTATTGGATGGTGGCAAGGTAGATCCATTTAGTTTGGATCTTTCTTTGGATGCTTGCTAGAAGGTAAACAAATGGAATTAAATAGTAATTATTGACTTGGAGGTGGTGGGCGGGGAGGGGATCGATGGGGTTAGTTTCCAGGCCAGGTTCCTTCATTTCTCCTAGCATACTCCAGTTTCAGACCCCCGTATTAGTTATCCATTGCTGTGTAACAAATTATCCCAACACTCAGCAGCTGAAAGTTACAAACATTTAGTATTTCCTACTGGTTCTGAGAATCGGGAATCCAAGTACAGATGCGCTGGATGGTCTGGTCCAGGGCGTCTCATGAATCGTAGTCCCGTTGTTGGCCCCGGCTTCGATCTTTGAAGATTGTCCCAGCTGAGGATCCGTTCCAAGCTCATTCATGTATGTGCAACTTGGCAGGAATCTTCAGTTCCTAACTTTGTGGGCCTTTCTGTAGGGCTACTCCATGACCTGGTTTCCCCCCAGAGTGATGATCCATATGAGAAAAATGGACGGAGGGAGAGGAGAAGAGGCGGGAGTGGGAGAGAAGGAGATAGAGAAAGAAAGTACTGGAAACCACAGTGGTTTCATACCTAATTGCAGAAACAACATACCATCAATTCTGCCATGTTTGTTGGTCACACGGACCAGTCTAGGTAAATGGTGGGTGAGGCTAGGCCAGGGTTTGAATGCCAGGAGGTGGGCTCATTGGGTGCCATCTAAGAGGCTGCCTACCAGAGCACTGTCTTTTACACCCATAAATTTGATCTTGGTTAGAGAATTACTCCTTTGACTACATTACAGATTATCAGAAAATGCTGGAGGGGTGCCTGGGTGGCTCAGTTGGTAAGTGTTAAGAAGGTCATGATCTCAGGCTCGTGGGATTGAGTCCCACATTGGGCTCCGGCTCAGTGGGGAGTCTGCTTCAGATTCTCTTTCTCCCTCTGCCTCTCCCCACCCCCAAATAAATAAATAAATAAATAAATCCTTTTTTTTAAAAAAGTGCTGGAGAAATTCTTTATTTAGCCACACCCATGGCGTAACCTATGGAACCATTAAAACCTACCTAGAAAGACTCTTTTTAAAAAAAAAAATGCTGGAGAAATTCTTTATTTAGCCACGCCCGTGGCGTAACCTATGGAACCATTAGAACCTACCTAGAAAGACTCTTTTTTAAAAAAAAAAATGCTGGAGAAATTCTTTATTTAGCCACGCCCATGGTGTAACCTATGGAACCGTTAGAACCTACCTAGGAAGATTCTCACTTTACTGCATAGCAGTCAGTTAAGGAGCAATGATTAGGTGCTTCTTTTCTGCTCCTAATTGTATTCTTGGACAGAAAAATTGTTTTCCCTCCGATCAACTGGAAACATTTGTTGAGTCCGTAATGGATGAACCTTGTTGGTGCCCGTCTTCGCTGTGTGTCCCTGGTAATCTTGCAGTTACTGTCAGGAGTGCTGCCCCGCCACACACTCCTTCTGCCCCCAAGACATTTAGGAAATGCTGACCTTTCCCTTTCAAGATAATGAAATTGAATTACCTTCTTGCCTGTCTTCTATGCACAGTTAGCAAAAGAAAAGTTCATGAGATGTTTTTTCCCCCAACTGTTCCCAGCGTTTATGGAATTTTATCTCCTTCGAAAATTCTTAAAAATTTTTTGCTTCTAATTCGAGTCTGGTTGACGTATTCTGTTCGTTTCAGGTGTACAACATAGTGATTCAACAGTTGCACGTATTATGAAATGCGCACTGTGATAGTGTAGTTACCGTGTGTCACCAGACTGACTGCAGTCATAGTGCCCATATTTCCTATGCTGTACTTCTCATCCCTGTGACTGACTTATTCTATAATTTGGAAGTTTGTACCTCTTAGTCCCCTTTACCTGTTTGGTCCATCCCCCAACCCCCACCGTCTGGCTTTGTTTTCTGTATTTGTGAGTCTGCTTTTTAATTAATTAATTAATTAATTAATTTATTTATTTGATAGAGACTGAGACAGCCAGCGAGAGAGGGAACACAAGCAGGGGGAGTGGGAGAGGAAGAAGCAGGCTCATAGCGGAGGAGCCTGATGTGGGGCTCGATCCCATAACGCCGGGATCACGCCCTGAGCCGAAGGCAGATGCTTAACCGCTGTGCCACCCAGGCGCCCCTTAATTTTTTTTAAATTGCCGTTGTTTGTTTGTTCATTCGTTTTGTTTTTTAGATTCCACGTGGAAGGGAAATCACGTGGTATTTGTCTTTCTGTGACGGGCCGATTTCACTTTACCTAGTACACTCTTGGTCCAGCCCCGTTGTCACGGATGGCAAGATTTCCCTCTTCTCTTTGGTTGAGTAGTATCCCTTCGTGTGTGTATTACCATGTCTCCTTGATCTGTTGCTGGACACTCGGGTTGCTTGCGTATCCTGGCTGTTGTAAGTAGTGCTGCGATAAATATCGGGGTGCCGGTATCTTTTCAAATTAGTGTTCTTGGATTCTTCGGGTAAATACCCAGAGTAGAATTACTGGACCCTATGGTTCTTCTGTGTTTAGTTTTTTGAGGAACCTCCATCTTGTTTTCAGCAGTGGTCACACCAATTTATATTCCGCCCCCCCCAACAGTGCACAAGGGTTCCTTTTTCTCCACATCCTCACCAATACTTACTGTTTCTCGTCTTTTCGATTCCAGCCATTCCAGCTGGTGTGAGGTGATACCTCGTTGCAGTTTTCATTTGTATTTCCTTGATTGGTCATGTTCAGCATCTTTCCATGCGTGTCTGTTGGCCGTCTGGATGTCTTCTTTAGAGAAATATCTGTTCATCTCTGCTGCGCATTTTTAATTGGATTATTTGTGTTTTGGTGTTGAGTTGTGTGAGTTTTTTTTACGTATATTGGATTAACCCGTTTTTGGGTCTGTCACTTGCAAATATTTTCTCCCTTTGGGTAAGTTTTGTTTTGCCTTTTCGTTTTGTTGATGGTTTTCTTTGTTCTATTATAAAAGCTTTTTAGTTTGATGTAGTCTCATTGTTTATTTTTGCTTTTATCTCCCTTGCCTGGGGAGGCATATTCAGAAAAATATTGCTAAGGCCAGTGTCCAAGAGATTTCTGCCTATATTTTCTTTTAGGAGTTTTATGGTTTCAGTTCTCACATTTAGGTCTTTAATCCACTTAGAATTTATTTTTGCGTGTGGTGTAAGAAAGTGGTCCAGTTTCATTCTTTGGCATGTAGCTGTCCAGGCTTCCCAACACCATTTCTTGAAGAGACTGTCTTTTTTCCCAGTACATATTCTTGCCTCCTTTGTTATAGATGATTTGACCATAGAATCATGGGCTCATTTCTGGAATTTCCATTCTGTTCCATTGATCTGTCTGTCTGTTTTTGTGCCAGAACAATACCGTACAGCATTTTCTCTCTTACTCATGATTTCAAAGATGGTAGCATCTCTATCGCTCTTTGCTCATGCAGCGCTAAAATCATTCATTCATTCATTCCTTTGGCAGATACTGATCGAGAACTTCTTTGCACCAGGAGTTGGGTGATGCCCTTGAGATGCGGCTGTAAAGGGCGGAATAGAGTAATAAAGGCAAACGTTTTTGAACAGTAATTAAAGCCAATCAGATATAGGGAAATGAACGTGGTGAGTAGGAGTTCCCTTTTACGAATTCAGGACACTCAGGATGACTTAATGAACATTTCATAGGATCCTGATTTTCGAGTTGAGAAGGAATCTTTTAAGATTCTTGTCTAGCTCTTGTGTTCTCTGGACAAGGCATTGCAGTCCAGAGAGGGGAGTGCCTTTCCTGCGCGGAGAGCCAGGGACCCAATGCTCTGACCCCCAGGGTGTCCTAAGCAGGAGCCAGGTCACATGGTGTCTGTCAGCATCTGGAAGGTCAGAAGCTTCCAGGTGATGTATTCGCCTGCACTTACAAGTTCTCGTGCCAGATTGGAAGGCCTTATCTTGCCCTAAGTGTGGCCGGTTGCTTTGGCCTGAAGCTTGGTAGTGCCAGACTTTACCGTTAGTGGTCCTGACCCTGAGGCCAAGCTCTTGAAGGGCTTTAAGTTTGTCCTTGAAGGATTTTCATCCCTGCTATTCAAGTCTGGCTAAGAGGAATAATCCAAAGGGTTAAAGGGGGGGTGGAGGGGTGGGGAGAAAGCTGAAAATAAAAACAGAATAATAAAGAGAATGGCATTTTGAATGGTGGAAATGGGAGACCTGTATAAAAGCTGGAACTTGGTAAGAACAGGTAGGTGTTTGCCCCGGGGTTGCCAAGGCTAACGCTCTTTGATGTGCTGAGGCAGACTCATCACTCCGAACGAGTTAGTGGTGGCAGCCCTCAGTAACAGCTGTTGACCCAGATCGGGTTGGTTGGTTCATGGACTGGGCGGGTTCTCTGGCCGGGGAAGTTGGGCACGCCATGGCTCACGGGTGCTGCTGCTTCTGCGATGGTTTCTCTTGGGCACAGGCGAGCCGTCTTACCTGCGGGAGCAAGACCCAGAGCTGCTCGGTATCAGACAGCACTGGGTAAATCTCTGGGCTGTGACAGTTTCTCAGGCTTTCCTGATTCTCACGGCTCTAATCATTTTGAGGAACGCTGGTCATGCATTTTGTAGAGATGCTCTTCAATTTCAGTTTGGCTGATTTTTTCTTTTTTCTTTTTACAATTTGATTTATTTGCGAGAGAGAGAGAGCGCGTGCGCACGCACAAGCAGGGAGAGCCGCAGGCAGAGGGAGAAGCCTGATGTGGGACTCAATCCCAGGACCCTGGGATCATGACCTGAGCTGAAGGCAGGTGCTCAACCGACTGAGCCACCCAGGCATCCCTTGGGTGATGTTTTTCGCTCGATCAGATTGGGGTTATGAGTTTTGGGGACAAAGACCACAAAGGTCAAATGCCCTGTGCTCACATCCTATCAAGGGTATGTGCTGTCCGGATGCCATATGTCTAATGTGCTACAAATACATAGAGGAGAAGGTCTCTTAACCGGGCCTCCCCATCGGTCTGTCTCGAGTTGATCTCATTGTAGCACAGCATCCGGAGTAGTTTTGGGAGAAAAAAAAGTTTCGCATGCCCAGTTCATAGGTTGATTCAATACTGAATTACTTTTCACAAATGCACTTAACAGGTCCAGCTGGCACGAGCAGGTTTGGGGACAGTGGACACGGGTTTTCATGCAGCGCGCGGGTGCCGGTTCCGGCAGGGAGGCCCCTGGGCCCTGGGAGAAGGAAGGAACCCCCAGCGTGGTGAGCTCCGGGCCTGTGGGCAGCTGTCAGCACGTCTGCACAGCGCACAGTCCTGGCTAATTCAGCGAGAAAATCAAATTGGAGGCCTCGTTAAGAGACCTCCTCCTCCGTGTATTTTTAGAAGCAGCAAATATCAATCATAAATATTTAATGTTGTGTTTATAGACTTTAGCATCATAAAACTTCTGGAAGGTGACTCAGAGGGGGTCGATGCATGTACACCTAGGGAAGAGAAGAATTTCCCCAACACATCACACTACAGGAGGAAAAGCATCATTGATGTTCTTAGAAAAGAAATAGATACATAGCTATCTTATCTATCTTGTTAAGACTCACCAGATGTGGAACCTAGTAATTATTCTTTGCCTGCCAGGGCTTTCATAACTCTTTTCTGATTTAAAAAATAATGTGCTGTGAGCAATTTGAAAAAATAAAATAGCGTGGAAAGAAACTAGACCCCTAAACTCACCCCTGGAAGTTCCATCAGTGTTGTGGTATGTTTTCTCCCCAATGTTTACAAGTGTGCGTGTGAGGCATACTGTCTGTTCAGCTTGTCATGCTTATCTTCCACTTAACCTTACAGCATAAGCATTTGGTCATCCACCAACATGTAATGAAAACATTTTTGTGCATCTCTCCTGTCAAGTTCACGAACTGTGATTTATTTAACACACGTAGCTGGAGATTTAGATTGCTTCCAGTTTTTGCTTTAGGATAGCTTGCTCGAAATAGAATTGTAGGGCTCTTGAGACCGATGACCAAATTGCTTTCCTGAAAGGTGGTTCCGACTGTATGGCGTTGGGAACGGGGACGGGGGCCCGGGGGGCAGCCCTCTCCAGCAGCTCCCATGATGGTGGTCAGCTGAGCTGGGAAAGCATGGCATCTTTTTATATATATATTTGCATTTCTGTGATTTACTAATGAGGTGGAATATTTTGTTTATCAGCCATGTTCTTTCTTTTTCTTTCTTTCTGTGAATTGGACAAAAGCCCTTTTAAAAGGTGTACCTCAGGTTCGTTCTTTGAACAAGACACTTTCTGGATTTTCCTTGAATGGCAGTTGTTTTAAGGATTTGCAGTGTCAGCGTTTCAGCTAAATGGGTCATTTCTTTTTTTATATAAGTTTTTTTTTTTTAAAGATTTTATTAATTAGGGAGAACACAAGCAGGGGGAGAGGCTGAGGGAGAGGGAGAAGCAGGCTCCCCACTGAGCCAGGAGCCCAATGTGGGGCTCGATCCCAGGACCCTGAGATCATGACCTGAGCTGAAGGCAGTTGCTTAACTGACTGAGCCACCTAGGCGCCCCTAAATGGGCCATTTCTGATGTTTGGTGGTACCTTATTCTCCTGACTTGAGCCAAACCGTGAATTTACATACTAGGGCTGCATTTTTAAACAGGATCTATGTCTAGAGAGCAGGAAGGAAGTTAGCAAATTAATTTACTAAAGTCATACCTACACGTGTGTTTCTAATGTCATTGGTGCGAGCCCTTTCCTTCAAGGAGTCCATGCATACCAGAGGTATGACCACCGGTTATCATGTGAGTTGATGTGTTCAAATGTCACACAGGCATGTGGCTTCCACTCATCTCCTGTTTCCTAGTAGGCTTATCAAAAGTCAGTATTTTTATAGAATGACAGCTGTAGGAAAAGCACAGATTCTTATGTTAGCCAATAAAAGATTTTTAAAATATAATTATAAATTGGCAAACTTGCCAGTTTGTTTCTACTCATCATTAGCCAAAGTTCAGTGTTTCCAAAGGATGTGTGTATGCGCGTGAATGTGTGTATATGTGTGACATATGTCTTCTTATGCAAATGAATTAATCGAGTGTCTACTTTGTGACAGGCTCTGTGCTGGGCGTGAAGCACTGAGCCATTTTATCATATGCTCGGGACAGGGAAGTTTCTAAAGCGCTCTGAAGGCCTTACTCAGAGAAACGCTGTGATAATATTGGGGTGGGATACCTGTCCATTCACAGCATGACAGCTGGAGCGTCTTAGTGGTGTCTGTGTGTATTTGCTCCAAAGTACGTTGAATAGGTAAGAGGCTAGCCAGGGCTTGAATGAGTCATTTCCTGCCAAGTTTCAGTAGATGAGATAATCCATGGGAAAATGGCCATATTTTTCCAATATTGGGCATCTCCTTAGGACTCAAGATTCCGTTTCCTGTCTGTGTTTTCCTATCCCAGAGTAGAAGTTTTCTGTGCTCTGCGGCGTGCAGTCGGCACAGAAGTCGAGAACAGGGCTTTCTCTCACGCGCCTCTCCGAAATGGCTCAAGGTCGAGGACTTTGAGTTTGAACCCAGTTTCACAGGGCGCGTGGGTGTGCACACAGCGCCTGCATCAGCCACGGTGCAATTCCGCTCCTTCGTGCCGCTCCGTCGTAGGGGCTGTGTCTTAGCGGTTCCACGTAGAGCTTAAGGCGGCGGGAGTATTCCTGTTACTAGAACAGAGACCGCGGAGTGCGCAGTTTGTCATCATTGAGGAGACGCGTGCCGTGGCCCAGGCGCTGGAAGCTGGAGACCTGCACGCAGTCATTGTGCGATGCTTTTGATGGGCGGGGCTGTGTTCAGCCAAAGTGATCCCTGCGAGTTAGGGCAGAACGTCACAGCTGGAAGACTTCATGTAACAATAGTAACAAGTAACCAACGGTAGTCCTGACGAAGATGTTTTGTTCAGAGTCACCCCGTCTTCATTAGTGGCCCTCTGGGATCTGAGCTATGCTGCTTTGGCTGTCGTGCAAAGCCCGTTACTGGCATTGTGGCCTTTGTGTCCCCGTGGCCACGTGCGAGGAAGCGGGACACAGGTATCGTGATGTCACCCCCATTTTAGAGATGATGGAGCTTTGACCAACCTGGGTCCTTACCTGGAAACGAGACCTGTGCCACCTGCTGGGCCAGGTAGCTCCAGAATCAAAGTGTGTAACGTGCACAGAGGTGAGCCTTGGGCTGTTTGCTCACCCCGTGCATGACCTGCCGGTGACCTTGGCATTCTGAGGCTTATGGGCTTTCATCTACACCTTGCTCAGGGGTCTGACGGAACTTCTAGTAATTCACTATATTATAAGTAACTTCAAACAGAAAATTGTATTTTTTCCAAGAGAAAGCTAGTCTTCAATTAGAATAGTTTGTGATTATTAAGGTGTTTTGAATTGGTCGAGGAATAAAGAAAATGTTCTGGCATAGAATTAAAAATTGGCAGTGGTCACAGCTGAAACAAGAATCATGTGGCCTCAGTAGACTGCTTTCTGCTTGGTGACTGCCGTCAGCATGTCGAAGCCTACAGGCACCATAGAAGGATTCCCAATGTAATTTCCTAGGAGCCACAATACAAAGTAAAAAGAACCCAGTGAAATTAATATTGCAACATATCTTCATATACATCAGGTTAATACTGCAAAACAATTTAGTATGTAATAATGCAATAATATATTCTATTTGACTCTCATTCCATTTCAACAAGTGATCCATATGAAAAATTATCCATGAGATATTTTATGTCTGTCTTTTTCCTGCCATCTTGTCTGTGAAATTCAGTGTGTAATTTGGATTTACAGTCCATGCTGTAAATGTGGACTCCTAGGTCAGTCCAGTCGGAGACTCTGAGCTCCAGTATCTGTCTAAAATTATGAAAATTAGCTCATGATATGAAAAGTAATTTTCAAGAAGAAACTTAACACTATTTTTAGGAGGAGATAGTTTTAAACTTTGTTAATTTATTAGTATGTGGAATTGATCGAGAAAAAAAATGTGATCATATAATTTAAAAATCTGCATGTGGGGGCGCCTGGGTGGCACAGCGGTTAAGCGTCTGCCTTCGGCTCGGGGCGTGATCCCTGCGTTATGGGATCGAACCCCACATCAGGCTCCTCCGCTATGAGCCTGCTTCTTCCTCTCCCACTCCCCCTGCTTGTGTTCCCTCTCTCGCTGGCTGTCTCTATCTCTGTCGAATAAATAAATAAAATCTTAAAAAAAAAAATCTGCATGTGGACCAGTCACAGAGGACTCATCTGACCTAGAAAGTCCCCATATCCCGCCATCCTGCAGACCGCAATGAAAGGATTTTACTTAGTAGCCATGCTGACCTGCTGTGTCCAATAAGGTGGCCATTAGCCGTGTGGAGCTACGGAGTACTCGAAGTGTGGCTAGGGTCATTGAGGAACAGACTTTAAAATTGTATTGCCTTTTAATTGATTTAAGTTTAAATCTCAGTACCTAAATGTTTACATATGTTGGGAATCATGTGGATAATGTGATCTGTGTTCACCTCTCCATTTCCTGAACTATAATAGCTGTCATGTATTTCCAGTGAAAATTTAATCTCCTAGTCGAGATGTGGCATAAGTAGAAAATAGACGCTGAGGATTTTGGAGATTGAGTTGGAAAAGGAAATGTAGAAGAGCTCAGTAATATTTGATATGGAATACATGTTGAAATGATGCGATTTTGCGTATCTAGTAGGTTAAATTTATGAACAATAACTTTATGAACAATAACTTTACAGGTCTCTCAACATTTTTAAAATTTAAGCTGTGTAGAAGCTGACGTTCTCTTTCTGTTGGACAGTGCAGGTCTCCATCAGAGTTCTCCTATAACAAAGGAAGGAGTGCTCAGAATTACAGGCTCTCGGGTAATGATCACATCCCAGACCCTGCTTTCACTCTCCCCTTTGAACAGCATTCTGTACACTCAGGGGAGTCAACTTGATGATTTGTTTGGCTCAGGGCTGGGCCATTTTCAAGCATGGCCACCTCACCTTACTTCCGCCAAGCTCCCTGCGCTCCGTCCACACTGTTTTTCTTTTGCCCACAGCCTCCCCATGAGATAAAAATGGTGATTCCCCTTGTACACTCAAGATAAAGGGTGTCAGACAGGTTGAGTCATTGACCAGGACAAAGGAAACGTACAAATTCCGAGTTGGATTGAGCCCAGGGATGCTTCCTCCGATGAAGGTGCTGTTCCTCAAGCCTTGTGGGCTGGTGCCACACGCCAGGGCTCTAAAGACCTAAAGTTCGGTGCCAGATCCGGAACCAGTAAGTTACCAAGGGGATCGGCAGGTGCTGCCTGTGTACTGCGGCCCTCAGTGTGACGTCAGGAGCGCCGTCGCGAAGCGTCCTGTTGGACTTCTCATACTCATCGGCCAGAACTGGGTCGCATGGAGAACGGATCCTTGGGGAGGCTGTGGCCATGAGCCCGCATGGAGTCCCGCTGTGCTGCAAGGATGAAGAGGGGAGATGGGTGAGGAGAGACGAGCCGACTGGGCTCTAGTCCCTGCTCTCTCTCTAGTGAGGTGGCTTTACTGAAACCCCACACGTGAGACGCGGGATTCTCGACGACAGACAACGGAGCCAGGCGTGGTGCAGCGGGAGCTTCTAGAGAGAGATCTCTGTTCCCTCTGCTGAAGCCCAGCTGGGAGCATTTTCTGTCTCTTGCCCACTGCTTACTCTTGAGTTTCTGCCAGGTGACCAGAGGCCTCTTTCTTCGTCCACAGAATGGACTAGGATCTCCCCTGTGCTGTGAGGGCTAAATGGAGTACCCCAGATGAAAGGGAGGGTTTCTCTCGTCTCTGCTGTCCTAGGTCAGACATAGTCTCATGTAGGGTTTGAGTTACCGTTCACATGTGTGTGTGTTGTACATAGCGTGAGCTGCTTGCACCGGGAAGGACTTTGTGACCTTCCCCTGAACCCCCCCCCACAGCACGGTGCATAGTGTTTGCGCCCCTTACGCTCTTGATGGACACTCCTATTCTTTAGTAATTTGCATTCTCTTCATCTCTGAGTGTAAAACATTCAGCCAACCAGCATGCATTGATTGAGCACCTACTGTGTGTATGTCAGGAACTGTTTTAGATGCAGGGAATATAGCAGGGAACAAAGCAGACAAAAATCTTCCATTCTGGTGGGCTGAAAAATATGTGCTGTGTGTGACACATGCGATACGGTGCTAAAAATGAGAGCCTATGAAATCACCTTTGCTGTCATTTATATTGCATTTTTTTAAAAGATTTTATTTATTTATTTGACAGAGAGGCAGCGAGAGAGGGAACACGAGCAGGGGGAGTGGGAGAGGGAGAAGCCGGCTTCCTGCTGAGCAGGGAGCCCGATGTGGGGCTCAATCCCAGGACCCTGAGATCATGACCTGAGCCGAAGGCAGAGGCTTAACCAACTGAGCCACCCAGGCGCCCCTTATATTGCATTTTATAGATTTCAGGGATCGGCAATATTTATCAAAGAGCAGATACTAAACAGTCATAAGGACCTCCACCACTCCCACCAAAGAAGAATGCAGTACGGGTGTTGAAGTATTGATTATTTTTTAATGTTATTATGGTGTATTTGAATTATCTTTTTGTGATTTTCAGCCGTGTCATTAGAAACTCAAGTTCTTTTAAATTCTTGTTTGTTTTCGAGAAATAGGTAAAACACCATTTTCTGTTATCCAGTAGTGCTTGGTTGGAAAACAAAACCCCGCACACTTTTTAATGTACCTTTGCCAATTAGAAAAATTGTAAAGTGAAATTGATTTCTCTTGGGGTTTGTGTAGAAATTAGCAAACATAATGCTTTTCCCTGAGCATGATCTCGTTTAAACTACCGAGAGGTTTGTAATCATGGCAGGTTGAATGAGGTGAGCTGATTAATAAGAAGCCCCTGATTTTGTTTTAATAGCATATTCTGACCCAATAAGGAGAATTCAGGCTATGTTTTCGTACAGTGGTGATGCCGTTAAAACATATGCAAACGCGGGGCACCTGGGTGGCACAGCGGTTAAGCGTCTGCCTTCGGCTCAGGGCGTGATCCCGGCGTTATGGGATCGAGCCCCACATCAGGCTCCTCCGCTGGGAGCCTGCTTCTTCCTCTCCCACTCCCCCTGCTTGTGTTCCCTCTCTCGCTGGCTGTCTCTATCTCTGTCGAATAAATAAATAAAATCTTAAAAAAAAAAAAAAACATATGCAAACGGAGCACTTTTTATTATTACCAAGGCTTTGGTGGTATTTTGCTTCCTGGGGAGCTTTGTAAATCATCCTCCCGGTTCCCCAGTATATTGGTTCTAAGCACGCCTCCTGACCTGCCATGCTGAATTTCCATTCCGTGAGAATCGTCTCGTTGAATGGAGGTGTATGCCCCATAGACATTACGAAGAGATTAGTGCCGTTAGACCGAGCCGTTGGAGGCTCCGGTGTGTGATGGATTGCTCCCCTACATTTATGGCGACTTTGACACCCCTGATGTCCACGTGGCAGCAGAGCGAGTGGTGACAGTTGCTTAAATGTGGGCTTCATCTGTGTGACGCTGTTTTGAGTAATTGAGCCATTAAAATCCAGTAGGAGTGGTGTCACGGGGGAGATGGGAGCAACAGCGCCTGTGTTTTTAATTTAATTTTAATTCAACCAATCGTTTTGGGCTAAATTGGCTAGTTTTTTGGTGTCTGGCGGGCACTGCCCCTTGAGGCGGGCATGATGGTGAACTAGTGTTCATGACGACTCGTCTTCTGCACTTTAAATAGATGTCCTGGGAATCCTGAGTCTTTTGTGTGGATCTGATCATTTCGGTCTTCTTTTTCTCGCCTGCCCTCCGTCTCGGCACTGAGCCTGCTCCGATGGTGGACGCCGTTCTCTCGTAGCAGAACGCTGCGGGCGCCGTACAGAGTGCCTTCTGCGGGCTCCGGGCTGGCTCGGTCGGAGGAGCGTGCGACTCTTGATCTCGGGGTTGTGAGTTCGAGCCCCACGTTGTGGGTAGAGATTCCTAAAATAACTAAATAAAAATTTCAGAATGACTTCTGATAGAACTTGAGGTTCATTGAGATCTCTGTGAGTCAGACCATCCTTGAGGATTTCTTCTAGTGTGTGTGTGTGTGTTTTATCTTGATGAAGAAGATGCTCTAAATATAAATATTCTGTGGTAATTACCGTACATTGATAGCAGTGTTATCTGACCTGCTAATTAATGAAACTGAGTGGCATATGGTAAGTGTTTTATTCTATTAAATTTAGGCAGAGCTTGTCTCAGTACTTTTTTTTTTTTTTAAAAGATTTTATTCATTCATTCGACAGAGACAGAGACAGCCAGCGAGAGAGGGAACACAAGCAGGGGGAGTGGGAGAGGAAGAAGCAGGCTCACAGCGGAAGAGCCTGATGTGGGGCTCGATTCCAGATCGCCGGGATCACGCCCTGAGCCGAAGGCAGACGCCCAACCGCTGTGCCACCCAGGCGCCCCTGTCTCAATACTTTTGTCTCAAATATATTGAACGTTATTTTTTTAAAGATTTTATTTATTTATTAGAGAGCGCGCCCATGCGCGCTAGAGAGAGCACAAGCCACGGGAAGAGGGAGAAGGAGAAGCAGACTCCCAGTTGAGCAGGGAACCTGATTTGGGACTCGATCCCATGGCCCCGAGATGAAGGCAGACGCTTAACCAACCGAGCCACCCAGGTGCTCCATTGAATTTTTTTTTTTTTTAAGGACAGTAGCTTTAGAAGATAGAAACATAAAAACTCTGTGGATTGCCAACCTCCCTACAGTGATGCCCAGAATCATGTGAAGAGTCTTTGAATGCTGGAAAAACACAAGCAAGCTTGAGTTCCTACCAAAAGAGTGAAGGTGCCTTGCAGACAACATAGGACAAGAAAAAAGGTTAAACTTGCGTAGAACATGAACACTGACTGCAGGAAAACCACAGAAATCCCCATGAGGGGGCAGAAAGGGTTTTTGAGCTTGGGCATTATTGACCTGTGGGGCTGGATCGTTCGTGGCGCCGGGGCTGTCTTCGGCATTGTGGGGTGTTGAACCTCAGCCCTGGTGTCTCCACCCACCGGGTACCAGTAACTGTCCCCGCAACAGTTACAACAACCACAACTGTCTCCAGAGATAGGACAGTGTCACCCCCAGTGGAGAACCACTGGAATAGATCGAGAAACAGGTATAAGGGTCTTAGGTCTTGCATCTGGGGGAGGCATGAGAAATGTAAAGAACCCATCCCAGCACATTGGAATTGGTTCTGTCACGTGCAACATACAGAATACCCCGGGAGCCCGAGGAGGCAATGAGCAAACCATTCCTCTTGGGGTCAAGAAGGTTATACGCCACCGTTGCGTGGAGGAAATGAGTTTTAAGCCACTCTGTGAAGGTGGAGGTGAAGAGAGGTTGAGGGACTAGATCAAAGATCAGCATTTTGTCTTCTTTTTAAAATTTATCCTATTTCACAGGTATGTATTTCCCTTTGCAGACAGCTGCATTAAGGAAAAATTTTTCACGAAGTGAGTTTTTATAAGCTAACATATTTAACAAAGTGGAAAGCTTACTTTTTTCGATTTGAATGTACTTACTTCAAAGTACCATCCTTTTCTAATACTAAGAAACCAGTTTTAGTGAAAATAATCTTAATTTATCTATGTTATATATTAGGCACTTAGATACTTCATTTTGTAAAGGATTATCAGAGGATATGGTGGGGGGCAGTGTCTGGAATAGTATAGCGATTTTACTGTGTAATTTCACCTTGTGAAACTTTGGCCATGTAATCTTGGGCCTTCTCTGGACTCCAAAAAGTATGCAGTCACTGTCAGCTACTTAGAATTTCATGGTGTAGGGGCTCCTGGGTGGCTCAGTCGTTAAGTGTCTGCCTTCTGCTCAGGGCGTGATCCCGGGGTCCTGGGATCGAGCCCCACGTCAGGCTCCCTGCTCCGCTGGGAGCCTGCTTCTTCCTCTCCTACTCCCCCTGCTTGTGTTCCCTCTCTCACTGGCTGTCTCTCTTTGTGTCAAATAAATAAAATCTTAAAAAAAAAATGTCATGATGTAAGCTGAAATGACTTCTGATTTGCGCACATTATAAATGCATATTTATCACTCAGAGATAACGTAGGGAGTTTTGTGTGCAAAGATAGAAGTCGGCCCTTATCCCCCTCCCCCAAAATCTGGCCTGAGCATTGTCACGTTAATTGAAAAAGTCAGTAAAAGCTGGGAATCCTAAAAAAGGAGGCATACACATCTTATGTGTTCTGTTGTCGTACCCTAAAGCATGTGAATACCCAGTCATGTGCCCATACTCGGAGGGCAGGCTTCCCCTTTGCTCGGAGGAGGAGTCCCCGCCAGAGCTTTCCCCCAAGAGACTCCAGCCATAGCGCATAGCACATTCTGCGGGGTTTCTAGCTTCTAGGTCTCCCGCATGAAAACTGCACAGAAATCTCTTGTCTGCATCTCCCCAGATTGCCACCGTATCCCAGCCTGCTCGGTTGTCTTGCTCGTACCGAATCCCATGACATTTTTGAAGAGGACTCATACTTGCCCTGTCTGTAGGGCATTCAGCTTCATTTCCGTGAAAAGCTAGTAATGGGCTCTGTGTGCACTCAGACTTCGTCCGTTTGGGTCAGGTCTCCGTAGCCTGTAGTTAACGGGAGCGCGGACAGCCGAGCGCCGCTGAGCAACCCTGGATGGGTTTGGAGACACAAGAGATCTGAAGAAAATCCCGGGGCTGGGAGTAGCGGAATCCTTTCCGAGAACTGGTTACTGTTTATCTTCTAACTGTCAGACCTTACAGTGAAGAGTGAAGTCCGGTTGTTACGCATGTGTTGGACTCACTTGGCTGTGAGGTTTATGTGATATTAACTCTTGAGTGTTGGTAACACGGGGATGCTTAGACGGCTGTGATCTCACACAGCTGCTGCTGCTACCCTTACTTTATGATTATCAGTGGTGCTTATTACAAAGCCCTGCAAGACCCCAAAATGGTGCATGAGTCATCAAGAAGGAAAATGCAATATTCAGTGAGTTTTGGGGTTAACTATGTCTTACTGTATTCTGAGGTTTTTTGTCTTACGTACTTAGCTCTTTGTTAGGTTTCATTCTTGTATGAAGCACAAAGTGAAGCTTTGTGGATAATACAGGTGTTGAGTTCAACAGCCTTTGAGCTCAGGGCTGTGGGTGCAGAGGGCCCTGCTGCGCTGGCGCTGGACAGGCCCTAAACAGAGAAACAGACCAGATGCTTTGGTAACAACACATCCTGAGGGAAAGGAGCAGGAGTGTGGGACCAGGAGACTTGGGTGGAAGGGGTTCCACGTTAGAGGTAAGAAGGTCTTTTAAGGAGGAGACCGTTGAGTTGAAGTCTGGAGGATGCAGCTGGGGAAAGCCAGAAGAGAGTTCGGGAACAGCCCGTGCAAGGCCCGGGCAGTGGGCCCGAGCTTCAGGAACTTGCGAGGTGAAAAGCAGACCGGGCAGGCATGATGTGATGGGAGCAAACTTCTGTGATGGGATCAGAGCTGTGTGCACGGAACAACCGTCAGTCCCTTGCGGGACGTGATACTAGTGGTGAGGAGTTTGGACTTGAAACCCTCCGGTGCCTCCCACGGCACCAGCACGTGGCTGGCTGCTGGGTGTGGGGGACGGTAGTGGCTCCTGGTGGGTCCCAGGCAGAAGGCAGTCTCAGTTTCCACTAGCCAAGCTCCATGGGTCCAAGAAGGAAAGCCCAGATTTGGGACGTTTCAGCTGAGATCCCCAGCAGATGTCCTGGCTGGAGGAGGCTGGCTCCGGGGCCGGTCCCTGGGACAGCAGGCGGGGGGAGGGGGGGGGGCGTTGGTGTTGGTGTTGGTGTGGGAGGGGGGCTGCAGGGCTCCGTCGTGGACAGGCCATGTTTGGGCTACCAGTTGGAGTTGCAGGTGGACATCTCATGTGGGATGAGTGTGTTGCTGGGAGGGCCAGGACCAGAAATGCATTTGGGGTCTCAAGCCAGGGACAGGATGAGTTCTGTGCAGGGAGGTGAATGGCGGTGCAGGCCTGCCCTGAGGCACTCACTTCAAAGTCAGTGGGAGGGGCCCAGAGGTCAGAAAGATGCCTTTCAAAAATTGAGGTGCCACAGTCCTTTGATAACCGCTTGTATTTTCATAAAGACTGACACAAGCTTGTAGAAGATCAGAGTTGAGTGAACCCACCATCTGGGAACTTTTTGAGAGAAATTTGTTAATGTCATCATCTTATTAACTCCTTTCTTGTTGTAAAGTAAGGGGAACAGCTTCCACTAAGAATTAGGTAAAGATTTCCTTTTTTTTATGAAGCTTTCACCCAAGGTAGGGAGAAATGATTCAGCTGAGATTAATTAAATCTGAATACCTGTTGTTGTTCTTAGGCTTCTAGAGTTTTTGCCAATAACCAAATGTGTTAAATTTTTTTCAAATGGCTTTTATGATCTTGATTGAACAGGAGCTTCCGTCCCATTTCCCAGCCACAGAGATTAATATGAATTTAATTAACCAAAATGTGTCATTCTGCTACATGTAGCTAAATTCTCCAAGGACAAAAACTAGCCTAACAATTCCTGGGTTTGACTAACGTTCAGCTATTTCAGAAAGTACCAAGGTTCTGAGATTGTTTCTAGAGAATGGCTCTGTTCCACCAGGAAGTATCTCCAAGTGTCTCCTGTGAATTTGAAGATAACGGAGTCCATTTTGTGTTTCACGGTTAAGGGCTTGAAAGCGGCTCAGGAAAAGAAAGCGGCCATTATTCCTCACGCTCGCCTCAAAGTACGATGGCTGACGTCTGATCTGACACCCATCACCATCTTGATCTTAAGTTTCTTTTTTCTTTTTCTTTTTTTTTTTTTTTTAAGATTTTATTTATTTATTTGACAGAGACAGCCAGTGAGAGAGGGAACACAAGCAGGGGGAGTGGGAGAGGAAGAAGCAGGCTCATAGCGGAGGAGCCTGATGCGGGACTCGATCCCACAACGCCGGGATCACGCCCTGAGCCGAAGGCAGACGCTTAACGACTGCGCCACCCAGGCGCCCCTGATCTAAGTTCCTTTTTAACCAGCATGCAAGGTCTTTGGAAGAAATGCATTTGCATTGAAGGTTCATTTTCTTTGAGATTTTCTTTTAGTTTGGTATAAATATACATAATGTAAAACGTCCCATTTTGGGGCATCTAGTGTCTGGGTGGCTCAGCCAGTTGAGCGTCTGACTCTTGACTTCAGCTCAGGTTATGATCTTGGGGTGCTGGGATCGAGCCTGGCGTTGGGTACCGTGCTGAGTGTGGAGTCCGCTGGTGTTTCTCGCTTCCTGTCTCTTCCCACCTCTCCCGCCTGTGCTCGTTTGCACGCTCTCTCTCAAGTCTTTAAAAAAATAAAATAAACATGGTCAAAATGGTAAATTTTAAGTACGTGGTTTAGTGGCATTAAGTAGAGATTCACTGTCCACCCCCAGAACTTTTTCGTCTTCCCAAATTAAAACTCTGTACCTGTTAAAGCATGCCCACCCCCCAGCTCCCGGCAACCCCCATTCCACTTTCTGTCCCTGTTTTTTTTTTTTTTTTTTAAAGATTTTATTTATTTGACAGAGATAGAGACAGCCAGCGAGAGAGGGAACACAAGTAGGGGGAGTGGGAGAGGAAGAAGCAGGCTCACAGCGGAGGAGCCCGATGTGGGGCTCGATCCCATAACGCCGGGATCACGCCCTGAGCCGAAGGCAGACGCTTAACCGCTGTGCCACCCAGGCGCCCCTCTGTCCCTGTTTTTAACTACTCTAGCTCCTTCCCACGAGTGGGGTCATACACTCTTTGCCCTTTGGTGTCCGGCTGATTTCCCTTAACGTCGTAATGTCCTCAGCGTTCACCCCTAGTGTAGCGTGTGTCAGAATTTTATTCTTTTCAAAGGCTGACTAGTACTTCATCGTGTGTGTGTGTGTGTGTGTTTATAATTTATACAAGCTTTGTGGATTCGTTCGTCCATCGGTGGACATGTGGGTTGTTTTCATATTCTGGCTGTTGTGAATAATGTTGCTGCTGCATGAACACCAGGGTCCAAATACTCTTCAGCTGCCTCCTTTCAGTTCTTTTGGTTTTGTACCTGAAAGTGGAATTGCTGGATCATACGGTCATTCTATATTTAATGTTTTTGGGAACCATCCTACTGTTTTCCTGAGGGTTCATTTTGAAGTGATCTTGGTGAGATGTTCTAGAAATGGCATCTAACCATGACTCATGTTATCTAACAGGAGAGCTAGCGAACGCCCACAGGCCAAAATTAGCCCAGTGCCTACTTTCGTACCCTCAGCAAGCTGAGGATGGTTTTCACATTTTTAAATATCAAAAGGAGAATCATGTCATGATACGTGAACATTCTGTGAGATTCAGATTTTATTGTACATCTCCGAAATTTCATTGGAACGCAGCTCCGCCCATCGTTTTTTTGTTGTGCATGACTGTCTCCCTCCAAAGGTAGAGGGAGTGGTGGTCACAGAGATCGTATGGGCGGTGGAGCTGAAGCTCTTTACTCCTGGGCCCTTCGAAAACAAGTTTGCCAACCTCTGGTCTGACAGGTTAGAGTTGTCAGAAGTTACACAAGCATGTTTACCACTGCTGACCACTGCGCCTACGGAACGCAGGCTTTTCCGAGGGTCTTTGTCGGTACATCACGCTGTCCACCTCACGCTCTTCTAAACTCGTTTCTGTCCCTTTTTCACATGGAAGCCTCCTGTGCTCGTTGCCGAAGCCCACAGAGGTATAGAGTTTAAAACCTCGGGCAAGTTAGGTTTTTTTTTTTTTTTTTTTAAGATTATATTTTTAAGTAATCACTACACCCGACGTAGGGCTCAGCCTCACGACCCTGAGATCACGAGTGTTGCATGCTCTACCTGCTGAGTCCACCAGATGCCCTCACCCCAGCCGAGTTTCCAGACTTGCCCATTTCAGATACATTTCCTTCTCCATTCCCAGTTCCAAAATTCGCCTCTCTGTCCTATCTTTTAAGGAATAGCTCTCTTCCCGGCGAATTTGAGAGAAATCTCTAATGGAGGAACCAGATTGGAGGATGATATCTCAAAATTCACTTTTTTCCCCTCCACTTTTTTTTTTTTTTTAAGATTTTATTTATTTATTTGACAGAGAGAGATAACTAGCGAGAGAGGGAACACAAGCAGGGGGAGTGGGAGAGGAAGAAGCAGGCTCCTAGTGGAGGAGCCCAATGTGGGACTTGATCCCAAAACGGTGGGATCACGTCCTGAGCCGAAGGCAGACGCTTTTAACGACTGCGCCACCCAGGCACCCCCCCTCCACTTTTTTGGACAAGGTCTGTACCCTACTAAAAGGCAGTCTTCTATTTTTAATCTGTGATATTTCAATAAAACCATGTAAATGTCATATTTGGAACTACATGTAGGGTGTTTCCAACATTTTTTTTTTTTTTTTGCAAAGAGCTTTTCTCTGCAGTGAGGGCTGTGTATGCATTGTGAAAAGTTGTATTCACACAACCGGAAATCTGAAATAGCATCTGTTTCCACCGTTTAACGTCTCCTTTCCTTCATTTTAACGAAATCTTCAGAATACCATTTTCGGGTGACACTTTGTTCAGAGTTTAATTTGTGGTTAGACACGTCACCGCCGGAGGTTCTTAATGGACCCAGCCAGGTACTACAGGTACCCATATACTTAGGCATTGACTGTATTTGCCCCCGCGCCCCCCCCCGCCCCGCCCCACTGGCGGCCATCAGTTTGTTCTCTGTTTCTCTGTCCGTGAAATCATACAGTATTTGTCTTTCCCTCACTTCGCTTAGCATAACGCCACGTAGGTCCATCCACATTGGATTTTCTGTATGTCATGCACACAATCTTAGACCTGACAGACATTTGAACAGGCGCAAAGGAAATCAGGCTAAGCTTCCACGAGAAAAAATGCACTGAAATTCTACTTTCGCTCTGTTTCCTTTTTTGAAGGAAATGGAGCGTTGGCATTTTCTCTTTTTGAGATTGTGTTTGAAATTCTGTTTGCATGAAGGAGAGTCTTGCCGCTAGACTGGTAACATGTATCGATAGAAGCGATGAGGTAAGCAGGTGGAATCGTCGGGTGAGCGGAGCGAGAAGGTGTGATTCACTGCGCCGTTCAGGAATGTTAGTATCCACAGTTAGTCCGATCCGATTTGTTTTCTCATCTGACTCTGCTTCCTTCCTTCCTCACACACACTTGCTCATTTAAAAACTCAGTTGTTCGAGCACCAAGTAATATGCTTCCGTTTAAGGAAACCACCGATAAATGGGATTATGTTCCAGTTGAAAGAAAGCTCCATTCCCTCACATGTTTACTTACGTGACTATTTCAGTCCCTTTAAAGAAATGCCTTGAAACGTATTCTTTAGAATAGCGAGTGGCATGAAATGGTTTTAGGTTCATCTTGGCTTTTTATTTTTTATTTAAAACCTTTATAATAGTGGTGAATTACAAATAAGGTTCATCTTGTTTATTTTTTTAGGTTCAGAGTGTCCCCCCCCCCCCCTTTAAAAACGTGAGGGAATGAGTCATAGAACAGAAAGAACGTAGCAGCATTCTAGTGGCCAGGATTGTGGTTATAATCATAACTTCGCTTGTTACAAGCCTCCGAGTCTGGCTTTACACCTATCTGAATATGTCCATCTGTGCAGTGTCACTGTAGAGTGCCGTGCTCACCGTGTGGCACAGAGAAGTTACAGTATTCATCAGGAGACCTCGCACAGCCTCTGGGGGGGATCCTGGGGTTTAGCCCCGGCCGGCCTCACTCCAGGGCCCCGATGCTTCTGCGAGAGTCTGCCAAATTGCCTCGCAGAGGAGACATGACCCTTTCCCAGCGTGGACTGTGATTTCTGGGAAACAAGACCACACTGGAATCCAAGGAGGAGGAAGCCAACTAAGACTGGGTGTAAGTACAGCGTGATGGACCAGGGCAGGCAGAATCGAGGCCAGAGTTTAACCTTCAGGGGAAATGCAGACCGCTGGAGAACAACTGGGCTTTCTATCTTTTATTTTTAAGAGTCCCTTAAAAGTGCACCCTGGAGACAGACACTGGAGTGGGGGGAGGGCGATGGGGTTTAGGGCCAGCTGGTGTGGGATCACCTCCAGCTTCACACCTTCCTGGCAGTGCACTTGCAAAGTCTCTGAGCTGCTGGGGGGTCGTGCTGGCACGGGGGATAGCGGCACACTCAGCTGGGAGCTCCCGCAGCCTCGAGCTTCGCACAAATGCTGGGTGTTTCTGCACTACATACGGACGTTTTGGCCTGTGTGTTCCCAGTTGGGCGAGATAAGATGCCTCTGCTTCACGTGACATCAGCATCCCAGCCCAGACTCGGAAGCCAGCGGGACCGTCACAAGCCCTTGGAGACCTGGGGTTCTGATGTCCTATCCGCTGAGCTTAAGAGTTTTTAAATCGTGCGTTCTTTTTTCTGTCACAAGATTCAGTTGCCCTTGTATTTTTTGTTATTTATTTATTTTTTTAAGGTTTTATTTGTAAGTAATCCCTACACCCCGCGTGGGGCTCAATCCCAGGACCCCGAGATCAAGAGTTGCATGCTGTACTGACTGAACGAGTCAGGCTCCCCTCAGTCATCTTTTTAAATTGTAGGGTACCACGAGTTGTCGTCTTCTTTTTTCTCTTCGTCTTCTCCTCCTCCTCCTGTTGTTGTAGTTTTTTTTTTTTTTTAAAGATTTTATTTATTTGACAGAGAGAGACAGCCAGCAAGAGAGGGAACACAAGCAGGGGGAGTGGGAGAGGAAGAAGCAGGCTCCTAGTGGAGGAGCCTGATGCGGGGCTCGATCCCAGAACGCCACGCACGCCCTGAACTGAAGGCAGACGCTTAACCACTGCGCCACCCAGGCGCCCCCTGTTGTTGTAGTTTTTAAGTCATCTGTACGCCCAGTGTGGGCCACACATGCATGACCCCAGGATCAAGAGTTGCATGCTCTGCCAACCTAGCCCGCCAGCCAGGTGCCCCAGAAAACCAGAGTCTTCCTGGCAGGTGTCATGCTGGGCCCTCCTCTGGGCACGAGGTCTGCTCTCTGTCAGCGTCCCGTGTCCTTCACTTGTGGATGTCAGTGGTGCCTGCCGGCCTGCCTCCCACGAGTTACTGCAGAGTGCGTTTGAACGAGATGGCAGAGTTCTTGGTCGTGCTTCAAGCAAACCGCCTCAAGTATTTGTTTCCCCAGAGGATGGAATACGACGAACTGTCATTTGCAGCCGTCACGCACAGGAATGAGCTGGTGTCCCTGCACTTCAGCCCCATTACATCGAGGAGGAAGAAGATGGAACTATTTGGTCCTCATGTCCAAGAGAGCCAAACCGTGTGTCCTTTCAAGTCCCGGTCTTCCGGGCCTGCCTGGGCGGCATCCACCCCTGCACTGGGTCGAGGGTGCAATGTCAGATTGTAAGAAAGGAAAGGTCTGAAAGTAGATGGAGGACTTGCAGTTCCTAGAGGTAGCGACGTTCATATAAATGGGAAAGTACTTGTTGTCGGTAGCTACAAACACGCGAAATTGGGCCTGATGTGAACGCACACTTCTGAGGGACATCGTACGTGTTTCACTTGATTTTACAGTCCTTTCTCATAATTATTGCTGCTCGTGACCTCGCCAGTATCCAGTACCAGTGATGGAATAGGGAAGCGTTACATGTTAAAGACCGATTGAGCAGCGGAGGAACGGTTGTCACGGGAATGAGGGCATGTAGCGATGGCGTGGCACTTACATCTGAAGGCTGGAATTCTGTGGATCAAAAGGAAACTTGTTTTCCAGTTTCACTTCCTCAACCGACCGTGCACTCTGCTGCTTTCTTGGTGACAGGAATAAATACCTCTCGTCCGTGAAGGAATGATCTCCATAAATAAGATATTCGGTGTTGGGGCGCCTGGGTGGCACAGCGGTTAAGCGTCTGCCTTCGGCTCAGGGCGTGATCCCGTCGTTCTGGGATCGAGCCCCACATCAAGCTCCTCCGCTATGAGCCTGCTTCTTCCTCTCCCACTCCCCCTGCTTGTGTTCCCTCTCTCGCTGGCTGTCTCTATCTCTGTCGAATAAATAAATAAAATCTTAAAAAAAAAAAAGAAAGAAATAGCAAAAAACTATTAAAAAAAAAAAAAGATATTCGGTGTTGGTCGAAGACTCCAGTCAGTCTGGATTTTGCAGAACGAGAGAGAGTGAGCAAAACGCAGAGCCCAGGATGGCTCACTCTCGTTCCAGCTACCGGGGTCTAGACACCTGACAGAGTGTCAGAGTTTCCCTAGCTGGGAAAGCCTGATGTGAGTCGGTCGGAAAAAATAACGTGTCACAGAAAATCCAAAAATGAGTTGAACCCGGTTGTTTGTCGGTAGAGTGTAAATGGTTAAATCCATTTCAGATCAACTCAGAGTATTAAAGATGAACCGAATTAATCACACATAATGGATACGCTGCATGTACGAAATCAATTATTCATAGTGTTTGGAAGACTTCCCTTCAATAAATTATGTTATCAGCTGCAAATTCCTATTTATTTCCATCGTGCCAAATAAATTCTTACCTCCCTTCCATCCAAATTACTGTGAAGTATGAATTGGTGTGATATGAAATGATAAGAGCACTCAGATCAAAGCCAGAACCCCAACAAATTTGTTGGGATTCAAATCTACCACTTGGGAGCTGTGCACGTAGTCTAGGCCATTCCCTTAAACTCTCTAGAACCCAGCCTTTTTACCTACACAACGGGAATAATGAAGAGGGCTGCTGTGTTGTATAATGGACGTGAGGGGCTTTACAGAGGATACACGGACTCTGCACGTGGGGGCGGGGCAGGACGTGATGTTGTATAGGTGAGGGGACAGCCAGCCTTGCTGCTCAGGAATTTCCATAATGGCAACAGCTGATCCGTGCCTCCCGTTACTGAATTAAGAGATTATACTTTGTAGAATATATTTGCGTTAAACATCAGAACACACGGAAGCAGCTTAGTGTAGAGACTCCTTCCACACCAAGAGCCCGCAGCTCAGAGTGACTTGGAAGACTGGTGACGTTTTACCTGCGTACAGGGATCGCCCAGCCTCGGCTCAGTTGGCATTGGCAACCAGATAATCCTTTCTCGTAGGGGAGATGTCTTCTGTGCTGTTGGTGTTGAAAGGTATCCGTGGCCTCTACCCATTAGATGCTAATAGCACCGTTGCTTCCCCCCCCCCCCCCCCTGCCAAATCTGGTGACAAGCAGAAGTCTGTGCAGACATTGCCCTTGGGGCAGATGACCCTCAGGGGTCAGAACTGCCTGCAGTTGAGAACCACTTAAAATCTCTCCCGTGAACATGTGTTACTTATATAATTTTAATGGCATTTATTATTTAAAAAATTTTTTTAAAGATTTTATTCACTTGACAGAGGGAGAGCGTGAGCACAAGCAGGGGGAGCAGCAGGCAGAGGCAGAGGGAGAGGGAGACGCAGGCTCCCTGCTGAGCAGCAAGCCCAATGCGGGACTCGATCCCAGGACCGTGAGATCATGACCTGAGTCGAAGGCAGACGCTTCACTGACTGAGCCACCCAGGCCCCCTTTAATGGCACTTTAAAAAGATGGAATTGAAAGCTTCTATCCATACAGAAGCCTGCACACAGATGTTGATAGCACCTTTATTCCTCGTTGCCAAAACCTGGAAGCAACCAAGATGAGGTGTCTTTCAGTCGGTGAACAGTTAAATTAACCGCGGTCCGTCCAAATGACGGACGGTTATTCAGCGCTAAAGAGAAATGAGCTTGAATCAGGCCATGAGAACATAGGGGAGAACCTTGAACGCACATCACTGAGTGAAAAGAAGCTAATCTGAAAAGGCTGCGTACTCTAGGACTCCAACACCGGAATATTCTGGAACAGGAAAAATTAAGGAAACAGCATAAAAAGATCAGTGGTTGCCCAGGGTTGGGGGCAGAAGCGATGAGGAGGCAGAACACGGGATTTTGTAGGGGGACCGTAGGGATGGGTGCCTGTCACCGTATGTTTGCTTCAGTCCGTGGAGCGCGCAGCACCCAGAGTGAACCCTGGAGTAAACTGGGGGCTTCAGGTGGTAGTGACAGTGCAGGTTTGTCGACGTCCGCTCTGGTGGGGGATGTCGGGAATGGGGAGGCCGTGCGGGAGTGTGCGCAGGGGGCCGATGGGAGAGCTCTGCACCGTCTGCTTGCTTCTGCTGTGAACCTAACACTACTCTAAAAACGGAACTCTGTTTCAATATGATAATTTTCACAGGCAAAATAAATGAAGGATGTCGTTTCCAAACTGATTCGATTGTTCTGTTCAATTTCACACTTCTGGACCCATGAAAGAACTGGGAAGTTGTAGTGAAACTTTCTGCACTTGGATCCTGAAGGCCCCATGTTAATGTGCTGTGACATTTGCACGACTGTCCAGAGGACTCCTGGGGGCAGCTGCGTGAAGGCCCCAGGGACCAGAAGCCCGTCCTGCTGTTTCCCCTTCACTGTGGTTATTCTCTGTAACAAAGCGCACACCTGCTTTACTTCTGGAACAGAGCACTTTTTTCTTTGCACGTTGATTGTGTAAAGTCACCCTGATGCAATTTCAGGTTGTCTGTTTAAATGTAGTAATGAGTTACGTGTGCACAACTTGATAAATCCAGCACGGTAACGCCCCAGAGGCCACCCCAGCCCACAGCCTGTTTTCGTAGATCAAGTTTACTGAAATAGCCCCACACCTACCTGTTGGCGTATTGTCAGTTCCTGCATTTGAGCTTCAGGCCGAGCTGAGTAGTTCTAACTCTGGCTGCAGAGTCCAGACGCTTACTCTTTGGCCCTTTAAAGAAAAAGTGTGCTCACCCCTGCTCGTGGCCCTGGCATTTGCCCTCTGTTGCCATGTCCAGATAGGTCTCCCAACTCTTAAGCTCGATTTCTGAAAAGGGGAGGGGAGTAAACAGAGGAGCCCATCGTAGGTAATAGCGAACAGTGAGAACATCGCATCTTTGGTGCTTTGGGAGTTCCTGTGAGTTTCTCTACATGTAAGATTCACATCGCATGTACCCGTGTGTATTTATTAAAATGGCTGGCTTGCACGCTCTCCCGTCAAAGATACAAAGCATCATTTTCTGTGATTTTAGAAGGAAGCGTTGGGAGCGTTTGTGATAGAGGCACTTGGTAGCCCAGGCGAGTTTTGTATGAGATCGTACCGGCTGCTGGTGCGGCCATTGTTTCAAGACGGTTTCTCAGGACGCAGACTCTCAGATGGATTTGCGTGGGAGGGTCTCCGGGGTTAGAGACCAACATGTGTTGGAGAGTGGGGAGCAGGACTGGTTGGGCGTGGAGCTGCCGTGCCTTCTGGAAGGCCACTTCTGCCCCATTCTTCCAAGTCTGCCGCCCCAATCAAAGCATTTCTTTCGCTTGAACTGGTCTTCAAGAGCAGAGGTTGTGACTTCTCAGCATTCCGTTCCTTAATCCATTACCTCAAGGTGTGTGTCCTCCGTAAATGCTGGACGCGACCTCTGTGTGCTGACGCTCGGACTTCCTGAGGATCCTGATGGGTCCGGGCTCTCTGCGGCTCGCCTCCAACAGTCCAGGGGCACTGTGTCGCGTTACCATCACGTAGGAATCCCTTACTGAAGGCAGAGTGCTGTCCGTGTCCAGGAATCACTCCATGTTAAATTTTCTTCTTTATGTTTTCTTCACCTCTAATGTGTCTTCCCCAGACTCATGAAGCACTTAAGAAGTGGAAGAAATCACAAAGGAGAATGTTAAATTGAGCAGAATACGTACAGGCAAAGACAACACGTGTCAATAATACACGGCCAATGTGTGTAACATATATACATACGTGCATACCTACATTCATAGACAGAATATATACTTATCCAGAGTGGCTTTGTCATCAACAGCGTAGTTCGATCTTGCTTTTTTGTCCAGTGCCGCAATCAGCCTTTTAATCAGAATGGTTATACCATTTACCACTGGCTATTTGTTTTGTATTTGTACCGTCTTGTGTTTCTGTTTTCCTTTCTTCCTGCATATGTTTGCATAAATTAAGAATTTTTTTCTGATCCTACTTTACCATTAATTTATTAACTGTACCTCTTTGTTTTAATGTTTAGTGTTTTTTTTTTTTTTTAAGATTTTGTTTATTTATTTGTGAGAGAGTGCACTGACAAGCAGGGGGTGGGGAGGGGCCCAGGGAGAGGGAGAAGCAGAGTCCCCGCTAAGCTGGGAGCCCCACTCAGGGCTCCATCCCAAGACCCTGGGATCCTGACCTGAGCTGAAATCAACAGTCCGATGCTCAACTGACTGAGCCACCTAGCCGCCTCAATTTTTAGTGTTCTTCTAAAGCTTGCGATAAGGGTCTTTAACTTGTCACAGTCGGCATCGGTGTCTGTTAACCACATCCTGTGTAAGGACCTAACAACAGTGTACGTCTGTTCTCTTTCCGTTCCTACTTCCTGGTACTACTGTTGTCATACATTGTACTTTTATATGTTTAAGAAACCACAAAACAGCTACTAATTTTGCATTAAACACTCAATTATATGTAAAAGAAATTTTAAAATGAGAAGAAAATGTTTTTCTCTTTACCGCCATGTTTACCCTTTCTGCCGCTCATCATGGCTTTGCAGGAATGCAGAGGTCCGTCTGAGCTCCTCATTTTTCCCCTTAAAGAACTTCCATTAATTTTCCTTGTAGGACAGGCGTGTTGGCATTGGAGTCTCCACATTTGTTTGTCTTAAAGAGTCTTTATTTAGTGTTTGTTTTTGAAAGCTCTTCTGTCTGGGAGTAGAATTTTAAGTTGACACATTCTTTGAGCTCTCTAAAGATTTCATTCCATTGTCTTCTGGCTTACATCGTTTTTGACAAGAAGTTTGTGGGTTTTGTTAACTTTCCCTCTGGGTGTAATTTGTGTTTTTCTCTGGCTGCTTTTAAGAGTTTCTTTTTACTGCTGGTTTTCAGGAAATTGATTGTGTCTTATTAGGGTTTTCTCTGGTGTTTATCCTGCTTGGGGTTTGTTCAGCTTCATGGATCTGTTTTACCTTTTTTAACCTAGAATTTCCCAAACTTACTCGATCTTACAAGCTTTGCTTTTTCAGTAATACATGTTATCGTATCTAAGGACTGGCGTTTTATGAACAAATACTAAAATGAACCCCACCCCAAGTTTGGGCAATGTGAAAGTCAGTGTTTATTAGTCTTGCACGGTTTCTAACTCCATACTGTCTACTTGGACCATGGAGAATGGGGCGATAGAGAAAGCTCTTGGACATATCCCTGGTCGTGTGCAGAGTGTTCAAACGGGATGACTTGTGAAAGAGGTGTCACCGTAACTCTCTGCGTGTGACTGCCAGCTATATGGGCACACTTCACCAGTAGCCATTTTTCCAAACTTTTTCACGGTGGCACAGTAACAATCCATTGTCTAGTTCGTGTGCCCTAAAGGAGTTCGTGTGCCTACGGCCAACAATACATAAAGTGTTAATTCCAAAAACATTTGGACTAAATGTTTTCCATAGACATTGAACAACAGTGACAACAATATTGTCATCTGACCATGCAGACTTTTTAAAAAGATTTTTTAAATTCATTGGAGAGAGGAAGAACAAGAACGAGTGGGGGGAGGGACAGAGAGAGAGAGAGAGAAAGAGAGAGAGAGGCAGACTCCCTGCTGAGCAGGGAGCCCGATGCAGGGCTCGGTCCTAGGACCCCGGGATCATGACCTGAGCTGAAGGCAGACGCTTAAACAGCTGAGCCACCCAGGTGCCCTGACCATGCAGACTGTTTTTAAAATAAAAATGTTTTAAGATGTTCCTTGTTTTTAATTTATATGTTTATGACATATAAGCTTGTTTTTAAAGAACATCAAAGTTTAGGCCCTTGGAATTTGTGTACAAAATTAGTATCTTTTATCATTAACAATACAAAAACATTTTTCCTGGGTCGAAAGCGTAACTTTAAAAGGGAAGGGGTTCCATCGATGTTGTCTCTTTTGCCTTATATATAAATAGGGCACATGTTTACTACAGGGGCAAGAATTAGTTCACCTAAATTAAGTGTATTCCAAAAGTGAGTTTTTTTTTTTTTTAAAGATGAGATAAGATATGAGGAAATAATTCATGCATTGTGACTTTTCACTTTGCAGTACCCATTTGCCTAGTTCAGTGAGTAAAAGGAGAAATGAGGATGATGGCCTGATTAATTCCCAGTGGATAAAGGTTTATCTGGAACTGCCCTATTTCTCGATACTATTATAATATTAAAAGTGATGTTTATTTTTGTAAGTCATTACCATCTTGGCACACTTGTGTTCGTTTTAGTCAGGCACTGTCATCTTTAGATTTCTAGCTTCCAACATCTGAAAAGTGTGTTTTTATATTTCTCTTGGAGAGCACACAGCCTTCCAACAGCAAAACCTCAATTAATTGGAATGTCTAGTGACCGATGTGTTGAGTCAATCAGAAAATCGTCTTTTGAATTTCAACATATTGTTGGAAAGCCGTTCAGAGCGGACTTTGAGAGAGTCGGGCAAACCACGGCAGAGTGACCGTGAGGCGTCCTCACCCCTGGGACACCTGTGTGCGTGAAGGAGCCTGCCGGAAGTGAAGCCCCACGAAGACGGTGTTCCCAGAATTCCTGCTGCCTACGGCTCAGAGCCGTGAGCCAATCCTGACAGCAGAATGACGATTTATTGTGTGAGATCACCTGGTGTGACGCAGTGATTGGTGTGGCCTGGGGTCCAGCGGTGAAGACGCAGCATGAGGGTCTGGTTGGCAGGCTCCTTTCATTGTTTAATAAAGGATGACGTGAGTTTAAAGCACTGGGATTCTAGTCTACCAGGAAATAGAATTAGTATTTATATAGTTAAGCATTTAATTTATGATCAGTGAAAACGTATGTTTGTCCGTTTGACTTAATGATTCATGTGGGCTATTGGTTTTAAAAAATTGGGGCAATGACGAAGGAAGCATTATGGCAGTCTACGGAAGCACCCCCTAGACTCTAACTTCTGAATGTAAGACCGGCGTGAAAGTGTTCTTTCACCTTCTGATATTTCATAGTACAAATCAGAAGTCATGAAGAACTTAATCTAAAATCTGTTCTATGAAAATAAAGTTTCTTAACCTTAGCATTTTGGACATTTTGGGGGCGGATCCGTCTTTCTTGTGGGGGGGCTGTCCTGGGAGGTGTAGGATGTTTAGTGGCCTCCCTGGTCTCTCCCCACTAGTTGCCATTGGACCCCCTCCTCCAGGTGTAACGGCCAAAAATGTCTCCAGACCGTGCCTAATAGATCCTGGGGTGGAAGGCGCCGTCGGCGCTGGCTGAAAGCAGTGTGTTACAATGCAGATGCCCTGTGATAATTGCACGCTTTTATTAGGTATCACATGCATGGATCAGTATGAAATTTTAGTATTACGTTTAAGAAGGTACGTGGACAACCGTTGTCAAGCTCAACTGCCCCTGATGAATCGAAGCGGAAATGTGAGCAGCCCTGAACTCAGAACTTTGGTGCTAAGCCTGGGGAGGTGGGAAAGGGCGGCAAGGGCAAAACAAAACCAGTCCAGGTTCTCTGGTTGCCTGATAACACTTTGAGGAGCTCCTGAGTGGGAGAGCAGTTTGCTTCGCTCCACGTAGAGAGAGAGAATTCTTCTTCTTCTTGGTGCTCGCTGTGCAGAGCTCTAGCTGTCTGTCCTTTGCCTGCTGGAGCTCTTAGGCAGGCAGGTTCCCTGGCTCCCTCCTGTACGTCTGTTCCCTGCGCAGATCTCTCTGCCTGTCCCGTCTGCATCTGTCAGTCCTGGAGACGATGAGGCTTCCACGAAGGAGGATCAAAGCAAACTGATGTAGGGCAGTTCCCCTGCAAGGGGGTACGCCCCAAGGGATGGAAAACGGGGGCTCAACGCAGACTTGTGCACGAGTGTTCATAGCAGCCCCAGTCACGATGGGCAGAAAGTGAACGCAAGCCAGAACGCCCCGCATCTGATGGATGGACCAAGTGTAGTTCATCCATACGGTGGAACAGTATTCAGCCGCGAAAAGGAATGAGTGCCGAGACGCGCCTTATCGTGGCGGAACCTTGAAAGCATTTTGCTTCGTGAAAGCGGCCAGTCACAAAAGCTATCGGATGCTTCCACTGTCGTGTCGTGTTCAGAATAGGCAAATCCAGAGAGAACGTAGACTGGCAGTTGCCAGGGCCGCCGGCAGAGGGAATGAGCAGTCACTGCTTAATTGGGTACAAGGTTTCCTTTTGGAATGACGGAAATGTTTTGGGACTTGACAGAGGGGATGTTTGCACAACATGGCGAGTGTTGTCAGGGCCCTGTACCTCCCCCGTGGAGGGACTGCCGGGACAGGTCTACACTGTGCCTTACCTAGAGCTGAGGAGCAACCAGGAAGTTGTGACAAAGTCCTTTTTATATTCATTATTACCTTTGAGAATAAAGAACATATTGCATTTGTGAATGCATTGGCATTTCACACCAATACCTCGCAGTACGTGAACGTTCTTGCCAGTACTGCTCACTGGTGGTGGTTCTGGGTACTGATCGTGGGAAAATCAGTTACAATTAAATATTGGAAGATCAGATTTATTGTTTCTATCAATAAACTAATTTTGACATGTTTCATAAGCGGAAGAGTGTTGGTAACCAGTCCTATTTTCCCGTTTTTGTGTGTTTATAACACACAGATGATGTTAATTACACTTCCTGAGTTTAACAACATATATAAAAGATAATCTTCAATTCCAAGAGTTACCATCTGTTTTGGACCACAGAATAAGAATTTGATTCTAAAGGTTTTTCTGAACAGCTTGTAATAGGAGCTGTTTATATATTAATTACTTATTGAATTATTATGGATTTTAGTGTTTTAATTTCCAAGCAATTTGGGGCTTATTGTGGTGACATCTGCTCATATTTTGATACTTCATGGTATTTAGCGATTTCATCATAAGGCTGTTTTTTCCCCCCCGTGGTAATTTACAACTCAATCCCGAAAATAGTAATTTGCTTTCTGCTTCAGGTACTGTGAGGAGTATTGTCCTATTTTATCTCTACTACAGAATTTTTTTCATTACAAAATGTATTTTTATTTTATGAGCAAAATCAATATTCCTTTATGCCTGCTTCCCTGTGGTGAATAGTTTCTGTTCAAAGAGGTGTAGGGAAATTTTGTTTAAATATCATTATTTTTCTTCAATGGTAGATTTTTAAAAATTGCCCTGGTTATTACTTATATCTTACATATCCTTATGGTGTTTTTAAAAAAATGTACTGTAATGAAACTTAAGCGCCTATGAACCTACCTGTAAAATCTTTTCAACTGCCTTTCTTTGAGCAGTGTAGCTATAAACATGACTCATTGGGGATAATTTCCTTGAATTTCCTTAAAACATTTCATGAGGGTCTGCATTCACTTAATAAGAAACAGCTTTATTCATAAGCTTCACTCGTGAATTTGAATTATATTAACCCTGGCACCTTCTTATCGCTTATGATTAAACAAGAATTGAGAGAAGATGGCAGGCAGTTCATTTCCTTAGATTTTGAGCTTATAGACAATATTAGATAATTTAAATGTAGGACGCTGGATTCATTCATAACCAAGGAAGTTTTATGAGGAAGAAGGTAATTACTGTTAAGTCAATGCTAGTTGATTGCTTAGTGTTTATACTGGCCGAAAAGTAGAAACACGTTTTCGATGCGAAGGTTAACTTAGGAGCTTACAGATCTGGCTTCTTCAGAAGTGCACATGGGGGAACTCTCGTGAAATTGAGATGCATGACAACACCAATGGGTAAGTGGAACCATAGTGAGTCTAGTGCCTTTCCTTTGCTTTATTTTGGGGAAGCCGAAAGGGAAAAAAAAGATGCTGACGCTGTTTCTGTGTGTTTATGAGCACAGAATATAGCAAGGTGTGTATATACACGTGGACATGCATGCAATATCGTCATAAACATTAGCCCAAGTAATGTCTATAAAATTTCCTTAAAGCGTGGTTTCTTCCCTTAGAGGTATGTGTAATTTAGTTTCTGGGTTGCAGAGGACATGGTCCCGAAAACAAAAGCATTTTGGATAGGCTCTGATGATCAGTAAACGATAGCAGTAGCAATATCTGAACTAAAATTAATTTTATTTACTTTGAGACTCTTCCCTTTCGGGATTTCGACACATACGACGGTACGGGCTGGCCTCCCTCCTTTCTCGCCTTTCACTTTGCAAGCCAACCTGCAGTGTCTGCGTTCAAGTGTAAGACAGAGATTGTGACGTCATAAAATGAGTGACATTTGAGTTGAGATGATAAAGGGAAACAATGCCACCGATTTGAAAAGGAAAAAAAAACCACGAAATGGGAGAGGCTAGAGGTGAATACTTCCCAAAGAATTTTAAGTTTTTTCTTCGTATCTCCTCGTTTCTCACCAGCCGGCTCCTGGCAGACACTTTGCAGTTTCTATGATCGGATGCTGGGGCGCTCACTGGTTCAAAGGTCTACACATGAAGTCACCATAAAGGTAAGCGGCCCAACCTGCTGTTGCATCTTGGTCCTTGAGCTGAAATCCCGTGGAGAAGTGGAAGTGCGTTTTGCCCAAACCGAACATCTTCTGTTTTAAAAGAGCTTTTTTCAAGTTGCGGGCCTTTGCCGTTGCCGAAATTGCAGGTGGTAGGTAGGACACCGTGAAGTCATTATGGGCTCTGTATAGGTAATTCTAAATGATGAATTCACCTTTTATTGCCTTCCAAGAATTGTGGATACTGAACCAGCTATTACAAACTTTTCTGGGTCTTACCAGGAGAGGATGACACCTTCTAACACCAAATCTTGTCAATATTGTGTATTAAAATTAAGCCGAAACATTAATTATGATTAGACGCATGAGTATAGATTTTATCTCTTGTAACTTAATTCTGTAGTTTATTAGTTTATTTTTAAAATTTTTAATATTTAATTTTTTTTTTTTTTTTACAAGTCTCTACACCCAGCGTGGGGTTCGAACTTAGAACCCTGTGATCAAGGGTTGTGTGCCCTACTGACTGAGGCAGCCACGGTCCCTGTGCTTTATTAGTTTCGTAATGCAGTTTGTGTGTATCTGCAAACCGATTGGCTAATTAACCCTGAAACTTAATTAAAACAACAGGTAGATCATTACACCTGTTACAGAGCTAGGAGATGATAAAGTTTCCAGAAGAGCAAATCCAACAGGTGCCAAGACATGGGATTTTAGGGTCTGATTTCATTATTTACTTTTTGTATTTGTATTTTTTTTCTTTATCAATTTGGTTGCCTTTTCCTTTTTTTTTTATTTTTTATTTTCGTTCTATGTTCAGTTAATGAACATAGAAGTATTATTGGTTTCAGAGGTAGATGTCAGTGACTCATCAGTCTTATATTACACCCAGTGCTCATTACATCACGTGCCCTCCTTAATGTCCATCACCCAGTTACCCCATCCCCTGACCCACCCACCCCCTCCCCCCGGCAACCCTCAGTTTGTTTCCTATTTTTGTCTTCATTTTTTTTTTTTTAGGGGGAAAAAAAAAACCCTATAGAGCCTTCATAATTTTAAAAAACATAACGATGGAAATTTGGGGAAGAATTTTGCTTATTGCTTTAAAAAGTTCAATCAGGACTAAAGTGATAGGCCTACATTTAACTACAGTAAGAATCTTGAGGTATTTTTGTTTAAAACCAAGTACGTAAAGGGGCAGCTGGGTGGCTCAGTCAGTTAAGCGTCTGACTCTTGCTTTTGGCCCAGGTCATGATCTCAGGGTTGTGCGATCGAGCCCTGCATGGGGCTCTGTGCTGGGTGTGGAGCCTAGCTTAAGGTTCTCTCTCTGTCTCCCCCCCCCCCAAAAAAACACCCAAGTATGTAAAAATAGCAAAGTAATGTATAAGAATCTTGGTATTTTACGGAAGTATTTGAAAAATGTAGTTTGCTAATAAAAACAAAAATTTGCAAAATGTGAATGTAGCTGAGTTTGTGACTGGCTTTAACATAGTATTTTCAAGAGTCATCCGTGTTGTAGCCTGAATCTTCTCTGTGGCTGAGTAATACTCCATTGTATGGTTTACCACATTCTGTTGCAGATCGCTCATCAGTTGGTGGACATTTGCGTTGTGTTTACCTTTCGGTTATTATGAACCATCATTATTCATATTACTGCTGTTCTGAACGTTGTGTACAGGTTTCTGTGCAGACGTCTTCTCCATTTGTGTTGGGTCTATGTCAGGGAGTAGCAGTGATGGGCTGCATGGTGACTGTGTTTCACGTTTACTGAGCTGCCAGGCTTTTTCATCAGTCCGTACTTTTTGAAATGGAGTTGAACCATCTTCCGAATGTCAGAGGGACGACGGGAGAGGGCTGTCGGTCCTCGGTGTTTCGGCTGGGAGTTCACTCAGTACGGAGGGAACAGAAGCTTCCATTGAGTGGAGCACACGTTGAATTCCTACTGTGTGGGAGGCGCTGGTGTGGAGCTTTAGAGATGACTTTGGAGCTTGGGCTTTGAGCCACGGCAGAGCGTGGCGGTGGTGTTTCCTGCTCTCGGGGTTCAGGGGCTGCTTTGTTCCTGAGGACGTGCGCACGTTGGGGCATGCCCTGCAGGTCAGCGGGCGGGCGGCTTCACGCTGCGGACAGACAAGGCAGACGGTTGTCCAGTGTAGAAACGGGACACGCTTCGGTAGGGCTGGCAGAACCAGAGCAAGGGCAGCATTTTCTGTCACAGGCCGGAGAGTAAGTCACTGAGGCTTCGTGGGCCAGCCGGCCTCTGTTACAGCCGCTCGGCTCTGCCGCTCTCGTGTAGAAACAGCCGTCCATCGTACGTAAATGAGTGGACACGGGTGAGTGCCAATAAAACTTTATTGACGGACACTGGAATTTGAATGGCAGATCGGTTTCATGAGTCATGAAATAGGATTCTTTTGATTTTCTTTTTCAACCATTTAAAAATATAAAGACTAGTCCTAGCTCGCAGGCCTGACGAGGGGAAGTAGCAAGAGGGGTTTGGCCCCAGGCCACCGTCTGCTGACTCTCACTAGAGGAACGCACCTGTTTGTCTCTGCCTCCCCGAACTTGGCTTTGTGAATTGGAGGGCATCTTGGGGTATAGCTCTGCGAGGCCCATGATGTGATTACGACAGAATCCAAACCGTGGTTACTTGGCAAAGGCCCTGCGGATGTTCAGGGAGCTACGAGTTGTAGGAATTTGAGGGCTGTCCTGCCCTGTCATGAGCAGCGGTCCTGGACTTGTGTACCCGCTTTCACTAAGGGTTCTCAGTCAGGGGCAAGCCCTCACCCCTTCCCAGGGGACATTCGGCCACGTCTGGACGCAGTTTGTAGGGGGACGGATGCTGCTGGCGTCTGGGGGGCAGAGGCCAGGATGCTGCTCCGCGTCCTACGGTGCACAGGACGCCCCGCCGCCGGGATGTAGCTGGTGCCGCGTGTCAGGAGCACCAAGATTGGCAGAGCCCACTCACTACCGCTGTCGGTATTTTGTTCTGTATGGTAAGTCTCACCAGCCTTGTGGTGAAATGACATGTAAGCTGCTGAGCATTTGATGATAAAACTGAGTTCCTGCATTTGCTGACATAAATAAGAGGGCCCTGGACTCTCATCTGATACTGAGGTTCTTAATATTTAAGTATTTTCTTTTTTTAAGATTTCATTTGAGAGAGAGTTAGCGAGCGAGAGAGAGCACGAGTGGGGCAGAGGGAGAGGGAGAAGCAGAGTCCCCGCGGATCAGGGAACCAAGGACCTGGGATCATGACCTGAGCCGAAGGCAGGTGCTTAACGCTTAACCGACTGAGCCACCCAGGCGTCCCTTCAAGTGTTGTTTTAAAAGGTGTTTTTCTTATTCATTTAAATTGAAGCATCAACCAGTGCTGTCTGTGAAGACAACACAGTGTCTCAGACACTGCATCGCCAGCCCGCGCGTCTTCCTCAAGTTCGTGGGAGGGCCTCATGTACGTTGTGGACAAGCTGTTTCCAATTTTTCCGTCTTAAAGATAATTGAATCTGTACATTGATTTACCGATGCACTGGAAGTATTAGCTCAAACCAACGTCATGGGAAAAGCAGTACTGTTCTGCGGAGGCCGTAACTGGCCGTGTCTCCAAGGCGGTCTGCTTTGCAGTCTGGGGCGCATGAGCTTGCACTGCAGTGTGTAGAGGGGAGGGGACGAGGAAAGGACAGTCCTGCTCTTTGTGCGTACATCGTCTGGCTCTTGTGACGCAGCCTGTCTGAGCAGCGGTTTGCTGTTACTAGCTTGAGCACTTTTAGGAAGGCTTCCTTCTGGGTCTTCCCCGTGGACGGGCCCAGACGTGTCAGTGAACAGGGTGGCCAGTTTGCACAGTTGGAGAGAGGACTCTGTGGCCACTTGGGAGGCACGCAGGCGGTTTTGGAGGTAACCCCAGGGACCGGACGCCTTTCCTGTCACGTCAGCATCGGCCATTGATGTGCACAAGGGCTTTGGATGAAGGCCCCCAGCCAGCCATGAATTAACCCAGAAGGGCGGCCAAGCGCAGAAAGGACCCTTTCTGAATGCCTCACCCTGGGGATGTTTTTTCTTCCGTGAAGAGCGGCTTTATTTTCCTAACACGAGCCCCTCCTCTGCTCTCCAGCCCTGTAGCCTCATTTCCTCCTTAGAAGCGCTGAGTCGTTCTCATGCAGATTATTTCTGGAGACACTGCCAGGTTTTAATTACATTTTAATGAATGTGAAAACAGTTCATGTTCATAGGAGAAGATTTGGAAAATAGGAAAAGCACACACGGAGAGAGAACTCTAGCGAAATTCCACCCCCAGAAGTAGATGGGAGACTTTTCGGAGGGTTATCTTCTGTGTGTGTGTATGTGTGTGTGTCTGTGTGTGTGTGTGTGTGTGTGTGTGTCTGTGTGTGTATGCAAAACAAAATTTGGCATCGTGCACGTTCCATCTTGAAACCTACTTATTTTCCTACATAACACTGTATCATGGACGTTTCCCTGGTCATGAAATACTCTTTCAAGGACTCCATCTTATTCTACTGGTTTATTCCCATATTTTAAATGGTAGTACTGTTGCTAAGACTCTAGTAATAAAATAATAGTTGTTTGATTATATTTATAATTTTGGGCCATCTGACTGCAAGTAAATAAATAAGTTTAGTGGAAATCTTATCTTTGGGGGGTGTCTTTTCTTACTGTAAAATAATAGACATCTACTCAGTGGTAAATGACGGAAAGTCCAAGAAAGTAAGCAACCAGCGTGAAACCCCGTTCATGTTTTCATGTGTTTTCCTCCCAGTATTTTCCACGTGTATATCTTCCCGTAATCGGGGTCAAACTGTAAATGCCATAATTTATTGAATCATGCTGTCATTGAACAGCAAAGTGTTTGCATAGCTACATGTTGTCTTAATGACACTTACGTAGGAGAAAGAGATAATGCAAAGTGATAAAGCGAGCCTCTTTCACCTCCAACGTAAGCTGGTCCCCAAGCAGATTTTAGAGAAGGACGGTATGGAAGTGTTATTACACGCATTAAAAATTTCATCTTCAGCTGACCACTGATTGTGTAAAAAAATAAACCTCGTTCCGTTGAAAGAGAGAAACACATCGCAAGGGAAACAAACAGGGAGGGTAGGACCCAGGACACTCGAGTCAGAACGTCCACGGAGAAACGCAGGAAGTGCCTTTTGTGGGATGAGGTCATTTCGAGCAGATTTTCCAGCTGCTCTGGCTCTCGGTCCTCAGGCGGCATGGAGACAAGTCGCAGAGAGCTGAGCCTTTTCCAGAAGATTACTTTAAGCCGTGGATTCTTCCAGCGTCAACGCCAGCGGGCGAGGAGGGACGAGAAATCAGACAAACTTTCTTCCATCCCCAGAGGAAAGGGCTGCTTTAAAAGAGTTCAGGAGACGATTTCACAATGGGGCAGATTGTTAGAAGAGAAGCTTTTCCCGCTAATGATGCTGGACGAGCACTGTTCTCCTCCTTTAATCCTGTGTGCTCTGCTCACTGTTTCGGGACAAGGCCCCCTCCTGTTGGCAAGACTCGGGCCCTTTCTGCCTTTCCCTTCCACGCCAACTCCCAAGTAGGTCTCTTGGGGTTACGACGTTTAAGGTAATTAAATGGCCATTCAGACTCTGTTGTTTTGGGGCGATCCCCTCCCTTCCTGGAGAATGCTAGCCTAGAAAACCCCGTAAGTACGTGCTAAATCGAATGAAACCCTTCAGCGACATTTCTCTGTGACTGAACTTTGCACTGATTTGGGAAGGGAACCGTGATTAATAGGACTTTCTGCCACCTCGAGATGCAGTTGCAAAAAGCAATACTATAAATAACTCATCTTCCGCTTCTCCGCGGCTTCAACCCCAAGTGCCCGAGCGTCCTGGAACGCTTCTGTTCGGTGGGGCGCTGTGCACACGTGCTCAGCCCTTGGCCCGCTGCCCCCACGTCTTCAGGCAGCTCCAGGAGGGGATGTTGTGGCTTTCCTTCGCTGTGGGGGGGGTGCTTCTCCCCTTCTCTCCCACTGAAGACCTCAGATCAACCTGATGGCAGGTGTCTCAGATCACAACTGGGTCAGGCCAGAAAGGACACGCGTGTGCACTCATTAAGAACCCGTTTGGGTTTTTGTTTTTTGTTGTTGTTTCCCATCTGTTTGAGGCCAAGGACGGTGTCCTGGTGCCACCACAGCTGTCTTTTATCCTGGAACTGGAGAGGTTGGGAAGCAGCACTGGAGTTCTCAGAACTGGAGTTGGGCACGGATGCCGTTCTGGAAACCCGCTAGATGTGGTGTCTCCGGATGGTGCTGGCTTTGACGGGTTTACACGTGCTGCTGGCGTGTTTGCAGACCACCGAGGAACCGTTCCCAGGGGACCAGCCCCGAGCCCGTTTGCTGAGGGTGTTGTGTCCCTCCGATGCCTCCAGAAGGCTTGCTTCACTCTCTTTGGGGACGTGCACCGTCGGCCGAATACGAGGAGTAGTTAGCAAGTCGTGGATCTCTGCTGTGCCTGAGGCCCTGCTCTGAGAATTTCTGTACAAACGCTGAATTCTCACAGCCTCTCCCGGGCGTAGGGCTGTCGTGATCCAACGTTAGGAGATGAGAAGCTGAGTCACGTAACCTGCCCGCCAACCTGGAGCTAGAAAGGGGTGGGGGTATGATGAAAAGTCAGACTGACTGGCTCTTAGTTCCCAGGCGCCCTGAATCCCACACATTTGTACCCTGACGGTTGTAGCCAGCGCAGGCATGTGCCTGCGAAAATCCTTCTTCCAGAATGAAGACAGGACACAGGCCAGCTTGCCTCACATGATAGACGTTAACGGCGTTTCACAGCAAACCGTAGCACAGACGGAGTTCTTCCTGCCCTGGGTCCAGGGCAGCGTCTGGTACATCGTACAAGGTCAAATTGTTCTTTACACAGCAGCCCCCCCCACACTCACACACATACACACACAGTCATACACTCATACAACACACACACACACACACACACCACACACGGCTCCTGTACTGCTTTTCTGTCTCCCTGTTCCCATCATCCTCCCCAGATGCTGTCTTCATCAGCAGGAATTTACGCTCCCCCTCTTCCAAAGTTTCCCTCCTTGGAACCCGGCCCCCCACTCCCCGTAATACTTTGTGTGGCTTATGGGGGGGCTTAAGTGTTGGCGCCTTTCATTATTTGCATAGAGATCTTACTAAACAGCTTAAAGGAAGAGGTGTGCGTGAGTGCGTGCGTGTGTCAGTGTGCGTATGAATGTGTTTAATTCCTAGTATTGCCAAAACACCATGCCTTGAATCTAGGAGATACTCGGTAATTTCTCCATTACCTCCTCATACCTCATTCTCCCCACACGCTTGCTTTCCTAAGAGGACTTTGTTGGAAATAGTGCACGGTGCTGAGAGCTCGGTAAAGCACGCAGCCAGAGTTAGGGCCGTGATGGGATTGGCAGCCCTGCGGCGCCTCTGAACAGACCCACGTCAGCCTCCCCATGTCCGGTGTGCCTGGCCTGTGTTCTCATTTCAAATATCTGAGTCTTTACTGGAGGGAAGGCAGGGTGAGGTGAAGTTAGGGAACTCACTCTTTACTGTGGGGTTGTTATTTCGGCTATTGAGTGGCGAGAAAGGCCTTCAAAACAGGGACTGGTGCACACGGGCCACGATGAATCGGCCTATTGAGTGTGAAGCCCAGAACCTCATCGGGCGGGGACGGTGGCCGAGTGCGTCTGCCAAGCATCTGCAGGAAAGGACTCTCTGGAAAGGGGACATGAGAGGTCATGAGGACCCAAGAGAAATGTCCTGTGGCCCCAGTATGCTGCCCCTTAAAATCAAACCGTTGGTCATTTCACGTTGTCCCATTTTCTTGACATGAAGCGTATAAATTAAAAATCAGACTGAGGAGTTCCCTGGAGGAATCCCAAATCATAGAGATGAAAAGTAGACTGAACAGAGGGTGCCAGGGACCAGGGGATGGGGGAAGTGGGGGGTTAGTGTTTAATGGAGTTCCAGTTTGAGAAGATGAGAAGGTTCTGGAAATGAACGGTGGGGATCGTTGTACAACAGTATGAATGTCTTTAACGAGTTGTACACTGAAGGGCTTATGAGTGTAAGTTATATGTTCTGTTTACCACATTCAAAACAAAAGAGCGAGAGACGGAGTGGAAATGTTCATGGAAATGTGACTTTTGTTTGTGTGATGTAGAGAACCCTGGCTGTCCTGTCCCCGAGTAGAACGTGGACAGACACAGAGCAGCCCACGCTCGGGGATTCACAGCCTTGCCTGACTTTCTCTTTTCCATCAGTAAGAGCTGTTTCATCTTTAAGCAGAGGCAGGAGTGGGGGGCTTGAGAAGTAACACGACCGTCGGAACTCCTCCTGTCGACGTGATATTTCATGACCGGTTATGGTAAAGACGAGCACGGGGGCACCTTCCTTCGGCCTTGGCTCGCGGACAGACTCAGAAGTGGCAGATGACCGGAGAGGCGGAATGTCCTTGCAGACGCTCCAACCAGACACGCTGAGTGGGGACTCCCTCCCCTCCCCGCTGACCGCTGCTGCCCTCGGAGACCTTTCAGTGCCATGAATACCAGTGTGCTTCTCTACACTCAGTTGCACAGCACAACCCTGGGTGGAAATCCATCGTTTTCTCCTCCCATCCTGTGAAATTTAGGTCTGGTCGTGGAGGAAACAGGATAGGGAACTTCACTTCCCACGCTTATGAGGGGACGTTGGTAACTTTTGCCAAGCAAAGATCAGCCATTTTACTCACTGGTGTCAAAAAAGTAAAGTGGACCCATCAGACCCACCACCACCACCGCTTTCAAGCAGGTTGCTTAGAGGTGTTGCAACTGTAAACACCCTGTGAACTGTTGTGGGTTTCTCCTGACTGCAGTGCAATCAAACCCAGTGAGATGAGGGGTGCCTGGGTGGCTCAGTCGGTTGAGCGGTTGGGCGTCTGCATTTGGCTCAGCTCATGATCCCAGGGTCCTGGGATTCAGCTCCATGTTGGGCTCGCTGCTCAGCGGGGAGTCTGCTTCTCCCTCTGCCCCTCTCCCCTGCTCGTGCTCTCTGTCTCATATAAATAAATAAAATCGTGCAAGAAAAAAAAAAAACCCCAAGGAGTTGAAATGGATTAAGTATTGCTGTTAGGGGCGCCTGGGTGGCACAGTGGTTAAGTGTCTGCCTTCGGCTCAGGGCGTGATCCCGGCGTTCTGGGATCGAGCCCCACATCAGGCTCCTCTGCTATGAGCCTGCTTCTTCCTCTCCCACTCCCCCTGCTTGTGTTCCCTCTCTCTCTGGCTGTCTCTGTCTCTGTTGAATAAATAAATAAAATCTTTTAAAAAAAAATGTATTGTTGTTAGTTCAAAGAATGTTCTCGTGTTTGTGTTGAAACAGTCTAAAAATATACACGTATATTGTAAATGCATTTCCTTCACTGGTTACTGTAAATCCCCTTTTTTTTTTTGAGTTAGGTTTTATATTTATTTAGTTATTTTAAAGATTTTACATATTTATTTGAGAGAGAGCGAGATCGAGAGAGAGACCACCAGCAGCGGGGAGATGGAGAAGCAGGCTCCCCGCCAAGCAGGGAGCCTGACGCAGGGCTCGATCCCAGGACCCTGAGATCATGATTTCAGCCGAAGGCAGACGCTTCACCAACTGAGTCACCCAGGCGCCCCTTTATTATTTTTCTAAAAGATTTATGTATTTATTTTAGAGAGAGCACTCGCGCACATGTGTGCCTGAGGAGGGGCCGAGGGCAGAGGGAAGGAAATTCAGGGAGACTTCTTGCTGAGCACGAGCTGGACATGGGGCTCAATCTCATGGCCCAGATCATGACTGGAGCCAAAATCGAGTTAGAGGCTCCACTGACTGAGGCTGCCTGGCCCCCCTGGAATTAGGTCTTAAAAAAAATAATCCTTTAAAAGCTAGTTAAGAAGTTGTTCAGTTGTGGGGGAGGTGTGATCCAATTACTCTGTTTTCAAAAATTAAACGATGTCATTGACGTAGAACAGCCAGGGGGACATAGGACGAGAGTTGTGGACCAGATGACATTTCACCTGGTTCTCTTGCAGGCCAAGGCTGGTTTCTGTTTTCTTTTCTCCGCTGCGTTCAAATCAAAAAGCCTTTAAGGGGCGCCTGGGTGGCACAGCGGTTAAGCGTCTGCCTTCGGCTCAGGGCGTGATCCCGGCGTTGTGGGATCGAGCCCCACATCAGGCTCCTCTGCTATGAGCCTGCTTCTTCCTCTCCCACTCCCCCTGCCTGTGTTCCCTCTCTCGCTGGCTGTCTCTATCTCTGTCAAATAAATAAATAAAATCTTTAAAAAAAAAAAATCAAAAAGCCTTTAAAAAGTGAACAGTGTACTGGGAGAAGCGTATCCTAACTTATAAATTTAGAGAGAACCTCAGTCTATGATCAGGAAACAGGAGAGCCAGAGCTGAAGCAGAAGTTTCCTAGCTGCAGGAAATGATGGTGCGTAAAGGAAAAGAGGAACAAAGCATTCCCCCATTCTTGGTGTGTTGAGGAGGCTCCAGAATCCTGCGTGAACGCCGTGCAGACACCTGGGCTCATTGCAGACACTCGTGGCTGGCGAAGGAGAACCTGGCTCTTGGGGTGCTGGGACCTTTTCTCCTTAGAAAACAAAACGGATCTGGATGCTGAAGAAAGAAATCGGAATTTTCTAATGAAACTGCTGATAATTTTGCAGAAAGATTTGACACGGGCTATCTGGAAAAGCCTGGCTCTTATGGTGCATTTTAAATGATCACTTTTAGTAGCCTGGCTGTGTCATAAGCAGCATCTGTGAGCTGGCCCCACATGGCCCTGCGTTTTTGTAAATGCAGTTCCTCTCAGACACAAGATGCTGATTTTTCTTCTCCAGAGAAAACCAGCAGTTTTGCCATTTGGGACATTTGGCAACGTCTGGCAACGTTTTTGATCATCACAACTCTGGGGGAGGGGGTTGTGCTGGCCTGCAGCGGGCAGAGGCCAGGGAGGCTGGTCAGCGTCCCACGGCGTCCGGGTCAGCCTCAGAACGAGGATCATCTGCCCCCCAATGTCAAAAAGTACCGATGCTAAGAGCCCGTTAGACTTTACTTATTTCTAAGCACCCAACCTGACGGAAAAAGAGAATGGAGCCGGGGTGGTGTGTGTCATTTCAGGCTGCTGTGACAACGTAGCCCAGACGGGGCAGCTAGACATTCTGTCCTTGCAGCTCGGGAGGAGGGAAGGCTGAAATCAAGGCGCTGGCAGATTCCGTATCTCGTGAGGATCCACTTCCTGTTTCCCAGATGGGCCTCTGCTCATTGTGTCCTCGCTTGGCGGAAAGACCAAGAGCTCTTGGAGGGTCTCCCTTACAAGGGCGCTAATCCCACTCACGAGGGCCCCACCCTCATGACCTGATCACCTGCGCGAGGCCCAGCCGTTCACCATAGAGTGAATTCCTCCTGTAACTGACTCGTCGTTACTGCCCGTGTAACGTCTCCAGAAGTCTCTTCAGCGTTAGCGTTCTGTGATATGTGTTTTTGTTATTGTTTACGCCCTCTCAGATAATGTTTTTTTTTCACCTGGTTATGCTCAGATTTCATAATTTTTTATTTAGTCTCTGATATTTTCCTGACACTGTCTTATGAATGAATTCCCCAGGATGCAAACCAATCTCAGGACAGATCTATATTTTGATTGTCAGCTTTTCTTTTCAGTATATACACAAGTACAGACTATCAGCAAAGTAGCTGAAGAAGATAAGCGTTCTTGAGTGGCAAAATCCTGGTAACTCAGGTGAGAATTGCAGTGACCCAAGAGACAGCATGTTCGTTCTTCACTGAGGCCTAATGATGGCCACACATTTCTGCAGCACCTGGAAACAATACATTTCTCTGGGTCCCGAGTCCGGGCCCCCCTTTGCTGGATTCCCTGCTCAGGGCCTCACAGGCTGCAGATAAGGTGCTTGCTGGGCTGCATTGGCATTTGGAGCTTGGGCGGAGGGGAGGAGGTTGTCTTCCTAGCTCATTTGTTGGCAGAATTTCAGTTCCTTGTGGTTGTAGGACTGTTGTACAGAGCTTCCTGCGGGCTGTCCCCAGTTCCGTGGGCGGTTCACACGATGACAGCCTTCATCTTCGAGGCCAGTAGGGCAATGTCTCCCTTCAGGCCACTAAGACAGGATCTTATATGATACAATAATGAGGAGAATGACATCTGGTCACCCTTGCCATAGGACATAACCTAAGGAGTAGAGTGACATCCCGTCCTTTGGTGTATTCCGTGGGGCAGAAGTGAGTCACAGGTCTTGCCCACATGTGAGAGGGGATCTTACCAGGGTGGGGCTCACTGGGTATGTCCCCTACAGCGGCCTTTTGTGTGATTCCTTGAAGGTCTGCTTCGCCCTTTTATCTTTATTCTAAATAAACAAAAAGTTAATTCTCATGTAATGATGAAAGTTCTGCCACCAGTAAAAATGCCTGAAAATGTATGGTGTAGGGTCTGAAGACAGTTCCCCAACAGCTAAAAATGTTTGGTGTTGGTGACCTCGCTGAACGGGGTCATGGCCTTTCTTGGCTTCGGCTGTTTTCGGAGTGAATGCTCTTGTTGGTGTGTGCATTCTAGTTTGTTGGTGTATAAGACGAGTTGTGCTTGCTTGATTGACCTCCCTCCCCTCCCCTCCCCTCCCCCTCCCCCTCGCTCTCCTCTCCTCTCCTGGGGCTCGCTTGCTCTTATGGTCACTAGGATCACTGTGAAGGAAATCAGATTCTCTCTTTGGTTGCTCTGTGTTCGTGCTCCATCTTCCTGAGACTTGGCTTCTTTATAGAAATGATGTCGAGGAGACATGTACACTTCACTCCTCACTCGTGTGTGTTTCCCTTCTCAGTGCTGCCTACGGCCTGTACATAGAGTGACCGTCGGTTTTATCGCTTAAACTTTATGAGTGAAAGGTACTGTGGCTAATTGCTTTTCTAGAACAACAGGCAAAATCTGGTCCATGTGGTCACCTGCCTTAGGGGTGTTGACGTGACTTCTGGTCTACTCACTAATCTCCTCTGCCTGGAAAAGCGCTTAGTGTCCTATCCACCCAAGCTCGTCAGACAGCACTTCAGGATTCCGTGCATGCTCATTACCAAATCCATTGTGATCACGATGCACATGTGATTTTTATTGAATAAAAAGTTGGGTTTTGTTTTCGTTTTCCGTTGCCCCTGAATTTGTCATTAGTGTGGTTTATCCCTGACCCTATCCCAGCCTTATAAAATACACCAGTGCCTTATTCTTTTTTCATGTTTTTGAAACTTTTCTCCTGAATGTATATATTTTATAAATATTTTATATATATATATATATATAACGAAATTATAGTTATCTTCATGGTGATACCATCATACTGTCATGGGTATGGCTTTTTTAGTCCTCTCAAGAAAGAATACAGGGACAAAAAAACGGGCAGTGTTTCAAAACGCTCTTCCCACTTCTTCTTGTCGTCTCACAGAGGGTGGCTCCCGCATCGTACGGACCTCATCGCCGCGAGGTGAGGCTAAGATGAGCATAACCAGTGACGAGGTGAACTTCCTGGTGTATCGCTATCTCCAGGAGTCAGGTAAGAGGCTTGGGTTTCTGTCAGCTGGAAACCCATCTGCAGTATGCCACATGCGCAACCACCCACCAGTGATCGGAAAACCAGGCTAGAAAAGAAGAGCAGGTGACGTTCTTAGTGAGAGCGTTGAAGGAGATGGGTGGGGTGGGATGGGGCTTGTGTTCTGTCTTCCCTTGCTCTTTCTGCCCGGATGAGATCAGATTGCAGTTAAGGTCAAGAGCAGTTGGGACGGACATGGAAAGGGCGTTAATGGATGGGCTGGTGTGTCTTCATGCTGTCTGTATCTATGAATCTCTCAGATTTAAGACCACTCATCTTTGGAGCTCCTAAACCACACCCCACCGGGGGCCCTTGGCAGTTTCCCAAAACGTACGCATGGTTCCGGTTTCTTCCAACACTTGTGACTGTGACCAAGACGTGACTTGACGATAAGCACTGGACAGGCCCGATGTGTGCTCCCTATCGACAGGGTAGACCTTGGGAATAGCAGCTGGCATCCTCAGGGGGCAGGGAACGGGGTTGACAAGAGCCCGAGGCCCCGGGTCTGGCCTGGTTTTGTCACAGAACAAAGGGAAGTCCTTGGACGCCTCCGAGCCCGGATCCACGCATTAGACAGTGTCGCAGCTGCCCCCCACTGACACAGCCTCCACACGGTTTACTGGGTAGCTTGTGGGTGCTTTTTACATTCTCAAGACTCCTAATTCTTTTTTTAATTAATGTTATTAGATTTTTAATTAATTTCTAAAGCGAATATTGTCTTTAAACTTTTAAAACTTCAAAATATTTCATTAGAGATGCTCAAAATGACATGTATGAAGAACATTGTTGTCAGCACCTATCCGCCCAAATTAAGAACTACAGCATTTCCAGAGCCCGAGGGATGCCCGTGTTCGACTCTCCGGTGCTGTCCCCTTTCTCTTCTCAGTGCTGACTGCCCGCCTCCCCCAGGTTTGGTGTGTGTTGTCCCCATGCACTTACTGTGCACACGGTCTCTTCCTAAGCAGCGTAGGCCCTGAGGTATTAGTTCGTGACGGCCGCTGTAAGGAAGGACCACAGACTGGGGCCACGGCTCGAACAGAAATACGTTGTCTCAACGTTCTGCAGGACCGGAGTCCAAATTCAAGGTGTGGGCGGTGTGGGTTCCTTCTGAGGCCGTGAGGGAGTCTGTTCCGTGCCTGTCTCCCCACTTGTGGGGGGTTGCCCCCCATCGTTGCTGCTCCACGGCTTGTGGAGGCATCACGCCTGTGTCAGCCTTCATCGTCACCCGGCTTTCTCCCCGTGTGCTGCTCCCTCTGTCCGAATTTGTCACGTTTCTCCTTCTTATAGATCCTTCTCTCCAGGATCCTTTCCTTTTGGAGACATTCCTCCTGGATTAGGGCCTCACCAGACTGCAGTATAACCTAATCTTAACGCATTACATCTGCAGTGACCCCGTTTCCAAATGAAGCCACTCTCGGAGCTGAACCGGGGGCCTAGGACTTGAACCTAGGAATTTGGGGCAGAACACAGTGCAACCCATAATTCTCAGTCTTGTGCGTTATTTAAACTTTATACACTTGGTATCCTATCATTTATGTTCTGCAACTTGATTTTTCAAAAAGGAAACCCGTCCGTGGGCCTCCACCTTCCAGAGACACATGGACGAGTTTGAGGGAAAACCAGCTCGTGAGCCCCTGGGTCTGGGCTCTCCCAGAGTTAGCCTGGAAGGCTGAGCTGGGTGGGGGTTACGTCCAGACCACATGGCTCAGGCTCTGACCCCCGAACAAGTTATTTACCCCACTGGAGCCTCCCCTCCCCTGCAAAAAAAAAAAGTTATCGTGGGCAAAAGTAATGAAGAACAGTGGACACATAGTGTGTTACATACAAACACGTCTTCGCAGCCAGTCCTGGCTGTCCGTCCCTGGGGACCCAGCTAGCGTTTTCATGGAACGCGCACATTCTTTTTCCATATATATTACATCATTTGCATTGGCTGTTGCCCAACGTAGAATAAAAGAAATTGATAAAATGTGTATGACCTCAGCCCTGTGGGCCTGGGGAGTCAGTAGTACGGCTCTCATACCTTACTCCCCTGGGAAGTCGGGGGACCCGCTCACCTGGAGTGCAGGTGCTCCCCCGTGATGCAGCTGCGTGCTCCCCCGTGGACTTTCAGCAGGGAATTCGAGATTCCTTTCTGTGTGCACCCTTGTGCACAAAGATAGGAGGCACAAGTACGGTCAGAATGTGTGAAGAAATCACAAGCCGAAACTCAGGATAAGTAAATGATGTGAAAACCTTATGCAGAGCCTGGGTCGCCTGGAGTGAGGGTTTTCTCGGTTGGCTGGTCCCTGGGGCCCGAGGCCCGGTGGGGGCAGGAGCACCACTGGCCTCTTGGAATAAACACAGAAACCATCCCTCCCCCAGAAAGGCCATACTTTGTTTTCTCATGTTTGCTTGGATTGGGCTCCTGTTTGTTGATAAAGCTCTGTCACCAGGCAACTGAGGAGGGGAGTCGGGGGACAGGAGGATAGGCTTTCACCCCTGTGGATTTTGTGTCTGCGAGCCCCTGTCCTGCTTGTCCGAGTCCTTCCATACACGTGTTGCGTACGTCTTCCAGAAAGCCACGCCTGCGCCTTCCTCTAAGGACCGCGTGAGTCCTGGAGTGGCCTGGAGTCCCCCACGAGGACTTGTTCAAAAGCAGGAGGAGAGGAAATACCAAGAGGTCCTTTTGGGGTCGTTTTCTGTGTTTTTCTCAAATCCTCCAGTTTCGGCTCAGCACATATTTCTTGAGCGCCCACCCAGTGCAGAGAGCATCTTCTCAGCCTGTCGGTGTCTCCTTTCTAGCGGTGGGGGGGGCGGGGGCTCACAAATGAGCCCTGTGTTCCCACAGGTGACTCCTTCCTCCACTCCTCCCAGTCCGGCTTTCTCTGCCAGAGGTACCAGGAGTTCTGTGTTGCCAAGGCTTGGGCAGCAGGCCCCATCCTTATGCCTTGTGTGGAGGAAGGTGGGTGCGCAGGAGGGAGGGGCCGGGGATGGCCTCGCGGGACGCAGACAGCTGGTTCTCTGGTTCCTGCGCGCTTCGCCTCGCCGGTCGGGGGATAGCCCCGGAAGGTTCCAGCCCCGCTGCATGCGCGCAGCGAGGAGCTAGTTCCCTAGAACCCCGGGCGTTCCTGGTCCTGGTCACCCGAACTCAAGGGGAGAGCCGGCCTTCTGTACACCGAGCCACGGACGCCGTCCCTGGCCGTCCGTCTCCAGTACCGTCCGTCTGCATCCCACCGCCACGTCCTCTGTATCGGTGTGGGTGCCGTGAATCCCCCAAGGAACCTGTCTCTCCCCGAGAGCGGGAAGGCGGCGTGTTGAAGGTGACAGCTTCCTGGCTGGGAGAATCCAGGTCACACGTCTTCAAACTTGGGCAGAACCTCAAGGATGGGCTTGCTCGTGACTCTGCCCGCGAACGGCACCATCGAGGTCATCTTGGGTTGTGCTCTGGCCTTCCCCGGAGGGAGGAGGTAGATTCCACTGCAGAGGCGCGTCCCTCAACCTGCCAGGACGCGGCGATGTCGCCGTGACCGTCATTCACTGTGTGGAGCCGCGGGCTTGCCCGTAAAAGCGACTGGTGCATACCGTAGACTTGCGAGCTCTCTCCGTAACGGCCTCACGGCATTCTGAAGAAGAAAGTGCTGGTCGGCGAGCAAGGCTTGTGGACGAAGCAGGAGGCAGCTGGGACTGCCCGCTCTGGCGCCACAGTGGCCGCATCGGCTTGCGCCGGAGCTGGGGCAGCCCGGCTTTGCGGCTCAGACCTTGCTCTGCCGTATGGGGATTCACCACGTGGTCTCTATTGCCGAGTGTGCCACTCGTAGAGCAGGGCATTGCAGCGGGGTGCCCCCCCCAGCCCCCGGCTCGCCTCACCCCCCAAGACTGAGGGAACGAGGCAGCAGGGCGTAGGAATGGGGTTCAGCCTGCATAGGCTGGTGTGAGCAGCTCCTGCAAATACCGCATGAATCGCGGTTGTTTGCCGCTGCTGTTTTCTCCGTGTAGCGCGGGAGGCGGATGCCTGTTGCAAGTGCGTACGGAGAGTGGGAAATATCAGTGAGTCCCTGAAAGCCTGAGTGTTTCCTCTAGGGCTCCACCCCCAAATCCAAGTTACAAAGGAGATAATTCCTCCCAGACCCAATTGGGGAGGGATGCAGTGGACACGAAGTGTTGCTGGAGGCTGTCCTGTCGCACAAGCAGGAGGGTGGCCACCTGGCGTTGCCCAGGTCCTGGTGAAAGACCCGAAATGCACGGTATTGGCGGATTTGTCAGCAAAGTGTGTGTGTTACGTTGCGTCCGCAAGGCCAGCTACATGCCTTCTGGACGGAAAGATGGTCCGCAGACCTGGGTCCGTGTCACCATTGAGTCTTGAGAGGAGAGCCGAGCTGGGGGTTTAGAGCCAGATTTTCCCCAACAGTTAAATGGTGGCCACACTCTGTTTCCATGGTCTCATTCGGCAATCTCCGAGAAGGCCGATCTCACCCGTCCTGTGTTGCATCTGTGTTTTTAAATGAAGGTATAATTTTCACGCAGTAAAATTCAGCCTCTGTAGAATACGGGGTTAGAGTTTTTGCAAAACGTGTCTAGTCCACTAAAGCACCAGTCCCATCGAGATGGGAGAGAAGTCCATCACCCCTAAAACTCCGCCGGGCCCCTTTGTCATCAGAGCGTCTGCCCAGCGCAGCCCCTGGCCGCGACACTGTGAGGCCCATCCGTGGCGTTACGCCTGTGTGAGGCGTTGTCTCCATGGACTCAGGCTGCGTGCAGCCCTCGGAGTCTGGCTGCTGTGGCTCAGTGTTGTGCGCCTGGGATGCAGCCACGCCGTCGGACGCGTCACTGGTCGGTTCTTCGGTGCTAAGTCCTATTCCGTTGTAAGAATGCGCCGCAGTTGGCTTGTCCATTCTCCTGTGGAAGAACACTTGAGTTGTTTCCGGGTTTTGACCATCACGACTAAAGCTGCTAGAAACCTCTGTGTACAGTGTTCTTGTGAGAACATCGGTGTTCGTTGCTTTTGGGTGAGCAGCTAGGCGTGGGATTGCTGGCTCGTGTGCTGAGTGTGGGTTGAAGGTTATCAGAAGCCACTGCATCCTTCTCGGGGTCGCTGGGCAGCGAGGCACTCGAGGAGCATCAGTGGTTTTGTAGATGTGATCGGATGAGCGGTGCTGATTTGTGCTTAGTTGGGAGGTAGGTAAGAGGACGTCAGCCCCGGCAGACAGATCTGCAGGATACCGAGGACGCTTCATGCTTCCTCTTTGGGGTTAAAATTAGCCTTCTGGAACCTGTACGGAGTCATGGTTTCCGCCAGTGACTTTCACCGCGACCTGCTGAGTGAGAGAGCGTCCACAAATGGACCCTGTCTCCTGCTTCGGCAGTACAGCTCTGGACGTAAAAACAGACCGCTCCACCGCCTGGCCAGCCCTCCAGGGGAGGCGACTGGGCGTCGGGACTGGACGTGCGTCCCTCTGTGCGGGCTTCGGGGCAGAAAGCACGAGTCCTCCAGATCGGGCCCCACGTAGGGCAGCTGCTGAAATTCTGCACACTGCCTCGCTCACACCCCCACCTCGAGTTTGGGGACTGACCTCGGCAGCCCACGTAGAAGTGGAGGCTTCGTAAAACGGCTCGACGATCACTGCTGGTTCCGCTGGTGAAGAAGGAAGCGCAAGTGAGAAATTGTTTTGTCAGGTGGCGGGTATGTCACCCAGCTGTGTGGTCCCGAGGGCTGTCGTTTGACACATTTCAGGTAATAAAAGGAGCCTGTTGTTACGGGAGATGGTAAAAATTGATTTATCCTATCTTACAAATCACCGGGATGATGAACTTCTTTCTTCATGGGGAAGGGTTTCAGGTATGATTGCAAACTCCTTCTACACAGAACTTCTTTTCTGATTTGTCATGATTTGTCGTCGAGAGGCCGATTTATTATACATGTTTATTGCTTCCATTAACGTCACAATGCATGCATTATTCACAGAGGGGCATTGGCAGTTCCCTAAAACGAAAATCTGCGTCTTCGCCGGGTTCTGTTTTCCTCGAGAGCTGTGTCTGCACACGTGTTGACCGGCTACGCAGGAGTAGGCATGTTTCCTTGGATTTACATAATGTACACATAGTTCTGTATTATGTGTCATCCTTGGATAGTTCTAGATTATGTATCATCCAAAGACGGTAGTGAAATACTGTGTGCTCACACTTTGGGGGTTCCCAGCAGAACCGGGGTGCCATGTCTCATTCATTACGTGGAGCTTCTAGGCCGAGACAAATGGTAAAGCTTTGCTTGCCAGGTGCCAAGCAGCCTTCCATGCCCTGTGATGCCCCGTATAAGGTCAGCGTGGCTAGGATCTAAGGGGAGAGCAAGGGAGGCTTAGGGTGGCATTTTGTCTCCACAGCAAGCCCCAGCACAAAGCTAAAGGTCGTTCTGTTCTAAACACAGAGAGAACTCTTACTTTCTGGAAAGATTACGGAGTGGTTTCAGAACCATGCATGTGCACACAGCCGCTTCGTGGGGCCAGGCGGGGAAAGAATGTTTGGAGAAGAGCGAGCCACGCTGTGCTGCGTGAAGTAGCCGAGGTCCCTGTAGGGCTGAGGACAGGGCTGGGGGGGTGGGTCTCCTTCTGGGGGGGAGGGGCGCGGGGGGGAGCAAAGCAGCCCAGCTGTGTGCTCAGAAACAGTACGAGGGTACAGAGGTCCCTTCAGAAACAACACCAGGAGGTGACCTGGGGCCTTTAAAATGGTACTTTTTAAAGCCAGCCTGCCTGGGTTCAAGAAGGGTTTTCTGGGAATTGTAGTTCATCGGTGGAAGAAAACCTTTCTCTGAGGCCCTGTCTGCTGAGCTCGGGGCCATCAATTATGTCAGAACTGACTGTGCCCCTTCTCCTGGCCTCTTGCTGCATTTTCTTGGAATCTCTGCTTGGTTAGAGAGAGCGCGCGTGTCGTAAGGAGTGCCCTTTCCGGCTCCGCTCAGCGTCGCGGGTTCGTGAGCTGCCGTGGCAGCAGGGCTGTTGGCGGACGTCGTGGACAGAGGTGCTCCTTCCTGCAGAGGTGAGCTGCTGCCTTAGGGATGCATAGAATGTTCCGTCCGAAAATCGCAGTGGAGACAACCCCAGTGTCCCCGGGTGGACGAATGGATAAACGAAGTGTGTCGCGTCCCCACGATGAAACGCCATTCAGCCTTACAAGAGGAGGGACGTAACCCCAAAGAGACAGACGTAGTGAAGAGAAGGGCCATATGCACCCCAATGTTCATAGCAGCAGTGTCCACAATAGCTAAATCGTGGAAGGAACCGAGATGCCCTTCAACAGATGACTGGATTAAGAAGTTGTGGTCCATATATACAATGGAATATTACTCAGCTATCAGAAAGAACGATTTCTCAGCATTTGCTGCAACATGGACGGCACTGGAGGAGATAATGCTAAGTGAAATAAGTCAAGCAGAGAAAGACAATTATATGATTTCTCTCATCTATGGAACATAAAAACTAGGAAGATCGGTAGGGGAAGAAAGGGATAAAGAAAGGGGGGGTAATCAGAAGGGGGAATGAAGCATGAGAGACTATGGACTATGAGAAACAAACTGAGGGCTTCAGAGGGGAGGGGGTGGGGGAAATGGGATAGACCGGTGATGGGTAATAAGGAGGGCACGTATTGCATGGTGCACTGGGTGTTATACGCAACTAATGAATCATCGAACCTTACATCGGAAACCGGGGATGTACTGTATGGTGACTAACATAATATAATAAAAAATCATTAAAAAAAAAAAAAAAAAAGAGGGACGTTCTGACGCAGGCTGCGGCACGGATGCACTTGGAGGGCCTGATGCTGAGAGTCAGAAGCCAGATGCCAGGACGGACGCCGGACAAGTCGGCTGACACGAGGCACCCGGAGTCGTCAGAATGCACAGAGACAGGAAGCAGAACACAGGTTACTGGGGGCTCAGAGGGCGCGATGGGGACTTAGTGTTGAGTGGGGACACAGTTTCTGTTTGGGAAGCTGACAGAGTTCTGGAGATGCGCGGCGGTGGTGTTTGCCCAGCAGTGTGAACGTACTTAACGTCAGTGACCCGTGCACTCAGAAATGGCTAGAACGGTCCACTCTGTTACGTGTGTTTTACCACCATAAGTCACAGTGTTACAGGGAGGAGGTTTCGTGTAGAGATGACTCCAGAGTTTGGGGTCTCCAAAGGAAGGGAAGAAAGCACCTGAATTCCACATCGACATTATTACATTCAAGGGCTTTTTAATAGAACTGTACAGTCTTCCAGACAAGCCCTTGGCACACATGGTGTCATCTGTAAGCTGAATTGTTATCTGATAAAATCCAGTTATTAAAAAAAAAAAAAACAACTGGAAACAGCAGCTTCATTTGTAATGGCAGGATATTGGAAACTCCCCAAATGAGCCTCCGTGGGCGATCGGCTCCACGCACTGTGGTTGCAGACGCTGGGGTTCCTCTCAGCACTAAAAAGGAATGATCCCCAGCAGCTCCCTGACCGCCATCCATTAAATGCCAATAACACGCCCCCTCCCCTGTGTTGTCATGGCCAAGGATGTCTGTGGACTTTGCCAGAGGTCCCCTTGAGGGTGAACTCGCCCCCGGTTGACAACCACTGATGCATAGCCTTTAGCTCCGGGATGTTTTCCTTCCGGCGGGTTTTTATTGGTCAGTGGGGTTTTAATGGGATTCGGTTTCTTCACACTTTATCTTCTTGGGCTATATTTTGATTCCTTTTGCTGCAGATCTCAAATAGACTTTAACAGTGAGCAAAATGCAGTCCCCGTTTTTATTACATTTTTCCAGGGCACTTTTTCCCCTCGAGGAAGGCGGAAGTCTGCCAAAGCATCTCCAGCAGATAATTAAATAATTGGGAGTAGCAGACTTTCCATCTGATTTAAAAATAATAATAATAATTTTGGGGGGGCTCCCGGTGAGGAGGTTAGATAACCAGGAAAAGGGCGCTACTCTTAATATTTTGAATAATTTCTGTCTGCAAAAATGATGAAGCAGCTTTGCCCGCTCTAATCCCAGCATCTGACAAATCACGCGGTAGGCTCCGCTATGTTTCCTAGGACCGTGGAATGCCTTCTTATGCAAGACACATTTCCACAGATTCGGGAAATCATTTAAAAATGGTTCAGCTATCTTAATTTAAACAAAAGTTCAGGGCTTATTGTTCATCCGAGTCTCTAAAAATATATTTTGACTACAGAGGCACTTTTACATTGCTAATGTGTGTCCCTGTTTAAAGAGAGGATCTTTATGGAACAGTAAAGCCAAGCATTTCTTGGAGATCGTGGTCGCCTTTGCTTTAGAAATAATAAAGGAAAGTATTTGTTCCATCACATCATAGATAAGGAAGCCCCGAATGACATCTCCGCGTTGCTGCTGAGTGAAAGGACCTTTGAAGTCCTGTGGGACAGTAACAAGACCCACCTTCCTGTTTCCCACAGATGTGAGCAGCACGTGTGTGATGAGGCGTCAGGGCTCCCCAATACCACACTCAGACCCTACGATTCGCTCAAGGGAGTCACAGGATCAGAAACAGTTATATTCACGGTTAATTACCGCAGAAAGATCTAGATTATAATGGACAGCACATTGACTTTAATTTTTTTTAAAGAATTTATTGATTTATTTGAAAGAGAGCAGAACACGAGAGAGAGAACACAAGTAGGGGTGAGGAGCAGAGGGAGAGGGAGAAGTAGACTCCCTGCTAAGTAGGGAGCCCGATGTGGGGCTTGATCCCAGGACCCTGAGATCATGACCTGAGCCAAAAGGAGATGCTTCACTGACAGAGGCACCCATGCGCGTCCACGTTGACTTTATAGTTCACAGTCGTGTATTGTATGTTTGGATGTTGCTGAGAGAGAAAATCGTCAGTGTTCTCGCCACATCAGATAAATGTAACTGGGAGGCGATGGAGGTCTTCACTAACGTGGTCGTGGTAATCCTTTCACGATGTATGCGGCTATCAGACCATCACGTACCCCTGGAACGGACGTGATGTCGTAGGTCAGTCCTATCTGCGTGAAGGTGAGGGGAGAAACAGGTGAGCATCGGCACAGGGAAGTTGCGTGAGGCTCGGTCTGGGAGAAGCTAAGCGCTCACGTACGGGTGTGCTGTCCCCGTGGACTCACACGATGGCACCTGATTCCCCCAGCAGCAAGTACAGGGGCGCATGGGAGGTGTTCTAACCACCCCAGCTTTGTCGGGCATCGTCCTGTAGACATGCAGCATCCGCTGAGCGGGGACAGAAGGAGAACTTGGGGAGCTCTGGGGCTGCCCCCACCACAGTCCCAAAGTTTGAGTCTGGGTTGTGGTTGGTATCTGTCATCTGTGCATGTGTGTGCATGTTGTACTTTTTTTTTTTTTTTTTAAGATTTTATTTATTTGACAGAGATGGAGACAGCCAGCGAGAGAGGGAACACAAGCAGGGGGAGTGGGAGAGGAAGAAGCAGGCTCCCAGCAGAGGAGCCTGATGCGGGGCTCGATCCTGTAACGCCGGGATCACGCCCTGAGCCGAAGGCAGACGCTTAACCGCTGTGCCACCCAGGCGCCCCTGCATGTTGTACTTTCAACTGAAAAACGTAGGGGCAGTTAAGGAGCTGGAGAAGGTGATACCCATGCCTTCCATCTGGAAGAGAATAAACCGTTTCCCTGGCTGGCTTTGTGGCATCCATAATCCACGCTCCTCCACCAGAGAAGTGTACCCTCGTTCCCTTTGCACAGTCTGTAGGGGTGCAGTCCTCCGCTGACACTCCTGTGCATGTGAATTGTTTCGTTACAAACCCTCTGGCTCCAGAATCTTCCTCTTTTAAACGGTTTTTCTTGATCCTGTTAATGTGGTGAAATCATTGATTCCCTTTCTGACGTTAAGCCCTGCATTCCTCGAATGGACCCCACTTGGCCCAGACGGTTTGTCCTTTTTTACGCATTGCTGAATTTGGTCTGTTAATACCGTGTCTTGTGTATTTGTGTTTATCTTACTGGGAGAAACTGGGGTGTCCTGTTCCTTTTCGAATGTCCTTGTCAGGTGTGGGTATTGGGCTCTGCTGGCCTCATAAAACAAGTTGAGGGATCCAGAAGTGCTTTCCTCGGGACCTATTGGCCCCATCCCCTAGTCCGGTTCTCTCCCCTAGCGCAGGGCGGAGAGCTTTCTGTCAAGGTTAGATACTTGAGTGTGTGTTGAAGCACAGAAGCAGCCATGACACAGAACTTAGTTTGCAGGACTCCGTGCAAGACTCTTGACAGAATGCGGGCGTTCTGCCCTTCCCTGCCGTCCACTGTGTGTGCTTAGTGAGTGTTATTTCCTTCTCCCTTTGCAAACTTCTGTGGCCCTCCTGTGTCACAACAGCCCCAGCTCTTTGTGTTCCATCTGCAACATGTGTGCCCCATTTTATTAATATTTATTAATAGTTTCCTTGAGTTGAAACCGTTCCTGAGATACATCGGTCTTTCAACTGCACTTGCGTCATGCACGTTAAAATAAGTAACTTAGATTGTAAGGTGTTTGCCCCTGTGCTACCTAAACTTACTTGGGGTACCGTCAGAGGTTTGGGCGCCATCAGGGAGGCCTCGATGTCCCGGAATAGAGCAGCCATCATGACCTTGACCTCCACGGGAGTCTCCTGAGGGCGTGTCCTTCGTGTGGTGGCACTGCCCTGGGTGCTAGGGTGCGAAGGAACAGAGGAGAAGAGGGAGTCTTGCATCTTCTCCTCGCCTAGGGAGGAGCACAGATATTGAGGGTGGCCTCTTAGGCTGCTGAACGTAACGTTGGAAGCGCGTGCAAAGGAAGCCCGGCATCCCTGGACAGGGCTCAGAGAGCAGGAGGCATGTGAGCTGGATCGTGAGCTAGAATTTTGCACGCGAGGCAAGGGAAAGACCATTTCAAGCAAAGTCACGAAGCCGGGTTGAGGAAGGCCCTGAGGCTTGGCAAACGGTTCAGGGAGAAAGGAGCCAGCTTGCTGAGAGGGACGAAGGACACGGGATGGGAGGAATGACAAGAAAATACCGGGACACTGGAATGACCACAGGTTAATGGTGGGCGGGAACGCTTGAGCCCTGTGCCTTTGGAAGCCGTTGATCCCTTTGGAAAGTAAATCTGGAGGTAGCGTGAGTAAAGGATGAGGGAACACGGGCAGACTGCCGATATGGTGGCTATCGAGAGCAACTAACAACGAGTGGGCATGCCGATATTGTGTTAGGGAAAGAGGCACAGATACAGAATTGTAGGATCGTAAGAACTCACGTACTGACTAATTTGCGGGGCGCCCGGGTGGCTCAGTCGGTGAAGCCTCTGCCTTCGGCTCAGGTCATGATACCGGGGTCCTGGGATCGAGCCCGGTGTCGTCCGGCTCCTTGCTCAGCAGGGAATCTGCTTCTCCCTCTGCTTGCCTCTGTCTCTCTCCCCCTCTGACAAATAAATACATAGAAATATTTTAAAAATTAAAAAACTCATTTGCACAGAAAGAGGGGTGAGAAGACACTCTCCCGCGTGCAAACACAGATGTGTCAAGTGTAGAATCACGTGAGTTATTTCCTCTCTCTTTCAAATTGCTTTCTCTGTTTTTCCTAAACTCGTAAGTTAATTTTTAAATTTTTAAAAAATTGTTAAGAATGCTCTCAATGATGAGCCCCCGGCTTGGCCTCCACATTCCGAGTGGCTGATTTCTGAGCGGTGAATCCGCCAGGGTTCCCGCCGAGGGGGGGCTGTGGTGCCAGCAGGTGGCGTATGTGTGCCCCGAGTGGCTCCTGGCTTCGCACCGCGGGCTCCACGAACCCGGCAGGGACAGCGGCCTCCCTCGCCTGGCCGCCTCTCCCCATCCAGTTGTTGGCCCGGGAGGAAGTCGCAGGCTTCGTTTATAACCTGATGAATGCTTTCCCCTCCTGGATGTTTCTTCCCACGGCGAGAGGATATTATGAACTTGGCAGGGCGCGCGGTCTGCCACAGTCAGAGGCCCGCGCTGCGCTCAGCCGCCACCCTTGGGGTCCAGGCCAGATGTTATAAGTGAAACCCTGTTTTAACGAGGTCCTTCTGGTATTTCTTTTGGGCGCCATCCAAGACCGCTGCATTTCACGCCAAATTCCGTGTGATGGCGAGCCCTCTACAACAGGTCTGCAGCCCATAAAAACGTTCTCACTGCCGGGCGCCTGGGTGGCTCAGTCGGTGAAGCATCTGCCTTGGGCTCAGGTCATGATCCCAGGGTCCTGGGATCGAGCCCCGAGTCAGGCTCCCTGCTGAGTGGCGCTTCTCCCTCTGCCTGGTGTTCCCTGTGCTTGTGCTCGCTCTCTCTCTGACAAATAAATAAAATCTTAAAACAATACACAACACTCTCGCTGCACTCAGCTTTCTGTGGCCAAGTGTCAGAGAATTAGGACAAAAAGTGACGGCTGGGTCTTGAGAACCTTTTTTTTTTTTTTTAAGAATCGTAAAGCGGATACACATGTGAGGTGACTGAGACTGCAGAATCAGAAAGAATTCTCAACATAGTGTTATGCTTTTTACCGTGGGTAGAAGTTGAGTCTCCATATGGTAAGAACGGCTTCTTGGGCAGAAAATGTGATCCTCTGGTGACACGAATCCGTCACTTCCAAAGAGGAGACGTGAACCCAGAGCAGAGTAGGTTCCGGAGATGAGGGTATGCGATCTCTTGCTCTCTCACTTTTCGTGTGGACAGCTTCTAGCTCGGGCTCTGTGTGCGTGTGTGTGTGTGTGCGCGTGTGTGTGTTTCTCTGATTGATCTGACCCAGCTCCCGCGCCGTGGCCTTGGCCTCCCTCCCATCTTCACTTGGATCAGCACCCGCCCCGCCCCCCTCGGTCTCCCCTGCCCCCCGCGGAGAGACGGCTGCCGCTCTGGTGCAGGGACCCCGATGAGCCAGGGAACACGGGGTGTTAACGGCGGTGTCGATACCGGAGAAAGGACAGGAAGTGCTGCATAATGGATGAGCGCTCCGTGGAGCCTGGGGGAGCGGAGCTGGGTGTCCGCCAGCACCCTTGGGCGTCCGGGAAGCACAGGGCGCTGCCAGCGGCTCGGGCTCCGCACCTGAGTCCTCGACGAGGCTTGCTGCCGCCCGCGCGCAAGTCGTCTCACAAACCTCCCAGTCACAGACTGAAGTGTGTGTTTCCACTTCCTGTCCAATAAGGGACATCCCCACCCAGCTGCTGCCCCTCCGTCGTACTCATAAAGCCAGTCCCGGTTCCGCCCTCCGTCTCCCCGGCTTCCTGCTCCCTGCGTGTGCCCGGCGTGGCGTGGCCCGGTCTCTCGGGAATTGTAAGTGATCCGTTCTTCTTTCGGTGGCACGAACGCCTCCCTCTGTGTGGCCACGGAGTCACCTCTGTAAATGAAAATCCTCTGGGTTTGATGGCGCACTGAGCTCATTTTTAACCTCTTCGTAGGGTTTTAGAATTAAAAGGGGCCTTGGACGTTGTTTAATGTCACCTGTTTGTTGGTCAGAAAAGGAAGCCAGGGAAGCAAATGAGGACAGACCGCGAGGCCTTGGAGCGCTCGGCGAAGGGTGCTGTCTCGGTCAGCGAAGAGACGCCGTGCCTCGTTCCTCCATCGCCACATCTGATGTTGTTTGTTCGCGGTCTTACTCCTGACGCCGCTCTCTTTAGGGGAGGTGTCGAAAGATACAGTTCATCGGAGCTTGCTTTGTGTAGTACGGAAGCATTCCGCCTCGTTTGTGCAATGCAGAGCTTGTTTGCAGCTTACTGGGCTGAAACGTGTAATATAAATGGTGTTGCTGATAAGGTGATCTTCTTCCTCTTTTTTAAAGGGGAGCCATCTTGAAGCATTTAGAAGTTTCTAAACAAATGTCAGGAGTGTCCTGTGTGTGGGTTAAGAGCATGGACTCCAGGGTCAGGTGGCCACTTCCAAGCTGTGTGCCCTTGGGGGAATCACTTAACTGCTCTGTGCCTCAGTGTCCCCATCAGTAACATGGAGTCCGTAAGAGTAACTCACGGGTTGTTGCCAGCCCTGAGGTGGCCCCGAGGGCCAATTACATAATAAGCCCTGAATACCATTACTTGATTCTTCTCACATATCGTAATCGTTTTGGAGTTCACGTGTCCTTCTGGCCAAGAGTTCTCTTTGGTGCTTTTGTCAGCTGTTACTTGTATGGTAGTCAGATTTGTTTAGAAACTGCTTTCCTTCTCTTATACTGTCGGAACTAAATCCTTCATTCTTGTCCATCTCCTTCAAGTCTCTTATTGTGAAGAGAGCAAGGACTCCGTTTTGTTCCGTTGCTTACCGCCCCTCCGCTCCCATCAGCCTGAGCAGTTTCTCCTAGCCTTCCTTGAGTTTCCTTCAGTACACCCACCTGCAGCCACAGCGGCTGCCCCGAGCTGGGCGCTCTGTGCCTCAGGAAGGGAATCCAGATGGGCTTCCTCCCTTCAAGAAGCTTCTGTCTTCTCGGAAGCTGGGAGGTTCAGAAGAACGGAGAGTGCTGGGTGCTGTGGGAGCTCAGGAGGGACGGCAGTCATTCCGCCCTGGGAGGACAAGATGGGCCTCCTCGGAGCAAGGCCGTCTGGCCACAGCCCTGACGACAGAGCAGGTATCCGCACTGGTGGACAGGGGCATTCGGGAGCCGGCTTTCTTGCCCTCTGGCTTTTGGAACTCGGCCCAGCCCTCTCCTTGTCATGGGGCGCTTTCCTCTGTACACACTCAGGAGGCTGAGTGTCCCTGGTCTCTCCCTGTTATGCCCAAAGCACCCCCCCCAACACACACCCCCTGCCCGTAGCACTGCCACCCCTCCCACACACCCCTGTGACCACCAAAACTGTCAACAGACAGTGCCATTTGCCTGCGTCTGCCCTGGGGGTACAGACTCGCCCTCCCTTGATAACCGTGAACCCTGTTCTAGACCAAGAGACCGCAGTTAGCAGAGACGTTCTCTAGGGAGGCAGGAAGCAGGTATGCTCCTCGAGCAGAGGTGCCTGGGGAGCCCCTGAGACATGCCCCGGCTCACGGCCGGGTACGCGGGGCTTCCAGGCCCGTGGTCAGGTGACAGGTCTTGTCCTGGCCTGTAAGGCTCTTGACGGCTCTTGAGAAGGGAGCCACCTGGCTCCGCGTGCTGAGTCAGCAAAGCTCCCAGGACGGTTTTGGGTGATGTCCCGTAGCCTCTGTCAGTCTTGTATGCCGCCGCCGGACACTACATGTCCGCTGCCATTGTCGTCCCCACGTTGTCCGGTGGAGTAGAAGAGCGTCTTGGGCCTCGGGCTGCCGTAGCAAAGTCCACAGACCGAGTGGCTTAGACACAGCCTCCGTTTGTTCCTCACGGTTCCGGTAAAACTGTGTCTGCACGTGCAAGCCGTGGGCCAGACTTGGGCCTGGGGGCTCCCTGTGCCTTCTCCTGATCTAGACAATTAGAATGACACGTGCCCGTCGGCGCTGGGTGACTGTCTGTATTCCCAGCGTGCAAGTTCCTTAAATACTTAATACAGATTCTGCTTTTATAGACACCTCACATTGGTGTCCTTGGTGTTTGGTTCAGCTGAAGACACAAACCCACCCTCACAGCTGCCACGAGTATCACACGTCTGCTTTTCTCTGCCAGATACGCTGTATTTTTAAGGGCCAGGCTCTGCTGATGAATCCGGCCAGTACGAACTGGGCAGAGTGGTTCAGCTGTACGACTGACCGTCGTGGTTTGCGAAGCCCTGTGTGGAAGACGTATGGTTTAGCAGTGTGATAACTGCAAGAAACAGAAAACACGTACTTGGTTTATTGTACATCTATTTTTATCGCCTAGTTGGTTGAGACAAATTCAGGTACACGCTCTTTTTCTCTCTCGAAAGGACTTTACTCTTGAAGATCTTGCCATGCTTTCTAGAAAATGTACTGCTTATCTTAAACCTTGCCCAGTAGATCATGATTACACCCTTTTTTCTCCTTGGATATATTTGCACCTTACCTGGTTATTTCCTGTTACTGTGTGTTCTCTGAATTCTGGGACAAGCGCATAGGGGGGTAACTTGCTTTTGACTGGCTGCGGTCCATCCGTTGTGTTTCTAAATCAAGCAGAAGTGTGAGTAGACTGTGGATCATGTCCTTCGGGGTTCAGTTCCTCTGGGTTACTGGTTATCAACGGGGGCAGGGTCAGTTAGGCAGTATCTTCAGACACATGGGGTTGTCATGACTGAGACGAGGTGCCATGGGCATCCAGGTCAAGGCCAGAGGTACTGCTCAGCGTTCTAAACACACAGAACAGCGCTCCCCACAGCAGAGAAGGAGCTGGCCCCAATGTCAGTCATGCCACAGCTAAGAAGTCGAGCTGTCGAGAGCTCTCACAGGATACCTCGTACTAGGTGGCTTCAGTAATGATTCCAGGCTGGCCGAGTGTCAGACACCAGAGACGCCGACGTGTTGCCCTCACACAGGCCTCACGTGTGGGTACCACCAAGCCCTTTATTCTCCTCCTCTTCAACAACTTCCACGCCTGCCGTTGGACCAGTCCTGAGTATTTCCATCTCCGTCATTGACATAATGTGCTTTGTTCCGCTGATGTCCCCCTCGGACAGAAGAAGAGAAGCACTGAAGGCTGACAAGGCGTAAGGCCCAGGGCTCCTACCCCTCTGGCAGACTGCGGATGTAGAGACGCCTTAGCCTTGGAGTCCACTTGGGAGGGGTAGGGTGCTGCTGCTGGCGGGGGCTGGGCCAGCCCCACAGGAGAAGCATCCCCCAGGGCTCCTACTCCTCTGGCAGACTGCGGATGAAGAGACTCCTTAGCCTTGGAGTCCAGTTGGGAGGGGTAGGGTGCTGCTGCTGGCGGGGGCTGGGCCAGCCCCACAGGAGAAGCATCCCCCAGGGCTCCTACCCCTCTGGCAGACTGCGGATGAAGAGACTCCTTAGCCTTGGAGTCCACTTGGGAGGGGTAAGGTGCTGCTGCTGGCGGGGACTGGGCCAGCCCCACAGGAGAAGCATCCCCCAGGGCTCCTACTCCTCTGGCAGACTGCGGATGAAGAGACTCCTTAGCCTTGGAGTCCACTTGGGAGGGGTAGGGTGCTGCTGCTGGCGGGGGCTGGGCCAGCCCCACAGGAGAAGCATCCCCCAGGGCTCCTACCCCTCTGGCAGACTGCGGATGAAGAGACTCCTTAGCCTTGGAGTCCACTTGGGAGGGGTAAGGTGCTGCTGCTGGCGGGGACTGGGCCAGCCCCACAGGAGAAGCATCCCCCAGGGGTCCTACCCCTCTGGCAGACTGCGGATGAAGAGACTCCTTAGCCTTGGAGTCCACTTGGGAGGGGTAAGGTGCTGCTGCTGGCGGGGACTGGGCCAGCCCCACAGGAGAAGCATCCCCCAGGGCTCCTACCCCTCTGGCAGACTGCGGATGAAGAGACTCCTTAGCCTTGGAGTCCACTTGGGAGGGGTAGGGTGCTGCTGCTGGCGGGGGCTGGGCCAGCCCCACAGGAGAAGCATCCCCCAGGGGTCCTACCCCTCTGGCAGACTGCGGATGAAGAGACTCCTTAGCCTTGGAGTCCACTTGGGAGGGGTAAGGTGCTGCTGAAGGCGGGGGCTGGGCCAGCCCCACAGGAGAAGCATCCCGCCTGGAGAGCCCAGTCTCCCAAGATGGCGCCTTACACAACACACGGGTGAGTACCCAGGGCCTGAGAGAAAGTGCTCAAACAGGCCTTGCTTACGTGGTCTGCGGACATCTCCTTGTTTCACGGTGAACGAACGTCAGGGCTGCAAGGTATCCAAGTGACGGTTTCATCCAGTGTCCTCACTGCGCAAACGAGGAAAGGCGGAGAAGGAAGGTTTCCCCTAGTTCGTGGTGTTCTCTAGATTCAGAAATTATGCAGGCCTGCTGATCTCACATCTGGTTCTCGCATCAGCTCCTTGAGGTGCGTTTTATCCCCACATCGTAGAAAAGGAAACAGAGGCCCAGGCAAATGAGGTGACCTGGCCTGGGCACTCGGTGGGGGATGGGGGACAGACCCAGTGCTCCCGACCGTTCCTGACATTCTCTGCACCTGGCCCTCCTGCTTGCCTGGATGAAATCAGGTTGGCCAGAAGTCCAGAAGAAAGTCTTCAAAACAAATGGAGGAAAAAAGCATCGATTTGGAGGCCACTCATAGATTGCCCCAGAGAAATGTCGCTCGTGTAAATTCATAAGCAGATAGGAGGGCTGGTTTCAGCAGTGACCTGGAACGTTACCCCGTGTGTTCATGAAGATATCTGGTTTCCAGTCGTGATTTTCTGTCCTCCCTCCCCATAGACGACACAAGTGTTCATCACAGATGTTCCGGCTCATGGCACTCCTGTTTATCAGCTCAGTCATCATTGTGCTTCAGTGGGGGAAGTTCATTCTAGCGATTCTCTCCCACCCACTTTGTGGCCTTCGACTCCCACACCCTCGGTTCATCTTTACTGTTCCATCCCCTTCTTGCAGCGAGCCTGAACTGAATGTTGTCATCGCCGTGCTCTGTAAGTGGAATCTACCTCACAAGGCATTATCACGCACAGAGGTAAAAAACTTGGGCAACCAGACCTTCTACGTGACATTTAGCCCCGGATGCAGAAGGGAGTCAAGGACGAAGTGGAGCGTTGGGTTAGACGTGGGCTTGCAGCTTGTCCTTTGCAGGGTGCCCGTGCTGCATCCGTGAGTGTGGCCGCTGGGAGCCGGTGTAGTCCGGCTGGGAGTGGAGTTGGCACCCACTCAGGGAGTGGAAGAATTCTGGTTTCTGTGCCTGTGGGTGTTCAGGGTCGGATGAAACCGTGAATCCTGCAGCCCCGTAGCTAGAGTTGAAATTCTGCTTCTCCTCTCACATCCACGAACCTTGGACCAGTGACCTAACTTCTGCAATATTTACCATCCTTGTGTGCAAGCCCGTAACGGCACCACCGGCACAGCCCCCTAGAAGGTCATGGACGCGGCGTGCCCAGGATTGCTTAATGGTGTAATGTGGTCACCGTCTGCTGTTCCGTGTGCCTTGAGTAGCAGTTCTGTGGCTGGTATTTGAAAGGATGAAGCAGGAAGGGATGGAGGAAGGAAGTGTTCAGCTGGACTGCATTTTGGGTCTCCCCCAAATTCTTCTGTTGGGACCCTAACCCCCATGTGATAGTGTAAAGAGGCGGGGCCTCTGGAAGCTGATTGGGTCGTGAGCACGGAACCGTCATGAATGGGATTCGCGTCCTCGTGAAGGAGACCCCCACAGGGCTGGCTCGCCACTTCTGCCGTGTGAGCACACGGAAAAGACAGACTTCCCGGCCTCCGCGAGTGTGAGAAATCAGTGTAAGTCCCTGGTCTGCAGGGGTCTGGTACATGCCAACGGTTCGCACTGACACACAGAGCAGAGGCTTGACCTCTCCTGCCCACTCATGCCATTAGTCACCGGAGTGACACCTGCTCCGCGGGAGCCCATGTTGGCTGTCAGCGTGGGCTCCACTGGCGGCATCGGTACATGTGTCTCGGTAGAGTCACCCAGTGGGCCAAGAGTGGCGTCGCACGGCCCGGCTTTGGGTGTCAGCCCCAGCCCTGCGGCTCAGTGCCCGCGGTCTGCTGGGGACCCTGGCAGGAGCTCGAGAGCTGCCCGGTAGAAGGGGACGCCGCACTGGGGTGGCAAAGGCGCAGGCTGCCCGGGAGGCTTGCCTGAGGCCATGGCAAGGGCTTGGGGCAGTGCCCAGAGCAGGCAGTGGCTAAGGGCTGCCTGTTTGCTTTAGGAGTCCTGCAGCGGTGTGGCCCCGCCGTGCACTTGTTAAAGACACCAGGAAAATCAGACGTGGCCGTGGAAGTGCAGCGTTCTGCCCTGTGCAGCGGTGCAGACGTGGACAGAGGCAGTGGCGGGAGCCCCGTGGGTGGGGTCCGCAGCCGGGAAGAGTTCTGAGTTCTTATGAGGAGATTGCCGTGGCCCAGAGTACGTGCGGAAGATTCCAGGCAAGGGGGGGGGGGGGGGCGGAGTCAGGCCAGGACCTGCGTGGTCCTGCTGAATCCTCTGACCTGGGTTTTCCTCGTCTGACCGCGCCGGGAACCTGACCGACGAAAGCCGGGCGGTGAGACTCCTAGCGCAGCAGTGGTCCAGGGAATGGTCACTGGTTAACATGGGCTGGTGGTTCCGGCTTGGCCCGCGGGGTAGGGGGACAGTAGGAGACAGAGGGCAGGGTCAAGGCAGGAGGAAGACGGGTGTCCAGGGCCTTGGCCCTTGGCCCTCGGAGGGCGGGCCTTTGCATCTCACGTTGGCACGTGCGGCTCCGCACGGGCCCCCGCACGGGCCCCCGCAGCCTCTGTGCCGCCCATCGTGACCTCACAGCGGCTGGCACGGGACTCGAGGAAATCAATAAAGGACACGTTTTATGTAGTCTTAGAACCAGGCACTGGGGGAGAATGGGTGGGCTGAGGAGGAACAGAAAGTCGAGGGAGAAAAGGAGAGAATGCAAATGTGGAGCGCTCCTTTCACGGAGGAACATTCCCATCTGCTGAACACTGCATTTATTGCAACAGCTGGTTGGGGAAGGCAAGAGCCGCCGTAGGGGAGTCTGCGGGAGGCAGGGGCCCACGCGATGCCCCTGTTGGTCTGGCTTCTGAAGGTGGGGTGCTAGCAGCGTGACTGTGGGAGGCTGTGTGCCAGCAGCAGGGACACCCCGGGGAGCATGTACGATGAGCCAGTGCTGATGGGGAGGTGCTCGTGGAGGAGACCCCCTGGGAGCAGGATCCAAGGGAACCCCCCCCTCCGCAAGCGAGGGGTCTGGCAGAGCGGAGGGGAAACTACACCAGGGGGGTAACCCCAAGACCGGCCTCAAGGGTCCAGCCTTGTGGGACAAGCAGAGTCTCACTGCACAGTGGGCAGAACATCCTGGCAAGGCAGCGGGAGTTCTGGGGGTGAACCCTCCAGCTGCCTTCTCTTTTGCCTGATGAATGGCCAGTATAAACAGTAAGAGAGTTCAGAGCCCCACGGTGGGAGTGCCTTTGGCTCCACTCCACCTCCCACTCCCCTCGTAGGGGTCCCTGCTACTCACAAGGCCTGCACCCCACAAGGCTTCCCAGCTCCCGGGCACCCCTGGCCGCCCCAGACCGAGCAAGGGGATGGTACCCCCAGCACACTGGGCTGCCCCCTTGCAGGGAAGGCCGGCAGCAGCTAGGAGCTTTGGCCGTGGGATGCCCCTTACTCTCCTTGAGGAAGTGTGGCCGCTGCAGGTTCCCCATCGCCCTCAGACCGCACAGGGGTCCCCAGCACCTCCTGCCCTGCCGCCTCCCTTTCTTGCAGTGGGCATTGTTTTGTACACCCAGTAACCACCCCGGGTAACCACCGCGATGAGTGCTGAGGGAAGGAGGGGGAGGAGCCAGCATCCCATAGCCAAGGGAAAGTGACCAATTACTAGATAAAACGACTCAAGCCACCCCAGTGGGTCTAGAGTGGTCTCTTTTTCTTTGGATGTTTGGTTGTGTGGCCTTGGCCCCCGCCTGCCATGAGCGCTTAGAGCCCAGCTAAAGAAAGGTGCCCTGTGTGCAGTGCAGCTGGGCTGGGGACGCTCAGAGACCCAAGCAGGGAGCTCTGGAAGGAGTGATGGCAGCATGGGGGAAAGCCCGGCGTTCCATTTCTGCAACAGAAACATTTCCCCAGGGGGGCTAGGGGGCTCGGGCAGTTAAGTGTCTGCCTTCGCCTCAGGTCATGATCCCAGGGTCCTGGGATCGAGCCCCGCATCGGGCTCCCTGCTCAGTGGGGAGTCTGCTTCTCCTTCTGACGCCCCCCCTACTTGTGTGCTCTCTTTCTCTGTCAAGTAAATAAATAAAATATAAAAAAAGAAAAGAAACGTTTATCCAGGGCAGACTGTGCTCCGTTTTGCTGTTAATAACACCGAAACGTCTCTCCCTCTAAAGCGGTTTCTCCGTCCCCCGCACACAGGTCTTGGGCTGCTGTGTCTCTTCTGTCTCCCTGCCCGTTTCCTCTGCTTCACCGCACCCCTGAAGCTGGGGGTCCTACAGCCACGACTGCACACCCCTCCACCCCCCGGCTAATTAGGAGCATTGGCAGTCAGTGGAGCCACCTTTGGGTTTCCGTGGCTGCGCCTCCCAGCACTCTTCATTTCAAGCCTCATGAAACCCTTTGCTCCCCCCGTCTCTCGCTGCAGGTTTTTCCCACTCGGCGTTCACGTTTGGTATCGAGAGCCACATCAGCCAGTCCAACATCAACGGGACGCTGGTGCCGCCGGCTGCCCTCATCTCCATCCTGCAGAAGGGACTGCAGTATGTGGAGGCCGAGATCAGCATCAACGAGGTACGTGCGCTCCCGGGACGCGGGCGGTGGCCTGACTCCCCCAGCAGAGCCTGGGGACAGGGGAGCAGCTCGGAAACCAGGCAGGGCCACACCGGAGGCCCATCTGCTAGAGTCCTTCCATGCTTCCTCGCCTTGAACGACCTCCTCCTTACAAGCCTGTCTTGTTCTGCTTTCTCTTTAGCTTTTAAAAAGTACGAAAGGAGTACATCCTGTCCTCGGTCACCTGTGCCCGCCCCCCACCCATTTCTGAAAACCCACCTCTTTGAAAACACCCGACTTTCTGCCTGTCCTGTGCACATTCTTCCCTGACCGTGGTCCTCTCCTCCTCCCTCCTCTCAGCTGGGGTGCCCAGAGGCGGTGTTCCAGAACCCCTTGGGGCCCCGTCTTGTCTCCTTTTCCCACAAAACGGTTAAATGGGATAGGAGCGTGTGACCCCAGAGGGCCCCCCCCCCCCCGCCAGCTCTCAGATCGTGTGATGCTTCATCTTGATGTGTCCGTCCCCCGGGTTCCAGCTCTTCAGTCTGTTGAAAAGCCCTCGTGGCTTCCCTTCCTCACTTCCACATTCCGGCATGTCTGGAGATGAAAAAAAAGGGCATCTCATTTGTGACTGGGGTTTGCGGTCACTAAACGGTGGGACAGGTGCTTTCAAAGTTTAAACTAGGAGGTGTTTTCATTACTCTGGGCAGTGCCTACCTACTTTTTGCCAAGCAGTCATCCATTTGAGGCGTGACTGTGAAGAGGGTGATAGGGAAGGGTGCTGACCGCTTGGTCAGCCTTGGCCACGCCATGGCCAGAACCGAAGCCTCAAGGTGGCCGACACGGTGACAGGCGGCTTGTTACACATTTTCTAGGGTTTCCTATTGTTTCCTTGCTTTCAAATATAATATTGTATGGTGGTCAGAAGTCAGCTGGGGTCCTGTGTCATTTCGATAGTGTCCTGCTGAAACTCCTATTGTTCACTTCTTCCTGATTTCCGAGGTAATTCAAGCTCAGAATGTGCAAAAGTGTGTTTGCACGTACAGCAGCCACAACTCATAAGCACTGTTTGTAGGACTCTAATATTTGGAGCGATTTCTAAGAAAAGAACTTCTTCCTGTGTTTTTGAGTGCGTACGGAAAATTTTTCGTTGCATTTAGAAGCCAGAGAATCAAAACAAGTTGAAAAAACGAGCGTGGGAACTACACAGGCTGTTGCCCGTGTATCAGGGCTCTATTTCGTCTACACCCTGAGCCCCAGTGGCAGGGGATGAATACTTTATTAAGTCAGACAGACAGGTGTACAAGGACTCGAACCCTGAAGGATGTCCAGAGAGCTGCCTCTCCCTCACAAGAGTGTGCTTGTGCACAGATCTCCTGTCCTTGTCGTCGTATCTCCGCAGGGCTTCTCGCACTCGGCACTCAACACGTGGGGGCCAGACGGTTCTTTGCAGCGGGCCGGCCTGGATGCTCTAGGACGTTGAGCCGCATCCCGGGTCACCCGGCCCCCCTCCCCCCCACTGTGCACCTGCCCCCGGCCCGCCCCGGACCTCTGGGCACCGCTCTGAGTCCTGCCCCCGCTGTGCCATGGGAGCTGATGGCTGCCCCCCCCCCCCGGCTCTCTCCCCAGGATGGCACGGTGTTCGACGGCCGCCCCATAGAGTCCCTGTCCCTGATCGACGCTGTGATGCCGGACGTGGTGCAGACGCGGCAGCAGGCCTTCCGGGAGAAGCTCGCTCAGCAGCAGCAGGCCAGCGCAGCGGCGGCGGCGGCAGCAGCAGCGGCCACGGCAGCCACGGCAGCCCCAGCGGCCGTGGCCCAGCAGCACCCACCAAAGAACGGCGAGGCCACAGTGAATGGGGAGGAGAACGGAGCACACGCAATAAGTACGTGCAGGGCCCTGGGTGTTGGCGAGCTTCTGGTGGTTTCTGTCCTGGGTTTGTGGGAGTCGCCGGGACTCTTCAGGCTCTGCTTGCTGTCCATGTCTCTGAGCCCTAGTGTGGCGTCGTATTTGCTGGAAGAGCTTCACGCTCTGTTCCCATTGAAGTCCTTAGACACGGCAGTGTTTACGCACACATCCTCGATCTTAGGAAGTCGTGCTGCCCAGAGAACTAGTGTTGTGTAACAGCGAGGAGAGCCGTGTGATTACTCTTATATCAGAGGGTTTCGTTTGTGGAGGCCCCTGGTCCTCCGCCCGCCTTCGGTGTTGAGCGTGTTGGGCCAGCATCTGCTGTAATGGTCAAGCGCATGGCGACAGAGAGGGCACCGGGCCGCAGACAGCAGGTGTGGCCTTACGTGGTGGTCTCCAAATGCCGGGTGCTCCATCTCTGTGGGGTAATTGCCGTAAAGGGCGTGCCGATCAGAGAGCCTGAATTTCTACCCAGAGAACCGGGCTCCGCTCTGATACGTGGCTTAGAAACTCAGAGAGGGCTTCAGGAGCGCATTACACGTGTGTTACGTACCTGTGTGTGGATGCACGCACGTGTTCCGGGTGTGCACGTGTGGCCTGCGCACATGTAGCTCTCTGGCCGGCCGTCTCACGTGAGGCTGCAGCTCGCAGCCAAGCCTTGTGGCAGGTTCTCGTCCACGAGCACAGGGTAACGAATTCGCTTCAGCTAAAGAATGAGATGCGGCATCACACGGAGAACCCACCTAGGCTGTAACGCAGGTTACAATAAGTAGGTCGGTGTACAGGTCGTGAATCTAGCACAGAAATGGAAGGACTTCCCTCCTCTACCCTCCGTCATCACCGTTAATCAGGTCCGGAACAGCAGGGCCGGGAAGGAAGAAGACAGTACGTGGCTCGAGCCACACATCACTTCCTGGCTATCCGCTCACAAGCCATACAGTCCTCACGTTTTCAGAAATGAAACTGGAAGAAACTAAGGGTCTTTGTTTTCTTAGTCTTCCGTCACAGAAATGAATTTATAATCAGTGAACTTCAAGAAGTCTGTGTTTGACAGGACAGAAATTTTGCAAGCTTTTAAAAATTGTACTGATTTCTTTTGAATCTGAAGAAAATCTGATGGGATGATGGGGGTGGGGATCTTAATGGGTGAGGCACCTGGGTGGCTCGGTCATTGAAGCATCTGACTCTTGATCTCAGCTCAGGTTTTGATCTCAGGGTCATAAGTTCAAGCTCCATCTTGGGCTCCACGCTGGGCAAGGAGCCTACTTAGAAAAGAAAATCTAATGGGACATAGCTGCATAGAGACGGGTACACAGCTTAAAGCCCACTGGCCGCTCACACACAGATGGCCTTCATTTCATGGGTACCTGTGGCTTACTGGTCACTCTCCAGGGAGCGCGGCTCAGGGCTCGCTGCTGCCTTGTCTCTGGCACATCATCCTGTGGCACTGACTTCTGCTTTGTCTCCTGAAGCCTGGTGCCCCCTACATTTTGCAGTCATCTTGCCGCAGGGCAGGCTGGGGCCAGACTGTGGTGTTGGAAGTGATCGTTCGTCCTGGCCTTCGGGAATCTTCTGCGTCCTGCCACTTGGGAGAATGGTTTTCACGAGGGTGGCATTTAGTATCGGTTAGAATCTTCTGCGTCCTGCCACTTTGCAGGATGGTTTTCACGAGGGTGGCATTTAGTATCAGTTGTCTCCACCGCCACCAGGCCTACCTGGGAATTCAGAACCCGGGTCCATGATTCATCCGGGGTGGGCTTACTCGGTTAGAAAGCCTGGCAGTTCTGCGTGGCATAAGAAGTCTGACGCAGAGGTGGCTCCACCAAGAAAAAAAACCAGCCCTTCAGTCCCAAGAACCAAGGCTGTTGCAGGCAGGGAGTGCAAGGTGGTGGGCGCTCTGGAAGAGCGGTGGCCTCTCCCGGCAGGAGCGCCCAGGTAAGGAGGTGATACTTCAGAAAGGCTCTCGTGGATAAGACGTCTCATCCCGTCTGCGGAAGAGCATCCTTCGGGCTCGACCCGGCTCTCGTCATCCCTCCCCAGTCTCCGCTGGTGGTGGTTAGACCTTAGCATGGCCCTAGTTACGCAGAATAAAGAGCTTTTTATTTCTCTTATCAAATTTGCAGGCTGTTGAAATAAAGAAATGTAATACATGTACTAAATTATACAAAAGTCATGATATAGTCATCAGATCGTATTACCTGGTACATAAAAAGAACGTGTCTCTGTCAGAGCAAGACTATCGCACTCATCTGTGAAACATAAGAAATAGCACAGAGGATCAGAGGGGAGAGGAGGGAAAACTGTATGGGAAGTCATCAGGGTGGGAGAAAAACCATGAGAGACTCTTAACTGTAGGAAACAAACAAGGTTGCAGAAAGGGAGGTGGGTGGGGGGTGCGGAGACTGGGTGACGAGTAGATGCCCTTCAGAGGGCACGGGATGTGAGGAGCACTGGGCGTTACAGGCCACTGACAGTTTATTGAACTCTGCACCTGAAACTGGTGATGTACTATCAGCTGGCCAACTGAATTTAAGTTAAAAAAAGAAAAAGAAAAAGAAGGTGTCTCTAACACTCACGTGCCCTGAGAATGCATTTCTTTCATATACCGGTCAGCCACATGTCTTCCTGTTTCCTGTGACAGATAATCATTCGAAACCAATGGAAATAGACGGGGACGTTGAGATTCCGCCCAACAAAGCCACAGTCCTTCGGGGACACGAGTCCGAGGTGTTCATTTGTGCCTGGAACCCTGTCAGTGATCTCCTAGCTTCAGGGTAAGGATGCCAGGCCGGGGGTGCCCCAGGGTCCGGGGGATTGCAGGTGTTCTCTCCTTTCTGGAATTGTGCCTCATGGGTACGTGCTCCCCTCCCATTTGTGTTCAGACCCAGACCTTGGGCTCTCCGTGCTGCCCTCCTTCCCAGGTGGTGAAGAAGGCCTTGCTCTGCCCTGTGTTCCCAGTGGGCTGGGGAGCAATGCAAAGAGATTTACAGTTGCTACGGGGCTCCCCGCTGGCCCAGCCAGTGGGGCACGCGGCTCTTGATCTCAAGGTCGTGAGTTCCAGCCCACGTTGGGTGTGGAGCCTACTTGAAAAGCAAATTAAAATAGCAAAGAGCAACAAACACGGTGAGGCGGAGGACAGAGCCGGTGGGCGGGATTAAGACGACGCAAGGCCGTGCGCCAGGGCTCCCGGACCTAGCCTGAAAGTCTGACGGCTGCGTGTGCACTTGAAGCGGAAGCTGAATGCATGTGCCTTTTCATTCGACAGATCCGGAGACTCGACGGCAAGAATATGGAACCTTAATGAGAACAGCAATGGGGGCTCCACACAGCTCGTGTTGAGGCACTGTATACGAGAAGGAGGACATGACGTCCCGAGTAATAAAGACGTGACCTCACTGGACTGGAACGTAAGCACCTGCCGCCACGCAGACGCGTTAGCAGCTGTAGCCCTGGGGGCTGCTGTCCCGTGGCTGAGAGCGTCCGGCAAGGCTGTGTTGGGCAGGCAGCTAGCTGGGTGGGCAGTGGCCCTCCCTTTCCATCCCTGAGCAAGATGAGCCTGCTGGTCCCAGGGGGGAGCCCGCTGTGCTGGCGACAGGGGGTGTGCGGCCCAGGAAAGGGGACTGTCCAGCTCGCTGGTTCGGCGGTGGGGGTTACAGGCATTTACAGGTGGGAAGCCCACGGGCCTTTAGAACTTCTTTGCACTTTTCCTGCATCACAAACTCCTCTCTGTGTGCAAACGCACTTTTAAAAGCTTCCTTTGGTCTCTTAAAGTCTCACTGTAACTTTTCGGATGGTGTGTTTAATGACGTCATCGGGTGACTGGTTGCGTGTATTTTCCCTGTTCCCGCATCTCCCGTGTGTCTGTTCAGAGCAGTGTGGGCTGAAGTAGTCCCGTGGGATCCACTAGTCTCTTCACTGGGAGACCGGGACGGATGCGAGACTCTTCCAGCCCCAGGGTCAGGTGAGAGGGCGTCTTGGCTTCTACTGAGCTGTTGGGGGTGTGTGTTTGTTTCTGGCCCACAGAGCGATGGGACACTGTTGGCCACGGGTTCCTACGATGGTTTTGCGAGAATATGGACCGAAGACGGTAAGCCGGGCCTCCTCGTGAGCGGCGGGAGAAGACGTGCTTTGCGATGTAATTGGCAAGTGAGCTGACTGTGGCTGTGAAGTCAACCTGCTTGTTGTTTCTTTACCGAACAGGCAACCTGGCCAGCACCTTAGGGCAACATAAAGGCCCCATCTTTGCCTTGAAATGGAACAAAAAGGGGAATTACATCTTGAGTGCTGGTGTAGACAAAGTGAGTATTCGCTTAAAATAGGTCTCAAAAAACCCCCACATCTCTCTGAGCTGTAGATGTTGATTTATTTTTAATCTCTGGGTAACGTCTTGGGTTTTTTTGTTTTGTGTTTAATTCTGAGGCTCTCTGCTTCTCCTTAACAAGGCAAAAGAGCTGCTTTAGGTTTTGTTTTGTGGTTTGATCTTACTGTTCATTTATAACACGTGCTCTCTCAACATATTATACTGTTCCACAGACCTTTGTGCAGAGCCACCCCCCCTTTTTTTTGAGGTACGTCATTCAGTGATGGAAAGAGGAAATCCCCCAGTTGCATGTATCCAATGCTTGAAAAGCAAAGTGGTGTGGGATGCACGGGACAGAAACCTTTCCCCCACTGAGCAGTTTTGGAAACACAAACCGTTTTCTCTCGCCAGGCTCGTTTCCCTAATTCGATGAATTGTGACTTCCCGTCATGGGCTGCAGGCTTCTCTGAGAGCCGGAGGAAAGCGGGCCCGCCCATGAGGGGCACACCCCTGGCGGCCCACGGGGCACACTCAGAGCAGACGCTGTGCCTGGACAGGGCTGCCAGGTGGATGTGACGGGGTCAGGTCCGAGTGGCCGTGAGCAGACGGGGGCCTCTAGAAGCCATGGGTGGGCAAGGAGTCAGCGGCTGTAGGCATCATCTGGCTCGGAGTGTGGGCCCCCCTCTCTGGGTCTGTTTCCTCAGTTGCCAAGAGTCAGGAATCGGGACCCCCAAAGAACATGGAAGGAAGGGTTATGTCATTCCTGAGACTCGGCAGGAATTGGAAGTCCTTGCTTTGGAAGAGAAGTATTATCAAGAAATGAAGCCGAAGGAAAACAAGCAGTTTGTGTTTCTACAACTGCTGACTGGGTCTGCGGCCTATACTGTCGTGTGGTGTGCAGAGGGCTTTGTGTTTTCAGACGGACGTCAGGATCATTTGAAAACCTTGTTACGTTACTGCTTCGTGCCCTTCACGTTTTACAGTGAGTGTACAGTAGCAGCCACAACCTGTCAACTTTGTCGCAGGCCCGGGGCTAAAATATGTACCGTGTGGCCGGTGACAGACAATGTGTGCTGACCCCGTACCAGAGGGCAGCCCTCTAGGTCAGTGAAGAGTGCCGTCGCACGCTCTCTCTGTTTTCAGCCAGCACACCTTTCTTTCCAACCTGGCAGCCTCATATCGAGTTGAGAGAAGCTGAGTTCTGTGGTTGACACTAAGCGTTCTCCTGGAACTACTGTCCGATCTTCTCTGAGACGGTCGAGTTCAGATATTACACATGGGCGCGCGCACGCACGCACACACACGCCTTTGTCGGGTCCGTGGCTGGCCGTCCATACTGCTGACTGGATCATTAAAATGATTTGTGCACGTGGTCGCTGACCCTTCCCAGGCACTTTACAGTGTGTGCTGCCCGTTCAGTGCCCCCGAGACAGGCGGTGGGCGCACAGACACCTGCACTCACTTGCCCAGGGACACCCGGGTCCAGGGTGCAGGCCCTGGATTGCCAGTCACTTCTGCCCTTTGACCCCCACACACTTCTAAAAAATTCTTTGCAGCCTCACCTGCCTCCTGCCCGGGGCTCTTTACAAAATTCCATCCCTGATTTTCTACTTTCCCCTCGACTGTGACTCTTCCAGGTGAGGGGCTGGGCGGCCGGTGAAAAGGCACTCTTGGAATTCACTTAGTCTTTGGGTCCTACCCTCTCTGCCGTTGTTCACCAACCATGGCAGGAATAATAATAATGTTCTCGCAAGTGCTGCCCGGGGAGGAGGGGGCGTGGACAGGGATGTTGGTGTTGACCTTCACTGCACGCTTAACCTGGAAGGGGTGGCAGGAGGAGAGGTCCCATCCCTAAAAAGCTTTTGTGTGATTAATGCTTTGTTTCGCCCCTCGTTTATTTAATGGAAACAGCAGCTAGGTGACGTGTGTGAAGTATTGAAAGAGTCTGTGTATTGTCCGCGTTGCCACATTCGTGAGTGGCTGCGTTAAGAAAAGAGTCCCACTCCAGCAAACAGCAAACAAGCAAAGTTAGTTGGTCTAGGGGCGCCCGGCTGGCTCGGTCGGTGGACTGTGGGACGCTTCATCTCAGGCTTGTGTGACTTCCAGCCCCACGTTGAGTGTAGAGATGACCTAAAAATAAAATCTTTAAAAAAAAAGTTAATTGGTCTAGAGCTGACCCCAAACTTAGAGAACTGCGTTTCAGAGATACTTGGTGTCCTGAAGATTACATCTGCAATTTCCTGCAGTTAATACAAAATACAAGCAGTTCTTCTTCCAGCAGAATCCTAAGTGCTGTGGACGGGGAGGTGGAAAGGTTTCAGTTAAGGTAGACGTGCCAGTTGATTAAGACTTGATTGCTGTGGGACACATGGGGGGCTCCGTCGGGGAAGCATCTGCCTTCGGCTCAGGTCACGATCCTGGGGTCCTGAGATAGAGCCCTGCGTCGGGCTCCCTGCTCAGCGAGGAGTCTACTTCTCCCTCTCTCTCATGCTCTCTCTCAAATAAAAAAAATTTTTTTTTTTAAAGACCCATGGTGTTCATTGAGCTGGTCTCATTGCTTCCCTGTCTTCCCGCTCTCAGCAAGTTCCTAAGGATTCAGGACTTACTGTGCTTTGCGAGGTGGAGACCCCTTTTTCTCCGCATGTGTACCGGTGACTCCGTGCCCGAGCCCCGTGCCTCACGCTGCTGTCCTGGATCCAGCGTCCATGCCTCGGCGCTGATGGGCAGGGCAGGTGTCAGAAATGCCAGTTTCTCTAGTCCTGCATTTGGAAAGTGCTAGAAAGGTGTCTCAAGCTGCTTCATTGCAGGTTTTTCTACAGGTCTCCGTGTGGGGGAGGAGGGAGAATCCCCACCAATCGGGGCCGTTTTCCCAGTATTGGGAGCGGCTGCTGCGTTCAGTGGAGAAGGTACCAGCACATGTGGCTGTCGGGTTCATAAAATGTACCCTGGATGCTGAACCTGGATTCCAAAAGTCTAGATGAAAGACAGAATCCCCAATATCTCAGGAGTGGTTGTGTATCGATTCCGTGTTGAAACAGTATCTTGGCCGCATTGGAGTGAACTAAAATATATTGTTAAAATTAATTTTACTGATTTCTTTTTCCTTTTTTTAAGATTTATTTGAGAGAGCGTGTGCACGTGTGTGAGGGGAGGGGGAGAGAGAATCCTCCAGCAGACTCCTTACTGAGGACTGAGCCTGATGTGGGGCTTGATCCCAGGACCCCGAGATCATGAGCCAAAACCAAGAGTCGGACACTCAACCAACTGAGCCACCCAGGCTCCCCTTTTTCCTTTTTTTAAATGTAGTTAGGAGAAAATTAAAAATGACCTTTGTGGCTCACATTGTATCTCTTTTGGACAGTGCTGGCTTAGAAGGAAGGGAGGGGTCATGGTCTTTTCCTGTATGTTAGATTTTTCTAGAGAAATCTTTCTGTGAAGAATACTCACTTTTTCTTTTTGTTTGCGGAGCGCAGACAACCATAATTTGGGATGCCCACACAGGAGAAGCCAAACAACAGTTTCCGTTTCATTCCGGTGAGTTTTTGAGGGTTTTTTTGGTGTTTTTTTTTATTGTAATTCAAAAATAGTAATTCGTAGTCCTAGGAAGTGTCTCTTACAGTAGTAATCGTGAAAGCTTGCAGGAAGGAGCCCACAGAACGGAGCTGGTGGGAAGGAAATGCATTTCATGGGGAGCGTTGCTCTTACTTTGCAAGATACAGATGCCCTCAGCGCGTGCCTGCTCGGAAGTTTAAAAACACAGCAGTGGCCCAACCACAGAACCAGTGTGGGCGTCTTCCCCCTGCTGTCCCAAGGGGGATGCTGCATCGGGGTTCCCTGCGACCGTGCCTGGGTTCGGAAGTTCCCTGGGAGGAGTCCCCGGACTCCGCGGACAGCTGTCCTCAGGGCTGAGACGTGTCACCGCAGCAGGATACAAAGCAGAAGCCGCAGACCAGAGGCGTACAGGGGGACATCCAGAGCCTCCCAGGGTCCTCTGCGAGTGGAATCAGTCAGCCCACGTCTGATGCCCCAGAAACAAGTTAGGACAATACACGTGAAGGGTCGGCTACCAGGAAAACTCACCAGGACTCAATGCCTAAGGTTTGTGATTGGCGGCTGGTCCTGTAGGCACCCCTGCTTGGTGTGTGCCCAGTTCCAGACTCCCAGAGGGAAAGCAGGGGTTCGGTATACACCCCACTGTTTGCGCAGTTCAGGCACAGGACACCATTCTCGTCCGTTAGGCCGTGGTGGGAAACCTGTGGACGTCCAAATTCCCAGTCTCGGGCCAAGACCAGCCTTGCCAGTGGGTGCTCCTGCAGGGAGAGCGTCAGGCCTGCGGGGGTCCGTGTGCCCCGCAGAGATGTGCAGCCACTGCTCTGGACCTTACCCTGTCCCTTTGTGTGCCGGGATCCCCGCGGGCTCCCTGGGGCGGCCAGGGGTCCAGAGTTCCCACTATTCACATTCCCACCGGTTACTTCACGCTCTGTGTAGCCTTATCTTGTTAGATGTAGCCTCTTAAGGACAGACGACCACCTCCCAGAAGGAACAGACGGTTAGAAAGACTGGCTCAGACTTGACAGAAGGGAGTGGATGCTCCTTCCCTCAACAGGAAATGTTCCATTTTGATGGAATCTAAATGCACAGAGGAAGTGTTTACTGTTCTCTCCGGGCATCCTGATGGGTAGTTGGGGTGCCTGGTGATGGTCTGCATCTAAACGCTGGCCCCATGGGCCCCCCTGGACGGCACAGCCCATCTCCGTGCCCAGGGAGGGGCTCCGAGCAGGGGACGTGGGTCGTCCAGGGAGCCGACGGAGCCAAAGAGTCCGTGAGGCAGGACTAGGTTCCGACGAACGGACACCAGTCTGTCCCTGACTGCACACGGTACTAAAGCAGTGCTTTCTCCTGAGCAAGGGGGACCCTGGAGTCACAGCTGACACCCTGCTGCTCTGCTGACATAGCACGTCTCTCCCGTGTGTCCTCATAGCTTGGGGTCCACACTGGACACGCCCCTTGGGGTGCCGGTGAACTCTGCTGTTAGTGTTGCTTTAACAGCACTGATGATGTGGAAGTGGCTGAACATATTCCAGAATGTACGTTCTCACCAGGAAGTAGGCACGGCTCCCAGCGCAGGCGGCTTGCTATTCCAGCCTGTGTGGGGTGGGGCGGGGGAGGGTGTGTGTGTCACATTACAGGACACAGACGTTTGTGTATGCACAGGACATGCATATACACGTGCTAGGACGTGTACACGCTCCCCGCCCCACTTACTAATGATACGTACCATCAGTAAAGGCGACTACACGTCCACGTGGTGGACAGCCATCACCGCTATCTAGTTCCAGAACATTTCCACCACCCCGAAAGGAAATCCCTTCTCCATTACGAAGTCTGCTTACAAGCCCACCCTCTGGCAAGCCAGCCTGCGTGGGTCTGTGTGTGTTGCCGGATTACAGTCCTGCTCCAGACGGCACAGCAGAGCACGTAGCGAGTGACAGTATCCTTCCCAGTGGCCTTGCATTGTTGGCATAAATGCCAAAGCGTCCCGACCTTTGTTGTCGGGGACGATACCATAGTGGGTTCGGAGCCCGAGAAGAGCAGGTGTGCTCACCCATGTGATTGGAGGAATATCTGAAACTCAGCTCTGGATTCTACTTTTCAGAGAAAAAGTATGCCCTAGATAAACATTGGTGAGCTTCCCCTAACACTTTTAAGAATTGATTTATGGGGGCACCTGGGTGGCTCCGTCGGTGAAGCGTCTGACTCCTGATTTTGGCTCAGGTCCTGATCTCAGGCTCCACGCTCAGTGCAGAGTCTGCTGGTGCATTCTCTCTCTCCCTCTGCCTCTGCCCTCCCCCCCAGAAATAGTAAATAAATCTTTTCATTTATGAAGTTTTCAGCAGAAAAACCACAGGCCAGGATTTATTGTGTATTCAGAGAACTTCTTGCCCGTAATTCTTACCGTAATGGGGATTGGGTAGACCCACTGCTGGTCCAGTAAGTTCCAGGTGTCATTTGCTCTTTTTTTTTCCTTAGTGTCAAGGAGAGTGCTAGAGATTGTTCAAGATGGTAACATGAAAGAAAAGCAAGCATGCTCCTTTTCAGAGCAAAACACAGATAGTTGGCGCTTATAAGGAGGACCCTTCGTTAGCCTTCAGAGACTCCGCATTTGATGGGTTGATCTGAGAAATTGCTTTGCCGTATTGGGTTTTCCCCATGAACACCCGGTAGGGCCACCGTCTGTCACCGTCCGCAGGAAGCATGAGCTCGGAGCCTGAGTGGGGACGACCACTCGGCAATGAGAAGGAACACGTAACAGCCCGGTGGATCTGTGGGGCGTTCTCCTTAGTGACATAAGCCAATCTCCAAAGGTCACCTGCTGTTTGATTCCATTTATGTAGAAGTTTCTTGAGATGATGCAGTTTTGGTCTTGGAGAACACACGAGTGGAGCCAGAGTGTAGGGGTGGTGCAGGGAGGGCTTGGTGTGCGTGTCACGTGACACGAGGGGACTCCTGGTGACGATGGCGTGGTTCTGGATCTGACTGGGTACGTGGTCGCACAGAGCTGCCCCTGTGGTAGCACGCCATCGCCCCCCACCTCACGCCGTACCAGCATCAGCCTTCTGCTCTTGCTCCTGTCCCGTGGAGCTGCAAAGTGCAACCATTGGGGGAGCCTGGATGAACAGTAATACTTCACAATTGAACAACAAAGAAAGCCGGGCTGCGCCTGGTGCTCATTGCTGAACCTCACTGAGCCCACGTGTGGGCAGGGAGGGCGTGGGGACCCCAGAACCGCTACACCTTGTTTCCCGTCACTTAGCCACACTGAAAGGTGAGGTCGCCCTGGGGGCTCTGGGGGTCCTGGTGGCAGGGGCCCACTCACAGGGGGTCAGCCACCCAAGTACAGAGCGTCCCCTCTTCGGATGGCAAGGGTTAGCAGGTATTAATTTTTACGGCCAGGTACTAGATTCTGTCGCTGGACCTGCCCCCCACATCGTCCTATTTCCAAGTGCATGGGTTGCACGCCCTGAATGCAGAGGGTGGCCCAGGAATTCAGGATTTCGCCAGTGCGGTGCTCTCAGCACGAGCAGCCGCGGTCTTGGCTCTCTGGCTCACGGGCTCATCCCCCCGACCAAGCGGGATCTGCTTCTTCCTTACGCTGTGCACACGCGGGATCCTTGCCGGGAACCGGGGGGTTACCGTGAAACACGGTGCTGGGCAGGTAACAGAAAGAGATGCTGTTGGCCTCGCTCTCCCCCAAATACTCCCTCCCGCAAGATGCACTTGGTGAGGGAGCGGGATCCACCCTGCATGACCTACCTGTGAAAGGTGACCGCATTGAAACTGCAGAAGGGGAGGGGCAAGCTGCTGTTAGCGTATTCCGAGTCATCGGGACGCTTCTCCCGAGTCAGTGCTGACTTGACTTTAAAAGAAATACGAGACATGGTTATGCACCGACCAGTTGATGAAACCTGCGTGATCAGAGATGTGCAGGAACCTAACTGTCTTCCTGCTGGGAACAAGAGGTGTGAGAGCAAGGGTGCTGCGTGTCTCACGGGCGGTTGGGGGAAGAGGGAGCGCTGGGAGGCAGAGAAGTCCATCACCCTCCCCCAAACCCTCCACGGAGCTCCTGGAGCCACCGGGGCCTGGGAAAGGCCCAGGAGTCAGAAGGGGTGTTCATCACAAGTCCTGAGCCCTAAGCCCACTTGGTCCCCAAAGGGGTCAGTCCCCTCCAGTTGGCGGGCTCCAATAATGTGTTGCAGGAGATTTTTTAAAACATAGGGTATGAAATCTTTTTCATGTCCTTGTCCCTGTTCTTCCCACCTAAAAGAAATCAAATCAGCCCGCCACAGGGATATTTCTGGAAGCAACCAGGTGTAAGGGCAAGCAGTGCACGTTCTCATGAACCTTTCTCACCGTGTCGGGGAGCCAGCGACTCCGCGGCCACAGGGCACGTCAGCCGCCATGGGGGCTCTCTCTAGAGCGTCTGCTCAGCCTTCCAGATGTGGACAGAAGGGTCTCTGCGGTCGATGAGGAGAGGCTGTGTTCACACTGGGAACGTTCTTTTATTACGTGGCTGGATGAGGCTTCTTGACTCTGCTTTTAATTGTTTTAAATCAGCTGAGCTCTGTGCACGGGTAGTAAATGCAGGTGTCTCCCCGCTGCCCCGCCCCACAGCGCCCGCGCTCGATGTGGACTGGCAGAACAACACGACCTTCGCCTCGTGCAGCACCGACATGTGTATCCACGTCTGCAGACTCGGCTGTGACCGCCCCGTCAAAACCTTCCAGGGACACACCGTAAGTGTGACTTCTGAGGACTGGCCTCTGGGTCCCGGGTGCTCGCAGCATCTCTGGGCCCTGGATTAACCCACTTGTGGGCCCACATGTGACCCCGAGAGGAGTCAGGTGCTCGATTCTGCAGGGAAGACTTGGAAGTGGCTGTCGTGAAAGTGTACAGAGACACAAGGGAAAGGCTGCTCGTAATGAGCGAATAGATGGGGAGCGCTGGCAGAGAAAGCACGGCCCAGTGGACGTCTGAGAACCGAGGGTGCAGTGTCTGAAATGAAAATCCTCACGGGGAGTTCAGCAGCAGGTGGGAGATGGCAGGAAGGTTAGGGACGCGAGATCATAGAAAAGAGTTGATTTGAAGAGGTGATAAAGCTTGGACAGACTTTCTCAGAGAGGCTTAGTGACCTGTGAACAGTACGAAGCCCTCCAGCATTATACGTGTAATGGAGAAAGAGAGGAAAGAGAGTAGAACACAAAAATTATATGAAGCAATAATGGCCATATTTTCCTAAATTTGGTGGAAAATATCAACATTTAATCCAACACACTCAGATGCCAGCTGACTTCTTATCCAGTTCCGTAGTGTGGGGCACACGAGGCTCTCTGTCTGTTTTCCAGTCAGATCCCTGGAGCCCCCAAGCCCCCTTCTACCCTACCCCAGTCCTCCTGGGAGACTTGCCCGCCCGACTCGTCAGCACTAGCTCGTCTGCCCTACCGGTCCCTGCTTCTAAAAGCACAGCCATCAACTCTCCTGTTAGCATCTCATCGTGTCTCTAAACTGACCCCCCTCTGTGTTTCTCCCGTCTCTTACTCTCTACCCTAACCCTACACTCTCCCCAAACTTTGAACAGAAGTCTTTGCGACTTGCAGCGGCCCCACTTGGGGCTTGATCACCATCACACATGTGCAAATGGGTCTTCTCACAGCTCATCATCCCGCATGAGACACAAGCTGAACGGAGCTGAGCCTCTTTTCTTCCTGAGACCCTGTGGACCATTCCTGGATGCCTCCTGGGAATTGGGAGCGGGGAGAGAAAACTCCACCCGGGGAAGGAGTTGGCTCGACCCTCGAGGCTTTACAGATGGGTCTAGCTGGGGACACCCAGTGGGCCCAGCTCCGCGCTCCTGGGCCCTGAGAGATCTGCCCGTAGGGTCTCTTCTCTCTGGTTGCAGCCAGAGCCACCGTGGCTGCCTGCAATGGCTGAGCCTGTCCACGGGGCCATGCCTGTCCCTGGGCCCGTTTCCCTGGGGTCCGGCATGCACTTTCTCATGCCCGTCTCTAGCCCAACCCCTCCGTCCTCCCTAAGCTCACCCAGTGAGCTGGTCCTGGGACTTCCAGGCTTTCTTCCTCCCTTTTCCCCGGGCCATCCGCTGTCCAGACTACACGGAATGCACACGTGGCCTTGTCACTTCTCCATGTCACACCCTTCAAAACTCGGTGTCCTTAACAAATAGCATGACCGTAAACTTTATCATCCCAACCAGAGCACTTAGGAGTGGGACATTATTGTGAGTCTGTAATCAGGTGACTGTCAGGCCGGGACAACAGGCATGAGTGGGACTCTCCTGGGCACATGGGCTCTAGTGATGCTGCTGGAAAGCCAGCGAGACCCGTGGGCTTGCTCCTGGCATTTCTCCTCAGTGCACAGCCGCCCCCGGCAGGCTGAGGTGCAGCGGGCTCCTGTATAAACGTGTCCCTCGGGGGGCATTTGCCTTCATCCTGCAGGAGTCCGCCTCGGGGGCATCCGGTCCCCGAAACTGGAGGGCTTTCTGCAGCCTCATTCCTTTCTGCCCCCCACAGCACACTGCAGCTGCCTGCTGGAACTTTCTACCTGCCCTAGGTTGCAGCATGTGGCTTACTTGCTGTTGGCCCTGGATTTCCAGCCCTTGCCTCCCTCAGCGGTGTTGTTGATGGGTGCATTCCTAACAGTTACCACTAGTGCCTTCTGATCCCGTCCCGAACCTGGATTAAACTGTCCTGTGCACCAAGATCTTAAGTCTTTGCCCTCCACCCACCCCCACCCATACCGCCCCCCAAGCATGGAAAGAGGGCTCTTGTATGGATTTAGGCCAGAAGCAGCTGTGGTATTAAAAGTATGTAGGGAACGATTTTCAGAGTCCGTTTTTAAATAACCACGGTCTTACTGGTTTTCTGCGCTGTCCTGGATTATATGTACATTGGTGTAACTCCCTAGTCGTGATGTTTTCTTTCATAAAGAAACGTAGATGAGGGGGCAGTGACGTCTGGTATATGGCTGTGCTCGTACATAAATGTGGAAGGCAGAGTAAGAGAAAGGAAAGGGAAAAGAGGAAAGTGCATGGTTTCTCAGCGGTGTCCTTTGAGATGCAGCCGACGTGCAAACGGGCTCTTTGTGGCGCCGACGGGGCACTGCTGCCCCCTGCTGGAAGGTTGGAGTATCTGCTCACAGCCCTTTCTCCTGAAACCCTTTGCTCTCTTTCAGAATGAGGTCAACGCCATCAAATGGGACCCTTCTGGAATGCTGCTAGCATCCTGCTCCGATGACATGACATTAAAGGTAACGCTGAGAGGAGGGCGGGCTGTCTCATCCTAGACAACTGCACGTACTCAGTGAGGACCTGGCGCTCACAGCTCCTCTGCGGACGATTTTGTTCCCAGCCCTCTGTCTGCCTCTGTCCCCACTACCAACTAGGTGTCGCTGTCCTACGGTTAACTCCTATGGATCCGTGGAGGGCCCTGCGGAGACTCCTTCCCTTCCCCGCGGCCTTTCTCACAGGTGCACTCTCGCACGTTGCCCCCCTCTCTGGCGTGTGACGTGCTGATTGGCCGGCCGCACTCCACGCCCCGCGGCGAGCTTCGCAAGAGCTCACGGAATGAGGGATGTAGGAAGGGCATCTGCTCACGTTGTTCCTGTTCCGTTCTCTAGATCTGGAGTATGAAGCAGGACACGTGTGTCCATGACCTGCAGGCTCACAGCAAAGAGATCTACACCATAAAGTGGAGTCCCACCGGGCCAGCCACCAGCAACCCAAATTCCAACATCATGCTCGCAAGGTAAAGGGCAGACGGCCCACCCTGGGCGCGGTTCCTAAAAGCAGCCTTGCTCGTTGGGGCCGAGCTAGCCGCAGGGCCAGTAAGACTTACTCGTAGCCAAAGAGAACAGGAAGTTTCGCTAAGCCGTTGGCGAATTTGTGCGTGCCCTCCCAAACTAAATGACGTGGTGCGCTCGCTTCGAAAGCGCCACAAGACTGTGAAGTGACAGCTAACTTGAGGTAAGGCTCGTCTGGAGCGTGAGTTCGTAGGAGGCACTGGTCACACGTCCAGGGTTTGAGCACTTTGCTTTGGTGAAGGAAGGAGACCGAGTTCAGTGTGGACACTGGGCTCGGTTACTTGAGCCGGCTGGCAGCAGCAGGTGGGGAGCATTATGAGTGATGACAAGGGGCTCCCCAGCCATAGTCCGACCTGACCCAACCACCGACAGAGTGAGCCCCCTGGGACACAGCACTGGGAGCAGTGGAGTGGCCAGTCCGGCCGGAATTGGTTGTCCCAGTGCTCGCCGGAGCCCATTCAGGATGCAGCGTTCCACTCTAGGTACTGTGTTTTCCAAAGAACATTTAGAAAACAAGCTGAAGAGATTCCGAGACTGAATGCCGGGGTCACTGGGGGTCTGGAGACTAGTCGGAAGCAGCGTGGGTGTGTTTGCTTCGCCTGGAAGAGAGGAGCCTTGGCGGGGATGTTTCGTGACCAGGAGCGGCCATGGGCTTGTTGGAGAGAAGGCCATGGGGAGAGAGGGGTAGTGGGCACAGGCGACGGGTGGCAGCCTGCTGTAAATCAGGAAGAGAGTCCACCTTTGCAGCAAGCGGCGGGCCGGGCAGCCTCGCCGAGCAGTGAGGACTGGTGTTTGTTGCGAGCGGCGGGCTGGGGCCCTGTCTTACACAGAACTGGAGGGGCTTCCTACAGCTGCTGAGAGCCTAACCCCAGAACATCATGAAGGCCATACTTCTCTTATCTCAAGTAATTGTCCTAAAATCCACTCAATGACTGTGTAAAGAACACACTGCCGTCCGTTCTGATGGCCTAGAAGGTGCTTCTGTGACACGGTACCCATTACGAGCACAAGTGATCCTTTCAGTCACCGGTAGGAAGGGAGCATGCGTGTGGGGAGAGAATGCCAGGTAACAGCTCTGGGATACGTGCTGTGCTTTCACGTTGGAAAATAACCCAGATTTGCAGCTCTCCACGGTGTGACCACATATTTGGACGTGACTGTATTTTAATTCTTCTTGGATTGAGTTTTATTCATTCAGTTTGCTGTTTTTCCAAACCGTTGGTATCATTTCAGTTGCTAACAATGCAAGTTATCTTTTTTAATGGCGGGAGCATTTTAGAAAATGTGGTAAATATTCTATGAAAGTATTTATCATGCCTATCTGTAGGAAATGCAGAGAGAAACTACGTGGGTATCAGCTTATGTCCCTGGTAACAGCCCCGGAAGGAAGGGAAGGGCAAAGGGAAGGAAAGGAAGATCTGTTTGAGGGCTGTGGCCTCGTTTTCAGTATGTCCGAGTCCCATTTTGGAGAGGGCGTGCCTGTTTATTCCCTCTCAAAGCATAAAAGCTTGGAAACAAAAGCTGGTGCTACTGATTAAACATCTTAGGGAAACGGAAAGGAAGCAAGGTGTTTCTGTGGTGATGTTCTGTCTCCCGTCTTCTCAGTGCTTCGTTTGATTCTACGGTTCGACTGTGGGACGTGGAGCGAGGCGTTTGCACCCACACGCTCACCAAACATCAGGAGCCCGTCTACAGTGTGGCTTTTAGCCCTGACGGGAAGTATTTGGCCAGTGGCTCCTTTGACAAGTGTGTGCATATCTGGAATACTCAGGTAATCCCCCCGATTCCTGGGACCGAATCCTTTCCAAAAGTAACGTCCAAATCGTGTTTCCAGGGACCCAGGCTAGGAGCGGCAAGTGGGGAATGTGTGCTTAGGAATGAGTTGCCCCAGACGAAGCCCTGAAGCCCACCCTTCCTCCCCGGGCAGACCCCAGGCTCCATGCCGCCTGCCCTGTGCTCCGTATGGGCCGGGGGTCTTCTCCCCCCAGGGCTACCCCCATCTTCAACTTGTGGGCATCGAACCTTCTACCTGCCTCCTCCTTTTCTTGGGCACAGGCGTCTCCAGAGACGCGGCCCTGTGGTTACTGCAGTTGGGGGGTGGACAGGTAGCCTTCCATTTGCACTCTCCAGGAGCAGCAGGCAACGGGGCTGAGGCCCGCCCTGGCCACGTCTGTGCCCCAGCAATACCCGCGGCATAACAGAAATCTGCCCATTGAGTAGAATGGGCAGGAGCTAGCAGAATACAGAGTATTACCTTGGGGACTCAGCTGTTGGTCCTCCTAATGAAGGAGATGGTCGTATGGTAGGAGTCCTTGAAAATAGCCAGTGATCCATTTTGTTGGATCTCGGGATGGATCACGTGGCTTCCCTGCACCCCTTTTCACGTGACCTACCTTCTTGATTCCCTTGGGCTTGGCTGACGTTCGGATGGATTCACATTCTGGAGTCCATGTGCCCCTTGTGGCTGGGGGAGATGGGGCATGGGCCAGGGTAACTGGCACAGCCGTGCGGGGGTCCACTGAGACCTCAGGCTTCCCAGGGACTGCCTTACCTAAACCACATCCTCTTGCGGAAGGAGAGGCGATGGTGGGCCCTGTGTGGAGCCAGCCTCTCTAGATGGGCCTCCTGGAAAACACATCCCAGGGACAGCAGGCCAGAGTCTCTTCATGAAACACTTGCTGGAAATCATGCTGGCTCGGTTTGTAAAATGACATCGTTCCTTAGGGGCTCCCTACTGTCAAAAACTCGTCAAATTGTATCACTCCCTTTGTATAAATCACAACACTCTGAGATGTTTTTTTTTTAAAGATTTTTTTTTTAATTGTTTAGATTTTTTTTGAGAGAGGGAGAGCGAGCGAGCACAAGTGGTGGGGAGAGGGAGAGGGAGAGGCGGACTCCCCACTGAGCAGGGAGCCCGATGCGGGACTCGACCCCAGGACCCTGAGATCATGACCTGAGCGGGGGGTGGACGCTGAATCGACGGGGCCACCCAGGCACCTTGTTTTTAAGTAAACTCTGCACCCAACGTGGGGCTGGAATTTATGACCCCAGGATCAAGGGTCATATTCTCTACTGGCTGAGGCAGACAGGTACCCCCGAGACACATTTTTTTTCAAGATTTTATTAGAGATCATGAGCAGGGGGCAGAGGGAGAGGCAGGCTCTTCGCTGAGCAGGGAGCTGGATGCAGGGCTCGATCCCAGGACCCTGAGATCATGACCTGAGCCGAAGGCGGACGCTTCACCCACTGAGCCACCCAGGTACCCTCTTGGAGACATTTTAATTAAAGGTCACTTTAATTCTCAGTGAGAGGTAAATATAAAAAAATATGTCACAGCGTCGACCTTTTCCCTGCTGTGTTCCCATCTCGTAGAACAGCTGCCCCGTCTGCACGGCACCATCAGTCACTGGCTGGGAGGGGCCCGAGGAGGAGCCACCTCCCCAGCCGTGTCCAGGCCCGGGTGGTGGACCACCAAGGGCTACGTGTAGGCTCCCGGTGGAGGCAGGTCTGAAGGCACGTTATCTGCAGCCACCAGATAACCACATTGCTTTTCTGTGCGTCTGACAACTTAGCAGCTGTCCCTGACGACACAGTGGGATAACATCTCGGGGTGACATCCCAAGGAGCGGCTCCTTGTAGCACATCCCTGCATTGCGTGCCCTGTGCGTCCTGAGTGATGACTGCTGTGCTTTGCTTTGCAGAGCGGGAGTCTGGTGCACAGCTACCGAGGCACTGGCGGCATCTTCGAGGTGTGCTGGAACGCCCGAGGGGACAAAGTGGGCGCCAGCGCGTCCGACGGCTCTGTAAGCAGCACCTGTGGCTGGACGGGGAGTGGAGGGGCCAGGGCGGGAAGGTGAAAAGACGGGCAACCTGACACCTGACTGCACTTCCTGGAGCGGGGCGGGGGGGGGGGGGTAGTGATGGGCCCTGGTCTCCGAGAGCCTTGCACACAGTAGGTATTCAGTGAATGTGTTTTGGGTGAAGGAAACTTCTGGGCTGGATCCCGTTGGGTTGGCACCATTTGAGAATGGCTGCCTGTTCCTCCCTTCCAGGTTGTCATTCTGGCCAACATTTTCTCAGGGAAATTGGTGATTCTGCCCCCACGAGGACATTGGACAATGTCTGGAGGTGTTTCTGGTTGTCCCTACTTCGGGGGGGGCGCCTGGCGTCTGGTGGGTGGAGGGCAAGAATGCTGCCAAGCCTGCTACAAGGCCCGGGACGGCCCCACAGCAGGGAAGCATCCGGCCGTAAATACCACTGGTGCTGACGCCGAGAAACTTGCTCCTGTCTTAGCTCCACGTTTGTGCCCCTGACCTGGGCCCTGCGGTGGTGAGGGCACAGCCTTTCCTTCCATAGGTCTCCTGGCTCCCAGTGGTCCTACTCTGGTCCCATGAGATGTCTAGCCTTTTAGTTCATTCCTGCAGTTGAGCTCCAAGGCCGGGGGGTAGCAGAGAAGGGCTTGCAAAGTGTCCACGTGGGCCCCCCGTGTTCCCAGCATCCGTGTGCTCAGGCTTGAGTTGTCACCTACCCCGTCATGACATGTCCACTCCCATTTCTTCCCAGCACTGCCCTCGACCTGGCTTTTCCGTGCCGCGCCGTTTGCTTGGGGTTGGTTGGCCAGATGCTCAGACACTGGCCTCTTACTGGAGTTTCTCTGAACCTTCGTGACTGTGTGCCAATAAAACTTTATTTACAAAACACGGGTGATGAGCCAGATTTGGTCCAAGGGCTGTAAAGGCATCTTGGTGGTGTCTGTGAAGATAACAGGCACTTTCTCTTTCTTTCCAGGTGTGTGTTTTAGATCTTCGGAAGTAAACACAAAATATTATAGAAAAGAATTCTAACGGACCAGCAGTGAATGTGTGGGGTTGCAGACACAGTTCGCTCCGCTCTGAAACTCTATGAACTTGACTTGCATTAGAGTGTACTTGGAAATCAGCTCATCCCTGGCCACAGGAGTCTCTATTTTTTCGTAACCTTCATCAAGAAGTTTAAAACAGAAACATACACAGTCCTATCAAAGGGGGAAAGAACGGTTTCCACCCAGAACATTCAGCCTGGGAAGCACAAAGCCACCAGTGAAACGGTGCACGGTTTGGTTTCCATCCAGGACAGGCTCTGATGGCTGAGAGGAGAAAAGAAAAAGGAGGAAAAAAAAAGCTGTGCCAAAAAAAGGAAAAACAAGAAAAATGCTGTGATAAACCAAAAGGGGGGGAGGGGACTCTCCTCCACGTGGCGGGTTTGTTTTTTCCCTAACAATTTGGACACTACAGTTCTCACAAAGGATGTTCAAAGACCAGTTTGTACCGATGAAATGCGCAACTTTGTAATCCCAACACTTTCTATTTTCTAGAATCTTCTTTGTCCGGTGGTTTTTCTATTGGCTGGAATCCTGTCGTCTGGGGGCCTTCAGTCTGAGATGGAAACTGTTTTTGGTGTGTTGCTTCTTTCCCGTTGTCTGCCCCCACCCCCGCACCTGTCTCCTTCGTTCCGTGTGGTCTTGTCTACCCTCCGTAGATGCAGCCTCATGGACACCATGACGAAATCCTGGACGGACAGCTTCCCCGTCCCCTCCCCCATCGCCCCTCGCTCACTCTCTCTCTGTCCCTTTCTCATAGTCGCTTCGGATCTTAGGTCTCAAGGGCACTTTCGGCGCGTAATAAGTGCTTTATGTAAGCAGGCAGGGCAGGGGGACTTTTTACAGGAGAAAAAAAAATACTTATGAGAGAGCCCGGAGTATTTTTGGAAAAAAAAAATATTTTTATGTTAAAACAATTTTAAAATCCTAAAATGGCCATCAGACATAGAGAGTTTTGTGTGATTCATATTTTAAACAAATTTTAGGAAGACACAGGCAGGGTCTGAGGTCGCTTTTTCCTTTCCCTTCAGCTTCATGAAAGGTGGTTAGAAGTCTGGGTGGGGAAAGGTCAGTCCTGTGCATTGGCCACGGGATTGCTCTGCAGCCAGAGCGTGAGGTCCCAGCACGTTTTGGTTCGAAGAAGAGCATTGCGTCTTGCAGGGCGTGTGTGCCCTCGTAGCCGGCGGGAGAGAGAGGAAGAACAATGCCCTCTGACCCCAAGAAGCATTCCCCAAACCAAATGGTATTGAAGAAGCCATCACGACTGACGGCTGGGCTCGATGTCCCCTCGACATCTCGTTGACGGCACTATACATACCGGGGGTCGTGTCATCGAGAGCAGGGTGACCCGTCCTTGCAACACTGACATAAAAGGCTCCAGGATCTCCCCTGGTCTCCCGATGACAGAAAAGAATGGGAAAGGAAGATGTTCAGTCCCGGAAGTGAATTACATAGGTAGAAACGTCACTAATAATTTCTGCTGTCTTCATAATTTCTTTCTCTTGCAAGAGACTAGGAGAAAGATTTTTTTTTTAAATAATGAATCTTTTTACTGTTTTTAAAAAATTAAACATGGCTTTGTGTTCCTAGAGGAGTTTCCTTTCATTGGATCAGGTGACCTTTGTACTCTTGTTGTCATAACCCAACACGACCTAGTTTTTAAATGAGCAGTGGGGAAGGACCGAAAGCTGAGGCCTCCTGCCTCCTCTGTTTCCCAGCGGGTACAGGAAGGGATGAGGAAGCTGGCCAGGCCTGGGGGCGGGGGTCCGGTCCTGGGCAGGTGTCAGCTGGGTCGTGTGTTCCAGCCATGAGACAGGACGTTAGAGGGTGGCATCCATCCATGCAGCCGAAACCCAACGGGCAGGAGAAGGGCTTCCGCAGAACCTGGAAGGGCCGGGACTGGCTACAAAGACCAGAGTGTGCATCCTTCTCATATCATTAATTGGCTTGGATTTCAGAGTCGTTCACAGCTGGTCTACACGGGACCCAAAAAGTGCTCTTGCGGACGACTTGGGTATTTTACTCAGGCTCTGTTGCCTAAGTGCTTCGGCCAGGGGTCAGAGTTCTGTGGAGTCGCCTCTCCCATCTTTAAAGATAGCAGATGATGATTCATTGCCCGGCCCCAAGACATCATTAGGTTTGCGATGCAGTGTGTTGGGGGTCCAGACCAACACCATCTTGACTCCCCACCCCAAGTAAGGATGTCCCCTCTACAGAGCATACGTTGTCGAGGGGTGGCCCGTGTTCGGGACATGGCTTGTGTTTGACAAATCAAACAAACACTGTTGGGTGGCCATGGCGAGACATCCTGTGAGGGGTTCAGCAGACACTCTTCACAGGAGGTCGGGAGCCCGGGCTTTAGCCTCCTGCCAACTCAGAGCCGCTTGGGAATGGTCAGGTAGGAGCCAAGGGCTGCGAGGCCATGCGCAGCACAGGCTTGACCCCTGTGTGCAGACGGGAGGCTGGTGAGGACAAAGGTCGACGTCCACTGCCTAGCTTCCCCGAGCAGCCCTTGCAGAGGAAGCGTCCCACGGGCCTGAGAGGGACCGACCATGAGCGTGCGGGCAGCACCCCTTCCATCCGTCCCCGTCCCCAGCACAACCACCGCGACCATCGAGCCTGCCACGTTTGCCCTGCTGCCAGAAAGCTGGAAGATTGATCTCTGTCCTTGAGGGACGGCCCGTGGGCGAAGTTACTGTTTGTCCTTGTTTACAGCTCTGAGAAATTGTGGGTAAATGCTTAAGTCTGACTGACCACACGGAACCTAGATTCTGAAATCTGAGTAACACGATGATCCTTCCTAGAACCTTCGGTTGGGTTTCAAGTGACCAAGACCGTGTCCCGCACGCCCAGCTGGCAGAGGGATCCTGCCCCACGGCGGGGGGACCGAAAGGGCCAGACGTGACAGGGTGTCCACCCTCCGACCCCACACGACACCTAGGACTTGACGTTTGTTTCGTCTTTCTAAAACTAGATCACGGCGCCAAGTGAAGTGCACTTTGTCAGATGTGAGGGTCTGCTTTGTTGTTACTTTTAACCTTCTGTTCCACTTTTTTTTTTAAATCGTGTTTCTTGTCAAATGCAGAAATGTTCCTTCCGCCACTCACTGAAGTTTTGAATTCTGGCTTCTGCAGTTTTTATTGTCTGTGTCAGACGTACAGCCAGATGTGGTCCTCTGTCTGCATTTTCTAGATTCTGTTCCATCCACATCAACCCCCGTTTTGTTCTCTCCACCCCCACTCACCCTCACGCTCTCTGAGAAAAAGAATCACCTTCTGTGTCGTAGCTCATTTGTTTCAAGAGAAAATCAACAGATCATACTCAGTGTCTTGAATAAATTGCTCTATTTTGATATTAGAGAACTCAGTGAGTGTGCGTTCTTGCTCTCGCAGGGGGAACTCTTGGGCCCCCGTGGACACGGATGGGTGAAGACCAAACTCTGCCTGTTCTCAAGGAAACTACTTGAGTGCCCCTTTCCGGGGCTGCTCTGCTGAAACGGGGCCACAGTGACCGTCACAGGTTTTGTAACGGGAGCGTGTTTCCACCTGTTCCTCCTCTACCTTAGTCCAGGCTGGCGGGGGTAAAAAGAGCAGAGGGGTCTTAGCAGCAGGCGGGTTTGCTGGGAGACTGAGCTCAAGGACTAGCGTTGAGCCATTTGAGGACCCCAAAGTCACAGGACGTGGGTGACTCCGCGGTACACATTAACGTTCCGCACGCTGACCGACATCTGCTCTGTGCCACATGGCAACTGCCGTTTCGTGTCCCCTTAATCAATCGGTGGGTGCTCCGTAATTACTGGGTGTTGCTACCGCGCGATGAGGAAGGAGGCAGACGAGGAGGAGGGCAGAGCACTCCTGCACGGTAGGTACTTGCCCTACGAGTCACCAACAAGGTCACGGTGTCCTTCCCGCCAATTCCGACGTGATCCTGCACCAGAACGAAGCCGACAGCTGGGGTCCCAGGGCTGTCTGGGAGGGACACAGCCTGCTTTTTCTTTTTGATAACTCCAAGTTGACCGAGCACGTCCCCACAGTTGGGGCATTCGGGGGAAACACAGCCACGGAAGGTCCTGGGAAGAACCTAGTTGCAAGCATGGCCGTGTGGTGGCGGGGGGTGGGAGGCAGCACATGTCAGGGTTCCCGGGGGCAGAGGCGTATGTGACGTGTGGCTTTGATGGGATCACACAGCTTTAAATGGGGTTCTTTATACCAGAGAGGAAGCCGGACTTTGTTTTATTTTGGACATCTTCAGCTTTGGTCCCTTCACAGGACTTGGACCGTCCCATCTTGATGCGGTTCCTAAAGGGTATTTACGAATGTTCTTCCTGTTCGCGGGAAGCTCTCTGGGCACCTGCGCGCGCTGGCCGTTCGTGACCGTGGACGGAGACCCAGACGTCGCTTTGTGAGCTGCGTGAGAATGGGCAGGACCCCGTGGGAAGCAGTGCTGTGTCTGCCCTTACCAAACGCTCAGAACGTGGCCGAATCGTTCTTTTTCCAGCCTGGCTCCCTTTCCTCTGAGATGCGTCACCCACGACACACTTCCACCTCGAGCAGGACACAGACGGTGCGGGGACCGGTGTGGGAGACGGCGGGACACTACTCTGCGCGGTGTTACCTTCCACTAAAACGTACATGCTCCGGAGAGCGGGGGCTCTGACGAGGAGCCTGTCGTTTCGCCAAGCGAGAGCAACTGGGAGAAACCGCAGGAAAGCCGCTGGGTGGGACACGTTCTACCCAGAGTGCGCGCTGTACGTGAGCTTGACGGCATTCCGCTAATAGGCGACGTGAGCAGAGTCCTCGAGACTATCCTGAGCTGTGACAGATCGGCGGGCTCCTAACCTGGCCGATACACCAAAATCACACGGAAGTCACCCGGTAGGACCGCCTCGCTTTCCCACCCAAACTACACCCCCAGCGACGAACGCCTCCGTGGTGTCCAGCCGGCCCAGACTCGTGGGTCGCCGGCACCGCGCCTTCTCGAAAACGTCCCTCCCTTGTCATTACTGCCTTCTCTCCACTGGATCGTGGCCCTTCGCGCCCCCGAGCTTTCTAGCACCCACCAGCTACAAAACCGTCGCGAGCCCCCCTGCAGCAACCTGCCTGACCGGGAAATCGCTTCAGACCAGGCTGCCCGTCACTGTCTCGTGTATTCCTCTGCTCAGCTGTCTCCTCACCAGAGCGACTTGATACGCTATGTCTCTGACAGTCATTCGCGTGTCCCCAGGGCGTCCGCGGACTCGCTCGGTGCCTGTCCAGTAGGCGCGAGGAGGGATGCACGCACCTTCTGCCCCCCACCCCATAAAAACCACCGTGCTGGCCGGTGACCGGGACCCCCCGTCGAGGAGGAGTTGTACCTGGATCGTCAGATCAGACAAACTTCTTACTTGCAAGCTTCTGAACCTGACTCTGGCCAGCGTAAGCCGAAAAGAATGAATGAGGATCTTGGGCCTGGAGACCACATAGGCAGGAACAGCCAAACTGAGGCTACGGGATTGGTCGCATGCAGGGAACGCGCACAGACACACAACTGGGTGCTGCCCACCCCCCAACACTGGATGCCGGACTGTGGCCCCCGGAAAGCACTCCAGCTGCTTGCAAAGCGGGCGTGCCTACTGCCAACCCCTCTCGGACATGCTCCGTCAGCCCATTCCCTTGGGCACTAGCTTCTAACCTAGACTGGGGGACGGGTCTGTTGAGTTCCATGTCTTGCTCCAGGTGTTGGGGAGGCCGGGAAAGCGAGGAGCTGGCCTCCCTGCTTCTGGGGTGGGGTGGGCTGGCCTCAGGCCACTGGGGGAACCATCACGCAGAAGGGGGCTTCCGATGCTGGGGGAGACCGAGTGTCAACACAGAGTGGGAGGGCAGATCCACCCAGAAAAGCTAGGGCTCGTTCGCACGTCCTTGACACTCTGGATCACGGTGCGTGTCATCTAGCACGGGGCCACCCTTAGGAACGCACGGCCCTGGGCACCATGGTCACAGTCCAAGTGTGCCCGAATCCCATCAGCAACCAAGCGACTTTCCAGAAGTACAGCTCTAGGAGCTTCCTGGACCGCTTGTCTCGAGTAAGCGGAGTCGATTGACATGAAGGGAGGATCGCGTAACCCAGCTGTTTGCAGTGTCCTGAGAAAACAGCATCTTGCTTTCTAGAGGCCTACCTAGGTGGCTTGCAACTCCAGTGCCCACTGCAGTATATTTGCCGATGAATAAAAAATGCATTTAAAACTTTTAAATATACATAGATTGCAACTGATAGAAAGATTCCAAGCTAGGCAATGATCTAAAGCACATTCTAAGGTCTCCTTAGACTATGTCCCTGCCCGGCACGGCACGGGCACCGACGGCTACGTTAGAGATGGAGACCTGGACCCTTCTCTGCCCCCAGTGGCGCAGGAAGGGCACGCTGTGCGGCCGCCCCCGTCCATCCTGCGGCGTCTCTACTCTGCTGTGTCTGCACCATCAAGACCTCACTCAAGAGCGTTTGCTAGAGGTGTTGTTCGGACAGCATGCACGTCGGGCCGGCAGCTCAGTCACAACTACGTTGTTTTATTAACCCTTCTAGAGACCTGGGTATGCATTTACATTACAGCGGCCAGCCTCAGGAAGACCCCGGGCAGCAGAGGATGGAGACGTTCCTGTGGGTCTGGAAGGAAGGAATTCTCCTCCTGTCCCCAGTCACGCTCCCAGGTCCTCTCTCATCAGACACATTCCTCAGGAAGAAACCCTAACAGGCTGATGATGGAAGATCTGGGGGCAGAACACAGTTCTCAAGAACGAGGACTGCAGAGCCTGAGGACATGGCGTCTGGACCCCTGTCCCATGCCTCTCATAGGTCTCCCCGGGGTGTGGGAACAGAGTCAACCTCGTTTTCGTTGCGGGACTCACTTGCGACATGGATTTCAACTGTGCTGGCATCAGAACCTGGGGAGGAAAAGAGAAAAGACCGTGACGGTGTTGGTGTCCCTGAGGGTCTCTCTCCAGCCACCAGTGCCCGACTCCACGGCCGTCTTGAGCCCCTGCACCCCTTCTTCCAGGCCTCTGCACCGGCGGCTATGTGTGCGTCGGGCCGAACCACAGGGATGCTGTCGACCGAATGGAAACCAGCTGTGGACATGGGGAGGCTTCAGAGCCCTGTGCTGTCGGACTGGGGAGCGTGAGGTCACGGGGCCCTGTGTGACCGCTGGGGCAGCAGCCACAGGGGGCGCTCCCTTCGGCAGGAGGACCCCATAGTCGCCCGGTCATCTGTACTCAAGTCCAGGAGGGCTCCAGATGGCGGGAGACCACCCGCCCCTGTCAAATGAAAACACCTTTGGACTGTCTTTTCACGGTCAATGCCCTGTGGTTTTGGGGGCGGGGGGGGGGAGTGGGTGCCGATCAGCGGAATTACTCCTGCCAACAGCGTCGTCCCGAAGGTCTGTTCATGCCAGTAACACATGTTCCCTCAGAACCTGTGCAGGTCCTTTGGATCGGACGTCAGAGCCGTTCTTTCATGCCGCAAGCGTCCGGGCATGCCTGCTGTGCTCCAGGTTCTGGGTTGCGTGTGGGGAACACACGTGGAAGACACGAAGACGGGTGGCCCTTGCAACTCTGCATGGGGCAAGTGACTGCCCTTCATGAGTATCTCCAAATCCCAGACTCCGTCCATCCATGGGCCTTGCTGGTTATTGGATCTCCACTCACTCACACTCTCTGTTCACTCAATGCTCGAGCACACAGGCCTCTCACACGCCCAGCTCAGTTCTGCCACAGGGCCTTTGCACATCACTTCTGCCTGTAAAGCTCTTTTCCAGATTTTTCTCACAGCTCGCTTCTACACTTCATTCAGATCTCAATTCAAATGACACTGGGTGTTCAGCGGTAGGATTCTCACCTTCCAGATCTCAGCTCAAGTGTTCCCTCATCCTCAGGGAGAAATCCAGGACACTCTAAAGCCACGCTCCTCCCCTTATGGGTTTTTCTTCACAGCACCTCTTGCTACCTAGAATATTGTATAATCATTTGTCCTTGTCATTCTCTGTCTCTGCCACTCCAATGAACAGTCCCACTGGACAAGAAATATGTCTACTGTAGTCACCATAGTATCGGCAGCGCCTCAAGGAACAGCAGGCACAGAGAAGGTGCTCAAGAAAGAAGTGCTGAATGGATACGTTTAGCGGAGCAAGTGCCTTGACGTCAGCTGCCTGCAGCTAGCACCCGGCGCATTAATGGAGATGGAGGCGTACAAAGAGGGGCAGGAACAAGCAGAATTTAAAAAGGGATGCAGGCAGGGCTGTGGGGAGCGTGTCAGGAGCACAAGCACGGCCGCGTTCTGTGGAGAAGTGGAGACAGTAGCGTAGATGTCGGGAATGTCTAGGAAAGCCTGAGTTAGAGGAAAAGACGATGATATGACCAAGAAAAACCAAGTGTGGCACCGCAGGGACCCCCACCCACACCCCACCACACACACACCTGTTGGGGGAGCAGCAGAGCTTCCTCCCGGGGCTGGATGATGAGGAGTCGGGGAGAGCAGAGGTCTGAGTACGTCAGACTCGGTTTAATGAGCCCCACAAAGACGGGAATGTAGACGGGCGGAAGCAGTGATCAGGGTCCCAGCACCTACAGCCACATCCCGAGGAGAATGTGGGTCGCCACCAAGGATGGTGGGAGAAGACTTTCTGTTGGGGCGGTGAGCCTGCTCTTACAGGAGACCAGGCACCGGCGGGAAGACTTCTAGAAGACACTTCTAAGACGGCATTGCTGCTGGAGGGCAGCTGACACTTCAAAAAGATTTGATTTTCGCAGGGTCGCCCGTTGTTTATGAGGACATCCTGAACTCGTGGGAACTTGTGTGTGGCTTCTGTGGTCTTTGCAAAGTCCCGGAGAGATGGCGGGGGGGGGGATATCACATGGTGGCTTGTGATCAAGGTCTGGGCTGAGGACGCTCCCCCGTGACCTCACACTTCAGGGCAAGCTCTGGATCCCGTGGCTTTTTAAAAGTTCCTGGTCCTTTCATCCTCCCCCTGGGGCTCCATGCAGGAAATGCATTTGTGCCACAACAGCGTTCTCAGATGCCAGTGCTGCCGCGGCCAGGCCACCTGAGCCCAGCCCGGCCTGCACGGACGTCCCAGGATGTCCGCAGCCGCGGGCTTGTTGGCAGGCCTGCACGTCCATGGGTTTTCTCTTCTGGTCTTAAAGGTCTCCACAAAGAGAAAATGTGCTGGCTGAGCAAGTCTCAGAGATGATAATCCAATGAGGTGACGGGGGATGTGGACTAATTCTCTATTGGTGCCAATTGTGAGTTCCTGACGAGTGTCCCTGCAGGCTCTGCACATGCCAGCAAGCTCACGGTGCCCAAGGGCCAACCCCCTTCCTTTTTTTTTTTTTTTTTTTTTTAAAGATTTTATTTATTTATTTGACAGAGACAGCCAGCGAGAGAGGGAACACAAGCAGGAGGAGTGGGAGAGGAAGAAGCAGGCTCATAACAGAGGAGCCTGATGTGGGGCTTGATCCCACAACACCGGGATCACGCCCTGAGCCGAAGGCAGGCACTTAACCGCTGCGCCACCCAGGTGCCCCCCAACCCCCTTCCTAGTCACTCTCTCTGGTGAGCCCTGGCAGCCCAGGAGGGTTCTTAAAACTTCCTGGCCCCACACAGATCTAAGATTTAGGAAAGCACACTGGATGTCTCTTGCACCCTCATGGATTCCTTGAAAGCCTCAAAGCTCTAGATCAGAAAGCCCCAATTCGTGGGCACCCATGAGCCACAGAGAACGTAAGACCCCTGGGCCTGGATCGCCTTCAAGGTGTGGACTTTGATTCAGGGAGTGCAGCAGAGTCAGAGCCGGGAGTATGTTCTCTTCCACACTTCCCTAGCAGCTACCATCCACAGGGCCACCTGGTGTTACATTCAGGAGGGCAAGCGACAACAGGGAATGAAAGCTAAGATAAGAAATTGCGTGAGTGAGAGGCAATTGTGGAGGAGAGAAATGTGGAGGACACAAGGAAATATAGGAGAGAACAGAACTGTGGGAAAGAATGGGGATTCTGGAGAGAATGGGGAACTGTGGGAGAGAAATAAAATTTGGGGAGATGGACTTGTGAGGGAGCATGAAAAACTAAGGGAGAGAATCGTGGCAAAAACAGAGTACTGTGGGAAAGAACAGAGACCTATGGGGAAGAAGAGAGAATGGTGGGAGACAGGCAATTGTGAGAAGGGAGTGTGGGGAAGAGCAGGGTAGTTAAGGAGAAACAGAATTTTAGGAAAAAACAAGGCATGGAGGAAAACAGCATTGTAGAAGAAAACAGATTTGTGAGAGACAATGAAACACCCAGAATTGTGGGAGAAAGTGGAAAATTGTGGGAAAGAGAACTGAGAGAACTAGGCTATGGAGAGTATGGGAAATTATGGGACAGGCACCGTAGGACAAAAAGGGTTATGGGAGAGAAAGAATTACGGGAGAGAAGGAATTCCACAAGAGACAGAAGACTGTGGGTGAGACAAGGGATTACGGAAAAGGAAGGAGAACTGTGGGACAGAAATGGAGTTAATGGGAACAAAGGGATTACAGAGGAGAAAGGGGAATTGTGGGAAAAGGGGGATGATGAGAAAAATAGCGCACTGTGGGAAAGACAAAAGATCATGGCAGTGAAAGGGGAATTGTGGGAATGATAGAAGATAATGAGAAGGAAAAGGAGTATTAGGGAGAACAAAGGAAATTGGGGAAAATGTATTATGGGAGAAACAGGACTAGTGAGAAAGAACAACTGTGGGGGAGAATGAAGAATTGTGGGATAGAGGCAGTATTTTTTTTTTTTTTGCTGGTCTCCTAATGAGGAATGATGGGAGAAGAAATGGTTCATGGGAGACGTGAGGAATGGTGGGAGAAGAAATGGTTTCTGGGAGATGTGGGGAATGGTGGGAGAAGGAATGGATTGTGGGAGAAATAAAGAATGGTGGGAAAAGAAATGGATTGTGGGAGATGTGAGGCATGCGGGAGAGGCAAGGGATTATGGGAGAAATGAACGGTGGGAGTAGAAATGGTTTATGGGCGATGTGGGGCACGGTGGGAAAAGAAATGGTTAACAGGTGATGCGGGGCATGGTGGAAGAAATAGTTTATGGGAAACGTGAGGAACGGCAGAGAAAATGGATTGTGGGAGAGGCAGGGGATTTTAGGAAAAGGAATGGATTGTGGGAAACAGGAATGGTGGGAGAAGCAATGGCTTGTGGGAGATGGGGCATGGTGGGAGAAGCAGGGGATTGTGGGAGGGGTGTGGAATGGTGGCAGAAGCAATGGTTTCTGGGAGATATGAAGACTAGTGGGCAAAGAAATGGTTTATGGGAGATGTGCAGCATGCCAGAAGAACTGGATCGTGGGAGAGGCAGGGGACTGTGAGAAAAGGAATGGACTGTTGGAGATACGGGGCATGGTGGGAGAAGAAATGGATTGCAGGAGATATAGGGCATGATGGGGAAAAAAATGATTTGTGGGAGATATGGGACATAGCCACAGAAGGAATGGATTGTGGGAAAGGGGATTGATTGTGGGAGACGTGAGGAATGGTGGGAGAAGAAATGGTTTATGGGAAATGGGCATGGCGGCTGAAGGAATGAATTGTGGGAGAGGCAATGGATTGTGGGAGACATGAGGAATGGTGGGAGAAGAAACGGCTTATGGGAAATGTGCAGCATGGCGGCAGAAGAAATGGATTGTGGGAGGTGTGGGGCATTGTGGGAGACGCAGGGGATCGTGGGAGGGCTGAGGTATGATGGGAGAAGCAATGGTTTATGGGAGATATGGGACATGGCCTCAGAAGGAATGGATTGTGGGAAAGGCGAGGAATGATGGCAGAAGCAGTGGTTTATGGGAGACGTTGGGGATGGTGGAAGAAGTGGGGATTGTGGGAGATGTGGGACATGGCGGACGAAGAAATGGTTTATGGGCGATGTGGGAGCTCAGGGGTTTCACACTCCACCACAACACTCGGGCCAGAGCCCCCGCCCTGACCTCCGCTCTGGCCACGCCCCCCCGCCCACGTCACACCCTCAAGGTCTGCCCCAGCCACGCCCCTCCCACCAGGGCCGCAGCCCCAGCCTCACACCAGAAAGACACCCCTTGCCTCTCTCCCACATCATCCAGGCACCTGATGCAGGTTGACCTCGGAGGTGTGGGGGAAGGGATCTCCTGAAAAACACACCACCTTCTCCCACCCTCCGCACGGTTAATGCCAATGATTGATTAATGTCAGACTTATGAATTTATCCCTTCTGAGAAAAGTGTCAGTGTCCTGGTTAAAGGAGGGCCAGAAATTTGACACTAAACTTCTTAAAGCACATGGAAAGAGAAAATCATATTTTAAGTTTTTCTGGAGTTCATAAGATAAAAGCCAACCAGGTTTATGTTTGTGAGAAGTACCCTTCTATTGCCTTTTAGTTCTGAGGGAGATTCGAATTCCTTATAAAGATGGTATTTTACATGCCATTGTCGTAAGAAATTGCATACAGATGCCCTCAGTGAAAACTTGCCACAGTCACAAAGCATCATCATCGAATCAATTCTCCCACACGGACGCACTGGGTCCTCGTCTAAGCAACTCCAGGTCTCTCTTTACTTAAAAACCTTAACTGGCCTTTCAGCGGCCACATATAAAATGCAAGCTCTTTAGCAGAACCTGCAAAAACCCTTCATCATCTGTTCCCAACCTGCCGCTCTGGCTTCCGACAGCCGGTCACACCATCCCATGCGGTGGCCATCCCCCAACGGTACACACAGACGTCCTCCGCTGTCTCCACATAGGGTCTTTGTTATCTGCTAGTCCTTCTCCTCTCCCACTCTGGTCTGCTGTGCAAGACCCAGCCTGAACATCACCTCCTCTAGAAACTCTCACCCTGGGATCCCCAAAACAACACAGTCCCTGCGTTTTCCACGTTCCTTTAACACTTCACATTTCTTTCGAATAAAAACAGCACTGTCTTTACTCACTTGTGAGCTTCACACATCATACACACTCAGCTCCCGGACTAAAACGGTGCTGACGATAAAGCAGGTGCTCAAAACACATTTGCTGAAGATCAAATGCAGTTAACTTATGTTAAGTGCCTAGGAAGTGCCTGACCCCACGTCAGATGCTTCCTCATGGAGGTTCGAGGTGAGCCTCCCGGCCTTGGAGGGAATCCTAAAGTCACAGATGCTTCCGAACATGATGAATGAGCCAATTCACCACAACAGTACAGAAAAGCCTGTGTTAACGGCTTTGAATTGTGTCTCTGGGTCTTTTCTCCCGCACGTAACAGTATTTTCTGCATTATGGATAGCTCCCTGTTACTGAAAAAACCAACATCAAAGCAGCTGGAAAGAAGGAGGAAGACGACAGGCCAAGACCAAGCCCGATCTCAATCCCAAGATGACCGCTCAGAAGAGGGAGCGGACACTTGCAGCAGCACATCGCGCGGGGTCAACGAAGCCGGGTCTGCTGCGGGGGATCGCTCGGCCCTGGGCTGTTTCCCTCCTTGCACCACCTCTTTAGCCCCCAGTGAACAGCCTTGATATTTCAGATGCAGCTCAGACACTGTCACTCTCCTGTTTTGCTTCTGAATTCCACTCCTCAGACGACCATTTGGCCCGTTTCCCCTCAAACGATGAACACGTCAGATTATGTATTAACCACACAACGTGCAGATCTCTGAACCTAAGAAGAATGACCATCATGCGCACCCTGTCAGAGGTAGACAAATACTGAGTGAGATTTGCTAGAAGGGCTTGCTGTCAGCTCACTTGGCCGAGGTAACTGAACAGGGACGAGCCAGCTGAGGTTATCGGGACAGCTCATGCATGGCAAGTCCATTCCTCATACTTAGCTCCTATGTCACTCAGCTTCTCATAGCCTTAATAAACGTTGCTATTATCCAAAGACAGAGAGCTTAACCCATTACGCAATCTGAGCAAAAAAAAAAAAAAAAAAAAAAAAAAAAGCTGAAGATCCCAACTCTTCGTTTTCCTAACTTTAACTGAGATATCATTGACATAGCTCCCCAACTCTCACATTACTAAGAATTCTTTAAATCATAACTACTCTTATTTTTCTCTCTAGGCCTTCAGTTAGGCATGAGCTGCCACTGATTTTCCATCAAAAATCTGTAATTTCACATTATTACAACTGACCACTGGGCACTTATCAGGTGCAAGGGATCAAGCATTAGGACAAATGCAAGAGGAAGAATGGGACGCACAGAAATACTGGCAGTGGACACGCAGTGGTTAAAGGTGCTTTCAACCAATGTCAGCGTAACACAGGGGGGAGGGAGAGCCTTCACAGCTGGACTCTACCAAACACTTACAGAAGAGTTAATAGCTATTCTTTCCAAGGACAACATAGAAGAAAGGAAAGTTTCCAAATTCATTCTGTGAGGCCAGCATTACCCTGATAGTAAAAACCAGATAAAGACACTACGAAAAAAAGCGAACCGCAGGGCAGCATCTCTGATGAACACAGACTCGAAAATCCTCAAAAAATACTAGCAAACAGAATCCAACGATATATGAGAAAAATCGTTCCCCACAACCAAGTGGGATTTATCCCCCGGATGCAACAGTGGTTCAATATTTGCAAATCAATCAATGGGATACATCACATCAACCGAGAAAGGATTAAAAAAACAAAACAAGGATAAAAACCATGTGATCATTTCAATAGATGCAGAAAAAGCATCTGACAAAGTACAACATCCGTTCATGATAAAAGCCCCCAACAGGGGCGCCCCAGGGGGCTCAGTCGGTTAAATGTCTGCCTTCAACTCAGGTCATGATCCCGGAGTCCTGGGATGGAGTCCTGCATTGGGCTCCCTGCTCAGCAGGGAGCCTGCTTCTCTCTCCCCCTCTGCTGCTCCCCTGCTTGTGCTCTCTATCAAATAAATAAAATCTTAAAAAAAAAAAAAAGCCCTCAACAAAGTAGGTTAAGAGGGAACAAACCTCAACATAATAAAGGCCATTTATGAAAAACCCACAGCTACCATCACGCTCAATGGTGAAAAATTGAGAGCTTTCCCCCAAAGATCAGCAGCAAGGTAAGGATGTCCACTCTCACCACTTTTAGTCAACACACTACTGGAAGTCCCAGCCACAGCAATCACAGAAGAAAAACAAGTAAAAGGTAAGGAAGGTGAGGTAAGGTAAGGAAGAAGTAAAACTTTCACTATTTGCAGAAGACAGGATACTATATATAGAAAACCTGCCAGACTCCACCAAAAACTACTAGAACTGATAAATGAATTCAGTAGGTTGTAGGCTACGAAATCAATATGCAGAAATCCACTGCATGTCTGTACACGAATAATGACGCAGCAGAAAGAGAAATTAAGAAAACAATCCCACTAACAACTGCACCAAAAATAATTAAATATCTAAGAATAAACTTAACCAAAGAGGTGAAAGACCTGTACTCTGAAAACTATAAAACACTGATGACAGTAACTGAAGACGACACAAACACATGGAAAGACAGTCTATGGTTATGGATTGGAAAAACAAGTATCGTTAACATGTCCAACTACCCAAAACAATCTACAGCTCTAAAGCTATCACTATCAAAATACCCACAGCTTTGGGTCCCTGGGTGGCTCAGTCGGTTAAGCAGCTGCCTTCTGCTCAGGTCGTGATCCCAGGGTCCGGGAATCGAGTCCCGCATCAGGCTCCCTGCTCGGCGGGCAGTCTGCTTCTCCCTCTCTTTCTACTGCTCCCCCTGCTTGTGCTCTCACTCTGTCAAATAAATAAATAAAATCTTTTAAAAAAAAATACCCACAGCTTTTTTCACAGAACTAGAACAAATAATCCTAAAATTTGTATGAAACCACACAAGACCTCGAAGAGCCAAAGCAATTTTGAAAAAGAAGAAAACTGGAGCTACCGCAATGCCAGATGTCAAAATATATTAGTAGTATCAAAACAGTATGGTACTGGCACAAAAACAGACACATAGATCAACAGAACAGAATAGAGAGCCCAGAAATAAACCCATGACTGTAGGGTCAATCAATCTCTGAGAAAGGAGGAAAAATATACAATGAGCAAGAGACAGTCTCTTCAACAAATGGTGTTGGGGAAACTGGACAGCCACATGCCGAAGAATGAAACTGGACCACTTTCTTCTACCAAACGCAAAAATGAACTCAAAACGGATTAAAGATCTAAATGTGAGAGTGAGACCTGAAACCGTAAAAATCCTACAAGAGAGAACAGGCAGCAATGTCTCTGACATTGGCCATACCAACATTTTTCTAGACAGGTCTCCTGAGGCAAGGGAAACAAAAGCAAAAATAAACTATTGGGACTACATTGAAATAAAGTTTCTGCACAGTGATGGAAATAATCAACAGAGCTAAAAGACATCCTGTTGAAGGAGAGAAGATATTTGCACAGGACATACCCAATAAGGGGTGAGTCTCCAAAACACATAAGAGCTTATACAACAACGGCAAAACCACAAATAATCCAGCTAAAAAAATGGACAGGAGACAAAAAGACATTTCTCCAAAGAAGACATCCAGATGGCAAACAGGCCTATGAAAAAAATGCTCCATGTCACTTGGCATCGGGAAAATACAAATCGAAACCACAATGAGATCTCACCTCACACAGGTCAGAATGGCTGACCCCAACAAGACAAGAAACAGGTGTTGGCAAGGATGTGGAGAAAATGGAACCCTCGTGCACTGTTGGTGGGAATGCAAACTGGTGCAGCCACTCTGAAAATAGTATGGAGGGTCCTGGGAAATTCAGAAATAGAATCGCCATATGATCCAGTAATTCCACTACTGAGTATTTACCCAAAGATTATGAAAACACTAATTCACAAAGACATATGCGTGCCTATGTTTCCTGCTGCAGTATTTGTAACAGTCAAGTGATGGAAGCAGCCCAAGTGTCCACTGACAGATGAAGGGATAACGAAGTTGTGGTGTGTATACACCCACATACACACAATCAAATATTACTCAGCCATAAAAGAGAATGAAATCTTGCCATTTGCAACAATATAGATGTACAAGGTACGATCCTAAGTGAAATACACTTAAAGACAAATACTCCATGATTTCACTCATGTAGTGGAATTTAAGACATAAAACAAGCAAACAAACAAGAAACAAACCAAAAAGGCGCGTGGGTGGCTCAGCCGTTAAGCGTCTGCCTTCGGCTCGGGTCACGATCCCAGGGTCCTGGGATCGAACCCCAGATCGGGCTCCCTGCTCAGCGGGGTGCCTGCTTCCCCCTCTCCTGCTCCCCCTGATTGTGCTCTATCAAGTAAATGAATAAAATCTTTAAAAAAAAGAAAAGAAAAGAAAAAAGAAACAAACCACAAAACAGTCCTAATTCTAGAGAACAAACTGGGGGTGACCAGAGGGGACGTGGGCAGAGGGATGGGAGCAACAGGTGATGGGATCACCAGCGCACTGGCTGTGCCGAGCACTGGGGGACGTATACAAGTGTTCAATCACTACGTTGTACACCTGAAACTAACAGAACACTGTACGTTAACCGTAGTGGAGTTTCAAAACATAAGAAAAGAAGCAAAGAGAAAAGACTCAGGTGTTCGTTTGCACCTGCATGGTGAAAGGTTAAAAGTAAACTCAACGTTCTGTTTCAATATAGGCACGGAAGCGTCCGGACTGAGAACTCTTGAAGAAGGTCTGGCGCTAGTTCACTGGGGACGGTCCTTGGCGCTCACTGTTCAGTGCACTGGACTCGTTGCGTTGAGCATGCCCATGTATACGTTTAGAAAAGAGCTACACTTCCCGTTCTGGTGTGTGTACTGGGTTTTCCCTGTACCCACTCAGGTACCAAGGCTCAAGCTCCACCCGTAAGAGAACAGCTCTTGCGAGGCTTTCCCCTGACGTGATGCACCGCAGTGGCATCGTCTGTGCACGTAACTTACTGAGACTCAGCTGTAGTCAGTGACGGGGCGGGTGGGTGGAGGACGGGAGGGCAGGACGGCTGAGAACGACATCCTCCAGGCGATCCTGCCGGCCGGCGCTCCACCCGTTAGCCTGTGCCCACTGTCGGGCAGGGAAGACAGACGTTCTGTGAGCTGGCGAAGCCTCTAGAAAGACTCTGTGAATGGCCCCCGAGACACACTGACCAGGGAAGAGTTAGAATCCTGAAACTGTCCCTGGAGGGCCACGGCAGTGACAGACAGCCACAGTCTCATGTGGAGATCTTTATAAACGTGAGGTGTCCTAGGCTGCAAAACACTTAAATTCTTTAATTAAATTTTTTTTTAAAGATTTTATTTATTTATTTGACAGAGAGAGAGACAGAGAGGGTACACAAGCAGGGGGAGTGGGAGAGGAAGAAGCAGGCTCCCAGTGGAGGAGCCCGATGTGGGGCTCGATCCCAGAACGCCGGGATCACGCCCTGAGCCGAAGGCAGACGCTTAACGACTGAGCCACCCAGGCACCCCTAAAATGCTTTAATTTCTGAATAAAATTCCCCTTCATTCTTTTTAGCCAAGTCCCGCACAGGATGCCTATACAAAATACGAGACTGTATCTTAGGAACAACGCTGAAGGATTCCCAGGTGAGCAGACAGAAACCGAAGGCTGTACCCGCCCCTTCCGTCGCATCTCCACCACATACTTTCGCCAATGTCGGTGGTTAGCTTGGCAAAGTTACTCTGTGCTTCCACATCCCTCAAAAAGCCTGACCCAACAGACGTAACTAACAATACGTTACCAGGGCTCTAAATCAGTAGCTCCTACTTGTACACATATCCTTTCCACAATCAAAGATACCAACTACATTCCTCGTTTTTCTCAAAAAGCGTTTCCCACATGCTTTCTTTTTCCTCTAAATTTTTTCTCAAACTGGCATTTCCATTGCTTATCCTATTCCTAGCTTTTCTTATTATTATTAGAGAGAGAGCAAGCGAGCACGAGCAGGGAGAGGCACAAGGAGAGGGAAACAAAGAATCCCAGGCAGGCTCCCTGCTCAGCGCGGAGCCAGATGCGGGACTTGACCCACGACCCATGACCCTGAGATCACGACCTGAGCAGAAATCGAGAGTCGTGTGCTCAAACGACTGAGTCACCCAGGTGCCCCTATTGCTGGGTTTTTTATTTTGTCCAACAGACTGTGAGATCCTTGGGGGCCAGGTTTGCAGCCTCTGGTCCCCTCACCCCACACAGCTCGCAGCACGAGGCCTGGTGGAGCTGTGGGAGGTCATCGGTCATTATTACCAGAACCAAGTACGACTCTATCCATGTAATGGAGTATTATTCAGCCATAAAAAGCCGAAATTCTGACGCAGGCCAGACGTGGATGAACCCTGAAAACATCATGCTAAGTGAGAGAACGCAGCCGCAAAAGCACAAACATTTGTCCGTTTAGATGAAATGTCCAGAAGAGGCAAATCCAGAGACAGAAAGTAAATCAGCAGCTGAGGGGAGGGAGGAATGGGAAGGGCTGAGAACAGGAATAGGGCTTGCTTTTGGAGTGATGACAATGTTCTGGAATTAGACACCTGCACAACTCTGTGAATATACTAAAACCCACCGGCGTTGAAAGTACGCTTTAAGAGGATGAATTTTATGGTATGCGAATTATATCTCCGTTTTTCACAAAAGCACAGGAGGGGAGTCAAAAGCAAGGTGGGAGTAGGGCCAGTCTTCTCTGCAGTGAGAAGTCTGGGGCACTTCTCTAGGGAACGCCGCCATCGGCGCCTCTGTCACGGTCCAAACGCCAAGATTTTTAAGACGTTTCCTTATTGCACTATTTCCCCAAATACAAACTGACTAACCAAATGGAGTTCAAATTTCAAAGACAGACTCTCCATCACGCGTGAGAGCGTGGCTGTGAATTACTCCATCCCGTCAGCCTTGCTGAGGGCTCGCACTGAGGACGAGGGAAGGGAAGGAAGCTTCGAGAGAGAGCAGCCGGAAGGGACCCATGCCCTGTTTCTATCGGCTCTGTTCACTTTCTCAAAAAGCCCCGTGTCAATACTCCCGACCTTCAGGCCCAGACCCATGCCCCAGCTTGCTGAGACATACTGACTGGTGGTGTTCCTTGGTGGTGACTGGGGCAGGGGGCACGTTGGGATGGTTTTTATTGTCATTTCTCATGTTTTACTTGACTTCCAAAGACAGGCTCGACCACTCTGAAACACCAGGATGGGAATCCAGCAGAACTAAACAGATCGAGATCAAATTTTTTGGCTCATTCCCAGGTGGTACCAGGCTAACAGCAGCTCCCCTCGGTGGTTCCGTCATCCTTGATGAAGGATTTGCACCGGAGAGAAAGTCGATTAACACATGGTCTCCGCCTTTTCGCTTTAGCCAGAAACACTGTTTTCCTTTGAGGCTTCCAATTACAACCAGACAATACTCATCTCACAGAATCAATCTATCAGTTCATCACTACATATTTTGGCCCCGAGAATAAACCAAGCCAATCATCTGAAAACAAACCCTCCTTCAATGTAACTGAATTGAAAGAATGGAAAGAAACTCTCAAGTCATTTCCACACAGCCTTGCCGTATCTTCCCTTCTCTCAAATTTCAATATTATTTCCATACATACAGTCCGTCTGGATTGTGTGGTGTCTATCTTTGGCTTCACACATGCGTGTGTGTGTGTGTGTCTGTGTGTGTACTTGGCTCAGAAAACACGTTGGGGAAAGCAAATTTTTGGATCCGAGCTTTTGGACAGCCTAACGATTCTGCGCTGCTTGTTCCAAACTGGGGTCGCTGTGTGTCCAGGGGATATCTGTTGATGTCTGGAAACAGTGCTGGTTGTCCCCATCGGGATGGGCGCTACTGGCCATGAGCGGGCAGAGGCCAGGGAGGCTGCCCTGCATCCTACAGTGCCCAGGCCGGCCCTTGGGACAAAGAATCCCCCGCCCTACGTGCCAGCAGTGCTGAGAATGACACCTGCTCGGGAGACAGCCACAGAAGATGGGCAAGACGTTGTCACACGAGGCTGGTGCGTTTCTGCCAGCCCCAGCGTCAGCTGAGGACGGGTAAAGAAACCTCTATGTCCTGGAACACGCTCAGAAAAACCACCAGTGGGTTACCACAACATTACAGCCACCAAAGACCTTCTCCTAAGGATCAGTCTGCTTGCAGATTACAAACGGTCAGGTCAGCTAAAGCTCGGTGAATGTCAGAGTAGCGATTTTCAAACCCCTCCTCGTCAAAAGGTACATTTTGGCTGAAAACAAAGCCTTACAAGGAACCTCAACAGGGAGAAGACTGGTCCATTAGCAAAGTCGTTTCATAAGTTACAATTTGGACTGTACAACAAAATACTGTCATCCATTGGAACGACAGGGCTGCTTTCGTCAACACAAAACTCTGAAACCAAACACTAAGGTCTCCAAGTGAGTCTCCGTCACTTGAAGCTTTTCCTGTGTTTTGATTTGATCGCATCTCATCCAGGAAATTCAGTTTCACAGGGTGAAGGAGCTAACCATGGATGGTTTTAAGGTAGCTCACCTTCCCACCTTAGGGTAGCCCTTGAACCAAGAGGGCAGGTGAATGTCACCCAGCTCCACGCACACATGAGCTAACGTGATGGAACAAGTTAGTAGGTTGCCGGGCCTGGGTGGGTTAGTATCTGGTCACCAACGCATTTCAGGACACACAACTTTTCCTGCAAATTTTCGTGTACGTCTTGGAATTGAATTGATTCCTACATGTCCAAAGGGCCTCACTCGGGTTCCCGAGAACCAGGTTTGATGACCGCGGAGCAGTCTGAAGAGCACAACACGAGAGTCGCCAAACGAGAGGGACAGGTCCGAAAGGCAGCCCTGGGGCACTGGCTTTTCACCTGCAACAGCCGCACCCAGAACCAGGGTCAGTCACAGCACCACGGCCCTGCAGCAAGTGAGGGGTGTGGGGCGACAACGATCTCCTGTTCATACAGCCATCCGGCCAACGCGGGACCATTGCAAGTACAGGGGGCTACTGTGCTGAGGAACTGAGCGGCAGGCGCTGTTAAAATATTAAAGAGAGAGCTGGGTGACAAATGCCAGAGGAGCATCAATGTCCGCTGCGGTCACTCTCCATTCATACCTGAAGCATGTCACGGGACTAAGTATGTCACACCCTGAAGTATGTCGCCTGTCCCACACCACATCACCTCCTTGTTTTAGACAGGACTTCCAGGCTGGCCCTGGGTTTCCGCGACGCACCTGCCTCGGCAGACAGGGCTTACCTTCAGACAACATGCTCAGCGCCTCGTCGGACGTGTGTCCGCCGGCTCGCCCCACCTTCCCGCAAGTCGGGTGCTCACGGGGCACACAGGAGCCCTCTGGGGACAGGCCGGTCCGCTCCGTAGCAGAGGTCGCCACGGACTCCCACTGAATCTCCTTCCTCGGGGACTGAAACTCCAGGCTGCATCCCGTCCAGCCGTACAAGGCCAAGGACAAGAGGAATCCTTGGGCTGGATTCAGTATCCCCTGGGAAGCAGGAGAAAACAACACGGGTCAGTCAGCTGCGGTAGCAGGAGTGAAGGCACCAGCCCCACTCGCACGCCCGCTGGGCTGCCTCGTGTGCAAGTAAGCCGCTTGGCCGGGTTGGGGCAAGACAAAGACTGGCGTTAGGTGCTGCACCTTCCACGATGGCTGAAAACAGAGGAGGTGGGGGAGGGGAGGGGCAGGGAGGAGGGGGAAGGTACACAACACAGGGCAGCCCAACCAATCCTATTGTTGCCTGTGCCAGGGTGGCTTGGCTCTGCGACAGGTGCTTCCCATCCTGGGCTCGCGAGTCAGAATTTGATTTAACAAAGGTACCCGAGGCTACAAATGAGTCTGGAGAACATTCCTCCACTTGCATGTGGTAAACCGAAGGAACCAAGCGAAACTCCAAAGCCAAGGGGTGGAGGCAGTGAATGCTGGTCTTAGTCTAACGTCCTCATGAGTCAGATTCTCCCCGATTTGGGAGCAACATAAATACCAGTGCTGTACAGGACATCCCGTACCGCTCTAGTAACAGTTTAGTTTCTCATTATGAACTCAACACAGCGGAGACACTGGCAGGACGTCCTCACGCCGTTCCCACCTTACTCCCATGGTGTGTATTTCTAGCCAACGTTTTCTCACACACTATTATGTAGTTGTAACTAGCATAATTTTTATGTCTTGCGCTTTTCACTTAGTCCTAGAGATCTCGTAACTGTCCCATTTAACACCTGCATACCGTTCCATCGAGATCAAAAAATGTCATTTACTTAGCCATTCCCTCGTATTTGTTTAATTTGGGTTGCCTATAATGCTTGCTAATGACGGGTCATGTTACAAGGCACACCTTCATCCCTATGGCTTTCTCACAGGCTGAAATATTTCTTCAAGCTAAATTCCCTGATATTTTGAGTCTGCCTCAAAGGTCTGGTACACTGTGCCAAACTGATTCACCAGACTTGTGCCCATTTATAATGATCCCACCAAGGACTGGGACTAGCGAGCGAGAGGATCCAACGCAGATGGAGGTCCACAGGAACCTGTTAAACTCATCCATCAGACTTCTGTGCGGTTCTTGTCCTTTTTGACTTTTACTTTTCAAGAAAAAACTTTAAAATCAAGAGTGACCTACCATAATGAACCACGTGGTCTTGGCCGCATTTCTGACAGGTTTCAAAGAACTTCCACTGATGTCTGGTTGCATTTCAAGATAGAATAAAAGGCTTTCATTGATGATGTTAGGCAGCCAACTGTCAGAGAGAAAATAACCCAGGGTGACTCAATTCATTTTTAAATGCTGGGAGTCAGGGAACGTGTCTTCCAAGACTGACAAGTCCTAGAGGGGGGACCACTTGAGCAGCTGGGAGGAACCAGTGTAACCAGAATTTAAGAGATGTAACTCCTTTTCTCAAGTCTAAAGCAGAGATGAACAAATCTTCCCAAGGGTAACACTCCACACCACATCAGCTGTCAGGGACCTAGTAGTCTATGAAATAACCCAAAACGCGTGTTTCATTTGAAGAGTAACGTAACATTTTGACAGAGACCCCCACCCCAAAATCTTGCTATCTTACGTGTAAACTTTTTGATGTTATTGTTGGTAGGCCATTGAAATTTAAAATGACAAGCTAAGTGTATTTTTAGAGGGAGACAGTTTATTTCCATCTCTCCTAGGAGAACGTCCAAACAAACCTCCTCCTATCGGATAAATTATTAACACCACAAAGGCACACCCTGATTTGCAAACTATTGACTCAACCTAGCAAAAGGTTTTCTGACTCCCATCTGTTTTGCATTGGTTCCAGAACATTTTTCAAAGCATCCTCCTGAAACTTGGGGCAGAATGGGGGGGGGGGGCAAACTGAGGAGAGAGAAATTGCTCTCTACACTCCCTGACTGCAAAAAATGTACCCTTGCCCCCGTTTCTTGTAGGATACAGGAATCCTGGGGTCCCGATGGATAGAAATGGGCAAGTTTTAGAAGCGCGGTCAAGTGCTTCATTTCAGGGTTAGCCCTAGCAGTGAGAGTAAACCCTGGATGCACTTTTGGGATGTTAGCAAAACCAAACTCAGGATGTTTTGTTCCAAGGGCTTTATATAAAATCTGAGCAGATGTGAGTATCTTTGCAGGAGTTCATACGTTGTGGACTTAACTTCCTGTCTCGTGTGCATTTCCTCTAAGCGCCCCAGCACAGTGTCAAAGATTTCCTTTCCAAAGACTCTTCCCTTTGCAACTTTTGGGTCACACTTGGAAAAGTGCGCTGACTGCATATCCCTTCCCAGTGGCAACTTAAAAAAAATATAGAAGAAAGGTTACCAAATAATGAAAACCAGCATTATTTTGAAAAATCGGGTCTTGATCATGGCTCCCATCCGTCTCTCGTTCTCTGTGTAAATGCCTTGTCTTCCTTTTAGTAAAGAGGCCACTGCAAACAACAGAGGGAACTGCATGTAATGTACATTATTTGCATTTCCCGAGTGACGGGTAAGGGCGTCAACAAGGATGTCAGCCCATAAGCAAAGGCAGCAGAGCACGAGGCAGAGCGTGGTACTGCCCTTCCTCCCTCCCGGCTTCCAAGCCACGGTTCCCAGACTCCACGGGATGTACAGTCTTGCAAACTTTCACTTTCTTTTTTTTCTTTTGGATTTTATTTATTTAAGAGAGAGAGCTCGAGAAAGACAGAGGGTGCACAAGCAGGGGAAGGCAAATGGGCAGAGGCAGAGGGAGAAGCAGACTCCCCGCTGAGCAGGGAGGCCAATGTGGGGCTCGATCCCAGGACCCTGAGATCATGACTTGAGCCGAAGGCAGACGTTTAACTGACTGAGACATCCAGGCGTCCCTAAAACTTAGTTTCAAATCACTGTGGACTTTTATAAGAGTTGAAGAGACAGCACACAGAGTTTCTGCGGACCTATACCTAGATTCTCAACGTCGACAACTTACACACCAAGCTCACATTTGTCACAAGGAAGAGATTAGCAATGGTGCTTTACTATTAATTAAGCTCCAGATTTTATTTGGATCTTATGAGTTTAAGAACTGTATTTTTATCAAGAACTGTATTTTTTTAAAGGTTTATATTTTCTATTTTGAAAGCAGTACAGAGTTGGGGAGCCTGGGTGGTTCAGTTGGTGAAGCGTCTGCCTTCGGCTCAGGTCATGATCTCAGGGTCCTGGGATCGACACCCACATGGGGCTCCCTGCTCAGCGGGGAATCTGCTTCTCCCTCTCTCTCCCTCTGCTGCTCCCCCTCCTCTCAAATAAATAAAAATTTTAAAACAAAATAATGCACACTTGCTGTTTCGAACATCGAAAGATTAAAAATTTCTCCTTATAGGCAAGTTGGAAAATATAACAAAGGTTAGAGGAAAATTAATGAGCCATTGTCCACCCTGAGACCAGCACCGTGACCATCTTAATACATTTCTTTCCCATCATTTTCCTAGATGTGATTTTCATGTTTGATGTAACTGACTCAGCACTTTTATGCAATTCTGTTTAAAAAGTTGCTGTATTTAATATACTGTTTTTAAATGCAGACATGAAAAAAAAAAGGATCCAAAGAGCCACCATGATTTCCTATTCCTAATGGCAGAATCCTTTTAGTGTTTTAAAGTTCTACAATCAACAGCTGATCCTCAATCAACCCTTGGTTAAGATGCACTTTTTTTTTTAAGATTTTATTTGAGAGACAGAGAGCGTGCGTGCGAGAAAACACATGTGCACTGGGGGGAGGGGCAGAGGGAGAAGCAGACTCCCTGCCGAGCAGGGACCCTAATGATGCAGGGCTCAATCCCTGGACCCCAAGATGACACACGCTCAATCCCAGGATGCCTAACGGCCTGAGCCCCCCAGGTGCCCCCGACTTCTTCATTCTCATTCTGCACTTGAGAGATCCGGGAGGCTTAAGGTTGTTGGTTTGCTCCTGGTCACGCTTCCTTGGGGATGCGGTGGGGACTGGAATGCCAAGTCCCCAGCCTCAGCGGAGGCCTATCCAGTGCTTTCTGCTGGCTCACAACACCCTTCTTATCCAGTTCTTACCATTGCATTTGACTTATTTCCTGTGTTCTACTTCCTGTTTCCTGCCCAACTGAGAAAAGACATAGGCCGAGCACATGGTGGGAGTCGCCAGGCTCACCACTCCTCAGGCCACACTCCATCCCTTCCCCCTACTCCTATCTGAGCACCACAATTTTCTCAGGGCGCTCCTGGGGCCCACGAGGCACACCAAGGGCAGACCCACAATGAGCCCAGATGGAAATACCAAGTTCCCTGGTCCTGGCCTGGAGCTATTAAACGCCGGCCAAGAACAGATGTACCCACCACTAAAGAGGCTTGCTCACTTCATGTATTAAACCTGCTCACTTTCTCCAAGTGCACTGTCCTTATGTCTCTGAGGAATGACAAATGGGGTCAATGTCCTGGATGACTCCAGAAGGACGACACATGCCATCATCTGAGCTCAAGGCATGGAGCCATACCCCACAGTCCTGCACCCAGAGAGCCTCCCTGTTACTCACCTGCAGTCACTGTCTTTCGGAACAGGATGGGGTTGGCCACAAAGACCAGTAGCAGTGGCAAGTATGTGGTGACATAGTGGGGAATGGCATGCTCCAGATCCCGCTCACACCTGGGGGAGGAAAACCAAGTCATTCTCCAAAACAAGGCTCTGCCGAAAATATGCACACTTATCTGGAAGCCGAGATAAGAAGAGGAGAGTGAAAAGGGAAACGCATAAATCCACTTCTGAGTCTGCCCAAAGGAAACGTGACTCATAGCTCATGTCTGCGAATAAGCAATACATCACCCAAGAAGGGAGATCAATCATGTTTCTGTTTGTCTGTCTTGTAAATGGAAGGACCTCTAAGGCATTCCACTGGGGGAGCTTTTAAAGGCCCCTGCTGGGAAAAGGAAAGATAGAGGCAGACACAGTGGAATGGGGGAGTCCCCTACACGGGGTCTCTTCAAGGAGAAAAAGACCAATGCAAGTAGAGACAGAGGCGCTCAGCGAAGTAGTGAGGTTTTCAGTACGTACTCGGCACTATGCCTGGCCAGTCCCGTGAAGGAGATCCAGCTCCTCCCCTTGAGCACCCCAAAATACCTAAGCTTCATGTTTCAAAAGAAATGTGTTCCCATGGTTATGCATAACAATCATTTCAGTGTTGCTTTTCAGGGAGAAGGACCAGAATTAATTAATTAAATTCTCTCTTTTTTTTTTAAGATTTTATTTATTTTGAGCACCTGGGTGGCTCAGTCGGTTCAGCGCCTGCCTTTGGCTCAGGTCATGATCCCAGGGTCCTGGGATGGAGCCCCGCATCGGGCTCCCTGCTCGGCGGGGAGTCTGCTTCTCCTTCTACCTCTCCTCCCTGCTTATGAATGCTCTCTCACACTCTAATAAATAAATGAAAAAAAAAAGATTTTATGTATTCATTCATGACAGGGGTGGGCAGAGGCAGAAGTAGGCTCCTCGTTGCGCAGGGCGCCCAACCCAGGACTTGATCCCAGGACCCTGAGATCACGACCTGAGCTAAAGGCAGACACTTAACCCACTGAGCCACCCAGCTGTCCCAAGGACCGGCGTTTCTGTTGAAGGATCATGGGAATCGTAGTGACTATGTAACACAGTGGAGTGCCACGCAGACATGGGTTTACCAAGGTAAGAACTATCAGCTAAGAAATCAGTTAAGACAAAGAGGAAGAGACAATTGAAGGCAAAGGGGACAGAGGACAGCTCAGGATCAACCCAAGTAGGAGGTGGAAAAGCAGACAAGGGACCAGCCCCTCTGGCCACAGAAGGTGGAATGATAAAAATGCAAGCACTCTTGTTTTAATATGCATGGAGTGGTCAAACCAGAAGCAGAAAATGATAGAACATGCAAAAAAAGTCAGGAAAGAAAAACACAGAGCCACCTTTTCTCGCCATCAGAAGGCACGCAGTACTGCCTTACAATGCTACCTTCCTTGAAGAGAAGCTTTCATTTGCAATGTGAAGGCTCAAATGTGGTCTGAAAGGCTGGAGGGAGAAACAGGTGGAGGAAGAGACAAAAAGTGAGCAACGAATGACAGGGTGAGGATGGGGGCCTGACGCAGGCCCAACAGCAGCCTCCTAAGGACCACAGGGGCACCTCAGAGCTCCCCGAGAGCCCTGCAGCAACGGCCCCTCATGCTCAGATGCAACCTGCCCAGGAGGCTCCAGGAGCCCACAGGTGAAGGTCAGTGATGGTAACTCCCTTTCCAATTAAGTGCATTCCAGTATAACACCACCGTCACTGTATTCGTCCTTTTCAAGTTCCTCAGGATGGACCTACCCAGAATTTTGGGGGTGTTCCCATCAACGAGGCAACACCAATTTGGAGATGTCTAAGTGAGTAGCCGCAAGAAGTCAAAAAGGAAGCGGGGAGAAAAGGTCTAACCATGAGTCAGCAAACTTTCTGTCAGGGAACATTTCCAGTAAGTATTTTATGCTCCGTGGACCAAACAGCCTGTCGAAACTGACACTGCAGTGTGAAAGCAGCCATAAACCACGCATAAACAAATGGGCAAGACTGTGTTCCAATAAAACTTTATTTACAAAACCAAGCAGAGGGCCGGATTTGTCTGCAGGGCTGTGCTGTGTTGATCCTTGTCTATACTGCCCTAAAATCACAAAGAGACAATGTCCAAACTGTTTTTCAGTTTTCCATTAGAAGTTAGAATATACACACTTGGAGGGACCATAAGGCCTTAGAAATGGTTGCACTGATGAGATTTTTTCTAAAAGATTTTATTTACTTATCTGACAGAGAGAGAGAGTGAGCACAAGCAGGGGGAGCAGCAGAGGGAGAGGGAGAAGCAGGCTCCCCACTGAGCAGGAAGCCCAACATGGGCTCGATCCCAAGGCTCTAGGATCGTGACCTGAGCCCAAGGCATACGTCTTACCAACTGAACCAAACCAACTGAGCCACCCAGGCGCCCCTGCATTGACTAGATTTTAAGGCTGAAGAAGAACCTGAGACAATTTCCGCTATCTATCTACCTGCATCTGTGTTCAGGATGGCTGAAAGAGGGAAGAGAAGTGACAGAGTGAGGCAAGCAGAGGCTCAGAACCAGCTCCTCCAAGAGCCACTTGGAGTTCATCCTTAGGAGGGCAAACTCCCGTGGTCATGCAGATGAAGCTGGCTGGAAGAATAAAAAGCAAACAACGGGTTTGCCTGAGAAAGCTCCAGCAGTATGGAGAGGGACACAGCCAGAGCTGTGTGCACGTTGTCACACGGAGGACACACCCCTGAAGCCCTGCGCACAGGCACCCCCCCACACAGATGCGAAGGGCAGAGGCAGAGAAATGAGCTCAAGAGCACAAGGTATGGTAGTGAGTGCCCCCTCCCCCCGGGATTCAGCTGGGCGGCTCTGGGAACAAGGGCCTGACCTGCAAGGGGCCCACTCTGGCTCGGGGCCCACGCATTGTCTGCAAGAGCACTCCATGGGCAAGGGAGTTGGGAATCCCGGCTTACCTGGACACGGAAGGGTAGTAGAGCACGACCACTCCCTCCACGCAGAGCAGGGCGGCCAGGCCCCAGGCCATGATGCGGTACAGCAGGATGGTGCTAGGGGAGAAGCGGGACAGGGGGCCCTGTCTGAGAGGAGGGACGGAGACGTCCAGCAACAGAAAATACCAGACCCACTCCCGGGCCCCAGAACACTCAGGACAATGTACACTGAGCAAACCCTTGGCAAAGACTTGCCTTATTATGCCTCTGAGTGTTAATTTGTTAATTGAGATGAAATTCATGACATAAAAGTAACCATTTTCAACTGAGCAACTCAGGAACATTCAGTAAATTCATTATATTGTGCAATCATCTCCTCTACCCAGTTCGAAAACAGTCATCACCCCTGAAGGAAAGCCCAGACGCATTAAGCAGGCGCCCCCGGTTCCTCCTGCTCCTGGCCCCCAGCAACCACCAGCTTCCTTTGTGTCTCTATGGTTTTTCTTATTCTGCACAATTCAGGCATATGGAGTCACACAGTATGTGGCCCTCTGCATCTGGCTTCTTTCACAACATGAGGCTTTCAAGGTTGAGAGGAACAAGGCACGGGTACCTCATCCGTCCTCCTCAGCACCCGGCTGACCCACTAAGCGAGGAGCTCCTATCCCTAAACCTTCCCAAAGGTACCCTGTACCTAAAAGTCAAGGATCTCTGTGCTCAGTCAGAACCAAGGTCTCTGAAGAAATGTGTGATCACTGGATGTTCCAGGACAGTGGGGAGCTTCCCTTCCTTGCCTTCCTCCCCCACGCCCCACCACTGGCTGCATGCTTCACATTCCGGGAACATCTCGACCCTTCATCTTCCTATGCCCACACACCCCGCCCTTTCTCCCTACAGACTGAAGGCAGCCAGCCCTGCAGCTGGGGTCCCGAAGACGGACGCACAGCTCTCTGTGCCAAGGCAGCGTTCAGTTTGCCTCCTCTGTGTCCCAGGACGGGGGCTCAGTGCTCCGTCAGATGCCCTAGCCACAACCCAAGACTCTACCAGACTCCTGGCAAACAGTGCAACCCCCAACCCATCGGGATTTTAACTCTGAAGATCAGCTGTGTAGACAAGGGAACGGTCAGGGATCCGAGTGAAGGGATGCCCTTCTAGAAAGAGACAGAAGAAGAGAGACAGCACAGGGGAATGAGCTTCAGGAAGAAGCAGCATTTCCTAGCAGCCCTCTGGAAGGCCACAAGGAAAGGACTCCAGCATGTTTTTACTCCCATGTTAGAACCGGTTCTGGAGTGGCCCTGCCCTTTCTCTCCCGGTCTGGGAGCTGGTAGGGCGGGTTTTGCCCAGAAGTCAGAGGCTCCACATGAAACAAAGGAAAAAACGAGCAGCTTTCTGCAAGGGCCTGGGTGGCTGAACAGTGCAGAAGGTTTGCATTGCAGACCCCCACCTTGGGCCGCAGGGAGCTAGGAGTATGGAGAGGTGGGAGACAGCAGGCCAGGGGGCAAGGCCAGGCGAGTGCAGGGCTGGAGGTGGCCAGGCTAGTCAACGGCGCTCTGGCTCCAGACGGCCAAGCAGGGTGGGAGTCAGGCCTGTGCTCAGGCGGCAGCCACTTTAATAACTGATACCATCCACAACCCACACCAGGTGGTGAGTCTGAACTCCAGTGCATCCACAGTGAGGAGCAGCGAGTGGCCGAAGACCCTTGTCCCTTTATCTGACCACTAGACAGTTTCCAGGTCCAGGCCTGCAACGACCCCCTTCTCTCACACTCATGTTCACGGAGCAAGTAGTGACTCCAATGTAGGGCTTTTCCCACACTCCTAACCACCTTCTGTTACTGGTTAAAACCTGTACATCTTGCATCAGGAACCAAAGCAGCAGTTAAATTTTAACTCTAAATCTGTCTTAATGACATTTCTTAGGATTAGGATTTGTAAAAAGATTCTCCTGTGCCAAAAAAAAAATAGCTTAGGACTGGAAGGATCTAGAAGCGAACGTGGGGTTTAATCCAGCCATCCCTGCCTTGGAATTCATTCCGACCCATCATGGGAAGCTCGTCTCTTCACTGTCACCTGCAGAATGAAGTGCCCTCAGCCCTGGGAGCAAGCCTGCAAGCAAGGCGCTCCAAGCCCCCTGTGCTGGCCCCAGGCGCCCTCCCACCAGGAAGCACGGCTTCTGCCAGGAACTAGGTAGGGGCTGGGTCTCTGTGGAGCCAGAGCATCGTCTTATTTCTCTGTTGTGCTCCCTACTCCTTTCTGTTTAAGGTTTATTTATTTGAGAGAGAGCCAGCAAGCACACAAGCGAGCAGTGTGGGGGAGGAGCGGAGGAAAAGGGAGAGAGACACCCAATCAGACTCCTCACTGAGCCCAACACAGGGCTCGATCCCATGACCCTGACTGACAGCAGGACCTGAGCTGAAACCAAGAGTTGGAGGCTTCACCAACTGAGCCACCCATGCTCCCCAGCCCTACTCCTTTCTGATGGGAGAGCCCACTTCACTCTCAAAGGTCTTCCTAATGCTGGCCCCCTGCCCTTGCTCTTGTCCTTAGGAGGGCATCTGGACATTTCACATCTTGGGACCTTTGCCTCCGGCTTGATTGGCAGGTGCTCGGAAGCCATGCTCTGCCAGCATCCTCTAATCTCTGCATGCCCTCTGCATCCTGCCTATCCTTACTCTGTGCTCCAAAATGCATTCCAAACATGCTTCTGGGCATGAGGAGGGCTTCCGGATTGCCTGCCCCGGCTTCCAAGGGCTCTGTCTTCTCCATCCAGAAAGCTCTCAGGCTGCCCCATCTGACCACAGTCGTCCACGGGTAGGGGTGAAGCAATGCACACTCTTGTGACAGCAAGAGGCATACTCTTCTTGCAGCTTCCTTTTGGTGCTCCAAGGCTCCTCTTATCTCCACAACTGGCTGTCTGTGAGACCTCTAGTGTGTCCAAAATTGAGTGAGAAAGGAATCAGGAACACACACTTGCACTGGGCTTCCAGGTCCAAGACCTCTCACTGCAGCTAGTTTTGACTACCCAAAGCCATTTTCCCTTTTTCCTTAGTAACATAATGTGATGTCATGCCAAACAGCAGTATGCTTGGCTAACAAACTATACTTCCAACCTCCCTTTAAGTGGCCATGCAACTAAATTCTGGCGAATAATACAAAAGTGGAATTGTTGCATAAAATCTCCAGGGAGGGTGCTTAAAGGGAGGTGGCTCAGGAGAAAATAGACCCTTATGCATTGCCCCCTTCCTACCACCTGCTGCCTGGATGCAGATGTGATGGCTAGAATCAAGGAAATTCAAATCAAAACCACACTGAGATACCACCTTACGCCAGTTAGAATGGCAAAAATAGACAAGGCAAGAAACAACAATTGTTGGAGAGGATGTGGAGAAAGGGGATCCCTCCTACATTGTTGGTGGGAATGCAAGTTGGTACAGCCACTCTGGAAAACAGTGTGGAGGTCCCTTAAAAAGTTAAAAATTGAGCTACCCTATGATCCAGCCATTCCACTACTGGGTATTTACCCCAAAGATACAGACGTAGTGAAGAGAAGGGCCATATGCACCCCAATGTTCATAGCAGCAATGTCCACAATAGCTAAATCGTGGAAGGAGCCGAGATGCCCTTCAACAGATGACTGGATTAAGAAGTTGTGGTCCATATATACAAGGGAATATTACTCAGCTATCAGAAAGAACGAGTTCTCAACATTTGCTACAACATGGACGGCACTGGAGGAGATAATGCTAAGTGAAATAAGTCAAGCAGAGAAAGACAACTATCATATGATTTCTCTCATCTATGGAACATAAGAACTAGGATGATCGGTAGGGGAAGAAAGGGATAAAGAAAGGGGGGGTAATCAGAAGGGGGAATGAAACATGAGAGACTATGGACTCTGAGAAACAAAGTGAGGACCTCAGAGGGGAGGGGGGTGGGGGAATGGGATAGACCGGTGATGGGTAGTAAGGAGGGCACGTATTGCATGGTGCACTGGGTGTTATACACAACTAATGAATCATCGAGCCTTACATCGGAAACCGGGGATGTACTGTATGGTGACTAACATAATATAATAAAAAATCATTAAAAAAAAAAAAAAAAAGATGTGATGGCTAGAGCTCCAGCAGCTATATTGGGTCATGACACCCTGAAGTTGGAAGTCACACAATGGAAAATGGAGCAAGAAGATAGAAGGAGCTTGGGTCCCTGATGTCTAAGGGCACTGGATTCTCTACCTCTGGCCTCTTTTAGCATGGAAGAAAAATTATCTTAATAAGTCACTAATATTTAATGAATTTTATGGAGCCAAAGCTAATCCTCACTGATATACCTGGTTGGCTGCCTCTGACCCTCACCACCTTCCCTAGAGAATTTTCAAAACCAAGAATATATAGTTCTATACGGATGTATAAAAATTTAGGAGCTAAAGTAAAAAGGTGGAAGGAACAAGCACAAAAAAACACACTAAACTTCAGGCCAGAGAGACCAAAGTTAATGATGAGGACACATGAGGAATACCAATGATTTCATTCTTTCATTTTTAAAGGTTTTATTTACTTGACAGAGAGAGCAAGAGAGCACAAGCAGGGGGAGCTGCAGAGCAAGGGGGAGAAGCAGGCTCACCGCTGTGCAGGGAGCCCAACGCGGGACTCGACCCCGGGACTCTGATATCGTGACCTGTACTGAAGGCAGACACTTAATTGACTGACCCACCCAGGAGTCGCCTACCAACGATGTCAGAGCAAGGAACTACTAAGGTTGCCCCCCGTATTCTACGGCCTGAATGTGATCTTTGTTTACCGATACTGGCGTTAAAAGTAAATTTATTCGGGCGGCTGGCTGGTTCAGCAGGTGGAGCACACAATTAGTGATCTCAGAGTTGTAAGTTCAAGCCCCACATTGGGTATAGAGATTACTTAAAACTAAAATCTTCAGGGGTCCCACATCAAGCAGGGAGCCTGCTTCTCCGTCTGCCTCTGTCATTCTCCTGGCTTGTTCTCCATTTCTCTCTCTCAAATAAATAAAATCTTTTAAAAACATAAAAAATTTTTAAAAAATAATTTAAAAAGTGAATTTATTCAACAAATGGTGCTGGGACAACTGGACATTCACGTGAAAAAGAATAAACATCAACCTTTTCCTCACCTACACACAGAAATTAATTTAAAATGGATCACTGGGGCACCTGCGTGGCTCCGTCAGTTAAGCATCCAACTCCTGGTTTGGGACCCTCGATCTAAGGGTCATGAGATGAAGCCCCAAGCTGGGCTCCATGCTCAGTACGGAGTCTGCTTGAGATTTTCTCTCTCCCTCTGCCTGTCCCCCTACCCCAACAAAATAATTTAAAAAAAAATTTTTTTTTTTTTTAAGATTTATTTATTTGACAGAGAGAGTGAGCACAAGCAGGGGGAGTTGGAAAGGGAGAAGCAGGGCGCCTGGGTGCCTCAGTGGTTAAGCATCTGCCTTCGGCCCAGGGTGTGATCCCAGAGTCCTGGGATCGAGTCCTGCATCAGGCTCCTCTGCTGGGAGCCTGCTTCTTCCTCTCCCACTCCCCCTGCTTGTGTTCCCTCTCTCGCTGGCTGCCTCTCTGTCAAATAAATAAATAAAATCTTTAAAAAAAAAAAAAAAAAGAAAGGAAAGGGAGAAGCGGACTCCCTGCTGAGCTACGAGCCCAATGTGGGGCTCAATCCCAGGACCCCGGGATCATGACCTGAGCTGAAGGCAGACACTTAACTGACTGAGCCACCCAGGTGCCCCATAAATAAATAAAATCTTACAGATAAATAAAACGGACCAGCACCTGGCGGGCTTAGTTGGTAGAGCATGTGACTCTTGATCTCAGGGTTGTAAGTTCAAGTCCCACACTGGGTGTGGAGATGAGTTAAAGAGAAAATCTTTAAAATGGATCACAGACCTAAATTAAAGTATTCAAACTTTTTTTTTTTTTTTTGGTTCCTAAGTTTTATTCAAGAACTCATACAAAATACTCCAGATAAATGAGTTTCAAGCCTCATCTTCCTCATCCTGGTTAATCTGGAAATAACGTAATTCACAAACTTCTTTGCTGTTAGCAACTACACGCAACCACTCACGTGGATGATGATTCTTCAAGTATTTTTTGGTGAGATACCGCAAATACCTTTTGGAAAAAGGCACCTTAGGGGCGCCTGGGTGGCTCAGTTGGTTAAGCATCCGACTCTTGGGGCGCCTGGGTGGCTCAGTCGTTAAGCATCTGCCTTTGGCTCAGGGCGTGATCCCCGCGTTCTGGGATCGAGCCCCATGTCAGGCTCCTCTGCTGGGAGCTGCTTCTTCCTCTCCCACTCCCCCTGCTTGTGTTCCTCTCTCACTGGCTATTGCTGTGTCATATAAATAAAACCTTAAAAAAAAAAAAAAAAAAAGCATCCGACTCTTGGTTTCGGATCAGGTCATGATCTCATGGGTCCTGTGATCACACTCCACGTGGAGCCCCAAGGCCAACTCTGAGCTCCGTGGATTCTCTCCCTCTGCTAGCCGCCCCGCACTGTGATCAACCCCACGTGGAGCCCCAAGGCCAACTCTGAGCTCTGTGGAGAGATTCTCTCCCTCTGCTAGCCCCCCCACTGTGATCACACTCCACGTGGAGCCCCAAGGCCAACTCTGAGCCCCGTGGAGAGATTCTCTCCCTCTGCTAGTCCCCCCCCCCCACTTGAAAGTACATTCTCTCAAATAAAGAAGTAAATCTTTAAAATAAAATCTTTAAAAAAATCTATGTAAGGGGCGCCTGGGTGGCTCAGTAAGTTAAGTGTCTGCTTTCGGCTCAGGTCATGGTCCCACAGTCCTGGGATGCAGCCCTCTGTGGGTCTCCCTGATCAGCGGGGGGTCTGCTTCTCTTCTTGCTCTCCTTTTGCTGCTGTCAAATGATCTCTCTCTCTCTGCATCAAATGAATAAATAAAACCTTAAATATATATATATATAGAGAGAGAGAGAGAGTTCAAATTTAGCACATCCGGGGGCACCTGTGTGGCTCAGTTGGTTAAGCATTTAACTCGTGATTTCAGCTCAAGTCATAATCTCAGGGTCGTGAGATTGAGCCTCATATGTCAGTTCTGTGCTGAGTATGGAGTCCACTTGAGCTTCTCTCTCTCCCTCCCTCTCCCCCCCTCCACCGCCCCACTCCCCTGCTCACGTGCTCTGTCTCTTAAAATTAAAGAAAACAAAATGCAGTGCATCCATACAGCGGAACAGTATCAGAAGCGCCCAGGGAGGAGCTGCTGATGCTGCCACTACACGGGGAACGCTGGAAAATGTCCTGCTAAGTGTAAGAAGCCAGACATAAAAGGTCACGTGCTGAACGACTCCACTTACAGACAATGCCCGGAGTAGGCAAACCTGGAGACAGAAAACAGACCGGTAGTTGCCAGGGGCCTGGGTGGCGGGGGGCAGGAATTAATCACTGGTAAAGAGGTTTGGGAGGAGGTGGTGATTTTGTCCTTAAACTAGTTGGTGTGAGGGCTCCGTGATTTTGTAACTATACTAAAAAACAATGAATCTTATATACTTAAATGGGTGAACTGTACAAAACCGTTTAAAAAAAAAAAAAAAGTAAGCACACAAGGGCTCCATTGGAAAGTGGGTGACACATGCTTCCTGGACCAGGAGTCAGGGGACCCGGGCACTCACCCCACCCTGCCATGCGGCTTCCCTTGGTCACTTAGGTCCTCTGTGTTTCTGTTCCCCTAACACAGACGCACATGCCAGCTACAATCCCAGCGCACAGTTCCTGAGAGCCTACTACGTGCTAGGCACGGATCTCAACCATTTACGCACAGCATCACATGGACTCTCCCGGGACCTGACGAGGGGTACTATTTTACAGCCGGGACGGCAGAAGTCTAGAAGGGTTAAGCAGCTTGCTGACAGTCACACAGCTGGTGACAAACACACGGGCTGTACCCACCGGGTCATTTCTCCCCGGGCAGACCCCCACAGCTCGTGCTTGGTTCCATATTTGGCATAACATGTCAATGCACACTTCTAAGACTCTTTTCCTCAAACCTTTAGGTCGTCAAAAATTGTCTATATTCATGTGAATTCTTTTTTAGTATGTGTCCAAAATGCAAATATGTAATTTACGGATGACTTATCATGGTCTAAACATCATTCTGAATCTGCCTTCAGCCTTTTTTAAAAATGAGCTGCCAGAGAGGTTTCTCGAAGAGGGGCCAGCCAACATTCTGTGTGTGCCATACTGAAAAATACCTTGGAGCCCTCGGGGATACCCCTGACCTGTCCTCACACGACAGGACCTGGGCAGAGAGCTCTTCTTGCTCCCTGTGAATACCTGTGTCCCGCCGATCTCCGGATCACCAGATAGGCGTCCACCGCATAGCAAAACAGCCACCAGAAGCAGGCGCTGTACAACAGCTGGGTCCACATCTGTAATCAGGAAGAGCCTGGCATCAGAGCTCCTGGAAACAGGCACCAGACTGCCCCAGCCATGAAACGAGCTGGCAGGTGCCTCCTCCTTCCTCTGACGTCAGGAAGCAGGACATGAAAGCCGTCCGGAGACGCGTGGACGGTCTGGGAACGCAAAGGTGGGATGCGGCCCAGGGCGCGGCGTCCCTTTGTGCTCCGTCTGCTGGGCGGGGCTGACCAGCCAGCCCTGCCTTCCGCACACTCACAGGCATGGAAGAGGAAGGCCTCAGATGGGAGGCCTACACGGGTGTGAGGGCTCACAGCGCCTGCCAAGGAGCCGCTCTTTGTTGAGAATGAAGGAGGATGGACAGGAAAGGGCTTCCCAGAAAGGGGCAGCACGAGACTGGTGTGCCTCCTGGGGTGGGCTGAGGCCGCTGGTCCACTGCCTGCCGCTGGAAAGCAATGCGGGCAGAAGGGAGAGAAGCGCAGACTTCGGCGACAGTGCGGTGCACGGGGCAGGATAGATACGTCTATTTCAATGCCCGTTTCATGAAGCAGAATACATCCAATCAATCAGTAACTTTCTCCTTTTTGTTTTTGGCCAGCTGGCTTCACCTGCAGCGCAATCTACGGTAAGGGTGGTCTATGTGTGCTTAGAAGTGGGGCAGAGACAAGCCACACTACGGCAATGGTTCTGAAACCTCGGGGGGAGTCGGGAGCCCCCAGACGGTCTGTTACATTGCAGATGGCCCCCACCCCAAGGTTCTTGATCAGTAGGCTCTGAGAATTTGCATTCTAACAAAGGCCAGTGGGTTGAGACCACGCTTTGAGGACTGTTGAGGACCTCAGCCTGAGAGGAGGGCGGGGGAGAAGAGGTGAACAGAAAGAAGGTGTACTTACCGCACTCCCCACGCAGTACGCAGCAGGCCAAATGTCTGTCCCATTCACACTGGAGGGGTTTTCAACGAACTCTGGGAATCCTAGCCACACCACAGACCGGAATACGATACCTAAGAGGGAATCAGGTGGTACAGTCATCCCTTGGGCGACGCATTCCAAGACCCCCAGTGGATGTTGAAACTGCGGATTGTACTGAATCCAATATATGTTTTTTCCATTACATGCGTTCCTATGACAAAGCTTAGTTTATAAATTAGGCACAGTAAGAGATGAACAACTAACAATAAAATAGAACAGTTATAACAAGAGAGGGTCATGGAAGGTACGTGAATGTGGCTTTTCTCCAAACATCTTACGGTACTCGCCTCACTTTTCTCATGATGATGTGAGAGGATGAGGTGCTTGGGTGAGGAGAGGACGTGCGGCGAAGGACGCGGGCACCGTGATGTAATGTGAGGCAACTACTAACCCTCGGCCAGCACCCGGGAAGGAGGAGCCCCTGTTTCCAGACCACAGTGCACCAGGGGGAGCTAAACCCGCAGAAAGCAAAACCGAGGCTAAGCGTGAACTACCACGCTTTGTGATGGACCTAACTCACATTTAAAGCGGACTTGGGGCTAAGAATGGTAAGTAGATGGACGGATGGATAAATAGCCAGGAAGGGACGGAGAAAGAAATGACGGAGGAAAGAAACACACACACGGGTGTGTGCAGAGAAAGAGAAACAAATGAGATCCAAGGGGAAATTATTTCGGTCACAAAGCAAGCCCAGGCACTTTGATCTCAACTTAAATCATCACTAGGCACAGTCCTATCCCTAATGCGTTGGTTGTTTACTCAATATGAAGAAGCGGTTATGTGAATAACAACCTGTATTTCTTGGCTGTGTTTTTAATGTCCATATTAACTATTCCTCACACACACACACAGATTGAAAATGCACGATTCTGAAATGTAAAAAGACTTTCATTCTCTGAAAAAACGCATTTAAGATTTTCATAAATTGGCTCTAGGCAATTTGCTGTTGACATTTATTATTTATAAGTTTTCTTTGCTACTACACTCAAATATCTAATTCTCCTCAAAACAGTCTACACCCTTAAGGTACAGATGAAGCCCGCTTGTTAGGTAATGTGATATGCTTTGTCTAAACATATGCTTTGTAAAACGGTACTAAAGGGTAACTGTCAACAGTACAAAGTTATACACTACGTACTCATGTCCACTGATAGCGTGTAACACACTCTTAAATATACAACGCATAATACACTACTAGACACCGTAATACACCACCGAACTCACACTGCATACTCTACCTCCAGATACATACTGCATAATACATCACCCAATACCGGGGCCGCTGGGTGGCTCAGTCGGTTGAGTGTCTGCCTTCAGCTCAGGTCATGATCCCGGGGTCCTGGGATCGAGCCCCACATTGGGCTCCCTGCTCAGGGGAAGCCTGCTACTCCCTCTCCCTCTGCCCCTCCCCCTTGCTTATGTGCTCTCTCTCTCTCTCTCTCTCAAATAAATAAAATCTTTTTTTTTTTTTAAGATTTTATTTATTTATTTGACAGAGATAGAGACAGCCAGCGAGAGAGGGAACACAAGCACGGGGAGTGGGAGAGGAAGAAGCAGGCTCCTAGCGGAGGAGCCTGATGTGGGGCTCGATCCCACAACGCCAGGATCACGCCGGGATCACGCCCTGAGCCGAAGGCAGCCGCTTAACCGCTATGCCACCCAGGCGCCCCTCAAATAAATAAAATCTTATAAAAAATATACTCTATATAGTGTGTGATATACTACAAACATACATTATGTAATACGATACCAAATTTATATTATGCAACATACCACTAAAGAGGAATTATGGACACTAAAAAACTTTAGATCTTCTCTTTATCAAGCACTGCTCATAAAAATAAGGCTTCCCTTCTGTAGAATGCTTTATCACTTTCAGCATCTAGCACTCCTCTGAGCTCAATAAATGTCCTCCTTATTTTTGTATTGATATGAGCTGACAAAAGTCAATTCACAAGATGTGCATGCTAAGTCATTACGCTGTAGATCTTAAATTTTTACTGGGCTGTACATCAATTACATCTCAATAAAACTGAAAAAAACCTCTGCCCTACGAGGTAGGCATCTTAGCTATTATTTTTCAGTGAAGTGTCAGTCACCAGGCCTTCCCTTAATTCTGCCTCTGCTCATTTAACATCATGCATCTCCCTTCCAAAAGAGAATATACAAATATTATTCCACTGATCCTCAAAAGATATGTGGGTGCATCTTTATTTCCAGATATCCAAGTTACAGAAAGTACATTGCTATTAAGATGCTTTTCCAGGTGTGCCTGGGTGGCTCAGTCGGAAGAGTGTGCGACTCTTATCTTGGGGTTGTGGGTTCGAGCCCCACATGGGGTATAGAGATTGTGTAAATAAACTTAAAAAACAAACAAACCATGCTTTCCCAAAATGTTTTAGCAGAATCAGGAAGAAAACCAGTTTCTTTTCTTTTTTTTTTTTTTTTTTTTAACGTTTTTATTTATTTATTTGACAGAGAGAGAGAGACAGCCAGTGAGAGGGGGAACACAAGCAGGGGGAGTAGGAGAGGAAGAAGCAGGCTCCCACCGAGCAGGGAGCCCGATGCGGGGCTCAATCCCAGGACTCGGGAATCACGCCCTGAGCCGAAGGCAGACGCTTAACGACTGAGCCACCCAGGTGCCCCAGAAAACCAGTTTCTGATTTAATTAACCAGCACCAAGATGATTTTATGCCTAATAGAAAGGAAGTACTGCTTCCTGTCTGACTCCTGAGGTCTGAGAAAGTGACTAGAGGTTCCACAGCATTTACTGGAAGTCAAGGTCTTTGAGGGTCTCCAGGCCCAAGAGCACATGGGCGAACGGGGCCCTGAGATACAGTCACCTGTACCGCGATCTGCTCAAGGTGGGGTGTGAGCTGCTGCCATCCCCTCAGGGCCCAGCTCCAACACCATCAGCAGCCCTTGCTTCGAAAGCAAAATTACTGAGAAATACAATTCCAAAATGATTAGCACCTGTCAGCCACCTGCCAAGTGCGGGCTGTACCTGGATCCCGATTCAGACAAACCAACTGTAAAACAGCATTTATGAGACAACTGAACATACAGCAGTGACATTAAAGAACGGATTTTCAGGGCGCCTGGGTGGCTCAGTTGGTTGAGGGGCTGCTTTCGGCTCAGGTCATGATTTCAGGGTCCTGCGGTCAAGCCCCCTCGGTAGGGAGTCTGCTTCTCCCTCTTCCTCTCCCCCAGCTTATGCTGTCAAATAAATAAAATCTTAAAATTGATTTTCATTATTTTAAGATGATAATACTACCAGTGTGAGATAGATACACACACACACACACACACACTCACACCTTATCTTCTAGAGCTATATACTGAGATCTGTATGGATGAAAGTATATACATTCTGGGATTCGCTTCAAATTAATCCAGTGGAGAGTTTGATAAGAGGATGGAGTATAGATAAAGTGAGGTCATGGGTCCAGGGGTTCATTATACAGGCTGTGTGATTTGTGTATGTTAGAAATTCTCCAAAATAAAACCTTAAAAAAATGGTCAGCAATACCTAGCTTAGAGGTCTCTAAAATGTGCCGGGCGGGGGGCAAAGTTTCTGCAGACATCCCCCTCTGCCCTTATCTCAGCAGGAGATAATGCACAAATGCAAGGCCTGGCTGTGCTTCCATAATACTGTACTGAAGGATACCGACATTTAAATTTCATGGAATATTTAATATGCCAGGAAATATTTTTCTTTTAAACAAACAAACAAAAAAAACTTTTGGGCTACAGAAAGAGGCAGCAGGCAGGATTTGGCCACCTGTGGTATAAAACCCAAGCCTGACAAAACATATACATTTACATATATTACGGATATATAAAATTTTCTTCCTGATTCTGCCAAACCATTTTGGAAATGACTGTGTCTACACAAAATACTGTTAGTCTCTCACTGGCAGAATAATTATGGATCCATTAGAATATCTGAGTTTTGCTTAACTGCCCTGTCTAAAGTTTCCTCAGTAAGTTTGCAATAACAAACACTATAAACTGTTGTTTTTTTGTTTTTTTTCCTTCAACAAATGTCCCACGGGCGTGATTTTTACTGCCTATCCTGTTTTGCGAAGTCCCCTGGACGTCCTGTCCGGTCCCTAGGGAGCCGTCTCCGGCTTCGTCCCCTACGCTACGAATATGCAAACACCCGACCCAAACCCGCAGGCCATGCTCCCTCACTTTGGGACCGAGCAACGCGCGGGCGGAGAGCGCTCACCTGGGCACCGAGCGGGTCCTAACCCGCGGGCTGGGCGCGCTCACCCGGGCACGGAGCAGGTCCCAACCCGCAGGCCGAGCGCGCTCACCCGGGCACGGAGCAGGTCCCAACCTTCCGGCCGAGCGCGCTCACCCGGGCACGGAGCAGGTCCCAACCCGCGGGCCCCGCGCGCTCACTCGGGCACCGAGCAGGTCCCAACCCGCGGGCCCCGCGCCTTACCCAAGCAGCCGAGCAGGTCGCAGGCGGCGGCGGCGCGCAGGATGCGGACGGAGGCCGGGGCGCGCGCCGACGCCGGCGGGGCTGTGGAGGGGGCCCCGGAGCCCGCGGGCCGGCGCCGGGGCAGCAGCTGCAGGAGGCCGAGCACCAGACTGCAGGCGCCGCTGCCCAGGCACAGCGCGTGGAAAGCCCGCGGCTGGAAGCTCAGCACCAGCTGTGTGGCGGCGTCCCGCGTGGGGCAGCAGAAGGTCCCGAGGCGTGGGGAGGCCATGGGCCGTGCTCGGGGACGCGGCTCAGGTCTGCCCAGACCCCCGGCGGCCCGCCTGAGTCAGGTGCTGGGCCGGCCGGGAGCAGGGGGATCATGTGCCAGGGGCCGCTCCCCCCACCCCGCGCGTGCGGAGAAGGCACCGCTCTCGGGGGGGGGGGGGGGCTGTGCGCCCTCTGCAAACGCCACGAGGTCTCACGAGGGTGAGGCTGGGTTCGGAGGAGGAGGAGGGGTGCGGGAAGGAGAAAGAGCCCGTGGCCGGGCAGGTCAACTTTCTCCACTTTCTCCAAACTGCCACCTCGCCTTAACTGATCTAACCAGAAAAACATGCCTCATTTGCCAGCTCTTCCCTATTTGGGACCCGACATCCCTAATGCTGGTGCGTTACAGGCACCAGAACACGCCCATCAACTCCGAGGAGACAGGTGTTGAAACAGCGCTTTTTCATGCCCCCTCGCCCCCGCGAAACCAATCTCGCAGAGGTAGGGTTTTCGCTGAAAATCAAATCTCAAAGACGGGGGCACTTGGCCTAACGAGACACGTTCACACAGACATTTTGCACCTTTCTGTTCAGTGTTCCGTTTCTACTCAGCTTCAATGTAGGCTTTGGCATGCTAAATTAGCTTTCAAGAGTAATTATGGTTTTTAAAAGTTATTCAAGTTCATTCTGATTTCTTAACTGTTTTTGTGTTTCATTATGCATTGAAAATCAAGCTTTCTTCTACATGCATAAAAGTTTCAAAGCTATATCATCACTGGGAGCCTGGCTGGCTCAGTTCGTGGAGCATGGGACTCTGGACCTCAGGTTGTGAGTTCCAGCCCCAGGCTGGGTGTAGAGATTACTTTAAAAAAATAAATTAAAAAATTTACATAATCACTAATGAAAACAGTAAGCATACTGGTGAAGTTTAGAAACAAACTCTTCAAGGCTGAAAATAACCCCCCGCCCCAGGTTACGGCTTTACTAACCAAAGCTTCATTTAAAATAAACCCCCAAAACCCTATCAGATTTATCATCTAATAAATTAAAAGGCCCACTGGCAAAGCCCAAGCAGCTACCCTTTAATCTCTGCCCCCAATAAATGGGCCCCTCTCCAGGTTTTTTCCAAACAACCAAAGGGAAGGCATCCCCACTGTTCCTCCCTCCCCCCACTTATGAAAAACACTTAAATGCAAACACATGCCCTCCCACCCAGATGCTCATCTACATTTGCACCCCCAGCTTTGCGATTTTAAGCAAGGCAAAGTTTGGGCTCAGCTCTAGGCCTTCTTCCTGGAGGACCACAGGTCTGGGCTTCCCTGTTGGAATTCACGGTAGGCAGACAGGAGGCGGCACTGCCAGATGGGAAGCAGACACTTGAACAAAGGGCTGCGGACGCCAGCACTTCTAAAGGATCTGACCTGGCACGTCCATTAGCAGGGGCAGCTGCTCTGATAGAATTCTGGAACAGACCGACATTGTCAAAACCTTCACTGCTCTTGGGTATTACATGCTTGCTTATAAAAATAGCAGAGAACATCATAGGAGTACTCCCCACACGTCCATTTGTCAGTCCCTTAGAAAGCATGAATCCTGCTATCTATTTTGGACCATTGATCTCCTCCCTTTGCTCTTGGAAAGCAGAGACAGCTTCTGGAGGACAGTGTGCGAAATGCACTTTAAAGATAAAAATGACAACGGGGCATCTATGCGTTTGCCCTAATGCCCAGGGTTTGCATGGCCAATCCATACACAAGTGCTATGCGTTTCAATCTCTGCTTTGCACCCAAACTGCACAGAGCCCACCTCTCCGCTTCCCACGTGCAAACCTGAGGTCTCTGGATGATTCAGGGGCCAAGTAGTCAAGGCTGAGGCTCCCAGGGGGGTCAGTAATAACAGGAGGGAAATTATTACAAGTGAAGAGTGCTAGGCCACATCAGCTCAGATGATTATGCTACAGATGGGCCTCAGAGCAAACCTGAGGAAGGACAGATAGGAGACTAAACTTTTTAACTGTCAGAAAGAACTTGAAATTAGTCTAAGAAATAAAACTGAGTGGATGGAACTGGAGGGTATTATGCCGAGCGAAATAAGTCAATCAGAGAGAGACAATTATATCATCTCACTGATATGTGAAATTCAAGAAACAAAAGAGATGAACATAGGGGAAGGGAGGGAAAAATAAGACAAGATGAAATCAGAGAGGAAGACAAATCATAAGTGGCTCTTCATCACAGGAAACAAGCTGAGGGTTGCTGGAGGGGTGGTGGGTGGGGGGATGAGGTAGCTGGGTGATGGGCATTACGGAGGGCATGTGATGTGATGAGCCCTGGGTTTTATATGCAACTGATGAATCACTGAATTCTATCTCTGAAATTTATAATGCACTGATTTTAATACGTTGATTTTAAATAAAACTTAAAGAAATAAAACTGAGATAACAAACTTCTCGTGCAAGAGTGCAACTACAATATGAAAAAACAGGTAAAGCACACACACGGGAGGTGGAAACATCTGCAAGTATACAGGTGTGAGAAATGCAATGATACTGCCAAGCCAGTCAGCTGAGCCCAAACAGGGAGATACCTGTGTCGTAATCCTCAGGGCCTTTAAGTATATGATGTTCATTTGTTCCCCCACTGTTCCTCCTTTCCTCCCTCCCACCCAGTTTACCACCTGGATTGCACCTTGCATTTTCAGCCTGGGCTGCCCGGGAACTGCTCTGTGGTCTCGGCTTTCCTTTGCCCCACAATTCACAACTTGCCTGCCGTTACACTCGATCCCATACACTAACCGCTGAAGAGGCTCAGGGGGTCTCTCTTACGGACAGCTTTCTTTTCCCAGTGAGTCCCCTGACACCCAGAGGTCTGAACGGGAAGGACCGAGTTAACAGGAGAACCTCAGGTATGCCACAGAATGCAGCGGAGGACGCGATGGGAGGCAGACGGATGGTCTGCTGAGATGTACCAACAGCAGCAGAAGTGAGGAGAGCGTGATTCACAAAAACCGACTGTTTCCGTATCGTGTCAGTGGGCAGGCTCCGTGCTCTGCATTGTACACCGCCGCCTTTAATACACAGGGGCGGCCTTTCACGTGGCTTTTACCGATACTTAAAGTGATGTGGACAGTATGTGAATTAGTAGGCATGGCTGTGTTCCAATAAAACTTTATTTACAAAACTGGTGGAGACCTAGACACTTTGGCCCCTGTAGGTCTACCCACAGAGGCTCTGGCTTATCCAGCAGCTGCCCCGAAAGGCTAGGTGCCTAAGCCCAAAATGCAGGAAGGTTAACACCTAGTGGGCAAACAGGCCAACAAACGATAGGAAGCAAGAAGTTGCTGGTAGAGAAACTGGCCTTCCTCCTTCCCTGTGGAAGTTTCTGAGGAGAGGCTGCATACGGCCCTGGGCAACCAGCTGTGTTTCTTAGGAATTTATGGTCTATTCATAAATGTACCACCTTTAATTTGCTCTTCCTTCTTCCCTGCTTTACTGCCCCTTTTGTCTGGGGATCCCATGATGTTCCCCTGCAAAGCTTCAGTGCACAGTTTGGCTTAAGCTCTGCTTCCTAAGGAACCCAGGCTAAGAATCTGCAAAGGATTTCAGCGGCTGCAGCCACAGCCCTGCTTGGGGTCCATCTGATGACCAGTAGCACGTTGGCCTTTCAATGTATTTCAACAGAAATTTACTGAGTACCATGTGCAAATTGATTGAACAGATAAAGAGACAGGCTGTGTCCAATAATTACGGAGTGTTACCAGGCCTTAATAAAGAATGAAACATAAAGGACAAAGGCATTGTCAATGCCAAATAAACTAATTAATCATAGATGTAATTGGTGGAGGGTAGAAAGAGATAGGGATTGAGTATGGTTTAAAATGAAATTGTACTTAAAAAAAAAAAAAAAAGGCGTTTTAAATGATATCAGACCTGAGAATAAAACTTATCAAGCTTAATGTGCATCCCATTGCAGATCTCATTGAGAAGCAGACTCTACAGTCCTGATTCTGCTTGTGAGGACGACTGGGTGAGGCCCTGCATGCCAGGAAACCGCATTTCGAGCAAGCTTCCACAGATGTGCACAGTGCTGGTCAATGGCTCCTACTTTGAGCAGCAAGGTCCTAGAGCTTGTATCTCAACCTAAAAAAGGGAACAAGCAGGCCACTTTTAAATGTGGGGAAGGCTTAGTTCAAAAGAGCAGCAAAAACGATCCATACCCAAGGAAGCCCAAGAGCATTCTGAATGCAAATGGCGAGTCAGGAGTGGAAGCGCTGGGTTAGCAGTGATGAACCTTCCTTCTGGTTCTGAAAGCCCCCCTGGGTGAGAAATGTTTGGGACTCATCTGGAACAGAAGTCAGGATGCTGGGGGGAGAGGGAAGCCAATGGGAGGGGAAGACGACGGGTAAGAATGGAGAGAGACAGACAAAAGTGATTCTGTGTAGAGGAAGGGAGAATGGCCTGACAAGGCTCTCGGGTAGAAACTTAAAGACTTTCACTCTGGTCTTGATAAGAGAGGCCAGGGCTATGAAAAACTCCTACCTAAGCTCGAAGCTCGTTTTGCATAGGTGAGCGGTTCCGTGTCCTCCCTGGACCTATCTAATTGCAAACAACCCCACCTCTTTATAGACCAGTTAAAATGCTATCTTCTCAAAGCCAACTAAGCAGCTGTTAAGCTCAAATAGAAGGAAAAACAGGATTTGCTTCACAGATATTGGATTTTTCTTTTTTTTTTTTAATATGTTATTTATTTATTTGTCAGAGCACAGGCAGGGGGAGCAAGAGAGGGAGAAGCAGGCTCCCCGCTGAGCAGGGAGCCCAACGAGGGACTCAATCCCAGGATCCCGGGATCATGACCTGAGCTGAAGGCAGACGCTTAACCAACTGAGCCACCCAGGCGCCCCGAGATTTGATTTTCCAATTCACAGCTAAATTTGCTGGAGCATAGCCATTCCACAAAGAAAAAACAACTGTTAACAGTGCGATGCAGTAAACAACCTCAAGTAAGAGTAGAGACACTTGCAATTGACACTGGTGTTTGAATAAAAACCAAGGAAAAAGAAAACAAAAATATATTCGAAGCTGATTGTGATATGAGTAGCCAATGTTATTATTCTAAAATAAATATTTAGTAACTAAAAGAATGGAGGCACAGGGCCGCCTGGGTGGCTCAGTCGGTTTAGCGTCTGCCTTCAGCTCAGGTCATGATCCCAGGGGCCCTGAGATTGAGCCCCACGTTGGGCTCCCTGCTCAGTGGGGAGCCTGCTTCTCCCTCTGTCTTCTCCCCTCTGCTCATGCTCTGTCTCTTTCTCTCTCTCAAATAAACAAAGTCTTTAAAAAAAACAATAAAAAACATAAAAGAATGGAGGCACAAATAAATGGGCAGCCATGAACTATTAAGGGCAGTTCAGTGGTAAGTTAAGTCAAGGGCAGTGTTTTGCCTCTAAATCTGCATTTTGTGCTTTTCCGGGATGTGCACGCAAGCAGAAGTGATTCTACAATCCTTCATGCTAAGAAATAATTATCCTTACGTTTACATGTCTAAAGACATTTCTCTCTCATTCTTTACGATGAGGAATGCCGGCTTTTCAGTTCAATTCACCTTATTCTGTATGCTGACATTCTGACCTTTCAGCTCAAAAAGAGAAAAAGGCTTTTTTTTTTTTTAATGAATATTTCTAATGCCCAAAAAGGAATGTAATGATTTTGAGGCCCAATGCTCAACTGCGTATTTGAATTCAACTGACAAACACTCAAGGACAATTAAAGGCAAATTCTTTTACATAAATCTTCTGTCTTTGGAGTGGCTTTCAAAGTACACACACACGTTAAATGTACACACAAAATTATCTCTTAATCTCTTAATAGAATTATAGAAGCATTATACACCCTTGATTGGCAGCCAAATTGGACTTCAAAAAAGTTGTATATGTGCTTTTAAAATCATGAATAATAGAAATGATTTATCCAATCAAAAGTTGGTAAGTCCATTCCAAGTTGAAATTATGTCTTGACCGTATAGATGTTCTTGAATATCTTATCTCCCACTAAAGTAAAAAAAACATGGATACTGGGGCACCTGGATGGCTCAGTAGGTTAAACGTCTTGCCTTTGGCTCAGGTCATGATCCCAGGGGGGACCCTGGCAGTTTTTAACTCACAGACTTGTCTACACTGAGCCTCCAGCAATTTGTCAATTATAGTTCGGATTTCCCTACCCTGGCACTGATTCCTGTAGAAGTTTCTGCTATTGATTTCAGCTCCAGGAAATTGTGGTTCTCTGCGTCTACCTGCCTTTTCAATTTTGGGAGCGGGGGGGGGGGGGGGAGCAGCAGTTTGTCCTGTGACCTCACTTCTCTGACAGATCTAAGCAGAGCTGCCTTTTCAGCTCATTCAGCTTTTTGCTTATTAGGATGAAGCAGTGACCACTAAGCTCCTTACATGCCAGACTAGAAATCAGCAACACACATTTATTTTCTCGCAGTTTAGCTGGGTCTCCCATTTTGGGGTCTCTCAATGGCTACAATTAAGATGTTGACAAGGCTGGTCTCACCTGAAGGCTCAAGTGGGGAAACATTTGCTTCCCAGCATTTGCTTACATGTTTAATGACAAGTTTTCATTCTTCATGGGCTGCTGGTCAGTTCCTTGGCACAGGAGTCTCTCCACAAGGCAGCTTCCGAGAACGCAGCTTCATTCATCAAAGTCGGCAAGAACAATCCACCACCAGCAAGTGAAAGTCACAATCTTTTGTAACATAATCACAGAGCTGATATTCATCACCTTTGCCGCATCCTATTGGTTAGAAGTGGTTCATAGGTCCTGATCACACCCAATGGAAGGAATACACAGAGTGTGAACGCCAGCAGGTGGGGTGCACTGGGGAGGTCATCTTTATGTCTGTCAGCCACGGTGACCTCTTAGGGTTGTCTGATGGCACAAGAATGCTGGAGTACCCACTCTTGTCAACCAGGATAGGCTGCCCCTGGGGTGGGCACCTCAAATCCTAGGAACTTCTGGTTGCCCAGGCTCTCCAAGAGCATTAGTGGAGTGACATTCTGTCTCAAGGGCTCCCTTCTTCAGAGAGGTGTAAGGCTGCCTGCTGGAGCTCAAGGAATATGCTGAGGGGATGCAAGGATGACTAAGCTCTCCACCCAGAATTATACTTGCTTGGTTTGACCCTCTAGACGGACGAAAACGCTCAGGATTGGCTATAAAGCTTTAAGAGACTAAAAAGGGCTGCCGTGCCGTGCATCTTGACATTGACTCCCTTTCTCTGCCCGTGGGGAATTGAGTAGCTCCGCAAAACACCACTATGAATGGGTTTTGAACCCAGGCTTAGCTCAAAGAGCCTGCTTTGTGGTTGTTGTTGGGTTGGGTATTGACCTCACTTGACAAAACGTGAGTCTTGGGTTGAAGGAAACTTTTCCTTGCCTCTGACAAAAACACAGAAATTCACATATTGAGAAATCGTGTCTAAGAGTTTTTCTTCAGTTCTGCAACATGCAGACTATGAGTCTGTGAGCTCAATGCTCTCACCTGAGAAGAGATGAGACCAGACCATGCCACTGGAGGGAGAGAGGGGTGGGGTTTGTGTTCTGAGAAGAGGAAGAAGAGTCATCTAGCTTTATTATTACCTGACTGCCTTCCATGAGCTGGAAGCATTAAGTACTCAGCTTAACTCTCATCTCCACCCTTATGGCTCATTTTTATTTTTAAAAGATTTTATTTATTTATTTGACAGAGAGAGACAGCCAGTGAGAGAGGGAACACAAGCAGGAGGAGTGGGAGAGGAAGAAGCAGGCTCCCAGCGGAGAGGCCTGATGTGGGGCTCGATCCCAGAATGCCGGGACCATACCCTGAGCGGAAGGCAGAGGCTTAATGACTGAGCCACCCAGGCGCCCCTATGGCTCATTTTTTTATCTTGTTTTTTATGCATAAGGCAGCAGAGGAGGCGAGGAAACGTGTCCAAGGTCATGGAGTTGGTGGAGGTGAGAATCAAACCCAGGTAGATTACACCATAAGCACTTCCTCCACAGGGAAATGAGATTTATTTCCTGAATGAACGTCTGCCACCAACAGCTACAAACTAGTCTGACCACGGAAATGCATCTTCTAACCCCACTGCTCTGAAGCAACAAGGAGTCCACTTTTGAGAAGTTGGAGGCAGGTCACAGATGGCCAAATTTGAAGTCACATGACCATAACCACACTTTCAAGGAAGTATATGGGGGGGAGGACAGAAGAAGGGGCTTAGGATGCACACGTGTATATACACGTCACGTTATTTCAAACTTTGTTCGAGTTGTGTGTTTCTTTTGTAGCACACTGTGCTAATATAGTGAAATGAGAGGACTATTAGGTCTGGGAGGACTACATGCTCTTCAGCTTTCATCCACACGAGACTGTCAAATTGCATATATTTAACAAAAAGGACTAAATACACTCAGACTCTGGCTAATTTTGAAATGACTGCTTCACGGGTACTCAAGAGGCCACGAGTAGGGAATAGGAAACCCACATTAACCTCAAGGGTTTGGCTTGTGGTTAGAAGCACAGCGTGCTGGGAGATAATACATCCTTACACCAACCTGGTTGTGCACGCCACAGAAACATCTGTCTGTCAGAAACATCTACTGAGCACACATCTCAGTATCAGAAGGGCTGAGAGACATTAACATAGAAAATGTAGTTCAGTCAGTCCTCTGAGCGGAGTCTGATGATTTAAATGCAATGGCTATCCCCCTCACACACCCTCACCCAAATCTTTTGGGTCTCACTGAATTGCCCTTGGTTGAACATCCAAAGTAAACCATGTGTATAACCCAAGTTTCTCAAACTTACGACATTTCTTTAGTCTATCACAGGAGTCAGAAATTTATTCTTAGGGGCCAAACAGTACATATTTTTGCCTTTGCAAGCTACGATTACTCCATTGCCCTCAATGTGCTTTAAGCTGACTTAATCAGTGGTGTGATTCAAACATCTTAATTTGGTCTTAAGGACAGTCTGTCCAGGTGTGAACTTGGTGGCTACCATCGAATCAAAGGGATTCCCCACAGAACAGCTTTGCGTTGTAAAACCCAAGTTCTTGGGTTGTTTTTTATTTTTTTAAGATTCTATTTACTTATTTTTGACAGAGAGAGAGAAAGAGCACAAGCGGTGTGGGGGGGGAGAGAGATGCAGACTCCCCGCTGAGCAAGGAGCCCGATGGGGGACTAGATCCCAGCACCCTGGGATCACGACCTGAGCCGAAGGCAGATGCTTCACTGACTGAACCACCCAGGTGCCCAAAACCCAAGTTCTTATAAGAAAATTCTCCCCGTAACTTGACAGTGAGAAACCTGGCAGCCATATCCACATGTAATAAGGTGACAGTCACAGGTGACAAGCCATGCAGATATCCAGTATTCCGATGTGGTTTGCTGAGAAGGCCACATCATTTATGTATGTGCTTTTCCCCCAAATCCATAACCCAGTCTAGTCATGAGAAAACATCAGACAAGCCTAAATTGGGGGACATTCTACAAAATACCCAGCCAGTCCTCCTCAAAACTCTCACAAAAACGAAGGAGAGAGACCAAATGACAACTAAATGCAAAGTAGAGTCCTGGGGACAGAAAGAGGACACCTGTGTGCCACCTGGGGAAATCCGAATAGGAGGTCAGTGACTAGGAACGGACTGGGTCAAGGGCATGCAGGCACTCCCTGTATTACCTTTGAAACCTTTCTGTAAATCTAAAATTGTTCCAATAGAACTTATTTTTAAAGAAGTTAATCACACAATATTTCCTGTAGCCCCTCTACATGTGTAATTACGCAAAAGGAATCATCACGACCAATTAAGTTTTTAGAAACTTCCTATGTCTGCCTGGAAGACATCTGTCCATTGTAGTAAAAATTCTACCACCCTTCAGCCAGCCAGCCTGTTACTTCCTGTTATTTCTACCGCTAGTCAAAGACGTCCACGTTCCTTGAAGTTCAGGTGAAAAGATTCAATTGAAGCAAGTATTTTGGCCAGTGTCCAGAGAAGGAATTTCCCGCATCCGAATCCACAGTCCCTCCAACACTAAAGCAGCAGTGGCTTCCGCAGGCAGGGCCTCTGCTTCCCACAGGACACCTGAATTATTTCAGCTCTAAGGAAGTATAGATGGCCCCTTTCTCCGTGCATGTGAGCTTGTGGTCGTGTTGGCCAGCCAGAGGGAGGGAACGGACATTTACTGAGTTCCGTAGTATGCCGACTCCCCTGGCTGTGTTATTTTAGTCCATGGCCCTCCAAGTGTGCTCCTGGAGGGGCAGCCTACACCTTGTCAAGGAGCTTGTTACAAATCTAAATTCCCTGCGCCTTCTCTGAGAGCCTCGTAGAAGTAACCCTGGGTTTTTCTTCTCTTTTTCTTTTTTTAAAGATTTTATTTATTTATCTGAGAGAGCAAGCAAGCAAAAGAGTCTACAAGCAGGGGGAGCAGCAGAGGAAGAGGGAGAAGCAGACTCCCCGCTGAGCAGGGAGCCTGATGTGGGTCTTGATCCCAGGACCCTGGGATCATGACCTGAGCTGAAGGCAGCTGCTTAAGAGAATGAGCCACCCAGGCATCCCTACTCTGGGTTTTTCTCTCTCAAAACGTGCAGAATGAAGTAAAAAGGCGTTCCCCAATCACACAAATGGTATCATAGCAAAGGCGCAGAAGGTTCATGCTGTATTTGGGAAGAGCGGTATGTTCAAGGATGTCTTGGAATCTCACATACAGAATTATTTTTTGCTGCTTGGATATTGCTTGTGTTGGCTTTCGCTAGAACCACCTAGATGATATCTGGGACTCAGGTATCACATTTCTACCCTGTGATTCAGCTGACAAATTACAAGCAGATCAGGTCACAGAAGGTATCTGAGATTTGAAGAGAATCTTCCCCAGATACAATTTTGTAAATGAAGGTAAGGTTGCCTGGCTGGTCTCCAAACTCCCATCCTCTCAGTATAGGCCAGGCCCTGCACTGACTGAGCTCTGATCCCTGACTGCCAGCTCTGTCTCTGACCTCAGCTGAGGGTCACACAGAGGATGGTGGACACGGCCCACACAGGTGGCTGCTTTTTCACCCCTCTTTTCCTCCTCTCATCAACTCCCCCTAATTCGGAGTTCTGAAACAGGAGTTAAACTGTTGGGTCTCTGCCCTCCCAGAAACCCCTGGCTTCTACATAAAGCACAATGCCCCACCTCATCCAGGGACCCCAGGGAGAGAGAAGAAATCCTACACTTGGCTGCCTACACATTTGCATGACTAAGGGAGCCACTTAGATCTCAAGAACAACATGATTTATAGCCCCCACTACCCATTCCCTAAGTAAAACTGTTTTGTCTCTTGCAAGGAAGTCACCAGCATTCAAAATCCTTGCTTGGATCTGGCCAAATGGGATCTGTTAGCTTGAGTAGTCATCCTGGGTCAGGCCTGAGTTTGCAGTTTTAAGCTGATCAATTTTGGGGTAACTGGATATGCAGTGACATTCTCAGGTGTACTTGGGGAGCCCACACACCGTACTGCTGAGCCCTGTCCCTCTGCCGCCTCGTGTTCATGTCTACACAAGGCGCTGGTCAGCAGTCAATAGCACTTCCAGAAATGCCCCCTGAGAACGAGATGCCAATCTCTGTCCTGTAGATAGCCCGAATCTCTGAGGGATTCTCTGCGAGTAGTTGTCACTTGGCTTAAGGTGGGACAAGCCTTGCCCTACTACCCCTTGGGGGTAGGCAGAGAACTGGCCTCTTCAGCAGCTGCTCTCAGCACTTGGAACTCCAGCAGGAACAGTAGAGCTTTAGTAACAATGCCTCCAAACTAGGGAGAAAGTCCCATTCGTTGTCCTGGAACACCCCAGTGCTTTCCACCTGAGAATCCGTTGTAAGATGACTACTGTTCCCCAAAGATGATAGGTCCTAATTCCTTGAACCTACAAATTACCTTATTTGGGGAAAGGGTCTTAGTACACAGGATTACATTAAGGATTCTGAGATGGAGAGAGCATCCTTGATTTTATTAAAAGTGGGCCCTAAAGGCAATCATAGTGACCTTAAGAGGGTGACAGAGGGAGGCGACAGAGGGAGATAGAACCCAGGCAGTAGAGAAGGCCAGGTGATCACAGAGGCAAAGGTTGGACTGATTCAGTCACAAACCCAGGAATGCCAGCAGCCACCAGACCCTGGGAGGGGCAGGGAACACATTCTCCTCTAGAGCCACTGAGGGGATATGGCCCTGCTGACACCTTGACTTCAGAATTCTGGCCTCCAGGAAGGGAAAAAATGGGTCGGAAACAGCTTATGTTAATTTGTTACACTAGCCTTTGAATATTCACTGTATCCCCCAGGCATTTCCCATTTCAACCCGCCCACAGGAACTCATTATTGCCTCCTCTGTCATCTGCTCTCCAGCCACAATCTCCATGTGGCAGATCCAGGCTCAGTTAGTCCAGCCAGAGACCCCCAGGTTGTTGAGATCTTCCCCCCCCCTTACCTTGCACACACTCCCTGGGATGGGGGAGTGGAGGCTCACCACCAATTCCCAAGGAGCAGGGCTGGGGCACTCCGACACTCATTAACCAGGTTTCAGCCTTTTAGTCTGATGCTTTCAACTTCCCTATAAAGAACATTCCTCTGCTCACAGGGTCCCCACCCAGCAAACTCCTGGCTCCACTTCCTCTCAGCCTCCAAGATAGCTCATTCATTCTGTCCTGGTTGTGTTTTGAAATACTCTTGGGAAAAAAGTGGGCAGGGATGAAACAAGACTTCTACTTTTGTGTCCATTTGAAATTTCCACAATAAAAGAAAAGAAAAGAAAAATTTAGAAATTTCACCTACAGTTGTAGTTACTCCTTTTTTTTCTTCTCTACTTTGGTTTCTCTCCTGCTGGAACTTTTGCAGTTAAAAGTCGTTTGGCACGTAATTGTGCTCCAGTTGTTTTTTTCCCCCTGTTATATTTTCTTCATTAGCTAGAGTTAATGTTTCATATTTCCTGCATCCTTTACATTCCTTAGCGACCACTCCCCAGCACTGGACAAGTTAAAAGTGCCCAAGAAGCACTCATTGGCTACTTTATAAGAAAATACAAAGTGAAAATAGCCAGCGGCTTTCTAAAACTGCATTTTAAAGATTTATTTGAGAGAGAGAGAGAGAGAGAGAGTTAGAAGGGCTGGGGGCAGGAGAGGCGGAGGGGGAGGGAGAGAGAAAATCTCAAGCCCACTCTGCACTGAGCACAGAGCTCGACATAGGTCTTGAGCCAAAATCAAGAGTCAGATGCTTACCCAGCTGAGCCACCCAGGCACCCCTGAAACAGCATTTTAAAATATAAACACTTTTAAAATAGTAGCTAAATACTCCCAATTTGAAAAGTTAACTATTATTTTATATATATATATATTTCTTAAAGATTTATATATACATATATATATATTTCTTAAAAATTAAGACCTGAGACGAGATCAAGAGTCAGCAGTTCAACCTACCGAGCGACCCAAGCGCCCCTACTTATACATTAAAGGACATGTCTCCAAGGAAACAGGATTGGAACTCAACCAAACCTAAGTTAGCATTGTTTTATAGGCAAAGTTTCCACATAGGAGGCTTCAGCCTCTTTCTTGTTTGGAGATCAAGGGAACCTCAAAAGGTGGCTCAGTGTCTAAATGTGTTACGGAAGAAAGCCAACTCACCAGCTCCGGGAAAGCTGCCCTGCCATAGCCAATCTGGCACTGGGCCCTACAAGGGGAAGAAGAGGACTCCTTCTTAAGACTGGGCTCAGCAACCTCAAGCAGGCTGTTAAGCCCCTCTGGGGCTGTTTCTTCCTCTGTAAAATGGGGTGATGCGTGCTCCAAGCAGCTTTGGACCTGAGTCCGCTTATGTCATGTGCTTGGTATACGGTAGGTTTCCTGCGAATGGTGGTTACTATTTGGTCGCTACTCCTTGCTTCCTCAACTAAAGGCGCTGGGTGCTAGGATGCTAACTCCCACTGTGGAGTCCATGAACAGGAAAATGGTGCCAGTTGTTAAGAAAAAGCCCCTGCAGTCTCCAGCCCATCCCTACACAGAAACAGGAAATCTCTCCCCCAGAGATCTGTAAATAGCCTAACAGCAAGGGTAAACGCCTTCCGAGGTGAGAGGGAGGTGAGGGGGACACAGCCGTGCAGCATTCCGTTTCTGTCACTGGGCCAAGATCCGCAGCTAAGTGAAATTCCGAAGTTTCTAATAATCCATCGCTTGTAGAAATTAAGATGACAATGGAGACAGTGATGAAGGGCAAAGCCACTGCGTCACTGTCTTCCTTTAGCTGTCCTCACACCTGTGGCTCTGATCTGGACTGACTCTCCACCGTCTGAATTCATAGGAACCCTAAGTCAGGTACACGGTGGCTTAAATAGAAAACAGCTAAAACTGCCTTTAAAACAATTGCCACGGTTGTTCTGTAAAGCTCGACCATCCTGAGCTACTAGTTTGAAAACTAAAGGCAAAATTCTGGAACTCCAGCCTCCACTACATTTTATAATTATAAATCTCTTTTCTTGTTAGAACAAAACACTAAGATAATTTTAGCTCTATTTCATAAAAAGGATTAGCTATTGATTAAATCTCTGAAAGCAGGTTCAATTTGCCTTTTACTCCTTGACTGATTCATTCACTATTGATAAGGTGAAAGAACGACCTTTAAGTAACCTCCGCATTCAACCTGGGGCTTGAACTCATAACCCTGAGATTGAGCCACGTGCCCTATGGACTGGACCAGTCAGGCGCCTGAAAGAACTACCTTTAATTTCACCTATCTCCTCTCTAATAAAGGAAGTAAGCCTCAGCTCCCAAAAAGCGGCATACCCAAGGCGACTGAATGCCTAGATTTAGATGGTCATAGGGTTGTGCTCTGCAAGGCCAGAAGAGCATATGCTCACACTCGGGTCTTCCGAGCAATGAGGCTGAATGCTCAAGAAGCGAAAAGCTGAGACTATCCAGAAGATATCTGGCACCGGCTTCCAAAAGAAAAAGCTAGATATTGACAAATATATACTGTCTTTGGGAAATCTGGCTGAGCTGAGTTCTTAGAAAAGTAAGCCATCACCACTTAAAGTCCATACTGGTTCAGTCTTACTAAACTCTTCCAAAAGGGGAGCAGGGTTAATAAATTGGGGCAATGCCTTTCAGTCACAAGATACTGATATTTTCCAAGATATGTGGTAGTGTCTAATAAGGATATAATGGACATGATACAGAAGTCTAGGTGTGATAATAGCTATGCTCAGCTATGTAAACCCAAGAGTGTCAAGGAAAGAATTTAAGAAGGTCTGAGAGGAGGGCATCGATCTCAAAGCAGGCCACACAGACTTGGTCCAGTCCCTTCTGGTGTACTTATTAATGTCTATATAGACAGCAGCCTTATAAATATTAAAATAATGCTAAGCTGGGAGAGATGCCTAATGTGAAGATTAAGAAAACACTAAGCAAAATGATAATTTAGTAAGGATAAATGTAAACCTGCACCTATGTTTAAGGAATGAACAATATAACACTTTCAAGTAGCAGAAAAGTAATCTCATGATATAATCAACATAAAACATAAAAGATAACTTTGGCTGTAATTTATGGAGACAATGAAATCTTTGTCTCTGCTTTAGTGAACTGAGTAGTCTGAATTTCAGCCCCAGTTAACAGCTGAGATTTCGGTTATTACCACAGGGTGGGGGCGGGGGAGTTGTGTTGAGACTAGGGAACTCCCAAAAGTTCTGGGTACATTTCTATGGTCCTTTATCATTTGGTTTCTCATATCTATCCAGTCTTTAAACTTTTTATCTGAAGAGAATCACAGATTCAATGTGGTTTTAAGAAACAATATAGGAACATCTTCTGCACCTTGCACCTCACAGTCAGAAAGTATACTAACACTGATACAATCTACCAAGCTTATTTCGATTTCCTCATCTTACACGCACTCCTGTGTATTTAGTTCTGTGCAATTTAATCAATTTGTGCAGATCTGCATGACCATGACAGTCAAGGTACAGTTAAGATGGCTTCTAACAGGCACACTCCTTAAGTCTCCGTTTACAAAGAAAAAAAATCACCTCGTTCCCCTAACTGGAGACATTCTGGACACTGTAGCTTGGAAGTTAGGTAGGGGGCAATAATTACTGCCCAGAGCCATGACAAGTGCCCAGTGAAGTTTGCGCTCTTACTTCAACTGCCTGGATGACTGCAGACCATAGAACGGAAACCCCTCAAGTGACCACTGAAGACACTGAGACCGGAGTTGAGATTCCTTGTTCCCGCTCCACAGTGACAGGAACCCCTCACTCGTCCTGTCGTCTGCGAGCTTTTTCTTGCTGCCTATTCCATCCTCACCTGCTGAAAGTACCTGGATGGAGCTCCTTTGAAGAAACAGGCAATCACCAGCGTCCAGCTACGTAACTACAAACGAAATAAAAAGATTTTTTTTTTGCAAAGCATGCAAATACCTAGCAGTATGGATATTTCTTTATGCCTAACTTTTATGTAAGTTGAAAAGGGGCAGACATAGGTGGTACACCCTTTCAGTAATTTCAGACCACCACCTCTCCTTTGTAGGCAGCGCAGGCGTGGGACATTAAGACCTCGTGGCACTGCTCTACCAAAGTGAGAACAGAGTCTGAACGCAAAGACTTCCTGGACTGGAACTATAGGAAGAGCTAAAAAGAGCTAGAAGAGCCAGGAGGGTGGCTATCCGGGCTGGGCGCTGCCACAGGGAATTTGTGGGAGGATGGGCAGTCCTTCATTGGAACAGGTCAGGCCCCTCTCCTCTGCCCAGACTTTAAGAGCACCCTTCCAGGGCTAGCGCTTTGGCCCGGGCTGCGCGGCGGAGGCGGCTCTCGGGGAGGGCCGGGGCTGTGTGGGTGCGTGGAGGGTTCCCGGGACACCCCCCCAGCCCCAAGTCCGGGCCCGGGGGCAAAGCGCGTCCGTGCGGGAACAGGCTGGTGGCACACGGACCCGCGCGGGGCGGCCCGCCGCGCTTCCGGTCTCACCTGGGCGGCCGCGGGCAACCCGCGGTCCCCGTGAACAAAGGCGGGGGCGCCGGGCCGGCCGCGCGCTCCAAGATGGAGGGCGCCGGGGACTGTGACCGCCGCCCGCCCGCCCCGCCCCGGCCCGCCCTGCGCGGGCGCTTCCGCCGCCTCACCTGCAGCGACTCGGCCTCCTGGGCGGAGGGCTGGCGCGCACCGAGGCTTTCAGGGCCGCCCGGCGCTGGCGCCGGAGAAAGGGCCGGACTTCGCGTCGCGGCCCCCACCGCCCCCCGACCCTGCGGCGCGGAGCGGCGCGTGGTCCTGAGCGCGCGCCCCGCCCCTCCCACCCTCCGGATAACTTGGTGGGGGGGCCGGAGCGCGCCCCAGCATCCGGCGAGGGACACAGGTTCCGTGCGCGCGCCGGCCCTCGCCCCCTCTCGCTTTCTGGGTAACTAGTTGGGGAGTCCCGAGCAAGCACGCCCATCGCTGGCCCGCGGCACTGGTCCCGTGTGCGTGCCGACCCTCGCCCCCTTCCACCCTCGGGGCCACTGCGGGGGGGGGGGTCCCTCCGCGCGCGCCCCTGCCCCGAGCGCCTCTTGCCCCGGTATCCCCCGGCGGCCGCGCGGGTCCCGGAGCGCGCATCTCCTCCCGCCTCTCCCACCCTCCGGGCAGCCCTCTGGAGCCCAGCGCGCGCCCCGCCCCCTGCCCGCCTTGCGGCCCGAGCCCTCGAGCGCGCCGGCCCCGCCCCCTGCCCGGCCCGCCCTCCCCCGCGCGCCGCGCCGCCTGCGCCCGGCTCCCTCCCTGGCCCCGGCCGGCACTTTCCTCCCAAGTTGCCGCGCAAGTTTGCCAGTGGCCGGCGGCGGCGGCAGGAGCACCCGGACCCTCCCTCGCCCTCGGCCTGCCGGGGCTCCCCTGAGTGCATGGGCGCGGGCCGGACGGGCCCTGGGGGCTGAGCGGCCGCGCCGCCTGCGCGCTCCGCGCCCCGCGCCATGGAGGGCGCCGAGCCCCGCGCGCGGCCCGAGCGCCTGGCCGAGGCGCGGGCGCCCGACGGCGGGCGCTTGGTGGAGGTGCAGCTGAGCGGCGGCGCCCCGTGGGGCTTCACCCTGAAAGGCGGCCGCGAGCACGGCGAGCCGCTGGTCATCACTAAGGTGAGGGGGCCGCGGGACCCTTACGGTGACAGCCTAAAGGTGACCGCGGGGCGGGGGATTTTGTCGGGGGTGGGGGCGCCGGAGGGGCGGGACAATCGTGTCCCCAACCCGGGGGCGCTAGTGTGCCTGGGTCACCTGCGGGGACGGGGGCACCGGGACCCGCAAAGGTGCGTGGCCCCGGCCGCTCTGCGGCGGCACCCAGTCCTGTAGACTCCCCAGCGCCGCAGAGTTTAAATGGCTACTGTTCCGGGTCCCCACCCCTCCTCCTTCGAGAAGGGGCCTGGCTGGGTCCCCTGTCACTCCCGGCTTTGCCAGCGGCGGCCTGCACCTGTGGGGCTGCCCAGGGGTGGGGGAGGAACAGTCCCACGTGCCAGGGGGTGGACAGAACCGTCCCTGTGTTTGTCACTGTAGGCCTTTGGTTCTGCCCCTCCTTGAACCTGTACCCCTTATCACTAGGAAACCCAGACGAGCAGCTGTCGCTAGCCCAGCTTCTCGATTCCCATCAGGCCATCAATATTTACTGACTTTCGGCTTCCAGCCCTAGATCCATGGCGCTCTGGGACGTGCAGAGACGTACCGAAACTTTCAGTGTCCTTTTTCAAAGTGGGATTTGAACTCCAGTAATAAGTTTCTAATGTGTCTCATCAGGAAGGTGTTTTGCGTTAAGTGTGTGTGGTAGGGGAAGGTGGGTGCTTTCACACTTTGAATTCTCTTGTCTCAAAACAGCAGTTGATCTTGAAATTGACCAGCTGAACTTGTATAGACCTGTGAAATCACAAAACAACAAACCCATCATCCTGTTTTCTTCAGAAGTGTCGCTTCTCTGGGGAGGGTTGGGTCAGGCTTTTTCTAGGGACAAAGTTCCCTTTAAAATGTAAAAATTCTTGGCGTCTACAGGAGTTTGAAGGTGACTTGCTGGGTTTTTTTCTACTGTCCTGCTTCACCACAGCAGGAAGGTATAAGGTCACTCCTAACCCACCCCACCCGTGATGCACTTGGGAACTGGTGTGGCTTGGTTGTTCAAGATAGCAAATGAGACGTCAGACTTTTCTGTTCTGTATTTTCTCTCATTTTTGTATTCACAAAACCAGAGACTCTGAGGGGAGGCTTGTTTAGATATGCACTGAATTTATGTTCAACTGGGGAAAAAGGCTGTCGTTGCTATAAAATTAATGTGTAACCCATTAACGAATTGTGTTCTTTGAAAAGATGGTGAGCAAAGTGTGTACAGCTTGCCCAGCGAGGGTAGTTTCCTGCATATATGCGTACTAAAGCGTATTGCCCTGTGCCTTTTTTAAATAAAGGTTTTACAGGGCATTTCTGATGGCAAATGTTAAAAAGATAGCAAGTAAATTACTAACACCCTTGGCATTTCATGTATTTCTTTTTTAAAAGAGGTGTACGCACAATTCAACGTATCTTCCTCAGACTTGTTATTATAATTGAAGTAATAAGTTGCAAAACATTAGTTAAGGTGAAATCTTGCCTTTAGGCCTTATACAGTATCAGAGTTGGAGATCACTTTAAACTCTGAAATTCAGTTGTTTAACCAGAAGCTGAAGAAGCGGATCCCAGAGCACCTCCTCCTTTCTGTGGGTACCCCAGGTTCTAAAAATGGTGGTGTATTCTCAGTGGCCCCCTGTTCTCTCTGTCCAAGAGGCCCCAGTCTAGACTGTGGGAGGTGGGCAGTAAAACCCAGAAAACACACACCAGGGCCTTCTGGGGGCACGTGAGGCCTTTTGCTCCTGATCTGGCCTGCCAGTTAGCTTGCACAGTACTTGCTAAGATGTTCTCGGTCTTTTTTTTTTTTCCTTTCTTTTGAAAGTTTGTATGGGTAGGCTAGTACCAGTGGATGTGCTCCGCCTTTCCAGATGGTGTTTCAGGATTTTGCAGGAATCAAAATGTTTGGGGTTCTTCTCTGAGAGGCCCATACATCCCTCCCTTAAACTGCTGCTAGTTTTTATAGATGCTGCAATGTGACTGGAAATTGGTGGTTTCTTTGCTTAGGAAAGAAAGGAATCGGGAGAGTTTGGGACTTCTGTACTGAGTTTCCATGTACACTTGTATATACATGCAGAGACACGTGCTTGTGCACGTGTGTATTATACATTCTTAACGACGTGTTATGTGGTATTGGCACTATTTCACATGCTTGTCTTTTCTGTTGGATTAAGTCATCAATTATGCTTGCTTACACTCCAACAGCTGGTAATTAACTGTCACATTATTAGAAAAGGATGAAGGAAAGTGTGTCCATTTAGAACCACTTAAAGAGTGGGAATCCGCTGTTGTGATAGAGGCTGGGAAGAATTGTTCCACCTGCAGAATTTGGATTGATGCAAGTTTTGACTCTCCCTCAGTAGCTACGGAAAACATATCTGGGGTTCATTATAACAATTGTTGTTATTTGGGGTCCAAATTATAATTTTTCTAATAGGGCGCCTTTTTTTTTTTTTTTTTTTTTTTTGCTTTTAAAAAAACTCATAGCTGGGGCGCCTGGGTGGCACAGCGGTTAAGCGTCTGCCTTCGGCTCAGGGCGTGATCCCGGCGTTATGGGATCGAGCCCCACATCAGGCTTCTCCACTATGAGCCTGCTTCTTCCTCTCCCACTCCCCCTGCCTATGTTCCTTCTCTCGCTGACTGTCTCTGTCTCTGTCGAATAAATAAATAAAATCTTTAAAAAAAAAAACTCATAGCTAAATATTTTACATATAAGACCTCTGGGATATTATACAGTCCATTTTATACTTAACAGAATCTGATGTGTGGGTAGCTTGAGCAAATGTAAGGGGACACACTTTTTTTATGATAACAGGTCTGATTTGAAAGCCTCATAGGAGTACACATCTTAGAACTGTAAGGAATGCCAAGAAAAGGCTGGTTCAATCCGTGATCTTCAGATCAAGAAATTTTATCAGCCCATTTTACAGATGCAACAGCTAAGGCAAAGGGAAGTTAAATGGAGTGCCCTGAGGTCACAAACGTGGCAGGTCCTGAGAAGGCCCCCAAATACCAGCTGTTGATCCCAAACGTCCCCACTTCCCCTCTACTCAGTTCCAGCTGCTCTGGCTGGAAACACTTGCGATGTCCTATGAAGTAACTTTGTCACATCCTTCAGGTGAGGATTTTTCAGCTTGGCACTACTGATATGCTGGTCTGCATCATTCTCTGTGGTGGGGACTGTTGGGTACCTTGTACGACGTAAGGAAGCATTCCTGGTCCCCACTCACTCACTCGATGCCACGGGTACCCCCACTCCAGCTGTGACCGCCAACAAAAGTCTCCAGACACTGTCAGGTGTTACCTGCAAGCAAAATTACCCTCGTTAGATTGTCAGCACTTTAGTTTTTAAAAGCATTTTAGCTTCAAAGCTCAAGTTAATTTTTCTTTGTGAAGACACTGGCCTTTTGGAAGGTTTTCCTGAGGGGCTGTTTTCTTCCCAAGTGCTGACCCTGGTAATAGGCTTTATTTACATAGTAAAACTCAAACAAATACTTGCTTCATCTGCATTTTTGTAGCCAGAGAAAGGAAAGGAAGCTCCAGCTTCTGAGCGCTGTGTTTTCTGAGCTTTCAGTGGGGCTGTTGGGTAAGGACAGTCTTTTCTTTGGGTCTAGTTTTGAAGGCAGAAGGGATGCTTCACTTCCCAGGAGTGGCATTCTTGGAATTTGAAGTGCGTGTGTGAAGTCCCACCAGACCTCCGCTGAAAGGTGGCACCCAGATTTGTCTCCGCTCAGCACCTTTATACTGGCTTCTGGCCTCACATTTTGCTAGGCCTACGAAACACACAATGCTGCTGTTTTCCCGTGCTTCTGTTGGAGAGGGAGCTGAGGTGATGTCTGTGTCCGAAGAAACCACAACGATTTTGTCTTGTTAGTATTCCCAAGGCCACCTTTTGATGTGGGTTATCCGGGGACCCGTGTAAACAGATATGATGCATGTATGTGGTCCCCTGTTTTTGCACGTTCCTTTCTCCGTGGAGTCGGCAAATGTAAAACATCAGTGGGGGGGAGGGGAGGGCCCTGATCTCTAAAATGTCACTGGAGGGCCTAGAATTTCAAGTGGGATGTTGGGGATTTGTTAGGGAGCATTCTGTGCACCAGCTGGGTGTCAGGAGGCCCCCTGCAGTCTAAGGAATGTTTCTTAAGGGGGGAAGGAATGAAGCTCCGACCCCTCCTTTTTGCCATTTCTTAGAGTCCCTGAAGAATGCCGGGGCCGCGCCAGAAGCACCAAAGAAGACATTTCTTTGGGCCTGGTGTGGTCCCATGGGTGGCTCCTTTGGGAAGCTGCTGACTTTTGGGTTCCCTTTGGGGAGCACTGCCATCCTAGAGCAAGGCAGGAGAGCTGTGGCGTGGGATGCCCCCAGCCTGACTCACCCACTCAGGGGGCTTCGTGCCGTTAGAATGTTTCTCTGGATGTGAGACAAAGTCCTCAAATGTCCTTTCTAGTTTGGATACTACTGGTGGGGTGGAAGGGAATCAGGGCACATATTTTGAATGGAGGTCACACAGACAGGTGGCATGTGTCCTAAGTAAACCATTAGCCAGAGCTCCAGACAGCGCCAAGGCTCAGGGCAAAGACTGGCCGTTGGTGGTGGGTGGGGGTGGGAGGCACAGAGCACCTGAGGTGCCTGCCTTAGTGGCTTGAAAAGGGGCTCCATTTGACGGGACCTGGCTGAGTCACTGTCATTGGTGACCAGGGAGGTTGGTGGTAGCCTTGGTCAGGACACGTTGTTGTCCTCATGTCTTTTTATTTGTCCCCAACAGACGAAGTCCTTTGTCAAATCTCAGTAAATACGGCTTTGGAAAAGAGGGATGTGATGAATTCAGCAGGGGCTGAGGGGCTGACAGAGGTGAACTTCCGTGTGGATCTCGCTCACTGTCTGCGTGAAAGCACGTGAGTGTGTGCGCTCACAGATCCTGGCTGTCGGACAGACGGCCGTGGCCCCGCGGGCTGTGGGCACCCTGGCGGCTCTAGCTCCTCAGTTGGGGGACCGCAGACACTTTCTGAGGCCAGCTGCGGACTCCTGAGTTGCTAGGGTGCGTGTCATTCTGAAGACTCATTTGTATATGAAGAATCATTAGTATGGTTAAAAAACAAAAAAGAGGTGAGTTTTCTTTCATGTGCTGAAAGCCCCTTTCGGGGCAGAGCTGCCCCTCGCACGTGTCTTTGTTACCCTGTCCCAGTCTCTGCCTCCCACACACGGCCCTCTTCTCAACCCTTGGTCTTGCACAGGTGCGTTGAGTGCAGGAGTGGGCGGTCAGGTGGCGTGACATCCTATCCCAAGGTCTGGTGGCTGCGAGTGCCAGTGGGTGGAGGATTCTTCCTGCCCCGTGACTCGAGCTTGAGTCGCATCTGTCACCCCGCAGGCTTCTGTGGGGCAAATAGCTGTAAAGGTAAGCTGTGCAGCACGCTTCTACGTCACGTTGGACTGGGGCTTCCTGATGCAGTTGTAAGTATTTCTGAACATGTCCTGCCATTCGTCTTTTAAAAAAAGAAAGCTGGTTTGCCCGAGAGCTAAATGTAGACTAGCATGATAAGGAAACGCTCTTAAAAGTAGTCATTTTCACCTTGTCCCCGTGAGCTGGGATTTCTTAACATACCTTTCTACTTCATGGCCACAGAACCTGGCTGGCTCCCTGCTTGGAACCGGCTGGTTTGTCTACTTGGAACGCGGCTTGGAGTTGCCCTCTTGCCAAAGCTGTTTTGTGTCAGCATGCAAATAAACCTGGGTTTGTGGATTTCTTAGGGCCTCTGTGGAGCTTTTCTCCTTGTACACTGGGAACACTGTAAACATTCGACAAGATAATTTAAGGATTGAAAGGCTGAATAGACTTTTTATTCAGGTCTTACTTCTTTTACTTTGAAACACTGTGGTCAGGAGTGGGGCAACACTTGGGGGAGAAATTCTGCAAGCTGCAGCTCCTCCAAGCTAAAAACTTTCACTCCCATGAAGGATTTTGAAAGAGCTGAGGGTTCCACGTTACTCTCTTTGGTCTTTTTAAAACACTGGCAGCTTCTCACACTGGTAAATTCTGGAAGAATTGTTTTTCTGTTGCCTTGTTGGATCAAATATTTGGGTTGTCTTCTGGTAGATGGTGCCTATTCTGTTTACTGGCGTAAATGTTAAGGCTTCTCTTTGGGGAATGGGTCTTAGTAGGACAATAGGGTATCATCAAAAAAATAATTGGACTAACCTTGTTTTAGGTTCAGACAAATAAGGCAGTTCTGGGCAGGATTTTCTGAATTGTAACAGAAAAGTAACATTTTTGGGGCGCCTGGGTGGCACAGCGGTTAAGCGTCTGCCTTTGGCTCAGGGCGTGATCCCGGCGTTGTGGGATCGAGCCCCACATCAGGCTCTTCTGCTATGAGCCTGCTTCTTCCTCTCCCACTCCCCCTGCTTGTGTTCCCTCTCTCGCTGGCTGTCTCTATCTCTGTCGAATGAATAAATAAATAAAATCTTAAAAAAAAAAAAAAAAGAAAAGAAAAGTAACATTTTTTTAACCAGGGCTGTCTTTTTTTTTTTAAATCCCTAGGGTATTGTTAGAGACCGTCATCCTCTCTGGGATGGGGAAGGAAGAACTGTACCCTACATCGGCTGGGCAGGGTTGGGATTATCTTTGTTTTGGACAGAGGTGACTAAAATGTTCAGATCAAAGGCAAATAATATTCCAGGCCTGGTAGATTATGTGTGCCGTAAAGGCAACATTTTTACTTATTCGTGGAAGGAAGGGGACAAAATATTAGTGTATCTTTTTGAGTTTTGTTTTCATTTGTATCAAAGTGGTTCTGGCACAGTTTAAATAATCAAATAGTTCCTCAGGGCCTGTTATCATACCAACAGCTCCCCACTGCCATTTCCCCTTCCCTGGAGACCACGATTGAAACTTTTTAGCTGCTGTCATTTGGCATTTGCTTACATTCTCTATTGCTGCTACTTCTGTTTGTTCCTAACTGTTGACTTCCCACTACGTAGAAAATTGGGATTTAGCCTTTTTCTGCACACCTCTTTCCCACCATGTACCCGGGCACATTTCTTGCCATCATCCATCCCACACTTCAAATCTGATTACATCGCCATTTTAGTTAGAAGAGGGTTTTTCAACTTCAGCACTATTGACATTTTGGGTCAAATACAGTTTAGCCTTGAGCAACATGGATTTGACCAATGCGGGTCCTCTTGTACATATATTTGTGTTTTCGATAAATGTGGTACAGTACCATAAATATCTTTTCCTTATGATTTTCTTTATTTTTTTCTAATTTTATTTTTAAGTAATCTCTACACCCAGCTTGGGGCTCAAACTCACAATCCTGCAGTCAAGAGTCGCATGCTCTACTGACTGAGCCAGCCACGCGCCCCTCTTTATGATTCTCTTAATCACGTTTCCTTTTTTCTAGCTTTCTTCATCGTAAGAATGTAGTATATAATACATACAACATAGAAAATACGTGAAACATACGAAGATTGTGTTAACAGGCCTCCGCCAATAGTAGGCTATTAGTAGTTAAGTTTCGGGGAGTCAGACGTTGCACACTGATTTTCAACCACGTGGAGCATCAGTGCCCCTAACCCCTGTGGCGTTTAAGGGTCAGGTGCAGCTCTTTGTTTTGGGGGGCTGCCCTGTGCATTGTAACACGAGCAGCTTCCCTGGCCTCTACCCACCAGAGCCCAGTAGCTCCCCTCACTCCAGTTGTGCCAACCAAACCTGTCTCCAGACATTGCCGCATGTCTCGTGCGCGTGGGGAGGGGGCCGGGGGGGGGAATCACCCCCTTTGAGAAGAACTGAGTTAACACTGTGTGCATTATTTTTTTTTTTAAAGATTTTATTTATTTATTTGACACAGAGAGACAGCCAGGGAGAGAGGGAACACAAGCAGGGGGAGTGGGAGAGGAAGAAGCAGGCTCATACCAGAGGAGCCTGATGTGGGGCTCGATCCCATAACGCTGGGGTCACGCCCTGAGCCGAAGGCAGACGCTTAACCGCTGTGCCACCCAGGCGCCCCTGTGTGCATTATTTTGATGGCCAGTGCTGTCACTGCTGAGCCTGGTGGTACAAACTAGGATTATTTTTCCTGTGCAAGTTTTCATAATCACTAAGGTTAATGGTAGTTTTTGTGTCTTTGCTTGATTTCCTACACATTTGTCATTGATTCAGCCTCCAAATCTTCCCCAATTGTGAAAAATCTTCTTTTAATATATTCCAACACACAGGGGGCAGTCTTTAAAGACGTTTTCTATCTGGAAATACCACTTTGTCTCCACAGAGAAGGGATTGTTTGGTGTGGAGGTTTCCGTTGGAGATGGTTCTCCCTCAGCTCCTTGCAGATGGTGTCCATTCGCCATTGCTGCAGGGAGGGCAGACCTTTGCGTTTCTTGCTCTTTGGACTGGTGCTAATTTTTCTGACTTATTTTTCATTTATTTGTATTCTTATTCTTTTTTTTAAGATTTTATTTATTTATTTGAGAGAGAGAGCACGAGCAGGGGAAAGGGAGAAGGGAGATGGAGAAGCTGACTCGCCACTGAGCACGTGGGACTCGACCTTGGGATCTTCGGGGTCTGCACGCAGGGCTGGATGCGGGGTTCGATCCCAGGACCCCGAGATCATGATCTGAGCTGAAGTCAGATGCTTAACCGACTGAGCCACCCAGGCGCGCCATATTTTTGTTCTTTTTGGGAGATTTCTACAGCCTTATCTTTCAGTTCTTACGTTGAATTTTAAATTTATGACGTTTTTTCAAATTCCAAAGATTTTATTGTTCCAGGTGTTCCTTTTTTATCTCCTGATCTTGTTTCATAGTTCTTCTTTCATATCTTTGAGGATAAAAGTAAGCTGCTTTTTTTTTTCTTTTTTTTAAAGTCTTCTTTCTGCATAGATTGAGTTTCCAAGCTGTGCTGTGTTTTTGTTTTGGCTTCTCTCTTCCCTGTTAGAGGCTCTCTTTGACTGTTGAGTGACCCTCATGGTCTGCTGCGGGTATGTAAGAGTAGGTGACCGAAATGTTCTTTGGAAGCTATGTGCATGTGGCTGAGTGATGTGCTGAGGTTGCTTCCCTAGGGAGTCCTTTAAGGCCGTAGCTTCAGTTGGTTCTTTCTGGGCCAGTCCCGTCCTCGTCAAACAGTAACTCTTACCACTACTGAAACTAACTTTCCAGTATAGGGCAGATTGGGAAGGTGATGTGAGGTACAACCGACTGCAGGATCCCTGCTCTGATCCGCAAGTGAGAGTCGTCACGTCCAGCCCTGTGTGGCCGCAGTGGTTCCAGTTGGGAAGGTTCTCACTAGTGCTAACTGGCAGTGCCTGCCTTTGAGGCCGGATCTTTACTCTGTCCTGCACCTTTCCAATCTCCAGTCCTCACCCTGTCACGCTAGAGTCATTCCCATTCTATTATAGTTTCATGGGAATTAAATGAGGTGAAATATAAAACTAGTTTATGAAATTTAGATTCCTTGTCTCCTCCCCTTCCTCCCTTTGCACTATTCAGTTCTGTTTCATTAAGAATTGGAAAACTGCGGGGCACCTGTATGACTCGGTTGGTGAAGCGTCTGCCTTCGGCTCAGGTCATGATCCCGGGGTCCTGGGATCCAGCCCCGCATCGGACTCCCTTCTCAGTGGGGTTCTGCTTCTGCCTCTCCTCCTGCTGCCCCCCTGGTTGTGCTCCCTCTCGCTCTTTCTCTCTCAATTAAATAAATAAATAAATTCTTTTTTTTTTTTTTTTTTGAAGATTTTATTGGTCAGAGAGAGAGGGAGAGAGCACAAGCAGGGAGAGTGGCAGGCAAAGGCAGAAGCACGCTCCCTGCTGAGCAAGGAGCCTGATGCAGGACTCGATCCCAGGACCCCGGGATCATGACCTGAGCCAAGGGCAGATGCTTCACCAACTGAGCCACCCAGGCATCTTATAAATAAAATCTTTAAAAAAAAAAAAAAAAGAATTGGAAAACTGGGGTGCCTGGCTGGTTCAGTTAGTAGAGCACATAGCTCTTGGTCTCGGGGCTGTGAGTTTGAGCCCCATGTTGGGTATAGAGATTACTTGAAAATAAAATCTTAAAAAAAAAATTTGGAAAACTATAAAAAATAATGTTAATGCATTGAACCACCAATTCACTATGGTAACGCTTTAAGCTAGCTTTGGTGTGGCGGCATTTTAATTCTCTCCTGTAGATTTCGTTACTGATTTTGATAGTTCACTATGGTATTTGAAGGAAAGCATTTAATTAAAATACATGTCTATTGCCCAGCAACAATACATTGGTTGTGCTATTTACACCCCACTGGACGCGATCGTTTCTTCTTTTCCATAATTTTTTTTTAATATTTCATTTTTGAGTAATCTCTGTACGTAGCGTGGGGCTTGAATTCACGACCCTGAGATCAAGGGTCTCACGCTCCACTGACTGAACCAGCCAGGCACCCCATCTATCAATTTTTTTAAATAATAGTGATTCTTATTTTTATAACACTAATACTCTTTCAGATCGATGTGATGTTCAGAAGAATAGGATGTTAGAAAAGTGACCTTGGGAAGGGCAAGTAGTAGGAAAGATGAAGGCTAACTGTCCCAATGATGAGAGGCTCTATTTTGTGATGCTTCCCTCGGTGGCAGTAGAAAGCCTTTCGGGGCGTGGAGCGGGACCTCCAGGCTTGGCAGGGACGCCGTCCGCTCACTGCTGTGGTCCGGGTCTCCTCCATCTGGATACACTGCCGGACTGTGTTTCCCAGCTTCACACAGCTCGATGAGACCTTGTGACGGTTCTGCCCAGTCAGATGCCAGGGAGGTGACGTCTGCCATTTCAGCCTGTCCTCCTTTCCCCTCTTCTGGTTGAATGAAGGTAGAACTAGGGCAGCATCCTGTCGGCATGGGTCCCTGGATACCGGAGGAGGTGGCCGCCCGCAACAGGGTTACCCTCCCATAATACCATGACACGAGAGAGAAGCAAGCCTCCGCTGTGTTTGAGCCATTACACATTTCTTGGATTACGTACCATAAGAGACCATTCCAACAAGTGAAATCCAGAGAGAAATCAAAGTTTTCCTTTTAACAAATATGCCTGGCTTTAAGAGATCGAATATATAACACTTAATTTACATGCATACAGGAGGGAATGATTATTTACCTTGCAGAAGGAATCTCTGTGGGTGTCCAATTAGCACGTAGCTTGTTCCCCACACTCTTATTATATAAAATGAGACTGTGTGCCATCGTTTTGGCTTCCTTCCACCTGCAGAGGCAGGGAGAATCCACCTTAGCTTTTCCTCTCAGACGGTAATTTAATTTTCACTCTGCGTTGGTTTGCCTTCTCCTCCCTGCAGATGATTGCCTGGAAGCTACAGAGAGGTAGGGCAGAGGCGAGGTAGGGCAGAGGCGGGGAGAATCCCCAGTCTAGGTAATTGGCACTCCGGTAGGACTGGCCAGGGGACAGGGTGGGTGGCCACCCGCTGGTATGATGTCACAGCTCGGACCTTCCTCCTAGTTGAATTGTCCTTTCCTTTACCACCATGCTTAACGTGCAGAAGATGTTGCCTGGGAGGGTTACACATTAAATCTTCATTAGCAGGGCCGCCTTTATCAGATTAATTAATTATCATCTTGTATGGCAGACTGTTTTTCCCCTCTGGGGAACAGGACTTAGACGCATGAGTTAGACCGAGGAAGAAAGCGTGGTAAAGACGAGTGCAGAGTCACAGTGGTCTCGGGAGGAAGGTGGCATTGCTATGGGGATCTGAGGGACAGGAGAAGGGTCTCTTGTGCTTGGAGGGCTGGAAAGCCTGGGAACAGGTGGGCAAGGCGGGCGGGGGCCGGAGCCCGGGACTAGTGGCCCTCCCTGACTCTCCAAGGACATGAAGAGGCTTCTTTGCCTGTGGCTTCCAGCTGCTAAAGCTGCATCTGTTTAGCATAATTGTGCGTGTGTTTGTAAGTTTGTAAGCACAGAGATACTTATCTGGGCTAATTGTACATAGGCTTACAAATTTTTAGGCATAGTGATGGTTTTTCTTGGTGCAGAAACATTAAAACCATCTTGAAAAAAATGAAAGAAAAGGAAACAATTGATGAGTAGTCAGAACATATAGTAATCTTATTTCTGGTGGTACAGCTATATTGATTCATTTTCCGTGTCTCTGGAATTCTTTGCTTTGTGCCATTGAGATCTAATTATTCATTGCTTGAAGGCAATGCTCCCAAGAATTACACTGTTGTCAATCTTTGGAATCAGAGGAAGCTTAAAGGAAGCTTAGTTTTGTGTATGCCACTTGGAATTTTAAAAGTGACATGTTTTGTTATTGTGGAATATATTGAGTTTTACTAGTTTTTTCTAGACAGGCATATTTTTTCAAAAGCCCTAACTGGGCAAGTGACTATATTGGTCAAATATGTCACTTTTTAAAACAACTGTTTGGTACGTGTAAGCTTTTCTTTTAATTTTCCTTTATGTTTAGACGTTCTGAACCCTTTTTTTTTTTTAAGTAGGCTCCACGCTGGCTCAGCATGGAGCCCAAAGCGGGACTTGAACTCTGGACCCTGAGATCATGACCTGAGCTGAGACCGAGAGTCGGATGCTTAACCGACTGAGCCGCCCAGGTGCCCCTAGATGTCCTGAACTTTGAATGAAAGTTTGGGAAGGAAACATCTGGACTTGGAAAGATAGGCCTGCTGCTGCTGCAATCATATTTATTTTGTGTCATTATAACCACAAGACATCACAGCTGATACCCTCTAGGGTTTATGAGGGTGGGGGTGCTCTTTCCGTCCTCCTTCCCCATCTTCAGCGACTGGTGTAAATAGGGGAAAGGAGTTACTACCTGATACCACACAGGTACACTCTCCATGCTCTGCTGGTGACTAAGGATGCCCCTTCTTGCGCCCGGGGAACTTGGGCAGCTTTTCCAGAGTTCAGTCCTCAGAATTCCCATGGCTGCAGTTGTCGTCTGAAAAATGTGTCTTATTCACAAGAAAACGCTTTCTCTGCCTTTCTTTCTGACCATTGTACAAACAGCCTTGACTGGCTCTTGTCCTTTGCCGTCTGCTGTGATGTGATTTCTCTGGAAGGCTCTTCCCTGTCTCTCCTCTCTCGCCTAGGTGCTCTCAAGTGCGTCCTGGACGGAGCCGGGGTGTGCAGATCCCTCTCCCATCTCCAGGTGCAGTGCGTGCTTGAAATGTGGCTGGGCCAAAGTGACATGTACTGTAAGCTAAAATACACACTGGATTTTAGATTTAGTCTGGTCAAAAAAAAAAAAAAAAAGACATAAAATAGCTCATTCATAATTCCTTTATATTGTGTATCTGTTGAAATGATCATAATTTGGCTCCAATTGGTTAGATACGTTAAATATTTATGTATTTGAGAGAAAGAGTGAGAGCGAGCGAGCACGAGTGGGGCGGGCAGAGGGAGAAGCAGACTCCCCGCAGAGCAGAGCCCAATGTTGGACTCGATTCCAGGACCCCGAGATCGGGACCTGAGCCGAAGGCAGACGCTTAACCTACTGAGCCACCCAGGCGCCCCAAGTTAAGTATATTATTAAAATAAACTTCATATATTTCTTTGCTTTCTAAAATACAGTTCCTACAGAAGGGAAGGTTGCATGTGTGGCTCTCGTATTTCCATTGGACAGCTCTGCTTTGGACTCTTGTTGGGCAGAGCATGGTCCTGGGACCAGCAGTAGCAGCACCCCCTGGGGGCTTGTGAGACATGCGGACTCTCGAGCCCTACCCCAGACCTGCTGAGTCAGAATCTGCATTGTAACAGGGTCTGCAGATGATTCAGAGGTGTGCTCCAGATTGCCATGTAGTGCTTTGGAGAAGCATTAGCTGCTCCCCAACATCCTGTGTTGTTTGAGGCGTTGCCAGAGTTTCCCTTGCTTTCCCTCTGAGACCGTCGTGGTTGTGTGGAAGGCTTTGCTCATCTGCACCTCCCAGGCAAAGCAGCCCGGTGTAATCCTCCCCACCAGGCACAGTATGGCCACAGGGCCCTATAGGGCCCTTCGTGGCCCTGGGTAATCAGGAAACTTGAAGCATCCTTGAGCGCAATGGACTGGGATCTCCCTGAGATTGGAGGCTGGCTGTCCCTTGTTCCGGGTATCCCAGTCCTTTGGCTCACACGTAGTAAAAAAGGCACTAGTCAAGAACTGGTGCCTGTAATAGGGCCAGCACCGTGATGCTGCTTTGCTCCTGGTGTGGGCCTTGGGGGTAAAGGTCAGAGTACACCCAGCTCCAACCAAGTCACACAGGGCGCTGTTTCCATGATCCAGGGCCGCGGGGCCTGTGGGAAGGCTGCAAGTCTGGGGAGATGATAACGAAGGCACCGTCAGTGTTTCTAAAGAACAGGACCACTCCTGTCGAAAGGTGCTGCAGAATGATGCTGCCTGGGCCTCCTCGCAGTGTGGTGTCACTCCGATTGTGGCCTGTGCAGACGAGAGAGAGCCAGAATACAGAACTGTGTGGGTACTGGCCTCAAGTGTGAAGAAGATGCCCCCGCCCCACCAAGCCAGGTCAAAGCAGGCGGATCACAAGGGTTGCCTTAGAATCCTGAGCTGACAGTGACCTGTTCTTTCCTGTCTTCCAGATTGCTTTTGACATGGTGTGGGGGCTGCTTTGTCCTGAAAGGCTTGCTCACACGTTTAAAAGGAAGCCCTGCCCTGACTTTCCTTCCCCTGCCCTCCTGGGCTGCATTTCCCTATCTTAACTGCAGCTGAGTCCCTTTGTAAGCAGACTTCATTGTCCCCAGGAGGTCGGGAGGGGGTGGCCGAGCAAGTGCAGATGAGGCACAAGTCTGACTCAAGACGAGCGGGGGGTGACAGGCATACCTGAGCACTGGTAGCCCCTGCCGGCTGACCCAAACAGGCCCAGGCCTTACGCCAGGGGAAGGGCTGTCCCGTGGATTCACCTGGTGGCCACAGACTGACTTGAGCTGAAATTAAGAGTCGGATGGACGCGTCACTGACTGAGCCACCCAGGCGCCCCTAAATCCTGCAATTTTAAAAAAGCTTCAGATGAGCAGTTTTGGAAACCCGTGACAGGCATCTGTCTTAATGATATGCATCTGTCTTAATGACACGAGATGGGATGTGGACCCCTGCTGTGACAAACACAGTCTCACCTGGGCCCTTAGAACACCCCAGGACAACGTGCACAAGTTCCTGGCGTCCCGTCTGTCCTGAGAATTGCAGCTAGTAGTTTCTGAAGCCTTTCTGTGGGTTGCTGCTGTTTGCTCCCTGAGCGTGAGCATGGAGAATCTCTAACAACCCTGTGAGGTAGACTCTGTTGTTTCCCGTTTTGCAGCTGAGGGTAGAGATTTGCCTAAGGGGAAGACTGCACCTGCCGCCCCAGCAGTGGTGTGGGGAGCCACTCCCCACGTGTGCCCCGCGCCGCAGGGCCGTCCTCACAGGAGAGGGAAACTGTGGCCTGCGTGCGAAGCACTTAGCTGATGCAGACAGGCCTTCTTGGAGGGAGAACATCATCCCTTCTTCACGGTGCCACGCCCACCCCCATTCTTCTGTGGCATCACTAGAGGATGCCCTTTGCCTTGCTGCTGGGGTGATTCTGAGGTGTAGACAAGGGCCGTAACAGATCAGTGAGGCATCACCTCTGCGGGAAATGGTCATGACCCTCTCTCCTCTTTTCAGTAATACAGCTTCAGACAAAAATGAAGACCTCCACTCTTGAACCCAGAGTGTGGGGGAATCCCTCAGTAAATGTAACCTTTCCAGGTTTGGGGGCATTGATATTATCTTCATATAGCATTGTAGGGTTTAGAAAGTTTTCTGTGAAATACTTTATTTCACTTTTCTTATAACCGTTGTTTTGTTACAAGCCTACTGGAGGTTTGGCCAGGGCTGTGTATGTGCACAGCTGAGAAAGCAAGGCCCCAAGCATCCATCATGTTAGTTGGTCCGGAGAACTAGGGCTCCGGCCTGGCTGGGCCTTTGACCACAAAACTAAATAGCTCTTTTTTCTGCGTCACTTTTTGTTATTATTATTATTTTTAGATTTATTCATTTGAGAGAGCAGAAGCGAGCACGCTTGAGAGGGGGAAGAGAGAGAGAGAGAATCCCAAGCAGACTCATTACCTGAGCCGAAACCAAGAGTCAGACCCTTAACTGACTGAGCCACCCAGATGCCCTTTTCTGTGTGACCGTTTTTTAAAAAAAACTTTTTTGAGATTCTTTTTAAAGACTTATTTATTGGGGCGCCTGGGTGGCTCATTCGTTAAGCATCTGCCTTCGGCTCAGGGCGTGATCCCAGGGTCCTGGGATCGAGCCCCACATCAGGCCTCTCTATTGGGAGCCTGCTTCTTCCTCTCCCGCTCCCCCTGCCTGTGCTCCCTCTCTCACTGGCTGTCTCTCTTTCTGTGAAATAAATAAATAAAATCTTAAAAAGAAAATAAATAAAGACTTATTTATTTGCAAGAGGGAGAGAGTGCGTGTGCGCACGAGTGCAGTAAGGGGGGGCACAGAGGGAAAAAGAGAGGGAGAATCTCAAGCAGACTCCCTGCTGAGCCTGAACCTGAGATCATGACCTGAGCTGAAACAAGAGTCGGACGTGTATCCCCCCCACCCCACTTCTGCCCTCTTGCACTTGCTCTCTGTAATAAAATCTTAAAAAAAAAAAAAAAAAGGAGGAAAAAAAGCCAGACACTTAACCCACTGAGCCACCCGTCCTAAGATTAATTTTTAAAGTTTAAGAATTCTCAGGATTTTTAAAAATTACATGCCCCCCGTTCTCTGAAACCCATATGAAAAACTATAAGTTTCAACTTGGCAATAGACCTGTTCATGATATTTCTAATATTTAGATCTTCCTCCATAAACTAGAGGTCAGCAAACTTTTTCTGTATGGGGCCACAGTAAGTATTTTTAGGTCTGTGGTCCAAACTGCTGCTCTCTGCAGTTAAGCATGAAAACAGCCATAGACAATACATAAATGAAAGGGCTGGGTACCAATAAAACTTTATTTACAAAAGCAGGTGGTGCACAGGATTTGGCATGCCGTTGAGGGATTGCCACCCCCGGCAAGCAGTGGTTTTCAAAGGATGGCCGTCAGACCGGCCACCTGGAACCTCAAACCAATATCACCCGGAAACCTGTTAGAAATGCAGGGTCCTGGGGCACCTGGGTGGCTCAGTGGGTTAAGTGTCTGCCTTTGGCTAAGGCAATGGGCTCCCTGCTCAGCTGGGAGTCTGCTTCTCTCTCTCGTTCTGCAGCTCTCCCTATTTCTGCCCTCGCTCTTCCTCTCTCTCTCTCTCAAAAAAAAAAAAAAAAATTTTCTAAAACAGTGCATCTCTGGATCAGTAGAGGAGATGGGGGAGATGTCAGGAACAGAAGGATGGTCCCAGGAAGTGGGTTTGTCTCTAACAAAGTATCCTGAAGCCAGGCGTTTCTGGAATTCAGACTCGGGCCTTGTGATCTGAAGTGTCACATACCCAACCACACTGCACATGCGTAGTTAGTGTTTGAAACAAAAGCAGGTTGAGAACGTGTTGTCCGATTCCATTGATAGAAATGTCCAGCATAAGCAAATGCATACAGGCAGAGAATGGATGGGGGTGATTGCTAATGGGCTCGAGGTTTCTTTTGGGGAGTGATGAAAATGTTTTGGAATTACACAGTGCTGATGTTTACACGAGTCTACGACGTGTACTAAAAACCACCAAATTGTAAAGTTTAGAAAGGTGAATGTTTTGGAATGTGAGTTATAGCTCAATAAAGCTGTTATTGAATAAAAGGAAATGGGTTGAGGCATTCAGGCTCATTCTTGAATTGCAGACCTACTGCCAGGAGGCCGACTGGGAAAGTCCCATCCTCTGGGCAGTTCCTTAGGGCCCCCGAATTGTGCTTGTCACCGGATTCCACTGTTGGTACTGGGTCTGGCCCATGGGCAGATAGCCTGGGCAGAGAGTGTGTTCTTCGGGGAGAATCACTCCGGACAGCCGGGCGGCCCCTGGGCTGGGAGAGCCTCTTCCTGCAGGTTAGAGGAAGTGGGGGAGGCTGTGGGAGGCGAAGCTGGCAGGAACCCAGGCCTTGATCCAAGAGCACAGGGAGCCACGGAAGGTATTAGAGCAGCTGGTGGTGGCAGGGGTCACTCCGGCAGCAGAAGGGCAAGTGAGTTCAGGTATGTGCAGAGCAATTAAGAAGCTAACAAGGTATGGATGGAGAATGTCTCTACATGGAGGTGTTCACTGTTTTAAGGCATTTCACGTTGTGTGTAGAAAAGTCCTTTGTGTTTAATAGAGAAGAAGGTTTGTTTTTTTTTTTAAGATTTTACTTGAGAGTGCACTAGTGGGTGGGGGGGAGAGAAGGAGACACAGATTTGATCCCAGGACCCCAAGATCATGACCTGAGCCAAAGGCAGACGCTTAACCCACTGAGCCACCCAGGCGCCCCAAGAAGAAGGTATTTTAAAAGTTAAGTCTCTTTGGGAGATATAGTGAACATCAAACAGCTCTGGGGGCGCCTGGGTGGTTCATTCGGTTAAGGGTCTGACTCATGATTTTGACTCAGGTTGTGATCTCAGGTGGTGACATAGAGCCGCCCCCATGTTCGGCTCTGCACGGAGCACGGAGCATGGAGCTCTGCGCTGAGCTGCCTGAACTTTGGGGACCCAATTTCAGTAGTAGCATTTAAAGCCAGACCTGCCCTTGTAATTCAGCCCCAAGCTGTAGCTATTAATAAATAGTATTAATCACCACGAAACTGTAAGTCATCAAATGAATCATGTAATTTTGCACAGATTAATAACTTCTGGTTATGGGACTACTGCCAAATTAATTGTACTCTAGAGTAAAAAATAGGTTATGTGATCGAAAAAATCTTCTCAATGTTTTGTTCTTAAAAATTTGTTGTTCTTGGGGTGCCTGGGTGGCTCAGTCAGTTAAGTGTCTGCCTTTGGCTCAAGTCATGATCCCAGGGTCTTGGGATGAGTCCCACCCACATCGGGCTCCCTGTTCAGCAGGGAGTCTGCTTCTCCCTCACTCTGCCTCTCCCCTGCACATGCTCTCTCTCTCTCTCTCTCTCTCTCTCAAGTAAATAAAATCTTTAAAAAAAAAAAAGTGTTCTTAATCATTTTAAGATTGTATTCAAATTATCCTCCTAAGTAATGAGATTTTATATTTGTAGTTAGGACTTCAGTTGGTGTAAAGTATGTAGTTTGCCATAACAACTTCATCATGCGTTACTTTCTCAGAGGCAGGATCTGTAGGGCAGAGGATTTGAGGGGAGCAGAACTTATAATGAGCCAGGTCAGAAGGATGTGGGCCACCACCACCGCTCCTTGACTCTGCCATTTCCCAGTAAGACCTGGTTTCACATCTCCCCACCCCTCCCCCCAAAAAAGACTAATTACGTGATTACTACTTTTGAATCATGTTTCGGATTTTAATGGAGAAGTAACATTTAGGTTTTAGGTAAACGAGGCTAGTTACATTCTGAGTTTTCCCTCTGATCTTTTTAGTTCAACTGTTCAAATATTAAAGGGTCGTCGATTTCTAGTAAGAGAAGGGAACTTCTAAATTGGGATACGTAAGCCCAGAAATCTTCCATTGTCTCTCCCATCCCCCAGGAATAATGTATTTGGACAAAAGTAATTGCATGAGCCCTTTCGTAGCTAGCTCAGGGAATTCTGAGCTGGAGCAGGGGAACAATGATGGAAAGCCAGAGGAACATTCTGGGTATTGGAATGCCAGCAAGCGGATCAATACCCCTGCTGTGCTTCTGTGATCCCAGCACACAAGAATTCTGCCCTTTTGAACTGTGCAGGGTCTTACTGCGCTGGCCCAGTCAGTGTGGCTGATTTTCCTGATTAGGACGCCTGCATTATGGTTCAGAACCTGGGAAGTATAGGCAGAGACGTTCCAAGCCAAACGTTCCCAGAAGCCTCCCGTGGGGCACAGCATGAGCAGACACTCACCGAGACTACCACCTTCCCTAGGTTCTCAGGATTGCTTTCGTGAAAGGAAGTGTTTCGCTTCTTGTGGAGAGGTATCTCTTTTTCAGATGTGATGGAGTAATGGCAGGAAAGATTTCTCCTGGAGGAAAGTTCACTGTGCTTACATAGACAGCTTTGGAAAAAGAAGCCCTTAATATCAAAATGCAACGGTTATGGAATAAGGTGTGCTTGGGATGGTTTTAAAGGACTCTAGAAAATTCCAACTTTTAAAAAAATTCTCTTTGCTCTGTATTAGAAAGAAAGAAAGAAAGAAAGAAAGAAAGAAAGAAAGAAAGAGAAAGAAAAGAAAGAAAGAAAATCGTGGGGAATGTATCTTAAGCCCACTTTGTTCATGGGGTAATTGCCCCATGGCTTTTTCTCCCTAGTAGAGACCATGTTCATAGTATAATTAATGCTTGCAACCGGAAAACAGTATTTGTACACATAATCCCATGACAGCATGAAATTTTAATTTAACTTTTGAAGCTTTTTGGTTCTCACAAAATGGTGAGACTCTTTCAGCATTCTGTTCCCATAAACTGGACTGGGGCTAAGAAATGGAAAGAGTTGGCATTTTAGAGACGGTTATGCTCGTTAACTTCCGGTAGTCTTCCTGTGTTTTATATCCACACTGCTAAAATGCTACCTGGCCCAGCTCATTCTTCGGAAACTTAGGTGAAAGGACAGTCTGCACAGCCCTTGGGAAACAGGCATTCTGTAACATTTATTTTCTTTCAGACGCTGTGCTCACGCTGCGTGGGAGGTACTGTGAGCTCAGAGTGTGTGTGTGTGTGAGTGTGAGTGAGTGTGACAGTGAGAAAACGGAAGGAGCAGCTTCACCCAGTCCGTACCCCTCCACCCGGAGCGTGCCAAACACCTGGAGGCCTTGAAAGGGCTTGGGGGGGGGGTGCCCAGTCTGCATTTCCATCGGAACCCCTGGTTGTGGTGTAAGCTCCCCTCGTGATTCCACCTTGACCTTTGGCCTCTTGCGGCTGCACTGGTCCCCTTAGTGCGAGCTTCCCCCACTAGCAACTGCAGGGTTCCACCGGGATCGGCATCCACGCTGCCCAGCACCTGACGCGTTACAGGCACTCAGTGAACGCGCAATGCAGCAGCTTCTGTCAAGTTCAAGGATACGTGCTTTTTCTTTGGCATGTTGGGTTGTCAGCGTGGTCATCAGAGCCACGTCTTTCATGAGTAACCTAGCTTTCCGCATCAGTGCTACACTTGGGTGACCCATATGAAATAGTAATATTATGGCGGTATGAAATATTAGGAATAATACAAGTTTATTGTAACATGTAAGTGGTGTTCCACATAACTTCTTGGATAGCTACCATTTTTTAAATCTGTTTCGAAGAATAGCTTTATTTTCAGCTCTTGATTCCTTAAACATCAACAAGAAAAATCACTGTGTATATATTCTCACCTTGCACAAGATGAGCAGGATTTGGGGAAACTTACCTAGAGGCTCAAATGCTTTTGAAAGGTGTTCAGTCCTTTAGCATACTGAGCCCTAGGGCCTCTATTGGGCCTTAAAACTCCAGTGGAAACGGATCCTTGGGAATGTTACAGCAGGTTTTGGGTAGATAGAGGAAAGGGGTTGACTTCACATTGCCCCAAACAGAATGGATTGAATCCCAGGCTACATATTTGAATCACCTGGGGAGTTTTGAAAACAGCTGATGCCCGGGGTACACCCCAGACCAGTGAAGTCAGGGTCACAGGGTGAGTGCAGGTATCAGTGATTTTATTTTATTTTATTTAAAGATTGTATTTATTTATTTGTCAGAGAAAGCGAGAGTGAGCACAAGCAGGGGGAGCGGCAGGCTGAGCAGGGAGCCTGATGCGGCTTGATCTCAGGACCCTGGGATCTTGACCCACGCGGAAGGTAGACGCTTCACCGACTGAGCCACCAGGTGTCCGTCCGGGTATCAGTGATTTTAAAGCTCACCAGGAGATTCAAATGTGTAAACAAGGTGGAGAATCAGTCTTACCTTTTTGCCTTAACTCGTGTTGGCAGGTTTATAACCAGGGACCAAGAGTTGTCTGCAGAGCTCGAGAAGAAAATTCAGTGCTCCTGGCCAGAGGGCTCCCTGGGTGCCCCGCACAGGTGTGAACCATGTGGGTTCCCTTTGGGCCTGGGCAGGGGAGCAGGGTCAAGCTGTGCCTCAGCTGGTGGCCCAGGGGATCACAAGATGGGTAAGGGGGCAGCCTTTGTGCTGAGGCTGGAGCGGAGGGATTTTTTTTTTTTTAAGATTTTATTTATTTATTTGACAGAGATAGAGACAGCCAGCGAGAGAGGGAACACAAGCAGGGGGAGTGGGAGAGGAAGAAGCAGGCTCATAGCAGAGGAGCCTGATGTGGGGCTCGATCCCATAACGCCGGGATCACGCCCTGAGCCGAAGGCAGACACCTAACCGCTGTGCCACCCAGGTGCCCCCTAGAGCGGAGGGATTTTAAAGCAGGAAAAGATTTGGGGTGATGAGCTGTGCTTTATGGGATACTGGCTCCCAGTTGTGGACCTGCCAGGAGGTAGGCTAAATGCTTTGCTGCAAGGATTCTCTGAGTGGGGTCTCCGAATCACTAGCGTCGGCCTCGTGCAGGAGCTTGTCACAATGCAGACCACCAGGCCCTGCCCCGGGGCCCGGCAAGCTATTCTAGGCCCGTCCGTGCTATCCAGATTGTAGGCTGGTTTGGGGGAACCTCAGCTTCGTATGCTTTATCTTGTTGATGCCTTCTGTCTACTCTAAGGAAGCACTTCCTGCTTTTTACATGGTACAGCTGTTGGAAACGGAAGTTTGGGGATCTCAGTTCAGAGTTACAAAGTTGGTGGCTGGCAGAGCTGTGAACGGCGCTCGGCCTGGTGCCTGCGGCTCTGGAGGTAGGCTCCCGGACTCAGGGCTGCTCTTTTGAAAGCCCCTGAATCTGGGCTGTTCACCTTATGCATCTGCTTCCAGAAGTGTATGGCTAGCAATTAGTGTTAATAGATGTTTAGCTTTTAAATAAGTGCTTATCTGGACTTTGGGGTTTGATGGGGAGGGGTTACTTTCTACTTTATACAGGACTATAGTGCTTGGGTTTTTTTACAATCATGTCTGTGTATTTACATATACACAGACACATCTTTACAAACGGCAAAGCAATACCTGTTCCCATTTGAACAGGTGAACAAAAAACCTGTAGAGTTATGTGGGAGTTAGGAAAGTGGATGCCAACTGCTCCTTGTGCGTGGACCTAGGACCCTCTTTGAAACTGAGTTTTCCCGTGTCTAAACTTGCCTAAAGGTGCTTTGTGTAATGGGCTAGTGTGTTTTACACACGTTTCAGCAGCACGAGTCAGAGGCTCGTGACCCCACCTTTTGGGTGTCCTCACAGTAGGGGCTCTTGGTTTGGTGCAGAGGGCTGTGGCGCAGGTGGATGGTGGCAGTGGCCGGAGGCATCCTTTGGCCATGGAATCCCAGGGATGCCCAGTGTCCATGATGGGGTAACAGGGCCACCATTCGTCCGGACAGCAGGTAGCTGCACACTCTTTGCTTCCCCTCCAGTCCTTAGGGAGACAAGAACACATGGCGGGTTCTAGGGCTGAAAGATGGGGAGCCAGTCCTAGTACAGGAGACCTTTTTCATATGTGAAAACTGGGGCCAAGAATCTCAGGTTGAGAAATTGCCTTTGGCCGCAGATGAATCATAAAGGTATTTTCTGAAGTTAGCATCTGAGAGAGAAAGTATGATTCAGATAGGAAAGAGCGCGCACCTGCCCCAGCATCGTTACCAGAATGTGCTTATTACGACATTCTGATTGGGGCAGGGTAGTTACTGTGAATGTTTTCAGGGTGAGAAAACCAAGGACTCAGACCTAATGCGATAGGATTCAGGTGTCAGGTTCTGTTGGGAGAACATTTCAGCCCAGTGTTGTTGAAAAGCACTAGTTACTGGCTTCAGAAAATCATCAGATATTTTCCCAGTGGCGTGTCCAGGTCCTTCTGAGGGTTTCGGATCTGAAAGAGGCAAGGTAGCCACTTTCTGCACTTGGTCAGGTGAGCATGACCTGGAAAGGGAATCTCAGATCCCGGGATTAGGAATGCTGTACCAGCCTAGGTCTGTCTGAGGGCTCTTTTCGAACCCTGCTGGCCACCTTTAATGAGAGTGCACGAGCAAGCTGTCAGAGCTGGTGCTGGAGGCGGGCTCGGTAGTTAGCGAGCCCTTAAGTCAGAAGTGGGCGCAGCTCGAGCCAGTGGGACCTCCCTAGCAAGCTGGAAGAGCCGGCAGGAGCCCGCGTGCCGAGCAGATGTGGGGCTGTAAACCGCGCGGATTAGTGTGTGGTGGGGCCGTGAATCACCAGGCTCCACCGCTGGTCAGACACTAACGTGCACGTAGCACTGTGGGGCCGGGTCGCCTGCTACGAGCCAGTGTCACCCTGGCTTGCTGATTTATCATGTGTTCGTTCCCCTGCCAAGGTCAAGACGTCCGATATTCGATGTCTCTTGTTTTATGTTGAGGCCTTAGTAGAAACCCACCCAGTTCAGAGGGAGGGTAAGGACTTACTGTCCTGCTTTCTGCAGCAGCGGTGGCCAGATGTGATGGCTTTCGTGGGGCTGTGCATGTGCAGAGGAGAGAAGAGGGCGTTGTCGGGACTACGGGGACTGGTTTCTTTCTACTTACGAACCAATGTGTTCTGTCATTCTGGCGGAGGAAACCTTCGGGCAATTCTTAGACTCTGTGCTATGCTACAATAGGACGCCTCTGAACAGGGCAGCCTTGGACAAAGCCTCACCTAGCACCCCTAACTGTCTGCAGGTGCCAGCAAGTTCTCCTGCTGTGGCTGAGCTGGACCTCCGTCTGGCAGTGGCGTTCTGCTGCTAGCGGTTTCTCAGTGCCCTGTGGGCCACTCTCTGGCTTTCCCCGAAGATCATGACTTGGCCTCTCCTCTGCAGGGCTGAGAATTCCATTCTCCGTTTTCCCAACCTTTCTGAAATTCCCCTCTCCTAGGTCAAAATATTGGGTGATGATCTGCAAGTTACTTTTGTTTCACTTCGTTGTGAATCTCTGTTCATTTTTCATCCCCCCCCCCCCCCCGGCTGTGCCTCCCCAGGGACCTCCTTACAAACGTCCTAACTGAACGCTTGCTTCCTGAGACCTTGAATACCAAGGATGACTTGCCATGAAGAGTGTGTCTCGTCGTCGTCCCATATCCCCCCCCCCCCCCCCCCCCCCCCGCGCCAATGCTCTTCTGGGTGTGGTTATTAAGCAGAGAATGGGAGAGAGCCAGGGTGAGTTTGGTTGCGTAGACTTAGCAGCCTCCGTGGAAAGGGAATGCTGCATTCGCAGATGTGTCTGTCGTCCTGGGGGTGGGGAGGCTCCTACACTGCCGGGAGGCCTATCTATCTGCCTCTTTCCTGCTGGCTTAATTCTCAAGCATGTTTCCCCCAGGGGATGTGAAAGGTGGCCCTGGGCTTCATTCCACAGGCCTGCCTTCTCGAAGGAAGGGAATGCTTGGGCCCTGGCGAGCCTCACAGACGTTCTCCTCTTGACTGCAGCTGGGCGGGAGTTTGCCCCCCAGATACCTGGCAGTGTCTGGAGATATTTTGGTTTTTGCTGTAGCTTGATGGGTAGGTGGCTCCTGGCATCTGGTGGGTGGAGACCAGGGAGGTCCCACAGCACCCTGCAGCGGACAGGACGCCCCAGCACAGAAAACGATCCGTCCCCCGTCCGCGGTGGCCTTGGAACCATCCCTGTTTGCAGGGACCGTGGTCCCTAGTACAGGTTTGGTGGTGTGCCCTTGTTGTTGGGAGTGGGGCCGAGGAAGCCAGAGAGTGATGGGAAAACCTGCAGGGGAGAGCTGCTTTCCTCAGGAGGAAGGAATGCTGGCCGACAAGGCGTCTTCCCGAGTTAGCCGCCAGGTGTGGGCCCCTGGAGGCATGCGTCTGCCCTGCAGAGTAGTTACAGTGGCTGTTCCAACCATGCTTGCTGATGTGTTTGTGAACCCTCGAGGCATCTGGTTCTGGAAACCCAGCATTGACTGCTGTGGCCAGGATCTTAGAGGAGACCAGGGAAGGATAGCTGAGCCTTTCCTGAAGTCCTGGGCTTGCTTCTCCCTGTGCTAGGGCATTCCTTCCAGCCCCCTCTGTCAGCCTGGCTTCTGTTTGTGCAGACCTTTCCCTCCCTCCGTCACTGTCTCAGAGCTCCTTCTCTTTCCCTACCCGGTAGGTCTCCTTTCTTAAGCTCACACCCCCTGCACGTCCTCGTGTCCTCTGTGGATCCTGACAAGTCCGGGCAAGCAGGCACTTCCGGTGACACACCCTTGTGCGATGGAGAAAATGCTGAAGTCCACGGAGACGACGGACACTCCCCAAGGTCACACAGTTGGTTTAGGACCCGATAATGTCTAACTGAACCCCAGGGCCCTAAAGTCTGTTTTGGGCTGTGTCTTTAAAAACAATTAATATGAATGATTCTAAAATTATTACTTCTAAGGAGTCCTAAAAATAAGGGCAGTGGATACTGATTTTTGAAATCCTTCTGGCCAGACTTTCAGAGATCAATACAAAATAAATGCGGACGTGTTTCCTTATCACGTGGTATCTTTTCCAGTTAGAAATTTTGTGCGCTGCTGATGTGTAATTATAGGGGTAATATTTTTTTTAAGACTTTGTGACGAGCAGTTTTAGGTTTCTAGTAAAATGGAGAGAAAAGTTGAGTGAATTCCCATGCCTCCTGCGCCCACACATGTGTAGCCTCTCCCCCACTGTCACTGGCACTTACCCACGGGAGTGGGGCTTTTGTTACAACGGATGGACCTGCACAGACCCCTCATCATCACCCAGAGCCCCCGGTTTACCTGCGCGTTCACTCTTTTGCACGTTCTGTGCATTTGGACAAAGTATGACGACCTGTGCCCACCATGGTGGAATCATGCAGAGTATTTCAGTGCCCTGAAAATCCCTCCGCAGCCTTCTCTGACAGCCACTGATCCTTTCACTGGCCTCATAGTTTTGACTTTTCCAGAATGTCCTAGAGTTGGAATCCTACAGTGTGTAGCGTCTTCACACTGGCTGCTTGTACTGAGTGCTCTGCCTCAAGCTTCCTTCCTGTCTTGTCATGGTTGGAGAGTTCATTTCTCTTTAGTGCTGAAAACATGTGGAGCAGAAAATTTCATGTTACTACTTATGGAATGAAATTTTGAAATACATATATTTTTACTCTGACAGTTTGTTGCTCTCCTTCCTGGAGTGCTGGGTGGTTTCTCTGCTGTCTACAGTTGGTCCTGCACAATATCTCTGAAAATAACGACTCCTCGACAGTATTACTCAGTGAGGGTTGTGTACCAGATTCCTGCCAAGTGTAGGACCTGCATTATTCACTTCATCCCCCAACAACCCTCAGTTAGGTACTATTATTCCTATTTATAAATAAGGAAGCTGGAGATGAACCCGTAAATAGCTAATCCAAGACCATAAGTTAGTAAATGTAGGTGAACATCTCTCAGTCTCTCAGTCCAGATCCTGTGCACTTTGGACCCCATGCCAGCTGTGATCATGGGTGTCTTTTAACGTTGTAGGGTTGGCGTTCTAGAGAGCAGGGCTCGGGCTGAAGATTCTCTGAGGATACCATGTGGCGGTCTAGGCCACTTCCACACCTTCTCGAGAGTTGCTGTCAGGATCATACAAGGGTCACTCCAGAAAACACTCTTATAAATTCATTAGAGGTTTTAATCAAATATGTTTCTACCTCAGATGCAACAGCTGTTCCCCTCCTTTCAGTCCAGTGCTTTGAGTGTTCACTTAAAATTACCCCTTGTCTTAAAGGACAGCTGTCGACTCTGTTCTGCGGTACCTCATACCTCTCTGGGTTGGTTCTCTTGTCCATGCTGGTTGCTCTCTGTCTGTTGTTACCTATCTTTATCTTCGTTCCTTGGGACCTTCTCTTCTGTGCATTCAGTCCTGTCTGCTCTCTAGGCACCTTCCAGGCACTCCTGCCCCTCAGCTCCACCTGTTCTATAATTGCCTTTTGCTTTCTACCCACACGCCATACCGTGGAGGGGGACGGGGGTGGACTTAGCCCTGGTTAAATGCTTTGCATTCTGTACCTGTGGTAGATGACATTGCCTATGAAATCTGTTCTTTTTCTTTTTGGAGGATGTTCGGGGGGTAGCTGTAAATGCCCACCTAGGAGGTGTCAGGGTTGGGGGGGGGGTGGCAAGGGCTGGAGGTCCGGTTTGGTGGTACATTGCTGCTTAAAGGTGCTGGATTAGAGAAGATGGCCGAGGGATGGCAGAGAGGGGAGGGGAGGTGGCGAGGGAAGAAGGCAACAGATGGCAGAAGAACAGGTAATGAAGACTGGAGAAGTAGCCAAAGGAGAGTGGAAATGAGACATGAAGGACAGACTGTGGTCTAGCCTTTGTGTGTGAAGGGGTCCCAAAAGAACCTCTTCTCTGTGCGCTGGCGGGATACTTGTACCTTGCCTTCCTTGAGATTCCTTGCCCCTGCAAATGTGTTGGTGGTTTGCCTGACACTGCCTTTGGAGGCTCTTTGGGGGAAGGGTTAGGATGGGTATCCTACAGAAAGAAAAGGGAGTCCTGGGACGGAGGGGGCAGATACGCTGGAGGTTTTCCCACGAGACAGCAGATATCCCCAAACACCTGCATGCCATCAGCAGACATGCAGCAAACCCGTCCCTGCATTTCCTGCCCCACAGCCTGGTGAGGCCGGGGAGCCAGGCACTCCCTGCACCGCTGCCTCGGTGTGGGGCTGACGGGCAGGTAGCTTCCAGCGGGATTTGTTCGCTTCAGGCAGCACCTGCCAGCACGCAGAACCAGGTGGCTGCGTTAGCAGGTGTTCTGCTCCTGTGTCCTCACGGGCCAGTCAAGGTCGTCTAGTCAAGGTCGGCTCTGCTCTGGAAAGTAGGTTTTATCCTGTTAACCCTGGAAGTAGCTTGCTGATGGGGAGAAACACAATAGCAGTATTTACTGTAAACATGGTGACCTCATATTTTTGTTTTAGAGCTGGGAGTTGGGAAATTTGACTTGAGCTGCCACTTTTTTTTCTTGGCCTATAACCTGTGCTTTGCCTTGCTCGGAGGAGAGGGCCCGAAGCCAGTAGGAAGAAGGGGCAGGTTGTGTTTAGGCACACGTGGATGTGTGTGTGGCCCACGGTTTCTGAGAGTCCTGCCTCCCCCTTTCCTCCCCTGCCCCTTTCCCTCCTCCCCTTGGGTCCCGCTTCTTCCATCCCCTGTATCTATTTCTTGGCTGGTGAGTTCAGGTAAAATCCAGACGTTGTTGGCATGCATTTCCTCATCTGTCAGTGGGGCTGGGCAGCCCTACCTTGCAGCACTGCTCCTGGGGTTGGAAGGCCTGACCGTGCTCAGCAGAGCGGGGCTGGGAATGACTGAGAATGAACATCTGATGCTCCTCTGTCTGCCTCCCCTCGCTTTTCTCCTCCGCTGGCTGTCTGCTCCCTTTGTTCCTCCCTCCCTCCCCGCTCTCCCCCCTCCTGTTTTCTTTGATAGCTTTACTCAAGTGTCTGATTTCCCTGCTATAAAATTCACCCATTCTGAGTGTGTATCTCAGGGACTTAGTGAACTCAGACTTATGGATCCATCACCCAGTCCAGTTTTTTAGACCATTTCCATCACCCCTAAAAGATCCTCTGTACCCTTTGTACCTCCCTGTTCCCACCTCAGCCTCGGGCAACCTCGAATCTTCTGTCTCGAACAGATTTGCCTATTTTGGGCATTTCCTGTCAGTGGCAGTCGTGCCTGCCTCCTGCCTTCTATATCTGGCTTCATTCACTCAGTAATACCTTGTACAAGCTCATCCCTACTGTCGTGTCTCAGTACTGCGTTCTTTTTCTTGCCAAGTACCGTTCCATTGTGTGGACAGACATCTGTGTGTCTGCTCACTAGCTGAGGGCCGTGCTCATGGTTGCCCGTGCTCCAGCGCACTGCCCTTGCAGGTGGGTCCCCCCTAGTCCAGGCGCTCGGGGAGCTGGTCAGGCTCTCCACAGAGACGGGAGGGGTCACTTAAGTCCATGGAAGAGTCATTCCATCACTCATAAGCAGGGATGGGGTTTTTTCTCATAATGTATCAGGATTGTTGGAGAATCTAATAAACCAAATATCTGAAAAATGTGTCTCATGTCGTTTCTCGCTGACCTCAGGAAGTAACTCTAAATTCTTGTAATGTGGAGAAAAATCCCCAGCTTCCTCAAACTGACAGCTAAATGGAGAGCGGCTTCAGGAGGCGTATTCTCTATGTACTTTCTTCTGGAAATGTGTGGTGTGCACATGTCTCGTCTTGCCCTCGTGAAAGCGTGGAATGTGTAATGACCTGAGCAAGAAAAGCCCTGTTGCGGTAGAGACGAGCTTTAGGTGTCTGTGTGAGGATGGGCTGCGTCCTGAGACAGGTCTGAGCTTTGGGTTGCTCTGTTTTCTTTGTGGTGTGCAGCTGACACTAGATGGTTGGACGCTTACTGCCCTGTGCCCCTGCGGCTCTGGCTCCTTCCTCATGGGGTCCTGGATGCCGCTGGGCGCCCCAGTCCTCCTCAGCCCCGGGCTGGGGGGCAGGTGTCTTGCATAAGGCTCAGCGTTGGTCCTCGCAGGCCGCTGGGGGGAGGGGGGTCACCATTCAGCAGTGGAAGAGCTGGAGTTGACCGTCCCTTGCCCCCCTTAGGGAGTAGGGCATCGAGTAAGGGCAGGATGTCAGTACAGAGCGGGCTTCTTGCTGACCCTGTGGTAGCGGGCACTTCAGAAGCAGTTCGCGGTGACCAGTGTATCTTCCTGTAGGTCTGCAGATCTCAGCTGGAGCGTGGGGGTTTACGAACCCCACAACATGCATCAAGTCTTGACTACTGGGAGTCGAAGTAATGTGCACAAAAGCATCTAGAACAGCAAGCACTGCATCATGATAGAGCCTTTGTTTCTTCTCAGACTCGCAAGGTAGCCATAAGCCCTCCACGGTTAAACAAGCCAGAAGGAAACAAAAATCCTTAAGAGAATTTTAAGAGAACCTCCCCTCCATGCCCCGATTAATTTGGAAAACATTTGCATACAGTGGTCAAAGGGGGCACCTTGTCCCGAACCAGTTTTGTCACGTGGGTGCCAGAGATGCAATGATTAGCCTTCCATGGAAGGAAATCAGAAACCAGACAACAGGGCTGGATGCATTAAAACTGTGGCATCCTTTTCTTGACTGAAATTTCACCAGGTGGTTCTTGCTGTTGACAGACCTCATGGAGCGGTATTCAGTTACGCCGAGTATTATCTGTCGCTTCCTATCTGGTGTACGGGGCCCCAGCAACCTGTGTGTGTGCCGTGTGTCCTGTGTGCCAAGCGGTGTTGGGTTTCCATAGCAACGAGGTGGCAGGGGGAGGAGGACGGTTTCCACTGGTCACCTGCGCGCTGGGCCTGGAATATTCGAGGGGTTGGTGGCCTTCTCTTGTCACCCACATTCCTTACCCAGTCCGGAGGGAACCTTTGTTTATTAGTATGGCTGGTCCTTTTTGGCACCCCCAGCCCTCCAGAAAACAAGTCGCGGAAAGGTTTTTGAAAATGACAAGTGAAACTCTTCTTAGCAGCCTTAAATGATTTTTTTTAAAGATTTATTTATTTGTTTGAGAGCATGAACAGGAGAGGGAGAGAGACTCTCAAGCCGACTTAGTGCTGAGCGTGGAGCCCAACATGGGGCTCGATCCAAGGACCCTGAGAGCACGACCTGAGCCGAAACCAAGAGTCGCACGCCCAACCCGCTGCACCACCCAGGTGCCCCCCCTTATGTGATTCTTAACTGCTTAGAACCCAGCCATGAGGCCTCGCAAAGTCCTTTGAGAGGAATTTTTTTTTCTTAAACGTTGAAGGATTAGAGTTTAGTTGAACGGTTCTGTGGAGGTTTTGACCTGTGTATACCTCTGTGAAACTTACCATGATCGAGGGAGGCACAACAGCCGTCACCCCAGAGTGTCCTCCTGCTGCTTTGTCCTCTCTCCTTCCAGCCCCCCCCCCCCCGCCCCCTCTGCAACCCCGACCTGCTGTCCCTCTGGGTCCGTGCGCATGGTCTGGAATCCCCTAGGAATGGAGGCCTGGAGGGGGCTGAGCGTGTGGGGCTGGCATCTCCCGCTCAGAATGACTGTTCTGTGGCTTGTCCGTGTTGTCGAATGCGGCCGGCACTCCTCTGTCTCGCTGAGTACTGTCGCATTGGCAGTTCACCTGAGTTAGGTGCTGGTGGGCTGCTGTCTTTTTCTTACTATCAGAGGCTCATTTTCAGGAAATCACTGAAAGGAGAGCCAACAGGAGAACACACCCTTTCCCCTGTCTGCGAATGTACCCCTCCAGGCTGATGGAGGCGGGGGCGGGGGTGAGGGAGTGAGGGGAGGAAGCTTGTGCATTTTCTGACTCCTGTATTTACATCCAGTGCCACGGAGCTCTAACTTCAACCTCGACTTGACTTGTCCAGTTGAGATAAGACCTATTTTCTACCAGATTTGAGGTCCTTGGAGGCCTTGGTTTTATCACCAGCAGGAGGACAGGGCAAAGTGGCAGGTGATCGGGTGTGATGGCAGTTTGGAAAGAGAACTCCGCTCTCCACGAAGCCTTGCACATCTTAATTTCCACGTACCACTTCTAAGCCCCCTTGCTATGCTAGTCTTTTAAAAATTGAAAGAACGTGTATTACTTTTATACAGAAACTCCGTCTCATCTTTTATACAGAAAATACTGTGAATTGAACTCCCATGTAGCGTTGATTTCTGTTCTACATTCTTGTGCATAGGTTAGGTTACAAAAAGTTTAATTTAACCTCATGGTTAAAGTCTGTTGCTGCTGTTTCCACAGTTGCTAACTGAAAACAGATTCAGAGTTCTATGCAATTATTCACACTGTGAATATCCTACATCAATTCAAGCTGCTATTTGAGGAGTTTATAGGAGGGTAAATGCTTGTAATTTAAAGTTGCATATGCAACGTAGAGAAAAAAATTGAGTGTATCAAGATGTTAAATGTTTCTTAGGGAGTGTGGGTGAGTGTTTTCCACACACACACACACCCACACACTTCTTTTTACTTTTATATAATGTAAAACTCTTTTCTACTGAATGGTTATTTCTAAAAAAGAAAATTAATATTGTATACAACTTTGCAGAACTTGGCTTTTCCAACTAGGGTTCTTTGAAGATGGAAAGATTTATTTCTTTTAGAAATTCTTTACAGCCTCACTGCCATGAATATGGTAACATAGCACGTGTGCAGGGATTTTTGTGACGCATTAAATCATGTATAAGTTATCGTACTGCCTCAGTGTGTCTCATGCCTTGTCCCTCTGGCTTACGTGATGACCTATGAAAGCCCGGTGGAGTTTTCGATGCAGACCATCTTGAATCCCCAGGAAGAGCAAGAGGGGAGGGGACATGAGAGAATATCCTGGGGGTGATGGTGGAAGGAAAACAGTGCGTTGTTTCTTTGGTTTGCTATGTGCCAGAAGGGAGATACTCGCTGCATCCTTCCTCACCCAGACGAGTCCTGGTCCGTATTCCCTGCTCCCTGTGCTGGGCGGCCACAAGAGTCGAATCTGCTTTGTTGGGCTCTTTCTGTCCCGCATCGCTGGGCACTCTCCAGCAGTCATTCAGAATGAGTAGTTCTGTGCAAACATGGTCAGTTTTCTCTACCAGGCTACAGAATGGGATCTTTATGTTCAAATATTCTGATGCTGTGTGGGGTGTGGGGTGTGGCGTGTGGGTGTCTGTGTGCTTTGGTAATCTGGCAGCATGGGCGGTCTGTGTTGTCACTTTCTCTTATTTATGACTTCCTGAAATTTCTTTCTTTCAGTTCCTCTTAAAGTTATGTAAATTTAGGGAGTTTGGACCATTTCCCTTTTAACCTATTCTACTTAGTGATACATTTTTTATTTAAACAAATTTCTGAGGGTCCATGTGGGACTTGGAGGGATTTCTCTGAAATATTCTTATTTTTCCTTTGAACCGTGGTAGGCACATGGCCTGTCCTAGGGTCTGCGTGAGAGAAGTTGCATGGCCTGTGCATAGTGTCTGGATGACTTTGAACCCTAAATCATAAACATGGTAGGCTCTTTAGAGTGAATCAGATGACCCCTCCCCACCTACTCTTCCTGAGTCTAAAGCTAGCGCCTAATTTGCTGGCTAAATGCCTATGGTTCAGGGTTTTCTAAGGGATCTCCTCCACTTACCCTCCCACCAGATGAAGGTAGTGGGAGCGGACACGTTTCAGTCTGGCCTTTTGGTTAAGCGAACGTGCCTGGCCTCAGGAATGCTGTCTTCATTTCCTGTCGTGGTGAGGGCAGGAGCGTGGAGTCTGGTGGTCTCATCTGTCCCTCCCTCACCTTTCCCTTCCTTTCTTTTCCTGCTCCTTCCCTACTCCCTATCCTGGGAGTGGACTGGGGCTTATCTTGGGGGGGGGGGGGGAGGAGAGAAAGCTTGAGATCTGTCCCCATTGCTTCTGTGACCTTTTCTGACCCCGTCCTGCCTCTCAGAGATGCAGGGTGCCATCCGTCTGCCTGGGGGAGGCCTGTAACCCAGTGTGCCCTGAAGAATACCCGGGACCTGTTGTCCCCCGTTCTCAGGAACACAGGAGCTCCTGGGGTCTCCAGACTGGAGAGGAGTGCTGGGCACGGGGCTGGTTTTGCATGGCCTGTGCACACACGGTACATTGTTGCTGTTTTTAATAAAAGTTGCATTTTGGGAAGTGTTTGATGTACAGAGAAGTTTCACGGCTGGCACGGAGCATTCTCATGTACCCTACACCCAGCTTCCTTGTTGCTAGCATCTTATGTTATGACAGTAAGTTTCCCCGGTCTATGAGCCGGTATTGGTAATGACCAACAGGCTCATACTTTATTCACATTTCCTTTGTTTCCCCCTGATGTCCTTTTCTGTCACAGGATTTCCTCCAAGGTGCCACATTATGTTCCATCCTCTTCTTGTCTTGGGCTCCTCTATGACGGTGACCAGGTCTCAGACTTCCCTTGTTTTGCTGACCCTGACCATTTTGAGCAGGGCTGGTTGGCTGTTTTACAGACTGCGCCGCTACTGGGATTTGTCTGATATTTTTGTCGTGGTTAAATCGAGGTTCTGGTCTTTTGGGAGGAAGAGCACAGAGGTGAAGCACCATTCTTATTACACATGATGTTTTTTACTTCGATTTTCCAAGTTTTCTTAATTCTAGAAATTAAGATTTTTCACAACTTTGGGAATTTTGACACTTTTAGGGGAGGGACATCAATGAATTTCCTTCTGAAGCTTTTTGGCAAAGAAAAAAAATTTTTTTTAAGGTTTTATTTATTTGAGAGCAAGCGAGAAAGAGAGCGCAAGCGAGCTCGAGCAGGGGGGAGGGGCAGAGGGAGAGGGAGAAGCAGACTCCCCGCTGATCAGGGAGTCCCATGTGGGGCTCGATCCCAGGACTCTGGGATCATGACTTGAGTCGAAGGCAGACGCTTAACCGACTGAGCCACTCAGGCACCTGGCAAAGAAACTTTTCGTACTGAAGTTGTCCCCCAAAATTCATATATTAAAACCCTAATCCCCAGTCCCTCAAGACGTGACCATATTTGGAGACAAGGCCTTTAAAGAGGTAGCAAAAATAAATGAAGCTCTAGTCCAACATGATTGGTGTCCTAATATGAAGAGAAAGAGACAGCAAGCATTCTCTCACACAGACAGAGGAAAGGCCATGTGTGAGGACATAGCCAAAAAGTGGCCGTCTTTAAGCCAAGGAGAGCGGCTTCGGGAGAAATCAGTCTTGCTGACCCCTTGATCTTGGACATCCAGCCTCCAGAAGTGTGCACAAATAAATTCCTGTTGTTTAAGCCCCCCCATCTGTCGAGTTTGTTAGGGCAGCCCGAGCTGACTCACATTAGGGAGTGCGTGGCGGGGGGGGATCGGTGATCGGTGCTACTGTTCTGTGTGTGTATTTGTAGAGGTCATTGTTTTGTGAGGAGAGCCTGCTAATGCATCCTGTATTCACGTTCTTTATCCTGCGCATTCTGTACACTAAAAATAGTTTAGGCTTCAGAATTGTGTTGGGGGTTGCGTGGACGGCTGTGCTGCTGGGCACATCTTTCGTGCTTCAGCCAAGTGGGCTCTTGCCAGGGCGGCTCTTACTCTGTTGGGTTGACAGATGACGGTCCTTCTCTAGCGCAGGAATTGGCAAGTGATCTCTGAGAGCCAGACTGAGCCGTGTCAGGGGTGCCGTGGTCGCTGACTCAGTGCTCCTGTTTGCCGACCCTCGCCCTGTTGCACAAGTAGATAGAGCCTTGACTCTTCCTTGTGCGTTTGGTTTATTTTTGCTCTCAGTTCTTGGCTTTTTTTCTCGGTGAGTCCATCTCTAGGTAACGTCTCGTGTGTTCATCTGACAAGTGTGCCCGGCCCCTGCTCTGGGAGACGGCTGACCAAGTGCCACACTGCTCCAGAGGGTTTCGGAGACCTAGAGCCACCCGAAAATCCTGACTGAGGAGCGGGCCTGAGCAAGCAGACTGGGTCCCAGTTCGCCAGAGCCTCTCCCCACCCCCCATCCTGCTTTTGAAACTGTAGGAGAGTCATTTCAAGCTAGCATCCCCTCCTCCCAAATGTGGTTTTTTTTTTCTTGAAAACAAAGGCTTTTATTGTCTCTGCTTGTCGGGAAGGATGAGGGGGTGGAAGCTTCCAGAGTTGAAAGGGCTCAGAGCCCAGGGGCTGAACGTCGTCTGGACGTCAGCCCCTCCCGGCTCCTGGCCTCTCTCCCTTCTTCCTCTCTCTGCCCCTCCTGAGTCTCAGTCTCCCCTCTGCTGCAGACTCACTTCCTCGGGAGTTCAGCATCTTGCTTGGCGGCCACAGTCCAGCCTCGCGGTAGGGGGATGACAAGGGATGCTGTCTGGACCCTGTGCCTTGCTTACCCCATTGCCAGAGGGTGCCTTGGCGTATGGCCTTGTTCTCCCTGCGGTCCCTGACTCCGTATTTTTTCCTTCTCAATGGCCTGACCTCTGCTTCTGCACTCGCCCCTTCTCAACCCATCCCTTGCAGCCGCACCGTCCAGATAAGTCTGAGCTCTATTCCCTATCCTCCCACCTGGCTCCCCGTCCAGATAATTAAAGTAGCCTCCTCACTACTCTGCTCTTTCTCACTCCTCCAGGCGCTGTAAGCACATCTATGAGCCTAGCTCTGTCCATGCAAGGTCCCTGCTCTAAATACCATCATGGCTTCTTTGTGCACTGCTGTCTTTGAAGAAGAATCCTGGGAATGCAGCTAAGCACACCGCCACACACACACCCGCCATAGGCTGGGCACCCACATTTCCCCCTCTCCTGGCCTGGGCACCCACCGAGAAAGCCTCTGTTCTTCCCTTTTATGACCCACCCACCAGCACCTGCCACTTGGATTTCATAGCGTTGCCTCTGTCCAGAGCTGCCTGCTTGCCGCTCAAGCGTTCCACGCCTCCCCCGTCTTAAAAACCCACCCCCTTAACTGGATGCTCTCCCGAGAGCTTTCAGTATTCCTTCCCCGTAGAAAAGTCCTCTCCCTGTGATTCTGCTCGGAGCCTTCTTTTGTGACCTGTGTGGCCTGATCCTTTGTTTCCATGTACAGGTGAATCCGTGGGGGACCCTGGCTGCGCGTGCAGCGTACCCACCTGACATACCCACCTCGTACCCACCCTTCCTGGGACTATGTCCAGCTTTGCGGGGGGTGGGGGGGGCCGAGGTCTGGGAGGGTCCCATTTCTCTTTCCGGTGAGTTTGTTGTTGTTACTGTGTTTTCGTAGCGGGTACATGTTTCCATTCTGGCCAGTGAAGTGGGTGGGGAGCTCTGGAGGGGGCTTCAGGGAAAAGACGCTCCGTCTCGTGCTTGGCTTAGACCCAGAACAGAGGGTGAGCCTCACAGACCCCTGGGCAGAGGGCGGGCTGACCTGGGAGCTCCTAGGCTTCTACCGGCCGTGTCCAGGGGTGGGGGCCTCACTCTGTCATTTTCGGGGTTCATCCAGGAGATTAGGAAACCTTATAAGAATTGGACTTCGTGTTGAGCCCTTGACGCTCTTCTGTGGTTTAACTGTATGTGAATTTTCTAGCACATTTTATTTACGCATCCTGAAAGGCAGTGGATGACCTGGATGTCCATTTCTTAAAGACTCACTGATGTTTGCAGGTTGCTCTCAGGGAGACAGTAATGTGAGTTGAATTTGTGCCTCACCTTAATGGTTCACCATAAGCTGGAAATTGCATGTTTAAACCAGGCACCCTATGATGTTCAGCTGACCGTTCCTCCAGGCCTTTAGAAGGCAGTGTAATGGTGGTGGGTGTCTGGCTTTGTCCTCTTCCTGCTGCCCTGCAGCCCTCCCTGTGAATATTGTCTTGTGGCATTCCCCCCTTTATCTCCCCTGGGCATACTGTCTCAGGTCCCACCATGGCCACAACTGGAAGTGGGGGTGGGGGTGGGGGGGAGGGTGGCATCCCTGTTTCCTGAGGCTTCTGCTGAGATGCCTTTTATCAGTCAGCATAGCCGTGACTCCAGGCACACTCGGCCTCTTTCCGGGAATGAGCCGGCCCGTCATTGGCTGCAGTTCTTCAACTGTAGTTCCCAGGCGCCAGTGTTTCGATGGTCGTGGTGTAAAGCCACGTAACCCTGGTATATGGAGGTGCCGCTCCGTACCCCACGAAAGAGCTGATTCCATCTAGAAGGGAATTTTCGGAGACGTGCTGCTGTGTGTTCTCTGAATGTGGTTGCCGTTATGATTTGTTTGAAATGGTGGGTACCCTTATTTGTTAATACATATATTTGGATAACCTGAATTCAGAAAAGTGACCAAATGGCTAGCACAGCTGGATGAGTTTTCATGGGGCAAATACGGGTGTGTGATTCGTCATCCACATCAAGAAATAGAACATTCCTGGGATACCTGGGGGGCTTAGTCGGTTAAACGTCTCACTTCAGCTCAGGTCGTGATCTCGGGGCCCTGGGATCAGAGAGTCTGCTTCTCCCTCTGCTCCTCCCCGCCAACCCTCTGCTTTCTCTCAGATAAAATTTTTTTGGGGAAAAAAGATTTATTAAAAAAAAGAAAGAGAGAGAGGGGGAGGGAGGGAGGGAACATTCCTGTCCACATGTTCTAGGCCCCAGAGCTGCCATTGGGCCTCGCCCCTAAAGGTACTCCTCTTAAATCTTCACACCGTAGATGACTTCAGTCTCTGTTTGACATTTATGCACATGGATCGCATATGTGTATTTGGGTCGAGCCGTTTCACTGTTCTGCAGAGTAGATGCATGTTCTTGCTTGGAGCTGTAGACACTCTTTCAGTTTCTCGCTGAACCACGGGGGTCTGTGTGTATGTGTGTGTGTTTCAGGGTACTTTTGAAAATTCTTAGTGGCTTTGACCTCCTCGTGGTCCCTTTTCATCTGTCCCCAGAGATTAGCCATCTTGAACACAGATTTGACATCTGTTGCCTCAGAGCTCATCCTGGCTGCTCTGTGGTTGGGGTCTGCCTTCCACAAAATTCATTGTTTTCCCACAGACACTGTGCAGCCAGTTCAGTCGAGCATTGAGATTCATGCTAACTGCTTCTGGGTTTCGTTTCCTTTCATGGAATTTTATCCATGGAATCTGGGCTCCAAGACACATCAACATCCCACTTTTCAGAGGGTGATCCGACTGTTGGAATATCGCCTTTGATCTGTTGGGTTTTGTCTTTTTGGCTTGTTAAAGCTGTTAAGTGTTCTTACTGTTCTGTGTTGAACTGGCTTCAGCTCATTTTTCACGAAACCAGGCTGATCTCCTTGTAGAGTAAGGCTGGCATACCGGGATGGTAGCCGTCAAACCCGGGGGCAAGGAATGAGGCCCTTCACGGTTGGGGCTTCATTTTGCAGCATACGGTAAAGTGCTCAGGAGCGATGTTCATCTTAGGACTTTCAGGGCCCATGCCGGTCTCTGGATGAAATGCTCTGTCACAAAGGCTCCTGCAGTTTGGGGGCATCCAGAGACGTCGACGTCTGGTGAAAGGGGGAGGAAGGGGCTAGCAGAATAGCTAAGGCGATCTAGCGAGCATAAGTGACCAGCCTCCAGCTGTATCCGTTGCGCTGTTCCTAAGAATTGCATGGGATGAGCCTTGGCCAGTCCGGACGCACGAAGGATACTTAGGATTTGATTTATTCCGTATTCTTGTCCTCACGAGTGAGTTTGGAGCCTGCGTTCTGATGTCCTGCCAACACACTTGTGCTAGCTTCTGTACACAGCATTCCCCGGTCTCATTTAGTGGGGGCTGCTTCTTTCTAAGGATTTCGCCCCTTTGATTGCATCGTGTCCCAGTGGAATTAACTTTTAAAATGGTTTTTCTTTAATCCTTTGCATCTGTGGCTGCATTTCTCCTTACCCATAATGCAGGAGAGGAGCGGAAGACGGACTCTCTTATGGATTTGAGAAGCTTATGTAATCAGGGAGTTAATGCCACCTCTGCCTCGGAGCACATATGAGGATTCCGAGGGGAACCACATGCGTGGATTAACTGGTGCATTGCCAGGTCACAGGAGACCTCGGATTTGTGTCTTCTTCGTGGCTGTTGGCATGTTAGCGAAGTTGTCAGGTGTCTACTGAGACGTAAGTTCTAGGAGATACAAGTGTTTTGCATCAGGGTTATCAGGAAAGGAAAGAGAGAGACTGTAGGATATGTTTCATGTTTCACCACTAATTAGGTAAATGACCTTGAATGAGTTACTTCATATCTCTGAGCTGAATAAACTGTGCTTTGGCCAACTTTTGAGCCTCACGAATCTGTTCATCTCCAAGATCGGGTGTTGTAGGTACATGTCCAGTGTTGTGGGGAGGTCTAATACTGCATGCCAGGAGCCCAGCCCGGTGTCACTGAGTGAGCCGTTCAGTGAAGGGTCTTGTGTGGTTACTCCTGGAACAGACCATTGATCTGCCTTGCTCACCTCAAGGGCCAGAGCAAATGACCATCCACTTAGACAGGACCATCCTCCGGGCAAGACATTTACCCAGTAGGACAGCTAACAGTACATCCAGGCCCGGGCAGCTGTCTGTCCATCCGTGTGTGTGTGTGTGCGTGTGTGTGTGTGTGAGAGAGAGAAATACAGAGCATGGGAGTACTGTGCAGCCTTCCCTCCCTGCCCCCCTAAGCCTGGCTCATCTGCAGCTCTAAACCGTCCCAGGGTGGCTTTTCTTGGCAGCTGGTGTGAGAATGCTGCAAACCAAGCATACCTGAGCACCCAGGAAGCAGGGAATGTCCTGTGTACTTAAGCATGCATGCCAGAGGAGAGACTGGAGGGGCCCCCGGCAGGAATGGTCCTGATGGAGGCTACTCCTCACCCACCATCTCTCCTTCATCTTGTTGATCTTGTTCCCTCTGTGGCACTCACAGGTCGGTATCCGACTCTTGATTTTGGCTCAGGTCCTGATCTCAGGGTTCTGAGATCGAACCTCTTGTGGGGCTCACGCTCAGTGCAGAGTCTGCTTGAGGCTCTCTTCCCCCCTCCCTCGGCCCCTCTCTCAAGCTCCTGCTCACGTGCATTCTCTCTCTCTCTCTCTCAAATAAATCTTTTTTTAAAGATTACTTATTTACTTATTTGAGAGAGAGAGCGAGCGAGAGCACAAGCGGGGAGCGGCACGCAGAGGGAGAAGCAGACTCCCCGCTGAGCAGGGAGCCCGACGTGGGGCTCCATCCCAGGACCCTGCGATCATGACCTGAGCTGAAGGCAGACGCTTTACTGACTGAGCCACCCAGGTGCCCCAAAATAGATAAATCTTTAAAAAAAAGATCTTCATAACATTTGTGAATGCTTCACACGTGTGTTGCTCGTTGGTTTTTGGGTAAGTGAGGGTAAATGACAAGGGACTGCTAGTTACACAAGTGTTGGGTTATTTTCATGCACTTGTTTGTCCAGAAAGTATGTGAGTGCTGACCATCAGCCCGGCTCTGTACCAGGCAGCGTAGTCCAGGAAGACTTCCAGGGGGACGCGTTGGGTCTGATTTGGATTTATCACATGACCGTTTCATAATTGTCCCAAACTCCAGCAGTATATCAGTTTTATGATTATCTAGTCCCAAGTCTTTCTAGAAGTCAATCCAAAATGAGGTCAACTTCAGAGGCCTGTCATGTAGAAACTGCCCATTATGTACTCCAATGAGCACGTGGTTAAAAATCTCTTAGTAAGTGGGCACCTGGGTGCCTCAGTCAGTTAGGTGTCCGACTGTTGAGCTCAGCTCAGGCCTTGATCTCAGGATCCTGAGTTCAAGCTCTGCGTTGGAGCCTACTTAAAAAGAAAAAAAAAGTTACTAAAAAGACCTCTTATTAAGCTCAGAGGGACGTCTCACGTAAATCCCAGGGTTTTGTGTTTCATTGAATTAGATGTAGTCACATCAGTGAAGTGTTGTTGATACTAGTGTGTAACTGTCAATTAAGTTGGAAAATATACTTCTTTATTATGAAAACTGAGTGCCTTTAATAAAGCTGTTAAAACCTAGGACTGTGTTTGCTTAGAGTGACGGAAGGGGGCTGCGTGCAGTGCACTCTAGTTCACCCTCCAGGGTTCTTTTGAGCTCTGTCACTTCTGGTTAGTTTTGTTTTGTTTTGTTTTGTTTTTAAGATTTTATTTATTTATTCATTCGACTGAGATAGAGACAGCCAGCGAGAGAGGGAACACAAGCAGGGGGAATGGGAGAGGAAGAAGCAGGCTCATAGCAGAGGAGCCCGATGTGAGGCTCGATCCCACAACGCCGGGATCACGCCCTGAGCCGAAGGCAGACGCTTAACCGCTGTGCCACCCAGGCACCCCTGGTTAGTTTTTTCCATGGCTGACTTGCCAACAGCCTCCTGAGTGTTTGTGAGAATAAATGACATCGATGGAACTTTGGTAGTCTTTTTGGGAATACTTTTTTTTTTTATAAGATTTCATTTATTTATTTGACAGAGAGTGAGCGCAAGCAGGGGAAGCGTCAGCCAGAGGCAGAGGGAGAATCAGACTCCCCGCTGAGCGGGGAGCCTGATGTGGGGCTCGATCCTGGGACCCTGGGATCATGACCTGAGCCAAAGGCACACGCTTCACCAACTGAGCCACCCAGGTGACCCTAGTAGTATTTTAAACGTGACTTCAGGCCATACAGTGAGTTATCACCTGCTTCTCGGTGACAGAGGGCTCACCATCCCCTCAGAAGCATACAGTGGACGTCAGTGCTGTTTGGTTTCCTGGCTCACGTTCCCCCTTCCTCATAGCACCCCCATTTCCTTATGAAAACCTCCCCATTGTTAGGTTTTGTCAGGAGGACCCTCCACTTGTCACCATGCCCTTCTGAGGGTCAAGCACGTCTCTTTGCTTGCTGCCCCGGTAGAGGCCTGGTAGCCTCGTGGTCTCTTTGCCAGTCTCCCCCCTCCGCCAATTAAACACTTACTTTGCAGTAACTGTAGATTCCTTTGCCAGTGTGAAAAGATAGCGGTTCCCTGCTGGTAACACCTTGCAAAACTCTAGTAATGGTATCTTGACTGAGATATTGATGCAGACAGTCAAGATAGAGCACCTTTCCATCACCGTGAGGACCCGCGCTGGTCTCGCTCCAACCCCATCCTACCCGCAAGCCGTAGCCACTGTTTCCGTAATTTTAAGAGTGTCACCTGAATGGAATCGTACAGTCGGTAAGCTCAGGATTGGCTGTTTTCGCGGAGCATGATTACCTGGAGATTCATACATGTTACTGGATCGAGACTCCACGGTATTGCTGAATACTAGTCCGTGCTCCTTCATGTGCATAATACATACTTGTTCATCTGTGTGATATGGATTCATGCAGTGCATCCTGACCAGTAGGTGTCTGCCCTGAGGCCATTGCTGACCTCCTGCTTTCCTCCCCTTCACTCTCTGGAACCTTCTTTTTTTTTTTTTTTTTAAAGATTTTATTTATTTATGAGACAGAGAGACAGCCAGCGAGAGAGGGAACACAAGCAGGGGGAGTGGGAGAGAAGAAGCAGGCTCCCAGTGGAGGAGCCCGATGTGGGACTTGATCCCGGAACACCGGGATCACGCCCTGAGCCGAAGGCAGACGCTTAACGACTGTGCTACCCAGGCGCCCCTGTTTGGAACCTTCTGGGGCAGTTCCCAGTCGTGTGGTTTCTGTGATTCCCTGTATCCTTGTAATAGATGCCACTTTGCTATTGAGAACCTGAGTCTGTCAGAGCGTGAAATGATTGAGAGCACAGGGATTACCTGGTCAGATCAGCGCCTCTTGTGCTAACTGGCCGTCCAGCAGCTGGGGCTCGGAACCGTACTTGCCACACAGATGTTTGAGTTCCTCGCCTGTGCGTGCGTACAGAATTTTCCTGCACGGTCTCTGTGAAGACAGTGCTGTCACTTGGGTGCATGTGTAGAAATGTAGAAAGGTACAGAATTTCAGTGTGCTCACCCGTGCGTGCGTATGGAATTTTCCTGCACGGTCTCTGTGAAGACAGTGCTGTCACTTGGGTGCATGTGTAGAAATGTAGAAAGGTACAGAATTTCAGTGTGCTTACCCGTGCGTGCGTACAGAATTTTCCTGCACGGTCTCCAGTGCACGTGTAGAAATGTAGAAAGGTACAGAATTTCAGTGTGCTTACCCGTGCGTGCGTACAGAATTTTCCTGCACGGTCTCCAGTGCACGTGTAGAAATGTAGAAAGGTACAGAATTTCAGTGTGCTTACCCGCACGTGCGTACAGAATTTCCGTGGGCTCCGTCAACATACGTCTGCTTTCACTCGGGTTACACGGGCTTCTTTTAGCTTCTGCTCTGTGCTACCTCTGTCCTGCCTTTATAAGGATAAAAAGCTGAAAATCTTATTTTGTAGTAACCCTCTGTTAATTATTAAACGTTTAGCCTGGAATTAGAGCCTACAGTGTTCTCCAAGTGACTGGAGTCTGTTTTATCCCTTCTGCTTCTCGTTGTGAATTAACAGGAGTTCACTGTATTAGAGAAGAAGCCTGTCACTGCCTCATTCTGCTTCTTTAAGGAGTTATGGCCCAGTAGAAAGGGCCTGCTCATTAAATGCAGTCTCCGTGAAGATAGACAGCTGTTGGAATGCGGGGCATAACTGTCAGCTGGCCGAGCCATTAAGACCTTTTGGGAGGTTCGTGTCCATGAAAAGGCTCTGTGGCAGTCTGCAAAAACCCCACGTTACCTCCCGACAACACATTCCACTAAAGATGACTAATTGCAGTATTCAGTTAACTGCACTTTTTTCCATGCTCTACCTTTTTTTTTTTTTTTAAAGATTTTACTTGTTTATTTATGACAGAGAGAGAGAACACAAGCAGGGGGAGCGGGAGCGAGAGAAGCAGACTTCCCGCTGAGCAGGGAGCCGGATGCGGGACTTGATCCCAGACCCTGGGATCATGACCTGAGCCAAAGGCAGACGCTACACTGACTGAGCCACCCATGCCCCTCCCCACGCTCTGCTTTTAAGAAGGACCCCCCACCCTCCTCTCTGCCTTGGCAGCTCAAGTGGTCCCGAAGGTATTCCCTTCTGATGCCCCAGCCACCTGCCGGAGTTGTCCTGCTAAGGATCTGTCCTCCTTGTTGGCTTTTCTTAACATCTGGGGCTTAATTCTTACGACTACCACCACCTTACATGTCTCTTTGAGCTCGGTCTGTCAAAGGCTTGCTTTCTGTTCCACCCAATCTCCCCTGGGAACACACTTCACACCCAGTAATGCACAAATCTTCATGAACCGCAGTTTTCAAAACTGTTGAATTAGACCCATAGTAAGAATGGTTGTAGAACTGGAGTTTTGAGATTGGAAAGCCGAAAGAAATACAGTCAGGGTTGAACTGCTGGTTTTGATGGGTAAGGAAACAAAGGCCCAGAAAAGAGCAGTGCTTTGACCCAGGTGTGTTTTTGTATCTCTGGGGAAAGCTGGACATTTAAGCTCTTTCTTCAGTCCCTGGCACGTAGCCTGTGACTTTGCAACAATGGATGATGTCACCCTATTTATCTGCCTTACCCTGCACCCCTCCTGTCCCCCCTACCCCTGTTTACAATATAAAACAATCCAGGAAGTGTCTTTAAAGCTTTGGGAATGTACCTCTTGGGCTTTGCAGATGATTTCCTCTAAGAGAAAAGGAAAACCTGTTCTCATGTGATTGTTTCGTGGGCGCCCACAGACCTGACAGCACCAGCTCATAAGGGAGCCCCCCAGCCTTTTCTTGGTTGGGCAGGGAGAGATCCGTTATCCCACAGAGGGGCAGGGTGCACCCATCCTGCTGCCGGGACTCCAGAAGGCAGGTGGCCGGGGGAGGGGGGCTGCTGTGCATTCTTCAGAAAGCCCATGCTTGGGGCAGCCTGGTCGTCTTCTGGAACCTTTAAGTCGCCGTGCCAGAAGGTCTTTGTGTCCGTCTTCATCGTAGCCTTTTCCTTGTGGCCAAAGGAAGATGTAGAAGTTTCCCAGGGCTGTCACAGCCAAGTACCGTCGACTGGTTGCTGGAAGCTGGGTGGCAGCAATGAAGCTGTCAGCAAGGCCATGCTGCCCCGAAGCCTCGGAGGGGATGCTTCCTTGCTCTCTTCCAGTTTCTGGTGCTTCCGGGCATTTAAAATCATAGTTATAAACTGTCCACTCTTTTATAAAGAGAAAAAACATTTCTTTCTTATGTTCTGAATGTCAAATACAGTGACGAGAACCTTTGCCAGTTGTGTCGGATATTTTGGCTGTATTTGGGATCTGTCACTGTTATCTACGCCGACTTTGTTTTCCAGGTCCTTGGGCAGAGTTTTTTTATAGTCTGTCGTGGGAAATAGTTGCCTCCCTACTTTTTTGAACAGTGATTTAAAAATCCCAAGTAGTCCCATATCAGTCCTGACAGACAAATCCCTAGTTTACATCAAATCTTGTCCTAAAAGGACTGGATAAAGCACCAGAGACAAAAGGAAGCCAGGCTGCAGCTAGCTTTAAAGAAGTGACTTTGCTGGGGATGCCTGGGCGGCTCAGTCGGTGAAGCGTCTGCCTTTGGCTCAGGTCGTGATCCTGGGGTCCTGGGATTGAGTCCCGTAGTGGGCTCCTTGCCGGGCAGGGAGCCTGCTTCTCCCTCTGTCTGCTGCTCTCCCTGCTTGTACTCTTGCGCTCTCTCTCTGACAAACAAATCATGAAAATAATTTTTTAAAGAAATGACTTTGCTGAGCTTTGCCATGTTGTGTTAAACCACCCAGACCCAGGAAGAAATGGTGACTTCTTCCATCCTCAACGTGTACAGCACCATGGGTGTGGTGGGGTTCTTGGCATCGCTGTGCCTTGCCTCTGCACAATTTTGCCTGTCATCAACGAAGCACCTAAAACTTACTCCGTGTTTTTAGTTTGCTGGCGAATAATTCAGTCTGTAACCTGCGAGAAAGTGGAGGTGGGCTACTAAGCAAATTCTGAGAGCTGGTAAAGGTTGCACGACCCCCAAACCTCAGCCACAAAGCTCCGAATGTACTTTACCTTGGCTGTGGGCTGTGGCACGACTGTGTTGGGAAAATTAAGTCATTTTATTTTGACTGTATTTTTTTTTTTCTTAAGACCTAAGAATGCTTCTATTTTTTTCCCCCAAAGCTGTGAATGAACCCAGGAGAAATAAACAACATTAAGGATTGAAGATTTAGCCTGTGCGAGCTGGCTGCTGGAAAAAGTCAGCAAAGGGTTTCTGCTTTTGTGCAGTCTCATTACGATTGGAGGAGCTTATGTCTTCAATGTTTTTCCTTTCCGTGACTGAGAGGAGTTCCAAGTTAGATAATAGTTTGGCTATTTTGGTTTCATTCTAACTTCGGTTCACTGTGGAGAAATAATATTACTGATGAGATGAGGAATGTGTTTAGTGTAATAAAATCCTGCTCTCATGTAGTCCTATTGCATTTAAATAGTTTTTATAAGTATCAACCCCTCTTCCACACCATGGTTTTTTTGTTGATTTGTTTTGGTGTTTTTACAGTGCTTCATACCATTATTCTTTACCAGCAAGGAGTACAAGCATTAGATGAAGAGAAATGCAATGACTCCTCATACCTGCTAGAGTGTTTCTTTACCTTACTCTTAAATACAGACCTCAATAAGCAAGACATAAGTTTTCTTAGCATGTGTCTCAGACATAATAAACTATGCCCCTCAATAGCTTTTGTAATTAAAAAAAAAAAATTTTTTTTTTTTTTTTGCTCTTTAGAACTATTCCGTTTGTTGATTTTCAAGTTACAAGAAAGGAAAATGATCTTTATTTATAAGGCGCTACAACTCACTCGAAAGCATCTGTGTCTGCTGGATAAATTGTTCTGCTTTTCTAAGGACTTGGCCCCAGGGGCTTTGCAGGGGTGCAGGCCACCGAGATGGTAGCGTTCGCGGTGCTGCACGCTCCGCTCCGGCCCGCGGCTGTCCGCGTCTCGGGCTCCGAGACTCTCTAGGTGTTTCTCTGCTGCGGCCTGTAGCTGACACCTGCTCCCGTCCCCTCTATCACAGCTGCTGCATGACCCCCCCTCCCTGCAGGAACACGTGGCTGTCCCCTCCTGGGGCCGATTCCGACTCTGGGGAGAGCAGGGCTTCTGGCCATCAGAGAGCGTCTGAGGTTAGCAGTGCGGGGAGGGCATGACCCTGAAAGATGCGGTCAGGCCTGCAGGACTTGGGACTTGAGAGAGGCTGAAAGGGGACGTGCAGGTAGGCACACTAGCAGAGTCCCAAGCAAAAGGACGTTCAGAAGACCGCGTGAGTGTGTAGTGTTCCCACGTGGTGCCACGGACTCTGACACAGAAGAGGTGGGTATGTCCGAGTAGGACGGGAATTACCCAAACCAGAGGCTGCCGTTGGGGCTTACGCGTATGTGACCTTTCAACATGTTTTTTTCTCTCACCTCATTTTTTTTTTATAAGATTTTATTTATTTATTTGACAGAGATAGAGACAGCCAGCGAGAGAGGGAACACAAGCAGGGGGAATAGGAGAGGAAGAAGCAGGCTCATAGTGGAGGAGCCTGATGTGGGGCTCGATCCCACAACACCAGGATCACGCCCTGAGCCGAAGGGAGATGCTTAACCGCTGTGCCACCCAGGCGCCCCTCACCTCGTTTTTAAAAGCCAAGGACTGCCAGCCTTTGAGGACCTAGGGAAAGTACCCGTAAAAATCCAGGTGGTCCGGTTTAGGGCAAAAAAAAAAATCTCCCACTGAGTGCCGGTTTCCTCGGAGCTGCCCGTGGTAAGCCCTGGGTGGCAGGTGCCCCTTCAGAGGGGAGCGCCTGCCGCTTCCCTACGGACGTCATCCGGAGAGCTGCATCCTCTGTATGTGTGGCCCGTTCCTGACCTCATGAGCACTTGCTGTGCACCCCAGAGCTGCACGTTCCCCCCGCTGCTTAGCTAGGTTCCGTGGCCTGGACCTTTGACACCTGTCTTTGTGTTTTCGGGCTGCTGTAATAAAAATACCACAGACTGGACAGCTTATGGACAGTTATTTCTTACAGCTCTGGAGGCCACAAGTCTAGGATCAACGTGGTGGCAGATAGGTATCTGGTGAGAGCCCCTTGCTGGTGTAGAGACAGCTGTCTTTCCACGGTGTCCTCCCAGGGTGGAAGGGGTGAGGGGGCTCAGTGGGGTCTCTGGTGTTCCAACACCAATCCCATTCCTGAGGGCTCCACCCTCCTGACCTAATCCCCCCTCACCCCCACAGTGTCCCACCTTGCAGTATCCCACCGGGGATTAGGTCTCCACATGTCAATTTGTGGAGGACAGAAACCTTCAGTCAATGGGAAGATCACTGAAAAGAAGAAAGCCCTTGTGATGGATGAGGTCACCCGTAGTTTCAGCAGTAAAAAGTCGAAGGCTTGCAGGGAGCTCCGCGTGTCCCGAGGGAAAGGTGAACATAAGTTTGGCCGGGTTCCCTCTGAGTCGCGCCTCTCTCGTCTTGCACAGCGGCGGGTTATCTAAAGGACTCAGCGCTGTGTCTTTGAAATCGCAGTAGGCTGGGCACGTCCATGAAAAATAAACAGCCATGTGTTCTCAAAACCAGGGACACTTTGTTCTCATGTCCAGCAGTTCCTCTTCCTGTTTCGTGATTGCCTATCAGCCCTTTCACATGGCTTTTCTACTTTGAACACTGCAACACTGAGCAATCCCAGCCATGTCTGTCTAACGGGCGCGGCAGTGCTCCCGCCGTTGGTGTTCAGAAGCTCTGGGAGAAGGCTGAGAGCCCGGGCAGCTTGGTGTGAAGCCTGCTTGGGGTGCTTTTGCTCCAGCCGCTCTTGCGATTTCTAAGACTGACCTGAAAGACCAGGGCTGCGGTGGGGTTTTCCTCCTGTGACCCTACACAAAGGCAGGGCCTTAGACAAAAACCTTGCGCTCTTCACCGACTGTCTTCCTCCCCGTTCACCCTTTGCAGAAATGTGGCCTAGGGGCGCCTGGGTGGCACAGCGGTTAAGCGTCTGCCTTCGGCTCAGGGCGTGATCCCGGCGTTATGGGATCGAGCCCCACGTCAGGCTCCTCCGCTGTGAGCCTGCTTCTTCCTCTCCCACTCCCCCTGCTTGTGTTCCCTCTCTCGCTGGCTGTCTCTCTCTGTCAAATAAATAAATAAAATCTTTAAGAAAAAAAAAAAGAAATGTGGCCTAGTGCCATGTGACAGACATTGGTATAGGAGGGAATAAGCACAGATCCCATCTGGGCTTTGTCCTCACGGACGTGCTGGTCTTGCTGTGGAGCTGGAAGCCTAAGCAGAGGACGGTCAACAGGGTTCGGAGCCGTGCTCGGCCATACACCCAGGATGTTCGGGAGGCCGGGAAGAGGGCGTGTGGTGCCGGGGTAGAGGAAACAGGGGCCTTGTGCGGGGTCGAGCCGGGCACAGTGAGTCCATGTTGGTGATGGGGTTGGGGGTGTGAATGGAGGGGACCCAGCCAACACAGCCCGCAGACAAGGACCGTTTTCTCCGGGGAGAAAGAACAAAGGCTTCTTAGTCGCGGCGGGTGTGTGATGTCGGGACAGGACTCCTGGTGCCCAGAACAAGGCCTGATTTGCATGGTAATGCTAGGCTGTATTAGACACAGTGGTTCCACCTGGCCCGCTGGGCCTTCTGTGTAGCTGCCAGGCACCGCAGAGACTTCTCTATGCGAGGCTGCCTGCTTCCTGCGCTGGGTGGGTTTTGCATGGCAGGAAATTACAATGAAATTTTGGAGGTGTCTTGTTTTTTTGTGTGTGTTCACGAGAGCTGTAATGGTTTTCTCGGGTACTTAATCCTTTCTCTAGAACAGTGGTTCTCAACTAAGGATGATTTCTTTTTTTTTTTTTTTTTTTTGGTACCCGAGGGGACATTGAGTCGTATCTGGAGACATTTTTAGGTGTGACAGCTTGGGGTGCCGGATGCTACTGGCATTTAATACGAGGAGAGCAGGGATGCTTCTAATAAACATTTTGTGCCCAACGTAGCCTCGCACAACAAAGAATCATCCAGCCCCAAGCGTCAGCAGTGCTGAGGGAGAGAATTGGGACGTGAGATTGCACTGTTCGGCTATCCCATGTTTTACTTTTTGGACATGTGGGCTGTTCCAGGGTGCGAGCTGTTATTGGTGGTGCCGGTTTGGACGTTCTCGTATGGGTCTTTGACGTACAGACGCGTTGCTGAGTTGCAGGGCATGCAGCCTGGCTTCCCGAGTGGGCCCAGCGTGCAGCAGGAGCAGGGACTGGGAGCAGCCCAAGTGTGCACTGGCAGATGGAAGAAGGAAGAGAAGACGGCACATCCATGCAGTGGAACGTCGTCCAACTTTAGAAGGGAAGGCTGCCGAGCGTCACACGCTGTAGCACGGGCGAACCTTGAGTCCTGTGAGCAGACCAAAGGACAGTACTCTATGACTCCACTTACACGAGGTGTCCAGAGCAGTCCGGTTCATGGAAGGAAAGAAAGAATGGTGGTTGCCAGGGGCGGGGGGAGAAGGGGAGCGGGGCATTGTTTGGGTGTACAGTCAGTTGTGCAGGATGAGGTCGTAGAGATCCGTTACGCACAATATGGTTCTACTTAACACTCCTGAACTGTGCACCTTCACCACGGCTGGGAGGGTAGATCGTGTGTGTGTGTGTGCGCGTGCGCACAGTGACACAGTTGCAAGTGCCACCCATTTTACTTTCGGGCACAGCGGTGCTGGAAGGGCGGTGCTGTGGTTCCATCCGCATATGGGCTGCATGGAGCAGCTCTGCACGCTGGCACGGACCCTCCGTTTCCCGCCAGAGTGCGCTCGGGACACAGGCGCCACGAGCATCACAGACCGAGAAGATACCCTGAAGGAGTCCGAGCTTCTGTAGTTGTGGGAGAAAGTGTGCAAGGGCAGGCTGCGCAGGACGAGGGCCTCCGAGCATCCACGCCCATCCGGCTCAGGGAGCCTGAGAGAGGCAGGCCCTTCTGTGCGGCCAGGCCCCATGGGCCTGAGCCAGGCATCCCCCTGTGCGCCGTGGGTCTCGGGATCCCAGCATGAAGAAGGGCGTGTGGAGCGATGGAATGGGAAGACACGCTGCAGCGTGTGGGGCCCTCGGCATCCGTCCCTGCCTGAGTGTGACCTCGTACAGACCCTTGTCAGCCGTAGAGAACACGGGTGCTGTATCGCTTCTGCCTCCCAGCCCTGGGCAGCTTCTTTCTACTGAAGAGCCATACACAGATGGAGATTCTAGAAAATGTAGTTCCCATTTTAACCAGGAGGACCCACCACTGATGTCCAAGCTACAAACACCAGACTTCGACTTACGGTATCTGTTCAAAGGGACACCTGGGGAAATTCGTGTTCCTTTTTTTCCCTTTGCTTGATTACAAATCTGCACTATTTAAACCAGGAGGCGTTTCAAGAGGCATTTGTGTCTTACCCTGAGAACTTAACTACCACTTAAGTCAGGCTTTTTTTAAGTGGGGGAGATGTGGCCTGGTTTCTGCCTGATCCACTTAGGCTAAATTTTTGTAAAATACCCCATTTATATATTGCGACTTTTTCTACTTCAAAAGTTTTCTGTAATGCTATAACAGCTAAACGGGGAAAAGGAAACTTTAGGTTTAAAGGAAACGATAACATCTAGGTTAACTGAGCTTCAGGATTTTTTTTTTTTCCAGGCAGCCTCATAAAAGGACTTAGAAACCATTCTACCTCAGTAAATAGCTTGGAGCATTGTAAATGAAGCCTTCTCCCCGACCACGTCCGCCTTGCTGCCTCATGTTAAAATTGAGAAAGGGATCATTTGTCACTGAAGCCTAGGGGCGCCTGGGTGGCTCAGTCATTAAGTGTGTGCCTTCGGCTCAGGGCGTGATTCCAGGGTCCTGGGATCGAGCCCCACATCAGGCTTCTCCGCTGGGAGCCTGCTTCTTCCTCTCCCACTCCCCCTGCTTGTGTTCCCTCTCTCGCTGTCTCTATCTCTGTCGAATAAATAAATAAAATCTTTAAAAAAAAAAAAAAAAAGAGTCCAGAAGCCTAGCCAGCCAGTCCCACCTTGTACACTCACAAATTATAAGTGAAATAGTTTGACTATGCTTGTGTAACACTTTAGACCTTAAAAATGTTTTGAAATTTTTTTTAGGTGACAGAGACAAAAGTAAGTGACTTTCTCTAAATTGGGTAGTTAAGTAAGTGGTGGAGGCAAGTCTTACGTACTAGATCTCACACCTCCTCTTTTTTTTTTTTAAAGATTTTATTTTTAAGTAATCTCTACACCCAGGGTGGGGCTCGAACTCACAACCCTGAGGTCAAGAGTCACCCAGTCCCCTGACTGAGCCAGCCAGGCGCCCCTCGCCTTTGTGAAACCTTCCCTGATGCTCCTCGTCTACCCCCCCCCCCCCCGCCTACCCACAGCATAATACAGTTTTGCAGCTCAGGCCCCATGCGTGTCCGTACTGCACTTGTCACCTGGAGTTTGTATCTGTCCAGGTCTGGTTCGGAGACAAACCATGCCGTAACTTGAGCAGAAAACGCCTCCTATGAAGCAGGATTCAGCACGTTGGCCAGATACCAACACAGCATTCCGTCTCTGTCTTGTCGGTTGTGCGACGAGGAGCACGCGCCGTAGGCTGTAAAGCCCACCAACCTTTAAACACTTATTACTGTATGGCTCCGTTTTATAGAACGGTTTGCTGGGCCCCAGTGCAAAAAATTAACTAGTAACAGATAATTAGTCAGATTCACAAGTAATCACTCCTACCTGTCCCAGGAAAAAGGGAACTCTTAAAGAACACACAGCAGGGCTGTAACGAGCAAGCTCTGCCTCCAGGACGGAGGAAGGGGGAGCTCAGGAAGCAGCCCATGCCTCCCGGCTGAGCCTCAGAGCTCCGTGGAGCGGATGTGCCTGCAGCCCACTGACCGTGGGGACATTCACTGAGCCACACGGGGCTGGCCAGCCGCAGGCTGCCCCCCGCTGCTGTGCAGTCTCACCGGGGAGCTGGCCGGGCTGGTGACGTGCCTGTGGAAATGCCTCCTGGGAAGGCACTTGGGTGACGCTGCTGGGGCTCACTGGAACTTGCCAGGAAGCCACCGTGCTGCTGGGCGCTGCACATGACTGCCGTGTCCACGGGAGCAGGCCGAGAGGAGAGCAGGCTGGAATTACGAAGGGAAGGCCTGTCCTCCTCCTGTGTCCCTTCCGCGCCCTCCGCTGACTGTGCTCATCGCGGGGCCAGCCAGCAGAGCGGGAATGTGCACAGGGTCCCACTGCAGTGTCTCCGCATGGGGCTGTGAAGGGCGCATCTGGGGCCGAGGCGGCACGTTAGGCGAATGGCCGCAGCATTGGAATAAGTCGTTGACAAAGCCTTGTTTCTCCTCCTGGCTTGTAACCTCCCTGACATACGGTGGTGTTCAGAAAATGCTCCCTGAATGTCACTTTCCAGACACCCTTTCACAGACAGGCCTGTGTTCCCTGGAGTGCAGTGATGATGTGGTCAAATGCAGTCCTCATGCCCTACACCTTTTGCCTCGTCTGGAGGAGGCGCATACCTCAGGCCTTGCTCTGCCCCAGGCGGGCAGTGGAGCCGTGGCTCAGAATGAATGCTCCTCTGGTACGCCATCCAGCTGGCCTCCCTGATACAAACCCCCTCCCTTCCCTGTTCCTCCGTGAGCAGTCCTCCCTTTTTCTGTTTAGACCCCTGGCTGCTAATTGCCGCCTCCAGATCTCATCTGGCTCTTCTGATGGACTTTTCCCTAGAGATCTGTGTTGGCCATGTGCCCCCTTAGAACACGGGTTCATCACCCAGTCCCCTCTTCCTTCCATGCATCTCATCGGCCTAGCTCTGTCCCTTCAGCTGCTGTGGTCCCTCTGTCCGGGCCACATCGGCCTTTCCTTGTGATAGGGCCTCATGTGACAAACATTCCTGTTAGAGAGGCTAAAAGGAGTATGTGAAAATCTTCAGAGCAGACCCTCATGTTCCTGAAAGCCTTGAACGAAACACCAGTTTGCTCATTTGCGTCCAAAGCCTATGAGGTGCACTGTGGTTTATTTGCTTAGTTTTGGGGAGGCATTGTTTTATCTTTTCTCTTGCTTTTTGATTTAGGTTCTCATCTATGAGGAAAAGAGTTTTTTCTTTCACCACTAAGATTTTATTGGCGGTTTAGATGATGCGTACATGGACATTTCATTTTGTACACCTTTTAACATAGATAACCAAAGATCTAAAAAGCTGTAGTCTATGATTCTTTCCTGAACTGTTGTTCTGGTGACTTTCGAGCTTAAAATGTGGAGGCAGATTTTCCTTCAGAAGATATCGAGTACCAGTATGTTCTGTGTTGATAATTGTTCAGTCACAGATCCCGCTCATTCACAATTCACAATTTACTCTCCTTAATGCATGTTCAGATTGTCAGGTTTTCAAGGCACGTTGACAAAGTGTTGAGGGAAGCTGCACTAGCGTGCTCAGGGACTGTGAGAGCCAGGATCAGGGAACGGTTTTCTTCAGGAAATGTGGGGATAGAAGCAACCTCCAATGTTCAGGACACATTAAATACACAACCGTGACTCCAAATTGCCGTGTCGTATGCTTTTATTGGCCATGAAAACTGCTCCCCCACCCATGGAATGTCAAGTTGACCCCCAGACAGCCACAGCCTTCTGGGGTTCAGTATCGCACTCTTGTCTGGTTGTACCAAAAAAGAGGCAGCAAATGATTTCACCTCTTAAACAAACAAACATTTACACCTAACTTGGATGAGGTGGCATTCCCACCTTAAAAATATTCATAGAGCCCCAACTAGGGGCACCTGGGTACCTCAGTCAGTTGAGTGTCTGACTCTTGGTTTCAGCTCGGGCTGTGATGTCAAGGTTGTGAGACTGAGCCCCGTGTAGGGTTCTCTGCTTAGCACAGAGTCTGCTCGATGTTCTCTCTCTCGGTCTCCCCCTCTGCCCCTCCCCCCACTTGCACAGGATTGAACACTTTCTCTAAAATAAATTAATCTTAAGAAAATATTCCTAGGGCTACTCAAAAGCTTACATTTCCAGAATAGCAATGAGATCGTCCTCTGGATTGTCCTAGGAGACAGGGCCCACCAGTAAGACACGGGGGTATGATCTTAGACTGGTCTTCCTCCATTTCTCCTTCTCTAGAGGCTGGACTCTCCTCAAGCTTTAGTTTCTTCGTTTCCTGTAGGTAGATCTTTAGTTTCTTGGTTAGCCCCTCCAGCCTGGTTTCCCTTGTGTTGGCACTTTTTTGTTTGAAGGGTTTTACTTCGTTTCCACTTTAGCGGGAGCAGGGGTAGCCGACAACTTGAGGATCTCCTCTGAGGCTCCCTCACTACCCATCTACCTGAGTTGCCCTTTCTTCTGGGCAAAAATCTTGGGCATTGGAGAGGCTGCCAGCCAGTGCCAAGATGCTGGAGAGAAGGAGCCGTCTGGAAGCTGGGCTGCCTGGCTGGTATGGCTCCTCCCGCCGCAGCGGGGAGCTGGTAATGATGACTTGTGAAAGTCTCCACACATCTAGGTGGAAGTTTCCAGTTTCCAATGGGCTTCTCTGTTACCAAAGATACACACTCAGATTATTGCACAACTTGATACTTCCCCTGGGTGAGTCAGCTTTCCTTTCTGAAGCAACTGGGCTCGAGGAGAATGAGTAAAATATTCAAATTAAGCAAGCTGAAGCAGTAACTTCGGGGATTTTCCTGTCTAACAGAAGCCATTGCTTTGTCATGGAGTGCCTGTTGTCTGGACAGTGAAGCATTCTTGAGATGGAACTGATAAATCACAGGTGTGATTCATGGCCTTTGAAATAGGATATTGGTCTTAATGTTCTTCTTTCATTTTTATCTCTGGTCATTGTGATTTTCTGAATTACTGGAGTTGAACACCTCGGCACCACTGGCCTCATTCTTCTTTTGGTCTGTCGCGTCATCTCCAGCCACATCGTGAGGCCTTCCCTTACAGCTTCTAGAGTCCTTGCTCACGTTCGTTCTCTGCCCTGTGTTGCTGGGAGCCCTTGTTTCTATTCAGTGCCAAGATGGAGTCAAGGATCTTCGTCCTTGCCGTTTCATTCTTGGGCAGGAGAAACTCATTTTGCGTCTGCCTACAAGATGAATCTTCCAGCAGTATTTGCTTGAATAATGTCACTTCCCTGCTTCCACGCCCTACCTTCTCTGGGCCCCCACTGTCTACAGGATATTGTCCAGATTCTGATTCAAGGTCAAGTTCCTAATCTTCCCCCTTCTGGCCTTATCTTCAAACACTCCCTTGTGAGAGCTTTACACCCTGCCAGGCTGACATTCCTCGGACGCGCCTGGGCTTCCTGCCTCTGCCCCTGTCTTCACGTCAGGACCCCACTTTGGAATGTCCTCCCCCATCCACGCTCCTCCTTTCAAGTTGTGTTTGTGGCCCTTCCTATTTGTGAAACCTCATTTCCTCCCCTGAGACAGAGGTGAACGTTGCCCCTCGCATTCCCACTGCACTAGACGAGAGGCGTTTCGGTCTGCCACCAGACTCGACTCGTTTGCCTCGGTGGGCCTTCATTCTCTATCATCTGTTACGCCCCTTCACTGAAGTACGGAAACTGTGTTCCAAAAAGACTCTCCTTAACTGTTTCCCTCCCTGGTGTATCCGGCCAGAACATTTCCCTAAGAAGGATAAGACGTTCTGCACATGGTGGGACATCTGAGTCTTCCCTGGGCCTGCGGCCGTGAGTCCGCCACATGGAATGCAGGTTGATAACTCAAGGTGTGGAGTATGTGGCCTGGCGTGGGCACTTGGGGCTTTCATTCTGTGTGTGGGAAGGGCGTGGCACATGGGCCTGCAGCGTGGGCATGGAAGGATTTGTCTCTGCCTGCCTGCCTGCCACTTTGCACGGGGACTTTTCTGAGTTGGAGCCAGGGACCTCAGGACCTTTTCCCGACTGCTGGCGGCCGGAACTGCCCTGCGGGTGGCCCCGGTGTCCCACAGACGTTCGGCAGCTGCCTCGGCTGGGTAACAGTGCCCCGCGCCGTGACCGAGTGGTCGATGCCGCACGTGTGATGCACTGTCAGATCCTGGTCCCCAGCGTCCCTATCGTCCAGGGGAGCGCGCACATCTGCTGTATTCTTCAGCACGTTGAAGCCTAATGAATCCCACCTAAGGGGAGATGTTTGGGGGCGGTGGGGGAGTATAGAATGGAAGTGTTCACTGCTGCTTTTTGTTTTATGGCTACTTTCCCTGTAAGCACAATAAATTTCAAAGAGAAGCTTTCTCCTGGCAGGGAAGCCAAGGGGTGGTTAAAAACCCAGCTACTTTATCTCCCAAACCCAGACCCGTCATTTTCTGGGAAGTGTAGGTGGAGTGTGGTCAGGACCAGGCAGAAGGTTGTTTTGCAATGCAGTCCTCATTTATAGAGGACAAACTTTAGGAGTCTTCACCGGTGAGAAGGCATCACAAGATCTTTGTGGTGAGGCCAGACTAGATGACAGTGTCTCCCAAGAGTCTCACAGAGTTTGTTCATGGAGGGGTTTGTGGGGATGAGACTGAAAAACCCACCCAGCGGGAGCCGAGCCGCACCCCGTGATGTGTCCCCTCCAGGGCGTGCTGCCTTCAGCTGCCCTACGACCCTGCAGGGCGTTCATCCTAGTGGTTTTCCCTCAAGACTGTCTTGTGATACCCCAATTCGGTGGCAGTCATGGTAGGGAGGACCCTGCCGCTCACGCTTGTAGCGGGTCAGAATCCTCTTGTCGTTAGATACTCAGGAATGTGTGATTACTCTAAATGTACATAACACAGAACTTGACCATTTTAACCACTTTCAAGAGTGCGCTCCATGATACGAAATTCGCATACTGCAACCATTAACCGTTGTTCCAAAGGTTCCATCTTCCCAAACTGAAATTCTGTACCCACCAAACCATAATGCCCACTCCCCCAGCCCCTGCTGACCTTTATTCTGTGTGCTGTCTCTGTGAATTGGCCTCTTCTAGGTCCCCCATATGAATCACACAGTCCCTGTCTTTCTGTGGTGGCATATTTCACTGCATGTCACGTCCTCAAGGTCCATCCATGTGGTAGCAGGTGTCAGAACATCCTTTCTTTTTAAGGCTGACCTACATTCCATTGTATGGATGGACCACATTTTCGTTATGCGTTTACTTCTTCATGGGCATTTGAGTTGTTTCCACTTGGAATGCATAACCGTTGACAGGTGAAAACAAAATTCTTTTTTTTTTTTTAAGATTTTATTTATTTATTTGACAGAGAGAGAGACAGCCAGCGAGAGAGGGAACACAAGCAGGGGGAGTGGGGGAGGAAGAAGCAGGCTCTCAGCGGAGGAGCCCCATGTGGAGCTCAATCCCAGAACGCTGGGATCACGCCCTGAGCCGAAGGCACATGCTTAACGACTGCGCCACCCAGGCGCCCCCTGAAAACAAAATTCTGTCCTGAGAAATCGGTGATGGAATGATTCGTACTTTGTAAATGTGCATTTCTGAAACCATTCAAAATACAGGCCAGGGCACCTGGGTGGCTCAGTGGGTGAAGCGTCTGCCTTCGGCTCAGGTCATGATCCCACGGTCCTGGGATCGAGCCCTGCATTCGGCTCCCTGCTCAGTGGGGGGTCTGCTTCTCCCTCTCCCTCTTCTGTGTACATGCACTCTCCCTCTCTGTCTCAAATAAATAAAATATTTTTTAAAAACGCAAAAGCTCAGGCCCTACCCTGGACCTGCTGATCAGATCTGCATTTTAAACCCTGGGAGATTTGTCTGCACATTACAGTTTGAGAAGCGTTGGTCTCTGAAGCCTAGAAATGTCCTCAGAGCAGGAACTCCACCTTGCAAGACCCACCGTCTCCCACACGATCTACCAAGTTGTGTGTGCACAGTACTTGCTCAATAGCTACCTATTAAAGAGTAAATACCAACTCTGAACTCCCCCATGTGATGGCCTTTTCGTACTCACTCACCCCACCAAAGCATTTAACTGCTAGTATTTAGGCAGTAGTTACTAGGTGCAGACCTAAGTTACGGCCTGCATGCCTTCTTGCTGTGTTCTAGATTTTGCCCTTATAATCGTATTATACTCGATGCTTGGGAAGCGGGGAGGGAGGAGATGAAACGGATCCAGGCGCTCCTGGAAGGACTGCCACCTGCCTAGAGAGCTGCAGCCCTCAGGTCCCTGTGTGGGGGGCAGGTGCTGTGGACCCAGGTAGTGACCCCAGCTGGAGCGTTGGTAAGCGTCCCCTGGGGCTTTCCCTACCCCACCAGCTTCGCCCGCCCTCCTTGGCAGTGTGCACTCTGATGGTGGCGGTGGTGATGGCGGCTTCTTCGACGCTCACGCTTCCTCCTTTATCCCCTGCCCTTTCACTGGCCCCTGTTCTGCCAAAGCTCTAATTACTGGGGACCCAGGGTTTCCTTCTCTGTGGTTCTCTGCCCGTGGCTCTGTCTTCCGTTTAGGTAGTATCCTTCAGTCTCCCCACCCCTCTCGTCCTTAAATATCTTGTGCCGGGGGTCTCTCCATGTGTAGGCCACCTGTCCCTGGGAGCTGTCCTCCCGCTGCCAGCTGCCCACTGCCCCCTCCACCAGGAGGCCCCTTGGCCTCTCCCATGGGGCACGTCAAAACCCACGCTCTCCACCGCGTGTTACCTGCACCTTGCCACGACATGGCCGAGGCTGTAATCTTGGGCGGGTGGAAACTTACTTAGAATCTGTCTGTTATTACGTTGGGATAAAATTGTCTAGACTTTTGAAACCAGTTATTAACAAAAATATGAAGCAATCCATTCAGTGAGGAGTAGTCATTTAGTTTTGTTGATGGTGTTGACTTGCAATGAATAATTGCTTTGTGAACCGAAGAGTTCAGCTGCCTTGGATCTAGGTGGAGGTTTTGGGGAAATACCATGCATTTGCAGAACCGAGGCATCATCAGTCGCTTAGTACCCAGCTTTTTAGCTACAGAGGGAAAATGTACTGCTCTAGCACCTTGTGAGGGCTTTGGAAGTAATTCTTAGCTTAGCCATGGCAAACAGTCGAGCCGTGAACTTGTAAACTGTACACAGATAGGCTCGTAACCGTTAAACTTTTCTCGCTAGTTTTCCTAGCAGTTTGTAAAGATAATAGCTTTTTCGTATAACTTCGGGGTTGGCAAACTTGTTTTTGTAACAAGCCAAGTAGTAAATATTTTTGGCTTTGTGGGCCAGAATGCTCAGTTCTGTCCTGTAGCAGTAGGTAAACAAGTGGGTGTGGTTGTATTCCAGTAAAATGTTATTTACTGGGAAAAAAAAAAAAGGGCAGCTGGCTGGGTTTAGCTCATGGGCCACAGCGTGCCAAGCACTAGTACAGAAAGCGGGGTGGGTTAGTTGCTGCTGAGTCGATCATTCGTGTATCAGAAAAACTAGGATTAAAGCTCAAGATGTCTCAGGATTAAAGTTATCAAATGGGCAACATTCAAGCTTTTCATGAGTCAGGACGTGTTCATACATACGTGTGTAGCACAGAGTCATGAATGCCATAATATGCACGGTGTGGCATAGTCTATTAGGGCTGTAATCAAAGAAGTTGTTAAGTGTTAGGGATGTGGAGGAATTGGAGCATTCGTACGCAGATGGCCTGTAAAATTGTGCAGCGCTAGGGGACAGCCTGACAGCTCCTCGAGCCCTCACCACACTCACTCTGTGACCCAGCAGCGTCATTGCTAGGTGCAGACCCACGGGAAATGAAGACGCATGCTCACACAGAAACTTGAACACCCGTGTTCGTAGCAGCATAATAGCCGGAAAGGAAAAACTCCAGTATCCAGCAGCTGACGAATGGAGAAATGAAACGTGGTATTCCATACGACGGAATATCATTCAGCCATAAAAAGGAATCAGGTTCTGACAGGAGCTACCACATGGATGAGCTTTGAAATATTATGCTGAGTGAAAGAAGTCAGTCACAAAATGTCACATGTTGTAGGGTTCTTTTTTTTTTTTTTTTTTTTTGAGATTTTATTTCTTTATTTTTGCAAGAGAGAGAGAGCAAGCATGGGGGACGAGGAAGAGGGGCCGAGGAAGAAGCAGGCTCCCTGCTGAGCAAGGAGCCCAATGCGGGACTCGATCGCAGGACCCTGGGATCATGACCTGAGCCGAAAGCAGACGCTTCACCGACTGAGCCGCCCAGGTGTCCTGTAGGATTCTTTTTATGTGAACTGTCCAGTACAGACGAATACATATAGACAGGTAGTAGGCTAGTGGGTGCTGGGGCTGGAGGGGATCGGGAAGTGACTGCCCACAGCTACCAGGTTTCTTCTAGGCTTAGGGAAGTGTCCTGAAACGGGACGTGATGCTTGCACAGTTCTGTGAGTGTACTAAGTAGCCATTCAGTTGTACATTTATATGGGTGAGCTTTGTGGTATTTGAATTCTGTCTCAATCAAGCAGTTACAAACATCTAAGTATGGGATTAATGTTATGAGAAGTAGTGAATAACGGAATCCGTCCTTAGTGTTGGGATGAAGGAGATCCAGAAGGCAAACCCGTATCTTTGGATTCGCTGTTTCGGGTTGTGACTGTTTCTGAGCACTCATGCTCTTTTCTGTTCCCTTGGTGAATGGTAGCCCTCATCTGCCCCTGCAGAGGCCATCCCAAGTAAGAATCAGTGCAGCCTCAGGGCCCCGGAGGGGTCCAGGCTGATCCCAGAGCCCGTCCTGGAACCTGTGGGTTTAGAAGCTCATGAGACGTGCTTCTCTGTTCCAGATTGAAGAGGGAAGTAAAGCTGCGGAGGTGGACAAGTTACTGGCTGGGGACGAGATCGTCGGCATCAACGACATTGGTCTCTCGGGGTTTAGACAGGAAGCGATTTGCCTGGTGAAGGGGTCTCATAAAACCCTGAAGCTGGTGGTGAAAAGGTAAGACCCATGCCTCATGCCATCTTTACAAAGATAAGTGAGTGAAAAAACAGAATGTGAAGCGGCTTGGCTGGTCTGTGTCCCTGCAAGCAATCCCAATTTGAACTTGCGGGGGCGGGGGGGGTGTGTGTGCACCTAAAATTCTATTTCTTGGCCAAGGATGAAGCGTGTGCACACATACAGTTATATCTCTTGGCCAAGGATGAATCCAGCATCAAAAACTTAAAAGATGCCTCCTTGTATTGCTACGGATTGTTCATGTGATTTATGAAGTGAATTTGAAGTCTCTTCTCTTCAGCGGTATGTAAATCATTAGCAGAGAGCTGGGCTCAGGTTCCAAATGAAGTGTTGTTCCTACTGTTTCCACAAGGTGGCAGGCTTCTTTCTGCGTTTGCATTTTTTATGCTAAATTAGGGCGTGACTGCACCCAGACCTTAAGTTTCCAGGGCTGGCCTGTGATCTGCAGGGGAGCAAGCTGCCTGTTCCTAGAAATCAGATTGCCGATGGAAGTTTGGAGGACCTTAAGAGGTTAGAAAAGCGGGATTAGGAATGTGATGCTTTTGGACCCAGGAGCTAGCACAGTACTCCTGGAGCCCCGTAAAGGTACTTGGGATTTGTTGTCTTCGTATGGGACTATTTCTCCACCTTGCATTTTGTAGGTTGGCTAATTCATAGTAAAGTGTTTGCGTGTGTGTGTGTGTGTGTGTGTGTGTGTGTCCCGTTTTTTTGATACAATTAGTACAATCTTTGCAAACTTGGCTGTAAATTTTTTTAAATAGAGTCAAACATTTACTTCAGTTTTTAATACATACTTGAAGTCCTCTTCTGAAAGGACTTTATTTACTCTTTTTTTTTTTTTTTTTTGACTCAAACCATATCCAAGGAGGAGGCTCAAAAACAGGGCAGAAAAAACTCTAATGCGTTGCCACACTGAACTAGCAACCTCACATCTAAGTGGTACAGGCCATCCTCTTTGTGAATGGTAAAAATAAACTCAGATGGCAGTTGGGAAGCCCTGTGGAGAGGCTGAGGTAGGAGAGGGGCTGTCATTTGTACAGTTACTCGTCTGCGGTCCCGTTAATGACCTTGCTAAGGCAGGGTGTGTGTTCACACAGGGCTCTGCGGGAAATGGTGCTGAGATGATGATGGGAACGGAAGCTGGGTCCACAGAGGCGAGCTGGGCGTTATCCGCTGTCTCTGGGAGTGCTCACCGGCCCCCAGGCTGAGTTGGGTTGCCCTGCTTGGTGTCCCATACGAATCTGCAGGTTTACTTGGAAACGAGACGCTAGGTTTTGACCGTCAAGTTGGCAGAGATTTAATAGTAGCAAGGCCCATTGTTGGTGAGGTAGTGGAGGAAGAAGCAGTATTCGACATACTGCCAGTTAGGGTACAGATTAGACAGACGTTCTGGTGGGTAGTTTGGCAGCGTGTTCCGGAAGGCATATCTTGGACGCACAGTTTTTGTTCCCGGGATCCCAGATACTCAGCAAAGGGAAGTTACTGACCTGAGTTAGAGACCATCCGGAGTGAAAAGTGCTGCTGTTACCTATGGTGTCTGCCTTTGCTGACATGGAAGACGCCCCACGAGGTCCAGCTGAGTGCAAAGAGCTGTGTCTGTCCCATTCATACAGGGTTGCTTTTTTTTTCTTTTTTTAAGATTTATGTATTTCTTTTTTTTTTTTTTTAAGATTTTATTTATTTATTTGACAGAGAGAGAGAGACAGCAAGAGAGGGAACACAAGCAAGGGGAGTGGGAAAGGAAGAAGCAGGCTCCCAGTGGAGGAGCCCGATGTGGGGCTTGATCCCAGGACCGTGGAATCACGCCCTGAGCCGAAGGCAGACGCTTAATGACTGAGCCACCCAGGCGCCCCAAGATTTATGTATTTCTTACAGAGAGTGAGGGGGAGGGGGACAAAGGGAGAAAGAAAGAGGATCCTGAAACAGACTCCCGGCTGAGCAGGAAGCATGTCATGGGGCTGGATCCGAGGACCCTGAGATCACGGCCTGAGACAAAAATCAAGAGTCAGACACATAACCTACTGAGCCACCCAGACGCCCCTCCCCACCATTCTTACAGTTTTAATTCTCAAAAATATTCTGGTACAGTACACACAGCATAATATTTACCCTGGGAACCATTTTTACACTTGATCTTAGCCAAAAGGCCGAGAAGCGATACCCTGGGAACCATTTTTAAGTGTACCTTTAAGTAGCATATAACTTGTCTAACAATAAGAACTACTGAGCTTGTTGCATTTTTAAAGGGGAGAAGCCTTTGGGGTTCTGTGTGCCTGTGTTCCTAGGAGTCGGCAGGACGTCTGGTCCCCAGGAAACCATCCACTGTGGCATCATGTTCTGTTCCAGGCAATGTCCCAAAGGACATTTATTTATCGCTCTGTGATCAAGACAAAAAGAATGACCCTGAGAAGGGTGGGTGTTTGAATGCTGGTTCCAACATACTCTAAGGCTAACTTTTTACTCTTCATTTGTTTAGGTCCTTTTTTTTTCTTTTTTTAAAAATATTTCATTTATTTATTTGAGAGAGAACGAGAGCGAGAGAGATCACAGAGGGAGAGGGAGAAGCAGACTCCCCACTGAGCAAGGAGTGCGATGCGGGACTCGATCCCAGGACCCTGGGATCATGACCTGAGCCGAAGGCCGACGCTCAACCGACTGAGCCACCTGGGCGTTCCTGTTTGGTTCTTAAAGTAGTGTGTGGGCACGGTTAGTAGAACGCCCGTGTTCAGAAGGGAGTTGGGGAGCAGTTTCCTCACACCCCCGTTGCGCGTCTGCAGAGAGCCACATTGTGCCTGCGGTCTCTTGGGCTGCTCCCTTGAGTTAGGTATGTGCTCGCGTGTTTACGTCTGTATCTGCGGGCGTTGTTGCGTGTTGAGCGTGCTGAGCTCTGGCTGCGGATTTCTCGTCAGGACCGCACGGTGCTGCACGGTCTGGGTCCTCTGCTGTGTTACAGAGCCTCTAGAGACGGACTTTCTGGAGCTTGTGGCGAGTGCATCTGACACACCGCGCTGCGGCGTGGGGTGTCTGTCCCCGCGTCTGCATACCTGCGCAATGTGTAGATCGTGACGGTCCACTTCCCGCCCGGGGGACCTGGATCAGAAGGCCTGTGCACCGTACGTCGTAACAGCCCCCTCCACGGTCCTCAGACCACGTTTCAGGCTCACATCCACTCTAGCAGATAGTTTCAGTTTGCTTCTGTTCTCTGCGTGAATGTGACAGGTGAAACATGGCTTCATTGTTGAAACGGGCATTTGTCGTTATGACTGAAGTCAGGCATCATTCCATATGGGTAGAAGCTTTTTTTGAATTAGAGGAACATCTTTTAAGGAAAGAAAAATAAACGAAATTCTGTTCAAAGAAAGTGTTTGTGCCACGGAGGACTGGTCAGTAGAGGGTCAGGGAGAAGGCCCGTGGGGCCTGCTAGCTGATGCAGCGGACGAGGTATCTACAAGGGTCTTCTGGAGAGGGATCGGACTTTTCAAAGCCGTGAGCGACTTATGGGAGCCACTGTGTAGAACCCCAGTTCTACATTCTGTATATCCAGTTTTAATTTTTTTTTTAAAGATCTCATTTTTTATTTGAGAGAGAGAGAGCACAAGAGGGGAGAGGGATAGACGGAGAAGCAGACTCCCCACTGAACAGGGAGATTGACACGGGGCTTGAACCCAGGACCCTGGGACCATGACCTGAGCTGAAGGCAGATGCTTCACCAACTGGGCCACCCAAGTGCCCCGTCTAGTTTTCTTTAAATGAGGGCTGCTCAGAATAATTATCCAGTGTAGATGGGAATTCGTGTTTTAAGCAATATATATAACAAGATACAAAAGCAAACGAAGCAGTTTGTTCACTTTTATTTTTTGCAAATGTACTTTTATTTATGTTGGGTTTTTTTTAATGTATTTGACATATAACACCGTGTAAATTTGAAAATACTTCTAATAGCAGGTATTGTGAAATTTTTTTAAATAACTTTGGGGGCACCTGGGTGGCGCAGTCATTAAGTGTCTGCCTTCGGCTCAGGGTGTGATCCCAGCGTTCTGGGATCGAGCCCCACATCAGGCTTCTCTGCTGGGAGCCTGTTTCTTCCTCTCCCACTCCCCCTGCTTGTGTTCCCTCTCTCGCTGGCTGTCTCTCTCTTTGTCAAATAAATAAATAAAATCTTTAAAAAAAATAACTTTGGATTAATTTTTTTAAAACATTTTATTTATTTATTTGAGAGAGGATGAGCGAACGGGCCACAGCAGAGGGAGAGGGTGAAGCAGGCTCCACTGAACAAGGAATCCGATGTGGGATCATGACCTGAGCTGAAGGCAGACGCTTCACCAGCTGAGCCACCCAGATACCCCTAGATTAATTTTTAATACTCTATGTGGGTATTATTTTTGCCTAATAGAAAAAAGTGTGAAATGGTGCTTTGTTCAGAAACATGAATGAAATTGTCTAACCTGGTTAATTAGTTAATCTTAGGGTCTGTAGCTGTCACCCAGCACCTGGAGAATTACTGCTATAAAATCCTGAAGACGCGGAGTAAGGAGCACTGAAACGTCAAACTGAGTTTCTAGATCTTTCTTATTACGGAGGCACCGATGTACTTTTAAAACGATTTCTCTGAAATGGGTAACATGTATTCTTCTCTGTCTGAATTTAAATCTCTGCTTAAACCCTGCCTTTCTCCTCTTTGTCCATCCCCAGGCTACCACGAATCACATTTCTGTCTCACACGTCAGTTAGCATTCTCTAGCATTTTATGCAGAGCTCCAGAATAGATCGTGTACTGTTCAAAAAAAGAAGAAAGTGGCCAGTTTATAAAAAGGCACTCTGCACTTTATTCATAGACCGAGCCGCAAGCACATGCAATTCCTGTGTGCCCTACGCAGGAGCGCCGCCAAATGACCAGTGAGCTTGTGCAGCCCTTATTTAACGTGGTTCTACTCGCTGCTGTCTCCTCGGGTGCCCGGAGAAGGGGTGCTGTTTATGAAAAACACTGGCAGTGGCCAGCGTAGGTCTGGGGACCCTGGGAGGTTATGGGAACGGGATATGGACCTCTGTGTAAAACCCATAGCCATAGTCTTTGGGGTTTTTTGTTGTTTTCTTTTGTTTTTGTTTTAAGTACATCCAAACCCAGCATGGAGCCCAACATGGGACTTGAACTCAGGACCCTGAGGTCAAGACCTGAGCTGAGATCAAGAGTGTGATGCTTAGGGGCGCCTGGGTGGCACAGCGGTTAAGCGTCTGCCTTCAGCTCAGGGCGTGATCCTAGCGTTATGGGATCGAGCCCCACATCAGGCTCTTCCGCTATGAGGCTTCTTCTTCCTCTCCCACTCCCCCTGCTTGTGTTCCCTCTCTCGCTGGCTGTCTCTATCTCTGTCGAATGAATAAATAAATAAAATCTTTAAAAAAAAAAAAAAAGAAAAGAGTGTGATGCTTAACCGACGGAGCCACTCAGGCGCCCCTCCCTGCCCACAGTTTTATAAATAAAATGAAGTGGTGGTTCATGTACTGACTCCTTCCTGCTAGTGATTGCTGCTATCTATCTTTTTTTAAGATTTATTTACTCATTTTGGGGGGAGGGGCAGAGGAAGTGGGACAGCCGAGTCCCAAGCAGACTCTGTGCTGAGCGCGGAGTTCGACGCGGGGTTCGATGCCACGACCCCGAGACCACGACTTGAGCCGAAACCAAGAGTGGGGAACCCAGCTGACCGCGCCCCCCCAGGCGCCCCGCTGTTCCCTCTTTTCCACGTAGGCCAGTTTTATTTCAGTGTGTGAGGTGAGCAGGGGACCCAGCAATCAGGAGAGCATTGCCGTGGGCCAGGGGGACAAAGCCATGGCGTCCTGTTTCAGGGGATGCGTGCGGCGCATATCTTGTGGTCACTTGGGGCCGGGAAGGTGACGCACTGGGAGCCGTGCACAGATCTTTCTCTCTCCCAGGTGAAGTTTCTTTCCCAGACAAACGAGAGCAAGCGCTTCCCTTCTCCCAGAGTGTGTCAGCTGGAAACAAAGAACTATAACTGCGGTCCCCCCAAGTGCACATATGTCCTCGTGCACGGTGCCCAGGTGCTCTCCGCCACCAGTGACACGTGGAAGGGCAGCAGGGGGCACCTGCCCAGGACGCACATGACCTGTTGGACCGGGAGGAGAGGCCGAGCGGAAAGTTCTTGCCTTGTCCTTTGCTCCTGGCTACTCGGTGGCTCTACCTTACCTTGGCAAGGAGGTGCCACTCGCAGGAAAGTTCAGGGCGGATGTGGTCATCTCTTTCAAATGTGTCTGTGCACGGCTGTCATCGGCAAGGCTGTCATTGGCAGGGTTCTCCTGGCTGTCTAGGCCCCACCCTGAAGGGTTGATGGGCACTGCAGGGGGTCCTGTGCTGGTGTTTGCACAGACAGCCCCAGGCTCTTTGGCTGGGCAGCCGCAGTGGCTTCAGCAAATGTGCTTGGAGAAGGTGAAGTAAGCCCAGAAACTGGGTCACTGGTGGCATTTTCCTGATCCACGTAGCCGAGTCGACAAGCCTTGGCTGTTGGAGAGGTGCGGAAGGTCCGCCTGGTGTGCGCAGTGTGTCTCGGAGGGCGAGCGTCTCGCTCAGAGCTGGATTAAGGCTGTTGCTGTCTGCGTCTATAAAGTGCGTGCTGAAAGCTCGGCGTGACGAGTGCTGGGACACGGTCCCCCATCTTTCTCACTTCGGGGGCCAATTACCATAGGTTCAGCTCCCCAGAAGTACGTATAACTTCAGATAGCCTGCGGAAAATTTAAATATCCTGCCATTTGTTATTTTGGAAAGCTTGCAATTGCTCTTTCAGCTTTTCTTTCAAATCTATATGGTAATACTAGTTTTGCTTGCACTGAAGTCCACCTGCCCACCTCAACCTTCGTCTTACTGTCAACCGAGACTCAAAACTGTCACAAGCAGTTTTGCCAGGGCCAGATTATCAATAGGGTTGATGTATGCGATTTTTTGCCTCTTTGCTGGCGGCGCTAAACCCTTTGTGACTCTAATTACCTCCACTAAGCTTGCATGCAGGAGATTAACACCCAAGGAAAGAGGTTCTTTGCAGGAGGCTGGGAGGGTTAGCCGGGCTGTGGGCATAGTTACATATTTGAAGAAAGGGGGTTTCAGATCCAGTGACCGCAGCCGTGCTTGCTAGGAGCAAATTCCTTGCGACGTGCATCGTTTTCTGAATGTCACTCAGTTGCAGCGAATTTTGCCCTGAGCCTGTATTGTGCTGTGCTCCCCTCTGCTCCTGGATCCTTGGAGCTGTCCCTGAACAGGTGGTCTGCACGCAGTCCTGACACTGATTAGCACAGATGGTCTCGGAAGCAGCTTCATGCAACGATGCAGCAAGAGGACAGGGATGGCTAGGATGTCGGCAGGTTGTGTCCCTCCTACCTTCCCCTCCCAGGAGCTCTTCCTGGGACAGAAACTGTGCGTGTTTTGGCAGACGCTGTGTGCTTTAGTGGGGATGTTGGCAGGTATCCTGAAATCCTGTGCTTTGGGTGGGTGGTCTGTAGGCATTTGCTCAAGTGTCAGGGGAGAAGTTTCTGTTTTGAGCTTTTCAGGGATCGTGGCTATTTGCTACATGCTTATTTCTTGTTAAACAGACTAGACCCAGAGATTTATACTGGACAGACATCCTGACTTCTTTGGGCTATTTTCCATTGTTGTTTTTATTGAGTAAAATCAGGAGAAAAAGAGAAAAGTTGCTTCTGTTCATTCAAATTTAGGCTTATTTACGGCTTGAGCCATTTGATCAGATGAATTTCCAGTTATGTGAAACATTTCATCTTCTCAGTGAAGTAGAAAGTGGTGAAAAGTTAAGATTTTTTTCGTTGTAAAGCATGTAAGTGGTGTTTATAAAACTTAGCCTGAAAACATCGATGAAAGTTTGTAGTATGTTAAGACCTGCAGAGAACGTCTTACTTATCTTCGTTTCTTCTATATATGACTTACCAGCCCTGTTGCTAATCCTTAGAGCTATTTATAATTACTTTTATTAATGGTTGCACATTTGAGTGTCTTGAGTGTCTTCGCCCAAAAATCCGTTTTGTTGACACGTAACCAGGAAGTTGAGTTGGTGCCCTTTTACAATACTGAGGGGGACGTACCCGCGTGTTCGTCAGTGGGGATATGCACTGTGAACTCGGGTGAGATAGTCTATCTTTTTCCTTTTTTCTTTTTTTCTTTTTTTTTTTTTTAAAGATTTTATTTATTTATTCGACAGAAATAGAGACAGCCAACGAGAGAGGGAACACAAGCAGGGGGAGTGGGAGAGGAAGAAGCAGGCTCATAGCAGAAGAGCCTGATGTGGGGCTCGATCCCAGATCGCCGGGATCACGCCCTGAGCCGAAGGCAGACGCCCAACTGCTGTGCCACCCAGGCGCCCCTCTTTTTCCTTTTTTCTGACATGAATAGGTTTATTGACATGAAGATGACAAAAGTTACGAGATAAAGCCATCATTTGCGTCTGTTCCAGTTCTGCCTGGGTTCTTTTTTTTTTTTTTTTTTAAGATTTTATTTATTTATTTGACAGAGATAGAGACAGCCAGCGTGAGAGGGAACACAAGCAGGGGGAGTGGGAGAGGAAGAAGCAGGCTCATAGCAGAGGAGCCTGATGTGGGGCTCAATCCCACAACGCCGGGATCACGCCCTGAGCCGAAGGCAGACGCTTAACCGCTGTGCCACCCAGGCGCCCCCTGCCTGGGTTCTTGATGTGACGTTTCCACATCGTGTTTTGAGCTGACACGCTCAGGGGCATCTCCACAGGCTGAAATAAGAAACGCGCCCTCGCCCTTGCTAGGGGAGGGGTGCGGGCTGCCCCGGCCTCGTGGACGGGAGCCCTGGTGCTTTCATCCTGTGGGAATACTGCGTCTCAGCCTGGCATCTGTTCAAAGTGCAGCTTTGCTGTCTTGTATCTGTTTCAGCTACTTAGGCCGTTAGGGGATTTTTATCTGAATTGTCGTCATGTATAAAAGCAGGAGCTGTCTGACCCTTGTCCCGAAGGACTGTAGATTGAAGCCAGCATGGCATCCCCGTCCACAGCGGTGTGTCATCTCGCCGCTGCCCGGGAAAGGAACCGTGTGCCGTGTCTCGAGTGCTGCGTACGTTCATGTAACGTGTTAGAAGCACTGCAGGCAAATGGTGAAGGTCACACCCCTCGGGAGCTAGGTGGCTGCTGAGCCTGCTCGTACGTGTGCACGGGGACTGCTCTGACAAGTGCTGAGCCAACAGATGTCAAGAGGAACGGAAGCAGCTCTCAGCAGAGTCTTTCTTGAGGGTAGGCCGTTGAACTGTCCTGCGAAGGCTGAGCCAGGGCTGAGCCGCAAATCTGGTCCTGCATCTGCGGTACCAGAGCCTCCTAAAGACAGCGGCAGAGGGGATGCAACCCAAAGGCGTGCAGGGGGAGGTCGCTGGAGGCAGAGAGTGCAGGACCTGGGTTGGCATCTGAACGTGCCAGGAAGGCACGTGCATGCAACACATAAGCCCGCCCACGGCTCTGCCCAGCTGATGCCCGTGCTGCTGGCCCAGGGGCACCCTCCAAACAACAGCTTGGCTAGATGCCTGAGAACGTGGGAGCTTGGGCTTCCTTCTGTGGCAGCTGGGAGCAGTTGAAGACCCTGGAGTGAGAGCAAGAGCTGTCCAGAGCAGAGTTGCAGGGAGATCTGGCAGGAGGTAGATAGATGAGCAGAGGGCGAGGCTGGTCAGGACATAGTCCTCCCTAGGCTTGGCAGGAACAGAAAGTGGCAAGGTCAGAGCGAGGTTCATTTTGTGTTTGCAGAGTGGTACCTTTTCTCTCTTTCCTTTGGTCCTTTGGGAGGAGTAAGAAGGTTGCTTGCACTTGCCCTCTCTAGCACAGGCTCCTTACCCCCGACTGGCCTGTACCTCCTCCCCTCCTTGAATTCTAGGGGCCCTCTGCACAGGGCTTGTCCCATGCACTTGAGGGCTCCCTGAGGACCATTTTTACAGTCCAGCCCAGCCTTTCTCCAAATCCAGGCCTTTTCCCACTTCAGGCCCCCTGACTCTTTTCTCTGAGATACTCCCAACGCATGACTGTTGATTCCCCCCCACCCCATGAGTCTTTCCCAACCCCAGTGTTGCCTGAAAGCCCACACGCCCATCACAGTGTGCACCCAGAGCCAGGGCCCCTGGCCTCCCAGCCGGTGGGTCTGGTCCCGTCAGGCCGATGGAGCCCATAGTGACCAAGCACACACTCTCTTTCTCTTGTGAGGCAGTGCCCGTTGGCTTCATTCTAAAAGGTTATGAAAATAACCAGCACTTATGTGACATTTGTGGCAGGGGGAGGAAGGGATTCTGTTCTTTATGAGAATGATAAACATTTTATTGAAGCATTTATTTTAGTAATTCCTTTTTTAGAAGGATTTCCGATGTCTAGATTTGTTCTTAATTTTCAGTGATCGCCTGTATTTTTCGTATTTGTAGTCTAAACCCTGTCCTTCCAAAACTCCCCCAAACACTACCTAGCATATAAAATTACTTTAAAAATTAACGTAACTTTTGATTAATCTTGGTGCATAATTTGTGGGAAAGGCTTCAGGGGGACCCTCATTAGGATGAATAATTTTATCTGGAGTACCAGAAAATGTTCATAGTCAATACTGTGGCTTTTCGATATTTATATGAAAGGAACATTAAGCACCGATGAGAGATTACATTTTGGAAGAGGGACAGCGGTGTCATGGGGGAATGCTCACAGAAGCAGGTGGGCTACAGAAGGAAATGGACCTGCCACGTCTGCAGGATTATCGAGATTGTCTAGAAACAGATGGGGGGAAACGCACACAGGTTACTTGTGGTTATCTCTAGGTCATGGCTTACTTTCCTCTCTCTTCTTAGTGGCTTCTTCATTTTAAAATGTTTTGTATCTTCTTTTTTTTTTTAAGATTTAATTTATTTATTTGAGATAGAAGGAATGATAGACCACAAGTAGAGGGAAGGGCAGAGAGAGAAGCTGACTCCCCACTGAGCAGGGAGCCCAACACACAGGGCTCTATCCCAGGACCCTGGGATCACGACCTGAGCCAAAGGCAGATGCTTCACCAACTGAGCCACCCATGCACCCCGTGTTCCGTATTTTCCACAATAAGCATGCATTGTAAGGATTCCAAACGTCAGTATGCATTTGGATAGAAAGGATTTCTTCCCTATATGCTGGGATGACCATAGTACAGTATGACTGTGGGCCGAACCCCATTTCCGGTAGTCCTGGGATTGTGGGGCTCCATGCACAGTGTGGGGCATTGCTGGTCCTTGTCTGCTGCACCCCTGCGCACGCCGCCCTGCACAGAAGCAGGACCTCGGGCATCTCTGGGGTGAGCTGCACAGGCATTCATGGCGGTGGTGAGCTGCATGCCGGCTGGGCGTTTACTCACTTGCAGTGCTCACGGCCCTGCCAGCAGAAAGGGTGCGGCAGTAGGAACCGAGGGTGGCATGGTGCTTTCACCCAGGCCGTCACTGGGGTCTCGTGCTCCGAGGGCCGCCTGGGTGGCTCTGGCGGTGAAGCGTCTGCCTTCAGCTCAGGTCATGATCTCAGGGTCCTGGGATCGAGTCCTGCATCGGGCTCCCTGCTCAGCAGGGAGTCAAGCTTCTCCCTCTGCCTCTGCCTGCTGCTCCCCCTACTTATGCTGTCTCTCTGTCTGTCAAATAAATAAATAAAATATTTTAAAAAAAAAAGCCACCCGAGTGTGTGCCTTGTGTGAAAAGAAGCCCCACGATCCAGTGAAAATGAGGCTGTTAAATCTGCTCCCGTTTCTGTTGCCGCTGGGTCTGGGTGAAACGGAGCCAGAGGGACAGTGACTGTGTGGCACACTAGGTGGCGCCAGAGCGCTCGGTCCCCAGAGCCCTCCTGTCCAGCATCCTCACATGGTCGGGACTGACGAACACGCGGGTGCCCCACATCCTCCTCTCCCTTATCAACACGAATCCAGGCGTTTCAGGCAACCAGAGGGGCTGACAAACACAAAGGAGCTGGAACCTTGCCAAGTACATTTATTATGCACTAGGAGGTTCAGAGGACCTGGCGAAAGCTCATACATTCTAGGAAAACATCACTGTGCCCAGTGGCCATGGGATCCTCGTTTATAGCTTACAGCTATAACCATGTCACTGCGTTACCGTTTGTTGTTTTTTTTTTAATTTTTAATTTTTTTAAAGATTTTATTTATTTGAGGGAGACTGCACATGAGCAGGGAAGAGGGGCAGAGGCAGAGGGAGAAGCTGACTCCCTGCTGAGCAGGGAGCCCGATGCAGGACTCGATCCCAGGACCCTGAGATCATGACCTGAGCCGAAGGCAGACGCTTTACCGACTGAGCCACCCAAGCGCCCTGCTCTTTTTTTTTTTTTTTCCAAAGCCCTTAATTCATAGTGTACTTGTTGACTATGTCGTCTTGAAATAGATGTGCATCTGTGTGTATTATCTTTTTTAAAAGGAGGAAACATGTTTACACTTGGAACACTGCTCTCCCAGTAAGCCAGCCTGTACCCCAGTGTTGCCAGTTGCAGGGTTGAAACATGTTACCACAAAAGACGAAGCATTTTCCTTTCCTAGCCTCTTTTTTTTTATTTGTTTCCCTTCGCCTCTGCTCTCCGTATAGTTTCTTCCCTTCATTAACTATAAAGGAAGATGAAAGACATTGTGGATATGATAGCACAGAAAAAGACATCTGAAAATGAAATTCTCATGGCCAGAACCTTTCTTACGAGGATTCTGAGAAACTCTATGAGGTACAGTTGGGTTTTCAGTCCCTTTACTTCTGTGCTGTGATGAATTTGCCTGTTCTATGCTTTCGTTCATGGGGAAATTCCTGAAGTCAACACATTCCACATTTTGCCACTCAGATATTTTTCTTCATTAATTATGAGTTGTCAGGAGATTTATATTATAAATGCTTTTCAAATTTCTTTTTTTCTTTTTTTTTAAGATTTTATTTATTAGAGACAGAGCATGAGCTGGGGGAAGGGGCAGAGGGAGAAGCAGGACTCGATCCCAGGACCCTGAGATCATGACCTGAACTGAACGCAGACGCTTAACTGACTGAGCCACCCGGGTGCCCCTCAGATTTCTTTAATATTCTTTATCGTGTAATATCCTTGAATGTTTTTGCCTGCTTGAAAGAATGTTTGCTCTCTGTCAAGTACCCATCGAGGCTCGTTTTGAGCTCTTTCTGTGTGGTTTTTTTTTTTTTTTTAAGATTTTATTTATTTGTGTGACAGAGAGACAGCCAGCGAGAGGGAACACAGCAGGGGGAGTGGGAGAGGAAGAAGCAGGCTCCCAGCGGAGGAGCCCGATGTGGGGCTCGATCCCGGAACGCCGGGATCACGCCCTGAGCCGAAGGCAGACACTTAACGACTGCGCTACCCAGGCGCCCCTCTGTGTGGCTTTTTTTAAAGATTTTATTTATTTATTTGACAGAGAGAGAGACAGCCAGCAAGAGAGGGAATACAAGCAGGGGGAGAGGGAGAAGCAAGCTTCCCGCTGAGCAGGGAGCCCAATGCAGGGTCGATCCCAGAGCGCTGGGATCATGACCTGAGCCGACGGCAGACACTTAACAACTGAGCCACCCAGGCGCCCCTCTTTCTGTGTTCTTGATGGGGCTGTAAGCTGTCCGGAGCGAGCCAGTTCTGTCCCACATTGGAGAAGCGGAGACTGGGAGAACCAAGCATGGGTGGGTCTCCTCCTCCCACGGCAGCCTTCTCCTGGAGGCTCTGTTACATTTTCATGACAGCTCTACAGATTTCTGACTAAAGTTCCCTTCTCACACCCAGGCAATGCAGCCAGAAGACTGATAAGCCCCCCGTGGGGTATGGGGACTGTGGCGTAGCAGCCCAGGGAGGTGCTGCATACAACATTCAGATGCCCTGGCAGGAGTGGGGCACAGCCTCTTGGTTCAGGGCATCATGTGCCCATAATGAGGACCCTTCACTGCGCTGGCAGACAGTCCGAGAGGCTCAGAGGAAGGAGTTCATGTCTACTAGTCTTAGTCCATGTCAAGATGTCTGTGTTTACTTAGTTAGGTGAGTCAGTAGACACAGTGTCAACTCTATGTGACCCAGCTGAGCTGGGCCCTCACTGAGCTGCTCTCCAGTGCGTTCTCTTTTCCGCAAGGTGGCCGAGGGCTGCGTGCACAGCTGTGCTGAAACAAGAAAGACAGAACTGAGTCTGTCTGGGGTCCTCCTGGGTGGCTGAGGGCGTGACAAGATTTATTTACTATTGCGAATAAATTTTGAGGAAAATGTATTCTTTGCAATTAAGGGTTAATTCACATGTTGCAGCCTGTGATTCTCGCTCTGCATTAGGGTGAGTTCTGCATTCATAAAAATTTTAAGAACAGTGTTCCTGTGCAGATGCAGTGGGAAGCACCTGGACGCGGTGCTCTAAGTCATGCAGAAGTCGCCGTGACATATTTCCACACTGCGCTCCTGTCTTGGCACGGAGTTGTGCTTTGTTTGAAGTCCCTGAGTCGTCTGCATTCTTTTTCAGGAAGAATGAGGTGAGCTGGAGGCCTCACTCCTGGCATGCCACCAAGTTCTCCGATAGCCACCCCGAGACGTCAGCATCGCCGTTCCCCTCCGCCAGCGCCTGCCCTTCTTGGCACGGCCGACACCACGCGAGGTAGGCACTGGTTTCCCGCCGGGGTGGCCCGTGTTCGACCGTGTTCGTAACTTCCCAGCCCTGCCACGATAGCGCCTTTCTCTACTTCAGAGTGATTTTGTTCTTCTGATGAGGAAAAGCCACTCACACAGCATCACCGGTAAAACTCGCTAAATTTTTCAGAGTAGGTGGAAACAAAAACTGGCATACCAAGAGCAGGGATGAACAAGTGTGGTTTCTCATCGTGTTGCTTAATAAATCAGGAGCCTGGGGACTTCGTTTCTTGGGCTGAGTGCCTTCGGGCCAGCCCAGTTGGTGATTCTGACCTCAGTGGGACAGCTACCCGGCCACCCGCGTGCCCACAGCCTCCACCCTTCTTTTGAGATGTTTATGCGTCGATTGGAAGGCACGAGCTACTTACGGGTTTGGCAAGGGTATTTCAGAGGCTCCCAGACAGTTGTGTCAAGCGTGAGCACCCTCTCCGTGACCCCAGGGCTCTCCTGTGGCAGGGGTGTAAAGGAAGCGGGGTTTCACAGCCCACATGCCAATGTGGCATCCAGCCTTGAGGGCCTGGTGGTGGTTCCCCGCTGAGCGTGAGACCAAGATGGTGGGAGTTGTAGGTCAGTGGAAGGACGGGGAGTTCTGGTTGACCTGGCGTCCACATTTCAGGGTCAGTAGTGCTAATGTGTCAGGCAGGTGTGTGGCGGCTGCACAGCGGTGTTGGCTTGAGGAGGCTTCTGCTAGTCATACAACACCTTGGGTCACTGGCCAATGTCCTCGCAAGTCTCCTATTAAAAGGATGACGGTGGCAACAAGTAGTGTGGGTTTAGGCATGTGTGAGCGTGTATCTGTATGTGCAGGTGTCAGCACATTTATAGTGTGTGCAGATGTGTGAACGCGCGTGTGTGTGTGCACACTTGAACGTATGTGTTTGTGTGTGCGCATATTTGTTCTGTAAGTGCGTTTGTGCCTGTGTGTATGGAAGTAACGTAACCATCTCAAAATCAATTTTTTAAAAAAAGATTTATCTATTAGAGAAAGCGTGCACATGTGCACGCGTCGGGGGAGTGGGCAGAAGGAGAGAGAGATCTCAGGCACGCTCCACGTCGAGCACAGAGCCTGACTAGGGGCCAATCCCAGGATCCTGAGATCACAACCTGAGCTGAAACCAAGAGTTGGATGCTGAATCAGCTGAGCCACCCACGTGCCCTTCGAAATCTATTTCTGATTGTTAGTAAATACTGGTCTGCTGTAAAATTATGAAATACTTTTAGGAAGGAAATATATCTCAAGTACATTACCTGTGTAAAGTGACAAGAGGTGGTGGTATTTGCAGTCCAGGGTGTTTTTGAGAAACCACAGACTCTCAGCCGAGTACTAAATCTTAACTGAAAAGTGGGCCTTTTATTTCATTATTGAAGTGACTTAATGTAATAGGATTTCCATTAAGCCCATTTGATGGTTTCTTGATTAAAGAAGCACATATGCTGCCCACATCTGTGTGGAAACAGTACTTAGCGTTATTTATATCTGCTTGGACTTAAGAGCCCATGGATACATCATTTCCATTTCTGAGAAGGGCACCTGCTGTGTCCTTACAGGGAAGGGTATAAAACCCAAAGAGTCCCCTACCTTCAGGAAAATTTCACTGTCCCCAGCGGCCATGAGACCTTCAGAGCATATAGGTATAATCCTTTCCCCTGTGTTTCCATTTGTCCTTTTTTTTTTTTTTTTTTTTTTTCTTTTAAGAGTGATTTAGCCAGTTCATGCTCCTTGTTCTGGTGACACGGTTTTCTTTCTCCTCCTGGTTCTCCCCAGACCTGAAGTAGCAACAGTTGTGGGTAGTAGGTTTTCTTTTTTTGTGTTTTACCTTGAAGCATGAAGGTTCCAGCTTTGTTGGGCTTTAATGAAAGCATTTTCAGTGTGCCTGGATAAAGAACTTAGCCATCGAGAGCCGTTAGCCTCCTGTGTAGCTATTCCTGCCTCGTAGGCTAATGCATTCCTTAATGAACGTTATCACCCAGCTTACAGCAACAGACCTGATTTGGCATTTCCTCGTCTGAGACCCCGTCCTGCTTACGGACCTGTATTCTGGCATTCAGGTAGAGCTCCGATGAACTGTCAGGCATAATTAGTCCCCTGCGCCCAGCAGTGTTTGCTTTTGCTGAGAAAGCCTGTCGCTGGAGTTCTCCATCACTAATTGCATCGACTGAGAGGTGAAAGGAGCTATTGCTAGTGTAATATCTAGATGTAGAAAAGTCACATTATCCCTGGACTTCCCTTTTTATTTATTTATTTGTTTGTTTATTTATTATGGTTTAGGTTTTATTTATGTATTTGTCGGAGAAAGAACGAGCGCGCACAAGCAGGGGGAAGGGCAGGCAGAGGGAGAAGCGGACTCCCCGCTGAGCAGGGAGCCTGATGCAGGACTCAGTCCGAGGACCTGCGATCATGAGCTGAGCTGAAGGCAGACGCTTCACCAACTGAGCCACCCAGGCGTCCCTGGACTTCCCCTTTTCATGTGAAAATTGTTGTCGTTTGGTTTCTTCTTCTGTGTTAGTCATCCAAACAAAACCCTTTCATACGTTCAACCCCGAGGTCCACAGACCTGCTCTGTAAAGGGCCACGTAGAAATATTTTGGGCCCCATGGGCCCGTGTCTGTTGCAAGACCCCAGCTCAGGAGCCGTTACAAGTGGTGTGTACATGAATGGCCAGGACTGGGTTCTAATCACACTTTATCTATGAGCAGTGAGATTTGAATTTCTTGTCATTTTCATAGGTCACAAAATGGTCTTTTGATCCATGTCCCCCCAACCATTTAGCTGTCTGACACATGTTCTCACAGGCTGTGGTCTGCCAACCACCATACTTAGTGACAGAGGATGAAAGCCTTCACATAGGCATTTCCTGCTGGTGACTGCTGTGGACTTTGGCGACCCTGAGGGCGGGAGTTGTACAGCTAGCATGTGGGGGCCTCTATTTGGGAAAAGAGCATCAAGTGGGTTGGGCTGGGTCCTTTCAGCCTGTTGTCAGAGTTGCTCTTTAAAATGCTGTGCTGGGGGCGCCTGGGTGGCACAGCGGTTAAGCGTCTGCCTTCGGCTCAGGGCGTGATCCCGGCGATCTGGGATCGAGCCCCACATCAGGCTCTTCTGCTATGAGCCTGCTTCTTCCTCTCCCACTCCCCCTGCTTGTGTTCCCTCTCTCGCTGGCTGTCTCTATCTCTGTCGAATAAATAAATAAAATCTTTAAAAAAATAAATAAATAAATAAAATAAAATGCTGTGCTGAGGGGCGCCTGGGTGGCGCAGTCATTAAGCGTCTGCCTTCGGCTCAGGGCGTGATCCCGGCGTTCTGGGATCGAGCCCCGCATGAGGCTCCTCCACTGGGAGCCTGCTTCTTCCTCTCCCACTCCCCCTGCTTGTGTTCCCTCTCTCGCTGGCTGTCTCTCTCTCTGTCAAATAAATAAATAAAATCTTTAAAAAAATAAAAATAGAAAATAAATAAATAAATAAAATGCTGTGCTGGGACACCTGGCTGGCTCAGTCTGTTAAGCGTCTGCCTGCGGGTCAGGTCATGATCCCGGGGTCCTGGGATCGAGTCTCGTCTCAGGCTTTCTGCTCAGTGGGGAGCCTGCTTCTCCCCTCTCCTGCCTGCCATCCCCCCTGCATGCACACTCTCTTTCTTTGTCAAAGAAATAAATAAAATCTTTTAAAAATAAAAAATAAAATGCTGTGCAAAGGTCACATGTCAGGTCCTGTGACCCTGTTCTGGGAGGATGTTTCTGTGCAGGGCCAGCTGCATTCAGTGTGCTGTTGTTACTTGCTTCTAAAGCAGACTCTTCCCTGTGGTCCTTCCTTCCTAGCTCTTCGTCTCATGACCTGTCGGGCACGTGGGAGCACACGAATCTGCAGCGTACCTCGGGCCATTTTAGCTCACTTGGGAGCGTCGACAGCCTGGACCAGCCTTCGCAGCCCTACCCCTCAGGACGCCTCTCTGCCACCAAGTCCAACAGCAGCATCGACCACCTGGGCGGCCAGAGCAAACGGGACTCGGCTTACGGCTCCTTCTCCACCAGCTCCAGCACGCCTGACCACACCTTGCCCAAGGCCGATGCCTCCTCTGCGGAGAACATCCTCTACAAAGTGGGCCTGTGGGAGGCCTCCAGGCCAGGCAGCAGCCGGCAGGGCCAGGCTGCCAGCGATCCTCAGGGCCTGGAGGAGAGGCTCGGGCATTTCCCAGCCCGGGTCACCTGTGACAGCAGCAGAAGCCCCAGGCCAGAGGACAGTCCTGAGGCCAAGCTGGCCACCTCAGGGAGGTCAAATTTTGGGCCTGTCTGGTATGTCCCTGATAAGAAAAAAGCACCTTCCTCCCCTCCCCCGCCCCCTCCGCCTCTCCGCAGTGACAGCTTCGCGGCCACCAAGAGCCACGAGAAGGCCCAGGGCCCTCCGTTCTCAGAGGCAGGCAATGTGCAGCACTTCCCAGGCCTGACCCGCGCCCAGCCCCGCAGCGACTGGAGACCAGACGCCGCCGATCAGCAGTGGAGGCTGGTGCGTCCCAGCAGCGGGAGAAGAGCCGGGAGCTCGGGCTGTGCACCGGATGTCCCCCTGGACGGCGGGGTGCTGCCCTCCGACCCCAGGGCAGGCGGCCTGCCAGGCGCCCCTGGGCGGCTGCAGGCCTCTCTGTCCAGCACGGACGTGCGCTTCCCGCAGTCTTCCTCCGGCTGCCAGCACCCACGCCAGTACAGTGACGAGAGCCCCTTCTCGCACCAGGGCCCCGGGGCCGCCACGTCGCTGACGGAGCAGCCCCGCGTGGCCGTCCCGGGGGGCCGCCAGGAGCCTTCTGCTGACCGTGGCCCGGACGACGGCCCCCCTCAGGTCAGGTGGCCCGGCGCCGCCAGCCAGAAGGGGGACAGCGGTGGGCAGAGCCGCTACTACTGTGTGACCAGCAGACAGGCGCCGCCGCTCCACGAGGAATCCTGGCCGCCTGACGTGGCCCGGGGCGCCCACGAATACCCTCCCCCACACCCGGTGGGCCAGAAAGCCCGGTGTTCCCTGCCGCAGCACGAGGCAGCCCCGGACCCCCACGAGAGAGACAGGGGTGACCCGGCGGACCGAGCAGCAGAGGGCCGCTCCGCAGGAAGTGAGGAGCCACCAAGAGCCAGCCGCGTGGACAGGGCCGGTCCGAAGAACACTTCAGATGGTTTCACGTGGGCCGACGGAGAAAACAGCAAAATCTCGCGTCAGAAGACGCCGATGCTGCACTCGCTGACCCGGGAGGGGACGCGCCGGCCTGACAATGGCCAGGATGCGGGCCCGGAGAGGCCGCCGCCATTTGATGCCCAGGTGGGCAAACCGACGCGGAGGAGCGACCGGTTCGCCACCACCCTGAGGAACGAGATCCAGATGCGGCGAGCCAAGCTGCAGAAGAGCAAAAGCACGGTGACGCTGACTGGAACGGGGGGAGCCGCGGAAGAGGCCAGCGGCTGGAGAGCGGAGCGCGGAGATGCCACCGGCGCCACCTCAGAAGGGTCCTTCCCGGGCACCTACAGAGAGCACGTGAAGGAGGCCCAGGCCCGCGTCCTGAGGGCCACGTCGTTTAAGCGCCGTGACTTGGACCCCAGCCCAGTGGATCATTACGCAGGGTCAGCGGAGCACCGGGCTGAGGAGCACGGCGCAGATCTGGACACCGTCCCCCTCGTCTGGGAGGGGGGCCTGGCCAAGCCGCCCCCGCCCGGAGCGGGCGTGCCGCACGTGCCCCGCATCAGAGGCCGCAGACGGTTCACGCTGGAGCAGAAACTGAAATCCTACTCCGAACCAGAGAAAATGAACGAGGTGGGACTCTCGGGAGATGAGCGCCCTCCCCAGCACCCGGGGACGTCCGAGGACACCATGGGCACGTTCGCCGACAGGTGGAAGTTCTTTGAGGAAACCAGCAAACCCATTCACCAGAGACCTGGGCAGAGGCAGGCACTCTGGGGGTTCCCGAAGGAGAGGCTGGAGAGGCCGCAGACAGCAGGCCGTGGGTACGAGGGTGCAGAGCCTTGGTTCCAGAAGAGGGCCCGCACGACGTCCTTTGGAGGGAACCCCAGCGGGCACAGAAAAGCGGGGAAGGGGGGAAAACTGGAACCACCTCAGAGACTTGGGACCTTTGCTGAGTATCAGGCCTCTTGGAGGGAACAAAGGACAGCTCTAGAAGCCAGGAGTTCCGGGAGGTATCACTCAGCCGACGACATCTTGGACGCGGGTCTGGAGCAACACGAGAGGCCGCAGTACATTCACGGAAGGTCCCGGTCATCGCCATCCACAGACCTCTACATGCAGGTGAGCCTGGTGCCGCAAGCAAGGACACAGCTGCCCCCCGCCTGCTGTCTTACTGCACCGAGAGGAGGCCCCCCAGAATACAGGGGCCTGATTCCGTGTGACTTGTGTCCAGCTGTTTGACCATGCACGTGCTCCAGCTCTTTTGGCGTCAGCTTGTGTGAAAGGGACGTGGGGACAGATCAAGACATTCGTGACCGTTTAAGTGCCATCTTTGCATGCACATGTCGGGTCCCCAGCCTTGGTCTCATTCTTGCTTCAGCTGTTTTTCCCCATGAGTAGCGTGCCCCGACCTTAGCACCACGTGAAGAATTTGCAGGGAGCTCTGCAAAATGGCAGGTTCTCCTCCGAAATGGAAAGGGAGGGGTACTTTATGTAAAGACAGTGTATGATAGCCAGTCTTCAAACCTTGAGGCCATTTACAGTTTTTAGAGTTTGTTCTTTTCAGTTTTCAGTTGTTTTTTTTTTTTAATATATAGAGATTGCTTCAGGGTAAATGTAATTTAACATGCAATGCATTAAACCGTTGCATGTTTTATAAGGTTTAACAGTTCTGGCGGTAAAAGTTGACTTTAAGCTTTCTTTTAGAAAAGCACGGTATTCATAGCCATACTCAGAGTCGATTGCCACATTCACCCTCCCTCTCTCTGCCTGTTCTGCCTCTTAAACCTGCCTTTATATGTTTCAAAGAAATTGCTTACGGCCAGAAACGTGGTTTCTTTTCAAAAGAACCAGTAGCGGGTTTAGGACGGGATAGTCAGTATGTGCATGGAAGGAGTGCTGCCTGTTTCTTCATGGCGTCCTGGTGCTGACAGGCCTGCAGATGCTGCACCTGTGGCTTTCTCTCGTGGCTGTGTCCCGGCCCGTGGCCCGCACAGCGTGACCTCTGAGAATTGCATGCGTGCTCACTCAGGAGAGGACAATCCCAGACTCTGACAAGTCCTAGCACTGGAGGCTTTGCCATAGTACGTTGTAACCGGCTGTATGTGGGTTGGTCTTTGTTTTTGTTTCTACTTGGCCAGTTGTGTCCCATGGCTCTACAGTCCTCACATAGGCCTTCTGCTACCTGCTCAGAACAGAAGCAGACCTACGGTCTAGTTCATTTGTTTTGATAGACCGGTTTGGAGAGCTGAGCTTGCCAGCCCCGTGGCCGAGTGGCAGTACGAGCCAGCAGGCTGCGTCATTGCCTTCGTGGTGCGGGCCCACAGGGCAAACCCACAATGAGGGGGTTCATAATAATAGATGTCTTAAAGAAGGCAGTTGGATGACTTGGTGTGTCACTGTGCTGTTCTTGGCAGGAAGCTTCCATCGAACCACAACAGCAAGTGGGGGACCCTGGTGAGCACAGAGAGCTTCCCTCCGCAGTCTGGGCTGAGGACGGACATCCCCGTCCGAGGTAGGTGAATTTTGGATTTGGGTTTGCTAAGAAGACTCTCGGGGGTGGCCTTTGTGGTGGGTGAATGCTTGGGGAACGTGATTGGGCGTCTGTTTTTTGCCAAACCCGGAGTGGCTGCCAAGTGGACGCAGTCTGCAGCGTGCCTGGGTGCAGACGGCGTGGTGTCTTTTGAGCAGAGGCTGCAGCCCTGCACCGCGGCCAGGAGAAGCGTCTCCAGGGCGGTGACGCCTTCTCATGCCATCGTGGCATGTTTTGGTTCTTAAAATGGCTGCTGTGTTTTCTGTACAGTAAGGTTCTTTATGTTGAGAAAATGAGAAATCCAGTGTCATGGGCTTGAATGGAGTGCTTCATCCAGGACGCTTGAGTGAAAGGATGCTTTAATGATCGAGTACACGGCTGGGTTGCCGGGGCATGGTCCCCACAGCACAGTCGCCTGGAAGGATCGTCAGGAAGGAATGGAGCCAGCCTTTCTAAATTGGGCTTATTTTGAGCGTGAAAATAGAAATCAGTTCTGTTGGCTCCTCGAGAGGATCGGAGCACCTAGCAGAATTGTGGACGGCAGTGCTGTGTTACCGTGTTGAGTGCCGCAATTCTGAAATGGGGCCAGCGTAGCGGTCGGACTGTAGCGAGGATGGAATTTAGATTACATAGATAGGTAGATAGACAGACAGACAGTGTCATCTTGCCCTTGATATGCATGAGGAGGGAAGGAGGGAAAAGCGTAGATTACTGTAGGACCTGTGGTATCACCTTATTTTAAAAGGGCTCATAGATGCGTGGAAATAAAGGTACACAATTGGGTCAGTGAATGTAGACTTTTCTGTTGCTTTGGTGTGATTCTGATTCTGGTAACTGGTGTGGTATTCAGATTTAAACACTTAACATCATAAGGTTCTCTGGCAGAAATAACCAATTTAAATGCTTGCCTTTAAGTGCCTTCTAAATGGGGTCTTATTTCACTGGGCTTTAAACTTGAGTGCTGTTAGCCGTATATGAGAGCATCCAATCTTTATGTGGCTCTGAGGGGACAAGAGTGGCATTTTGTGTAGGAGGTCCCTGCCATCCCCGGTCTGCAAGGCTGAATCCAAGAATCCCTGGCTAAGAAAGAATGACAGATTCAGCAGTTTCTGAGAAACACAATTAGAGCTTTATTCCGAGAGATTCTGAGTGAGTCCTATGCCCCGCACCAGCTGTGATCTCTCCCAGCCGGCTGCTGGGCTCTGCTGCTGTCGTGAAGGTCCTCAGTGCTCCCCGCACGTGCAGACGCTGGCTTTGCACCTGTGCTCCTGCCACAGGCACGACACTTCCACTGCAGAGGGCTTAGCCCGTCTGCTGTGAATGGAGTCCTAGTGAATAGCTGTAACGTTCGTTCGCCGTGTGTGTGTGTGTGTGTGTGTGTGCGCGCGCGTGCGCGCGCGCGCCGTAAATGGCACTATCAATGGCGAGAGGGTCGAGAGGAACAGCAGGAAGGACCACCTGCTTCCTTTATCATAGCACACTGCATAACCACTCTGAAGAAATTAGTTCCAGAGCCTTCTGCTTGTGAGCTGCAGAACCGGCGATTTTTAGAATTGTGTGTGCTTTCAAAGAGTGGCGAGACTCCATGAAATTCCAGAACAGGAACATGGAAAAGCCATTTTCAGCTTTTTTCAGAGAATGTTTATTTTCTGAAGTATCGGTAAGAAATAGCGTACTTAAAACATTGAATGTGGGAATAAAAGAAATGAAAATTCAGGTCAAGGACTGTCTTTTTGCTCACCAAAACCAAAATCCTTTAATGCAGAGATTTAAAGACACCTAATGTTTTGCATAAATTTAAAACAATATAAACGTGTATAAAAAATATTAATTACTGGGGTACCTTAATTCGGCTCAGTCAGTAGAGCGTGTGTCTCTTGATCTCACGGTTGTGAGTTTGAGCCCCACGTTGGGCATAGAGATTACTTAAAAATGAAATCTTAAAAAAAAGAAAGGTACTGATCTGATAAGTACTGGTGCAGGATAGTGAATGTTTTTCATTGTATTCTGTTGAGACAACAGAATAGCATGAAGATAAGAGTTACTTGTTCATTCAGATCACATTGAGAACATTTTTGTGAGGTTCAAGATTCTGTCCTACATAAAGATATGCAGGACAAAGGTTCTGCTCCCGAAGGACCTCACAGTGTAGGAGGGAAGGAGAGACACCAGTACTTACGACAGAAATGATGACCCATAATTAGAATTTTTGTAAAAAATTATGTGGTGCTTCAGAATCTTGGAGGAAAGAGGATGAGGTGACTTGTGGCTGAGTCATGGGGAAGACAGGTGGCGTGTGAGCTGAAAGAAACCCAAAGCCAGGAAGGCAGATCCCATTGCATTTGCTTACTTCTAGCTTTTCCTGTGGCGAGCAGCCCCCTTTACCCACCCCAACTGACTTCACCCCCCAGCTTGTCCTGTTCTCAGAGGTTTTGCACCAGCTCTCCGAGCTCAGTCGTTAGGACCGGCAGGAGTCTGCCTCCTGCAAATTCTCTCCCCCACTGACTGGGGTACCTCATACACTGGATGTAGTAGCTTGCTTGGGCGTTCTGACCAAATACCACAGGCTGGGCGACATCGACAAGAGAAATTTATTATCTCAGTCTTCTGGAGGCCAGAAGCCCAAGATCAAGGGGTCAGCAGGTTTGGTTGCTCCCAGGGCTTCCCTTCACGACTTGCACATAGCCACCTCCTCCCCGTGTCCCCACGTGGTCTTCCCTCTGTGTGTCTCTTCCCAGTCTCTTGTAAGAACACCATTCAGATTGGATTAGGATTCGCCCTGATGACTTCATTTTACCTTACTTACCTCTTTAAAAACCCTGTCTCCAAATAGTCACATCCTGGGGTCCTAGGAGTTAGAACTTCAACTTAGAGATTTTAGAGGGAAACGATGACTCCCTAACCCTGGGAGAAATGTCCTTTCTGCCTTATACCTTGTAACTAGTGCTGTCAGCTGCCTCAGCGCTCTAGGGAAGTGTCATCCTGTCATTGAGCTGATGAGGCCACACCGGATGTGGGAGCATTTCAAATAAAAGGAAGAGGGAGGCTGCCATCCGCGAGTGTGGCTGGTGATGAGGGCATTTGGCAAAACCTCTCTAGAGGGCTTTTGGGAGGCATGTAAGCCTTACTGTTGCAGGCACCTTGTGACTCAACGATTCTGCTTTTAAGACTTGACCTTCTGAGTACAAGAGGCACACAGAGGCATTCTCCGCAGAGGCAGTGTGGGGAGGAGGATGTCTCTGACGCTCACCTGGTAGAAGTGTTTGTGTACCCTCTCCTGGTTCTCATGGAGCCACCCCTGTGCTGCCTGCCGGTCTCCCTGCCTGGATGGCTGCTACTGCCTCTGAACAGAGTGGAGATGAAAATCCTGTCCTTGCCCGTCCAGCACCCCCCACCCCTTGCAGGGGCTTCCATCCGAGCCACAGTTCCTCTGGTCACCTTGCGGCACAAGCCAGACCCTGCCCCCCCCCCCCCAGTGTAGCACATTGCTCTGTGAGGAGCTCTGCTTCAACTCTCTGGGATCAAGTTCTCGCCTTCTTTGTCCAAGTTTTCATCATCTCCAGCCTGGACCATAGCTGCTGCCTCCTTGCTGGTCTTGGAATATAAATTAAATTATAATTGTCCCCACTCCCAAACCATGCAGTGGCTTCTGGTTGCACTTGGAATAAAGTGCAAGCTCCTGACCATGACCTGCGAGGCCCTGTATGGCCCTGTTTTTTTCAGGGCATCCTTTGTCACTCTCCTTTCCCATCCGGGCTCAGGACTCATTGCCACCTTTCTGTCCTTTGAACAAGCCTAGTTCATTTCTTCCTCAGGGCCTTGATGCTTATTAAACGGCTGTTCTTGGAATACCACAAGCCTAATCTCAGGACATCTACCTAGCAAATGGCAGTTGGGTGTTCATACTCAGTTTGGGGAAGGCACCCTGTGTAAGCACAGTGGCTGAAAGATGAATGGACCAGTTTTCAGGTGGATGAATGGAGATAGGGGCAGGTGATGGGTAGATAAATAGATGGGTAAATGGATGGATAAACAGGGTGGATTGGTAGATGAATGAATGGGTACCCGCTAACAGCCCTTGGTTCAGTCCTTGGTTATGGAGAATAGTGGTCCATGTTGGTACATTCTGTCTGCTGAATTTTTATTTAAGATTTTAGTTTACACAATAGCAAGTGAAATGGGCTTGTCTTTCTATCCTGGCAAAACACTAAGAATCAAAACACAAACATCTCAAAATAGATTTGGTAGTGGACTTGTTTTGCAGTATCATATTTTAAAGCTTGCAAGAAAGCTAAGTTGTGCTGTGGTCAGTTACTGCTCTCAGATTTGAGGTTCAGTGAGTACTGTGTTCAGGGAGGCTCTGGAGACCAAAGGCGAATGGAGATCTGGGGGTGGAGCACGGTGGCTGTGGGTGCTGGCAGGTTCCATCCTCATAACTGCGTTGCAGCCATTTCCGCCCCCACCTTTGGGAGCTCTGCCAATGGGCTGGCACTACCTGCAGGCTTGTATCTTGTTGGGACAGATGAGCGAGGAGGAGGAGGAGAGATTCAGATATTCTGAATCCCAACAGCAGCCGTAAACTTGAATCCGTATGAAATCGAGCTCGTTAGGGGAAATGTGCTTTATATAAAATTCATAAACAAGCTAAACCCACCCGGGGGTCACCTTCCTGTACATTTTCCCCGAGGGGTGACTTGGCGTGCAGAGGTTTATGCGAACACTGATTTTCCGTTTACTAAACAAGCTTCTTACAAATAGTAAGAGAGATTGCCCCGCCAAACTCTACTCATTTGTGGCTTTAGGGAAGACATTTGCTTTTCCTGGCCCTCAATTAGCCAAGGGGCAATTGCAGCTTTCCATTCTGAACTGCTCCGCCGGGAAATTACGAAGCCCAGCCCGTGCTGGGATAACAAGGCGACACTCCAGCTTGGACGCTTTCCAGGGCGGAGCCAGCATCAGGCGGAGCCAGCATGGGGCGTAGCTTCCTCCCTGGGCCGTGGTCTTTGTGTGTGGAGTGCTTGCGGACCTCCCTCTGCCCTCCCTCCTGGAGAGGCGAAAGGGCGCCTCCGGAAAATCCCTGACGGGGGTGAGGGCTGCGGGCTGCGGGGTTGTAACTCTAGTTCCTCCCCGCACGTATAGCCACGTGGCTTTAGGAATCGCGGAGTCGGGGCTAGAGCGCGACCACACATTTGTTTCCTTGCTGGTCTGGCCTGGTGACTTCACGTTATTTGGGAGGAAGCGTGGCGAGGCCAGCGTTGTGTGGGTTACAGGGTTTGGGGCTGGGGAGGAGAGGGAGAGCCAGAGCCAAGACTGGAAGAAGAGGCGTGCCAACGGAGGGCGAGCGGCACTCCCTGCACCGAGTGCTGTGCAGAGGCCCGGGGGAGGGAAGGAGACGCAGACGGACCGCAGACCCGACTTCCGGGTTCCGGGTTCCGGGTTCCGGGTTCCGGGCTCCGGGCTCCGGGTTCCGGGCGCCGGGCGCCGGGTTCCGGGTTCCGGGCGCCGGGCGCCGGGTTCCGGGTTCCGGGTTCCGGGCGGGGGAGCGAAGCCTTCCGCGAGCCGCGGGCAGAAGGCAGCCTCTGCCTCCCAGCAGCCGGAACTGCGGCGCTCACGTAACTTCCGGTGCTCTCCCGGGGAGACCGAGCCGTCCCATCGGGAGCTGCGCCTGCGCCCCTGCTGGCCAGTGGAGGTACCAGCCGGCAGGCCGCGGCGTCCGCTTCCCAGGTGGAGATACCTCCACAGCTGTCCAGATGCAGTAATTCTCTGCTCTTTTATCCTTTTGTCTCTCCTGTCTACTTGACAGCTCTTTTCAGAGCCCAGACCCTTGTTGGCTCGCCTTCGTTGAATTTGCACGCAAAGGTGCTCATCAGCGTTTTTGCTTTTCTGCAGAAATCCATCTAAACATACCGAGACCCATCTCCTCTCATCTTTCCAGCCGTGCTTCTCTCTTCTAGGCTGTGTTTTAGGGGTGAGATGGACTGGGAAGCACCCACTCAGACGGCCGTACAGATTTAAATGCTCCTTACATTGACGCTGTTCATATTGTCAAAGGCATTGGCCAAGTCTGCTCTGCCTCCTTTGGAGATAATCTTTGTTGCCTTTTAACTTTTGTAGACTCTTCTGGTTGATTGGCTAGTTAAGGTGCTTTCCATCTTGACTCAAGAACCAAGCTGTGAAGTATGTCTCCAGTTCCTGTTCTACTGGGATCTAATGTGGCACTCTACTGAGTCTATATTAAGTTGGGTTTCCTAACATTTGTGGGTAAAGCCAAATGTCTTGATTAAACCTGAGTGATTAACCCATGTTAGAAATATATGCACATCTCAGGGCGCCTGAATGGAATGGTCAGTTAAGCTTCTGACTGGATTTCGGCTCAGGGTGTGATCTCAGGGTCCTGAGATCCAGCTGCTCCTGGGTTCACGCTCAGTGTGAAGTCTGCGATTCTCTCTCCCTCTCCCTCTGTGCCTCCCACTTATGTTCTCTCTTTCTCTCTCAAATAAATAAATATAGGGGCGCCTGGGTGGCACGGCGGTTAAGCGTCTGCCTTCGGCTCAGGGCGTGATCCCAGCGTTATGGGATCGAGCCCCACATCAGGCTCCTCCGCTATGAGCCTGCTTCTTCCTCTCCCACTCCCCCTGCTTGTGTTCCCTCTCTCGCTGGCTGTCTCTATCTCTGTCGAATAAATAAATAAAATCTTTAAAAATAAATAAATAAATAAATCTTGGAAAGAATAGAAAAGAAATACATGTACATCTCATCCATGAACTGTGAACATTGGCTTTCAGTTCCCTCCCTTGCAGAAGGTACAGCCTGTGAGAGGGCATGATAGTGTTCTTGTAGGATGGTAACGTGACTAAGCATCGTGCAAAAGTGGACATTCTAGAATAATGGCAGACTGAAAACTTGTTTCACAGAGAAGAGCAAGGTGTGGGCAAGCAAGGTCATCAGGGATGACCCAGTAGGTGGCTGAGTCAATGCATTCCTTCTACACCTGCCTGCCCCCAAGGCCACCTTCCGTAGCATTCATTTTTAGAAACTTTGAAAAGGAGGCACCAAATGCAGGCAGCTAGTTTGTTTGGGGTCAGGGTAAGGCAGCTTAATTGCACAAGTTTTCCCTTTGCTCTTTTTCCTTTGTTGGCATTTATTTTTATATTAGAGCTCTGAAATCATTGTGTGTGTGGAAGACCATTGGGGAATGTTGGGCCCACCGATGTTGAGCTGCCTCACAAGATGACTGTGAGGACTGGACAGCCATCAGGTTCTCTGTTCCACCTCCTTCCCCTTAAGACCCACAGGCTTGTAGATATCTCTACATAGGGCCACAGTGGCTGGGCTCTGTCTCTGAGGTTGCTCTAAATTACTTGCCTTTTTTTTTTTTTTAATGGGGTTTTAAAGATTGATTTAATGGTAGGACTCACATAACCTAAACTTTACTATTTGAATGTGTATCATTTAGTACATTCATGTTGTGCAGCCGTGACCACTATCTAGTTCCAGAACATTTTGTCTCCCCAAGAGAAAACCACCTACCCATTGAGCAGGCACTCTTGAACTGGGTTTACTTTCTTTAACTTGAAAGGTAACTTGAAGTGATCCCCTCTATGCAGTAAGAGTGTCTTACTCCAACACAGTTGCCATCAGTGGGATGTGAGATGGATACCTGGCTGTCAGAACTCATTTCCCACAGACTCAGTGTGTTACGTGGTTGTTGGATTCTTGCAGCTAGTCTCAAATCAGTTTAACTCATACATTTGCTGAAGGTCCACACATTTGAAATTAAAAAAACGGGTCTGCAAATCACCTGTTTCTCTTAAGCAATCTAAAAATTCATCCAAATCTTTGTAAGTGTGTGTTAGACTTGCACATCCCCCGAGAATTCATAGACAACAACAGAGCCAGGAGCATGCTCTGTGTCTGTGCTCCCATCCCTAGCCACCCTCTTTCCTCCCACCCCCAATACAGAAATCATCACCACCTCCAGCAGAACTCAGAGGAAGGGAAGGTGAAGGAGGACAGTGAAGCATGGATAGTGGCAGGGTGGTAGCCTGAAAAGTACATCTAGTTCAAGTTTTCTCAAACAGCATGTGGAGCATATTCTTGGGACTATGCACATTCTCCTTGTGAGTGTAATTTTCTGTTTTTGTTTCCATATTAACCCTTAAGTTCATAACAGAATATACTGCACGGTGTGCATGACCACACCTTGTACGTGTGGGAGTGTCTCACTGCCAGTGCTAATAACGTAACTGTCCGCAGCTGGGAGGAAAGAATCTGTGCATGTTCTCCCGCAGACACCAGGCTCTGTCTCTAGATGAAGGAAAAGGCATCCAGGTGCCAGGCCCTCAGAGCTCTCTGTCCTGTCTGTCAAAAGAAAAGTGATGGGTAAAATGAGTCCTTCTGTGACATCTGGGAAACTGTGGTAGCTGAACCCAGGAGAAGTGGTGGTGCTGAGGTATCTGGGACCACAGCAGAAACACTCCCAGCAAAACCGCATCACTTGTCGCATTAAACATTCGCTTGATAGTTTTGCTCTCATATAATTGCAAATTTGTTTTGTATTTCATAGCCTAAGAGCTGTGAAAATAAGGAAAAGAAAATGTTTTCTATTTAGACATATTTCACAATACAGTAAAAAGTAAAACCATACACTGCATGATTCCACATGTAGGCTGATCTTTAGAGACAGAAAGTAGATTCAGTGGCCAGGAATTGAGGGCTGGGGGGGAATGGGAATGACTGCTAGAGTGGGTATGGAGTTTCTTTTGGGGGTGATGAAAATATTCAGGAATTACATAGTACTGATGGGTGCATAACTCTGTGAATAGACAAAAACCACTGAATTGTATACTTTCATAGGGTAAATTTTATGGTATTTAGACTTTACCAATTTTTAAAAATCTGTCAACACTGAGATGCCACAGGAAAAAAAGTTAATTTAAAATGAGTCTGTGCATTACTCAAGTCTGAGCAATGCAGCTGCAGCTCTGAGGTCAACAAAGTTTGTAAAGGGTCAGGCAGTGAATATCCTTGGCTTCGGGGGACAGACTGTTCCTGTTGTGATGACTCAACTCTTGTAGCATGGACGCGGCCATGAACATATGGGCGTATGCATAGCTCTGCTCCAGGAAAACTTGACAGGAAAGGTTTGCCAGCCCTGGGGTCTGGTCCAGGGATGGCTGTCCGTGAGTGTACTTTCAGGGATGGGAATGTGGGACCTGCATGGCGGTCTGTTTAGATATCTCAAAGAGACTTCTTTTTATGATTCTCTTGCAAGAATGAGATCCATTTCTGTCTTCATTTTACTTGTCTTTTGGGTGGTGGTTAAATTTCAGGAGTTTACACTGTCCACCCAAGCAGGGGTGGCCGTGGCTCCTTCACAGCGTGGGAGTAGAGGTGAGTGCAGGATGCTCTAACCGTGGGCTCCTTTTGTGATGTTCTGCCTTGCAGCGATGGCACGGGGTAGGGAGGGCACCCTCAGCCCCTAGAGACTGGCCTGCCACATTAGGCGAAGTGACTCGGGAAGGGCTTAACGCTTCACCAAGACTGCCTGAGAGGCTAGGGGGAAGAGTGCTTCTGGAATGTAAGTGCTAGGGTGCTTATCTTGTTCTGTTCCCTTTTTATTGGTGGAATTTTTCAAGAGCACAAATGTTCCACGTCAAAGACAGGGATACACACGCAATTTATTCCAAGTATTTATAATGTAAAGTCTCAATAGCATTAGCATAGCTTAAGCTATGAAAAGACGTGAGAGTCCTAGACACCCTGATAATTATGCCTCACTCAAGTAAACATGGATGTATGAAAACCCAAATTATAAATCTTAATATTATAAAAGTGCTTTCTCTTTGGAAATAACTCATTGAGGGCATTCTTTAAAAATTCCTCAAGCATGGGGCGCCTGGGTGGCTCAGTCATTAAGCGTCTGCCTTCGGCCGGTCGTGATGCCGGCATTCTGGGATCGAGCCCCACATCGGGCTCCTCCACTGGGAGCCTGCTTCTTCCTCTCCCACTGCCCCTGCTTGTGTTCCCTCTCTCACTGGCTGTCTCTCTCTCTCTGTCAAATAAATAAATAAAATCTTTAAAAAAAAAAAAAATCCTCAAGCACAACCAGCATCCAGGTCTTGTTTTCCAGTACCCTTCTGTAATCAGAGCAGCCAGTGCTTCTTGCAGGGGATGGCTGGGTTTAGGGCCGGGGCAGGGGATATACAGAATGAGCCTGGAACGTCTTGCAGTGCCAAAAAGTAAGGAAGGACTAAACCAAACAAGCCCAATAACAGTAAGGATATCTCAAAGGGACACAGGAGCCAACTGAAAGAGCTTCCTATGACCACAGTTGGAACAACTGAAACAACGAAATAAAGTAGTGTTAGATTGTGACCCAGTGTATAAAGTAAGTATTCCTGAGTCCGTACTGATGATAAACATAAATGATTGAATAAATAAGTGGAGAGAGAAAAGACAAGTCTCTTGTTCAGAAAAATTCCACATACTCTGTATAGCTCCTCTGTCCTCAAGGAAGTGGAGCAGAACTCCTGGCTCCTTAAATATGGACTGTGTATGGGCAACCTCCTTCCAGAGAGGGCAGGATGGAAAGCTAGAGGGAGAGAAGGCGCTTCTGATGGAGAAACTGACCTGTGCTAACCCCTGCCAGCTGGTGCACGGAGATCAGTTGTGTTGACAGCATGACCCTTGCTAGCCTATGCGAATAGCACTTTCTACCTTTGTGATCTTCCCCAAAATCCATAACCATAATCGTGAAAAAAAAATCAGACAAATCCCAGTTAAGAGACATTCTACAAAATGCCTGAACAGGACTCTTCAGAATGGTCAGGGGCATCAAGAACAAGGAAGTTCTGGGGAGCTGTGCCTTAGGGGAAGCCAAGGAGACGTGACAACTAATTGTAACATACCCTGGACAGGGTCCTGGGACAGAAGAAGGACATTAAGTAAAAAAGAAATCTGAAACAAGTGTGGGCTTCAGTTAATATTAATGTCCCCAGATTGGCTCATTAATTATAACAAATGTTACCATACGAACATAAGAGGTTAACTGTCGGGGAGACCGGTCATTGGAGATACCAAAATTCTCTTACTGTCGTAATTTTTCTGTAATTCTAAATGCATTCTAAAATGAAGTGTGGGTAGGAGAAGGAAGGGAAGAATGAAGGGGGGGGTAATCACAAGGGGGAATGAAGCATGAGAGACTATGGACTCTGGGAAACAAACTGAGGGCTTCAGAGGGGAGGGGGTAGGGGAATGGGATAGGCCGGTGGTGGGTATTAAGGAGGGCACGTATTGCACGGAGCACTGGGTGTTATACGCAAGTAATGAATCATGCAACACTACATCAAAAACTAATGATGTACTGTATGGTGACTAACATAACATAATAAAAAATTATTATAAAAAATAAAAATAAAATTTAAAAAATAAAATGAAATGTGTATTTAAAATTGTAATTTTTTTAAGATTTTATTTTTAAGTAATCCCTGCACCCAATGTGAGGCTTGAACGCAGAACCCCAAGATCAAGAGTCACACACTTTACTGACTGAGCCAGCCAGGTGCCCCTAAAATCATATTCCTTTTTTTTTTTTTTTTTTTAAGATTTTATTTTGTTTTATTTGTCAGAGAGAGCACAGGTAGGGGGAGCTGCAGGCAGAGTGAGAGGGAGAAGTCCAATGCAGGACTCGATCCCAGGACCCTGGGATCATGACCTGAGCCAAAGGCTGGCGCTTAACTGAGCCACCCAAGTGCCGCTAAAATTGTATTTTTAAAATACATTTTGAATTCGTTTATTTGTAAATACTAGGAACATACCTTTTGACCAGTGAGTATGGTAAAATATCGAATCGGCTACAGATTCTTACTAGCCATGTGTTATGTGGATGGCTGTGCAGTCCTGCACTGAGTGTTAAGGTCCTAGAGATGGCCTGGGGCAGAGGGCGCCCCCTCTTAGAAACAGGATTATGTACTCGGTAAAATCATAGGTGGAGATGAGAAGTCAGAGGAAGAATGTAGCTTTGGGATTGAAGACGCAGGTTCACATTCTCATTCTTTTTTAGTGTGATTGCATCAGGCCACCTAAGTTAATAACCTCACGTCCCTGGATGATGAGATATCCATAGCAACCTTCCTAGCAGACTTATTTAAATGCCGACTGGATATAACATGACTGCATCAGCACAGTGGTCAAGATCAAGTAGGTGTGGAAAGAAGGGAAAAGTCACTCTTACAAATATAGCAGTAATCTGGGACATACTGCACAGTAGCGTGTGTTACTTGGTTAAATGAGCAAGAGTCGGAAATCATGAATTCAGAAGAGGCTGACAGAAGCAGGTTGAAAAGAGAAAACCGATTCTGAAGGGTAAGCACAAGACCGGGGAGGGCTTGGGGCTCTCAGTATGGGAAGGGGCTGTTAGGGACAGCGGTAGGAGGGTGCTTTCTGCATGGGGGTGGCACTGAGGTCTCGGGCTGCTTTAGGAAGGGAGGTGGAGGGCAAGGACTTTAAATACGAATCATTGCGAAAAGACGGGCTGGGAAGTCACGGCCAGCCTGCGACTTCTTTGTCTTCCTCACTGAATGCTTTGCACATAGTAAAACTTCGGGAAACACTTTGTTGTTTGCTGGATTACGTTCCTAATGAGTGTGTGATAAACCCCAGAGTACAAATAGAATACACATACATATAAATTAGGCTATTCAGTGGGATTTTGTTCTCTCCTCATTCCATCAGATTTTATAGTGGTCGTGGAGTTGAACTGTGTATCACACATACTATGCGATTAGCATAGTTAAATAGATAAAGCTCAGTAAAATATGTTCAGTGGGCTTTCCTGTGTTTCCGCCTTGTAAATTATAAGGAGGAAGACACCCAAGCCTTTAGGGGTTTTAAAAAGAGCAAGGTGGGGGCGGGGGTCTAAGCACAGAAGCCTTGGGAATGTTTCCCCTGAGGTCAGGAGGAGTCGTTTGAGTCACGGAGGTTAGAGTTGACGGAGCGTGCGTGAACTTGTCCATCACGAGGCAGCAGGCACAGACAGGCCAGCTGTTGTGAGCATGGCTTTGAGACTCGTCTGTGCTGGAGGCAGCTAGACCCAGGGGCTGCGGCAGAGTGCGTCTGCCGGTCCCTGGAGGAAGCGTACCGCTGTGTTCACGGTCCACCACCACACAGACGGCAGCGAGCAGGGAGCCGGTAAGAGCCTCCCGCATTTCTTCTTAAGGCATCTCATCCAGGATGGGACTGTTTGCTAGCGTTTGTAGTTACGAGTGTTTCTTTTGTTCTCCTGTCTTTAAAAGCAGGTTGTCAGCTAGCTCACAGTGCAGTGGGTAAGATCTGGGGAGATCTGCAAACGTCTCCCTTGTTTATTGTTCTGCCTGAAAATGAGAAATAATGCAAATTGGGGCACAGATCCCAGCTCGAGCTCTGCATGCAGGCACATATGTGTCCGGGCACGCTGCGCGTGTGCTGCATGCATGCTGATAGATACGTGAAGATTTTGCAGCTTTGGGCTCTGCGGTTGACTCAAAGTGCACTGAGACTAGACGGCAGTGCCTTTCAGTACTGTGTTCTGGGCTGCAAGCCATAGTGCTGGTGTGACCAGTCGCCTTGGCATGTGGGAGCCTTGCTCCGCGCGAAATCTGCAGACCTCTGCCTTCCCTACGGAAGGCCAGCGTGGCACGAAGACCCGTGTTCCTTGTCTGGCCTTTTCTTTTTTCCATGCCAGTGAGAAATTAGCATTTTCATGACCGAGACACTGAATGCGGATATTGAAAGGAAATGGTGAGTCAGCCACATGGAAGTGCGGGAGGGGGCAGCAAAATCAGGTGTGCATGTTGAGTCATGAAAAAATGCTCTGTGGGTAAATTCACACATAGCCTGCTTGCTAATTGCAGTGAAAACATCTAAATGGAGAAGAGGGAATCAGTGTGTTCTGAGTATTTCCCAGTTCTTGCATTTTGCTCTCTGGTGTGATTGTGACAGTTCAGAGGCATGCCATTTCGTACAGGTTTTACCGTACATGTGCTATGGATCTTTTGTTTTCACCTTTTGTACCGTAAAAGAAACATTTGTGGCCGTATTTCTAAATGATTGAAATGCCTTGGCTTTACTGACGGATGCTTTTGTGTGTGGAGGGAGGATGCCATTTTCGGAGAAATTGCTGCATATGTGTGTGTGCGTGTGCACAGACACACACCTGCATCTGTTTGGGTCTGCGTTTCCTGACTCAACATGGGTAGGAGTTATTTTAAAACGCATGTGTTAGTGGTCATGCTGTTGAGAAGGAAAAAGGGAAAGGAGTTTGAAGAAAGATTTTCAGAAATCTACCGGGCAGCATTTATAATTAGTCTTACACACTGAAGACTGGTAGAATGAATGACTGAAACATGTCACATAAAATATCTGAAAATTTGGTACAGATTACCTGGCTGGCTGGCCCGTTTTCCTTGCGAAGCAGAGTCGTTGAGGGGGTATTGTATAAATATTCTTTATGATTATGTTGCAGAAAAGTATTCCACAGATGGTAGAAAGAGGTACATCTCTGTACTTTTTGTCATGCATGGTGGAAGAAACATTCTCTCTCTCTGTCTCTCACACACACACACGCACTCACACACACAGTAATACACATCCCTTAAAGACAAAATTTGCAGGGTTTTCTCACAGATGCGTGAACAGAATACACACAGGAGCAATTTTTTTAGAAGGGTACTAGAAATTACCACGTATGCAGGGATTAACCATGTGGGTTGTATTAGGCGTCCGTTGCCCAGCTGAGTCACGTGACCCTTGCACACATACGCTTGCTGCTCCTTGTTTTGTATGGACTGGCTGTTTCCCCAAAGTGTACCTTTGAATTTCAGAGGTATATTGGGAAGCTCATATCTCATGTGGCCTTTAGAATGCATTTGTTTTACTTTTAATGCCTTTAATTCTTTGCCTCTTCTGTGCGTTAAAATTTAAGAAGATCCAGGTGGGGAAGTAGTAGAAACAAGGACTGCCGTTTTGTGCCCACTGGATCCACCTATCTTTCCCTGGTTAGTGGACACTCGTGGTTTGTAGCTGGCTTTTCCTGGATAATCAGGTCTTTTCTGGGAGGCTTGTACACATAGCTGGGTGTCTGAAGAGATCCTGGAGTTACTTAGTTTTTTGACTTAAAGTTTTTTGTAAAATCTCTTCTGTTAATTTTTAAAGTTCACAAAACGTTCTCTCTCTCTCTCTCTCTCTCACACACACACACACACACACACGCACGCGTACGTATCTTGGGCCTTACCACATTGCACACCATGTTCATTCTACAGTAAACAAACTGGGCCGTAAGTGACTGGACTCACACAGCCGGTTCATAGAGAGCCCTTGCATGCAGTGTGGCTGGTTTGTAACCTGGTGGGTTCCTGCTGATTCATACCTCCCACCTCTGAGGTTGAAAAGGTCCTACAGGTAGGTATGGGCTGAGTGGAGATCGTGGTACACGTTGCCAGACCTAGTCTCTTACTAACTTTCGTGGCCCATATGGGGGGGGGGGAGTGCAGTGAGAAGGAATCCCAGTGTGGCCTCCCAAGGGGGTGTGTGGTACAAAGAACCTCTCACCAGACAGAGAGACTGGGGGCGTGTGTCCCAAGCCCACGTGGGTATAATTTGCAGGTCACCCAACCTTTCTGACTCTCCATTTCTTTGTCCATAAAAGGAGTTTGGAGTCACTGATTTCTAAGGTCCCTTTATGCCGTCACAGTTTTTCATTCTCAGGGACAGAAGCCAGGGACTTGAACTCCCCCTTAAGATCACTCTTCCAGGCCCGTAGGTCGTATTGTCTGACTTCTGTGCTGCCAGCGGTCATGTGAAAGAAGACACAGAAATATAGAGGAGACGGACATACATGTGATGCCTTGGAGATCCACTTTCAGATAAAAGGAGCTCCTGTCAGCAGACTGCGTTTCGTGCTGGCAGGCTTTGCGGACGCCGTGGCAGGGCCCCGGACAGCGACGCTTGCCTCGGTGTGGTGTGCGAATGCCCCATCGGGTCGGCGGCTAACAGACGACGTGCTCTGGGGTGTCACCTGCGGCACGTTTGTTAGAGACTGACTGTTCCAAGGTCTAGCCAGTGGGCCCTTACACATACTCCGAGGCCATGAAAGGTAGAAGAACTAGAAATTCTAGGAAGGTGTTTAACATGGGTATACACATGCACGAGTGTGTATGTACGTGTGTAGAAATGGGCACCACACACATGTGCTCACGTATGAGGCATTTTATAGAGGAATACAGTCTATAAAGGTAACTTCTGTGTACAGCAAATATATCTAAAGCCTGTCGGGTAAATTATGCATTTCCAAATATGGTTCAGCTGAGTGACAATAATTAGACGGTCTCAAGGGTGGGATTTGCAGAATTTGGGCTCACATGCAACTGTGATAGGAGGAAGACAACCGAAGCGAACAATTTCCTCTTGAACTATGGGGAGAATATACTATTGTAACTATATTTTCATCTTTTACCAAATAATTACCCCGCATTCAAAATGGCTCCTTATTGTTTTTATTATGTTCAGTTAGCCAACATACAGTATCATCATTCGTGTTTGATGTAATGTTCAGTGACTCACTAGTTGTGGATACACCCAGTGCTCCTCACAACACGTGCCCTCCTTAATACCCATCACCTGGTTACCCCATCCCCTTCTCCTCCTCTCCCGCAACCCTGTTTGTTTCCCAGAGTCCATAGTCTCTCATGGTTCATCTCCCTCTCTGATTTCTCCCCCTTCAGATTTCCCTCCCTTCCTCTATGATCCTCCATGCTATTCCTTATGTTCCACCTAGAAGTGAAACCATATAATTGTCTTTCTCTGCTTGACTTACTTCACTTAGCATAATCCCCTCCAGTGCCATCCATGTCGATGCAAATGGTGGGTATTCATCCTTTCCGGTGGCTGAGTGAGACTCCATTGTATATATGGACCACATCTTTATCCAGTCATCTGTTGAAGGGCATCTCGGCTCCTTGCACAGTTTGGCTATTGTGGACAATGCTGCTATGAACATTGGGGTGCATGTGGCCCTTCTTTTCACTACATCTGTATCTTTGGGGTAAGTACCTAGTAGTGCAATTGCTGGCTTGTACGGTAGTTCTATTTTTAACATCTTGAGGAACTGTTTTCCAGAGCGACTGCACCAGCTTACATTCCCACCAACAATGTAAGAGGGCTCACCTTTCTCCACATCCTCGCCAACACAAAATGGCTCCTTTATTTTTATAAGCTTGACGTATGTTTTTGAGACTCCGGATTTTTACTAATTTGAGGATATCGCTTCGTAGCTTGTGTATACAGTTATTTGGTTTTTTTTTTGTTTAAAGATTTTATTTCGTTTTTTGAGAGAGCAAGAGAGGGAGCACACGCAGGGGGAGCAGCAGAGGGAGAGGGAGAAGCAGGCTCCCCACTGAGCAGGGAGCCGCAGACGGAACTTGATTCCAGGACCCAGGGATCGTGACCTGAGCCGAGGGCAGACATTTAACCAACTGACCCACCCAGGTGCCTCTACAGTTTTTTTTTTAAAGGACATGTTATTTTAAAGTCTGTTTTGTTATTAAAACCTTCTTAGTAAAAATAGAAGAAAGTTCTGGGTAGGATGCATGGTATTCTAAGATATGAGTGGCCAGTAGAGGTCCTGTGGACTTTTCAGGTTGTCTCCAGTCTTCCGCAGTTATAAGTAACACTGCAGCAAACATCCTGTAGTGAAATATTCGTGTTCTGGCACGCTGATTTCCTTGGGATGAAATTCTAGACCTGGAATTGGAAGGCCGGCTTTTGGGAAAATGCCCAAGATGCCTTCCATGACGTGTGTACTGTTTATGCCCGACCACCCAACAGCCTAGGTCAGTCCTGCTTTTCCCAGAACTTTGTCCGTATTTGACATTTAAAACATTCTGTGACTCGATAGGCAAAAAGTTCACTCTTTATTTCCTTCCTTCCTTCCATCCATCCAGTAGGCTCCACACCCCTGAGATCAAGACCTGAGCTAAGATCAAGAGTCAGACGCTTAACGACTGAGCCAGCCCCTAGTTATTTCATTTTTAACTTGCGTTTTCTCAGGAACTAGCAAAGTCAAACTTTACATCTTGTCTAGCCATTTGTATTTTTTTGTTTTGTTTGTTACTGCTCACATCTTGTGTTCATTTTCCTGTTGGGGGTGGGGCCTTTCTTTCTTGATTATTGTTATTTCGGTTGCAAATAGATCGCTGAAGTGCACTGTGTGCTTTTCAAACATTTATGTTGGTTACAGTTAGTTTTTTCCTTTCTAATGTACTGTGTTTATCATGTCGTTGCTCCTGCCTGGTGGCTGTGTGCAATCCATTCCCATTCTCCTGGCTCCTCGAAATTGTGTGCTGGCCTTTGCGTTACTGCTGCAGAAAGCATAACCATGTGGGGCTCTGTGGGTATGAATTTCCTGTGAGCTGTAGACCACCACCTGCAATATTCTCCAGCATCTTTGCAAAGAAGATAAAACTGCTCGAGCAGAGAAGAACCCAGGTGTTTTAGAAGAAGGTCTAATGTGATGTTGCAGAGAGAAAGCAGGAGTCAGAGATGAACATCTTCACTCTAGCTCAGGGTAGGAGGCAAGTGACTTAGCCTCTTGGGGCTGCAGTGTCCTGGAAATGCTGAGTTGCGTTCGTTGTGCTTGCTCTCTGCAAATGGAGGTTAGTAATAGGGTTGTCTCTGCTGAAGAATCGAGAACTGCTTGGGTTTCCAGTGCCCCAGCTCCTTCTGCCACCCTTACTGCTCTGGCTGACAGGAACCCACGGGTCCATGAGAGGCATAACCGTCAGACCTCCGTATATTGTAGCATCTGCTCATTTGAACATTTGTCCATGCTTGTGTCTTTCTCCCTTCTGTTATCTCTCATTGGGATGGTTTTAATGTTCATCGTAATGTTCCTGTTGTGTGTTTTGCTTTGATACGCCACCCCAAAACATTTCATCAGTCAGGGTGTAAGTATGTCAAAATAACATAAACAGAAGCCAATAGAACTATAGACGTAAACACATTCAAAAGAGTAAGGGGCTGCCCAATCGCCAGTTAATATTTTTTATTACAGTCACCGCTTCGTTGAAAAATTGAGTTACTTCAAATTACCTTTAATGGGCAAGTAAACGTAATTGAATCAGTGAGTTGGACCTGTTTCTGTAGCATTCATGAAATTGGAGGGAGGCAGTCAGGAGACCACTACAGAGTAGAGCTGACGCTGTCTATGTCTCATTTAAGACTTGGTGGGCGCGTGAGATCCTCTCCCAGGCCTTATGGCTCCTGCGCACTGGCACATGAGAGTATATGGGGTGGGTGGGTGGGGGTGTGTGTGTTTGCCCCTATGTTTTGATTACCACTAGATCGGAAGAAGCACGGTCTCCATGGACAGGTCTTCAGGTGACAGCTATGTATCTGGTTACTGATGTGTATTTGTGTGGTCAGGTACCAGGGAGCCTGTAAAATTGAATCGGGTACAGAGAGAATCTCCCTTGAAGGATCTTATCCTCCCTTGTTGGGGAACACAGTCCCTAACAGATTACCATAGACCAGGTGCTGAAACAACAGACAGTTATTTCTCACAGTTCCAGAGGCTGGCAGTTGAAGATGGAAGTGCGGCTGATTTGGTGGCTACTGAGACCCGTTTCCTGGTTTGCGGACGGCAGTGTTCGTGCTGTGTCCTTACGTGGCGGAGAGCGGAGAGCAGGGCAGCGAGCTCTCTCACGTCTCTCCTGTAAGCACGCTGTCCCATGGCTGAGGGCTCCGTCGTCATGATGTCATTACCTCCCAAAGGTCGCACCACCTAACACCTTCCCGTTGGGGGGCTGTTAGGATTTGATGTGTGAATTTTGGAGGGACACAGACATAAACGTAAATGCTGTGATGCAGGGTGGTCAGAAGGCCCAAGGAAAAATCAGCCTGCCAGCTTTGTCTTCCTCTCCCCACTCCCTCCCTCCCTTCCTCCGTTTCTCCCCTTTACCTCACTGAGGCTTTGCTGAAGCCTACTTTGTCCCAGGGACTGCGCTAGGCCCAGGGACAGAAGTGGGTGCTGTCAGTGTACCCAAGAGGAGAGAGAGTAAATGAAAATAACACAGATGAATTGAGAACAGTTTGGGGACAAACAGGCAGAGATTAGATCCTTAGGTGGGTTCAGCTGAAGAAAGGCCTGTCTTTCAGGAAACGCTTCATGGAAAACGTTGCATTTCATTTGGATCTTAAAGAAAACAGGCATGGTGTCTGTGGGGCAGTTCCTGAAGAGTGTGGATCAAAGCTGAGATCTGGAAACCACACGGGATGGATGGCAGGGAAGGGCCTCTGGCCAAATGTATGTTGCAGGGGTCCCTGAGGAGTGGCAGGTGGCTTGGGTAGGATGAGAGGGGGAGCCTAGAAGATCAAGTGTGCAATCTGGCCCTGATTTGGTGGTGGTGGGAGGAAGGGCTGGAAGTTTCCAGGGGAGAGGATCAAGCTATCTACTTTCCATGCTAATTATGATGAAAATGTGCATTTTGTAAAATGAGGTAAGTGGAAGAGAGAAGATTGGAAATGTCCATCACGGGGTATCTGTCACACAGAAAATACTTTAACAGTCTGGAAAAGTTACTGCAAGATGGCTTTGCTTTTAGAAAATTCAATTTGCGAAAGTTGTGAATAGACTCCCCCTCAAATTTGTTGAAATGGGGCGTTTCCCTGTCATTTCAGTGGGGGTGGGTTTGTAGTTCTAAGGAGTTTTAATCTTCTGCATCTGCCTGAAGTTGGCTCTCCTTGCAGATAAAAACACTGAGTGACTTACAGGGGTTTCAAGCCTGGGTACAATGACTGCCTTAGAGCAGGAGGGAACTTTCTGGGGCAGTGCGGTTGTATTTAGACTCGATGGTAGTGGTGAGCACGTAACTTTGCACATTTACCCAGACCTCCAGTGGCTTGAATATTATGGTGTGTAAACAATACCTTGATAAAATTGTGGTGGGGTGTGGGGAAGAAGAGAGGTGAAAATGTTGTGTAACGTGAAGACCTCCCAGACCCATCGCTAGATTTCTAGGAATTCAAACACGTGGTTTTAAAAACAAGTGGCTCAGAAGAAAAGCGTGTAGATGTGGGGGGCAAGAATTAAAGCGAACCCAAATTCATTTATCGCTTGTTACCTGTGCCCTCATGCTTGCGGCTTTTAAGTTTTTATCAACAGTAGATCATACCTAATAAAAACTCAGCAGCCGAGATGTTCCCAAAACTATTATTGAGATGAATGAAATGTCTACCATCATAAAATATTTATCTGATCCGATTTTTCCTTCTAACTGCTTCTAAGGATTTCAAAGTGACAGTGTGTGGCACTCCACTCCGGTTCACACGACGTTCGTCACAAGAGACCGTTGCTCCCACTAATGGCTAAAAAGTGGTCATAAAAGTTGTAAAATCAGAGCTTTAAAAGAACTCAGCAGACCCTGCTCTCTGTGTAAAGAGCTCTTCTCCCCTTTGGCGTTCCATTCTCCCCGTACATTCTTCATAGTACTTTTCAAAATGAGCTTGAATTTTTAAGGAATTACTGTCTACCTTGCCTTCTAGACCAGGGTTTGGCAAACTACAGCCCAAGGGCCAAATCCCCTGAGCCCAGGGTTTGAGAAGCCTTTCCGGGTGGAGGATTAAGGATCAAGGATTGGTCCTCCGATGCTGGTAGCCAGGGGCACTTAATGTCACTGTTTTGTCAGATGATGATAATCGAGTTTTGGAGGGACATGCCAAACCAAGTATTAGTTTCAGGAGTAGTTTTTATTTTTTATTTTTATTTATTTATTTTTAAGATTTTATTTATTTATTTGACAGAGATAGAGACAGCCAGCGAGAGAGGGAACACAAGCAGGGGGAGTGGGAGAGGAAGAAGCAGGCTCATAGCAGAGGAGCCTGATGCGGGGCTCGATCCCACAATGCCAGGATCACGCCCTGAGCCGAAGGCAGATGCTTAACCGCTGTGCCACCCAGGCGCCCCAGGAGTAGTTTTTAATATTCGGATCAAGTGGTTAGAAAAATGGGAGATACGGAATTGGGGAGGGGAGGGTCCCATAAAGCAGAGATTCTCCGTGCTGGCAGAAAATCGAGGTTGCTGGAAGGCTTTCGCTCAGATATAGATTTGCAGGCATGCATGTCTCCCTCAGCCCCTACCTCTGGCCAGGCCTGGCTTCTGAGGGGGTAAGGTTGAGGAGAGCTTAGATCTGTATGTCTGAAGTCATCCCCTGTACTCCTTCAGAATGCTCTGGAGAACTGGAGGAGTGGGTTCAGGGAACAAGGTGGACCAGGAGTGCAAAGTGGTTTGACCCTAAGGGGTTGATATTTGAGGTTGACTGGATATGCCCTCCTATATTTGGTGGAAATGGTCTTCCTTTAAAAAGCTTTAAATCCAAAACATCAGACAAAAACATTGCTGTGCTCTCATCTATCATCCATCAGGGCAAGGGTTATTCTGGGTGGGAGGGGGGTAAGGACAGTCTAAGGAGGCTGTGTGTATCTGCAGCATTACACTGCTTTTTACAAACCCCGGAAAGAAATTTGGATAGCATAACCTCACACCTGGGAGGAGCGAAAAGCCTCCAATAGTTATGACATTTTCCCTGTTTTCTTTAGATCGGCTTCAAATTGGTAGTAGCGTCCCATGCCGTGTGGAAAGAGCTGTCGAGGTCAGAAGGCAGAGGGAACTTTCTTTTCCCTCTGTCTCCTGTGGTTTTCATCTCGTATCCGGCTTCCATAATATTCTGGTCCGACATTGGTTGACCCAGGCCGAGAGTAGGGTCCTGCCTGGTTCCACGTGTGGCTGAACGCCCATCAGAAGAAATGGCAGGTCTCCACTGGGGCTGTGGGGTGACTGGTGGCATCGCTGAGGACACTTATGTCCTGCAGCTTCAGAAGACTAGTGGCGGCCTGCTGAGTCACCGGGTCAAACTCGCAGAGCAGGCTAAGTAGAGTCTCTGGCCGGTGGCTGAGCAACGTCATGGGCCAGCCCCACTCGCCCCTGAAACCCTGATTCCATCAGTTTGACCACTACTTTAAAAAAAAAGAAAAGAAAAATCGCAGCTGATGTCAGGCTTGCCCACACTTTGAACTTTGCGCAAGATGTATTTTTAGGCAAGCCAGAAACAGAGAATGCCAGGAGAAAACTCAGCTAACAGATCACTTGCAAATGTCATTTTTATTCCATTTGTCTGTGCCTCTGATTCTAACTAGCCTGGAGCTTGGATAGGCAGAGGAGATTTGTGTGATTTTGTTTAAAAAAAAAAATTTTTTTTTCCCCAAGTGTCCCATCTTGGAACCAGGAATGAGGGTCTCTAAGCCACAAAAATGAAAGAGGACTGGAATAGATTCAAAGCGCACAGTCTGAAAACGGAGTTGGATACTCGAGGGGCCATCACGGATGAGAATCTCTAAATGTGGGTGTTTTCTGTGATTGGACGCTAGCCCTTCCTGAGCCTCTGCTTGTACATGTGGTTTGGGTTCATCTGCGCGTGGAATCTCTCCGTTAAACAGTTGTCCTCCACTTAACTACAAATGACGTATCGGTCTCTCTAATTGGACTTCATTCCTGTTACCATCCAAATTCCTACAAGCAAAAATAAAACCCAAAGGAAGCCAGTCTTTTTATCCATCTGTTAGGACAACGAAGAAATAACATTCATCTGATTTTCTAAAGTAATTGCTTTCCCCACATGGCATTAGAATCTTCTTCTTCCTTTTACATTTTATTTATTTATTTGAGGGAGAGAGAGAGCTCGGGCAGGGGGAAAGGCAGGGGGAGAGGGAGAAGCAGACTTTTCACTGAGGAGGGAGCCCAACATGGGGCTCGATCCCAGGACCCTGAGATCATGACCTGAGCCAAAGGCAGACGCTTCACCGACTGAGCCACCCCGGCGCCCCTAAGCTGTGATTTCTAATAAACAATTCTACACATCACAAAATCACTCTTCTTGACACTCATAAGCAATGGATGTGTGCTTTCTAAAATTGTAAATGTTAAATTCCAGGGTCATTCATGGAAACATAACTCCATTTGGAAGGCAGCTCCTCAGAATCCTACCTAATGGTCCTTGCAGGTAATTTTGCTGTGGGTCTGGCTTTGCAATATACACTCGAAAGTACTATTCTTTTTTTTTTTTTTTATGTTATGTTAGTCACCGTACAGTATATCCTTAGTTTTGATGTAAAGTTCGATGATTCATTGTTTGCGCATAACACCCAGTGCACCATGCAATACGTGCCCTCCTTAATACCCACCACCAGCGTATCCCAATCCCCCACCCCACTCCCCTCTGAAGTCCTCAGTTTGTTTCCCAGAGTCCATAGTCTCTCGTGGTTCATTCCCCCTTCTGTTTAGTCCCCCTTCATTCTTCCCTTTCTTCTCCTACCGATCTTCCTACTTCTTTTTTTTTTTTTTTAAGATTTTATTTATTTATTTGACAGAGATAGAGACAGCCAACGAGAGGGGCAACACAAGCAGGGGGAGTGGGAGAGGAAGAAGCAGGCTCATAGCAGAGGAACCTGATGTGGGGCTCCATCCCAGAACACCGGGATCACGCCCTGAGCCGAAGGCAGACGCTTAACGACTGTGCCACCCAGTTGCCCCCGATCTTCCTACTTCCTATGTTCCATAGATGAGAGAAAGCATATGATAATTGTCTTTCTCTGCTTGACTTATTTCACTTAGCATTATCTCCTCCAGTCCTGTCCATGTTGCTGCAAATGTTGGGTAATTGTTCCTTCTGATGGCTGAGTAATATTCCATTGTATATATGGACCACATCTTCTTAATCCATTCGTCTGTTGAATGGCTTCTCAGCTCCTTCCGCAGTTTGGCTGTTGTGGACGATGCTGCTGTGAACACGGGGGTGCATGTGGCCCTTCTCTTCACTACGTCTGTTATCTTTGGGGTGCAAGTGCTATTCTTGGACCGTCTCTGATACACCAGCCACCCTGTCCATTGGTAGTGTCAGCATAGGCTGGTTTTGTGAATGGCATAAGTTAGTATTTTTCATAATATTTCTTTACTTTTTTAAAGATTTTATTTATTTGAGAGAGAGCTTGCACACAAGCAAGGGGCAGAGGGAGAAGCAGATGCCCCGCTGAGCAGGGAGCCCAACATGGGCCTCGATCCCAGGACCCTGGGATCATGACCTGAGCTGAAGGCAGACGCTTCACGCCTGAGCCACGCAGGTGCCCCCTCATAATACTTGAATGAAAGGAGGAAACCTATTGGTGTTATGCACTGGAAGCTTGTGGCATGTCTCTCTGTTATTGAGTCGATTCCAACGCACAGAATTCTGGTGGTGCCCTCATAGCACAGATGGCCCTGGAGCAGCTGCCACGAGGTGCCCTTCGCACTTGGAGGCCTGGGTAGCAGTGCTCCGGCTATGTGGCGTCGTGGGAAGAGGGTATGTGTTGCTGTCCTAGGATCTCCTTTCAGCTCTGCTGCGGCTCTGTCTCCGCTTCACGTGGCAACCGTCCCGGGGTGTGGCCTGTGACTCCCCTGGACAGGAGAGGAAACGAAGCGTTTTGACACACTGTCTCTTGCCTGATGTCACATAGCTAGTAAGTGATACCATGGTTGGAAGTGTCTGCCTCATGAAACCCCAAATTAAGTGTGGGCTAGAAACTTTACGGTAGCTTCAGACACGAAAACACAGCAGAAGTAACAGCCTTGAGCAACACGTGTGTCCAAGTCAGAAGGGACCGTGTGTCCTTTCCTGTCACTGACTCCGTAAGTACTTCGGAAAGGAGGACCCTGTGTGCCTTACGTAAGTCATCGACCGGCTGGAAATGTTTCTCTTTTCCTTGGTGAAAATAATGGTTAACCCTGCTTGCAAAGCAGCAGTGAATGAGTGATTACAGAGCAGTCTACAGATGTTTACTTATGTTGGGAATGTTCACATGCAGAGTTCTTCCGCTCAGAACCTAACTGCCTGCGTCTCAGAAAATGCAGCTTTATCCCTTACCATTCTGCACAGTGACCGAAACCCAGAAATGCGTTGGTAGGTGTAATGGGCGTTCAGGTGACGGTGTGACACGGTGCACGAAAGATTTGCTCCCGCGGCCCCGAAGAAGTTAGCCTGGTTCCCTTCCCTCCGTGGAGGTGCGTCCAGCCCAGTGAGGGGAGTGGAGACCATGAGCCACGAGTCACTGGAGAGTGAGGCCAGTCCCGTGCTGGGGGCGACCAGGAACCGAGGGCCTGTGAGATGGGGAGCAGGAAACTGCGACCCAGACAGAGAAATCCAGTGCTGCCCCAGGGCTCATCGCGAACAGATGAAACCTGGAAATAAAACGGCCACCTCTCATATACAGACACCACATTTAGATGTGGGCCTGGCGGTCACCATACCCACATCAGAAATGTCGATGGCAATTAGAGCAGTGGGGGGGGTTCCAAAGCTCAGAAATGTCGATGGCAATTAGAGCTGGGGGGGGGGTTTCCAAAGCTCAGAAATGTCGATGGCAATTAGAGCTGGGGAGGGGGGGTTTCCAAAGCTCAGAAATGTCGATGGCAATTAGAGCTGGGGGGGGGGTTTCCCGGGGGGGGGTTCCAAAGCTCAGAAATGTCGATGGCAATTAGAGCTGGGGGGGGGGTCCAAAGCTCAGAAATGTCGATGGCAATTAGAGCTGGGGGGGGTTTCCGGGGGGGGTTTCCAAAGCTCAGAAATGTCGATGGCAATTAGAGCCTGGGGGGGGCGGTTTCCAAAGCTCAGAAATGTCGATGGCAATTAGAGCTGGGCTGGGGGGGGGGTTTCCAAAGCATTTGGCGTGTGTGTCTTTACGTGTATCTACATGATATTTTTCCTTCGGGCCCTTTGGTCCTTTCTGCCCCATCACAGGGTGTTTGGGCCGCGGAGCAGCATTCAGCATGGCCTTTCCTTAGGGACTTTCCTCTTCGTTCGTTTCATTCGGCTACACTGCCCCGTTAGAGACCTTTCACCTTCCGTTGCCTCCGCAGCGGCCAGGCTCATGAAGAAGGACAGCGTGGCATAGGGTCGAGCCCAAGCGCAGGTTGCAGGGCTCGGGGAGTCTCCAGTGTGTGGAGCCCGCCAGGCCTCCCTCCTCCTGGAACCGTGGGAGCAGCAGCGTTCCCCTTGGTAACATGTCCTTAGCATGTTTTGCATGACGTGAGCAAGCTACGTTGCATATCAATTGCTGGGGCTCTCGAATGCAGCGCCTTTTCATTTTTCCTTTGTGCGGCTTTACTCACTGCCCCCTTGTATACACCTAGGAGCAAGATGCTTTGATGCTTTTGCTGACAAATCCTTAAGACATCCTTATTTTCTGTATCTATGGATCTTACTATCACCATTGACTTTATACTTGAAAATTTAAAAAAGCGGGAGGGGGGATACACGTACAGTACACAGAGACCGACAGATAACGCATCTGACACACCCCCAGCAGACACACAGGCAACGTACGTGGTACAGACACACAGACATACACGCACGTTCTCTACTGAGCAGTCACGTGGAACCTGTTAGATCAGAATGTGACCCTAGCAGAGCCCCAGATTCCCATTTGTGGTCCTTCTTGTGACCCTGATTTCCTGAATTCCTAACTGGATTAAAAAACCAATTAGTGGTTTTTTATGCCTTTGACTTTGTAAGTTTGGTGGTGAGGAGAAGGAGTAAAAAAAATAAGGGGGAGGGAACAAGCTTGGCGCTGAAATTGCTGTGCTAACGTAAGTCTAACTGGAGTGCGGTGCTGGGGGGCAGTGCAGTGAACCCCATGGCTAGGACCAGGAGAGACCATACAGCATGTTTGCCTCCCCTAGGGCACTGAGCGCCCTGCAGTCCTGCAAAGGATGCCCCACTGGGAAGACAGGAAGTGCCCATGAGGCCTTGTGCCTGACAGAAGCCGGACATGGCCCTTGGGCAAACCGTGCAGGCCGTCTTTTGCTCCGAGTCCTTATTTCCCATGTGTGAGTTCTCTCCTGTGTCTGGGCACATCTCCACATCCTGTCTAACACACCCGGCAAATAGAGCTCCTTTTTCGTTAACATACTAAAGGTGAATCCAGATGGCCAAAAGCACTTAAGTTTGAGCAGTCCATTGTGGCTAATTTAATTGTGTGTGTCTGGGAGGTGGTGGGTAGTTAGGAAGTCAGCAGCACCAAGAGCCTTCCTGCAGATCTGTGGATGCTGTGTTTCAAGCCTGTTGGTAGGAGAGGAGGAAAAGTGCACGCATGGCTCCGCTCTTTGAAGCAGAATATTAGGGAGGCATTTGTGAAGTGTCGTGAATTAGGTTTTATGCTCCTTAAGAGGCACAGTGGCTGGAACGGAAAGGAGACACAGGGCATTCACCCCCCCGCAGCAGATCAAACCGACTCGTCCGCGGCAGGACGCCCGAGCCCTGAGTTAGGCTTCTCAAACCGCGTTCTCAGCTCGAAGGTGCTTAAATGCGATTCGGTAACCAGACAGCTGCTTGACGCTGTTCTCTACACATCCGTTGCTATGTTCAAGTTATTTTGAAAACTTGTAGTTTCTTTTAGTGCGTGCCTGGTATGTATTTTTGTCCTGCAATATCTACCTTCCTGGAACTGGGTTAATATTTTAAGCTCTTGTGCTTGGCTGCTTTGCCACCGTGTGTCTTCTAAGCTGAGGTGGTATGTTCAGTGTCTTGCCAGCAGAGAGCCAAGCTGCCCTCTCTCTGGGCCCCACTGGGACAAGCTCCTGTGCCCTCTTCTAGATACAGAGAGCTTCTAGCTTCTAGGTGGGGCAGGGTCCGGCCTGTCTGGCTGTGCTCCCGCAGCGCAGGGTGGGGGGCTGGCCCCAGCTGCTGACCATGGGAAAGGGGAAGGAATTGGGCATGGTCTGGGTTCTGCTCTCGAGCATCCGCTGAACCTGGAGGGGCTCGTTCTCCCGAGGGCATGGTCAGAGGGACGTGTGCAGGGCACCGGACTTGCAGGACAGCATCCCGGGGGTGGGGGGACATCTGTAACACCCAGGCCAGGCATCCTGTCCCAGGAGGCCGGCTCAGTCCTGGGTCTGAAGGCGAGTGCTAGAATGAGGCTCCTGCCCTGGGTGTCAGGGGGAAAGCCTTATCCGACTTGTTACTTAGTAGGTTACATCTCTTCTGGGCGCTGGTGCTCGGACGTGTCTGCTGGCTCTCCCGTTGCTGCCCTTCTTAGAGTTTCCTTTAACAACACGGTTGTCTCCTCAACGCGAAACTGCTCTTCCCTGACCTGAAGATTCCATCAGAGGCTCGTTTTATCACTCAGGTCGGAAGCAACCGTGTGTTGGCAAAGGCGTGGCCCCCTTCTCCGTTTCGGGTTTGATAGTTGTTAGCCTGCGAGCGTTGGCTACAGCACGGATAACCGCACACGTGAGGCCTGCCCGTGCGAGTGTTTTGTGGGAACCTTTCCGTGGGTGTGTGCGTGTCTGCACATATTAAACACAGGCATGTGTGCCTCGAAAGTACAGGTAGAACTGGAAATGGATCACAGGATGGAAAGATCACTGACCTCGTACGTGCCCAAAAGCCTGTGTTTTTCTCGTTTTTAATAATATACGACTTAATTTAAAGGTTTTATTAATAAATGGTTTTGTGCCTCACGCTGGAAAGTTCTGTGCCTTTGTATGTGGCAATTTCCCAAAGTAAGCCACGTAAAAATAGTGTTGTGACATGGAATAAGTGTTTCTGAATAAAGTCGTGTGAGAATTTTCATCAACATTGTTTTTAAAAATATTTGTGTAAATTTTTTTGCCCCAGCATGCAGCTTGCGTGTACGTGTGCGTGCATCTGATACGTGTGCGTGTGTTTTTAGTACTCCCCTTCCTATGACATGATGTGCCGACAGCCAGCCTGATATCCGGTGTGTGTTTCGATTGCGTATCTTGCATTACTGATTACGGTGGAGACAGGTGTGGGAAGACGTATATGGATTTAATTCCTTCAAATGATGTAAGACGATTATCCAGATCTGGGTTCTAGTCCCATTTGGAGAGAAGGTGTTACTTGGAGTCGTATGCTCATTTTTATACTTTCTCCCTCTAGACGAGCAGATGCCCAGCGTCCGGAAGCCATTCCGACATCGCAGCAGGACTCTCAGAAGCCGTCCCAGCTCTCTAAGCCACCTCCCACCTGGGAAGCGCCAGACGTGCCCCAGGAGGCCCGCAGCCGAGCGGGGACCCTACCTCGAGATTACAGATACCCAGAGGAAACGCTCGGCCCAGGACCACATGTCCCGAGCGCCCCCCCCTCGGCCCTGCACACTCGGGGGCAGGACCCAAGGCCTGTGAGCACTGCACCGCTCCCCAAGAAGCCAGCCCCACAGAGGCCACCGCCGCCCAAACGTGAACCCAGGCAACTCAAGGGCCTGGCCGGTGGCACACCCGGGACCGCTCCCCTAAGTGCCCCCAGCAAGCCCCTTCCCCCACCATCCCCGGAGGCCCTGGAGGCGTGTGTGGACCGCCTGTCCCTGTCCCACAGCCCCTGTACCTTGGTGGAGAAGCTGAGCAGTGCGCAGCCCGAAGATGGTGCAAGGGCCACTGGTGAGCACAACAAGCGGCATGTAGATGAGCACACAGCCTGTCCAAAGCGTGAGGCCCTGCTCCCGTCCAAGTTCCGGCCCCTGCAGACGTCCGCCATGGAGACCTCTCGCTCCCCTTCTCCTCAGTTCGCTCCCCAGAAGCTGACAGACAAACCTCCCCTGCTGATCCAGGAGGAGAATCCCACAAGGTACTGTCCTGGGACGGTGGCCCTGTGCTCTGACCCCTTTCCCGAGCTCCTGCAGGTGCATCTTTCCCGGGTGGTGGACGCCGGGTACCCTGCTTCAGCTGCACACACTGGATTTTAAGTTGCCCCTGGGGACTGACTCCATGGGGGAGAATCCACAGCTCCAGTGGTCAGTTGCATTGTGAACTTGGTAGGGGGGCTGTCCTGTTCCACAGAAGCAAGGGGGGTGTGGTGGAGGTGGGGGACCATCCCCTGTCCTTTTCACCCAAGGCCAGCGTTGACGTATGCATTCCCCACAGGTATCTACCCAGCAGGGCTGTGTTTTCTCTAAGCATCTGTGTGTAATCAGAATCCAGTTTAAACTGAGCAGGAGATCTTCGTGTTTTTCATAATGTCCAGTATTTCCACGCTGTTTTTTTCTTTTTCTTTTAAGATTTTCTTTATTTGAGAGAGAACGAGCAAGCACAGGGTAGGGTGCGGCAAGGGGAGAGGAGAGAGAGAGAGTCTCAAGCAGACTCTGTGCTGAGTGTGGAGCCTGACAGGCTTGATCCCAGGACCCCAAGATCATGACCTGAGCTGAAACCCAAGAGTCGGCTGCTTAACCAACTGGGCCACCCTGGTGCCCCCCTCCATGCTGTTTTTTTCTGTATCTTATGTGAAAAGCCAGGCTGGTATACACCTTTTGTTAAAGCAGAGGAAACGTCTATTATAGCACATGGTGCTGCTGTTAGAATTTCAGGCGTGGGATGGTCTGCCGTGCCCGTTGAGACGTTGATAGATGTTGTCAGGCAGGGTCTGACCCGTCAGGGGCGCTGTTTCCTTTTCCCTCCTGTGTGAGGGCCTTCGAAGAACTGAGAAGTGGAAGAAGTGGAGAATTTTCGTCTTGTTCTCTAGAGCAGTGGTTCTCAACCTGGGGGAGGGCCGCTTTGCCCCCAGGGCACAGCTGGCTGTGTCTGCAGAGGTTTTGGGTGTCACGGCTGAAGAGGGAGTGTTGCTCCTGGCATCTCGTGGGCAGAGGTGAGAGGTGCTGTCCCCAGTCTGCCCCGCAGCCAGGAACGCTCTGGCCCAGAGTGTCCTGACGCGTCTCACACAGTCACCAGCAGCCACATGCGGCCGTGCAAACGTCTGTTAGTGAGAAATAAAGTAAATTCGGTGCGGCTGGTGGCATAGACTGGTTATTTCCGCCATTTTCAGAAAGTCTGTTAGATCTTCTGTTCTACAGTCTCAAGCTAATCTTTTTTCTTTTCCTTCCTCCCTTCCTTCTTTCCTTCCTTCCTCTCCTTTCCCCTTTCCCCTTTCCTTTTCTCTTTTTTCTTTTCTTTTCTCTTTTTTCTTTTCTCTTTTCTTTTCTTTTCTTTTCTTTTCTTTTCTTTCTTTCTTTCACTTCAAAATATCTCCGCAGAGAGGATATACGTTCCTGGTGTCATCCTGTGTCTCCAGGTGTGGCACTGTCCCCACAGCTGCCTCTGCGGGCCCCCGCTGTGCTTTATGTCGTTCACAGTGTGGGTATCACTGCAGTACCTTCCCTGGCAGGTGACGTTGTCAGTTGTGAAAGGAAGGAGAAGCAACACGGTGGTCTGTGGTGGGCACGTATGTGAGACGGTTGCAAGCGAGCCGGCCTCAGCCCCTCCATTCTGCATTCTGCGGAGCTGGTGGGAGCCGCTGGGCTCCTCGGACAGACTGCCGTGTGCTCCCGTGCTGCTCCTGACCTGTGTGGGCTCTAGGAGGAGGCAGTAGCTTTCATGGTTTCTTGCCTGATTTTCTCATTCTGTCTTTCCTATGAGCTTGAGAGGGATTTCAGTAAGCAGTGACGATACTATTGAAGATCCTGGTGGGGGCGGGGAGGGGGGTCTTTGGGGACCCACATTATTGCATGTTCTCATCCGCCGTGTCAGCGGGGCTGGAAAGGGTCGTCTTTGCATCCTGTCTCTTGCTGTACAGGTGCTCACAGAGAGCTGAGCTCTGGTTGGCATTTGGACACATACCCAACTACGTCCGCTCCGTTCTTCCCGGGAAGCACAGTGAGGCAGAGGGTGGCCGTGCCACTTCCGAAACTTGCTGCCAAGGAAGTTGGTCATAGGGTACCGAATGAGTCGCCATGCCCCAGGGTGTGTATTGTTGGTCAGTCCTGATATGAAAGCATGGAATCCCAGTGACCAACGAGACAGAGAAGCCAGGGCTCAGGATCGGTGACCACAGTCTGCTCCTGACGGGCTAGCAGGGGGAGCGTGCCCGGGGCAGGGCTTCCTACTCTGCCTGGCATGTGAGATACTGTTCTTGCCCTACCCTGTGTGGACTTGGGGTTCTTGCGCTGGAGCTGCTCGCCTCCTCTCCTCCGTGGCTGGTGTCTCCCTCCTTCCAGTTAGCCCTCGATCACGAGTGTGCGTGTGCCGGGGCGCTTGCCGGGGCGCAAGGCAGACACCCACACTCACGCACCTGTTGAGCGGTTCCCGTGTGCCAGGCACGGAGCTGCAGCTGGAACGCAGAGAACAGGGTGCGGCATTCCTTTCCTCTGGGGAATTTCAGAATGGGTATTCATGCCCCCCCAAACCGTGTCAACTCCTGTCCTAACACTAGGTAGCTTACTTTCAAAGCTTTGAAAGTTCTCTGGGGTTTTTGTTTAAACTACAACATGGAGACGCTGGCCAGCAGGTGCGGCCAGTGACACAGATTTGATCGCTCCTAGAAGCGTCCTCAGGAGCGTTTTCCTGCGCGCCTGTTTCCATTTGGGAGTGAACGAGCACAGAGTGTCGGGACGGCTCCTGCACGGCCACGTGGGTGGCATTAGTGGCGTCACCTTGAGCCTCTGCGTGTGAGAGTCTGCTGAGTGGGTCCTCTGGTTCACCCAAGCGGCACGGCGTGCAGCTGACGGTCACCCTCCGCAGTGGGTGTGAGCAGAACCGAGTGGAGCACTTGCTGTTGGGGCCGGGCGGGCCCCCAGGGGCAGCGGGCGCTTTGAGAGGAGCCGCGGGGCTCGGCGCACCCCCCTTCTCCACCTCTCTGCCTTTGGATTAGGAATCGATGAGATCTGGTTGCGGTAAGGTCTGATCTGCTGTGTTTTGTCCTGACTTTGAAGTAAAAGTTCATCCAACTTTTTAAATGTGCAAGTCTGGCCAGCTTACAAGAGGAGAGGCCCTTTATGCTTAGAAAGGACCAGGAAGAGATGCTTTGCTGGAAAGTATAGGTCAACGTGTGAAGGACTTGTTCTTTTTTCCTTGTCTTCCTGCCCTGGAAATCCAGTTTCTCCACAAGTCGGGGAATAAATAGAGGCTGGCTTAGACGTCAGTCCTGGGGCAGCGCCTGGCTGGCTTAGTCGGGAGAGCATGGGACTCCTGATCTCAGGGTTGTAAGTTCAAGCCCCACATTGGGCGTAGAGCTGACTTTAAAAAAAAAATTCAGTAGTAGGTGATCTGGGTTTATAAATTTTTTTTTAAAGATTTTATTTATTCATTCGATAGAGAGAGAGACAGCCAGTGAGAGAGGGAACACAAGCGGGGGAGTGGGAGAGGAAGAAACAGGCTCCCAGAGGAGGAGCCTGATGTGGGGCTCGATCCCAGAATGCCGAGATCACGCCCTGAGCCAAAGGCAGACGCTTAACGACTGAGCCACCCAGGCGCCCCAGTGATCTGGGTTTCTAAGTGTGTAATGGAAGGAATGAGGAGAGGGGTTCTTCTGTCTCTGTCTTTGCTTGGATAAGATGCCCAAAGTTTCCTTCTGACGTTTAGCACATCTAAATGGTATTTTCCACAGAGCTGGCCTTTTAAAATTTATTCATAAATTTTAAAGAAGGCATTAGGTGGGGACTGTACATGAATACCTAGATAAAACATCTAATGATTTCTACTGGAGGAGAGAAGAGAATACAAAATGATTTTAGCCTGTACACTGCAGTGTACAGGGAAAAAACCATACTGTGTTCCCAGCTGCCAGTTAAAGGGTGAAAAACCTTTAATTTAGAGCACTGGAATGTTCCATGCGGTACACAAAATTCGGTCCGTTAGGGTCACATGGTAGAAATGACCTTAGCCCACTATACTAGAAACAAATGCAGAACTTTGGCTTTATGATTTTGACTTGTTTTTTCCTTCCCTTGTGGACACCAGCAGATGGCTCTCTTTCTCCAATATGTCCTTCAGAAATACTTGAAACAGACTTTTGTCCCTGTGACCCTGGTCCACGGGATCCCTGGGTGTGGTCCAGCGAAGTCTAGCTGAGGGCACCAAGCGGCATTCGAGGGAGTCCTGCATGAAGCCCCATCACACTGACCAGTCCATGTTCTGTCTTCCGTGCGGGTGCCCCCCAGTTCCTTTCACTGCGAAACCTTCTTTAGTAATTTATCTTATTTATTTACTTTTTTAGAGACCATGTGCGAGCGGGGGTAGAGACGGGCAGAGGAGGGAGAGGAGAGGGAGACAGACAATCTTAAGCAGGCTCTATACCCAGTGCAGAGCCCCATGCGGGCTTGATCTCACGACCCTGAAATCATGACCTGAGCCGAATCAAGAGTCAGACGCTAAACCAACTGAGCCACCCAGGCGCCCCCTCCCCGCCTTTTTTTTAAAGTAAGCTTCACAGCCAATATGGTGCCCAGTGTGGAACTTGAACTCATGACCCTGAGATCAAGACCTGAGCTGAGAGCTGAGATCAAGAGTCAGGTGCTTAGGGGCACCTGGGTGGCTCATTCGTTAAGCGTCTGCCTTCGGCTCAGGTCATGATCCCAGGGTCCTGGGATTGAGCTCCACATCAGGCTTCCTGCTCAGTGGGAAGCCTGCTTCTCCCTCTCACACTCCCCCTGCTTGTGTTCCCTCTCTCACTGTCTCTCTCTGTCAAATAAATAAAATCTTTAAAAAAAAAAAAGCTGGGCCCTTAACTGACTGAGTCACCCAGGCGCCACCCCCCATCTTTTTTTTTTTCCCCTAAGGAAAAGTGTGTACTCAGTGAATCACTTAAAATAATACCTAAGTGGTGTGCCCTGTGGTTAGTGCCAGATCCTTGCGTGGCTGCTTTGAGAAGCCGTGTGAAGGGTGGCTTGAAGTGTTGAGTGGTGGAAGGCCGGTGGAGGGTGACAGCCGGTGCACCCAGCACATGAGGAAGCCTCCGATTGGGGCCAGTGGGTGCGTGTCCTCAGTGTCCACTCAGATCATAGCCGCTGTGTAGGGAGGTCTTCCCGCAACCTCAGAACCACGCAGGCACCCGTCGGTGTGCGCTGGCCCTGCTTTGAGAGGCAGCGACGGAAGGCTGTCATGACAGTTGTGTTAGAGAAGCCTATCTTCCCCGCCCCCAAAGAAAACGTAAGTGAGCGGGGCTTGTTAACGCGCGCACGATGGCCGGCATGAAAACGAGTGTTCAGCCGTCTGCCCCTCGGTAAGCCCAGCGATCCAGCCTCAGGCGTCTGTGGGTGTGTGGGTGACTTTGGAAATTGGAAGGTGTCCAGATGCTCAGGGTCAGGAAATGGGGCCTCCTCAACCTCCATGCGCCGTCCTGGGTCGTGGGATCCTGGAGGTTCCCTGCACTGCGGTGGCCGCACGTCCCCCTGCCGTCAGGGCAGGCGAGGAACCGGCTGGTTTCTGGCCCGGGTAGCAGTCCATACGGGGCTCACTCTGTGTTTTCAGCACATGGACTTCTCTTTCCAGAATCGAGCGGGTGATGGACAACAACACCACGGTAAAGATGGTACCCATCAAGATCGTGCACTCGGAGAGCCAGCCTGAGAAGGAGAGCCGCCAGGGCCTGGCCCGCACCGCCGAGCTGCCCGCGCTGCCCAGCGGGCTGGAGAAAGACCAGATCAAGACGCTCAGCACGTCCGAGCAGTCCTACTCGCGCTTCTGCCTCTACAGCCGCCAGGGCGCCGAGCCCGAGCCCCAGCGCCCCAGCGCCCCAGCGCCCCGCGCCAACGACCACGGGGCCTCTCCTTCCGCGCTCAGCTACGTGAAGGCCAAGGAGAGGACGGCCGAAGACCTGAAGTCGGAGGAGCTGGCCCGGGAGATCGTGGGGAAGGACAAGTCCCTGGCCGATATCCTGGACCCCAGCGTGAAGATCAGAACCACCATGGACCTCATGGAGGGCATCTTCCCCAAGGACGAGCACCTGCTGGAGGAAGCTCAGCAGCGCAGGAAGCTGCTGCCCAAAGTGCCGTCTCCCAGAACCGTGGAGGAGAGGTGAGCAAGCGCTGCCCTCGTTCTGCAGCTCGGCCACCGCGCGTCCACCCTCCAAGCGTCTCTCGGGCTTCGGGGGCGAGGGGCTGGTACGTGGGTCTGTGTGCACATGGCTTTTCGGGGCCCCATTTTCATAAGCACTGCCCAGTGCTTGAGCCCGTGTTGGCTGTTTTGTGACCCTCCCAAAAGAGCCACTGAGGCCCTTTCCTGGGGATGCCACCTTGGGGGCCTGGCAGAGATGTGGAAACACCACAGGTCCTGCGCATTCTTGGCTTGAGCCCCGTTTGGTTCAGGGTGATGCCCATGGGCTCCTTTCTCAGAAGACAGAGCTTCTCAGCTGGGACACTGTCTCCTTCCAGAGGTTGGCAATGTCCAGATCCGTGTTTAGGTGTCAGGCCTGGGAGGTGCTCCTGGCACCCTGTGGGTGGAGACCAGAGAGGCTGCCGTGCGCAGGACACCCCCATAGCAAAGAAGGCCCTGGCCCCGGATGTCGTTCGTGAAGGCTCCTGAACGTCCGGGTTGGCGAAGGAGACTTTGTGCTCCTGGTTATCGAGTGCGGTGAGGGGATGCATGGCCACTGGTTTGGTAGCCTGCCCTTCACAGCCCGTCTCCTTCACGGGCTGCCTGCGTGGGCGTGTGGGCTTGCATCTGTCCTGGTGGTGCCCGCTGTTGCCATAAGCACCCTTTATGGACAGTAGGTGGGAGCGCCAGTGACACCCAGCACAGAAGGACAAAGGGGCTGAGACGGGCCCGAGCCAGGGGGCGCGGACATGGTGGCAGACAGAAAAGTGCAGGCTGCATTCGGGGCCTTGGGGCCTCACTTACAGGGAACTGTGCGCACGTACTCCTCGCAGACCTTAGGCTCCCGGCGAAAATTCTCCCTCTGCTCCCTTCCCCCCACACCCGGGGAGATTCTTAGACATCCCTGCTTATTTGACTTTTCCCCCTTCTTAAGAAACTGCGTTCCGTAGACTTGCGGAGTATCCATTTGGCAACGCGGTGTCTAGTTCTGTCTTGTCGCTTCTCCCCCGCCCCCTTGGCCGTCTCGTGCCGCGGGCTGTTGTGCTTGCGTTGGCACCGCCGCGTGCTCGTCACGGAGCGGGGGGGCTGGGAGGGGGCGTCTGGCGCGGAGTCACAGCCGGCTGACGTGCCCACTCACGTGTCCCGCAGGAGAGAGGAGCCGGGCGTGCCGGCGGCCCTGTTCCTCGCCACCAGCTCCTCCTACTACAGCACGTCAGCCCCCAAGGCGGAGCTGCTGATTAAAATGAAGGACCTGCAGCAGCAGGAGCCCGAAGACGACTCGGGCAGCGACTTGGACCACGACCTGGCGGTGAAGAAGGTAGGGAGGCCCGTTGTCGAGGACGCCGTGCTCGACGTTGGGGCAATAGGAGTTAAACACTTAGCGGCTAAGCCTTCTGTTCCAAAATGGGGCCTTTGCCCTCACAGTCTCTTTACCATCTTTTTTTTTTTTTTAAGATTTTATTTATTTACCTAGAGAGGGAGGAGGGGCAGAGGGAGAAACAGACTCCCCGCTGAGCAAGAAGCCTGATGCAGGATTTGACCCTGGGAATCTGGGGTCGTGACTTGAGCTGAAGGCAGACGCTTCACCGACTGAGCCACCCAGGCACCCCTCTTTACTATCTTTTTATAAAGGATCTAAGGTCCTATTAAGTGGGTACCATTCTCATTCAAAGTTCGATTGAGATGTCCCTTCTATCCCATTTAAAATCCAAGGACTTGGGGCACCCACGTCGCTCAGTCGTTCAGTGTCTGCTTTCAGCTCAGGTCATGATCTTAGGGTCCTGGGATCCAGCGCCACGTGGAGTTCCCCACTCAGCAGGGAGTCTGCCTCTCCCTCTGCCCCTCTCCCACACTCGTGTTCACACGCGCTCTCTCTCAAATAAATAAAACCTTTGAAAAAATAAAAATAAAATCTAGGGACTTCATTGTGTGACCTCTAGCGAGTCACACGTTCTCTTTGAATATCAAGTTCTAGTACCTCTAACCAGAGGATCATAATCCCACAGTGGGTTGTAAGGTGCGTCATTTGCTAACCGAAACAACTCCTTGGGAGCTTGGGGATACAGCAGTAGATGGAACAGAATGGAGCCTTCCCTTCCCCGAGGGGGAGCTCACGTTCAGCGAACACCGAAACCCGTACACGGTACAGGGTCAGCACAACGTGGCCCACCACCTGCTTCGATAAAAGACGTTCTCTGGAAACACAGCCGCACCGATCCGTTTATGTACGCGCTCTGGTGGCTCTCACACCACACACAGCAACCTGGAGTACTTGCCCCTGACCATGTGCTCCATAAAGGCGAAGGTCTTCAGTGTCTGGCCCTTTACAGAAAGAGTTTGCCAGCCGTTAGTGTAGTCATCGCATGGTAGAATCGAAACAGGGTGCAGGAATGGGGTGAGACAAAGGAATGCGGTTACGGGGTGATGACTGAACAGTGACCTGGGTGGAGTGTGAAGGGTAAGCCGCGCGGGCGCCTGGGTGTGCTGCGGGGAGAGGGGCCGGCCGGTGCTAAGGTCCTGAGGTGGGAGCCTCCCAGCGTGTTGGAGAAGCAGCAGGGGCCGGTGGTGGGAGCCGTGTGCACCAGGAATGGAGGGTGGGAGGTGACGTCGGAATGAGGTCAGGAACAGTGAGGGCTCATGAGGTCGTGCGAGGGACAGAATTACTGCTGTCACGGTCAATGTCGTTACTACTGTATTAGCGTTAAATCTTCATGATATGTCGGCATGCCACAGCTGTGCCATCTAAGGGACTACCTGTTTTTTATAGGTAGGTAGGCCTCAGCATTAAATGGATGAGGGAAGTGCCAAGGAAAAGTCTGTCTCAGAGGATACCACGTACTGTTTATTCCAGGGGTCTTGAGCCTGTCTAAATAGTAGTAGGAAAAGAAAAGGAGGGAACCAGCATTTTGTGAATGTTTTCCATATGCTTAGTACTTTGGAAAAGGGCTTTCATTAAAAAATATTTTTTTTTTAAAGATTTTTTATTTATTTATTTGACAGAGATAGAGACAGCCAGCGAGAGAGGGAACACAGGCAGGGGGAGTGGGAGAGGAAGAAGCAGGCTCCCAGCGGAGGAGCCTGATGTGGGGCTCGATCCCATAACGCCGGGATCACGCCCTGAGCCGAAGGCAGACGCTTAACCGCTGTGCCACCCAGGCGCCCCAAAAAATATTTTTTTTTAACAAAAATCTTTGTGAAAGATTTTGCTGGAAGTCTGTATGTATGATTAGTGGTTTAAAAATACCACCGGTTGATTTCACATAGAATAGAAGAAATCCTATGACCCGTGCACAAAAGAAAATTACTTCCAGTTTGGGAAACAGTAGCTTTTTGGTTCAAGGAGTTGAAGGAAATGGAAGATAAGCATTTTGGTCTTGGGCCTCTAAGGCCCTGTATCTGGCTTATGGTTGCATATTCTGCTGTTGTTGTTGTTGTTGTTTTTTAAATAAAGAATCAAAAATGTTTTTAGTTTTTCTCATAAAACTAGAAAAAAATGTACACTTTGGACAGTTCTAATTCAGTCCTGACCCTAGATGTAGCCGACTCTGTGCTTTACGATGTGCCCCTGTTTCTCATGCTGTGATGAATTTGGAGTGCAGCGCTCCCTGTCTCGCTCCTTTCATCTCTGTTGCACTTTCTCGTTTTGCTTTTGGGAGACACAAGATGCTGGGGCACCACCTCCCCTCAGATGGCTGCTTTGGGATTGAGATGAGTCCCTGTGGGGCGCCTGGGTGCTTCTGTTGGCTAAGGGTCTGCCTTTGGCTCAGGTCATGGTCCTGGGTCCTGGGATCGAGTCCTGCATCGGGCTCCCAGCTCAGCTGGGGTCTGTTTCTCCCTCTGCCCCTCCCTTCTGCTCATGCTCTTGCTGGCTCTCTCTCCCTCTCTCTCAAATGAATAAGTTACACATATTTTTAAAAAAAGAGATGAGTCCTTGTGAACTTGCCTCCTGACAGCCCACCCCCCACCCACCTGCCCCATGATTACACTCTGAAGCTGACCGACATATTTTGTGCAATATGCACGTGCCGGTCGATTTCACCATCGATGGCAAGGGCTAGAAATCACAGTTCTGCGCAGTGTTAGTGACTCAGGAATCCTGCTTTTCGGCTTGATTTGACAAAGGCATCTGCCGCCCTGTCTTTGCACCCTTCCTTCCAGTACCCACAAATACACTGTGTCGTGCGGTTACGCGAAGTGTGCGCCAGGGAGAGGAGCAGATGAGTGCTCTGCAGGTGTACCTGGTGGGCCATGATGGTAGAGTAGCAAGACCCCGAATCCCCTGTGAGCCAGACGTTCCCAGAGGGACCTCGGCTGTCACGATCCCAGCATCACTGCGTGCTCACAGAGCCAAGTGCCGAAGAGGGTGACCCTGTGTTTTAGGAGAAGACTAAGGACGCAGGACAGAACACAAGGTTCCATGCAGGGAAGCGGTGAGGGAATTCTGGTGTCTGGTTGGAAGCATTAGGCCGGGAAGGCTAAAAGTTTGTTTTTGTACCCGCTCAGAAAGTGCTCTGGTGGGGTTACGGGGTTCTGCAGGAGAACCAAGCACACGCCTCTGAGGGTCCTGCTTTCTCCCTGGGCCCAAGAGGTGGGCACAAGCACCAGAGAGAAAAGACCGCATTTCCCCTGTGGAGTGGGACAAAAGTGAGGTGTCTGGGGCCATCTGAACGGAGGTAGAGGAACAGGTGTGAGCCCTGGGGCCGGGCCTCTGCCACCAGTTGCTCTCATCCCAGGCCTCGCCGAATGCCACGTGCTGCAGGACACAAGCAGATGGGCTTGTGTGAGGCCTTCGGCACCCAGGGGGGTGCGAAGAGTGATTGATTCCCGTGCTGCCTGGGCCAGGCCTCCCTCATCCCAAGATCTTTCAAAGTCAACGTCTGTGCTGCTTAGAATGGCCCTTTAAGGAGGGGGGGGGGTGTTTTTCTAAGAAAAGCTTACGCAAGACATACAAAGGAATCAAAAGAATTTGGGCTCCTTCCAGAAAGCCCAGTTTCAAGTTAGCTCAGCTGATGCTGCAGGTTTGTAGGCACGTTTTCATGCATTGGCAGGAAATCTTCGTGATGGTAATTGCTGAAGAATAATGACACTGAAGGATTACCGGTAACACTGGCGAGACCTCCTCATACAACCACAATCCTCTAAATTGCTTGAGGAATTCATTCAGGTTAGGCTTGGCTGCAGGCAAGAATTTGGAAAGTTCTCTGTCTCTATAATCTGTTTTGTGCTTTTCCCTCAAGTAATGAATATCCGCGAAAAAGCCATCTCAGCTGTGGGATTCGAAGTGGGTTTCACCCGATAAGGAGGGTCCACGGAGACACAGAAAGGCAGGCGTGAGCACACTCCGACTCCCACACCCTAAGACAAAACAGCAAAGAGGTGTAGACACAGACGGTTCTTTTTTTTTTTAAAAGATTTTATTTATTTATTCGACAGAGATAGAGACAGCCAGCGAGAGAGGGAACACAAGCAGGGGGAGTGGGAGAGGAAGAAGCAGGCTCCCAGCAGAGGAGCCTGATGTGGGGCTCGATCCCAGAACGCCGGGATCACACCCTGAGCCGAAAGCTTAACGACTGAGCCACCCAGGCGCCCTGACACAGACGGTTCTAACTGAGGGAAGGAAACGCCTGAACGTCCTGAGCAGCCCTGATGAAAGGCCGTGGCTTTCGGAACTGAGGGCTTATTTTTAGTATGCGTGTGGACCCCTAAATGCTGGGTGGAGGGTGTCCGTCAGTGCCTCATCCTGAGACAGCTGCCGTGTGGTCAGCTCATACAAAGCATGGCTGCTGCACTCCTGGTTCAGCGCGTCTTTCCTCTGCAGTTGGACTCTTCCCACGTCAGGAGTCGTCGGCACAGGCGACCTGCACTTGACTGCTGTGTGTGCAGTCAGGGAAGCTTCTACCGCGCACTGCCAGGGTTGCTGACACCTGCTGAGTATGGGGCACCCGCTGGGGGCTGCTGGGCTGCTAATTCGCGTGCAGGGAATTCCTTCAGTCCTCGAGGTGGGCGCTCCTGTTCCCCGTGTAGCCGTGGACGTGGTCCTGGAGAGCGTCAGGAGTCTGTGCTCCCTCTGGCCGTGTGCCTTCTGTCCCCCAGGCTCTGCACGCTCCCTCTGCGGTCAGAGTTGGTAAACTGCCCCAGGACAAGGGGCGGGCGACGGCACAGTGACTCCCGTAGGCCTACTTTATATAGTGTCCTTGGTACAGCCCAGTGAGCTAAAAGTCCGCATTGGGGGGCGCCTGGGTGGCACAGCGGTTAAGCGTCTGCCTTTGGCTCAGGGCATGATCCTGGCGTTCTGGGATCGAGCCCCACATCAGGCTCCTCTGCTGGGAGCCTGCTTCTTCCTCTCCCACTCCCCCTGCTTGTGTTCCCTCTCTCGCTGGCTGTCTTTCTCTGTCAAATAGATAAATAAAATCTTTAAAAAAAAAAAAAAAAAAGTCCGCATTGGACTTGAGCGTTCAGATGGTCCCATCTTCATTCGGGTTTGTGCCCCTGAGCACTGTGTCGTTCGGGGCTAGCCCAGCGGCGTGCTGGCATCACGTTGGCTTTTCAGAACTCAGCAGGCGGGGACGAACACCCCGTTGGTTCTGCTCTGGGTGGACCTGATAGCTTAGCGATGTCCGTGATCGTCAGAAAGTGGTTTTTCCCAGGGCAGGGCTCAGCGCAGTACTCCTTGAAAGCCATCCCTGTAATTCTTCCCACGTGTAACAGGAGGCGGATAGTCTTTGCCACTCAAGTCAGAGCACACGGTGCCGATGTATATGTTTTAGTTTTTATGTTTGCCCTTTAAAAAATGATCATTTAGGGGCGCCTGGGTGGCACAGTGGTTGAGCGTCTGCCTTCAACTCAGGGCATGATCCTGGCGTTATGGGATCGAGCCCCACATCAGGCTCCTCCGCTATGAGCCTGCTTCTTCCTCTCCCACTCCCCCTGCTTGTGTTCCCTCTCTCGCTGGCTGTCTCTATCTCTGTCAAATAAATAAAAAAAATCTTTAAAAAAAAAAATGATCATTTAAAGGGCCGATGGGAGAGGAGAGTGGGGAGTTCGTGTTGAAGGGTCAGAGCTTCAGTTGGGGAACGTGAGAAAGTTCTGGAGACTGGTGGCAGTGGTGGTTGTACAACCACGTGGATACACGGAATGCCACAGAGTGGTACACTTAAACGTGCGTCAAATGATCAATGTCTTATGTTTATTTTGCCATATTAAAAAAAAAAATGAGTAATTCGTTTGCATTTTGGTCATATTCAAGTCAGGTGTCTGTAAAAGACTTTTAATTTTACTGACATCCCTTTATCTGTTTTAACTTTTAATTGCTCACCCTATGTACAACATACTTCTTAGTCGTGGAATTCAGTACTGGGCGTGAGACTCCGTAGCTTCTGTACATGTGAGTCTTTAAATTACAAAATGCCAGGGGCGCCTGGGGGGCTCAATCCGTTAGGCATCTGCCTTCAGCTCAGGTCATGATCCCAGGGTCCTGGAATCGAGCCCCGCGTCGGGCTTCCTGCTCAGCGCGGCGCCTGCTTCTCTCTCTCTCTCTCTCTCAAATAAATAAACAATCTTAAATAAATAAATAAATTGGGAAGTTCCAAAGTCTGAAACCCAAAGTGTCACTGAGATTCCTGGCAGAGGTACAGGGTGGAATGAGGTTTTACTGTGAGTAGCCCCGGGGGCCAGACCCTGCCCTGTCGTCTAGGACACTAACAGGATGAGAGCAGGGTGGTTTGGTTTAGTTCTCACTTAAATGCCAGTGACGTCACCAGGAGTTGTTATCCTTCCCCTGGTCTTATAAATCCTCTGTTTTTGGATGCAAAATAAACTCTGACCCGGTTGGGCTGAATTCCACGCAGGTCGGTTACGTGAGAATGCAGGGCTGCAGCAGCGGCGCAAGGTGCCGGGTCGGGGCAACCCTAACGAGTGTTTGCACGCCACCCTCTGTCCCCACAGCAGGAGCTCATCGAGAGCATCAGTCGCAAGCTGCAGGTGCTTCGGGAAGCCCGGGAGAGCCTCCTGGAGGACATCCAGGCCAACGGTGCCCTTGGGGACGAGGTGGAGGCCATTGCCAAAGATGTCTGCAAGCCCAACGAGTTTGACAAGTTCCGGATGTTCATTGGGGACCTGGACAAAGTGGTGAACCTTCTGCTGTCGCTGTCTGGCCGCCTGGCCCGCGTGGAAAATGCCCTCAATAATTTGGATGACAGTACTTCTCCTGGTGATCGGGTAGGTGCAGCATGTCTGGGCCGGACATCGGGGGGCCCGTGTGGTGATGGGGTAGGTACAGTGTGTCTGGGCCAGACATCGGGGGGCCCGTGTGGTGATGGGGTAGGTACAGCGTGTCTGGGCCGGACATCGGGGGGCCCATCTGGTGATGGGGTAGGTACAGCGTGTCTGGGCCAGACATCAGGGGGCCCATCTGGTGATGGGGTAGGTACAGCGTGTCTGGGCCAGACATCGGGGGGCCCGTGTGGTGATGGGGTAGGTACAGCGTGTCTGGGCCGGACATCGGGGGGCCCGTGTGGTGATGGGGTAGGTACAGCGTGTCTGGGCCAGACATCGGGGGGCCCGTGTGGTGATGGGGTAGGTACAGTGTGTCTGGGCCGGACATCAGGGGGCCCGTGTGGTGATGGGGTAGGTACAGTGTGTCTGGGCTGGACATCGGGGGGCCCATCTGGTGATGGGGTAGGTACAGTGTGTCTGGGCCGGACATCAGGGGGCCCGTGTGGTGATGGGGTAGGTACAGCGTGTCTGGGCCGGACATCAGGGGGCCCGTGTGGTGATCGGGTAGGTACAGTGTGTCTGGGCCAGACATCGGGGGGCCCGTGTGGTGATGGGGTAGGTACAGCGTGTCTGGGCCGGACATCGGGGGGCCCGTGTGGTGATGGGGTAGGTACAGTGTGTCTGGGCCGGACATCAGGGAGCCCGTGTGGTGATGGGGTAGGTACAGCGTGTCTGGGCCGGACATCGGGGGGCCCGTCTGGTGATGGGGTAGGTACAGTGTGTCTGGGCCGGACATCGGGGGGCCCGTCTGGTGATGGGGTAGGTACAGTGTGTCTGGCTGGGCCGGACATCGGGGGGCCCGTCTGGTGATGGGGTAGGTACAGCGTGTCTGGGCTGGACATCGGGGGGCCCACGGGCAGGTCGTGCTCAGTGTGTTGTGAGTTCATGCGGTGAAGCCTCACACAGCTGCTGGGCAGCCCGTCCAGGCTCGCCATCTCCTTCCATCGAACCGACACAAACAGGTGCTGCCGGGGCGCACGGGGCCTTGAACGCCGCTGTCATTGGATGGCAGGGCTGCTGTGATGTTCGGGAAGAACCGGGGGTTCTTTGTGACGTCTTTTCCTCCATTCTGTGATCCTTACTAATAACGGTCTCCTCCTCGGAGATTGTCTTGGTCACGTGACTACGTGAACCGGGTGCTCAGCTACTCTGACAGATTATAAGCACTCAGTGATCATGGAATTTGATGTTGTTGCTGTTTTTAACAGGAGTGCACACAGCAGTCTGGAAGGAGCCGAACGACTTGTCGGCCTTTTCCCCCTTTCTTTTTTCTTTTTTCTTTTTTTTTTTTTTTTGAAGATTTTATTTATTTGTCAGAGAGAGCACGACCAGGGGTCGGGGGAGCAGCAGGCAGAGGGAGAAGCAGGCAGGACTCGATCCCAGGACCCCAGGATCATGACCAGAGCCGAAAGCAGATGCTTACCCGGCTGAGTCACTCAGGCGTCCCCCTTTGTCCCTTTCTTGAGGTGTGCAGCTTGGAACATGTGTCTTAGTGCATTTATGTTTCGGTTTTTCACATGCAAAATACAGGAAGTAATATCTACCTTGTTGGCTTTCCTTTCTGGGTCAAATATCAGCAGAACATTGAGTTTCATTCTTTGAGTAGGCCCTCAAATGATCATTTTTATTATTAATAAGACTCCTTAACTTCTCTGAAAGGGGAGCAGAAGAGGCACCCCTCTCCCTTACTCCACGTGAGAGTGGGGTCGGCCGCATAAATCTTCTAGAGTGTGGCTTTCACGCCGTTGTAATTCTGTGCTTGGCTAAGTCGTTAGTGACTACCATTTGAACGTACTATATAAGCATTTAAGAAAAAACTGGGGCCGTTGGGTGAGGTGTAGATTCCGTGTTGCTGTTTTCCCCATCTTTGCCGGCAGTATCTGAGAAGAGGAAAAGAACAAGAAAGAGATTTCTTTATACTTAATTGGAATATTTTCAAGTATTGATTTAAGAGAAAAAACAGTATTGTCTTTGCGGCTCAGCTCATCTTTAATCCATTTTTCCCTCTGTGTGTGGAACAGACACTTTAGAATTTTGGGATGATACGGGCGCCTGGGTGGCTCCGTTGGTGAAGCAGCTCCCTTCAGCTCAGGTCACGATCTCAGGGTCCTGGGATCGAGCCCCACATCGGGCTCCGTGCTCAGCAGAGAGTCTGCTGCTCCCCCTGCTTGTGCTCTCTCTCTCTTTCGGACAAATAAATAAGTAAAATCTTAAAAAAGAAAATTGAGGGGATGCCAGAAGGAATGAACGCTAAGGACCATGGTCCTTCTGGATACCAGGCTCTGTGGGTACCGTACATGGGTACCCTCACTACACCCTGGGGTCCCTCCAAATGCAGTGTCTCATTGCCACGGCCAACCATGGTGCAGTGCTCCAGTCTCCACATAGCTGCCTTTGGAGGGGAGTCTGTCAGGCAGCCGCAGCCCGGGGAAGCTACGGTTTTCAGAGACGGACATGGTAACCGGTTAAAAGACACAGAGGGAAGTTTTATAAGGCTCCCTCCATCTTTCCAGTTACAAAATGAACGTGTGGGTTGATGCAGACACGTCAGGTCCTCCCCCCGGTCTCTGCAGCTTCCTGTCACCAGTCAGCCCGACTGATTGTACTAGCCCGAGTGGACATTGGCACGAATTTGCCTTGCCCCCCCCCCCCGTGAAATCTCCCTGTTAGTTTGACGTGGAGGTGGCGATGTCCCACAGGAGTGGGCAGGATGCCCTGAATGGCGGTGTGGTCCGGTACTTCCTGGAAAGCCGCATACCAGCAGCGCTCTTCCCGTGCGTGGGCAAAGGACGCCGTGTCCTAGATGCTCATGCATGGCTGTTGGTGACTGTTCGTGGCCACGCGGCAAAGTGGCGGAATAACGGAGTGGCTGTCCTGGTGCCCAGCTGGAAATCGCACCGAGGAGATGAACCGCCGGCCTCCCCCGGCTGACACTGGAAGACATTTCGTGCGTTCATGTCTTCCTTGCATAGTTTGCATGGAACTTGGAGATGGTAGGGACAGTTCGGGGTGTACTTTGCAGGCCGAGAGAGGGACCGTGAGTGCCGCGTTTTGGGACTGGGGTTGTCTGTGCCCCCAGAGCAGGACCTTTGTGAGGAGCCAGGGAGTCTGCCCCATAGCCCTGCGTTTCTTCTGCCTGTGCTCGCTCCCTCACCCATGTTCTTCTGCAAATAGCCCGGAGGCTCTTCCTCCTGCCAGCCAGGTTTAGGAATCGCGCTCTGGGAGTTCTTTAGAATCTTGTTCCTTTTGCCGACTACCAGAGTCTTGTCGCAGACAGGCCTCTGACTCACCTGGGATCCCTCAGTCCTTTACACCCCTTGAGCTTCCCTAAATTCTGTCGTTGTCTTTGCCTCTCATCGCGGCTGTTTGTCTGAGCCATTCAAGGCCAAGGCCGGTGGGAGGAGCGCAGGCGGGACAAGCCCGTGGGCGTGTATGGGAGGCTGGGGCCAGAGCCTGCTGCGGCCCGCGAGTGCGTTTCCCCCCCCCCCATATATTCCCGTGCGGATGCCGTCGGATCTCTGGTGCCTGACTTCGGTGTCTCCGCACGCAGACTTCTGGCATCATGGAGCTGTTGGCCGGAGCCCCTGTGCTAGCCCGGCTTCTCAGCGGGCTCGTTTCTCTCTCCCCACAGCAATCACTGCTCGAGAAGCAGCGGCTGCTCGTCCAACAGCACGAGGACGCCAAGGAACTGAAGGAGAACCTGGACCGCCGGGAGCGCATCGTGTTCGACATCCTGGCCAGCTACCTCAGCGAGGACAGCCTGGCGGACTATGAGCATTTCGTGAAGATGAAGTCCGCCCTCATCATCGAGCAGCGGGAGCTGGAAGATAAGATACACTTGGGCGAAGAGCAGCTGAAGTGCTTGTTCGACAGCCTTCAGACCGAGAGAGGCAAATAAGAGGGGCCCTCCCTGGTGGAGGACGGAAACGGGCCGTGGGAGCTCCGTTCCTGAGGATGCAAGTAGAAACCCCAGCCTGTATTTATCTCCCGTAGCAAGACGGCTGTTAGGAGAACAATAACTTCCGTGTGTGTTTGCGATGGTTTATTTAATTTTTTGGTTTCCTTTTTGAATGCGGAGCTGAATGTCTCACTGTTAGCCATTTCTCCTTTGCAAGTTAGCACACGTGGCGGTGGGCTCCGGTGGATGGCGACTTCGCGCAGTCTAGACGGTGGGCTCCGGTCACGTGGTGCGTGCAAGGGGTCGTTTTCACGGGTAGGTCTGCCCTTCCTCCCATCTTCACATCCGGAAGCAACCGCTCGGGAAGCAAGCCGAGCGAGTCTGTAAGATGCATGAGAGGGGAAACTCTGGCGCACGTCTTGTCCTGTGATTCATCCAAAGCATGGGTTGCTACGTGTTGTCCCTGTTCGTCCGGTGGTATGGACCGTTCCTTGTCCGTCCTTTGTTGTCCCCCAGCAAAAACCACGATGATGTGTGTGCTCATTTATTAACATTTTGGAAAGGTGAGTCGTTTCCGAGTGGTCAAAAACCAGCTGTGAAACAAATAACCTACGTGTTGGGTTCACTCATTCTGAAATTACCACTTAGAGAAATAGCGTGCATGCTTTAAAACACACGCACAAAACGAGTAGCTTTAGTATTGACATCACGGTTCAGGGGGTGTTTCCCTGCTCGGTTCATAGTATGTCCAGTAGCGTGATGTGCTTGCTAGACATCCGTTTCCTGAGACCAACAGCAGGTTTCCGAAATTACTTTTTCCCCAGAAACTTAACTCTGTCTGCATAGGCTTGTCAATGATAATTGGCTGCTTGTGTCTTTTTGCCTCTTTAAACCCACTACCATGCCGTACTTGCCAGAACCTTTCCTCTGGTTTTTCAAAGGTCCCATGGACTCTGGAACCCCCAAAACTCATCTTCTGCCACAAAGTTTATAGGTTCTGTGCCCCTTTTATTGGTGGAAATGGCAAGATTCTAACAAGAGTCTGTTCACTAAGAAAACACTGTCATGCTGTCCATTTCCAGTGGACAAGCCACAGACTGGGAGAGAAGATTTGCCAATCACGTATGTGACAAAGGACCCATATCTAGAACTTATAAAGAACTTTCAGAACTCCACAGTAAGAGAACAAACAGCCCAGTTGGAACGTGGGCAAGAGACTTACGTTGGCGCTTCACCAAAGAGGACGTATGTGTGCGTGGCAAATCGGCACGTGGACAGATGTTCAACCACCAATGGCTTGGTTGTAATGTAGGTTTTATCTGCGTCGTTGCAACCCCGGTGTGTTGGTTCACAAACGCTCATCGGATTCAGTGCCTGGTAAATGGCAGGAGAGCCCCTGGGACGACTTCATGTTGAGGTGATACCGGATGTTGGTTTGACCGAGGGATCATTTGAATCCTCATTTCCCCGTATTGCCGTAAAAGTTTTCCAACAGGTGGCAGGACAATCCTTTTGTTGGCAGTGACCGTTGCCTTACCAAAACACACGTGCACGCGAATGTCTTAACCGACCGGTGTCTATAGTTCCTGAGCCAGAGGGGGTGAGCTGGACTCCTGAGCCACAGCATGGGTGTCTGTGCCCCCCCCCACAGCGGGGTCCAAACTGGCAGGCTTCAGCAGTGCAGGCAATAAGCACTCTTTTTGGCAACCCACCTGTGCCAAAAAGATAAACGCCTTCTCACAAATTGTCATTCCTCTTGAATCAAGCTATTTCGGACTTGAAAAATCCCCATTCTGCCAATGAAGTGTCCTCCTTCCCTTCTGGTGTAGTCCTTTGCTGTGAAAACTGGTCACTTCAGAAAAGGTGAAGCTGGCTGTCCACGGACCTCCGTCATTCTCCCCTAGGGGGACAACCATACTAAGTTGAGTGTATTTTGCTTTTAATTTAGACAGAGCTTTTATCTGTGATTCTTTCCCCTCAAATACAGTATTGTGAATCATTTTAATGATAAATATGTAAAATGTGAATAATAGAATTTACGTGTCTGTATCCAGCCTTTTGAGGTCTTTGGAGGACATTCTCTTATACATAGCAATATATAGCGCTCTCCTACCCTTTCAGCAAAGCACACATCGTCGTTACCGTCCCGTGCCCTTCCCCTGTCTGCCTCTTACACGTCCGGTTAGCGGGGACCCAAAGATTCCAGTGAGTCGGTGTACGTAACTTTGTAAATTGCTGTATTACTGCATACAACAGCAGTCTGGTGCTCATGTTCTGCCTCCGGCATTCTTAGGTGGTGGCCAGTTCCTCCCCCCTCTGTCACAGCTCAGCTCCGGAATGCTCTGTATAGCGAGATTTCAGTCAGGGGCATTGCCTGTGGCTTTTATCCTGCCTTCCACTGTGGAAAATGTGTACATATTTCATGCTCGACACGTACCACTTACCTCTCCACACCTCGTCCTGCTTGACTTTAGCAAAATAAATAGTGTCTTTGAGTGAATGGAGCATGACTTTGACTTACCTGTGTTATATCTTTCTTTAAATAAGCAGACTATCCTCACCGTATGTCAAATTCTGATCAGTTGTGGGATTGTGATTATTTCTTTGTGCGTCACTGTAGGCCAGTCTAGCCAGGGCTGATCAGTTTGCAGTCGAAAAAGTCAGGGACGCGGGTTGTATCAGTCAGCCATTGCCACAGTTAGGCTGTGTAACGAGCAACTGTGAAACTTCATTGTGCGGTGAAATATCGCTTTAGCTCGTGAATCTGTAGATCGTGATACTCTCTGCTCCCTGTGCCTGTCATCTTCCTCCTGGGACCAGTAGTCTGGCCTGGGGATGTCCGTGGCAGGTGCATGAGAGAACCAACAGAGACACAAAGATATTTCCCCGCCTACCTGATTATATCACACCTGCAAACGTTCCGTTGTCAAAGCGAGTCCTACAGCTGAACTCAAAGAGGTGGTGGGATGTGTCCCACCTCTCCCTCCGGTGGGAGGAGGTGGCAGAGTGTGGATACAGGGTGTGAAGAATCGGGGCCAGTGATGGGCTCTATCTCCCACACCAGCATCTGCTAATATGGAAAAACACTGAAGCATCCTGGACCCACATGCCAGGTTCCCAGAGCAAGGCCACCTCTGCCACTCCCTAGCCTTATGGCCATGAGCAAGGCGCTTGGCCTCTCTGAGCCTCTGAGTTGCGGAGCTCAGGCGAGCTAAGCGGTATTTCTGTGCTTCAACGCCATACACCCGGTTCAGGAAAGTGCTGCGTAAGTGGCTGCTCTCGTGTGTTCCTCATTCCATCTGGACCTCGAAGGAAGTGGCTTCCCTGAACGAATCTGCCAGAGCCGTCAGGGAGGGGGGATCCCTTTTGCTTGGGACGATGAGAAAGGTTTCTGTTTTGCAGCAGGTTGGCGGGGCCTGAAGGCTCGACAGGAAGGGGGGGGTCTCTTTAATAAAAATTATTCAAAATTAGAGTGCATATTTACTGAGAGTGGGAAAAATCCACAAGTTAGACTTTTATAAAACTGGATGAATACCACACATTTTGTTTTTATTTCGGGCTTCTAACCAGGCTACTTCAGCTTGTCTTGTCTGAGTTCTGAAATGGTCGAGAGATGTGTAACTGGGGACAGTTCAGACGCGGTCGTGGGTTGACGCCGTGCTGCTCGGCTGCGATCCCACTGCCGTGTCCCATGACCCGCTGGTGACGATGTGCGTGGTTCTGTCCCTGGGCACGTATGAGTTCAGGCTGGTGAACCCCACGGCTAACAGTGTGGTCTTCGCTGTGGTCCCATCAGACTCCCTGAGGGTGAGCTGTACCTTGGGTACCCTGAGACACAGTCTGGGAGGTAGGGACACCAGACATTCACTCCGTTTTCAGACCTGTCTCCTGTACTGCTGCAGGTCTGTGCCCTACGGGACAGGCATTCTAGAAGCGTGTTTTCTTCATCTCTCGTTAAAACAAGAAAAGCAACACACAGTCTGTTTGTTCTTGTATGTGGTGCATCTTGAGTCACGTGACCCACAGAAACATCCCATGAAACCCAAGCTATATAGTCCCAATCTCCTACCTCTCCACCAATGCCCCAAATGCTTGTGGCCGTCCCAGCGCCACCTGAGACAGGCAGGCAGAGAGGAAAGGGGTGGTAGACTTAACAGCGCAGTGACGGGGTCGTTGGCAGATTTCACCAAAGCGTAGAGCTGGGCTAGCTTAAACCTGATCATCATATTCAAAGGCGAGGCCTGCCACATAGCGTTATCCAGCCTGGCGAAGACCACGTCGGGGGCTGTTCACGCAGCTGACGGCACCACGAGGGGGACACAGACGTCATCTGTAGCCCACTCTAAGAAGTACACGATTTGCTTTCCGAGGTGTTCTTGCTGGAAGTACATCAGCCTAACCCAAAGTGAGGGAAATTCTTTAAAAACAAGGCCAAGCCTTACCAGTTTTTTCTTTTTTTTTTTTAAAGATTTATTTATTTATTTATTTATTAGAGAGACAGCCAGGGAGAGAGGGAACACAGCAGGGGGAGTGGGAGAGGAAGAAGCAGGCTCCCAGCAGAGGAGCCCGATATGGGACTCGATCCTGGAACGCCAGGATCACGCCCTGAGCCGAAGGCAGACGCTTAACGACTGCGCCACCCAGGCGCCCCCTTACCAGTTTTCTTAAAGGGGGGGCCAAGGTGATGAAAGAGGAGCGACTCAAAACACGCACCCTGGCACGCAAACACGTGTGACCCTAGGACGTGTCCCGGGGCAGGGAAAGGACGTCTACCGGCTGATCGGCGACATTCGAACAAGGTCCCGAGATGGTAGTAGTGTGTGGATGGTGACTTCTGGCTTCTGAGCGTCACACCGTCACTACGGAAGCCGTTTCCATTCGGGAAGTCTGGGCGGAGGTTGGATAGGTCGGTGCCGTTCGCAACTTTTTTGTAGGTCTGAAACTATTTCAGGATGGAAAGGTTAAAAAATGTTTTTTCAGTTTTCAAGGTTTTCCTTTCGCTCTTCCAAAGACCCGTTCCTCGTGTGTCTCTAGTCGTCTCCTGTGCTCTTGGGAGAGAACCTGCCGTGCAGCGGAGTTCTGGTGTGTTGTCGGGACCAGGATCCAGCGGACGAGTCCACGCTGCCTGCCGCGGCCCGTGTTTGCGTGTGTCTCTGACCCCAGTACCTGTTCTGCTTTCTCCGGTTTAAGTTTCCGTAACACTCAATCTTGAGCCCTCAAACTCAAGGTGGGGAACTGTGTATATTTTGTTTTTTAAAGATTTTATTTATTTATTTATTTGACAGAGCACAAGCAGGGGGAGCCACAGGGAGAAGGAGAGGGAGAAGCAGGCTCCCCGCCGAGCAGAGAGCCCGACGTGGGGCTCGATCCCAGGACCCTGGGATCACGACCTGAGCGGAAGGCAGACGCTTCACCAACTGAGCCACCCAGGCTCCCGGAACTGTGTATATTTGTGCTTGTCCGCTGAGTGCCTGGTATAAGTGAGCGCTTAATGTATACACAGGTACTGAAAGAGCAAGTGAGTAAAACAGGGCATGCGGCGTGGATCGCTGAGTGCTGTGAGATTTCCTCTTTGTTTTTCCTCAGGAGCCCTGCAGGTCGAGGACGTTCTTCGCATGCTCTATCCCCTTTCATGCCAAGAATGGCTGTCTTCCTTCCTGAGCAGATCAAGGTGCTCAAGCCCTCAGAGACCTCTTGCCTCGGGAGGTAATATATTCACATATCTCCTTCCCTCCTTCTCTCTCTCCCCTTTCCTTTTTTTTTTTTTTCCCTAAGAAACAGGATTATACTAATCACGTTTTGGAAATTTTTTTATTCAACAATGTTGAGGGGTGCTGTGCCTGGGTGGCTCAGTCCCTTAAGCGTCTGCCTTCCGCTCAGGTCATGATCCCGGGGTGCTGGGATCGAGTCCTGAGTCGGGCTCCCTGCTCAGCAGGAACTCTGCTTCTCCCTCTGCCCTTCCCCCTGCTCATGCTCTCTCTGTCTCTCAAATACATAAGTAAAATCTTTTTAAAAAAATGTTGGCAACTTTCCCCTTAGCTATTTATCAACATAGTGTTGAGTTGCTGTGTAATATCGCACTATAAGGATATAGAATGGTTTTCACCAAACATACTTTCTAAATGGGCTTTTTCCTGTTTGTCCCCAGTTGTAACCTTGGTTATAAAGGGTGTGTGTTTCTCTTACATCTTTGTACGTATCTCTGCTCATTTTCTTGGGATAAATTCCTTATCGTGCAAACACTAAGCAATTCTGGAGGAATTTGGACTTCGGTGTAAAATCTAGTCCAAAGTGCTGGTTAGCTGACATTATGTGACTTTCCCATAGTCTCGTGTCTACAAAAGCCCCGCTTGAAGCTGTTCCCCATCTTAGGTCAGTTTCTCACGGATTAGGAATTATTACGCATATTCCTTACTGTCTTACCCGTGTGTATCATGTGTCAGCAGGCCCGTAATCCAAGCCTGGCCAGAAGGAGGCCCTTTCCCACGAATTAAGGGTATCTTCCCTAGTGTGTTAGCTGCCCGTGGTCTCTCCCAGCTCAGTCTCGCCCTCTTGGGTCCCACTTCTGCTAAAACCTGCCTGCACACGTGGCCATAGCTTTTTTTAAAAAAGTCCTTCCTTCCTGATGTTGTGGGTTAGATGCCCTGTCTGGAGGACAAGAGAGGAAGTGAGTATAGGAGACAGGTGTGACTCAGATATATCTTAAAAGCAGACTCTGATGGCCCATTAGTAAACATCACCCACCCCCCCACCCCAAAAACCCGAAGGAGAGGATACATGCTGAAGAAAAGAAACCAGAGAAGTGTGCTGAACAAGGAAAGAACAGATGGTGTCCTCGTGTTTAGGGCCTAGCAACCAAGGGGTGGGTTTGTTTGTTTTACTTTTTTATTTTTGTTTCATCTTATTCTTTTTTAAGTGGGGCTCACGTGGAGCCCAACGTGGGCCCGAACTCACGACCCGGAGACCAAGACCCGAGCTGCAATCAAGAGTCAGCCATCTAACCGACCAAGCCCCCCGGGCACCCCCGGGCACCCAGTAACCGAGAACTTGGAAGGTGAGGACAATGCGTGGCAGAACGTAGGGGCAGCGGAAGGCTGGGGAGAGAGCGTTAAAAGCGCAGGCTGACCGAGCGGTGGCTCAGATCTCCAGTCCGCCCTTCTGAGGAGCGGCCATGAAGAAGCAAGGAGGGTTCCCTTAGAGGAGCTGCATGGCCTTCTGCACGTCGGGCCCGGTGGCCGGTCGCCCTCTTCCCCAGACCTTCGTTTCCTCGGAGACCGCGGCACTGCTTAGTAGAGGTATGACCCTTCTTTGCCATGTGTGGGACTGCGGTAAAGTAGGATCCGGGATCGGTCATTTTACCACACCTGAAGTGTACGGTTCAATGGACAGTGTTGTTCGGCCATCACCACCATCCGTGTCCGGGACGTTTGCCTCTTCCCAAACACAAGCCCTGTCCCCGTCGAACGCCCGCTGCCACATTCCTCCGTCCCCCAGCCCCTGGCAGCGTCTTTCCTGCTCTCTGTGTCTAGGACTCTGACTGTTCTTGGCACTGCGTAGGCACCGAGACGCCCTGTTTGTCTCTTGGGGCCTGGCTTATTTCACTCTCATGTCTTCAGGGCTCGTGCGTGTTGGAGCACGTGTCAGAATGTCCTCCCTCGTTAAGGCTGATAAACATCCTGTTGTGTGTAGAGACCCCACTTCGTCTGTCCCTTCATCCATGGATAGACGTTTGGGTTTCCACCCCTTGCCTGTTGTGAAGGATACTACTGTGAACTTGGGGAGGGGGGACGTGGGGGCAGGTGTCTGCTTTCTCTTCCGTTGGGTATATACCAAGAGCTGGGACTGCTGGATCCTGGGGTAATTGCACGTTTAATTCTTTGACTTTTTGTTGTGTTTCCTGTCCTCCCTCTGTGTGGTTTGACTCCTTGACCACAGAAGTGTTTGTTTCGCTCACTCTCAAAGATTAATTTGCTGTTCCTTGCTTTCCCATTTGGATGCCCATTCCTGGTCTCTTCTGACACGGATCCGAGAGGTACCACATCGCGCCACCCACCAGTGAAGACTAAGGAAGGTGGAAGGGGCTGACCAGCACAGACCACAGCACCCCTCCCCTCAGGGCCACCTCATCCCACTTAGAACCTCTTCGGTTCTCTCTCCGTTCTGCAGCGTTGTGCTATGGTGCCGTAGTCACATGGCCGTGAGACAGTCTCCCTGGGGGTTCTTGGGTGACTCCTGTTTATTTTGTTGGTATTTCATTGCCCTGTTTCAAGTCCATCTTTCTCACTCACAAGGCCCACCTCTCCTGAAACTGTTTCTCTGCAGATGTCCTCACCACGTGCTTCCCCATTCCTCTTTCATATTCTCCAATTACCCGACAAATTTGGCCCTCAAATTTGGTCTCCTTGCCTGGTGGAAAAAAAATCTGTCTCTGGGACATGCCATCGTCCCACCCTTAGAAATAGAGACTTTCCAGTCCGAACCAAAGACCCATCAGAACTCAGGCAGAGTGTGAGATACACGTTGCAAATGTTAATGAAAACTAGCTCCTACTAGAACACTCCATTGAAAGGTTTCCCATCTTGGAGAAAGCATTTCAGAGTTCACAAAGCTGTGTTAAATTCAAAGGATGGAAATTATATTCAGCTTAGGAGCCAGAATCTGGTAAGACTATTTGTGTTTTAAACTTCCTGAGGCCAGAAAACTACAGTTAAGCTGAGTCTTAAAGTACCCCTTGTTCCTAAGGGCCCTTTACACTAAACACACATAGTGATTCCATAGACACAGTCATCAAACCCAAACAGGCAATAACAAGTGTTACAAGGAGGTGGAGGAATTAGAGCCCTTATACATTGCTGGTGGGAGTTCTCAAATGGCACAGCCACTTAAGAGAAAATTTGGTGGTCCCTCAAAATGTTAGACATGGAGTTACCTTGTGACCCAGCAATTCCACTCCTAGGTATGTACCCAAGAGAAGTGAAAACATATCGATACAGAGACTTACACATTCATGTTCATGCAGCATCATTCATAATAGCCCAAAGGGGAAACAGCCTGCTAAATAAATGGCACTATAGCTCTACGGGGGACTATTACTGGGCCATGAAAAGAGCGAAGTACCGATACATCTACGGATGAACCCCCAAAGCATGATGCTTAGAGGAAGCCAGACACAAAGGCCACATGTGGTAGGACTCTGTTTATGGGAGCTACCCAGAAGAGGCAAGTGTACAAACACAGAGAACTGGGGGCTGGGGGGGTGGGCAGGGAATAGGGGGTACCTCCTGAGGAGGACAGCAGGCTTTTATGATTCTCTTAGGGGGGCCTGCCTTTTAGCAAACAGGAGACAAACCATAAAATGACGATCCTTTCCACTTAGCTCCCGTGTCACAATGGACCCATTTTTCCAAAATTCTCTTTAAAGGTTTTTAAATGTCGGCTAAGTGCCTGTGTAGGTTTGTCAGTGGTACGTAAGTGGAGCCAGAGGACCTTGATGAGGTGAGAGCCAGACTATGGTAGCAGCAGCCTTCAGAGTCCCAGTGGTCTCATCCAATGGTGGGTTGGAAGTGGTCCATTAGGAGAGAAGGTGCCAGCTGCCCGATGACAAAGGGGATACCAAGCGTCTGCGGCAGGTGACCCCAGAGCAGTGGCGAGAATCTCCTCTGCAGCTCAAGACAAACCGGTCAGTGTCTCCACTTTTCCCTTTAGGTCATGGAGCTTTGTAACATTTACGTGAGAGCAAGGATGTAGTCACGTTCCTCTTGACCTCATGGCACGGGTTACAGAGACTCCGAGGGTTCTGTTAGGAGTTTCTGACTCAACAGGCCATCAGCGCTGGGCGGGGTCTCCATCCTACAGATGAATTCAGGTTTGAGACGGAGTTCTGGTGGAGGCCTCCAGGCACACATTTGGTGCACTCCACAAACTTCACATGCCCACTGGGTACCAGCATTCCGCTAAGTGAATTATGAGTAAGTGAGACACTGTTTATGCCCAGCTGAAGAGAGTATGTCAGTAAGTACTTAAACACCACGGTTGCTCTCAAAACCATTTGTGCAAGGTGGGTAGTGTTCCATGGTATGACTAACCCACAGTTCCTCTGTCCGTTCTACTGCAGATGGGTATTTGCACTGTGTCCAGCTGAGCCTAACCATGCTCCTGCTCACAGTTTGCATCTTCCCTTCCGTTTTTAGAGCTTAATATGTCATTTATACACAATTTGCAGATTGCTAAAAGCAATATCCTCTAAATTCTGTTTGGAAAATACAGTCACTTTTCTTTTTTTAAAGTTTTTTATTATGTTAGTGACCATACAGTACATCCTTAGTTTTTGATGTCATGTTCCAGGATTCATTGTTTGCTTGTCACACCCAGTGCTCCATGCAATACGTGCCCTCCTTACTACCCACAGTCACTTTTCATAAAAAAATTTCTTTGGACGAAGGCCCAGAAATGGAACTGTGTGTCTGAAAGTCGGTGCGTTTTAAAGCTTTTGATGAATAGTGCCGATCCTCCCTCTCTCAACCCCTGGCAGCCACTATTCACTTTCTGTCTTTATGAGTTAGACTATTCTAGGTCTCTCATATAAGTAGAACCGTACTATATTTGTCCTTTTGTGACTGGTTTCTTTCACTCACATAATGTCCCCAGGTTCATGTATGTGGTAGCAGGTGTCAGGATTTCCGTCCTTTTTAAGGCTGAATATTACTCCTTTGTGTGGATGGACCACATTTTATCTCTTCACCCATAAGGAGCATTAGGGTTGTTTCCCCTTTGGGGTTGTGAATAAGGCTGCTATGAACATAAGTGTGCAAATATCTCTCTGAGTACCTGCTTTCTCTTCTTTAGGGTATATATTTATCCCCAGAACTGGAATTGCTTCACCTTATGTTAATTTCGTGTTTAAATTTGTGAGGAATCTCTGTAATATTTTCCACTGTGGCTGCACTATTTCATATTCCCACCAGCAAAGCACAATGATTCCAGCGTTTCCGCATCCTTGACACTTGTAATTTATTTTTTATGAAAGTATTGGTTTTTAAAAGGTCTTTAGTTACACGAAGGTAAAGGAGACAAGGAGGCAAGTATTTATATTTTCCCATATATTTTCGTCCTTCAAGATTCAGTTTCATTTTTTATGGGACAGAGAGAAGACTACAGATAGCCATTATTATCATTGACATAGAATTTGTCTATTTTTTATTCTCTTTTAATGTGAATAAATGCCATCTGCTATTAGGAGAGCCAGGAAGCAGTGTCAAAGCCTGGTTTTGCCATTTATATCTATGTGATCCTTGTGTAAGTTATTTTACCTGTGTCATGGGATCATAATTGTACATCTATCATTGGGGCTGTCATAAGTATTGAATATTTTCATTCAAAAACTATTTGGAATAAGGCATGACCTATACAAAACATAAGGTATGTGTAATAAATATTTGGTAAGAAGCAGGATATGTTGCGCTTTGTTCAAAGCCCCAAACTCTACCTAACCATACTTCTTTTACTATAGATGGATCATCTCTCTTCGTGAATCTTTTAATGTTGACTGGAACTTTTCCCCTTCCTGTGTGAAATTTCCTACTACTACGAGGACTATTTGCCATTCTCCAATCTTCAGAATGCTAGAGTCCTTCTACATGGCCTCTGGGTAAAATCTTAAAATAAGATATACGGAGTCTTTTACATTTGGTCTTCAGGAAAAACAAGTTCCCACCACACCGTTTTTAGATACAGATGGACCAAAACTTCACTAAACTGGCATGTTTTCCTGTATTTGTGATCTCCTTCCTAATTCCTTCATGCTCTCAAAACTCGCCAGTCCTGTGGTCTGTTTCCTTCAGACCTCCACTGGTAGGGAAACATTCTTCCTGGGGAGTGAGGTGATAACCTGGCAGGCAACCCCAGACTCATTTGGCTAGTGTAACTAATACACTGCCTTTGCCATTAGAAACACATCGCTGAGAAGACTGTGGAACAGGGGATACAGTGTTGGGAATATTAGGCTTTATAGCAAGGGGATATATTTCAGAGGCCTCTAAAATCTGCGTGGGCAGTCATTTATGTTATCCACACACTATCACCTCTGAGCAGACCCTGCCTCATTTCCTGCTAATCAGTGGAGGGAGAAGGCCTTGGAGTCTCATTTTCTGATTATCCCTGCTATGAACTCCCAAGCATTCAAATTGAAAAAGATAGAAGTAATTCGGCCACAATCTAGATTTTCCTTCTAGGATTTATTTCCTTCATGCAGAACAAATCAACTTATTGGGGCACCTGGGTGGTTCAGTTAAAGTTAAGTATCTGACTCTTGATGTCAGCTCAGGTCTTGATCTCTGGGTTGTGGGTTAGGGCCCTCTGTTGGGCTCTGCACTGGGCATAGAACATACTAAATTAAAAAAAGAAAAAATCAAACTATTTTTAAGTACCAAAAGAAGCCAAATCTAAAGGTGGAGTTTTGAGCAAGTGGTGAGTAAAAAAGGAAATAGGCATGCAGGCCACAGAGCCGTAAAATGTCACCTTTCACACCGGTGCCTCCCTTCGTGGCTGCCCACTCCTCTGTGGCTTGACCCAGAGCATCCCCGGACCGACACGTCCTTTCCTACTCGGGAGTTGAGGGCTTCAGGAGCCCACGAGGGGGGAGCCGCCCATGCTCCTGGGTCCCACGCGCCCTGGGAGGATGGAGCATGTGGCCTCGCCCGCCCCGCAAGCGCCAGCGGCGGACCGGATGTGACAGCCTTGGCGTTCCCCTGGCGTGGAAGGGATGGGCTCGTGGGACAGAGTGCGGTTGCAGGAACGGTAAACACTCCGTTGACAGTAGCTGTTTGTGCAACGGCAGAGACAGACTGTAGGACGATGGCGAAGGGCTCGTCAAGAGGGATGGGCTGAAGACCCAGCAGCTCACTTACACCGTAAGGCCCCTCTTGTCAAAAACTTGATCTTCTTGGTCCCCGGGGAGGTTACAAAGGTCGAAGGGCTGTGTAGATAGCGGGTGCAAGGGAAGGTCTCGGGGCCCCGCTGCTGGGGGGACATTCTGCGGCTGTGTCCTCTTCAAGGTCATGTTTATTCTGTTTTTCATTTAGAAGTATGCATTTTATTAAAAACCATGTAAATTTTAAGAAAATATGAATGAGTCTTGGCCCCTTTCAAGTCAGTGTTAGTATTTTTTTTTGTGCATCCTTGTAGATTTTTAAAAGTGTATGTACACATCTATTGGTAGAATAATAAAGAAAAGTATGTCTGTTTTCTTTTGACACAAGTGATCATACCAAATATATTATTCATTTTGCTTTTTCTTTTTTTTAGTGTACTACAGAAGTTTATTCAGACAGTTCATGTGGGTTAACTCATTCCATGTAATATGTCATTATAATCCTGGATGTACCATAATGTAGTTAATCATTACTCTATTATTAGACATTTATTAATACTTCCAATTTTTCTCTATGATAGATTGTACTAAAACCCACATCTCTCTATGTATATTTTTGCATACTTGTATCATATCTTGGTATAACTCCGGAAATTGGTATTTTTGAGCAAGAGGGTGTGAACATTTCACCTTTTGAGAGATATGTCACATTCTGTTCCAAAAATGCCTTGCAAATAATACTATCACCATTGTCATTTTATCCTTACATAAAATATTTAGAACACTAATTGAAGGCCAATACATATATAGGACACTTAAATGTAACTTTTAGATAAAAAGGATAAAACATGAATATTTAGCACTTTCTAAATTGTGGCTCACTCAATGTTTATTTTTTCTCTTGGGTGTTCCTGGCTTGACTTCACGATGCCTCTACCTTGTCTTCAGTCAACCTGAATTGAAGTACTTTTTCCCCAAACTGCTGGGCCTCTTTTTTAGTTATTTGGCCTGGGCTTTGGGCATCAGCCTAGCCAGCAGCAGATCCTGGCGCGTGTGGGAGTTTAACAGCAATATTGTTCCCCTTGTGTTCATTGGACTTTGGGAAGCTTTATATTTTCAAAGATTTAACATCTCTGGCTCCATTGTTGAGTTGCCGATGCACAACAGGATCAACGAGAGCTGGGTCATTTCAGATGAAATCTTGTATGGGCAGGATCTGATATTGTTAGCAAATTTTATGAAGTCAGTAGTCCTGGTTTTTGGCTCAATGGCACTTTTGGTCTGCTGGATTCATGCCCCATATCCAGATTTCCTTCGATTGTGTTACAACATCTCTGCCTTCTTTCTTGTCTTTAGCAGTAGTTGTACTGTGATTACAGTGAGTTGGAATTTTGCTGTGGATTTTTATGGCCAAACCACCCTTGACTTCCCACCTAGCTTTCCCATTGGAAAAGAAACACTAATAAGGAAACACTTCTCCTACGTGTTCCCACTAGGACTCACAACTGGCACCCTGTCACTAATAAGTGCTGCCATGTTCTTCTGCGAAACATTTTCCATAAAACATTGGAGTCAAGTGAAACCCATGGTTGTGGGCAAACAACCAAAACAAAAGCTCTGAATGAAGGGCCTACTCTTGTAATGGCTGCCAATAATTTTTTTTAAGAAACTTCCTACCTACATATCATATTGTTGTAATCATCTACTCTAAAATAAAACATACATGGTTTTTCAGGGTGTGACTGCAGCTTTTATTGTCCTATTCTCTGTTCTGCAAACATCTTCCTTTCTTTAAAGCTTTTCACTTCCTGAAATTTATAGGCAAACATATTACATGCATACACTGTCAAAAATCAGGGCGCCTGGATAGCTAAATTGGTTAGGTGCTTGCTTTCAGCTAGGGTCATGATCTTAGTGACCTGGGATAGAGCCCTGCCTCGGGATCCCCACTGAGCGGGTTCTGCTTCTCCCTCTGCCCCTCCCCGCACTTATGCTTTCTCATGCTCACTCTCTCTTGAATATATAAATAAAATCTTTAAGAAATCAGGGACACCTAAGTGGCTCAGTTGGTTAGGTGGCTACGTTTGGCTCAGGTCATGATCTCAGGGTCCTGGAATTGAGTCCCACACCCACATCAGGCTCCTTGCTCGGTGGGGAGCTGCTTTCTCTCTGTCTGCCACTTCCCCTACTTCTGTGCGCTCGTGAAAATAAATGAATAAAATGTTAAAAAAAAAAAAAAAAAGAAAGGAAAAAAATACTCATCACTGTGCTGCTGTACATTGTAGGATGTGTATCCGAGTCTTTGCCTCCGCCCACTGGATGCCAAGGTCACTCCCTCTCCACACCCTGTGAGAGACCAACAAAATGTCTCCAGACATTTCCCAATGTCCTCTGGGGGACAGAATTGCTCTCCACTGATAAACTCTGGGTTATAGGTAGCCAACAAACCTGGCTAATGAACGCTATGGTATGTTGGATTTTGAAGAAAACTTTTTCAAATAAAACTATCAGCTCAATATATCATAGCATCCATTTGCCTGGGTCTTTGGCTAACTTTAACTTGAGGGTCTTTTGGTGGTGCTTTTGCTGCCTGCCCAGGGCACATTTTGCAATATTGATTAAAAGTGTAATTTTTGAAGTATAAAACTCTATCATAGGCTTAGGTAGCTGGATAGATATAGCTGATGAGAGAATTGGGAAACTTTGGTAATAAATCAAAAGAAATTGCCTGAAACACAGCCTGGAAGACAAAGATATTGATATTATGAAAGCAGTGGAGAAGCCTCGAACATAGAGTGAGAAGGCCCGGTATATGGATGTCTCCAAGCATTTCAGTGAAATACAATGGACTGTGAAAGGCAATATTTGAAATGAGGCTGAAATTTTTTTTCTCCTTTCCTCCCTTCCTCCCTTCTGCCCTTCTTCCCTCCCTTCCTTCCTCCCTCCCTCCCTCCTTCCGTTTCTCCCTTTCTTCCTCCCTTCCTTCCCCCTCCCTCCTTCCTTCCTTTCCTTCCCCCTCCCTCCCTTCCTTCCTTTTTCTTTCTTTTTTAATTTTTTTAAAGATTTTATTTATTTGACAGAGACAGAGAGAGGGAATACCAGCAGAAGGAGTGGGAGAGGGAGAAGCAGGCTTCCCACAGAGCGGGGAGCCCACTGCAGGGCTCGATCCCAGGATCCTGGGATCATGACCTGAGCCGAAGTCAGACGCTTAACGACTGAGCCACCCATGCGCCCCCCCCCTTTTTTTAAGATTTTACTTATTTGTTTAAGAGAGAGTAAAAGAGAAACCACGAGCAGGATGAGCTAATATTCCCTGGCTTCTCTGCAGCTGTGCAACATTTGCTTGCTTCTTCCTGGGATAGTCATCCCATGCCAAATTCAGAGCTCCTGGAATGTAAACTACTTCAGGTTCAGGTTCATTTGTACAGTTTGTAATAGAAAATAGAAATCACATTTTAATAGTAAAAAGGAATTATATCATTCAGACCCATTGTTATATAAACTGTAATAGGTTTTTCTATGACTTATCAAATCCTCAGACAACCAGTGCTGCACTGCCACCCTGCCCCAGGCCAGAGTCTAATCTTTTTCCAGCTGGCAGGTACAAGAAGTGCAAAAGGTAGCAGAGCCAACAGTGTGAAGCTTGGCATCTTCAACAACCACTAACAGGTTGACCTTGGCTAGTTATGTAAAGCAGTCCTTCAGTTTCTCCATCTGTAAAACTAAAATAGTCATTGTTTTGTCCTCATATGTGATTGTTGTTAGTCTAAAATAAATAATCCACATAGATTCTTCAACATTTCTTGGCATGTGTAAATACTCAACACAAATTAGTTGTTCCCACTGCCACTGCTAGTTTGATACTGTAATTTATATCCCATTTCCCTATTGGTAGAGAACAAGTAAAAGCAACCAAATGTCTACCACTAACAGGTTGACCTTGGCTAGTTATGTAAAGCAGTCTTCTTTTCTTCAAGAATTACTTTCTAGGGGCGCCTGGGTGGCACAGCGGTTAAGCATCTGCCTTCGGCTCAGGGCGTGATCCCGGCGTTTTTATTCCCATCTTGGCTGACTTTAGCCCATAGATCCAACTGGTCACAACAGAAGGCATGGATCAAAATAACTATTTCTGTAATTTTTATGAAAATATATAAGTGTAAACTGAAGACAGAGATGTATTGGATTAATTTTCAGAAAGATAAAGAAGCATTTCCTGAAATCTGGTGACTAATAAACTTGGATTCAGTAATCCACCAAAATACAAAAATATGGTACTAGATATAAAATGTATGAACTCCTATAATGATGGTGATCTTGGGTAACCAGCATGAATTTTCAAGGAACAATCTAGCGAATCTGATTTCCACTTTCCCTCATGTTAAGTGCAACTCAGATTGGCTTTACAGACAGAATGGGCTGCAAGGCGTTCTGGGACTTGAGTGATGGAACCTCTGGGAGAAGGAAGAATGTTGAGCCCTGGTAGAGCAAAGGTTAGGAAGTATAGGTGAGGCCAGAAAGGGTGGCTTCAGTTGAGTCAACATAATTCATGAGGCCTCTCTTCACTCTACAAACCAGGCCTGGAGTTGGGCCAGAAAAGGAGCTCCAGGAAAGAAGCTTAGCAGGAAGCCCAGTCAACCCTATAGGGAGGTGTGATGAAGGCCATGAAATGGACGTCCATGGCCACAAGAGTGATTCTAGACCCTACTGAGTATCGTCAGAAGTGCCACTGTAAGTCTTCCTATATCAGCACTGGTTTCCCACTTCAGGGCCCTTCACTAATATGGTAGCCATTGGCCACATGTAACTATCAAATAGTTGAGGTGTGGCCACTCTGAACAGAGATGTGTACACACTGAATTTTCTATATGCAGTCTAAAAAAAGAAATACATCATTAAATTACTTTTTACATTGATTACATTTTGAAATAATAAAGTTTTGGGAATATATAGAAAATAAAATATTAATACAATTTCATTTTTAATGAGTTACATTTTTAATTTAAAAATTATACTTAATTTGAAATCTGAATTTTATATACCTGAAACTGATATAACACTGTATATTAACTAATTCAAATTAAAGTAAAAACTTAAAAGAAAATTAAAATTGAGATGCCACCATTTTTGCTGCTCAGCACAGAACAAGAGACTGAGAGAGTCAGAGATTCTATTCAGTTCCATCCATTCCTCAGACCCCACTGAGCTGTTGACACTATAGATGATCAGGAGTATCTGGTGAGCCATGTAGTTGATCCAGCAGGCTTAGGACAGAATGGAGGAATCAATGAAGAAAGTTGCAGGGATAGATGTGGAGTTAACAGTTGAAGAAAGAACCCTCCAATCTATTGCATATAAAATGTGATTGGAGCCGCAAGAGCTTCCTGGAGTATACTCAGCAGGATTGACTGGAAAGAAGAAAACAGGAAAGGAGAAGACAACTAAAAATGATTCAGGAATATCAGAAAATGGTTGAGACTGAATTAAATTAATCTTTTGTCACATTTTAGATATACTGAACAAACAGCTCATTCCAGCACTGGAGAATCCAAGGATTTCAATTAAAAGGAGACTACCACAGGTATCTGGCAGAATTTGCCATGGAAAATGATAGGAAGGAAGCTGTGGAGAAGTGCCTACTGGCTTAGAAAGCTGCTAGTGATCCACCAACGCATCCTGTTAGCTTAGGTCTAGTTCTCTATTTTTCAGTAGTCTATGAAAAATGAAATCTTAGGAGATTCTTAATTCCTCTGACCATACCTACAGATTGATGAAAGCAGCTTTTGATCATGAAGTGGCAGAACTTGATAGGTGAGTGAAGAAAGCTATAAGGCTTCTACACTTACTATGCAGTTACATGATAATCTGGCACTATGGACTTCAGACATGAAGGGTGATGGTAAAGAACAGAATAAAGAAGAAAAAAAAATCAATGAGCCATAAAAGCCAGAAGAGAAAAATCTCTGACCACCCCATTCCTTCTCATACCACCCTCATTGGAAATTCCCCCATTGTCACTGAGAACTACCAAATCTGACATTTATATTTTGGTCTCATAATTTAGGTTCCTGCCATGTTGGATTTTCTTAAAAACTGTTTTCAAAAGTTCTTAAAGACAGTGAATTTTACAGAGTCCCAGCTTTTACATTCCTTAAGACACTTAAGAGGACCACATAGAGACTTTTTCAGCATTACTGTATTGTCTTCTTCCAGATGTAGCAAGATCACCATCAGAAATGGAAAGTACATTTGAAAGCCATTAGACCTATAGGTGGTATAAGCATCTAAGAGAGGTTAATCATACTATAGAGTCATTGTGTTATCATTTTTCCTTTTTCTAAAATTGTTCAAATCAAATTTTATACCAATGTTTAAAATTAATTGTGTTGGGGCGTGTGGGTGGCTCTGTCGGTGAAGAATCTGCCTTAAGCTCAGGTTATGACCCTGGGGTCCTGGGATCAAGTCTTGCATCAGGCTTTCTACTCAGCAGGGAGTCTGATTCTCCCTCTCCCTCCGCTGCTACCCCTGCTTGTGCTCTCTCTCTCAAATAACTAAAATCTTTTGTAAAAAATATTAATTGGGGATACCTCAGTGGCTCAGTCAGTTAAGCCTCTGACTTTGGCTCAGGTCATTATCCCACAGTCCCGGGATTAAGTCCCAAGTTTGGCTCTCTGCTCAACAGGGAGCCTGCTTCTCCCTCTCCCTTCACTGCTCCCCCTGCTTGTGCTCTCTCTCTCTCTCTCAAGTAAATGAAACCTTTAAAAAAATAAAAATATGGAGGAACTGAGCAAGATGGCGGAGGAGTAGGAGACCTAAATTTTGTCTGGTCCCAGGAATTCAGCTAGATAATTATCAAACCATTCTGAACACCTACAACCTCAACAGTACCCAGCATGTCAAGACCCTCCCCAAGAGAATCAACATGCGTCTGCACTGTGCTGGGTCCCTAACATTTGGAGTTATGAAACCCAGCTGTGTGCCTGAGATAGAACACAGGAGTACTGTGCTGCCAGATGGGCATATGGCTTGGACACAGACAGGGTGAAGGCAGGAATCTGCTGGAAGCCTGGGACACAAGAGTGGAGATTGTTCACTCTTCTGTAAGGGCATCCTGGTGAGTGGTGGGTGGAAACTCCCCTCTCCAGGAAAGAGAGCGGTCCTATGCCATTTTTTACCCCTTTCATCGGCACAGAGGGACTCAATGAGCAGCACAGCACATAGAATGAAGGCTTGAGCTGCTTATACCAAACCCTCCCCTCCCTGTGCTCTACCGGGGCCTATGTATTAGGGCAAATGTGATTGAAAGCCAGAGTTGCAGCAGGCCCTCCCCAAGAATACCACTACAAACCCTTGTAGACACCAGGTCAACTGATCATAGAGTTCTGCAAAGCTTCAGCTCCAGTGGAACTAGGACCAGTCACAAGATTTCCTAGCACACAAAAGTCAGACGCAGACAAAATGCCTAGATGGCGGTCTCCTGGGCGGCTCAGATAGTTAAGCATCTGCCTTTGGCTCAGGTCATGATCTTCAGGTGCTGATATCAAGCCCTGGGTGGGGCTCCCAGCTCAGCAGGGAGTCTGCTTCTCCCTCTCCCTCTACCTCTCCCCTACTCTTGCTCTCTCTCTGTATCAAATGAATAATAATTTTAAAAAGCCAGGATGGAGGAATTCATCCCAAAAAGAAAGAACAAGAAGTCACAACCAGGGAGCTAATCAAAATAGATATAAGTAATATGTGTGAATCAGAATTTTAAACAATCATAAGGATAACAGCTGGGCTTGACAAAAGCATAGAAGAAACCAGAGAGACCCTTACTGCAGAGATAAGACCTAAAAATTAGGCAGAAAGAAGTGCTATAACAGTTGCAAAACCAATTCAATGTAATGGTCACAAAGATGGAAGAAGCAGAGGGATGAATAAGTGACATAGAAGATAAAATTATGGAAAATAATGAAGCTGAAAAGAAGAGCAAAAGTATTGGATCATGAATGCAGACTAAGGGATCTCAGTGACTCATTAAAGTATAATAACATTTGTATCATGGGAGTCCCAGAAGAAGAAGGTGGGAGGGAGGATAGGGCCAAAAGGTTTATTTGAGCAAATTACAGCTGAAAACTTCCCTAATCTGGGAAAAGAAACAGATATCCAAATCCAGGAGGCACAGAGAACTTCCCATATCATAGTAAAATTTGCAGAGATAAAGAAAAGCAGCTAGGGAAAAGAAATCCCTACCTACAAGGGAAGACAAATCAGCTTGGCATCAGATCTCTCCACAGAAACTTTGCAGGCCAGAAGAGAGTGGCATGATATATTCAACATGCTAAATGGGGAAAATATGCAGTCAAGAATACTCTATCCAGCAAGGCTGTCACTCAGACTAGAAGGGGAGATAAAGAGTTTCCACAACAAACAATAACTAAAGGAATTTGTGACCACTAAACCAGCACTGCAAGAAACATTAAAGGGGATACTTTGGGGGGAAAAAAAAAACCAAAGGTAATAAAGACTAGAAAGGAATAGAGAAAAATTTTGGAAACAATGACAAGTGATAAAATGGCATTAAATTCCTATTTATTCATAATTATTCTGAATGTAACTGGACTAAATGCTCCAATCAAAAGACACAAGATATCAGAATGCATAAAAAATAAGACCCATCTATATTGCTGCTTACAAGAGACTCATTTCAGATATAAAGACACCTCCAGATTGAAAGTGAGGGGGTGGGAACAATCTAACATGCTAATGGACATCAGAAGAAAGCTGGAGTAGTCATACTTACAGCAGACAAACTATATTTTAAACCAAGGACTGTAATAGGAGATAAATAAGGATACTCTATCATAATAAAGTTCCTACTCTTGTAGGATCTAACAATTGTAAATATTTATGCCCCCAACTTGGGAGCAGCCAAGTATATAAATCAATTAAAAACAGACTTAAAGAAACTCATTGATAATAATACCATAAGAGGCAACATTTGGAAGAGGAGAAGATATTTGCAAATGACATCTGATAAAGAGTTAGTTTCCAAAATCTATAAAGAACTTATCAAACTCAACCCTCCCCCAAAACGCAAATAATTCAGTTTAGAAATGGGCAGAAAATGTGAATAGACATTTTTCCAAAGAAGACTCCCAGATGTCTAACAGACACATGAAATGATGCTCAACATCACTCACTGAAATGCAGATCAAAACCACAGAGAGATCTCACCTCACACCAGTCAGAATGGCTAAAATTAACAAGTCAGGAAACAATTGTTGGCAAGGATACAGAGAAAGGGGAACCCTCTTATACCGTTGGTGGGAATGCAAGCTGTTGCAGCCACTCTGGAAAACAGTATGGAGGTTCCTTAAATAGTGAAAAATAGAGCTACCCTATGAGCCAGCAATTGCACTACTAAGTATTTACCCAAAGGATGCAAAAATACTGATTCAAAGAGGTACTTCCATACCAATATCTATAGCAGCACAATCAACAATAGCCAAACTATGAAAAGAGCCCAGATGGCCATCAACTGATGAACAGAAAAGGAAAATGTGGTATACACACAATGGAATATTACTCAGCCATCAAAAGGAAAGAAATCTTATAATTTGTAATGATGTGAATGGAAAGAGGGTATTATATTAAGCAATTATATTAAGCCAGTCAGAGAAAGACAAGTACCATATTATCTCACTGATATGTGGAATTTAAGAAAAAAAAATGAACACGGGGTGGGGGGGGAGAAAGGGGAAAAGATATGACATTCTTAACAATAGAGAACACATTGAGGGTTGCTGGAGGGGAAGTGAGTGGGGGCGATGTGGTAGATGGGTAATGGGCATTAAGGAGGGCACTTGTGATGAGCACTGGGTGTTGTATGTAAGTGATGAATCACTGAGTTCTGCAGAAGCCAATATTACACTGTTTGTTAACTGAAAATAATTTTTAAAAATGGAGTAAAGACATATAAATGTAATATATTATTCAATACCCCCAACAATGTATATGTGAGTTATTGATTTCTATGTTGTTCACTACTTCAAGCATCCTTTCCCAGCAAGGTTAATTTAATATATGGCTATGCATTTTCTCTGATACCTTTTGTTGAAGCTATAAGAGATATCTAGCTTCTCTTTACCCCACTGGCTTTTGACTTTTAGAAACTATCCTTTCCAAATCAGCTCTTTTAAACATCATCAACATCCAATGCACTCTAATATAGTTAACATCCTAAACAAAGGTAGAACTTAATTCTTCCCATGCTAATGAATTGTTAATACAAATTGATTTTTTATAGAAATTGCTACTGATTTTTCATTTTATTTTAAAAATATATTATCAAAAAATAAATAACATGTTGGAAAGAAGGTAATAGTTCTTATTTTGTGATGTTATTTTATGTGTTTACAAACTTCAGGAATTTAAAAATAAATTTGCTCAGTGGTATCAATTTCCAGATATACAGTAACTGTGTTAATATAATTTGTGTATCAATCATAGTGTTACTCATTCTGGCATAGCCATCATGGAAAACTACAAATGGAACAGTGCTGATTCTTCTCTTCTGAAAATAGTACATGAATAATAGTAAGATCTATTTGAAAATAATGTGAATGAATATATTTAACACTACCACAGCATTACAAATGTTAATTAAGATGGTAAATTTTATGTTGTGACTTTTAGTACTAACATTTATTTTTTATTTTTATATATTTTATTTATTTTTTTTTTTGAGAGAGAGAGAGAGTGCCAGGGTCGGGGTGGGGGAAGAAGTGGGAGAGGGGCAAGCAGACTCCCCACTGAGCACAGATCCCAACCTGGGGCTAGATCTCACAACTCTGAGATCATGACCTGAGCCAAAACCAAGAGTTGGACACCTAACCAACTGAGCCACTTGGGCTCCCCCACAACTTTTTTAAAAGGCAGAGATTGGCAGGATTGACCAAAAAAATACATGGTCCAACTATATCTGATCCAACCATCATGATCCAAATATATTTTGCTGTCTATAAGAGACTCGTTTTAGATTCAAAGATGCAAATAGGTTTAAAGAGAAAAGATTTAAAATGTTATCCCATGCAAACAGTAAACAAGACAGCTCACATGGCTATACTAACATCTACAGAATATATACAAAATGAAATGGGAAGTGAATCAGAATAGTACACAATAAAAAATGAATTAAATACAAAAGAGAGCAATGGTGAAGGAACTGAGGAATAAAAAAGATATGGAGTCTGCTTAAGATCCTCTCTCTCTCTGCCCCTCCCCTTCACCCTCATCTCATACGCATTCTCTCTCTCTCTCTCTAAAAAAAAAAAAAAAAAAAAAAGTGTGACTGGTGAAGTGGGAGCTTTATCAGATTTAATTTCATAATAAGAAAATAAGATCCACCTATAGATAGATTTTATATGGAACAGTATTATAAAGGTATTTTCTCTTTTTTATTATTTCCTTAATAGCATCTTTTCTCTAGCTTACTTTTTAAGAATACAGTATACAGTATATATGACACACAATGTATGTGTCAATCAACTGTTTATGTTATCTGTAAGACTTATATTCAACAACATGCTATCAGTAGTTAAGTTTTTGGGGAGTTAAAAGTTATACATGTATTTTTCACTGGGTGGGAGTGGCGTGTCCCTAACCCTGGCATTGTTCAATGGTGAACCGTATTTACTTTATGTGTAAATAGAACAGAATCTGCAATTTAGGGCAGACACTGGAAGAATGGATTTTAAAATATGTTCCAACCAATGCACCCTACTACAGACTCTTTTATTTTTATTTTATTTTATTTTATTTTATTTTATTTTATTTTATTTTATTTTATTTTATTTTAATTTTATTTTATTTTGGGTTTGTTCAGGGGAGTGTTCATATTATATTTATTGGGTCTCTTTTGTTTAAAAATGACAAGGTCCAGAAGGAACATAGCAGAATTACAAAAATATGGATGGTATGGCAAAAGGAAAGCCTACACCTAAAATTTGCCCATGGTGGGGCACCTGGGTGGCTCAGTCAGTTAAGCGTCTACCTTCAGCTCAGGTCATGATCCCAGGGTCCTGGGATCCAGCCCCATATCGGGCTCCCTGCTCGGTGGGGAGTCTTCTTCTCCCTCTTGTGTTCCCTCTCTCGCTGGCTGTCTCTCTGTCAAATAAATAAATAAAATCTTAAAAAAAAAAAGTATTGCTGAAGGAAACTGAAAAACAGAAAGTAATGGAAATATCTCGCATGTTCATTAACCAGAAGATTAATATTTTTCAAATGTCCATTATATACCCAAAGTGATGTACGGATTCAGTGCGATGTTTATAAACATTTCAATGGCATTTTCCACAGAAACAGAAACAAACTATCTTAAAATATCCATGAAAGCATGAAGACTCTGTAGCCAAAGCAAACTGGAGACATCACACTTCTGATTCCGAACTGCATTACGTTAGAGTAAAAACATGGTATTGTACTAGCATAACCAGACACACAAACCAATAAAACAGAATTAAAAGTCCAGAAATAAATCCATGCATATACATCAGCTAATATTTCACAGAGAAATCAAGAATACACAGTGGGGAAAATGATTTAACAGTGTTGGGAAAACTGGATATCTGCATGCAAAAGAAAGAAAGAGAGGAAGGAAGGGAGGAAGGGGGGAGGGAGGAAGGGAGGGGGGAGGGAGGGAGGGAGGGAGGGAGGGAGGGAGGGAGGGAGGAGGGAAAGAAGAAAGAAAGAAGGAAAGAAAGAAAAGAAAAATCATTGGACCTTTATGTTATACCACTCACAAACATTAACTTGAAATTAATTAAAGACTTAAATGTAAGCTGTGAATCCATGATGCTTCTAGAAGTGAATAGGAGGAAAAAAGCTTCCTGATACTGGTCTTGACTCTGATTTGTTTTTGTTTTTGTTTTTTTGATATAACGGCGCAAGTACAAGCAACAGAAGCAAAAATTAGTAAGTGGGTTTACATCAAACTAAGAAGTTTTGCACAGCAAAGTAACAATTAAAATGAAAAGACAACCTCTGCAATGAGAGAAGCTATGTGCAAATTATACATATGATAAGGGATAATATATATATTAAATATGTATTAAGGAACATATAACAAAATATATAATTTGTTAAGGAATATATATGAGGAATATATATAATGAGTTCATACAACTCAACAGCAAACTAACAACAAAAAACCCGTTAAAAAACATTATTGAAAAGTAGTCAAAGGACCCAAACATTTTTGCAAAGAAGAAATATGAATGGCCTGAAGAGGTACCTGAAGAGGAGCTCAATGTCACCAGTTGTCAGGGAAATATAAGTAAAAATGACAATGAATTAACACCTAATATGTTAGGATGGCTACTATTAAAGACAAGAGATATAAGTGTTAGTGAAAGCAACTTTGTGCACTGCTGGTGGGAATGCAAATTTCTGCTACCATTATGGAAAACAGTATGGTGTTCCTCAGGAAGCTGCAAAAAGACCTATCATATGATCTAGCAATCCCAGTTCTGAGTACATACCTGAAGGAAATAAAATAAGAATCTTGAAAAGCTATCTGCACTCTCATTTCACTGATGCATTAGTTATAATATGCAAGATACAGAAACAACCTGTTTAATAAATGTGATATATGTTTAAAATACTGAATATTATTCATTGACAAAAAGAAGGAAATCCAATGACTTACTACAACATAGATGGACAGCATTTTTATGTGGAGTCTTAAAAATTTGAATTCACAGTAACAGTAGAAAGATGGTTGCCAGGGATTGTGGGGTGGAAAAAGTGAGGACTTCCTGGTCAAAGGATACAAAATTTCAATTATAAAATGAATAAGTTCTGGAAATCTCATCTACAGTATTTTGACTATAGTTAACACCACTGTATTCTTTAGCTGAAAGTTGCTAAAGGAGTAGTTTGTTTGTTTTTGGTTTTGGGGTTTTTTAAATCTAGATTCCAGTTGTAAGTGGAATTATATAGCATATCATCATGTCTTTTATTGGCTTGAAAGCAATTTCTTTTTAGTTCTGGATAATATGCCATTATCTAGATATAACACAACTGTTTAACATTTCATTTACTAAAGAACATCTTGGTTGCTTCCAAGTTTTTCCAACTATGAATAAAGCTGCTATAAATGTCTATTTGTATGTTTTGGGTGAATATAAATTTTTAAATCATTTGGACAAATACTAAGGACCAGGATTGCTAGATGTTATAGTAAGAGTAAAGTTAGTTGTGTAAGAAACTGCTAAACTGTCTTCCAAAGTGGTTGTATACTTTTGCATTCCCGGAAGCAATGCATGAGAATTCCCTATCTTTGGCAGCATTTGGTGTTGTCACTGTTTGGGCATGTGTCTGGTGTTACTGTTTTTAATTTGTAATTCCCTAATGACATATAATACTGAGCAACTCTGCATATACTTGTTTATTATCTGTATATCTTCTTTTGTTATATGTTTGTTCAGAGTTTTGCCCAATTTTAAATTGGGTTGTTCATTCATATAAGTTCTTTGTATATTTCGATAATAATCCTTTATCTGATGCATCTTTTATAAATATTTTCTTCCAGTCTGTGTCTTGTTTTCTCATCCTCTTTACAGTGTCTTTTACAGAACAAAATTTTTCATTTTAATGATGTCCAGAGTAGTAATTTTTTTTCATGGATAAGTTTGCTGTTGTATCTAAAAAGTCATTGTCTCACGGTGCCTAGCTGTTAAGCGGTTAAGCGTTCGGCTCAGGTCATGATCCCAAGGTCCTGGGATTGGCCCTGCATGGGGCTCCCTACTCAGCGGGAAGCCTGCTTCTTCCTCTCCCACTCCCCCTGCTTGTGTTCCCTCTCTCACTGGCTGTCTCTCTCTCTGTCAAATGAATAAATAAAATCTTAAAAAACAACAACAACAACAAAACACATGAAATTTTGAGAGAATACTCATATTTGTACACAAGATTTGAAATGAGGTTTTTTTTTTTTTCCTTTTTAAAATGTGGCTATTGGCAAATTTAAGATCACATATATGGCTTATATTATATTTCTGTTGTACAGTGCAGGTTTGGAAATAGTGTAGAAAGTAATTCTTTTTTTTTTTTTAAGATTTTATTTATTTATTCGACAGAGATAGAGACAGCCAGCGAGAGAGGGAACACAAGCAGGGGGCGTGGGAGAGGAAGAAGCAGGCTCCCAGCAGAGGAGCCTGATGTGGGGCTCAATCCCACAACGCCGGGATCACGCCCTGAGCCGAAGGCAGATGCTTAACCACTGTGCCACCCAGGCGCCCCTAGAAAGTAATTCTTGAAGAAAAAAGAAAAGAATACCTACCTTTAGTTATAACTCTAAGAGGGGAACAAAAGTCTTTGGACATTCTGTGCAAACTCCAAATACAATAGGACAATCAAGTGTTGTCTGGGTATCATGGTATTCATCTGTACTCTGGAGATCACACTAATTCTTCCAGTTTTTCTCTCAGTTGTGTTGGGACCTCAGCAGTCTGTAGAAGAACTAAAGCCAAGAGGTGCCTGGGTGGCACAGTTGGTTGTGTCTGACTCTTGATTTCGGCTCAGGTCATGATGGCTGGGTCATGTGATCGAGCCCAAGGTCAGCCTCTGCACTCAGCATGGGGCGTGCTTGAGATTTTTCTCTCCCTCCTCCACTGACCATCCCACTTGTTCTGTCTCTCTAAAAATCAATCAATCAATCTTAAAAAAAAAAAGGGACTAGATATTTATTTATACTGCAGTTTTTCTGTGTGCTTATCAGCTGTTGCCACTCTAAAGTTATTACAAATGAAGATGCTGAGAACATTCTTGTGGGCGTATGGTGGGCATATGCTTTTAATTCTCTTGTGTACAGCTAGAAATACAAATAATGAGTCATAGATTATGTGTATATTTAGTTTTATAACTAATTTGTATTTCTCTGATCACTATGGAAGTTGACATGTTTATTTGACATTCACATGTATTCATTTATGAAGTTACCTGTTCAAATTTGCTGTGCTCACTTTCTATTGAATTGTTTTTACTATTTATTTTAATTGTATTTTATTATCTATTTTATTTATTATTGAGTTGTAGAATTTGCTCATTTGTTCTGGACATTACTCCGTTGTCAGAAATAAGCTTGAAATAATTTTCTCCCAGACTGTGGTGTACCTTTTTACATTCTTAACAAAATCTTGATCAACAGTTCTTATTTTATTCAATAGCTTATTTGCCAATTTTTTCTTCTTGTTGCTTCCAGTGTTCTGACAATACAATTTGTGCATCCGTAAGCCACAAAGATAGTCTCCCGATGTTTTTCTTGGAAACAGTTTTATAGTTTTTGTTTTTACCCTTAGATAAATGAGTTTTTTGAGGTGCCTGGGTGGTTCAGTGGGTTAAGTGTTTGTGTGGGCTGGGGTCATGATTTCAGGGTCCTGGGATTGAGTCCCAGCGTCTGGTTCCCTTCTCAGCAGGGAGTCTCCTTCTCCCTCTTCTTCTGCCACTTCCTCCTGCTTGTTTTCTCTCTTCCTCTCGAAGAGGTGAGTAAAATCTTTTAAAAATGAATTTTTTGCATAGATGTACAAAATGGATCAAAATTCACTTTCTTCTGGGGTACATGGCCAGCTCAGTCAATAGAGTATGAAACTTATGATCTCAGGGTCAGTTCAAGCCCCATGTTGGGATTGGAGATTACTTTTTAAAAAATTCATTTTCTTCCAAGTCAATATCTAGGTTTTCCAGTATTACTTGTTGAAAAGACTGTTTTCTTCACTGATGGCAATTCATAAAAAATCAATTAAGGTTGTAAGTGGGTTCTACTTCAGGGTTCTGTGGTATGTTTAAAAGATCTGTTTTAGGGGTGTCTGGGTGGTGCAGTCGTTAAGCGTCTGCCTTTGGCTCAGGGCGTGATCCCGGCATTACGGGATCGAGCCCCACATCAGGCTCCTCCGCTATGAGCCTGCTTCTTCCTCTCCCACTCCCCCTGCTTGTGTTCCCTCTCTCGCTGGCTGTCTCTATCTCTGTCGAATAAATAAAATCTTAAAAAAAAAGAGATCTGTTTCATATATTTACATGACTATTATAATTTCTTCAGACATGCCTACTAAGTATTTAGCACATTAAAATAAGGAAAAGAGTTGATAATATTTAATATCAAATCATTTTTTAAATAATTTTTTGTAATAATTACCAATATACAATTTCTCCAAACTTGGTTCTGTGGCCTTTAAAACCACTTTTAATTACATGATGATTGTTTTTTACCTGACAAGTAATCTCACACCTCTTGCAGATTTAACTTGCACATTTAGTCTGGCACATTTTTCAGTATAGTATCTTTACAAATTCTAATTATTTAAAAGAACTATTCTTTAGGTTAAAAATTACATCATTGCCACATTAAGATCAATGATTTTATATAATCTTTTTTTTTTTTTTTAAAGATTTTATTTGTTTATTCGACAGAGATAGAGACAGCCAGCGAGAGAGGGAACACAAGCAGGAGGAGTGGGAGGGGCAGAAGCAGGCTCATAGCTGAGGAGCCTGACGTGGGGCTCGATCCCATAACGCCGGGATCACGCCCTGAGCCGAAGGCAGACGCTTAACCGCTGTGCCACCCAGGCGCCCCATGTGCCACCCAGGCGCCCCAATGATTTTATATAATCTTAAATAAGCAAAACTTCGGTTTTTTTGTTTTTTGTTTTTGTGGTTTAGGTTTTATTTCATCATCATAAACTGAACTGTGCAATCCGGCTAGACCTGGGAGGAAAGAACCATGGAGCAGGCAGAACTGCAGTGAGAGCACAGAGTTTCTGGGGTATTTCGAGCAGGTGGGGGTGAGGGGTGCTCTCCTGAGCTACAGAAGGAATGGTCTGGTAGTTAAAACACAAGTCAGATTTATTAGATCTGTCCACAGTCAGCAATGGTGATCTTCTTGCTCGTCTTGCTGTTCCTGGACTCGTAGCGCTCCATGGCCTCCACAATGTTCATGCCCTCTTTGACCTTACCGGAGACCACGTGCTTGCCATCCAACTACTTGGTCTTGGCAGTGCAGATGAAGAACTGGGAACCGTTTGGGTTGGGTCCTGCGTTGGCCACGGAGAAGATGCCAGGACCCGTGTCCTTCAGGATGAAATTATCATCAAACTTCTCCCCATAAATGGACTTGCCGCCAGCGCCGTTATGGCGTGTGAAGTCCCCACCCTGGCACATAAATCCTGGAATAATCCTGTGAAAGCAGGAACCTTTATAACCAAATCCTTTCTCCTCAGTGCTCAGAGCACGGAAGTTCTCTGCTGTCTTTGGAACTTTGTCTGCAAACATTTTCAAGGAGACGCGGCCCAAGGGCTCGCCGTCTACGGCGATGTCAAAGAACACGGTGAGGTTGACCATGGCTGGGCGGCCGGGCGGCTCCGGGGCGGCGGCCTCTGCAAGCTGGGTTTTGGTTTTGGTTTTGGTTTTGGTTTTGCTTAGCAAGTTAATGAATATCTGGGGAGAAACACTTCCAAAGAATTTGTATTTATTTCTATGATGTTTGTGAGATTTCACTACTCTTTTTAAGTTGGCTTGGGTGGTACAACTGGGTCAGGTTTTATGTTGTCATAAAAATTATTCATGGTATCTGGATTGAAGTTGCCTATAAAAAAAAAGCACTAGGAAATTATTTGATATAAATTAAAAAACTACAAGTTAAACTATGGAAATAAAACAATAATTTTCCACAATTTCAAATCTCATTATCCCACCCTTCCCCCATGGTAATTGTGTTTTCTATCATCATGAGACAACACATCAAAAAACTACCACACCATATCTGTGTACAAAACAGCATCTGAAGGAATTTTTCCCTAACTGTAAGGTCAGTCTCCTTGGGTGAGACTAAGGATTTAGGACATTTCAGGGGATAAATACAGAAGGATGGGCGGCAAACCATTTTCTCTTTATGCATGTTTTTATGTTTGTTTTTTTAAACTTAATTTTATTTATTTGAGAGAGAAAGCAAGCACATGATTGGGATGGGGGGAGGGAGAGAGACAATCAAGAAGACACTGAGCTTGGAGCCTAACGTAGCATCTCACAACCCTGAGATCATGACCTGAGCTGAAATCAAGAGTCCACAGCTTAACTGACTGAGCTACCAAGGCACCACCCTTTATGCATGTTTTCATAGTAAGAACAAACTGTTAGAAGAAATATTTATATGATGAAAGCTCACTTTCATGTTATACAACTTACCTTTTTAAAATCTTCAACATTACATAAATTCAGCTGTGGAAAGAGTCGTATGTAAAAATGCAAAGATTAACCAAAGAGCCAAATAACCTGGATAAATGTGTAATAAAAGCTCATGAAATCTTATCCTCAAGAACAGAGAATCTAAAAATCACCTACAGATTTTATCAATGGTAAAAGAGGATATTGTTCTTATTTCAGAAAAATTAGAACAATCTTAACAGTTTAACTTGCTTCAAATATTTCATCTCTTTAATAATGTTCACACTTCCTGGTTTAATTTAAATTTTGATCCAAGTTCTGGTTTCGGATCCTATCTTTATTTCTACAAACCTGTTCTGTTTGTAATTTTTTTCTAATTAATTCCAATTACACTTTATAAATGTCCCATGCTTACTTACTTAAATGTGGTACAGAACTGATAATTCAAGTTTAGTGACTTCCTTGATTTGCAGACTTATTTTTTTTCCAGCCACATTTCTCTCATCAAAACTAGTCATAAAGGTAGTTTGCAGCAAAGTATAACAATAATTGTATAATGATAATCTAGATTTCCAAAGAGTGCCTAGATTCCTTCTCTGTATTGGGAAGTCATCAGAGAGGGAGATAAACCATGAGAAACTATAGGTGTCCACAGCTTAAAAGAGGGAAGGTAGGTGGGTGGATAGGATACCTGGGTGATGGACATTAAGGAGGGCACGTGTTGTGATGAGCACTGAGGGCTAATACACAACTAATATATTATTGTACACTACATTAAAACTAATGATGTGCTATATATTGGCTAATTGAAATGAAATGTAAAAAAACATTCCTTCTCTATACTAAAAGTAATAGATTGCAAACGCATCATAAAAAGCTTTTTGATAGTGAAAGGATAAGAAGTTAAAATGAAGTTGCTCTATTTGGACCACTTCTAAAACAAACCACAATATTGAAGTACAAAAAATTGTTCATTGTAAGATTATTGCTCAATACAGACCAAATATAGCTGTTTTAGTTTAAAATGATTTTCTAGAAACAATTCATATGCAGCTTTTATAGCTACAACAGTTTTATTGGATTTTTTTAATGCTGTTAGATGTTACAAATGTATTTCCTAAAATACTTATTTCGTAGTTCCTCTTCTAATTTCTCTATCTGATAAGACTCACAATAAATATTCTTACCAAATATTTGGGTTAGTATTTCTTGTTTTGCTTCAAAGAATATAAAAGCAAAAAAATTTGCGACAATCTCTAAGTTTTTATTAATGTCATATTATTCATAGTAATCCTTTGACTGTTTAGAATTAGTAGACTAGTACTTTTCATACTTAACCTCCACATTCAAATTTGAATTGGTAGGTAGTCCTTTTTATTGTTTAAACTTTCCTAAAAAATGAAAATGAGTATATTACTGTATACCTTCAAATACAGTAGAAACGCCTTTGATGCCTTAAATGGGAACAGTAATGGGTAGGTTAATAGTAACCAATTGATTAAAACAAGGGACTTTTGAATTACAAATACTGACTTTAAGTGTATCAAACATATAATATTTTTTGATCTTGAGCTAATGCTTTTCTCAAGTGTATCTCTATTGACTAGAAATCTGTATTTCCTTGTAGAAACTCTTAAGTAATTTGGAATTTACTGTTTTGACTTTTTTAAGTGACACAAAAAAACTAAAGACACTTCAAGAAATCTTACATAATCCTTTCAGATTTTTATGATTTTTAACTCATTATAATCTGTAGTATCTAGTGATTTGCCTCTAAATATTTCCATAATACATTTCTTTCTAAAGCATTTGTTTTTAGTTAATATGGAAAGACTAGTTTTTTTCTGCTTTTATGTCCTTTCATATAACTCAGTTACAATAACTGGAAAAAACACATTTGAAAGTAGACACAATTAACTTTTGGTAAGCAATTTAACTAAAACAGGTAGTAGCAGAGGGACAAGCCTATGTATAGCCTACTAATCATTAGTATTAAGTAATGTGCACCAAAGTAAGTATACTTCTAAAAGGAGTATTACTGGGGCACTTGGGTTGCTAAATCGGTTAAGTGTCTGCCTTCAGCTCAGGTCATGATCCCAGAGTCCTGGGATCCAGCCCTGCATCCGGCTCCTTGTTCAGCAGGGAGTCAGCTTCTCCCTCTCCCACTCCCCCTGCTTATGTTCCCTCTCTCACTGCCTGTCAAATAAATAAATAAAATATTTTTAAAAAGTCCTATATATATGTTTTAAAGGAGCAATCAAGTAAAATGGATACATAAAGATGGCCATGTATAAATATGCAACAAAATCTACATATAAAATAGTTGTCTGTAATAATGGACATTATGCTCATATCCATAATATTACTTCTTTAATCACATAAGCAGTGAGAATATATTACTTTACATGTCTGCATGGCATGAAAAATTGTAAGAACCACCGTTTTAAATAGGCAATGCTAATGATTTCACTTTCGTCCATTATGGTGGAAATGAGTACAGCATACAATGGCAGGCACTGTATTTACCATATTGTTTTCTTCTTTCCTCACAATAATCCTTTAAGGTAAATACTAGCATTTCACCTGCAATTTGCAAACAAGGAAACCAAGGCACAGGGAGGTTAAATAATTTTCCCAAAGTCATTAAGTTAGTAACTGGTAGGGCCTGTGTTTACACAGAAATCTTTCATATATTCTATTGTTTAACCTTTTGTAGATTTTTTAAAAAGCAATTAATGTAGGACATGATTTTGTTTTGCCTTGCTTTCTCCAACCCAGCCTATTTAATAGGTCTTTTAACTACATACACAGGGCACTGAAATTAAGGTAAGTTTTAAAGCTCATTTATATTATGTGTATATTGTGTGTGTAATAGAAACACTGTGTATGTAATATACACATTTATAGAATGTGTATATATGTATATACATATATTTAATGCATATATATAATATGTATATATGGTAAAAACTCAGGGATTATAATCTATAGGCATGGATATCGAACCCTTTATGTGTGTTTGTGTGTATCCCATTGTTGTAAGAATATGAACACAAGATATACCCATTTAAAATTCTTTATTTTTTGCCCCTTTCCTTTATTTTTTAATAATTTTTATTGTTACATTAGTTATCATACAGTACATCCTTAGTTTTTGATGTAGTGTTCCACGATTGTTTGCGTATAACACCCAGTGCACCATGCAATACGTGCCCTCCTTACTACCCATCACCAGCTGATGCCAATCCCCCACCTCCCTCCCCTCTGAAGCCCTCAGTTTGTTTCCCAGAGTCCACAGTCTCTCATGCTTCATGAGAGAACCCACTTAAAATTCTAAGTGCATGATACTGTATTGTCAGGCACTATATGTTGCAAAGATCTTTAGAACTCCTTTTTTGCATAACTGAAGTACTTCTGGTTGAAGCTCTCCCCCCCCCCCCCGCCCCCGGTTTCATTAAATTGCAAGGGATTAGTTCACTTATCAGAAAGGGCTCAATTATGTAAAGTAAAAACTAAATATCGTCTATTATAATACAAGTGTCAAAGCACATATTTCACTGAACACTGAATATACTAATAGTGAAGAATAATGAGCAGAAATGACATCTTTTTTTCAAGACTGATTGATTGATTTGACACAGAGAGCTAGAGCACAAGCAAGGGGAGAAGCATAGGGAGAGGGAGAAGCAGACTCCTCACTGAGCAGGGAGCAGGGTGCCAGGCTCATTCCCAGGACCCTGAGATTAGGACCTGAGCCGATGGCAGACACTTAACCAACTGCGTGTGGGCTGCCAGCCTCCCTCATCATGTTTTCTTCCAAAGATTTTATTTCAGAGAGAGAGAAAGTGTGTGCAAGGAAGGGGGTGGGGTGGGGAAGAAGTGGACTCCCCACTCAGCAGGGAGCCTGATGTGGGACTTGATCCTATCATGACCCATGCTGAAGACAGATGCTTACACAAATGAACCACCCTGGCGTCCCTTACTTTTACTGTTCTGAAGACTTAATGTATGAGAGAGAGCATGAATGTGGAGAAGGGGAGAGGCACAGGGAGAGGGACTCTTAAGCATTAAGACTGCACTGAGGAGCCTCCATTCCAGGACAAGATCATGACCTGAGCTGAAATCAGAGAGTCATGCTTAACGAACTGAGCCACCGAGGCATCTCCACACCTTTTCAAGATTTATTTGAGTATTTTTAAGTTTTTATTATTTGTTATTGTAAACTCTACCCCTAATGTAGGGCTTGAATTCCCAATCCTAAAATGAAGAGTCCCATGCTCTGTCAAATGAACCAGCCAGGTGCCCCAGACATCTATTATTACTTAAAAATAGGAAGTATTTCTCCCATCATACCGTTCTTCGCTGCATCTTCATGGGTTGTTTGTCACTGTAATATTTTAACAGTTAAGGGGACGCCTGGGTGGCTTAGTCCGTAAAGCGTCTGCCTTCGGCTCAGGTCAGGTTCCGGTCTTGGGATTGAGTCCAGCATCCTGCTCCTTGCTCAGCAGGGAGTCTGCTTCTCTCTCTGCCCTTCACCCTACTTGTGCTCTCTCTCACAAAGAAATAAATAAAATCTTTAAAATTTTAACAATTATGGATTCCAATGCAACTGAATCACAATCATATTCCAGAGATGAAAAAAATCTAGTAATATAAGGCTTGTCCAAGACAACACATTCCTGTTTGCCAACCTGTATCATTTGGTAATCCAATTGCAAGACCAGACTCACCTTTTTTTGCCAGAAAGGAGCTGAATTTTGTCCCACTGGTCTCAAGAAGACAATGGCAAAGCCCCTCTTTTGTGGGGGTGGTGTCAGAGGGACCCCAGGAGGAGGTTGAACACACACACCCCACTGGCCCTCAGGCTCCATCTCACCAGGGGGTCTGAAAAATGTTTAAATAGGATCCAGAGCCTGATAATACAATGACAAATATCTAGGATACAACAGAAACAAAATCCTAGAGTATCATAATATGAAGGAAATATTAACAGATAAAAATACCAAGATGAATCAGATGCTGAACGTATCTGAGATTGTTTAAACAATCATATAAATACTTCAACAGGAAATCACAAATCTCTTGAAACCACCAATAGAAAATCTCAGCAAAGAACTAGAAATAACAATAAAAAAAGCAAACGTAAAGCACAGAACATAAAAACCCATGAATCATAATATAAAACACAACAGACTGGCTCAGTAATACAATGTAAAAGACAAGAACAAGAACAGATTGTCAGAATAACCTAGCTTAACAAAAGAAAACAGGCTGAAAAAAATGAACACAAAGTGCTAGAGGTCAGTGGACTTACGAGCTAACATTCTCCAATGTAACAGAAAAGGAGAGTGAGACTAAAGAAACTATCAAAAAAGTAATTGCTCACACATCCCATATTTGTCAAAGATCAGTATCTAACCTAATGAAGAAGCTAACTGAATATCAAATAGGTAAAATCAAAGTAATTCACATTAAACATATAATTAAACTTTTGAAAACTAACGACCAAAAAAAAAAAAAGAAAATGCTGAAAGCAAGTCAGAGACAAAGACAAATTATAAGAGCTCAAAGAATTTGAACACCAGGGGATTTGGGATTCGAAGTTACAGGCTGGAAGGAAATGACACAGGATTTCTCAAGTACTTAAAAACAAACACAACACAAAAAAACAATGTCAATCCAGAGCTGCAAAACTAATAAAGTTTTCTTTCAGATTTTTAAGGAGAAATGAAAACAGTCTCAGATGAAAGAAAATTCAAAATATTAGTTGCTAAAAACCTTATTTAAAGGCCAAATCAAATTCTCTAAACAAAAAGGAAATGTAATAGAAGGGCCGAAGCTTCAGAGAGGGATCATGAAAAACAAGTAAAAATCAGGGTGAAGGTAGTAACTGCTCAGGAATTTCTTGACTATAACACCATGTGATGTGATGCTCAGCGAATATAAAGAAAATATTATTTAAAAGTTGAAAAGATAAAGGGAAGTAAAGTTCCATACTTCAGTTGGAAGGTAGACAGGGTAGGCAGGGTTAAGTTTCAAATGTATGTTTAAAACACCTATAACAATTCCTAAGAAAACTAGTCAAAAGAACATACTCAAAACACTGTATGTAGATTACTACAGAATTCCAAAACATTTTCAAGTCAAGTCACAGAGGGAAAGAAAATATTAACAGAATATGAGAAATAAAGGAAGAAAAACTGAAAATGTAATAAAAACAGCAATGTCACAGTAAAATACCAGTACTATCTTAAATGTGAATTCTATATATACACTACTCAATATTCAAAGATTCGCAAAGTGGCTTAAAAGACAACTACATACTACTTAAATAAATTTACTACAAATTTATTATTTAAGTTGAAAGTAAAATCAACAAAACTTTTTTGAGGGAGCTGCTCTATTAGTATATGATAAAGTATATTTCAGAGCATAGAAAATTGTTAAAAACAGAGATGATACATAATAACAAAGATCAAACCACCAAGAAAACATGATCCTAAATGTTTAAGCGTGCATATAAAAGAGCTTGAAAATAAATTAAACAAAAAGAATTACAACTGAAAAGAGAAATACATAAATCCCAAATCTGAACTTGTGTATTTTACTTACTTTAGATTTGTGTTTATTTGTTAGAGAAAGAGAGAGCACAGACAGGAGAAGCAGCAGGCAGAGAGAGCAGCAGACTTCTCACTGAGCAGGGAGCCTAATGTGCGGCTCCATCCCAGGACCCTGGGATCATGACCTGAGCTAAAGGCAGACGCTTCACTGAATGAGCCACCCAGGTGTTCTGAAGTTGGGTATTTTAGAAAGTGTGACACAGCAACTGACAAAACTACTAAACAGAGTATCAGCAAGGATACAAAAAAAAACCAGACCCAATTTATAATCAACCAAAATGTACTAATTAAAATACACCGACACGCCTACTGAAAGCAGAATACACATTTTTCAACCTCCTGCCCCACAGAAACATTCTACAAAGATTACAACTTGAGAAAATGCAAACATCAACAAATTTAAAAGAAATTAAGTGATACACAATATACTGACCAAAATGGAACCAAAGTAGAAATCATTAACACAGGAAGACAATAACCAGGAAAATATCCAAACTCTTGGAAATAAATACAATTCGAAAAAACTATATTTTTTTATTTTGAGAGAGTGTGTGCACAGGCACGGGAAGCAGCAGAGGCAAAGGGAAAAGCAGACTCTCTGCTGAGCATGGAGCCCCATGTGGGACTCGATCATGACCTGAGAGCCAAAGGCAGATGCTTAACTGAGCCACTCAGACGTCCCAATTCTAAATGTTTTTTAAGAAAAGAGGAAAAGACCATAGAAATTTTACATAATACTGAATAAAACATAAAATGCAACCCACCATATGGGAGACACAACACAGCAAAAGCAATGAAAAAAATTTATTTTACTACATGTGTATAGTAAAAGACGACTTTTTTGTCCATTGCTCAATGACATCCCTACCTGCTTTATTTACCTAAATTTGAGGTCACTGATTACTCAGTTATGTATCACACCCAGTGCTCATTACATCACGTGCCCTCAATACCCATCACCCTGTTACCCCAACCCCCACCCATCTCTCCTCCAATACTCCAGTTTATTTCCTATGATTAAGAGTCTCTTTCGGTTTTTTGTCTCCGAGTTTGTCTTATTTTTTATTTCCCTCTCATCCCCTATGATCCTGTTTTATTTCTTAGATTCCACAGGAGGATATACTCATATATCAGTGAAAGAACGGTCTTTCTCCTATTGACTTATTTTGCTTAGCATAATACCCTCTAGTTCTACCCACATTGTTGGAAATGGCAAGATTCTTTTTTGATGGCTAAGTAACATTCCACTGTGTGTGTGTATATATACACATGTATACACATCTTCTTTATCCATTTATCTGTTGATGGGCATCTGGTCTCCTTACACAGTTTGGCTAATGTGGACATTGCTGCTATGAACATTGGGGTGCAGGTGCCCCTTCAGATTACATTTGTATCTTTGGGGTAAATACCTAGTAATGCAATTGCTGGGTTATAGGGTAGCTCTATTTTCAACTTTTTGAGGAAGCTCCATACTGTTTTCCACAGTGGCTACACCAGTTTGCATTTTCACAAACAGTGTGAAAGGTTTCCCCTTTCTCTGCACCCTCACCAACATGTCATTTTCTGACTTGTTAATTTTAGTCATTCTGACTGGTGTGAGGTGGTTATCTTGTGGCTTTGATTTCAATTTCCGTGATGCCCAGAGATGTTGAGCATTTTTTCATTATCTGTTGACCACCTGTAGGTCTTTGGAGAAATGTCTGTTCATGCCTGCTCCCCATTTCTTGACCATATTATTTGTTCTTTGAGTGTTGAGTTTGATAAGTACTTTATAGATTCTGGATACTAGCCCTTTATCTAATAAGACATTTGCAAATATTTCAGGGAAGGATCTTAAATATAAGTTCCCACATTTACATACAAAAACCACCCATTAAAATAAACCCAAAGTATGGCATAAGAAGAATATGGTAACGAAAAGAAATCAATAAAATGGAAAAAACTTAAGTCAATAAAACAAAATTCTGGTTCCCAAAACAAACCGGGATATATTAATAAATCTCTGGCAAGACTGAGAAATATGGACAAAATCACAAAACACCGATTAGAGTTAAGACAGGTTATCACTACAGATCCTACACCAAATATAGGACAATTAAAGACTGAGAAATTTTCATTACTTGAAAAAAAACTGGAGCAATTCCTCAAAATTTAAAGGAATGTAAAATGGTACACTCTGGGGGAAAAAAATTCCTGTTTTAAACTAAGTGTGCAAATACTATATAACCCAGCAATTGTCCTCTTAAGCATTTACCCCACAAAAATAAAATCTCTGTTCACCCAAACAACAGCTGTAGATAAATACAGTATCTTTATTTAGTATAGCTCTAACAGCATACACAGATGTTCTTCATTGGGTAAATGGCTAAACTGTGGTACATCCATACCTTGAATGCTACTCAGTAACAAAACCAGAAAGGTGATACATACTAACAAGCTGAACACATCTCTAGGGATTACACTGTGTAATCTAGCCCTTACCAAAAAGTGACATGTTTTACAGTTCCCTTAGGATATTCCTGAAATGGCTAGAGATAGAGAGACTATAACAATTTCGCTATAGTCAAGGACAGGAAAAGGCAGGAAGTCAAAGTGGATTTGAATATTAAAAGGCAACATGAGGGATCCATGCGGTGAAAGCAACATTCTGTATACTGACTGTATTAACATTCATATCTTGAATAGCATATTACACTACAGTTTTGCAGGATATTTCCTTTGGGGAAAAGTGACTAACCTATATAGAGGAACACTATTACTTTCTTACCATTGCATGTGAATGTCCAATTATGTGAAAAATAAGATGTAATTAAGAAACAAAATATATATGCCTACTTCTCAGGTTTTCAAATTCAAAGACATCACAATGAAAAGATTCCTCAAACACAAAGGTTTTGTAAGCATTCTGCAATTCCAAGTTTTCTATTGGGGGAAGGAGTCAACACTCACTCCGGAGTTACATAGCCAGATTTTAAATATTTATCTTTCCATCCCTAATACCTTACCTGTAAAGTAAAGATAAAACAGTGACTAACTTAAAGGATCACCAAAGGTTAAAATAGGCGTATGTTTGGAAAACCCTTTGAATGATGCTCTGCACAAGTGCATGACAGTATAGTATAATTCAGTCATACTAAAACCAAACAGACATGCTGAAAAATGTTTACTTCCAAAGCAAAACATTATCTGGGTTGTTTCAAATACTGAAACAGAACAGTACTGTATAAAGCACTCTAGAGGTCAATGCTATAAAAGTGTTGCTTAAATTTGGTAATCTGGGGTTACCTGGCTGTCTTAGTTTGGAAGAGCATGTGACTCGATCTCAAGTTCATGAATTCAAGCCCCTTGTTGGGCGTAGATTACTAAAAAAAAATAAAATAAAAACTAAATAAAATAAAGTTGGTAATCTGTCTAGCATATAGCAACCAAGATAATCTCCTAGGTGGAGGCTTTCTGGACACAACTGATTCCTCTCAAATTCATACTCTCAGCTCTTAGCCTCACACGGCAATCAGTCTACTCCCATTTCTTCACTAAAGCTGCTCGAACTAATGTCACTTGCTATGCTAACATCTTTCTAGTTATACTCTTTTCAGGATTTAGACATGGTTTTTCCTAAAGCTCTGATCTGACAAATGTTACCTCCTCTTTTCTCTTAAATTTTTTCTTTGCTCTAGTATCACTTCCTTGTTATGTAATTTTGTTCCAAAGAATTCTTGGTTCTCCTCTCTCCTCTGCTGGCTTTTAACTTCCAGCCTACTCTGAGGTATGACAAACTTGAAGTTCCTAATTCTCCGTCTACTTCTTTGGACAAGGCAGAAGCCAAGACTTTGGTAAATATAGCAGGTTCAATTGAATATTCATAGCAGAAATACAAAATTTATAATTTTCATAAATTATATGCCATGAAGAAGAGTTCCTATTTAAATTGTAACGAATAGAAAAGAATATGACTGAGTTCACTCTTTGTGGATTAATATCTCCTGTTTTATGTAATTTGTGGATTATGGTCTTTTTCTAAATAATGTGTGTGCTATGATACAAATTTAATTGAAAATGTGGATAGTGATCTTAATGAGTCTCACACCTCTAGGAGTGAAAAGAACAAAAATGGAGAATCTATTTCTTTAATACCTTCCCAATCCAAATTACAGAGGACATTAAATTGTTGAAAATAGATGAGAGGACCTCATTATCTAGAGATACCTCAAAGTGATACTGATATATTTGATTTTCATTTCCTGTCCTATTTAATGACTGTAAGCTTCTGAAAAGTACAATTCTTAACATATAATCCAAATATATGTTTATAAAGAAACACAACTAAATCATTTTCATGTCTAAGTCAATTCAATAAATTCAATTTACATTAATCGTGGCAGTTAATCACTTCAAAAAGAGATGAGACAGTAATATGTTTTGTAAGTAATACAAAACAGAAGTGGTTAAGAAAAACTCAGATACAGTATTAGTAGTTAATAATCTTTGTTTCCTGGGGGTTGGTTTGGAACTTTTGTTGGGAGGAGAGAAGTATGTCTTGACTTTTATTATCAATGACTTTTGGATAAGAGCATTTACCGAAGAATTACTAAAGTAATCGTAATTAAAATATCTGAGCAGCATGAAGTACTTTTTTGTTCCTTCATTAAAACAAAATTGCAATTATTTTCCTTTGAAATTATACATGATTGCTGTTACAATTTTAACTCTTGAAAAATTATTACCTAATTTAGTAAAATATCTCTAAGTTTTTTCTTAAAACTATTTCTAGGAAGCCAGAATACTTGAAAATTGTTTGAGAAGAGATAATTCATAAACATAGTCCATCTAGGCAGTTCACAAGATTATAAATTCTCTTTATACTTCTGCACAACTTCATTTATAGAACTCCACACCAAAGCTCCCTAGAAAACTTTTAGAACACTGTTATAAAATGAGAATACATGCCAAATGCTTCACACAGTAGAGGTAGAAACCAGGTGTTACTATAAAATGAGATACTATGATTAATTTATTTGTTCGTATGAAATAAAAGCCTTCATAAAACTTGTTAAAATTGATTATCAGTGACACAGAATTTGAGTATCTCCCCTCTTTCCTTCCTCAGCTACATTCAACAAACAGAAAGCATGGAATTTAAAGTTATCTAATTTTAAAAAATAAGTCATTTAACATATTTATTCTCTAAAGTAGAAGCCATCACCATTCTGAATCTCTTTTCTATAGTAAATAAGTGATCTACCAAACTTTATATACAATGTTCCCTTTAAAATTCAGTATTTGTTTTCTAATATATATTTTGCCAGCAATTATTTATTGGCTATCATTGCAATAACTAACTTAATGAAACAAGCTAAAAGACATTTACTTTAAAAATAAGCATACTTTTGTAAGCAATACTTTACAGTAGGCACCTCAAAAACGATCATAAATGTGGAAATTTTAAAATTTGTTTTTATCTTTATACAATTTTATATTTTTATTTTTATGTTATACACATGTGTGAATATATACGTATATATAAAATACATATAATCAGATTTGAAAATGAACAAAAGCTAGGTCTTAACAGAAAGTCTTTTTTAAAACTCAGTGGAAAACCCTTTAAACATTAAACAATTTCAATAAAAGTTTCTGTACAATGCTAAGCAGTTTTATTTACACATAGAAAATGTAAAAGGAGTCATGTTTAAAATTACAGCACTCCTTAATATTTAATGGCAGGTAAATCTCAGGTAAAATAACAACATTCCACTCACAAATATTTTCAAGCAATAAATATGTATTCATAAATAGTGTAAATCTGTATCAGGATTAGAAACAAAAATCACAAATCTGAAGTTTATTACTCTATGTGCAATCTATTATCTTTGTGTCTTGGCTATTAGGCTAGGAGTTTTTTCTTAAAGTTTTATTTTGGAATCAGACTGGCCTCTAGCAATAGACAAAAATATAAAATGATAAAAAACCAAACCAAACCAAAACCCCAAAAACTTTCTCATCTAATTTACACATAAAAAAAAAAGTTGATTAAAGATTTGAATTTGTTAACCATCATACCAAGGAAATGGCCAGTTAGAAGAGTATTTTTTCCTCAGAAAAATTCTGAAAGGCTAAAGTATGGAGGAAAACTAATTTAACTGTCCAGAAATACAGAAACATAGAAAAAGGTTATCTTCAAGTCAGTAGTCTGACATTGCCATGTTTTGTCAGATATCATAAAACATGTGATTATTATTAGTTCCAGCTGGAGCAGCTCTGTGAGAGTCCTGGAGTAGAGGCAGTGCTCTCCTACATCCAGCTGGTTGACACTCTATTCTTGGAAGGTTGCATAGACATAGCTTTTAGTCAGCAGTCTTATGAACAGCTATAAAACCAGTGGTGCAAGACCTTTCCTGAAGAGCAGAAAAGGTGTCATTTAATATTCATGGGATAATATCAAGAGGATGATGACAATGAAGGAGCCTAAAATTAAAAATAAGATATGTTAATTGTTTTGGTATGTTAATTCTTAATACTGTTCTTAGGTCATGGCTATCAACATAGAGCCTACTCATGAAGTGAATTAGAAAGAAACTCCATATCCCCAGAAAGTTTAACAGCCTGCTAAATGGTGTGGTCTTATTGTTTCATTAAGACCATTTCTTCAAGGTTTTGAATCATTACCCCATTTTTCTGTAGTTCAAAATTTAGTCAAAATACATGGAACATTTAGACCATTTACTAAAACAAAGAGTATTGTAGAAAATAATTTGAAAATTCAATTAAAATTTCACTAATGAGTGACTGGCTTAGTATAGTATAGTATAAAGACTATCACAATATTATAAAAGAAAACACAGATTTCAAAATGTAAATATTGTGATTATTATTTAGGCCACTCTTACTGAAAAGCAAAAAACAGTAATGTGTATCGATTGGACATGGATAAAGGGCTTTGAAAACACAGAAATATTTTCTTATTATGCAGTATCTACTGAGCCAAGGGAAAATATAAATATCCTATTAATTTGTATTTATCAGATAGCAAAAACAAACACTGCTACTTCAAAAACCCAGCTAACTACGTACTCACATGTTAAATTCACTTACTAATGTAAACTGGTCATAGACGTGTATCAGGTCCTCCATTTTGTACTGTTCTAGCACCACAAAATTGTCCAGAGTTCCACTTGTTTTTCGTGCACAGTCTTGGCAATGTACTATGTAAGTCTTTTGAGAATTGCTTTCATTAGTGACAAAAAGGAGATCAAAAACCTCCACCTATTTTATATAAAAGAAAAAGCACTGAATGGAGAGTTGAATTTACTGCACCACCATAGTGTGACTATGGAGTTCTACTTTACATGAAATTATGGACAGTGATTTTTGTAAATGGAAGTACTTAAAAAACAACAACAAAAAACACCGTCTCATAGTTGAATGTTTGAGACACCAGGTTTACCTGTACCACAGAAACAAGAGCCGTATTATATATTTAGAGATTGAGCCAAGGGAATTAAATACTGATTAAAACTGCTCAACTTTAATACACAGTCTGATAAAGATCAGCTTATTTTTATTTCACCCAAAATAATTAGTATACAATCAGGTAAAGTAATGATTCTTTTTACTTCTCTACGATAGCATTCATACTGTTCTGTGTTTATTTTTTATTTTCTAAATTATTTTTTTATTATTATGTTCAATTAGACAGCATATAGTACACATCATTCGTTTTTGATGTAGTGTTCAAGAATTCATTAGTTGTTCTGTGTTTAGATACTTCTCCCCCCTCACAGATTGGCTCCACAAAGGTGGTGATTGTGTTTCATTCATTTTTGGAACTTTAGAGCATATATATCATAGCTTAATATTTAATATTTAATTAAAGCTAATAATAAAAGGAAAAACAAAATCATTGAAAAATATATATTCAGATCATTATTATTTTTCTGGGCATGGAGCCCAACGTGGGTCTTGAACTCAGGACCCTAAGATCATGACCTCAGTTGAGATCAAGAGTTAGATGTTAACTGACTGAGCCACCTACGTGCCCCAACAACCAGTTATTTTTCAGAACTGGAAATGATAGATGAGTAACAAAAACTGGTTACTTTTAAGCCTTGCATATTAAAGAAAATAAGTACAAACAGTGTATTCATGAGTATTATTATACCAGAAGACAATAAGGACATGTTTAATACAGAAACAACAATGATTTAAAAAGCTCCAGCAGAAACATGGACGGCACTGGAGGAGATAATGCTAACTGAAATAAATCAAGCAGAGAAAGACAATTATCATGTGGTTTCTCTCATTTATGGAACATAAGAACTAGGAAGATCGGTAGGGGAAGAAAGGGATAAAGAAAGGGGGGTAATCAGAAGGGGGAATGAAGCATGAGAGACTATGGACTCTGAGAAACAAACTGAGGGCCTCAGAGGGGAGGGGGGTGGGGGAATGGGATAGACCGGTGATGGGTAGTAAGGAGGGCACGTATTGCATGGTGCACTGGGTGTTATACACAACTAATGATTCATCGAACTTTACACCAAAAACTAGGGATGTACTGTACGGTGACTAATATAATAAAAATATATTATTATAAAAAAAAAAAAAAGCTCCAGCAGAATGATGGATAATAGCTTAACACTTTTGTTTTCGAATACTGAAAAGATACATATTTATCTGAAGTATAACACCTAATGTAAGACAATATTGTGGATCTTATAACAACATATTTTAATGAGATTATACAGTATTAAAATAGCCAAGGGATATAGTAAGTTTATCCCAGAATCACACAATTTCAAGGTTTACTTTGGACTTTCAATTTCCCATCCAAGTGACCCATCCTGTGACTATTTTAACAAATGCAATTAGCTTTGAAAACATAAGTGTATTACAAAACATACTGATTTCTTTATGGATCATCCGTATAGAATTAAGTAATCAATCTTTTATCAGTGAAAATAAAATAGCATAAAGGCTATCACACTATTATAAAAGAAAACACAGATTTGAAAATGCAGATATTTGATTATTATTTAGGCCACTCCTACTGAAAAGAAAAATAGTAATGTGTATCAAGTATAATTATAATTATTTTATTTTTTATTATTTTAGTGGGAAAAACTCAACATCTAAATTCATATTGGAACAGGACTGTTAAGATGCCAAACAGTAAGGTGTTTTATTATATAAATAAATAACAATTTAGTGACCTTAGTTCAAAAATTTACGATTCTTGAATTTGTCATCATTCCCATGTGATCAACTACCCTGTCGACCTAAATACTTTTAAACTCCCCAAAAAATAACAAACAAGTTTATTTGTTAACCCCTCTTTTAAAGACCATTCCAATAGCCTCCAGCTGACACCTCTGCTTTCTAGCTGCATTCTCTCCAATTCTCTGAAACACACACCTTGGCTTAGTACCTTGCTCGAAACTTTTATGGCTTACATGATGTCAGAGTAAAAATCAAATTCCTTAAACTTAATTCAAGATGCCCTGTAAGCTATAACCAATCTCCTCTTACAGAATTTAGGACTCAAATGTTTTAACAGCCTATAAATTCTAAGCTAGTAAGAACAATTATTTTCCTCATTGTTTCTGTAACAGTATATACATGTCCAGCTTCATATTCATCAGTCTCATGTGCATCCATAACTTGTTTACATTCCGTCTTCTCAAGTGGAAGTACGCTCCTCCAGAGGAGGTACCACATCTTTTATTTCTGTATTTTTGCAAGCCTTGGTCACAGGAAAAGACCAACAACTCTATTAAGGAATGAAATCTGAGATAATTATCTACTGGTAAGAAAATACTACATGAATGCCTCTGTAGGCATTACTTCTGATGAAATATTATACCATCAGATGAAAATTTAATATAACTGCTGTAATAGTCAATCAAAAATGCATTATATAAAAGTATAGGTAAATTTGTAATTTAAAAGACACCCCCAAACTACAGATTCTACAGCAAAACAACTGTCAGCAAGAACAGTTACCTCACAAATGCTACAGTAATGTGCTGGTTCATCATTTGTCCGCCCATGCCATATAACTTCTTTCCCTGCTGTAATAAGAGCTTCTCTCAGTGTTTGACATTGCTTTAGAATTTTCAGAAGGCAGTACCTATTGTGGAGAAAAATTATTTATGACAACAATGGAATACTGAGTATTTGTAGTATACAAGAAACACCAATTGTAAGTGAGTATCTTGGTTCTACAGTTTACCGATGTGGTGATTTTTCTTTTGTCAATTTTTCACATATAACAGGCCTAACACAATGATAATACTAAAGCACTGAGAATAAAGGTACATAAAAATAAAATTATCTTAATCTACAAAACACTCATCTCTTGTTCAAGGATATGATCTTAATTTTTTCTCTGATTTGGGTAACTGAGAGAAATTTTCCAAGAAGTAAATTTATAACATAGTCGACTTCCTCATCCCTGAAATCAGTCTGAATTCCATGCTGGAACTATTTATAGATCTAGATTTTAAAGAACATAGAATTAGCTTACACTATGGTATCAAAAGATAAAAGATATTACCAGTTCAATTTTAATTTGAAGGTAGTGTAATGGAATCTTCATTTATATTAACAAACTTTTTATACCCTTAAAAATTTTTATTTATTTTAAAGAGAGAGAGAGTGTATGTGCATTGAGGGGTAAGGGAAGGGTTGAAGGATAGAATTCCAAGCAGACTCCCCGCTGAGCATAGAGCCCAACACAGGGCTCAATCACATGACCCATGAGATCATTAAGAGCTGAAACAAAGTCAGAGGCTTAGCTGACTAAGCCATCTGAGCACCCTTATATTAACAACCTTTTAAAAAAATACTTTATAGTTTTCTGATCTTCATACTTCTAATGTTAGCAATACAATGAACTCTCATAAATAATGATAATTTTTCTATCATCTGCTATCATTGCTCAGAATTGTCTGCTAGCATTCCCATGAATTTAAGTACCTCAAGTTCTTCTCTGAAGGCAGAGAAGTACTAATCTGTATAGTACATTTCAGCTTTAAAATTATTCTAAAAATCACAATTATCCATCATCAGTTTAATAAAAGTGATATTAACAACTACATCTGTGAACGGTATAACCTCCTGCGATAAAAAGCAAACCAACTGGAGTTCTTTGATAGACTGAATTGCTGCTAATGACTTAACAATTTGGATCAGTTGTAATAAATACATAAATAACTACTTGAAAGAATTGGTATCATATTATCTATCTGCGTCTAAAACTATCATCCTTTAGTGTTTACAATGCTCCTACTATTTCTTTCCCATTAACACGCAGGAGTCACGAGAACAAAGGGTTTGTCTATTTTATTAAGTGCAGGAAGACTGTGCCTGGTACAGACCAAATGCTTAATAAATATATGATAACTAAATGAGTAAGTTTTACAGTATGGTAAGAAGCATCATACTTATTTTCTCTTTAATTTTTCTCATGTTCTTTTTTCTCACAACCAATTTTTATTACTGTCAGATTAAAATTCTTTATCAAAACTCACATACATAAGCCTGGGGTAAAATGATTTTAAGAATATATATTAAGTTGTTAACTTTTTAAAAACAAAATGACTATAATAATTTCAAGTCTAAAGTTGCATGAAAAATTCTTAAGTATCATATAAAATAGTAACACTTTGTTTGCCTATAGCAATTTTTCATGTTAAACTGACTGGAAACAAAACTCTGCCTTACTATATTTCTATTTCAAAATCAGGAAGTTTTGTGGTGTGTGTATGTGCTACAGGTGACAAAAACTAAAAATCCTATTTGAAACACTATACATCAGATGTGTAGTATTTACTGATATCTTTCTCCCCCTCCTCTGATTTCACCTCTGATATGATTTCACCTCTGAAATTATGCCTGAAACTCTGTAAATTTATATTTGCACATGCAACAATGCTTATAAACTCAGCAATGTTGCCATGAAGGAAAATAAAATGTCAATAAGCGGTAGCATTCATAAATGCTTAGTATAAAAGAAAACACAGAATTAGATAGTTTACATACTTAGGCCATTTAAATCTTGCACTACTTAAGTCCAGTGCCAAGCAAGACACTTTACTATCCATCTCTTTTCACAATGAGGGAAAATGGAGCTCAGAAAGGCAAAATATACCTGTAATGTTATCTTCTCACTCTCTATATTCTCTTCACTTTCTGCCTGTTATTTTCACTCACTTTTCTCATTTCTCTTTTGTTTTATGAAGAGGAGATTCTAAGGGCTATGGAATCACATTTTGTTTCCTCAAATCCTTACCAGCAGTATTAGGGAAACAGTATTATTTTTTGTTTTTAAGTATTATTCTACTTTTTAATTTAAAAATAAACTTTCATTTCCAATAGTACTGATTATGTTGGCAAATGGATCATAGTTTTTACTATCTGACTTTATAGCCCGTTTCAAAGTTTCACGTAAAAAGAGGCAGTATACTCAAAGAGATATAGCTTGGTTTCCTAGGAGTAAATGAGCATGAGTAGTTGTCCTTTTGCAGTCCCAGGTACAGAATTACTTGCCCAGAGAACGTAATTTTAAACTAACATTGCTGCTAATATCATCTACATAATGAATAACCAACCTGTGGTCACTCCATGGTATGTTTTCTCCATCACTCTGAAATTTTTAGTCCTTCCCATTTTCAGAAAGCTTGGGAAGAATAAAGGACAACAACGTATAGGAAGAAGGGCTTATGCGTAAAAAAAAAAAAAACCAGTAAGAATTTAACTGTAGGGGAGCCTGAGTGAGGAGTCTGCTTCTCCCTCTCCCTCTGACAAATAAATAAATAAAATCCAAAATCAATCAATCAATCAATCAAACTTTAAAAAAGTGGGAGCAAGCATAAATAGAAAAAGCTATTTAGGAAAAGATCTTAAGAAAGATCAAAAATAATGTTTAAGGGGCGCCTGGGTGGCACAGCGGTTAAGCGCCTGCCTTCGGCTCAGGGCGTGATCCCGGCGTTACGGAATCGAGCCCCACATCAGGCTCCTCTGCTATGAGCCTGCTTCTTCCTCTCCCGCTCCCCCTGCTTGTGTTCCCTCTCTCGCTGGCTGTCTCTATCTCTGTCAAATAAATAAATAAAATCTTTAAAAAAAAAAAAATGTTTAAGACTTAAACTGTGCTTTGGCGTTCTCTAGCTATTAATCTGAAGAGAACTTTTCAATGTATGGGATGGCTAAAAAATCAGCTGATACTACTTTTTGCTGGGTCTTAATAAATTTACATTTTATCAATCTAATCTGAAAAACAGAAATGAATAAGACATGAAGAACATGCATACTGTGGTCCTTAAGGTGTAATACCAGAACAGAAACACCTAAAAAAAGCACAAAGGAGTCAGGAAAATAAGTCACAAATTGCAGTAATTCCTTTTGCAATATTCTACTTTGAAAAGAATAGGAAAAAAACAGGGAAGATGGAAAATGGTTTTATTCACTTACTATATTTTAGAAACATGATAAAAAATAACCTCAGAAACTTGAAAAGTAGTAAATTTCTTGGCTTTCGGGAACTGATTTTGTTTCAGGACACAGCCTTTGTTTTTGTTATTTGGATAAAGGACTGAATATAAAAATTCAGGGTATAAAGAAGGCTCCTAGACTGAAAGAAAAAAGGAAATAAGAAACATTTGGGGTTTCACAAAGCAGATTTTAACATACTAAAAGACTATCTGGAAACAAATACTTAAAATGGTAAAGAAAGTAGACTGGAATGAAGACAGAAAAATGAAGAGTGACATCTGAGGAGGGACATTTTAGAGCACGATTTTGATGAAATATTTGAACATGAAAACTGAGGGGAAAAAAGCTGAAAAAATTTGAATGGTGCCTGAGAGTTTTATTTTCCTCAGCATTTTTAAAAGATTTTATTCTAAGGCTTACGATTTTGTGTTTCATAAATATAGCCAACAGCAAATTTGGGGGTATGATGACAATAACAATCAATCCGTAATAATATGCTTATTATTTATAATAATAAACTTATATAAGTATAATAATATACTTATTATTTCTGAAATGCAACTTCAGAAAATGCCAGTTTTTTCTTGACATTCTCATCATGTAAATTCCCAAAATATGTCCCCAAATGTCAGTGTGGAGATGCATTTTGGAATGGATGAAATTTAGGTTGAGTTAATTTAAGTCTTTATTACAATTTCAACCTTTCATGATAATCTTAGTAGGTGGTGTGGAAATGAAAAATTATCAACAGATGCCTTGCCTTTTCCACCCCATCTTCCTGACATAGCCATGCAAAACAAAGAAAACGAAAAAAACCAAACATGATACATGGCAATTAACTGTGGTCACACTAAGGTATCCTGTTGCCTGTTATTCCTTGGTTGTACTCAGTAAGGGCAACAAGTAGATTTTACATATCTTACAATTATACTTAAATAAACCACAAAGCTGAGAAAATTTAAAGTCTGTTTTATAATTAGAAACTACTTTCTATAGTCTGAATGGCTGTGTCCTGCCATAATTCATATGTTGAAATTCTAACTCCCAATGGAATAGGGTATCTGGAGGTTAAGCATCTGGGAGGTGATTAGGTCATGAGAATTGAGATCTCAAGAATGCAATGAGGGCCCTAAAAAAGCAACCTCAGAGTGTTCTCTCACCTCTTCTATGTTATGAGGACACAGCAAAAAGATGTGCATTTATGAAGAAGGAAATGGGCCGTTAGTAGACACTAAATGTGCTGGCCAATATTGTATCTTGAAACTCTCCCTCTTGTAACTGTGAGACATAAAATATTAATGAGCCACTTAGTCCATGGATTTTGTTACTGAACACACTAAGAGTTTATTCACTCCTCTTAGCTTAGGGCCCCAAGAAATCAATTATAAAGTAAAGGATAAAAGCAGAGATTAGAGCCAGAACGCCTAGAGTTAACTCTCACCTCCTTCTTCTGTATGCCTGAGCTTCTTTACTGGTAAAAAGGACATAATGTTTCATGTATCTGTACCATTTATAATGTTATGAGACTAACAGAATATTAATACCCACCTCCCTGAAAGACAACCCACACCTTAATCCCCAGAATCTATGCTACACTATGTTAACATGCCAAGGGAATGAAAGTTGCACATGGAATTAAGGTTGCTAAACACCTAGCCTGGAGATACAGATATTATCCTGGATTATCTGGCTGTGCTCAATTAAAGTATGGGTCTTTGAAAGTAGAAAAGGGAGGAAGAGGAGTTTGTGTTAGAAAGATCATGCGAGAAAAGACATGACCAGCCATTGCTGGCTTTTAAGATGTTATGGGACCTATAAAACCAACAAATATGGACAGCCTCAGGAAGAAGCCTTAAAAAAAAAAAAAAAAAAAGCAAGGAAACAGATTTTCTTCCACTGCTTTTAAAAAGGAACACAGACCACTCAATTCTTTTATTTTAGCCCTGTGAGGCCTATTTCACATGAAAGTTGTAATACTTTGTTAAAGCAGCAATAGAAAACTAATATATAAAAGGTTTAGAAATTAGTTGCTCAATAAATAGTAAAATATGTATCATTTGAACATAATACACTAAATTCTTAAATTCAGTTAAAATAATTTACTTTATTACTGTGAACTTTAGTTTCTGAGTTTGAAAATTCTTTTGGCATGAATACCAACTCAAACATAATGGACAGATTAAGTCTCACAAAAAATGAAGTAAAAAGTCTTAATAAATATGCAGAGAATATAGGCCCAAGTAATATATTTCAAGTATCTTAAAAGACCAATCACAAATTACATAGAGTGAAGATTTCTTTTAACTTTCAATCAACTCTTTTAAAATGAAGACGAAAAGGAGGCTAACTTTAGTTTGGAAAATACGTTTAAAAAGTAAGAATAAACACCTGCTAACTTTATCTTAAGCTTTAAAGTGCACATATAATAACATCTAAGACACAATAATGAAAAAACTTAGAAGTAGGGCAGAGAATTACAGTTAGTTATCCAAGGACAATACACACTCAATTTAAACAAGCCCAATCTCGAACAGTGAGAAATCACAATATTATGTAAGTATTGGTGTGATACCATACAAAAGCACATTATTTATATTTCTTTTAAAAAATGTTTAACATAAATCTAGTAAGAAAACAACCAGGCAAATCCAAACTGTGAAACATTCTAGAACACAACTACACTGTCTTCTTCAAATATAAAGACACTGCAATTAAGAAGGGTTACTATCTTACATGAGACTTAAAACATACAACCACCAAACAGTAAAATTAATGTAAAACTTAAGTGACCTTGAATAAGGAATAAAGGATTTGACTGAGGAAAAGCAACTGCTTTTAAAAAGACCTTTTTTTGACAGGTAATAAAATATTATCTATACATAATATATTAGATGATGTTCTGATTTTAATTTTCTTAGGCATGACAATGATATTAACATTATGAAGAATAAAATCCTTATTTTTCAGATGATGTAAGATGAATTTTGGGGGGATCAAATATCACTATATCTGCAATTTAATTTCAACGAATTCAGCCAAAAAAGAGAGAGTGGAAATATCATTTGCCATTGTTAAACCACCCAGACCAAATATAAGTTAAATGCTGAATAAAATACAATTCACTTATACAAAAATTGTATGAAATTGTCCTAAATTCTATAATGCTTGTATGGCACCAAAATGACATTTTTATAGTTATTATTAGCCGAACTGAATGTTTTTAACATGTTTAAGAATGCTGCCCAAGATTGTCCTAGTAGGGGAAAATATGATTCTACATATATTTAAAACCAAACAAAAATCTGAATTTCAAAATATTATCTGGCCCAAAGAGTTTAGGATAAGGGACTATATAACCTATACTGTATGTTCTGTGAAGGATTTCTTGAATCCTTAGAAGAGACTGCCTCTGTGCTTCCCCACCGTTCCTTATTAATATTTCCATTAAAGCAAAGGTAAGATATTTTAATGGTTTGTTTCTTATTAAGTGTTAGCACCCTAAGAAGGGATCATTATCTTCTAAGAACCCTGCAGAAGTAGCCAATCATCAAGTTGGTTCATAATAAACATGAATTAAAGAATCAAGAAATCTCTTTATATATAATCAGTATGAAGAGTGGAGTTGATAAATCATAGGGTAAATTCTGATTTTCTTTTTGACTGATGTACTACACTTACGTATACTGGATTTAAGTATGAGCCAACTATGAAGATATAAACAGTAATACACACACCCACACTCTGGATTCAGAATAGTTAGGCACAAGGGTGAAAAGTGAGAAAGAATACCATCTTTCTATATACTTTCCACTGTACTTATCACTAGCTGCTTTTGTGTTCTTTAAAAATTGGCAACAGCTTACCAACTTGAATAAACATAACTTTAAATTATAAAAATTATCTTTCAATACAAATTGAAATGAGGTTAAAATGGTAAATATATAGCAGTAAAAATAATGTAAAAATTCAACCACACATCTAAATGCAGCAGTGAGAGAAATGGCTATCAGTAACAATTGTGACACCTTATGTTTAAAATTGTTACTCACTGGTTATCTCCACAAGAATAACTTTAGGATATATCGAATTGAAAAGCCACACTGCTGTGGGTAAAGAAAGAAAATACCTAGAACTCACCTATGACATAACTCAAAGCAAGGGGAAAGTCATGCAAGACTATTAGGAATTACAACACACACACACACACACACACACACACACACACACACACACACACACAGAAGAACCGTAATACAGGTTTCAAACCAGGTTAAATTAGTAACTCTTCATATTTGACAGGGTCCTATATTTATTTATTTTTTTTAAAAAAAGATTTTATTTATTTATTCGACAGAGATAGAGACAGCCAGTGAGAGAGGGAACACAAGCAGAGGGAGTGGGAGAGGAAGAAGCAGGCTCATAGCGGAAGAGCCCGATGTGGGGCTCGATCCCGTAACGTCGGGATCACACCCTGAGCCGAAGGCAAACGCTTAACCGCTGTGCCACCCAGGCGCCCCGACAGGGTCCTATATTTAATGTGAATACATTGTAGTATGTGATCGGAAGTAGTGATGTATACAGTAATTACACAGCAAAATTGAACTTACAGGAAAACAACAGCATTATATTTCCCTATTTCTCTAAAAACATATTTCCATTGCTCACTTGTTTGTTTATTCCCTACTGTTTTTTTCTGTTCTTAAATATAATTATTCTACATTGTTCTTTTCTTCTCCAGGCAATCACAAACTACTAGATAGAATATTTGTTGCTTTGGGGCGCCTGGGTGGTACAGTGGTTGAGAGTCTGCCTTCGGCTCAGGGCGTTATCCCGGCGTTATGGGATCGAGCCCCACATCAGGCTCTTCCGCTATGAGCCTGCTTCTTCCTCTCCCACTCCCCCTGCTTGTGTTCCCTCTCTCGCTGGCTGTCTCTATCTCTGTCGAATAAATAAATAAAATCTTAAAAAAAAAAAAAAAAAGAATATTTGTTGCTTTGACTCCTCTTAAGTTCTGTATTTCCATCAGCTTTTTCTAAAATCTGTATCCAGCTGCTCAATCTTGCTATCGCCCCAAAGTGAAGCGATGTGTCAATTATAAACAAATTCTTTCATATTGTGTTTAAAATGCTGACCCTGGGGCGACTGGGTGGCTCAGTTGGTTGGGCATCTGCCTTCAACTCAGGTCATGATCCTAGGGTCCTGGGATCGAGCCCCATGTCAGGCTTTCTGCTCAGAGGGGAGCCTGTTTCTCCCTCTCCCTGTTTGCCGCTCCCCCTGCTTGTGCATGCTCTCTGTCAAATAAATAAATAAAATCTAAAAAGAAAGAAAAATGCTGACCCTGCGTACAACTATATAGGTAACCTAGGACTACTGTAATAGGTAACTTCTGTTAAGCACTTACAATAGTACTAAGCTTAGAATAGAGCTTACTAAACTTACCTAGTACTGGACACTTAGAGCCCATATGATATGAAAATCCAAAGGGATATTTCACAGTTCTTCTTACATTAACTTCTATACTCATTTTTACACTATATCTTTGTCCTTCACACAAGCTATCTTCCTTCCCAAAAGAACAGCTCCGTGAAACCTGTCGTGATTCTGTAGTATCTACAGAAATAGTATCTATGTACATCTACATCTGTAGATGTATTGTTACACTTTTATTGGAGATATCTAGATCTATCTTATCCTTTAATCAAGTAAGCTCTGTGCCCAGTGCAGGTCTCCAACTCACAATCCCATAATCAAGAAGCACATGCCCAACGACTGAGCCAACCAGGCACCCCTTTATTGGGAATTATTTTTACTGAGGGATAGCTGACATAATTGTTACATATTTTAATCTACATCTCTCAATCCATGCACTAGTATATTTACTTACAACTATCTTTTACCCTCCTGCCTCCATTATCTCTCCCCAACTTCCTACTGGAAAAATACACAAAGACAGGAATTTGTACAGAGTGTTTATAAATGCCCAGGGCTTACCCCAGGTCCTCCATTCAATTACTACTCAAATACTGATTAAATGAAAGCTATACAAGTAGGCATTGTTGGCTGATAGATGTACATTTTCAGAGTTGGCTAAAAGACTCTGGTTAATATTTTTGATCAGAGCACCAATTAAATAGCAAAGCTGCATGCAGAATTCTGAAATTATAATAAATGATCAACCTTCAACATTATTCCACAATTTGTAAGCATGTATTTTAAAAAAGACCCAACCACCCAAAAAATCCAGCTGAAATGGAACATAGGTAAATAAATAGATTCACTTAGGTCTTTTTTTTTTTTAAATGTGTATGTAAAATATGGATGAAAATGGTTTTCAGGAATTTAAGTAGAAGATAACCTAAATTTATATATTCAAATTCAACATTAAGACAGGGGCCACACTCAGACCATGTAATTTAAATTGCAACCACAGAAAATGGGAACATTTTCTATCGTTAAGTTTGCTGTCCCTGATTTAAAATACTGAGACAAACTGGAAAGGGTCTAGAGGGTAGTAAGAGATATTTTAAGTTAATGAACAACAGATAAGAACACCACAGATAATAACCTTTTTGTGATTCCTTTTTTCTTTTTATCCCACAATCCAATTTATGTGTAAGTCCTTCAGTTCTAGTTTCACAACTATTGTAGTGATTCCTCCCTCCACTTCCACTGCTACAGCTACAAATCAGTCTAAAATTTAGTACCTGATCATTTATGTGAACTCACTACCACACATATTCCTTTCATTGATTCTACCACAGTTACACCAGCTTTTCTATCTGTAAGTGTATCAAAGTTTTTCTCATTTAAGCCTTTTTTAGGCTTAAATGTTTTATAGGCCTGAAATACTCTACTCCCAGGTCTGCTCATGGTTATCTCCTTTTCATTATTCAGGTCCAACTATCGAAAATATACTCTTAGAAGTCACTTTAGCAAAAGCAGCACTATGTACCCTGTAAACAACAACAAAAAAAACTGCCCTATTTTATTTTACTTGTATTACTTAACGGTAACTTATTTACCTGATTCAGAATTTGCCTGTCTGGCTCCACTAAAATGTAAGCCACATCACTCAAAGATTCTGTCTTACCATCTATCTTCATTGCCAAGAACAGTGTCTGGCATAAACACTGCAGTTCTCAAACACAGTGATTCATTTTGCATAAATTCTAACCCACCCCCACCCCCCCAAAAATCTAAGGCACTGGGAAGAAATAGTTCATTTTGGCCAAGCCAGTGAATATTTTCAAGAAATAGACTTAAAGTAATGAGCTTAATAGAGAAATCAGTAAATGATCACTACATGTAGACTTTTAATAGGAATTAATACAAGAGTTTTGACTAAATGCTCTTTCAGATGTTTCTGATTTAAATTTCAAATATGTGTCAAAAATGGAATGAGTCCCTATAAAAAACAGTGGACGGGCATATTACCATGGCCTCAGCTTTTGTTTGGACAGATTTATTAGAAATTTTCAACACAGAATTGAAATTGTTCATATAAACCAGCATTGATTTTAAAGACAGTGGCCTAACAGATTTGGAAGACATGATAAATCTTCTTCTCCTCTTTATGTGTGTGTGTGTGTGTGTGTGTATACATATGTATATACATGTATATGTGTTTTTATATATGCATGTATATGCACACAAACACACACACACACACACACATATATATATGCCCTGAAAATACTTAACAAATAACAATAAAAAAACTCCAGCAGCTTAGTTATATATCTATAACATCCCACATTCCTCTGACCACAATTACTGTTCACTGGACATAGTGAAGGGGAGAGGGAAAGAAAAGCATATAAACTACAATTTGAAGAAATACAGTTAAGTGGCAGCGTCTGAAAACGTTACTCAAATACACCTATAATAAATGGAATGAAAACCAGGTTAAAAAATGAGAAATTACTACAATATATGTATTCAAATTGGTAATCTATTAGTTTTGTAAGCTTAGTTTAAGAAGCTAATATGGAGAGGATTTAGATAGAACAGCCAGAAAATTCAACCATTTCAGTTAAATCACTATTGTAAATGCTAATTTCTTTATCGGACATTTATTTTCTAATACCATTCTCACTCTGTTGCTACAGGCAGACTTTCAATATTAAAACTAAAGTAGTCCTGGAAAATCAGTTTGGTGAAAGGGCAAGAGAAAAAAACACAGATTATGAATTTAATGGTATGGAAACATTCATTTATGCCTTTATTCCTCTCTGTACCATAATAATCACTGTCTATTTGGAAAAGAAAAAAATATTTTTAACATGTGAATTCTCTTTTGTCAAGACTTCTAGACCATTTTAACATTTGGCATTAATGGACATCATAATTTGGGGGAAAATACTGATTAATTAACATTCCCATCACACTCACCACACCCCACAAAAACAGACTATAGCGATTTGGAAATACTTACTTAATCATTTCAAAAAGCTTGGGATCTGAGACTTTGATATTTCGTGCCATATTCCAAGAAAGATGCACCATGGGTACTACTGACTTCACACTTTGCAGTCTGTTCCATTCATACCGTTCCACTGCCAATTTATACTGGCAGGCTAGAAGGAAAAAATTTTTAAGTTATAAAGCTACCAAAATTAACAAAAGATATGAAGATAATTATTACCACCTAATACCAATTCTAAAAACCCGAAAACACGAACAGATTCTGTTATGAGAATTATAGTTTAAAAATATTTATCCATGTAGGGGCACTTGGCTGGCTCAGTCACAAAAGCATGTAACTCTTGATCTCAAGGTTGGGAGTTCAAGACCCCTCCCCCAAATTAAAAAACTTAAAAAATTATCATGAAAACAGCATTTACTAGCATTGTGAGGCTCACTTTATATCTTGTTTCATTTCACCCTTTCAAATCTTTATTGATTTTAATTCTAATTTTCTAAATAAAGCTGGGTTGTTTACCTTATATATATGAAACAAACTTTAATACAAACTAACAAAGCTGACTATTCCTATAATATACCAGATGAAATAAAAATTTTCAAGAATGAGTATACTGATTTGCTTACTCCCATAAAAGCCTTCCTTTATAAAAGCAACACACGACACTCCAAAATATCCAAAGTATATCCACCATGACTACGAAAGCATACATGTGTTATCTGCCCAAGTATTTGTTGTTGGATATTCACTTATTAATTTGAATACACTATCCATACAAACAAGACTTTTCCAAGCAGACACAATTTTCCAATATTTACTGAATTATTTTCTAATAAAATAATACCAACTAGAAATAATCTTCTAAAATGAAAAATGGGTGAATGGATTATTAAAATACCTGTAAGTGGACCAACATTCCAAGCAATATTGTTGCACCAGCCAACAGCCTGAACCCAATGCACAGTGCCTGCATTTATCCAGACCAAATCTCCAGGTCTCTGAATAAATCTATATACAGGGACATTTGCTTCATAAAGATCTTCAAGGTTGGGCCACCAAGAACTCATCAGGAAATTCAAATTATTTCTGGGGGGGGGGGGATGGGTGGGAAGGAGTAAATAACATAATGAATTAAGTTTTTTTAAATGTCTCATAAAAGATGGGGAGACAATTTCCAAATGCTAAAAGATACTTTATGTATTTCACTGAAAGTTAACAGCACTGTAACAAGAACTGCATCTTTCAAAAGTAAGGGCATGTAAGTATTAAGGGATAATCCCCAAAAATACTAATAGCAGGTGAATATACAGACTAATTTGAAGATCTATACTATACGCTTAAATTCATTTCAGAAGTACGAAAGTCAAAGATTCAAACTACACCTAAAAAGATGAATTTTTAGTTTTCTTTCAAAAAACCATTTTTGATTCATTCCTTCTTTCTGAGTAACCTCTTAACATCAAGGAATCTCTAAAAAGGAAACTGAGAGTAGGGATCACAAGAACCCATTTAACTTCTCAACCAGAAGCACTGGGACACACATAAGAAAAAGGACCTTTCCCCTCAATTACCAGCAATAGAAAGTCCTTTTTTTCCTTCTCATGAATCACTACCACCAGCAGCAATACCAATGCAGAGACGAAATTACTAAATTTTTATTTTAAACTGATTTATTATTCTCCTCCATCACAATATGAAGTATTTTAAAGTAACTACAATACCAATTCTTTCCTGTAAGAATTCAGTTGTACTTCAATTATTTTTCTTAAGAGAAAATTCACATCATAGAATTGTTCCTTTCTGAAGGTCTAAAAATAGCATTGCCTTATTTCTGTTTTCTCTTAAGAAAGATGATAAAGGCTGTCTTGTAATTGTCTATAAGGAAACTGCTTCTCTTTTTCCTCCAAAAATGAAAGGACTTTTCTTGAGGTAAGTCTAGCAAATACTGATAAATGAAGGGCTGAAAATTGTGTGTTTTCTGTGAACTCTGCAATGTTATCAGAAAAATATAAAGAGGGGGGCGCCTGGGTGGCACAGCGGTTAAGCGTCTGCCTTCAGCTCAGGGCGTGATCCCGACGTTATGGGATTGAACCCCACATCAGGCTCCTCTGCTATGAGCCTGCTTCTTCCTCTCCCACTCCCCCTGCTTGTGTTCCCTCTCTCGCTGGCTGTCTCTATCTCTGTCAAATAAATAAAATCTTAAAAAAAAAAAAAAAGAGGGATGAGGGGCAGGGGAAAAGAGTTGGGGGGTAGGGAAGGAGGGAAAAGAAAAAAGAAAACAATTACAAGCATAGTATAAATCTTATTTTACCCACACACTGCCAACATTAAAGTGGAAACACCCCATAAAAGGGGGGGGGCGTGGGTGGCTCAGTTGATTAAGCAACTGCCTTCAGCTCAGGTCATGATCCTGGAGTCCTGGGACCAAGTTGGCACTGGGCTCCCTGCTCAGTGGGGAGTCTGCTTCTCCCTCTGACCCTATCCCCCTCATGCTCTCTCTCTCATTCTGTCTCTCTCTCATATAAATAATCTTAAAAAGGGGGGGAGGAGCCATATAAGGCAAATAGGTTATGCATTTTTTCTGAAGTTTAAAAGTGTTCGCTGATTTAAAGATGTTAAGTATAGTCCTGAAATAAACTATAAAAGTTTTAAATATTAGGAGCAATATTCTGCTCTATGCAAAATAAAATTTACTGAAAATCTGAGATGTGATTTCTTCAATTTAGGATGAATTAATCTAACTTGGTATTACTCCAAAACTCAACCTTTTTAGATATCAGTGTTTTCCAACTATCTTTGACCTAAATATACCTGTATTATTTTAAAGCAGTTAAACCGTGAAAATAGTTCCCACTCAGAATAGTAAGAATATTTGTACTGTACATGTTAACAGTTATGATATACCTCCTTATAACTTTAAGATATAGTTCTTAGGGTACCTGGGTGGTTCAGTCAGTTAAGCATCTGACTCTTAATTTCAGCTCAGGTCAAGATCTCAGGGTCATGAGATCAAGCCCTGCATCAGGCTCCACGCTCGCTGTGGAGTCTGCTCAAAATTCTCTCTCCCACTCCTTCTGTACCCCCTCAACTCAAATGTGCACATGTGTGTAGGCCCACATTCTCTCTAAAATAAATAAAATCGAGGGGGAGGGCAGGGGAGGGAGGGGGAGGGGGAGGGGAGGGAAGGGAAAGGGGAGGGGAGGGGAGGGAAGGGAAAGGGGAGGGGAGGGGAGGGGAGGGAAGGGAAAGGGGAGGGAAGGGGAGGGAAGGGAAGGGAAGGGGAGGGGAGAAGGAAGAAAGAGTGAGTTCTTAAATACAAAAGAGATTTCCATCAGACCCTTCTCCATCCTCTACTTAAGCCACCAGTTTGCTGGTCAATAAACATTCAGAAAAGAGAATATTACATTATTTTCCTGATAAAATTTTAAATGTTTAGAACTCTGACCTTTCTTATCACAAGAAAAATTATACATAGAGAATAAAAAGTGATATCTTGCCAGTAAGAAAACTGTTATGTATTGTTTAAACTACCATGAAACACTTTTTGTTTTTAAGATTTTATTTGACAGAGAAAGATACAGCGAGAGAGGGAAAACAAGCAGGCAGAGTGGGAGAGGGAGAAGCAGGCCTCCTGCTGAGCAGGGAGCCCCAATGAGGAGCTCAATCCCAGGATCCTGGGATCATGATATGAGCCGAAGGCAGACGCCTAACGACTGAGCGACCCAGGCACCCCTACCATAAAACACTTTTTACTAAATCATACATACTGAGTGAAGAACCTCCAAAATTGATATTTGAAATGTGTATGGATTTAAAAATAGTCACATACGTTAATTATTATTAGGATTTCATCCAATTTTTTGTATTTCATAAACATATCATTTACCAGTATCATTATCGACTCTGAAAATAGCAGGGGATTCACTTGCTACTGAACACTGATAATTTTAGGCTCATATTAGAGATCTACAAACTTGAATTATTAGCAAGGTATATGAATGCTTAATTTTACACTTTTAACCCATTTATTATCAGTCAGATTAAGTCAAACTTTTCTGTAAAGCACATTTAAAAAAGAACGTGCATTCACACTCAATTTTTTTTTTTTTAAAGATTTTATTTACTTATTTGACAGAGATAGAGACAGCCAGCGAGAGAGGGAACACAAGCAGGGGGAGTGGGAGAGGAAGAAGCAGGCTCATAGCGGAGGAGCCTGATGTGGGGCTCGATCCCAGAACGCCGGGATCACGCCCTGAGCCAAAGGCAGACGCTTAACCGCTGTGCCACCCAGGCGCCCCCACACTCATCAATTTTTAAAATAATTTTAAAAAATTCTTTACTCCCTATCCTTTGAAATCATACCTGTTGTTACTGCATGGACTGGTTTCATCTTTCATTTAGTGTTATTCCACATAACATAAAGTAAAAAAGATTCCAAATAATACCATTTAAAATAAAATTTTTGGATAATTGGAAATTTAGAATCATACATTGTCCTTTATAATAAATGTCTTCTGAAAATTATGTGAAAACAAATTCTGTTGAGAAACCTACTTTTCACAAAAGTCATTCAGAACACCCCAATAATCTTCAGGAACAACAAACCATTCACAATCACCTGGACCAATATTTATGTTAACAGAGCAGAAGTTGTTATTTTCTTGGTGACCTGAAAAGAAAAAGGGAAAACAAACGTATATGTTATAGTGTAAATTCAATGGGAGAAAATGTGCCTTTAAATCACTGGGTCGTTTCAAGAGTGAAATACGCTTGTAAATTACAGAACAGCACATAATAAGCAATAAATATTACCTACTGTCATTATTACTACTACTTCCTCCTCCATAAAGTACTCCCAATTCTTACAGAGAATCAAAGAATTGAAGAGGTAGGGTTTTCAAATATAACTTAGTTATTTAACAACCTGTAGCTCCTCTACAGCTCTTATAAACATCCCAATTTGATGCTGATGCACACTGTAAATGTTTCTATCCACAAGTAGGTAGGTATTATCCTGGAAAGGAGTTTTAAAATTTGAGATCTGGGGACACTGTGACAGATTTACTTAAAAAACAAAAACAAAACTTTGTAATAAAGGACCTGAGAACAATCTGAATTTTTCAGAACACATTTCAAGATCATGTCAAAATGTAAACTGTTATACAGCAAGGCACCACTTCTATGTATGGTAGTAGAGGAACAAAATCCTTACCAAATAATCAGCAATTTAAAATCAATGTTTCTTTTGAATTATACTGAGCAAATTAAAATATAGTAAACATTTCGTCTAAGAAATTTCAAAGCATTACAAAGGATGCTGTTCAAGAACTAATAAAGAACTATACGAAGATACTAGAAACCTTAACCGCTTTTAGGCACAAATGACAGAGACATAATCTATTAAGTTTTGTTTTCCCTCATAGATTTTAAAAGAAAAAAGACATTTTTTCATTTTCTTTATTTCATTTTTCATACAATATTTACTTTTATAACATATCTAAATTGGATAATTTAAAAAACAAAATAAATCCTAATAGAATCAGTCTAATACCATATATATATAAGGGAAAAAAACCCTTGCCATATGAAATTCTTGCTTAGTATTACAAAGGTATTAATGATAAGGATCAAGATCTAAAAGTCTTCTGTCATTAATTACAACTCTCCTGGTCTCTTTCAACTTTACCACTACAAGTGATAAAGTATTATGTAAGTGAATTTACAATAATGGCGTGGGAATATAAACATTCCAACCAATGGGTTCCATCAACATCGAAATCCCTGAGGAGATTTAAAAATCTGGGTATCTCAAAGGAGACCTTGATTCAGCATTTCTTCAAAAAGATTTTCAGATTTCAACAAAGTTGGGAACCCTAACTCATTTAAAAATAAGAAACAACCTATTTTAAATAAATCATATGGCTCATATACAGTGAAAATGTAAAAAAGCAAGCACTCTGGTTATCAAACTATAACTGATACCAGTAATAAAAATAAAAACAGAAAAGCAAAAGATGTTGATATACAGGCTACAGACATCAGTACATATAGAGAAGAATGGTTATTTGCTGCCGGTATCTGCCTTTACAGATAGTGTAAAGATAGTTTACTTGCCACAACTCATAGACTGTTAAATATTTGCATTATGATCTATTACATAATCTACGTCAATGCAAAGGAAACAAAGATGATTTGAGTTCGATGAAAATTTTAGATTTTTAAGATTTTAAATCAGAAGATGGTAAACTACCGCCCATGGGCCAAACATCTGTTCTTGTAAATAAGACTTTCACGGAACACAAATACACCATTGGTTTATGTTTTGTATACGGTGTTTTCATTCAACAAATCAGAATTAAGCAGCTACTGTAACAAAAATCTTACACACTATCATTAGTTCTCACTGCTGGTTGGTAAACTATTGTATTAAGACAGTTATAATTCAACAGCATTTTAACTGATATACGTATCACCACAGTTCAACATTTTATTAAAAAAAAAAAAAAAAGCCAGTGCATATTCATTCAAGAAAAATGAACTTCATGAGGTAGTGCCAAATAATTTTCTCCATTCCACAGGAAAGCATTGTATTTAATATACAAGGATGTTCTTGCTGTGCAAAACAAAACCATTACCGTACATTGAAACTACCAAAGTGTTCACTACAATATATCTATCTTATAGAAAAACAATGGACAAAAAAATTAGAAAATTTAAATGCAGTATCTCATCATCAAACCTCTTTCTAAAAGTTAAAAAAGAGGAAGAAAGGGAGGGAGGGAGGGAAGGAGGAGGAAGAAGAGAAGAAGAAAAAAAATTAAGACTGAAATCAAAGTCAGTGTCTGGCTAAGAAAGAAAGTGGTAAGCAGACAGTTGAGTTAGTTAAATTGTATTTCACTTCCGTGAGTAAAATCAATGTATCTAGAGAAAATCAAATGGTTCCAGACTATTAAGTCTTTTTTTTTTTTTTTGAGAAAAGCTACTCAATGAAGATGTTGAAAGCAATAGTCAATTATAATAAAAAGATAAATAATTATAAGCAGTTTCTTTTGTTGAAAGCAATAGTCAATTATAATAAAAAGATAAATAATTTTAAGCAGTTTCTTTTGTTCCTTAACAGGTAAACAGATTTTACTAATTAGTACTTGCGAATTCATCTAACTGCTAATTCATTTAACTAACTGATCTTGAGGAATCAAGACCAAATGTTACGTGACTGAAAGGTTAGTCTTTATAAGTAGTCTTTGTAGGACAAACTATAGTGAGAATATTTTCAAAGAAGTTGAAAACATTAAATTAAATACTACTAGAAAGGAATACATTAGAACATATTACAACTTATGGTGGAGAAAATGTGTGAAGAGAGGAAAGAATTTACAGTACATACTAGAAAAGTCTGTTAAAAGGTAAAATGATTAATGCCTATGGCTATTCACTGGCAGATACTTGATTATGTACCACTCTTGAAGACTTAACGAATTTAGCTCCATGAATTTTTGTCAGAAATAAAGCTGACCACTCTGAACTGCCCTATTACATGGCAATATTGAAATTGTAATTTTTAGAGCATCAAGGTTGAGACTGAACATTTTCTGCATGAGAGCAACAACCATCAGCTACAGTGACTAAACAGTGACAGATAATAAAAATTTTGTTACAGTCTTCAAAATGATTCTTTAGAGAGTCAACCTAAAATTACAAAGCAAAATTAAAAACAGTAAAGTCATTTGCAAAACAGTATTTTTGGAACCCCAAGTATTAGCAAGCTGCTTTTTACACGTTCTGTGCTTTTAAAAATTGAACAAGAAGCCATACATCCATTCCCTCAAATATCTGCAGCATATATTTTTCAAGCTCAAACTAAAATTCTAACATCATGTTTCAGATCTCAATCAATGCAGTGTAGAAAACCTTTCCATACTGTAAAAGCCATTGCAAATGAGAAGATTCCAAATGGGAACTGTGAAGGATTAATCTGAAATGCAATGAGACACAGAATGAAAATACCAAGTAAAAGAACAGAATTTGATAAATGCTTTCCAACCAATTAATATGCTCAATAAAACATGCTTATAGATAGCAGTATTTGGCAGTGCCTATTTGTGTGAGAAGCCATTTTTAAAGATAAACTACTTAGATCTCATCGCAGAACAGCTTTCATTGATACACATCTGCAAGCTGACTCTGATAGGGAATGCTAACTTCAAACCCCAATAAAGTGAAATTTCATTCTCCCATGAGGAGGAAAAACTGTATATACTCAATTAATTTGTATTTTGACCTCTGTCAATAAAAAGCCATATAAATATTTTTTCTACTATATGAATACCTACAAAATATCCTCAATTTTACATCGAGTCTTACATCCTTCATTAGAAAATTTCTAAATTACATTTTTATAAAAATGAAACATAACAGGACAGAATAGAAAATACAGGCTAATACTGGTGTACTATATATTTAATATCTTCAAAGAAATTTTTATTTTCTACAGTAAGAATATTAGTTCATTATTATGACATAGCTCTTACTTGTAACTGTGGTGAAGAAAATTTTGCAAACAATTGAGCCTGTAAATCAATGGGATAAAGACAAAGCTTTTAAATTGCTTATCTCCTTACTCAGATAAGCAATTTACTGAGTGGTTTACTGCCTCCTTCCCAACTAAACTTTTTGGATTATTTTCATGTTTACATATAAAAAAAATAAAAGACACATAGAGAAAACTACTCTCAGCTAAATTACAGAAATAATTACAAATATCTTTATGTATGAGACAGAATTAACTCATTTGGCTTTGGCTTTATTAATTTCAAATGTTTCGAAGAAACTGGTTTTATGTGTGTTTCATATTTGATTAATTCTTCAGTTATACAAGATATATTAGTTTACAAAAATAACCTGGTGTTCGACTCCCTGGGACTTTCATGTATAGCTGAACTGTATTCATGCCCAGCACCGTATGACCAAGGTGGCTTAGAAGGTTTCCTGCTGATACCACACGCACGAAGGCAGGAAGTTTAGTCAGCTCATGTAGCTGCAATTTCCACCTGAAATGAAGTAATAGATCAAAAGTGTCACCTTGTTGCAGATATTTAAGAGAATTTACCAGGTCTCTGAAAATACTGTGTTCCAATCAGAAACACATTTAAATCTCTAAGTATTGTATTTTTAAGGTTAGAAGTAGTAGAATGTTAGCTCTTCAAAGGAAAAAAAGATCTGAAATAAATCAAGATCACTGAAAAATTTAAATCCTAAAAATTTATAATTTTAGGAATAGAACAGGGGCACAACCTGAGTGGTTCAGTCCATTAAATGGCCAAAATTCTGACTCCGGGTCAGGTCATGATCCCAGGCTCCTTGCTCAGTAGGAAGTCTGCTTCTCCCTCTCCCCCTGACGCTCCCCCCCAGCTCATGCTTTCTTGTACTCTCTCTCTATAATAAATAAAATCTTAAAAACAAAACAAAACAAAAAAGAAAAACTAATTTTTCTTTTCTAATTTGTAAACTTACTCTTTTGATATTCCTCAGTAACTAAAATCAATTGCAAAACCTAGCAAAAATCCTTTCAGAATGCTAGTGTTTTTAACTAAGACTTCTATGGTAACATAAAAAAACAACAATAACAATGACTAGGGTTGAAAAAAATATGAAACTAGACAACTTCCAATCTTGTGATTGAAACTGCACATAACTGGAGGACTTACTTTTTGTCATCGGAGAGGTCAATGTTGGTTCCAAATTTTATGGTTTTAAAAGGTCCTTTCCTTCTCCTTCCAGAACTTAAAAATAATTTTTTTAAGAATATTAAATCCATGAATTTTAGACAGAAATACTGAATGAACACTAAATGCTACTTACGAATCTGAAGATATGGATTCAGTATCTGAATATTCTTTATGTTGTGTTCTTTTCTCATTTTCTTCCTATAGATTAGCAAAAACACTCATTCTCAGTACCTATTACAGGCTACAATTTCCATTGCACAATTAATAAAATAGTTTTATCTACAAGAGCATTACGGACTGATTTCAAAAGGAGTTTTTTTAATGACACATGTCACACACACTCAACAATCTTCAATGACCCCATTAAGTAAAAAACCAAGTAAAATCAAGCCAAATGGCATGGTACTAACCTGCTCCATCATTCACAAAATTAGTATTAAAAAACTCAGGTATTATGTAAAAAAACATGGGCCAATTCTAATTTTAATGTGGACCACCAGACATTCTAAAAATAGTAGATGAACTTCATTTTAAGTGATTTCAAGATAATTTTATTTATTTTTTTTTTAAAGATTTTATTTATTTGACAGAGAGACAGCCAGCGAGAGAGAGAACACAAGCAGGGGGAGTGAGAGAGAAAGAAGCAGGCTCCCAGTGGAGGAGCCTGATGTGGGGCTCGATCCCAGGACTCCGGGATCACACCCTGAGCCGAAGGCAGACACTTAAGGACTGAGACACCCAGGCGCCCCTCAAGAGAATTTTAAAGAAAACTGAAAAATAAAACAAAAATAACATAAAAGGGGCACCTGGGTGGCTCAGTCAGTTAAGTATCCAATTCTTGAATTTCGCTCAGATCATGATCTCATCGCTGTGAGATCAAGCCATGCTTCACGCTCCATGCTGGGCGAGGAGCCTGTTTGTCCCTCCACCTCCTCCACTGCTTCTTCCCCAGATCTCAGACAACTCCTCTCTCTCTTTCAAATAAAAAATAAATAAATAAAAATAATAAAATAATAAAATAAAGTAAAACTATAAAAAATGAGGAATTTTTTAGGAAAAAAGTTCTGGAAGTACATACATAACCCTAAGAACAACACTTTATGCCATATTTCAAAAAGAAAAAGCAAATAGTTTTCCATATGGACATTCCTCTGGAGTGAAATATGTAGGTTTCTACACTTGCCACAAATTCATAAAGATAATGAGAAAAATAAAAGCAAATTAGGGGACTACTGAAGTTACTTTACAATGTCAAATACCAAAACAAAAGTACAAATTCTAAACTGAAACAGTGTTTGCATATGAGTACAAATATAGCTATAGATGTACACAATAAGAAAAATAAAGATCTTCCATTTTATTTTATTTATTTTTTTATTTTTTTAAGATTTTTTAATTTATTTATGTGACAGAGAGACAGCCAGCGAGAGAGGGAACACAAGCAGGGGCAGTGGGAGAGGAAGAAGCAGGCTCCTAGCCGAGGAGCCTGACGTGGGACTCGATCCCGGAACGCCGGGAACACGCCCTGAGCCGAAGGCAGACGCTTAACGACTGCGCTACCCAGGCGCTCCCAAGATCTTCCATTTTAAGTTATGATTTTTGTTTAGTCATCCTGACCTTGCCTGTGTGGATTAATACTAACAAAATGAAAGGCATATAAACAAATTCTTTATAGTCTAATTTTTTGAGACTATATATAAATATAAAGCACATAGCACTAGAGAGGAATTTAAAAGCTGAATAAAATGTCTGTTACTCTTTTGACAAAGGTGCCAATATAATTCAATAAGGAAATGATGCTAAAAAACAACTGGAAATCCACAGTGAAAAGAATGAAACTGGATTCCTTCCTTTTACCATAACTCAGGATAAATCAAAGATATAAATGTAAGATGTACCACTATAAAATTCTTAAAATAAAATACACAGGAGTAAAAGCACAACCAAAGATTAGAGGACGATTTCTTAGCTATGACATCAAAGATAAAGCAATCAAAGTAAAGTAGTAATTCATCAAAAATAAAGTTTTGTGCTTCAAAGAACACTATCAAAAAAGTGAAAAGATAACTACTGAACAAGGAAAGTATTTACAAATTAAATACTTATCTAAGGACTTGGTTGGACCTTTAAGAAGAGCAGAAATAGCCACACTGAACTAAGATTCACTAAAAAGGTGAACAAATCTAAAAATCAATGATTTTCTGGTTAGTAAAAGAAGTGAAGATACAGGGTCAAAACTTTGCACCCAAACCTGGAGACAGACAGTAACAAAAATCATAACACGAAAAGATATCTCCACTGGAAACAATGCTGTGGCAAGGAAAACAGGGTAATTCACAATTTGCCAAAGACTCAATGTGAACATGTCTAACAGTTAAAAACTCCAGGGTAGGGGCATCTGGGTGGCTCAGCTGGTTGGGTGGCTGCCTTAGGCTCATTTCATGATCCTGGAGTCCCTGCTCAGCAGTAGTCTGCTTCTCCCTCTCCCTCTGCTCCCCCCTCTCCACCACCACCACTTGTGCTCTCTCTCACTCACTCTCTCTGAAATAAATAATCTTAAAAAACAAAACAGAAACTCCAGGGCAACAACACTAATGAGGGTGGGAGGTTCCAGCTGGGGTGTGGCATACTTGCCACAGCTAAACATTGAGAAGAGGCCACAATGAAAAGGGTAGGAAGGGTAGAGACATGGTCAGGAGCCAAACAAACTCACGGGACTGTCCGTGGGAGGCAGGGACACCCTGGGCTTAAAGAGCGGGAGAATCTAGACTGGCACACCAGGCACTGGAGACCACACACAGAAGGTATAGCTCCATGACATCTGGATTTGAAAACCACACTTAACACCTGCAATTCCCTAAATCAGTGGGCTGGGCTCTGGAAGAGCTGGGACAGATAGAAAACTGAGCACCCACCCTTAAAGACACAGAACAAACAGTTCCATAGAGATACAGCACAGATGCGGCTGTGTGAAAAGTGAAAGATTTGTTTACTAATCTCAGAGGTGTGCCGAAGGAGCAAGGATCTTTGGGACATTTCTCCAAAACAAAAACAAAAACAGGGGCACCTGGGTGGCACAGCGGTTAAGCGTCTGCCTTTGGCTCAGGGTGTGATCCCGGCGTTATGGGATCGAGCCCCCCATCAGGCTCCTCTGCTATGAGCCTGCTTCTTCCTCTCCCACTCCCCCTGCTTGTGTTCCCTCTCTGGCCAGCTACCTCTATCTCTGTCAATTAAATAAATAAAATCTTTAAAAACAAACAAACAAACAAACAAAAAACAAAAGGGGTGAGGAACCATTTCCTTCTCTTGCCCTCCAACCTAGATACTTGGAAACTTTTGGGAACCAGGACAGTGTGACCTGTCGCAGTTGTTCTATGGACATGCCCCTTCCAACACCAACAGCCTCAGTTACGGTCTCAGTTAGGGTCCCCTCCCACAGCATACAGATACACACCTTGCTATCACTGTGAGCTCCACCCCTGCATTATTCTGAGGACCTAGCCTCTGCAGGAGTACATCACAAGTGGCAACACAAGCTTGGTAGCGAGCAAGCAGTCCCAACAGGTGCCAACACCATCCTAAAGTAAATTCTGTCCACAGCAGAGGGAAAGATAACCAACCACACACATCCATCTGACTACCCCTGAAACAGTCTCAGGGCAGACATTAGGTCTGGCTGCAGGTTCGCCCACCAAGAAAAGCTTCTACAGGCACAACACACAAACCGTACCCTATAGTCTGGTGATTATGCAGCTCTGGCAAATCCCTGGTCTGATTCAACTCAAGCCCACGGAGGCCCCAAACCTGTCCACTAAAAATACAGAGACCAGGAATGCCTCAGTGGCTCAGGCAGTTAAGCATCCAACTTCTTGATTTTGGCTCAGGTCATGATCTCACTGCTGTGAGATTGAGCCCAGGCTCCATGCTCAGTGTGGAGTCAACTTGAGATTCTCTCTCTCCCATTCCTCTTCCCCTTTGCCCCTCCCTTTGCCTGTGTGCTCTTGCTCTCAAATAAATAAATAAATAAATAAATAAATAAATAAATATCGTGAAAAACAAAAGCAAAAAACAACTCTATTCTCTTGACTAAAAAAAACAAACAAAAACAATACAGGAACCAATCCAAAGCCACAACAGACAAAGAGAGCCACTGCAGATGACTGGACTGACGGCAAACACAGCTCAGCCACAATAGTAGGGTGCATATAACACACACATAGAAGACACCCCTGAACAGGGCACATCACACTACAGAATACCACAGGACTTCTTCATAAAACCAACACTAATAAGAATACGAGATGTAGCTGACTTGCCTAATACACAGAAACCCAGGGAGTTAGACAAAATGAAGAGATACAGGAGTTTGTCCCAAATGAGAGAACATGACAAAAATCAGAGCAAGAGACCTAAAAAAATAAAAAACAAACAAAACACAAAAACAAAACAGAAATAAACAATATGTCTGATAGAGAATTTAAAGTAATGGTCAGAAACATACTTACTGGACTTAAGAGTGGAGGATCTCAGTGAGACCATCAACAAAGAGACAGAAAACATAAAAAAGAACCAACTGCAGATGAAGAACTCAATAACTGAAATTAAAAATACACTAGAGGGGATAAAGAGTATACTAGAGGAAGCAGAAGAATGGCTCAGCAACCTGGAGGACAGAGTAACCAGAAGCAATCAAGCTGACCAGAAGAAAGAAAGGAGAGTAATACAAATGAGAAGAGGTTAAGGAAACTCAGTGACATCATCAAACATAATAACATTTGCATTATAGGAATTCCAAAAAGGAAAGAGAAAAGGGGGCAAAAAATTTATTTCACGAAATAACAGTTAAAAACTTCCCTAATCTGGGAGAAAGAAATCCAGATCTAGGAGGCACAGAAGACCCTCAACAAAATCAACCCAAGGACGTCCACACAAGACACATGGTAATTAAAATGGCAAAAAGCAGTGATAGAGAGAATTTTAGAAGCAACAAGAGAAAAGAAAGCAGTTACATACAAGGGAAACCCAAAAAGCTATTAGCTGATTTTTCACCAGAAACTTTGCAGAGCGAGAAAGAATTGGTATGATATATTCAAAGCACTAAAAAACAAACAAACAAACAAACAAACAAACAAACAAACTTCAGCTAAGAACACTCTATCCACCAAGGCTATCATTCAGAATAGGAAAGATAAAGATTTTCCTAGAAAAACAGAAGTTAAAGGAATTCATAAGCACTAAGGCAGACTTACAAGAAATGTTAAACGGGATTCCTTTGAGTGGAAAAGAAAGCCCATAAGCAGGAGTAATAAAAGTAGGAAGCACGAAAACAAATAGGTTTATCTGTAAAAATCAATCAAGAGATTCACAAAATAAAAGGATATAAAATAGGACACTATATTCCTAAAACAGGGAAGGGAGAGGACTAAAAATTAAGTGCTTTTAGAATTGGTTCAAAATTAAGTGACCATAAACAAAGAAAAAAAGAGACAAACAAAAAACCAAATTCAATTCTAGAGAACTGGTGGTTACCAGAGGGAAGGTTTGGGGTGGGACCTCAGCCAATCCTCTGTATCTACAAGTTTGTTAACAGAAAACACCACAATGGCTAGATGAAATTTACTGGTGAGTTCCTCAGTACTCTTAACAAGGCCAAGATAATGATTACCTTAATACCAACATTAACATTGTAAGAATCACCAAAGATGTTACAACCACACACACACACACACACACACACACACAAGAATGTGTCTTATAAACACAGGTGCAAAAATCCTCAGCAAAATCAGCAACTGAAATCCAATCCAATAAAAAGAATTATATACCATGGGCAAGCGGGATCTATCCCACGTATGCAGGCTGATTCAATATTGGGAAACCACTGTAATCCACCACGTTAAAAACTGAAGAAGCAAAACCATATGATCATACCATCGATGCAGAAAAAGCAAAATAAAACACATGCATGAATGCATAAACCTGCAATACTGAGGTACTTCCTTCACCTGGAAAGATTATCTACAAAAAGACTACATCTACATTATAAGAACAGTGAGGAACCCAAAGCACTCCCCAAGATCAGGGATAAAGCAAGGTTGGTTCCATCAAATTATACTGTGACTTTTTTTTTCTTTCACTTTTGGTAGATTAGTAATTAAATAAACTGTGGTATGTATCCAGAAAAAGAAATGTTATTCAGAGATATAAAAAAATGAGCTTTCAAGATATGAGAAGACAGAGGAAACTTAGATGCATATTTTTATATAAAAGAATCCAATGTGAAAAGGATACTTACAATATATTCAAACTCTAGGACATTCTGGAAAATGCAAAACTAGAAATATAAAAACATCAATGGTTTCCTGGAAGGAAGTTATAATTAGGTAAAGGACATAGAATTTCTAGAGCAATGGAATTCTCTATATGATACTACACTGTTGGGGAGCGCCTGGGTGTCTCAGCTGGTTAACCGTCTGAACCTTGATTTTGGCTCAGGTCGTAATCTCAGTATTGTGATACTGAGCTATGCATAGGGCTCACACTCAGCAGGGAACCTGCCTGAGATTCTCTCCCTCTCCTTCTGCTCCTTGCCCCACTCATAATCTCTCTCAAATAAATACACAAATCTTAAAAAAAAAAAAAAATGAAAAAATGTGCAAATTAGGTATCTGATACAGGATTAACATCAAGAATACAGAGAAAATTCCTACAAGAAAACAAAATACAATTCAATCTTAAAAATGGGCAATGGGGGTGCCTGGGTGGCACAGCGGTTAAGCGTCTGCCTTTGGCTCAGGGCGTGATCCCGGCATTATGGGATCGAGCCCCACATCAGGCTCCTCTGCTATGAGTCTGTTTCTTCCTCTCTCACTCCCCCTGCTTGTGTTCCCTCTCTTGCTGGCTGTCTCTATCTCTGTCAAATGAATAAATAAATAAAATCTTTAAAAAAAAAAAGGGGCAATGAAACTGAAGAGCTATTTCTCCAAAGGTGGTACACAAATGCCTAATGAGCAAAAGAAAAGATTCTCAACATCATTAATCATAAGGGAAATGCAAATCAAAACCATAGGATATCACTCCACACCCATTACAACAGCTATTATTAAAAACAACAACGAAAAAAAAAAAAATCCCAGAAGTAGCAAGATAACAAGTGTTGGGAGGATACAAAGAAGCTGGAACTGGTGTGTGCTACTGGTAGAAATACAATATGACACAGCCATTGTGGAAAACAGGTTCTTAAACATTGAACACAGAATAACCATATGATATAGCCATTCTACTTCTAGTTATAGACCCAAAAAACTGAAAGGAGGGGTGAGACCATATTTGAACACAAATTTTCATGTCAGTATTATTCACAATAGACAAATGAAAATAATACAAGCGCCCATGAACAGATATATGGAAAAACAAAATCTTACATATATACAATGGAGTATTTTCAGCTTTTAAAAGAAATGAAATTGTGATGCATACTACAAAATACATGATTATGATTATTATACATTATTATTACTTTCTGGTAAAAGAAATAACCAAGATACAAAAGGACAAATATCATATGATAACAGTATTATAAGCAACCAGAAGAGTCTCATTTATAGGAAAAGAAAGTAGAACAGTGGTTACCAGGGACCATGGAAAAAAGATAATGGTAATTTAATACTTAGAAGATAGTTCCAGAGTGAGATGATGAAAAGTGCTGGAGATAGTAGTGATAGTTGAACAACACTGTAAATTTAAAGCCAATGAACTGCACGTGTAAAAATTACACATATGTAAATTTGTAATGTATAACTTAGCACAAAAAACTCTATACATACACAATTTGCACATAAATTATTCTTCTGGTATCAATTATTAAAAATGTAAAAGGAAGTCAGAACCTTAAACACTTTCTAAAAATAAATGACATGAAAGATTACAAATTTAAACTGTACTATATGTGGTATATCAGCTTTGGTACTTGTTCATGCATTCTTTAAAGAGTTGACTAGCTTAAAAAAAAAAAAAAAACACTGGTATTTTTTTTTAAAAGAAATAAGCTTAAGAAGAAGTATCTTCAACAATGCTTACCCTATTTTTAATGAGATTGCTGCATTATTTTGTCCATAATATACTCAGTTCAAAATCAGTTTACTTTTTATAATTTTTCTTTCATCCTTTTATTATTTATTTGTATTTATATTTATTTCTATATAAGATGAAACACAATGTTATACTAGCTTCAGGTTTTACAACATAATGTGCAACAGCAACTCCATACTTGATGATATATTCACCACAACCGTGTACCATCTTCAAACAGTTAGTTCAAATTAAAAACAAACATAATTCAAGCAAGTGTTTGAAAAATGTATTTAGTGATCTCATTACCAAAGTTTGTGAAAGAATCCACAAAGTTCTATTTTAGTAACTGCTAGAGGATTCAATTTCTGATTTGCTTCATAGTAGGCCTTTTAAGAACCCTTATTTTGTTATGTTTTTGTACTTCTCATATATTTTGACACATTTCTGCTTCTCCTGCAGTCTTCTTTAAAGACTACAAGTGAGACACAAGAGTACTAATGTTCCCTATAGTACTTTTCATATAAAACAAAGTGAAAACAACTTTTCATTTACTAAATGAACGAGACCTACACAGATAGTTTTACTTAATATTTTATCACTCTACAATTATTAAGTAGACTTACTTTAACATTTTTATTAGAAATGTTTCAAAATTAGAAGTTATCTTATGAAACAATTTTTTTCAATTAACAAAATATAGTTTATCAATTCCACCTTTGCTTAAATTGTTAATAGTTCAATAATTTCTAAGTTACAGCACTTATGAAACAGTTATACGAACTAAACAGGATTGTTATATAGAAGTAATGTGCAAATAGCAAAATAATCTCCAGGAAATAAATACTCACCCTCAATGATTCCTGGAAGGAGGAGGCTTGGTATTGTGCATACTTAGCAATTGTAGTATGAGATCTATTACTTTCACAACGCCAGATTTTCTTAGTTCCAGTGGGATCCCAGTTTTCATCTGCTGGTTGCAACAACTGTGTCCTCACCTCAACAGTATGTTCATTGTTAGCTTCTACCAAAGTTTTGGTAGAAAAAAGTCCAAGATCTTCATAAATAAATAAGTTGTGTTAAAAAAATTGTATTTGAAACACTGAACATCTGAAAGTATTTAGAAAAAACTTTAAGGAACTCCATTCATTTTTCTGAAGACTGCTTGAAGCCATGTGGTGCCATATTTGCAAAGCAATGCTTTGAAAACACTAGATCTAACCATCATTACAGGATATAAAAAGGAGCTGTAGGACTTACAAACAGGATATAATTTTGCCCACATTTATAGCTTAGAAAGACTTCTATCATGTAATCTAAAACAGTAATGTTGCATAATGATACCCAATTAAAAACATAAATATGCCAATACTGGCATCGTCTACTAAAAATGTGCTATAGAGGCAGAGAGGAAAGAACACTGAACACTGAAAGGGGAAAAAAAGTTACTGCCAATGTTTTAAAATACTAAAGATAGTTAAAAAAAAAAAAAGTTCAAACTTTCTTTTTTCAATCTTACCTAGTTTAAGAGCTCCAGCAAGGCCACGTATTACAGTAACAGGGTTTTTGGGATTTGTACAAAACTGATGTAATGGAGGAAAGAAAGCGTCACGCTTTGTTTCCAACTGTAAAATTAAAATGTTTTGTTAGATTTCATAAAAACGATTAAGTATTATACTGCAAATCTATATTTGCTTTTTCAGCAGTCATTTTTACATCTACAATGTATCTTAACCATTAATACTGTGTTGCTACACATTACAGTATTTTATCATTAGTTGTTGTAGGAAATTATTATTAGGAGATAAAAGCTACATAAATTTCTCTTTTAAAGAAACATCTTAATCTGGTACAGTTTCAAATGATATTATCAATGTATTATATTACACTATTACATCACATTATACTAAAATTGATATTGATGATATTTAAACATTTTAGTACTTCAAAGTATTACCTAAGTGTACTTTAACTGTACTTCCATACTTCTTGTATGAAAGAGGTGGGAGAAGTAAACTTAATGCTCAACATCGAAGTGTTTTAAAAACTAAAAGCAAAATTAAAAAAGGACTGAATAAGACCCATCAAGGTAAGTATTCATTTTGCATTTATTCCCTCAGAGTTTATTTCATGTTTATCTCACATCTTCCCTTCACAATAAGATATGCATACATTTTAATTTGATAATAATGTAACACTGGGGAAAGAAAAGGCCAAATCTTCAAAACCCTCTATCTATAAAATCATTAATGCTTATTATTCAATTTTTAGCTCAAAACTTTTTTTGCACCTAAGGAACACAGCAAGGATGGACAACAAAACTCCGTGGGAAACAATCAAATTATTTTTATTTGTATCAACTTAAAACAATGTACACTTTATTTAAAATGTAAGACATACAGTGTACATTTAGAACAATGTTAACCAAAAAATGACACAAAACAATTCTTTCAGTACTCTTCTATAATCCCATTCCATCTGTGAGAAGATATTTAAATTTAAATATTACCTTCAACAAATCTTTCTGAATAAACCAGTAGTCAAAAAACAACAGTTGGTAAATATTTTTGGTTTAATGGACTACACGTTTTTAACTACTTAACGTCAGTCTAGTGCAAAGCAATCACAGACAACATATAAATAAAAAGCAGGGATGTTTAGCAATAATCTTTGGTAAAAAACCGTAGGTATTTAGATAGGGAAATGTTATTTATCATCTTCTGGGATAAAGTATGTTTTGCACAATCATCAACTTATGAGAAAAAATTTAACTTTGGCTAAGAGAGCATCTGCATTTGTATAAAAATATATCTTCAAAAGACAGGTAAGTTCAGACACTTGATATATTCATATTTTGTTAGTGAAACTCACATAAATACTAGGTGTGGGTGGATTCAACTTGTCTTTAGGCAAGGGAGGGTATGGTGAAGTTGGTGGTCTTGGAGGTGGACATTTATCCAACAAAATATGACTATTAGACAATCCATTTTTGCCGAGATTCCTGGAAAATAATAAGCAGAAAAAATGTATCAGCTATTCATTAATTGTGAAAATAGAAAGTAAAAAAAAGAAACTGAAATTAAGGTTTAGGTATCAAGCATTCACAAAAATAAAATCATGCTTTGTTATTGGTATTCATTCAGGAAAATAATCAAAAAAGTAATGCTGGCAGATACTTTGATTTCTTCTATCATTTAAGGAAAACTAAGTGAAATACACTGTATATCCACATAACAAGTTATTGACAAAATTTTTCTAATTTTCCAATTTATTTTCGTGCCTGAAAAATATTAACATGTTTCACCTTTAGATTTTCTTCACTTAATGTTAACAGTACTTTGAACCAAAGATAGGATAAGGTAATAATCTCATACTAGGATTTGTCTCTTTTCCTAAATGTCTTAATTATTTACAGAATAACTTTTGAAAACTTTCGAATCCAGAAAGACCATTTGTTTTCTATTTTCAAAACTGAATTTCTGTGTAATTCCCTAATATCCAGGAAGACACCATTTATGTAATTTATGACATTTATGACAACTGTAATTTACGACACTAATATTTAAAATATGTAATTGTAGGCATTGGATTAATATTTTTCCTTTAATGAAAGATATTTTTATAAATTACAAATTCTTATAGTGTAGGCAAATTACTCCAAAATACAAACTTTTTTTTAGTAGAAGCACATTATAGGAATATTACTAAAGCTTTAAAATTAAAAAAACCAATCACCTCAAAACAAATACAGAAAACTGTTATGTCTTTGAAATCATTTAGACTGGGTTGCCTAAGTGGCTCAGTTGGTTGGGCATAAGGCTCTGTTTCAGCTCAGGTCATGATCTCAGAGGCAGTGGCATGGAGCAGGTACGGGGCTCCGCCCTGTTCTCTCTCTCCCTTCCCCCCCCATGTGCACATACTCTCTCTCCCTCACCCACTAAATGTTTTAAAAAAAAATGAAGACAGATTATCCTATTCAATTATTAAATTAAAAAATAATCAACGTGGGGTGCCTGGGTGGCTCAGTCCTTAAGTGTCTGCCTTCGGCTCAGGTCATGATCCCTGGGATCAAGCCCCGCAATCGGGCTCCCTGCTCAGCGGGAAGCCTGCTTCTCCCTCTCCCACTCCCCCTGCTTGTGTTCCCTCTCTCGCTGTCTCTGTCAAATAAATAAATAAACAGTTTAAAAAAATTAATCAATGTATTTAGATATGTAAGGAAAACAGCTCTTAAAAATATTACAGTTTCAAAGAATGTGGAAACTATTTTGGAGAGTAAAATATGCATCAGTAACTGCGTTAATGTAAGTACAGATTAGGATTTTAAAATTTCAGATCACATAATAACACAAATTAAAAGCAAAATTATCATTTCTTGATTAACTTTATTTTGCTAAGGAAAAAACTGAAGTTAGGCCTTCTGGGTAATGAAAACTAAGGCTTCAAGTGCAATCCCTATCAACTTTTCAGATGCCATATTAAATAGCCGTGAGGCTGCATAACCTATTCTTTTTTAACTATGACAAAGAGCTTCTGTTATTACAATTAAGAACTAAGTTTAAAATTACTGACTTGTTTTTAAAATAAAACAATGTGAAGACCTATATTAAAATAAATTTTACACTTAACTACTAATTAAGGTTAAATGTTAAATGAATAGGTCCCAGTATTGATCTATAAAAATATGATGACCTGTATGTTTACATTACAGTTAGATATGATACATTTTAAAGTTTTAAGATACAGTATTGATTCTAATTTATAAAATCCACAGAATACCTCCTTTTCACAAGTAAAAAATACCTGTCTGAAGCTGATAAAGGGAAAATTCAAGTATCTTCATTAGACTAATACATTAAGACTCAATACAATCTCTACATAATAAAGAAATGGTTTCAATGCTGAATTATGCATCACTTTATACAAAATACTATTCAGTCTGATTACAAAAATCTTGTTTCACAGAAAGAAATGTGATAGAATATAACCAATAATATACCAAAAAATATGGGTCAAGTATTAACATGCTCTTCATCTTCTAAGCCAATTTAATGTAGCACCAAGTTTAGCTATTCTCAATATGAAAAATGAGACTAGGTATAAGAAATGATAGCTAGTACAAGTCTGCCTCTACAATTCTGTAACAGAACAGATTATGGATATATAGAAACTCAAGCAATGTAAAGTAGAAATACATTTGAATAAAGAAAGAAAAAGATAAGGCATGCACAAGAGAGCCAAAACTAATTCAATCACTTGAATACTGAAGTTATAAACTAAACTCTTAAAAGCAGCAAGATACTGTAACTGCGACCAAGATGAACCAAACAATAGCACTTTAAAAATAACTATGACTTAAGGCGCCTGGGTGGCTCAGTTGATTAAGCGCCTGACTTTGGACTTCGCTCAGGTTATGACCCTGGAGGTTATGAAATTGAGCCTGGTGTCTGGCTCGGGGCAGAAGCCTGCTTGAGATTCTCTCCCTCTGCATCTGTCCCTCACCTCTCCCTAAGAAAATAAATTAAATTAAAAAAAATAAAAATAACCACAACCTTGAAAACTTCTGAGAACACAGACATGTAAGAAAACTCAGAACAAGTAATACAATGAAATTACATGGTAATTGCTTAATATATTTCTACCTATTCAAGTCAAAAGCTCTAAGAGCTCAGAACTAATTCATGTTTTTGTTAAGAAAGAAGCCACAAGTTTTTCTCTGCTAAAAATACAAGAAAGTCAACCCCAGGGCAGAAGTATAGGGTTGTGGACAATAAAAATAAATGAGTTTCTAAATAAGCATGTATCTGTAATTGTTCATGAGAAACTTTACTATAACAATCCAAACTGTAAGGGGAAGAAGGGGGGGTATATATAGGAATGATTAAGAGTTTCATTTTTTTTTTTTTTTAAGATTTTATTTATTTATTCGACAGAGATAGAGACAGCCAGTGAGAGAGGGAACACAAGCAGGGGGAGTGGGAGAGGAAGAAGCAGGCTCATACCGGAAGAGCCTGATGTGGGGCTCGATCCCATAACGCCAGGATCACACGCTGAGCTGAAGGCAGGCGCTTAACCGCTGTGCCACCCAGGCGCCCCTAAGAGTTTCATTTTTAAAGACTTCTTAAATCTTATTTAACTCTATTAGGGAAATCCATTATTATATGAAAATTATTTTTAAAACACCTTATTTAAATTTACTTTCAAACACATCATTTAGAACAAAAAATGAAAGGTGTTCTACAGATAAACGCTTATACAATTTACTTTTTTTTTCCTCCAGAAGTTACTCAATGAATTCATATTCTTATAAAGGAAGTATCAGTGTGAGAGCAACGAGGGAACTCTCACACTGATACTTCCTTTATAGGAATATGAATTCATCCTGAGCAGGATACGTCAATATCAATCAACAGAACTGCAAGACAGTTATCACCTGTCAACCTGGCTCTTTCTCAAAGCCTCAGAATAATTTTAACCTTAACTTTCAGATCCTGTTCTGTTATTCTCTTTCCTCTGTCCTTTATTTTCTATTTATTTTTCCCTTTCTGATTTCCAAATGAATGGTGGTGTTGAATGTGTCTTCAATACTAAATTAACACTTACACTGGAAAACTGAAAAAACCATGCAGTCACAGGTTTCTATACAGTGTCTTACAGATACTTGCAACTTTATTTCTAAATATTTTATTTTTAAGTAATCTCTACAGCAAATGTTGTGCTGGAACTCACAAGCTTGAGATCAAGAGTCACATATATTCTTCCAAATGAGCCAGCCAGTCACCCCAATACTTGCAATTTTAAAAAATAAAATTCATATCCGATGTAATGCAAAAGGCTTTTAAGTAGTTGCTATGCCAAAAACCAATCTCCAAGAAACTATTTTACCCAACACTGAATATTTACGGATATCTTGAAAATGAAATGCGGTTAAAATCTCTTATCTACCAAAAAAAATGAGATACCAATTTCATTTAACTGTAACTTTACATAAAATATTAGTTATTTCCATTACTCCACACCAGGTGGCTGCCAAGTACAAAGTACATAAAAATTTTAAATGTGCTATACTGTTTAACTTTGTCAGTGACACCCATTTAATGGCTGACTCACAATCCTAATAAAAGAATCTAAGTAACGCACGTCCAAACAAGTTTTAGGTAAAGCAAATAGAGAATACATAACAACTACCAGTTTCAAGAGAAGATTTACAGTGATTAAGCAAGAATTATTTTCAACGTTGAAATTCAAAACTTGTAGTAAACAAAATAGTCTAGGTAGTTCAAAATTACTTAAAAACAGCATGTATTTTCTATTTTACTTAATTTCATCAAGTTAGAACAATCTTTTTAAATTCCGATGTATTAAGTGTTCAAATTTCAAATGTTATGTAATATACATATTACAGAGCATTTCATATATGTGCCCTAAGCACTTACTTTATCTGAATTTTATTGTCTTATAAAGATAATTTATGAGTAAATTCAAGAAAGGAAGAAGATAATTTATTATTTAATTTAGGATTAGATTTTATTGTGTTTAGTATAAACAGAATAAAAACACTACATTAAAAACTTGTTATCAGGTTTCTTTTTGAGGTGCTAAAGTTCCTGTAAAATTGACTGTGGTGATAGCTGCACATATCTGGGAATATACTAAAATACCAATGAACTGTACATTTTTTTTTAATTTTTTTTTAAAGATTTTATTCATTTATTCGACAGAGATAGAGATAGCCAGCAAGAGAGGGAACACAAGCAAGGGGAGTGGGAGAGGAAGAAGCAGGCTCATAGCGGAGGAGCCTGATGTGGGGCTCGATCCCATAACGCTGGGATCACGCCCTGAGCCGAAGGCAGATGCTTAACCACTGTGCCACCCAGGCGCCCCTGAACTGTACATTTTAAATGTGATATATGTGAATCATACCACAGCAAAGCGTTTTTTAAAAAGATAAATTAAGATATGTAAGGGGGGAAATCTGGTGTCACAATAACAAAACAGTCTTCCTTGTTCTTTGATTCTTCATCTTTGTGGGAAGGCAAAAAGTTAAGAAAAAAATTTCTGAGAGTAGCAGAATATGGTTACCCTTAGCAGAATAGCTGACCATCTGTAATACTTCTTAGTTCTTTCAGCCTTTCGTCTTCTTCCTCCTATCCACTTTATAACCTCTCCTACAGTTAGACAAAGTGTTACCAAAAAAGAAAACACACAGTATAGTTTTCCAGACTTTACTGTTTTCTATCAAATATGATTTAATTCATTCTCAGACTTTATTTCCAAGAGTAAGGTCAATCATAGGGAAGCAAATAACTCAGATCACCAGCAGAACACAATCCTAGTTAAAAGCATGCCTCTCACGTAAAGCAGGCTGTAGAAAAAGGTTTTTCACATCTGATACATTGCTGAAGTATAACCATAATACGAAACGTAAAAAAGACCCTTTTGAAATTGTTATTTTAGATAAGTTACTATATCACAGTTTACATTTTTTCCTGAAACATAATTTCTATATAAAATCAAAATATTATTTCAGTTTACTGATTTGAACAGTAGTCAACCATTCCTATTTCGTGACAGATTTCCCATACTAACCTGCATGCTTTCAGAACTTCCGAGGAACTTGAGTATATGGACACAGACATTGATGGTATAATATGAGGACCAGGTTTTTGGCTAATTATAGGCAGGTCTGTTTTTATAGAGCTCTGTGAGTTCTCCAGACCCTCTCCATTAAGTGTATGTAACCTACTGTGAGGACTGTTAAGGCTGGAAACCCTGTGTGTAGCTGTCTGTTCAGTGGATTTTGGAGAAGGTGTTGTGGTAGAAATGACTGAAGAGGGTGAAGAGGCAACAGAATCATTAGTCTTTGTACAAATAGTGGGGTAAAAATTATTGACTTTGTCACAGGCTCCACTACCCCCACTGTCACTGGCTTTTCCAACCAACAAGGCAGAGACCTGAGGATTGTCTGAAATCTGTACATTTGGTGATGTGGAATCTCCATGGTTAGGACTACAAACAGGTTCTGCCATCAACTGCTGAACATGATTAGAAAGTCCTTTGACACCGGCACAGCCATTAGGTTTGTCTCCAACATGCCTGCTTATTTCAGGCACCAAGGATCGATTTCCTGAAGGTTTGCTCTCTTTGGTAAAGGTAATGCCTTGTTGTCCACCTGAGGTAGGAATATGAGAGGAGAGGTGATTGAGAGCAGCTCCCTGTGTTACTGAATTGCTAGGCAGAGTTCGAATTCCAGTCTGTTTCTGAATAGCAGTGCTAGCTGCCTGGAGATACTGGGCAGGCCCAGTGGAAATGGGAGGTTGTTCATCATTAGGTCCTGCCAAATGTGAACTCTGACCTTTGTGAAGACCCTTGGAGGAAAAAGAAAGAAAGAAAGAAAGAAAGAAATTACCAAGATTTGTTTGAGTCTATTATTTTGCAAACTGAGGATACATATACAGAACAGTAACTGAGGATTAAAAATATTTTATGAACCACAAAAATAAGCAATTAAATGTGCAATGTAACTTAATCCAAAACCTAGAATTTATTTTAGAGTTTCCATAACCCACTGATTAACATGGTTAGAATCTTTGGCAAAAATTAGATAACTAGACTGCATAATTTGTTTGTATTAGTGTGCCAAAATATTTCTTCACATAAGGCTTTAAGAATTTTTAATGCTCATTTCTGTTACATACATTTTCATGTTTAGAGAAATGTATCTGTAAATTTAGATATGGGAAAAATACAGTCATTATCAAGTGAAGCCGTTAACACAAACTAAATGGCACAAGTCACTTATCTAAACAGTATTATAAATTTAATTCAGAACGTGTACTTAGTAAACCTTTAAAATTATCAGTGACCCTATACAAAAATCTAGCAAGTATTCTTCATCCAAAAAGCAAAAACTATTAAATCTCTGAATATATTTCAAGAAATAACTTACATGGATTACCATATTCTCACCCTCAGCCCTCATAACCCACAAACATTTTATGTGCTGTTCTCACTAATTACTCAAGAATTGATGCACTTTTACTTAAATTCTCAAGATTAGCAGACTACATGGAGAATGTGAGGGCATTATTATGGGATAGTTTACCAAAATCATTAAGTTTTGAACAAAAGGGAAGTTATATATGGAATTGAAATATACAATGAATTAAATTAATTTTACCTGGTTGAACTGCTCTAAAAAGATTCTCATTTTGTTTTACTGAGTAATGAAGCAACACTGATTAATACAGAATAAGAAAACAATAATTTAATACTTCCCAAGCTACTCTAATAGACCATGAAAACTACTAACTTCTTTTGAGTTAGAAATACAATTATACACTAATATATTTTTAATATAAAACTCTGTATGGAGTTAAACCTTAAAACCCTAGAGAGTATCTTAGAATTGGCAATTCTAAGTTCGTAATTAATTTAGCAACAAGGCAAAGACCTTCTGCTTTCATATGAAATGGAATTAAGTTATATGCACAGTAAAGTCAGTTTTATGTATTAAAATCTGCCAGCATGCTGCTGCTCTTAAGTTTTATCATCTAAAACACCCTAAACTAACAATATATTTTAAATCAAGAATATCACTTACATTTTATCTACTTTAATACTGGGCACATTAAAAATGACATAAATTAAGAGTATAAAAGGACACTCTAGCTTGAAATAAATAAAATAAAAGATCAATGGAGTAGTTAGGATAAAATCCTTAAAATTCTTATTGTATAAAATCAGTTTTCATAAAATAACAGTAGCAAATATTGTAATCTAATCAACGCTCAAAATATTCAGAAGTGGGTAGGCAATTAAAAAATGAATTCAGCATCATCAAAACTGACACTCAAATTTCAAAAAGTAGTAATTTTATTACTTCTCTATAGATCAAAGTACCTTGAGCTTATTAATTCTTTTAAAGGGAAACCATGGTACAGTGAAAGTAAAGAAGGACTTGAGAACTGACTGCAATTTTCAGTGTATTCCTCAACCCATACTGAACAGATAGCCAATATAAGCTTGATGGACTACAGTTACAATGTTGGTCATAATAAATTAGTTCACCCCAACGTATAAGCACAAAGGGAAAATTTTCAGGAGATCAGACTAAAAGTTAAAACTAGAGATAAAAACAAGATCATGGCTGTGGACAAACAAATTCAGAAGTTCCTCAACAAGCAACTCACTATAAAAAACATAAATTGAGAAAAAAACAAACATTAAACACAATAGTTATAATACAGACTTTAGGTGAACAATATTCAATAGAAAAAAGGGCTGAACTTTGAGGAATAGGCCCCCAAAGCCATACTGAAAGAAAAAAAAAAGGCAAAACACTTCTGTATTAATACAAAAAATCTTGTTTCAAACTCAGGAAATTTACAAAACCCTAACGAAAATAAACACACACACACACAAAAAACCCCTGCAACTGATACATCAGAATAAAATATCTGCAAAAACATACAAAGAGAAAACCCAAAAGCCCAAAGAAAATGACTCACCACAATAAAATGCAAGAATGGTAAGAGAAACAAAATACTTGTCATAAAAACTTTAATCCAGATAACAATGGGATGAAAGGTTCAAAGTACTCATAAGAAAATAAATGGCAAGAATATTCAATAGGGAAAAGACCAGTCTCAGTCTCTTCAGCAAATGGTGTTGGCAAAACTGAATAGGTACCTGCAAAGAAGTGAAACTGGGACACTTTTTTATACCATACACAAAAATAAACCCAGTAAGAGATTAAAGACCTAAAGGCAACACCTGAAACCACAGAATTTGTAGAACAAAAAACATATTAATTCATAAGTGTCAGTCACAGAAATATTTTTCTGGATACGTCTCTTGAGGCAAGGGAAACAATAGTGAAAAGGAACTATGAGGACTTCATCAAGATAAAAAGCTTTTGCACAGCAAAGGAAAGAGTCAACAAAACAGACAATCTACAGGATGGGAGAAGATAATCTGCAAATGATATACCTGATGAGTGGTTAGCAACTAAAATTTATAAATAACTCAATACCAAAATCCCAAAAGTCTGACTTAAAAAATGGAAAGAGGACCTGAATAGACATTTTTTTAAAGAAAACATCAGATGGCCAACAGACACATGGAAGGATGCTCAACATCACTCATCATCAGGGAATAACAAAACCACAGTGAGGTATCATCTCATACCTGTCAAAATGGCTAAAATCAAGAGACACAAAATAACTAACCATGGTAAAGGCATAGAGAAAGGCATAGAGAAAAAGGAACTCTCATGGACTATTGACAGGAATGTAAATTGGAACAAACGCTGTGGAAAGAGTATGGAGGTTCTTCAAAAAATTAAAAATAGAAATGTCACATTATTCAACAATTCCACTACTAAATGTTTACCCACAGAATACAAAAACACTAATTGGAAAAAATAGATGCTCCCTATTTTTACTGCAGCATTATTTATACAATAGCCAAATTATGGAAAGAATCAAAGAGTCTATCAATAGATGGATGGATAAAAACCATGTAACATAAAAATACACAATGGAATACTATTAATCATAAAAAGGATGAAATCCTGTCATTTGTGATGGCATTGATGGACTTAAAGGGTATTATGTTCAATGAGGTAAATCAGAGAAAGACAATATTTTATGATTTCACCTACATGTGGAATATAAAAAGCAAAACAAATGAATAAATAAACAAACAGAAATAGACTCAAATACAGACAATAAAGCAGTGGTTGCCAGAGGGAAGGGCTGTACCATGAGAGGCAATATAAGTGAAAAGGATTAAGTAGTACAAACTTCTAATTATAAAGTACATTACAGGATGAAAAGGACAGGATAAGATATATAGTAAAGAATATTGTGTAACTACGCATGGGGACAGAAGGGAATTGGACTTACTATGGTGAGCACTGTGTAATACATAAATTGTAGAAGCACTATATCTGTATACCTGAAAGTAATATAACATTGTATGTGAACTATACTTAATGCTTAAAAATGCACACCAGTAATACTGGTGAGTTTCTCCCAATATTTAAGGAAGAAATTATGCTAATGCTCTACAATTTGCCCCAGAAAACAGAAGCTGAGTGAACATTTTAACTATGCTTAATTAGGCCAAGATAATGATTACCCTAACAACAACACTGAACATTTTAAGACATCACCAAAGATGTTACAAAAAGACAACACACACAAAAAGTATGTCTTATAAACACAGGTGCAAAAATCCTCAACAAAATATCAGCAACTCAAATATAACTATGTATAAAAAGAATTATATACCATGGCCAAGCAGGATTTATCCCAGGTATGCAGGCTGATTCAACATTACAAAACCAATCATTGTTATCCATCATATTAAAAGACTGAAAAACCAAAATAATATGATCATAACAATTGATATGCATGGTAAAATTATTCCCTGTAAACCTGGAAGACTGAGGAACTTCCTCCACCTGGTAAGAATACCTAGAGAAAGACTATATCTGCATTATATGAAGGGTGAGTAACCCAAAGCCTTCCCCAAGATCAGGAACAAAGCATGGATGTTCCTACTTAAAACTTTTAGCATTGTGCTAAAGTCTAGCTAATGCACTAAAGCAAGGATATAAAAGGGAATCAAATAAAAAGAAAGAAAAGAAGGGGCGGGGCTCCTGGGTGGCTCAGCCACTAACTGTCTGCGCCACTTCGGGCTCCCTGCTCCGTGGGGAGCCTGCTTCTCCCTCTCACACGCCCCTTGGTTTTGTTCGGTCTCTCGCTCTGTCAAATAAATAAATAAAATCTTAAAAAAAAAAAAAAAGAAGGGGCGCCTGGGTGGCTAAGTGGGTTAAGCATCTGCCTTCGGCTCAGGTCATGACCCCAGGGTCTTGGGATCAAGCCCCGTGTCAGGCTCCCAGCCAGTGGGGAGCCTGCTTCTGCCTCTCTCCCCAACTCGTGTGTGCACGCTCTGCTCTCTTTCTCAAATTAATAAAAAGGGGCGCCTGGGTGGCTCAGTCGTTAAGCATCTGCCTTTGGTTCAGGTCATGATCCTGGTGTCCTGGGATCGAGCCCTGCATCAGGCTCCAGCCCGCATCAGGCTCCTCTGCTGGGAGCCTGCTTCTTCCTCTCTCACTCCCACCATTATTTTTCTGAATGCTGACAAAATGATTCTTAGGTGTATATGGAAAAACAAAACGTCCAAAATAGCCAACACAATCTTGCAGGGAAAAAACAAAGATGTAGAACTACACTATTTGATTTTAAGACTTAATATAAAGCTATATTAATCAAAGAACTATGGTATGGGCAAACTCATCAAGGGAATAAAACAGAGCCTAAAAATAGACTCACATAAATGTACCAAACTGCTCTGTGATAAAGGAGCAAAAGCATTTTTACAATGGAGCAGATACATTCTTTTCAATAAATGATGCTGGAACAACTAGACATTTAAATTTTTTAAAATGAACTTTTACACTAATCTTACACCCTCCACAAAAAGTTAACTGAAAGTAGATCACAGACCTAAACGTAAAATGCAAAAGTGTAAACTCCATGATTAACATAGGGGAAAATCTAGATACCTCAGCCATGTCAAGACTTTGTAAGACAATCATGAAAGAATTGACATGCTAGACCTCCAATAAAATTAAAAACTTCTGCTCTGTAAGAGGCACTGTCATAGAGTGAGAAGAAAAGCAGGAATTGGGAGGAAATATTTACAATATTCACATGTGATTAAGGACTATTAACTACAGAAGGAAAAAAAATGTAACACCCAACAATAAGAAATTAATCCAACTAAAAAATGGGCAAAAGATCTGAACACATGCCTCACAAAGTTAATATATACGGTATGAGAAAATGCTTCAAAACACATTAGAGAACTGTAAAATTAAAAAATGAAATACCACCGTATCCCTATTAGAATTACTAAAGTCCAAAACTATGAAGGCCATAAACCCAAATGTCCCTCTAAATTTTGTATGTTTAAAGTTAATCCACAATATGATGATGTCTGGATATGGGATCTTTAGGAAATCATTAGGTAGTACCTTCAAGTAAGAGATTAGAAGTCCCCTTATAAAAAAGACCCCAAAGTCCTGGATGGAGCTCCGCATTGGGATCCCTGCTGAGCAGGGAGTCTGCTTCTGCCTCTGGCTCGTGTGCTCTCTCTCAAATAAGTAAAATCTTAAAAACAAACAAACAAACAAAACCCCAACACCACCAAAAACAACAACAACAAAAAAGGCTCCAGAAAGTGTCTTCATTCCTTCTGCCACTTGAGAACAGGGAGAAGAAAGCTGTCTATGAACCAGAAGAAGGCCCTCAACAGATACCAAATCTTCTATTACCGTGATCCTGAATTTTCCAGCCTCCTTAACTGTGAGAAAGAATTTTCTGTTGTTTATAAACTACCCAATGTATGGTACTTTGTTTTTATCTGTCCAAACTAAAAACTTTCATGTTGAAATGGATCATCAAATGCTGGGAATAGCTAGAACAAAAAACAGACTCATTCATTACACGTGGAAATGGAAAATGGTCCCAATGGTTTACAAGATAATTTGTTAGTTTTATACAAAACTAAACATTCTGTAATGAGTGGCAATCATGTTTCTAGGTTTTCACCCCCACGCATTGAAAACTTAGTGTCCATACAAACTGCATATAAATGTTTATAGTAGCTTTACTCATAACTGAAAAAACGTACACATAACCTTTATTTTTCCTTCGTAAGTGAACGGATAATAAACTCTGGTAAATTCAAACTATGTAATATGATCAGTAATGAAAAACAAAATGACTATCATGTCAAAGAAAGACATGTAAGAACCTAAAATGCATAATGGCAAGTGAAAGAAGCCATTCAAAAAAGGCCAATATCCTGTACTTATTTCAGCTATATGACCTTCTGGAAAAGGCAACAATATAGAGATAATAAAAATGTTACTGGGACAGGTTCAGAGGAGTCAAAAATAAAGAGACAGAACGCAGGATATGTTTACCCTGTAAGTATGAATCTACTTTGTGTGATACTATAAAGGTGAATATATGCCATTATCAACATGTAAGAACCATTACAATATATAATCTAAAGGAAAGAAATCAATGTAAATTAAAGGGTTTAGTTAATAACAGTGTATTAATAATCCCTTATCATCTGCAATTATCATGTCACACTACTACAAGATATGAAGGATAGGTGAACCTTAGGATGGGGTAATTTTGGAAGCTTTTAGTACACTCTGCTCCATTTTCTATAAACTTAAAAGTGCTCTACAATGTAGTCTTTCAATTAAAACTTTTGTAAAATTTAACACTTAAAATTCTTAAACAATTATGAATTATTTAAAATTAACTTTCATAGATAAAATCATTCATTAAATTTTATTTCTTTTTCTTCTCAAAATATACACAACCCAAAGAAAAATTATTTAAGAGCAAACAAAGCAGCTAATCTTTTACCTGAGTGGAGTTAGACAGCTGTTTTCTCCATGGCTCTTCTGTGCTGCTGGTCAGGTTTGTGCAGTTATGAGGTAGAGTGAGTATGTTTGGCTGCAGGTAAGGCACATTTCCATTACTTCCATTTCCTGTTACATAATTATTGCCTACTAAAATAGTGTCTGTACTCTCTAATGATTTTGATGTGCCAAAAGGAGCACAGCCTCCAGCAAATGGTCCACTGGCCAAAGGCTTTTCAAAACAAGCAGAGCGTACTTCTGGTTGAGAGACACTAGGTTCTCTAGGCAGAGTAGAATGTGGTTGCTGGCTAGAGATAAAGTTTGTAGGCAGTGATGAGTTAGCTATTGGCCCATTAGGAATTCCAGTAGTTTGTCCTGTCTGTCCCATCTTCAAAAACAAAAAAGAAAAACCTGCTTGTGTGACTTTGAAAATGTGTAATCGATACATCCCTTTATATATTATAATATTTAATATCTCTACGTTAAAAAACATACATTTCAAAAATGAAACATGGGTAAAGCAAAAATCTTTTTCATGATATACTCAAAGAAAATTCTTTAATTAGTGCTATAAGGGCAAAAGAAAGCATCTTAAAATAATCGATTAGTCAGTAAATTACAGACCTTATTTTATATCATGAAGTAGGGGATTTCAAACTTCCATTCATTACATTTATGCCAAATCCTTGATAACAAACTCTCCTTTAAAAACATCACCTCAAGATGGGATATTTTAATTCTAAAATAATAAGTCCATAGAACACATCTGAAGTATTACTCCCCCCAAAAAAAAGAAAGAAAAAAGGAAATATGAAGTGTTTTGTTTTAAATTAATTTATGGCTATTAAAAAAACAAAACGTGTCCATTAGTAGTATTTAAAGCTCAGATATATAATTCCGTGTTTTGTTTTGTTAAGTATGCTCCAAGCCCAGCCTGAGACCCAATGCAACGCTCAAACTCACCACCCTAAGATCAAGACCTGAGCCGAGATCAAGTTGGATGCTTAACTGACTGAAATACCCAGGCGCTCCCATATATAAAAATTCTATTCAATATGTGTAGAAAGTAGATATGATGATTAAAATATACTCTCAAATTATATTGTACTCAGGAAAAAAATTTAATAAATTATTACAATAAAAATAACATACATACTTGTTGCATTACGACAAACTGACTTTCCAACTGTTCCAGCATCAGTTTCTGTGCTGCATTTAAATTATCTCTATTTGCACGCAGCTGTTCCAAGTGCTAGAAAAATAAAAAGAATACAAAGATAAACTTAAGAAATAGGAGCCTGTCAGGCAACCTGTCACTGGAAAAAAGAAAACTCAGAACCTCTGTGTAGTCAAATGTAGGATTTCTAACCTTACGTAATCAATTCCAAAATGCAATCTGTCCAGAAATCTAAGAAAGGAAGATTAAAAACAAAGTTCATCAGAAGCTTTTTAAATAACAAAAATGTGGTATAAAAAAGTGTTTTTTTTTTTTTTTTTTAAGATTTTATTTATTTACGTGACAGAGAGACAGCCAGCGAGAGAGGGAACACAAGCAGGGGGAGTGGGAGAAGAAGAAGCAGGCTCCCAGCGGAGGAGCCTGACGTGGGACTCGATCCCAGAACGCCAGGATTACGCCCTGAGCCAAAGGCACATGCTTAACGACTGCGCTACCCAGGCGCTCCTAAAAAAGTGCTTTTAAAAGCAGCATTGTTGGTAATAGAAATAATGGAAATGACCCAAAAAGCCCAACAACAGGAATCTGGTTAAAGAATGGGTGGCCTCCATGAAGCCTCAAAACATTTTAAACCCATTAAAAAAACAATGAAGCAATACATACACATGAAAAGATTTTGAAGATAATCTGTGTAAGAAACAAATAGCAAGGTTCGGAAAATATATACACTTTATTTGTTTAAAAGAAAACAAAAAAGGGGTGCCTGGGTGGATCCGGTTATGATCCTGGGGTCAGGCCCCATATCAGTTTCCCTGCTCAGCAGGGAGCCTGCTTCCCCGTGGGGCTCCCCCCCCCTTCTAACCCTGCTTGTGCTCACTCTCTCTCTGTCAAATAAATAAATAAATAAAGCCTCAAAAAAAAGAAAGAAAGAAAAAGGAATCTATGGGACAGCCATATTTTTTTGTGCATGTACAACGTATCTCTAGAAAAAATGCAAAAGAAGCAATTATTACCAGTTATTTGTAGGAAAAGGAAATTAAGTACTTAGACTAAGGAACAAGAACAATCCCTTAATCTACACACCCTATATTTTCTAATAACTCTTGCATTTCAAACACAAATGTATTAAGGATAAAATGTAAAAAGGATAAAATGATTTATGAACTGTTACTCTAAAGATGTGGGCTCATAATACCTCTCTACTAATTAATTTCATTTACTGCCATTCAATTTTAAGAATTAATGCCTAAAAAAGGTTAAAGCTTATCCTCTGCTTTAAAATATGGGAGAAAATATGTCAAAAGAATATTTCAAACCACAGGCCTCTGGTCACTTAATCTTTTTTTTTTTTTTAAAGATTTTATTTATTTATTTGACAGAGATAGGGACAGCCAGCGAGAGAGGGAACACAAGCAGGGGGAGTGGGAGAGGAAGAATCAGGCTCCCAGCAGAGGAGCCTGATGTGGGGCTCGATCCCACACGCCGGAATCACGCCCTGAGCCGAAGGCAGACGCTTAACCACTGTGCCACCCAGGCGCCCCAACCACAGGCCTCTGGTCACTTAATCTTTGATAAAGGAGGCAAGATATCCAATGGGAAAAAAACAGTCTCTTCAACAAATGCTGTGGAAAAACTGGACAACCACATGTGAAAGAATGAAACTGGATCACTTTCTTAGACCACACACAAAAATAAACTCAAATGGATTAAAGACATAAATGTGAGATCTGAAACCATAAAAATCCTAGAAGAGAGCACAGACAGTAACCCTTTTTCTCTTTTTTAAAGATTTTTTTCTTTAGACAAAGAGCACATGTGTAGCACGAAGGGGCAGCGAGAGGGGGAGGCAGTCTGAAGCAGATTCTGCACTGAGCACAGAGCCTGACACAGGGCTTGACCCCACAACCACCAAGATCATAACTTGAGCTGAAACGAAGAGTTGGACACCCAACCGACTATACCACCCAGGCACCCCGAGACAATAACCTTTTGATATTGGCCACAGCAACTTCTTAATAAATATGTCTCACACGAGACACGGGAAATGAAAGTAAAAATGGGGGCGCCTGGGTGGCACAGCGGTTAAGCGCCTGCCTTCGGCTCAGGGCGTGATCCCAGCGTTCTGGGATCGAGCCCCACAACAGGCTCCTCCGCTATGAGCCTGCTTCTTCCTCTCCCACTCCCCCTGCTTGTGTTCCCTCTCTCGCTGGCTGTCTCTCTCTCTGTCGAATAAATAAATAAAATCTTTAAAAAAAAAAAAAAAAAGAAAGTAAAAATGAACTACAGGGACTTCAACAGGATAAAAAGCTCTTGCACAATGAAGGAAACAATCAAGAAAACTAAAAGGCAGCCTACCAGATGGGAGCTAATGAAAATGAGATATCCGATAAAGGGGTAGTATCCAAAACGTAAAAAGAACTTATCAAACTCAACACCCAAAAAAACAAAAAAAAACAGTCAATAAATGGGCAGAAGACACAGACATTTCTCCAAAAACATCCAGGTGGCCAACGGACACATGAAAAGATGTTCAACATCACTCATTATCAGAGAAATACAAATCAAAACCCCAACGAGATAATACCTCAAACGTGTCAGAATGCTAAAATCAAAAGCACAAGAAAACAACAGGTGTTGGGGAGGATGCAGACAAAAACGAACTGTCCTGCATCACATTGGTGCACTCACACTGGAAAACATTATGGACATTCATCAAATAATTAAAAACAAAAGTACCCTATGATTCAGCAGTCATATAGGTATTTACCCAAAGAATTCGAAAACATTAATTCAAAGGGATATTCAATGGTATAGAAGCACCCCAACTGTCCATCGACTGATGAATGGATAAAGAAGATTTGGTATATTTACAATGGAATTTGGCCATAAAAAACAAAGAAATCTTGACATTTGCAGTGACATGGATGGAGCTAGAAACAACTACACTAAGTGAAATAAGTCCATCAGAGAAAGACAAATACTATATGATTTAACTCATATATGGAACTTAAAAAAGCAAATAAATGAGCAAAGGGAGAAAAAAATGAGACACAAAATAAGAAACAGACTTTTAATTATAAACCAACTGATGATTACCAGTGAGGAAATGAGTTAAATAGATGATGGAGATTAAAGTTCACACTTATGATGAGCACAAGGTGATTTATAGAATTGCTGAGTCTCTATATTGTATACCTGAAACTCTGTATGTTAAAACTACGTGGAATTTTTTTAAAAATTAAAAAAAAAAAAAAAAGATTTCATACCTGTAATTTCTGTGGTGTCAAATACCATGAATGAACTTGCTGTTGTACTGGAGTAAGTGAAACAGCTCTATTCCAGTTCTCAGAACTATTCTGAGGAAAATTTATTTAAAAAAATTAAGGAATATTTGGTTAAATTCACACACTAATAATTATAACAAGTGAGACATCAAATGACTAGGAATTGGAACATTTGCACATCATAGGACTTAACTATTTAAATTATTTTAAAAATATTTTTAAATGCATAATCAATTTGGAAGCTTACTAATTTGAAGCATACACTGTTCTTTAACTCCACCTAAAAAGCCTGTTACAAAAATCATGTCTCAAACAGCTAAGAAGCTGTCCATTAAGTAGGATATAAGTGTGTTAAGTTTATAAAAGCAAGAAATGAATACAATTACATGTTCAAGTACCTATCACTACCTTCCAAATTTAAATGATGCTTATGTAATTGACGTAGAAAATGCTGTTTAGGTAACAGCAAAACTGTGAAAATCCTTCACTCCTGTTGTACACACGTTGAAAAAATACATGACAGACAAAATTTCAGAAGATGTAGAGCTTCATTTTTTATTGGGATTTTCCATTTCTCTAAATATATATATAAATATAAATATATATATATAAATATATATATATATATTTATATATATACCTTTGTTGGACTAGATGTTCTTTTCTTCTTGGCAGGACTGGATGGGCCATCTACTTGGCTAGAAGTAATCATATGTACTGGCAAGGACTGCTGTGAAAGTGATATTTGACTGAGGCCTAATACAGGTTCGATACTTGGATGATGAGCTCTGTAAGCCTATGGATCACAGAAGACAAAAATATGGTTCCATATATTCAAAATTCATTCCTTCAAATTATAAAAATTTACAAGCTGCATACTTTTCAAAGCTTTGTGGACATCATGGATAGTGATAAAAATCACACTGAATGAATCATTAATGGAGGAGTGTGTACCTTCTTTTGAAGAACTTTTCAATATACCACTGTATAATAGTCCATTTAAGAAAAGACCCTTTTGAATTTATGAGAATATATAAAGGTTTTGAAATTGTTATCCCAAGTTTCTTCCCATTTCAGAGGAAGTTTTATTTTTACTTTATAAATTTTATTTATTTTTTTAGTAATCTCTGCACCCAACGTGGGGCTGGAACTCATGGCCCCAAGATCAAGAGTTGCATGCTCTTCTGTCTGAGCCAGCCAAGTGCCCCAAAGAGAGTTTTGTTTTGATCTAAAATCCCTTGCAATTAAATTTGAAGAATTTTTATTAAAAAAAAAAAAAAGCCAATCCTGTACTTAGTAATATAATTTTGATCACTACAAATTGGAAAGAACCCTTAAAGCTGGGCACCTACAGAAGATAACCCAACTTCTCACCTGCTGTGCTGTGTTCATGGCACCCTGCCTGGAGGTAAGCTCTGCGGGTATTGGTAGGCTCCACGCCTCCTCAATACTAGGAAGTAATTTAGATTTATTCTGTAGACTACCTTGTGGAAGGTTACACAACTGAGCCTAGGAAAAATTATGTAAAAAGCAAATTTAACACAGGCCTACTTGAGTAAGAGCAAGTCCACTAAATCTTCCTCAATGTTACAGGTATTTATTTCTTAAAGAAAACAGAGACTAAATTTGGGGGTTTTGATATATGCTGCGTATAAAGAGGGCAACCAGAATATACTCATGTGAGTCAGAACAAAACAAATTTCTCTTTTTCAGAAATCTCACAGATCTCATGAAATTTCAATCAAGAGTGGAAAACAATGTTTGTGTTCTTTTCTCTAAAAAGCTATAACTTAAAAATGTAGATAGCACACAAAAAAATCATGCAAATTAATGTGTATCAACAAAGTAAATGTGCAAAAGAACACTGTAAATACTGCATCTTTTACTTTAAATGAAAAGTAAAATATCACAAAATATTAAAAATTATGAAAAAAAAGTTACTGACATGAAAACAAAAAAAATAGACACACTTTCCAGCCACCCTCCTCGTGACAGTTATCATATGGAAAATCATTTAAAATAAGCTATTTCGATATTTACCTGTAAAAATTTAATTCTTCCTGCAAGTGTAGAGGTATTACTACAACTTTTGCTTCTAGTTGCATTTAAGTAGCATTTAATGGCATCCTGAGGTTGGTTGCAGGATTCATAGAGAGTGCCTAGGTCCATCCAAGCTGCTGCATGCCCATGATCCAATTGTACGGCACAAATATAGGCCTGTAAAGCATCCATAGGTTGATTTTGCTGCTGATAGAGCACACTGAAAAGAGAAAAAGTTGTCTGAAACAGAGTATAATAGTAATACACAGTGTATTACATGTGTTAAAATGAATTTGTTTATCTATGAAAATACTATTAATTCTATATACAGAAGGCTTACCCTATTGAACACCATGTATCTGCACTTGCTTCTGATTTATCAATAGATTGCCTGTAAGATATAAAGGCATCCTGAACTTTCCCAATACTTGAATAACACCTGAAAGGGAGGAAAAAATTGTGTGTATTTGGGTATGGGTATACAGAAACGGGTACAAGTATAAATATATATGAAGTATTCCATTAATATTTAAGTTAAGTATATTTATTTCTCAAAATGATGTATATCAGAAATTTAAAAACCTACTATATATGTGTGCATACATGCTTACATATACAAAAACATAATATAATCTACATTGTAATTTGCCATTAAATGAACTTTCTTTCTTCTAAGTGTTAGTATATGTTATGCCAATGAACGTTACTGAAAACATTACCAAATTTGTTCAATGCCATAATATTCAGGATTAAGCACACAGGTCTCTATTTATATGCAGTTTGTATTCAGGTTTCCTTTAGACCAAGAATAAAGGTATAAAACACACAAAAAAAACCCCACTAAATGACAGTAATCTGCATTTTTCTTTATAAACTTACAACATTCAGAACAAATATTCCTTAATTCATGAAAATTTCAAAAGTGAGATACAGTTAATAACAAACTGAATGTGAAAAACAGCATAAATATCTTAATTATCTAATTTAATAGGTACTTTATTTTATTTTTTTTAATTAAGCAGGGCTTGAATTCATGACCATGAGCTGAAATCAAGAGTCAGATGCTTAAGCAACTGAGTCACCTACACAGTTCTAATTTAGGTATTTTAAATAACATACATTTTAATCTTAGTTTTTAAAAAGTAGTTATATTAAGAAATATTAAATGCAAAGGACAGTATATGGTAACTTTATCAAACAATCAACTAACCAAGAACAAGACAGAAAACAACAAAAATACCAAACACCACAAAACTTATATACAGTGAATTAAAGAAAGACTGTCCTACAGGTTAGCTGCTGCAAAAGGAAAACTTTACTATAGAAATCACAGTCAACAAGTAGTTTTGTTTTTAAATTTATTTTAAGACACAGAAATTATTTGAATATATCTTTCCATGAACTTTTTGTGTAATTTTATTCCTTATGGCACTGGGAGATACAAAACAGCAAGAAATGTTTTAATACCTTTATTGTCTAGACACTCTATGTTGAGCACTACTATTAGTAATCTAAATTTTACTAGGTCATGTAACCCAAATGATTGGGAACCACAGATTATAGTAGAAAAGATGACAGAGGGCATTTCACATAAACAAAAATTAATCTACAAATGGAAAAAAATTTTTTTTAAGATTTTATTTATTGGACGGAGAGACACAGCAAGAAAGGGAACACAAGCAGGGGGAGTGGGAGAGGGAGAAGCAGGCTTCCCACAGGGAAAGTGGGAGAGGGAGAAGTAGAATTCCCACTGAGCAAGGAGCCCTGGGATCATGACCTGAGCAGAAGGCAGATGCTTAACAACTGAGCCACCCAGGTGCCCCACGCAAATGGATTCAACTGTGATCAACTTGAGTTTGTCCTTCTAAAAAGGCAAGAGTCATGACAAAAACACTCCAGAAACATTAAACTTCTAACAATGTGTAAACTGAAAAATTAAAGACTGAATGAAAATAAATTTGGCACAAGGCTGGTACAAACACGTGAGCCAGAATTATAGTGGAAGTAATGAGACTGTTTAAAAAAAATAATACCAAATTACTGATAAAGACTCCGGGACTGGGGCGCCTGGGTGGCTCAGTCGTTGGGCGTCTGCCTTGGGCTCAGGGTATGATCCTGGTGTTATGGGATCGAGCCCCACATCAGGCTCCTCTGCCTGCTTCTTCCTCTCCCACTCCCCCTGCTTGTGTTCCCTCTCTCTCTGGCTTTCTCTCTGTCGAATAAATAAATAAAATCTTAAAAAAAAAAAAAAAAAAACTCCAGGACTTCACCACATACAACTGTTTCTAAAATTTACTCAGTATAAAAAGGTAAATTATTGTGAAAAAAATAAAGTAGCTGGTTTGAGAAAGAACGTGATAAATGAGCTTTTATTTACTTTTTAAAAAGACTTTTATGCATTTGAGAGACACAGGGAGAGAGAGCGCGTGAACAGTGGAGAGAGGGAGAAGCAGGCTCCCTGATCAGCAAGGAGCCCAACAAAGGACTCCATCAGAACCCTGGATCATGACCTGAGCCAAAGGCAGACACTTGGGGCGCCTGGGTGGCACAGCGGTTAAGCGTCTGCCTTCGGCTCAGGGCGTGATCCCGGCGTTACGGGATCGAGCCCCACATCAGGCTCCTCCGCTATGAGCCTGCTTCTTCCTCTCCCACTCCCCTGCCTGTGTTCCCTCTCTAGCTGGCTGTCTCTCTCTGTCAAATAAATAAATAAAATCTTAAAAAAAAAAAAAAAAACAAAGGCAGACACTTAACCAACTGAGTGAGCCACCCAAGTGCCCCAATACAGGAGCTTTTAAAAGATGTTTTGGTGTGTAGGTTTCTAATGTTCAATAAACAGAAGTGGACATCAAGCAAGTTCAGAATCTTTACAAATCTTAATCTGCAATTCACCCATATGAAAGAGAGGCTTAAGAACACGGGACGCATATAACAAGTGAGGGAAAAATAAACCGGAAGGATGACTAATTTGTGGGTTGACAGCAGAAGAAACACCAGTAAAGGAAACAGAAAGTGATTTTAGAGAGCGCATAAAACCTGTATTGGACAGAGAATTAAAAAGAGAGTTAGCAGTAACTGGAACAAGGACAGAAATCAGAGATGTCGTGAATAGCATGAGGAAAGTATTTTTTTTAAAACAAAATCAAATTTCAGATTATCTGACACATTTGCCTAAATGCCAGGAGAAATAAGAAATAATTTCCGAAACCTACATTTTCACATCCCATTTTTAAAAGTCAAAAGAGAATGTCAATGTGCCCAAGTACTAGTGCCTGACTCCAATCACCAAGAAGTGTTCCCCTAATACAACTTGTTTAGGTTCCTTTAAGGTAGGCTGACCTCTAATAGAAGCAGTACCAAGGAAACTTGAGTTCCAGCTCTTTCTGTGACATTTTATGAGCCTTAAGAAAGTCAGTTTACTTCTCTGGACTCATTTCCATCATGTGTAAAATGAGAGGATGAACGAGCTGGCTGCCTGATCACTCCAAAGCTTAAACAGTTCCGTTACTGTGGGAGACTATTAACAGAGCCTTTTACCAGTGTGAGTATAACTGTAGTACTGTAGTACCGTGTCACCATCTCACTTTTTCTTTTTTTAATTTATTTGAGAGAGAGAGAGAAAGAGTGCACAGGCCTGGGGAGCCGCAGAGGAAAAGGTAGAGGCAGGCTCCCCACTGAGCAGGGAGTGTGATGCAGGACTAGATCCCTGGATCTCAGGATCATGACTGGAGCTGTGAAAGGCAGATAGTTAACCAAAAGACCCACACAGGAGCCTATCTCACTTTTATATACCTGTGCCAAGCAACACGAAACAATATGCAGTGGTTAACAAAAGTCTCTGAAATACTAGGGTCATCAAATCCCTATGAATTTTACTGACAACGAGATCCTCAGTCAGAGCTTTAATGAATTTTAAAATACAAATTTTCACAACCTTAATTTTCTGTAGCAATAAAGCCAATTAAAAGTAATAAGTTAGTAGGCAGTAGGTGAGAGCAAAAAAAGCAAAATCACAGAAATCATAGAAAAAATTAAGATTAAAAATAATTACTATCTAAAATCATCCTAAGCCCCCAAAAGATTAATATCTTCTATTTGAGAAGTCAAGAAAATGTTCTGTATATTCAGATAATTTCATCCAGAAAGTTAAAAATAAAGCATATGCCAATGTTTTAAAATCAGATTATCTATGGGTAAAGCCCTCTGTAGAATACTGTTCTCAAAGAGATGGAAAAGTGTATCATTATTTAAATGCTAATTTAAACATATTTCTTTATAAACTGTTTATATTTGTCTGTAATTAAGGAGTAACAATTCCTTATATTAAAAAGCTATGCAGAGTGCATATTATGCTACAAACTCTTATCTTCTATCAAAAAAAATACTCATACTCCTAGACTCTATAGTAGAAAGAGTACTAACCCATAAAACAATTAGAGGTCAAATTTTATAGCTCTCCCTTTTTCTAGTAATAAGCCTCCTTTACGGTAACTTTTAATCGAGACACTCATTATACAAAGCTAACTATAATAACTAAGCTCTAAATCCAAATGCTAGTTAGATCACTTATTTATTAAAGAGCCAGTTTGTTGAATGTACAATGCTAGGCAATGGAGAGAGAAAAGATTCAGCTTCTTCCTGAGGACTTCAGTGGATGAGAGAGAGTAAGTTTGGACTTATAAGTTCTATATTAAAAAAGAACTCAAACTAGACTCTTCTGTAGTCCTGGGGAGACTAGAAAAAAGTATAATAAAAGTAGTTAACTTACCAATTAATTGTTAGTATACATAATTAATAGTCAAACATTTCTTAAGAAAAATTTTTATTAAAGGGGGCGCCTGGGTGGCTCAGTCGTTAAGCGTCTGCCTTCGGCTCAGGGCATGATCCCAGGGTGCTGGGATTGAGCCCCACATCAGCCTCCCTGCTCTGCTGGGAGTCTGCTTCTTCCTCTCCCACTCCCCCTGCTTGTGTTCCCTCTCTCTCTGGCTGTCTCTCTCTCTGTCAAATAAATAAATAAAATCTTTTAAAAAAAGAAAGAAAGAAAAATTTTAAAGAAAAAACTAACCTAACAATAATCTCCCTCAGATTATTACCAAATAAAAATTTTACATTTTAAAAATTATACGTTATATAAAAACTACAGTTAACACAAAGACTAAATCTGAATTAGACTTCATAACAGTTTCTCAAAATAAAGTATTCATTGTAAAAAACAATCAGATGAGGTATGCCTGGATGGCTCAGTTGGTTAAGCGTCTGTCTTCAGGTCAGGTCATGACCCCAGAATCCTGGGATCAAGCCCCACATCAGGCACTCTGCTCAGTGGGGGAGTCGGCTCCTTCCTTTCCCTCTGCCCCTCCCCACCGCTTGTGTGCTTGCTCACTCCTGTGTGCTCTCTCTATTAAATAAATAAAATCTTGTTCTTTTAAAAGATTTTATTTACTTATTTGACAGAGAGAAAGCACATGGAGGAGCAGGAGGAGCAGGAGGAGGGAGAGGGAGAAGCAGGATCCTCAACAGGGGCCCAACGAGGGGTTGGGATCAAGACCTGAGCCAAAGACAGATGCTTAACCAACTGAGAAACCCAGGCAACCAATAAATAAAATCTTAAAACAACAACAACAACAACAAAAAAAAAACAGAAAAAAAGAATCGGGTGAAATTTACAATTCAATGAAAGTAAGACAATTAAGTTTGTAACTTTGAGAAAACGAAGCTGACAGATCTAATATTTTCATTTATGTGAAATGAAAATTGAAATCTCAAACTATTCAAATGAACTTTACCATAGGTCATCAGGGAGAATAAAAATGAATTCAGTTAAATAAATACATTAAAAATGATAGAAATAACAGGGGGAACAAAATTTAAATACTGAATTGAAAAACAGTATTAGTGATTAATATCTGAATTCTCTTGAAAACAGTTCAATACTTCAAAAATTAGCAATAATGCAAGTACCATGAGAGAAGGTAAAAATAAAAACTGATCAGCAAAATAAAAATTTCTCACTAAACGCACCAAATTTAGAGTGATCCAGTTTTACCTATCAAGAATCTGTTATCATGTATTTATAATAAAAAGTCACTAAGCAGATATTCTATAAACTAGCACTTTAGATTATAGGTTAACTCTATGCAGCACAAACCAAGTGTCTGCTCTCACCTCCCAAGGAAATACCAAGACTGGCCAGAATTAGGATCTGCCTCCAAAGACTTTTGGAGATACTGAATCGCATAGCTTTCCTTGGTGGCTTTGTCTCCCAGCAGATCCACATTATGATGCATCCATCCTATAATTAAAAAATTATAAGCATTTACCCATGATTCAACTATTTTTCCACTGTTAAGAACACCATGAAGAACACAAATAAAATACTCTTTCTATACCTTTATTTTCTTTCAAACTTCCCCCAAATTTAAAACTACCAGAGATAGCTGTAGGAAAGCCTACCTCATACAAAAAGGTACCATCAATGGTACTCAGGGCTCTTAAAGAACTGAGAGAAATTTAAATTATTTTGGGCAATGCACTGACACTTATTAAATTAGTAGCCATGGATTTTCCTTTTCCAAACTTAATTGAAAAAAAAAAAAACCAAACAAAAACCAACAACAAACCAACCTATAAACCAAAAATATAAAGATGATTAATTTACTTTTCCTTTGAAGGTTAAAACATCTACCAAGTCAATGGTGATTTCTAAGGAATAAATAAAAACTTACATAATAAAAAAGATAAATCAGCTAAATAATTTTTAAAAACCTTACAGAAGACTCTATACCTTACTGATACTGGTTATTTTCATTAATATTCTAAATATAATATCTGACCAAGAACAAAACCAACAAAAACACTCCAAGGCTATATGGAAAACTAATGAAAAACAGGTTTAAAGAGCAATAAGAGCAGCATAGAATGCCTGTTTAATAAACAGGTTTAGAATTACAGGTACAGAGACAATGGAAAACCTGGACTGTGATAAAATATTAAATTTACATTTAAGACAAATAGAAACCAGTGTTTCAGTTGTGAGTCAATTCAAGTTTATAAAATTACCTTTGTAAAAATAAAAATGAGGTAAAACTATGCTTAACTGCCTTTGACATAGATAAAAACAATATAATGACATTATGAAGACATACATATCATCAATAAACTTCATTAAAATTTAGAATTATTTGCCGAAAACCAAAAGAAACAGTGAAAACAAACACAAACTCCAACCAAAAGATCAAATATAGACATAATGGATAACTAACAATATAAATTACTAGGGGATATTCCTTACTAACCTCTAAGAAACTGTAAACTTTACATTAAACACTCGATTTCCTTATGAAAAACATAAAATTGTAAGAAATGCTGTAGAACATACAGTGATATTCTAGAATTTTTCAGTGCAATAGTTCCACTAAGTCATATTGTGAATGAGTCTGTGAAAAGAAGCTCAACAGTCACTCAGTAGCTGTGTGCAACATTTCGATTTAATTAACTTCATTAAGTGCTATGCGTATGGAAGTACTCATACTTACTCCAGAGATCAAGTACAAGAGGATAATATTGAGAGTTTAAAAGGACCAGCTGCATTGAAGGACTGTATTTAGATGGATTTTTGAGATGGACTGTGTTAGATGGTGAGTATAAATCAATTCTGGACAAAAGAAGAAAAGGATGTCCTTCAACAGATGACTGGATTACGAAGATGTGGTCCATATATACAATGGAATATTACTCAGCCATCAGAAAGAACGATTACCCCACATTTGCAGCAACATGGACAGGACTGGAAGAGATTATGCTAAGTGACTTAAGTAAGTCAAGCAAAGAAAGACAATTATCATATGGTTTCACTCATTTATGGTACATAAGAAATAGCAGGAAGATTGGTAGGAGAAGGAAGGGATAAAGAAAGGGGGGGTAATCAGAAGGGGGAATGAACTACGAGAGACTATGGACTCTGGGAAACAAACTGAGGGCTTCAGAGGGGAGGGGGTGGGGGAATGGGATAGACTGGTGATGGGTATTAAGGAGGGCACGTATTGCATGGTGCACTGGGTGTTATACGCAAATAATGAATCATGGAACTTTACATCAAAAACTAATGATGTTACTGTATGGTGACTAACAACATAACATACCATAAATACTTTAAAAAAAAAAAAAGAAGAAAAGGAATAATAGTTCTAGAGAAACATTTACAACAGAAACTATTTTAAATGAAATCTCAAAATAATACACATTATGATTAATCTTAACACATAATTTCAAATATAAGTAACTGTTTACACAGAAGAGTTCCAACTGCTCCCACCAACTACCCCAACATTTGTAATTAATGCAATCTATAATAGAAAATAAATTTTTATATACCTAACTGTTGTAAAACAATTGCTTTTACTTGTGCAGGTAGGTTTTCTGTCTGTAACAGTTGTTCATAGGCTTCTTTTGCAGAATGATATTTCCTCTAAAGTAGAAAAGAAAATAGTCAAAGAAAAATAAAAGGATAAATCTTTAAATAAAGATTTTAATAAGGAATTGATGACATGATTTAATTAACTTTTCAGGTACTGAAATAGTAAGAACACTAAAATGCATACTATAAAGAATTAGTAGTATAAGAATTTAGAAAATAAAAAGTTTCTGTAATGAAAAAAATAATTCAATGTACGAAGTGAATTACTAATGGAATATTTCTTCAACCCTGGAAAGCTATGTTGTGCAGAATAACTAAAAGCTGATAAAATTAACCTTCAATATAACAGGATATCAACAAAATATGACATTAAAAAAAATCTCATTATATGTATTCTATAATAACATTCACAAAGCTGTACAAATATTCTACCAGCAAATGTTGACTGGGAAGACTTTCAAAGATACAGACAACATATGAGGCAAAACAGATTTAGTACTACTATATTTTACAAAGTCTAAAACAAGAGGAAAGTGGGTAACATTTTAACTTTACAAAACACATTTCTTTTGTAGAAAACACTCTTGAAAAATACTTACATTCAGAAACACGTTTTTAAAGACCTAACCCTTGTTCCACAGTTATGATCCAAACAATGCTCAAGATATTTAAGGTACAGGCAAATTTCTAAGTGAGTCCGCTGCTCACAGTTCTCTCCAAAAATATTACTACTATTACTGTATTAATATTTAATACAACTCCTCCATAACAAGAAAAAGAGAAAACTTCAAAGCATTACCCTTTTTAAAATTTAAATTCAATTAATCAACATATAATACATTAGTAGCTTCAGAGGTAGAGTTTAGTGATTCACCATTTAAAACATTCTTTTTAATGTACTTGGAAAAGCAATTAGTCATTTTGTAAGCATAATAACAAAAGGATAAAAATGTCATTTCAAGGATATTTGTATGAAATCAGCAGAGCACCATGATTAATTCAAATAAATGTACACATTGGAGCTAATAATTTTGAGTTTTTTCCCTAACCAAATGTGACCAAAAACAATTTCAAGAGAGCAAAAAACTCAGTTTTTATTTCTATCGTATGGGCATGTACAGCTATATAAACACATGACAATTTAAACAGACACCAACTCCACAACCACAAAGATGCCCATACGTACAAGGATAAACACTTCCCCAAGTATAATCAAAGTAAGACTTATCAGTTACAGGATACAAAATTAATAATCAAATTTCGGTTGTATATTACGCACTAGGTAAAGAATAATCCAAAAATGAAATTCAGAAAACAATTCTACATAAGACAGAAAAAAATATTTAGAATAAATTTACCAAGAATATAAAAGATTTGTATAAAACACATTTTCTTTTTCCATACTCTACATCCTTGCCAACATTTGCTGTCTTTTGGTTTTTTATTATAGCTGTCTAGATAGACTTAAGTGATACTTCACTGTGGTTTTGATTTAAATTTCTCTGATGATTAGTGACATTAAGCATTGTTTCATACACAGGCTGGCCATCTAGATGTCTTCCGCAGAGAAATTTCTATGGAACCATAACCCATTTTGAAATCCAATTATGACATTTTTCTGCTGTTGAGTTATAGAAATTCTTTACATATTTGTGAGACTATTCCATTATATTAAATGGTTTGCAAATATTTTCTCCCATTCCATTATCTGTCTTATTACTCTGTGGATTTTTTTCTTTTGCTGTGTAGAAGACTTTTTTAAAAAAGATTTATTTATCTGAGAGAGAAAGAATGCACACATACGCGCACAAGCAGGGGGAGGAGGTAGAGGGAAAGAATTGCAAGCAGACCACCCTCCCCACCCCAATCCATCCCCCCAGAGCACAAACCCCAAAACTGGCTCAATCTCACAATCCTGAGATCATGACCTGAGCCAAACCTAATTTGATGATGTCAAATGCATGAAATCACTGGCAAGACCAGTATCATGAAGATCTTAGAAAAAGCTCTTAAAAGTATTCTTCTAAGAGTTCTACCGATTTAGTTTTCCTTCTTTTTAAGTCTTTAATCCACTTTGGGTTGATGTCTGTATAAAAGACCGGAGTTCAATTTTAGTCTTCTACATATGGATATTCAGGTTTCTCAACACCAACTGCTGGAAGACCCCATTCTCTCTTCATTGTGTATTCTTGGCACTTCTGTCAAACATCTGCTGACCTCTGGGTTTACACAGGGCTCTCTACCTCTGCTCTCTCTATTCTGCTCCAATGGTCTATCTACAACTGTCTTTACACAAATACATATTATTTTCAGTGCTTTGTATCTGAATCAAGAAATGTGATACTTTCAAGCTTCGTTCTTTCTCAAAATTGATTTGACTCTTTGTGATCTCTTAAAGTTCCATTGGAATTAGAAAACCATTCTTCCTATATCTATAAAAAAATTCTATTGGGATTTTCACAGAAACTGCAGGTAATCTGTAAACCAATTCGGAATTCATTAGCAAAAACGCACAGAAGGGATTGAAAACCATGTGTACAAACAATTTAATAATTAGCTTCCCAACAGCAACAACAACAACAACAAAAAAGCTTCCCAACAATAAACACGATATTTTGCTATTTGCTAATCTTCTTACATCAATGGTTTTTTAACACTTTTCAGTATACAAATCTCTCATCTCCTTAAGTTTACTAAGTATTTTACTACTTAGGGTTCTATTTACATGAGACATTATGCTAAGTGAAATAAACCAGTCATAGACAAATACTGCATGATTACATTTATAGTAGAAATACAAAATAGTCAAATTCATAGACTTAAGAAGTAGAATGATGATTGACAGGACTGAAAGAAAGTGGTAATGGGGAATTATTTATCAATGGGAATGACGCAGTTTAGAAAATTAAAATACGTTTTAGGTCTTAGACATACTCTGTATCAGTGCACTGTTGACTTAAAATATTACAAGGGTAGACCTCATGTTAAGTGTTTTTAGCACAATGAACTACAAATAAAACTGCCAAACTTAAAATAGCTAGACACAAATGGAAAGAAATACTGTATTCACAGTTTGATACTCTTAATATTAAAATGACAACACTACATAAAACAATTTACAGATTCACTGTAATCCCTAACAAAAGCTCACTAGAAAAATAAACTAAAAATGGGCACCTGGGTGGTTCAGTTGGTTAAGTGTCTGACTACTGATTTTGGCTCTGGTCATGATTTCAGGGTCATGAGATCAAGCCCCAAGTTAGGCTCTGTGCTGAGTATGGAGTCTGCTTAAGATTCTCCCCCACCCCCACCCCGTCTACACCTCCACTACTTTTGCTTGCACTCACTCTCTTTGAAAAAAAAGAAAGGAAGGAAAAGAAAAAGAAACTAATCAAAGCCCTATATGTAAGAAGAACTATAAACTCTTAGAAGAAAACAGAATGAAAAATATTCATGACTTTGAATTTTACATTTATATTTTATGTATACACAAAAACCACAGGCAACAACATTGATAAATTGGACTTCATTAAAAAAGAATTAAAATTTTTGTACATGAAAAGGTACGTTGAAGACAGTGCAAATCCCAGAAGGAATCAGAAACCCACAGAATTGGAAGAAATATTTGCAAGTAACATATCTCATAATGCATCAATGCTCAGCGGATATAAAAAATTCCTAACAAGTCAACAACTACAACAAAAAAATCAAACAACCAAATCACAAATGATCAGAGGACTTGAATAAACATTCTCCAATAAGATATGCACGTGACCAATAAGTACATGAAATAACCATTAAAACCACTAGTTAACAAGGAAATGCAAATCAGCATCACAATAAAATTTAATTTCAAAACCATTATGCAGGTAAAAATATAGAAAATAACCAGGCAAGATGTGGAGAAATATGAACCCTGTGTAATGCTGTATGCGTACAAATGTAAAATGGTGTAGTCACTGTGGCTTCTGAAAAAAATTAAACATAAAAATTATCATATGACCCAGCAACTCCAGCAGGTATATAACCAAAAGCACTGAAAACAGCGTCTCAGATATTTGTATTCCAAAGTTTATAGCATCATTACAACCAAGTGTTCACCCACAAAGGAATGGAAACAAATTATATTATTCAGTCATAAATACTAACGAAATTCTGATACATGCTAGACAGGGATGACCTTGAAGGTAATATAAGTGAAACAAGCAAGACACAAAAGGACAAATACAGCATAATTCTATTTGCAGGAGGTACTTAGAATACACAAACTCAAAGATATAAAGGTAGAATGGAAGTTACCAGAGACTAGGTAAAGGAAAGAACTAGAAAGGAACATATGGTTAGCTCTTTTGATGCAGAAAAAAATTTAAAAATTCAACACCTTCTGACAAAATTTAAAACTGTTTCACAAAATTAAGTGCCTTTCCGTGATAAAAAACACTGAAAGAATCAGGATTAGAGGGGAACTACCTCAAACTGATGAGGGGCATTTATGAAAGGCCAAAGTGCTTTTGCCAGCTTTATTCCTAACTGCCACCAATTCGGAAGCAACTATGATATCCTTCGTGGGGTGAATGTGTGGTCCATCCAGACAATAAAATATTATTCAGAGCTAAACAGAAGTGAGCTTTCCAGACATGAAGAAATAAAGGAAACTTAAATGCACATTAAGTGAAAGAAGCCAATCTGAAAAGGCTACATATAGTATGCTTCCAAATCTGACATTCTGGAAAAGCCAAGAACTGTGAACTACTCTAGTTATATCATTAACAGGATTAAAAAAAAAAAAAAGTATGCCAACCATAAGTGGTCTAATAATAATGTTTAAAAGGTATTTTTTTTAAAGATTTTATTTATTTATTGGACAGAGAGAGACACAGTGAGAGAGGGAACACCAGAAAGGGGAGTGGGAGAAGGAGAAGCAGGCTTCCCACTGAGCAGGGAGCCTGAGACAGGGCTCGAACCCAGGACTCTGGGATCATGACCTGAGCCAAAGATAGACTTTTAACAAGTGAGCCACCCAGGCGCCCCAAAAAGGTATTTCAGCATTACAGAAAAACACAGGAAACTATTCTAAGACACTGCCTTATTATAAACATCCACAAACAAAATTAACAAGTCAGTACACGACAGATGTTGGCAAGGATGTGGAGAAAGGGAAACCCTCCTACACTGTTGGTGGGAAAGCAAGCTGGTGTAGCTACTGTGGAACAGTATGGAAGCTCCTCAGAACCTTGAAAACAGAGCTACCCTATGACCCAGCAACTGCACTACTAGGTAGTTACCCCAAAGAAACAAATGTAGTAAAAGAAGGGGCACATGCACCTCAATGTTTATAACAGCAATGTCCACAAGAGCCAAACTATGGAAAGAACCCAGATGTCCTTCAACACATGAATGATAAAGATGTGGCACATACATATACAATGGAATATTACCCACTCCTAAAAAAAAAAAAGAAATCTTGTCATTTGTAACGTGTCAGATGGAACTAGAAGGTATTATTCTAAGCGAAATTAAGTCAATCAGGGAAAAACAATTATCATTATGATTTCACTCATACATGGAATTTAAGAAACAAAACAGAGGAGCATAGGAGAAGGGAGGGAAAAACAAGATGAAATCAGAGGAGACCAAACCATGAGACACTCTTAATCACAGAAAACAGAGTGTTGTTGGAGGGGTCTGAGGGTATGGAGGAAATAGGTGATGGGCACTAAGGAGAGCATGTGATGTAATGAGCACTGGGTGTTATGTAAGACTGATGAATCACTGATCTCTACCTCTGACACTAATAATACTCTATGTGTAAATTAACTGAATTTAAATAAAAAATAAAGAAACATTCACAAACATCTTGAAAAGTAAATTAGACATTAATATCAGGATGGTAGAAAATTTTTTAAGTATAGTCATTTCACAGCACGCAAATGATTTAAGTTTAGAAGCAAATCATATTAAAGGACAGTTCCTAGTATTCAGCAAGCAGAGTGGGGAATTTATTAAATTACAGTGAGTTGAAGGTAGTTACAAACACTATACACATATTGAATACAAACCTCAAATACCTTCATATCTCTTGTATAATTTTTCACTGAGCAAAATTGCAAATACATGTAATGAGTATAAATACATACATGACTATATTAAATGTAAGCAGGAGGGTATACTCAGAAAACAATTAAACTGCTTATCATTTATTTCAATTAAAACATGAAATTGCCTTATAAAATTCATTTCACTTAAAGCATGGAGAGGATTCTGTTTTAAGATTTTGTTCTTGTTTAGTTAAGTTAAAACACTTACCTGGGTTTCATACAAGTGGGCAATATGAAATTGAACTGCAAAGGATCATGGAAAAGAATTACAATACTGTTGATTTAACATAATAAAAATAAAAAATGTGAGACATAAGGAAATGCTAAAACTAAAGATTATAAATCTGATTTAGGAGTGTGTCTTTTGTGTTTACTTAAATAACATGCAAATAAATCTGCTAAAGACCAAAGGCAAATTAAGAAAACATTATAGTAAATCCTATAACAAGTATTTCCTTATAAGTAAAAGATCAGTGTAACACAAGTAACACATAGGAAAAATGAGTTCTTTTCAGGTTTTCAGTATTTGGTAGCTTTTATTTAAAGAAGAAAAAAAAGTCAAACCACCTAAAAAGCAAGATTATAAAGTAAATACATCTGAAAAATCAAATACAGTAGAACATTTTTGCTTCCCTTTTTTTGGAGCTCTTCCTGTTGCCCAATTCCCAATCACTGGAGCATTAATGATTCAGTGAAGACCGTAATGGTCAATAAAATAAAATCACAAAAATTACAACTAAAATTTAGCTTTTTGAATATTATGGTTTTCATTTGTTAATTAAAGAATGTATTTTCTTCTTGCTTTGTTAGTTATACTCTATGTAGAAGAGCCTTTCAAAATTATATGCAGCATATTTATGTATGTGAAATTTTTTTTTGGAAAGTCTCACAGAAGTGATGAAATCTGCTGGAGGAAAAAATACCAGGATGTTTCTTTCTCTTCTTTTCTTTTCCTCCTCACCCACACTTTCTTTTTCATTCAATACCACAAAGATAAAATCCTTTCAAGGAAGCATGAAAAAATTACAAATTCTTAAGGTTAGCTTTTATAGATCAGCATCCTAGGATCAAGCCCTGCATGGAGCTCCACGGTTAAAGTGAAAAGAAGACCTCTCCATCTGCTCCCCCACCCCTTGCTCTCTTTCTCACCGTTTAAAATAAATGAATAAATCTTAAAAAAAGAAAAGAAAAGAAGATCCTGCTTCAGTTAGCCTGTGTTATGAAGGCCCGGAAAACTCTCAGTCAATAAGTTCGCAACTTTTCCAGTAACTTCTCTATATCCAAATTGGAGAACACTGCATTAGATATCCATAAACTCCTTTCCATAAAAGAGAAAATTGCAGCAAAATTTTGTAATTAACTCTAAAATCAAACAACTTTTTGGTACAAAAAGGGGTTACACATCACACGCTAATCACCGTCCATAAAGAATAAAAATGTCTTCCCTAGAGAGGACAAAAATACTATCAAAAGATAACAAAACAAAGAGAAACCAACTAACAGCAACAACGAAGAGTCTATTTTATAGGTTATTTTATTCTGCAAATAAAGAGGTAATTTATTTTATAGGCTTATTTTACAGGCTGAGAAATTTTATAGGTGAAGGTACTTAAACTTTATCTCAAGGCTAAAATCTTTATTTTACATGAAAGATCTTCTTTCTTGTTGCCCTTTCCCAAGATAGCTCTCCTTTGCAATGTCAAGTCCTGTTACTACTAATCTCATCTCACTTCATTATTGGTAGGAAACTGGATTACAGGTAAAAAGAAAAAAAAAAAAAAGGTAAAAAGACATGGAAAATCGCTATCTCAATTTCCCAAACTTCATACCCAGTGGTAATAAGTGGTAAAGGAAGCAAAGATCAGCTACCTTGAACCCCAATACCATCTGAACTTCCTCTAAATTTTAGTCTCAGCTTCCATATCTCTGGCTCTCAACTGTATAAGATACAGTGTTATCTTTTATAAGGTATTTCATTTTTAAATGTTCTTTCAAAGAGTAACATAAAAATACAACTACAAAAATGCTCAACCTAGCAGTTTTCAATTATACATACTGAAATTTGGACAATAGTGCCAAAAATGGTCTTGAAATTTAAACTTTGATTTTTGGAATTACTAGAATAACTAATTCTAAAAGAAAATCATATATGAGATTTTTCTATCACCTAATTATTTTCAAAAATACTAATTGTACCTATCCATTTACTATTTCTAAAGCAGCATATATACACTTATTTAAGGAAATGATATATTTGTGATTTACTAACAAAATAAATTTTCCATTCAGTTCTTTTTAACCTTACTTTGAATACTTATCATCTTTCCAATTCTACAAGCACAAGTAAGAATTTCAAAAAATAGGGGCGCCTGGGTGGCACAGCGGTTAAGCGTCTGCCTTCGGCTCAGGGCATGATCCTGGCGTTATAGGATCGAGCCCCACATCAGGCTCTTCTGCTATGAGCCTGCTTCTTCCTCTCCCACTCCCCCTGCTTGTGTACCCTCTCTCGCTGGCTGTCTCTATCTCTGTCGAATAAATAAATAAAATCTTTAAAAAAAAAAAAAAATACTTAAAAAAAAAAAAATAAAAAAAAAAAGAATTTCAAAAAATAGCATGATCTACGGAACACTCAATATTAACAGAAGGAAGAGAAATCATTTTTCCATTCAAGTAGACAGTGCAACAACCACTAGTAGTGATACCTAGCATAAAGCAAGTAATCATTACTAGTGACAGTGCTCTATAAGAAACTAGACATTTCTACTGTTAAAGAAGTAATCGTATTGATTATCTTCAACAACCACCACCTACCCAAATCAACTATCTTAAACTCTGACTCAGGCTTCTGCTCTCCCATTCTTATTCTCAATACCTCAAAGACAGAAACAAAAATACAGGAGATTTGAAAAGGTATTTAGGTCATGATTTAAAATGTACTGTGGATAATCTAGTCCCCCAAAATAAAGAACTATTATACTTAGAAATACTTACTTTCAACACTGGACAAAGTACAGGGATTAGAGTCAATCAAAGCTAACTGAAAATGCTGTGAGAGAAAAGTGAAAATATTAACACATTAAACTCAGAGTTACATAAAATCAACTTTTACATTTTAGGCTTTGTAAAATCTAACATATAATAATGAAAAGATGATACACACCTAAAACATAATAGTGAACCAAATAAAATTACTGTCATTCAAAATCTGTTATGGAAAGAAAAGTGCTATTAAGTTATTTATTCCCATCAGAGAGCTAAAAATGAAGAATGTGGGGGTAAAAATCTTTATTTATCCTGTGTTTACTTTTATTAGATGGGAAAAAAATCTATTTCAGTATTCAAGTAAAAAATTAAGGGGGCGCCTGTGTGGCTCAGTTGTTAAGCGTCTGCCTTCAGCTCAGGTCATGATCCCAGGGTCCTGGAATCGAGTATCGCTTTGGGCTCCCTGCTTGGCAGGAAGCCTGCTTCTCCCTCTCCCACTCCCCTGCTTCTGTTCCCGCTCTCTCTCTCTGCCAAATAAATAAATAAAGTCTTAAAAAAATTAAGTTACAGAAATATTTAATGAATCAGCCTTTCAAATTCATTATATAAAAGTGGAAAAGTCCAGTGGGGTATCTTTAAGAACATAAATTATTTTTAAAAAAATTATTTCAAAATGAAACTTAAAATTTAGAAACCAGAAAATTCTATGAGAATTATCATTAAGAATAACATATGTATGCTTTCACTGATTCTTCCATATCACTGTATTTCAAGACAGTTTATAAAGATGTAACCCTACGTATGTATCAAACAGCCCACGTTCGGGGCATCTGGATTGGCTCAGTCGGTTAAGCATCTGCCCCAGGCTCAGTTAATGATCCCAGGGTCCTAGGATTGAGCCCCACATCAGGTTCCTTGTTCAGCAGGGATTCTGCTTCTCCCTCTCTCTCCACCCCTGCCTGCTGCTTGTGTGCTCTCTCTCTCAAATAAAAAGGTAAAATCTTAAAACAAACAAACAAACCCATGTTCAATTTCATTTTGTGGACTGATTATGCTGTTTTAAAAACTATATAAATTGTGTATAAAATATGGAGAATCATTCATTAATTATTAAAATACTAACAGTATAGCTCTACTTCTCATTAAATCAAGTAAGTTTAACACACAATGTAAAACACTTGTAACTATAGACATATATTTAGTATTACTGAATAAACGAATATTAGATATAAAAAACTATTACTAATAACTTAATTATTTAATAAATAATAATATGTAACTTACATGATAATATATAATATTTGCTAATTGGTTAATATATAACATAATGTAATAATACATAATTTATATTATAGGATATCGAGTAATATTTAATATACTAATTATAGAAAAGTCATTCACTTATCTATCTGTGGATATTAAAAGCACAGGTAATATTAAAACATGAAAAAACTAATCCTTACTAAAAACACTAAGTAGGTTTGACATCTGTTACTTGTCACGATAAACATCACTTACATAAATTGCTCAATAGAAAACAATAAGCACCTGAATTTTTTTAAAGTTACATGAAAATGAAGCCTGTTTTAACTATTCCAGAAAGTACTCCCACAAAAGTACATTCAATTTCAAAGTCCCCATTAATTTTTTAATGTTAAAATAATCAATTATAATACCATTAAATAACAAAAGGACAAGTTATAAAAAGACATAGTGATATTTCAAGTTTGAAATACCAAGCTGTACATGTATTTCAAACAATATCTTCTGCAAGTTTTAAAAAACTACTCCTACATGCAAAATTAACGTGGAATTCATCGGACTACATAACTATGCTTCTTCAAAAAGCCTTAAATAATGAGAAAGAAAGTTTCTATCTGATACCAACGAACAGTTGCAAATAGCATCCAAGGTAGAAACACTTAAGGGTGGTAACACAAGCTTGTTAGGCTTGTACATGGTATGTAGGCCAACCTTTCTACAAACAGTGCTTGGAAAACTAGCCATCTACACGGGAAAGAATTAAGCTGAACCCATCTTACACCATACACAAAAATTAACACGAAATCGATTAGAGATGTTAATATAACAACAAACTATAGAACTGCCATAAGAAAGAAGACATGAAGGAAAATTTTTATAAACCTTAATTTTGGCAATAATTTCCCAGCTATGACACCAACGGCACACAAAACAATAAAAAAACAAATTGAGCTTCATGAAAATTAGAATCTTCTGTGCATGAAAAAAAAAGACTAAACAGAATGAGAAGAAAACCCACAGACAGGGAGAAACTATTTGCAAATCACAGATCTGACAAGGCACCAATATCCAGAGTATATTAAAAAAAAACTCCTATATCTGAACAGGAAAACAAAGAACCCCATTTAAAAAGAAGCAAAGGATTTGAGTAAGTATTTCTCCAAGACAAGCAAATGGTCAATGAGCACTAGAAAACACTTAAAATTGGTCATTACAGAAATGCAAAATAAAATCCCAATGTCTTACTACCAATTCATTTTTTAAAAAGGAAGACGGACAATCTTTTTTAATGAAAGGGAAAAAATGAAGTGCTGACAACAACGTGAAGATTCTGAAATCTTTGTAATGTTGGTGAGAATGTACAACATGCAGGCACTGTATAAAAATAATTTTATTTTTTTCTTAAAGATTTTTATTTATTTGAGAGAGAGAGAGAGAGATTGAGAGAATAAGTGGGAGGAGGGGTAGAGGGAGAAGCAGACACCCCCGGAACAGGGAGCCCAATGTGGGAGTCAATCCCAGGACCCCGGGATCATGACCTGAGATGAAGGCAGATGGTCAACCAACTAAGCCACCCAAGAACCCTGTAAAAAGTTTTAGCAACAATATTAGTAAGTCAATTATACCATATATTCATCAATTACTCTCCTAGGTATATTTCCAAAAGAACTGGAAAAAGGGACTCAAATACATACCTGTAAACCAATATTCACAGCAGCATTGTTTACAACCACCAAAGTGGAAAACCAAAATGTCCATCAATATGTGAATAAATAAAAAGACTGTTATATATACACAATGTGTATTACTCAACCAAAAAAAGAAATGGAACTTTGGTGTAAGAACATGGATAAACCCTGAAAATATTATGATTAGTGAAATAAGCCAGACACAAGAGGACAAATATTGTGTGATTCTATTTATGTTGAAAGAGACACAAAATAGTACAGGGGTACCAGGGTCTGGGAGACAAAGGAATGAGAAACTATAGTTTAATAGGTGCAGAATGTTTGTAGTATGCTGGAAAACATGGGTGGTGACAGAGAACATTATTAATATACTTAGTGTCTCTGAATTGTACACCTAAATGATGCACACATGTAAATGTCTAAAATAATCAGCATTATGCATGATATACTACAATAAAAATAATACTATAATAATTCAAGATAATACCTGAAAAAAATTAGGCTACCCTACATATAATGCATTTCATACATTTAAAGGCTTAAAATGTATGCTGGGGGCCCCTGGGTGGCACAGTAGGTTAAGCAACTGACTCTTCGTTTCAGTTCGGATTATGAGTTCAGAGTTGTGAGGTCAAGCTCCATGTTAGGCTCTGATCTCAGCAACAATCCTGAAGTTTCTCTCTCCCTCTTCCTCTGCCCTTCTCTGTGTGTGCTCTCTCTAAAATTAATAAATCTTTAAAAAATAATTACACATATACTTCCTGAAATGGGACAAATTATTAACATGAATATGGCTCTTAAACAGTAAATACTTTCATCATCAATGCACCAATATTAAGGACTATTAAAAACCAATAATGTACAAAACCATGCAGACACTGAGGATACGATGTTCCAATAAATAAACCCGTTTTTAACAATATTCAATTCTGATCATGATATGTTGCGTACTATGGACATGCAAGATGTTAACGCTGAAGAAACTCTGATAAGCTCTATGAACTCTTTGTACTATTTCTTACATGTAAATTTGCTATAATCTGAAAATACAAAGTTAATAATAAAACCAAAACTGAAAAGTGAATTTACTCAAGAAATATCCAACATTTGAACACTGTGAATATTTGTGAATACTGCTTTTATTTTCTCATTGTGAAAAGCCAAATATGTTTCCTTACTGTGATAAAAGAGCAACACAAAGCTATTTTAAAATATGTGTACTATTAAAAGCAAAACATATTTAATAAATGCTTTCTTTTGCACAAGAATGGCATAACAGTAATACTTCATGCTTATTTATTACATACTTCACACTTACTTATTACAATGTAATGTGCGAAAAAAGATCTTTCCTAAATGAGTCATCAAATTGACCCTAAAAGAATTTATGATAGTATTTCAGTACTATTACTACTGTAACCCCCCCAAAAGAGTTGTGTATCATTTAAATCTCCCTACATTTAATCTCAATATTCAGATCCAACAATGAAACCCATCTTGCAGAAGCAGAAATTTTTAAAGCAGCAGAAAAATTACTCCTTTAATGTTCCAAACCCAAGACAATATGAAATATTAAACATTTTCAAACAGTGAAAACCTAGAAAACCTTTAACAAAATGCAAAGGTAACAAAGGCAAAACAACAACAAAAACCCAAGCACAGGAAACCTTCAGCAAAATTAAAGGGCAATACACCAAATGAGAAAAAAAATCTACAAAATCACTTATAAGAGGTTAATATCCAAAATACATAAAGAACTCATTAAAAAGAGTTGCAAAAAAAAAGAAACAATCTGATTAAAAATACGTAGAGTATCTGAAGTGACATTTTTCCAAGGAAGACTAAACATGGCCTACCAGTGCATGAAAAGATACTCAACATTACTCAACACCAGGGAACTGAAAATCCAAACCATAATGAGATATTACCTCACACCTGTCAGAACAGATAGTATCAAGAAAACAAAAAATAACAAGTGTTGGCAAGGATCTGGAGAAAATGCACTGTTGTGGTACTGTAAACTGGTTCAGCTTTTGTAGAAAACAGTATAGAAATTCCTCAAAAAATTAAAAATTCCACTACAATACGATTCAGCAATCCTACTTCAGGGTAGGACCTAGAGGGTATTATGTTTTGTGAAGTAAGACAAATATCATATGATCTCAGGTATATGGAGAATATAAAAATTTCAAAAAACTTGAATTTAAAAAATAAAAAGCAATCAGAAAAAGACATTTTCATCAATAAATAGTGTTGGGAAAACTGGACAGCAACATGCAAAAGAATGAAACTGGACCACTTAGACCATACACAAAACTAAATTCAGAATGGATTAAAGACCTAAATGTGAGATATGAAACCATTAAAATCCTAGAAGAGAGCACATGGAGTAACCTCCTAGACACTGGCCATAGCAACATTTTTCCAGAGATGTCTCTTGAGGTAAGGGAAATAAAAGCAAAATAAACTATTGGGACTTCAACAAAATCAAAAGCTTCTGGGGGCGCCTGGGTTGGTTAAGCATCTCACTCTCGATTTCGGGTCCAGTCATGATCTCAGCGTCATGATACCAAGTCCTGCATCGGGTACCAGGCTGGGCATGGAGCCTGCTTGAGATATTCTCCCCCTTTCTCTTTGCCCCTCCCCCAGTCTCCCTCTCTTAAAAAAACAAAAAACAAACAAAAAAAAACCTTTCTAAATAGCAAAGGAAACAATCAGGAAAGCTAAAAGGCAACACAACATACTATAGGCGTTGGCCAGCATACAGGCAAAAAGGAATCCTCTTGCAAAGTTAGTGGGAATGCAAACTGGTGCAGCCACTCTGGAATACAGTATGCAGAGCCCTCAAAGAGTAAAAAAGAGCTCATCCTATGATCCAGCAATCTACTGGGTTAGAATACTAACTGAAAGGGATACATGCGTCCATATGTTTACTGAAGCATTTTTTTTTACAATAGCCAAGTTATGGAAATAGCCTAATGTCTACTGATAGACAAATGGAAAAAGAGGATATGGTATACTGATACAACAGACTATTATTCAGCCATTTAAAAGAATGGAACCTTGCCATTTGCAATGACACAGATTGACCTTGAGAGTACAATGTTAAGTGAAGTTAGTCAGAGAAAGACAAATACCATATGATCTCATTCATATATGGAAATTAAGAAACAAAACAAACAAGAAAAGGGAAAAAAAAACAAAACAAAACAGAGCAAACCGAAAAACAGACTCTTAACTCTGGAAAACAAACTGATGGTTACCAGAGGGGAGGGAGTAGGAGGATGGTTGAAAAGGTGATGAGGATTAAGGAACACACTTGTGATGAGCACTGAGTGTTGTATGAAGTGTTGAATCACTGTACAACTGAAACTAATACATAAAACTCTGTATGTTAACTATATTGAGATTAAATGTTTAATTTTAAAAAATTAATAATAATAAATTAAAAATTAAAAACAAAAAAGCTCACAGATACAGAAAACAAACTGGTGACTGCTGGTGGCAAAGGGTGGGGGATGAGCTAAGTGAGTGTCGGTGGTCAAAAGGTACAAACTTCCAGTCTGTAAAGTCTTTTTTTTTTTTTTTAAAGATTTTATTTATTTATTTATTTGTTTGTTTGTTTGTTTGACAGAGATAGAGACAGCCAGCGAGAGAAGGAACACAAGCAGGGGGAGTGGGAGAGGAAGAAGCAGGCTCCTAGTGGAGGAGCCTGATGTGGGGCTTGATACCAGAACTCCGGGATCTCGCCCTGAGCCGAAGGCAGACGCTTAACCACTGAGCCACCCAGGCACCCCTCCAGTCTATAAAGTCTTAAATAAGGAAATTAGTCTTGGGATGTAATATACAGCACAGCAACTGTAGTGAATAATTTTGTACTGTATATTTGAACGTTGCTCAAGAAAGTAGAACTTAAAAAGTTCTCACAACAAGAAATTGTTTTAGCTAAGTCATGATAGCTATTAACCACACTTACTCCTGTGATCCTTTAGCAATATATACAAATATCAAATCACACTGTACATTTGAATTGTATACATACACTATAAATATAATGCTGTATGTCAACTGTGTCTCAATTTTTTGAACTAATAACTAAAATGCTGAAGTGAGGTAATCGTGAAAAACTGGTTGGTTTTAGAGGATATTTTACATAATAAGTAGTCACTGAAAATGAAAGAAAGGGATGCCTGGCTGGCTGGCTTGGTTGGTAGAGCATGTACCTTCTGATCTTATGGTCAAGCGTTGGAGCCAAAATTGGGCATAGCTTACTTAAAAAAGAAAAAAACAAACTTCAAAAAGCGAAAGTCCACTTATTACCATTATACACAGCATATACTCCTTTTACGGCAATTCAAAACAGTAAAGGCACAACACATGACCAAAACTTGCAGTGGTGACAGAGCCTAGGATTTGCTCCATCACCAAAAGGACACATGGCCTATCATCCATTCTGTTTTGTTTCCTATGAGGAAAGACCAGTCCTCTGCTTTAAAATACACACAATCTTCCTGTTCATTAATCAAAGTAATATATTTCAATTTCATACCAGCCAATCAAAGAATGATAGCAAAGAACCATGGAACTTGTTTATCTTTCATTAAAAAAAAAAAAAACTGGTATAATTGGGGTGCCTCGGTGGCTCAGTCGGTTAAGCATCTGCCTTCGGCTGAGGTCATGATCTCAGGGTCCTGAGATCAAGTCCCATGTCTGGCTCCCTGCTCAGTGGGGAGCCTGCTTCTCCCTCTGCCACTTCCCATTCTTGTGCTCTCTCTCTAGTAAATAAAAATAAAATCTTAAAAGAACTGGTACAATTAAGGCATCTGATTCAAAAACTTCAAAATGTGAACTAAATATATTAAAAGTCTAACTTCTAAAATACATACAGTAGTAGTACATCTATTTGCCTGCCACAATTCTGATTCTAACAGTGCCATCTGCTTGCTAAATTCACTGATAATATATGAAAAGATACATTTGCTTTGCTTTTTCTTTAACCTGTTACATTTGTTTTTAATATGTTATATTGGTCTTCCTGCTTTGGAAAGCAAACAAAAATCCTGAAACTGTATCCTTTAAAAAGATGTACAAGAAAATAAAAGACTTTACAGGATAACTAAATATTTGTGGAAGACTAACAAGAGTCATACAAAAACTCAGACATAAAAAAGAAAGATAATACCACCAAAAAAAAGGTCAACTCTATGCCACTATAAAGGCAATGTGACAGAAATTACATATATCCTGCCTTCTAAATTATTAATTATTCCAAGATAAAAATGAATTATCTCTATCAAATGTTCACAGTGCAGTCCTATCCATATTTTCTAGCCATAAAGTAAACCCCATTCATTGTACTATATCTCCGCTTAACAGCGGAGAGTTCCTGGCGTACCAGGTAGCTCAGTCAGTTAAGCATCCAACTCCTGGTTTTGGCTCAAATCGTGATCTCAGGAGCCCCACATAGGGCTCTGATGTCAGCATGCTGTCACAGCTTTAATATTCTCTGCCTCTGCCCCTCTCCCCATGTGCCTGCACATACACACACACTCTTTCAAAGTAAATGAATCTTAAATGGAAAAAAAGCATAACGTTTCTTACTTTCCTTTACCAAAGGAACTGAACTATACATATACTTTCTCTACTTCCTCATTCCCTTCTTGTCTGGCTATCGAATACCAGTTAGTAAATGTTTTTTAGAAGTTAAAAATAAAACAATTATTTTGGGGAAAAAATATTAAGCTAATAGAGGGGCGCCTGGGTGGCACAGCGGTTAAGCGTCTGCCTTCGGCTCAGGGCGTGATCCCGGCGTTCTGGGATCGAGCCCCACATCAGGCTCTTCCACTATGAGTCTGCTTCTTCCTCTCCCACTCCCCCTGCTTGTGTTCCCTCTCTCGCTGGCTGTCTGTATCTCTGTTGAATAAATAAATAAAATCTTTAAAAAAAAAAAAAAAGAAAGAAACAGATAATCACTATTTCATTAATAATGTGCATGCAAGCTTCTAGTAAAATAGCACTTCACGTTGTTAAGCCTAAAAAAACCAAACATTGAAAAAAAAATTAAAAAAAAACAACCACCAAACATTGCCAAGACATTATTCAAAGTCTGTATCAATGATATTTATTTCAAAATCCGAAACAAGTTGTCTGAAGTACCACACTCCAATTATACCATAACCTGCGGTACTGTGTGAACCAAGGTAATGCAACCTCGAACAACTCTGCCAGGATGAACAACTCTGCCAGGATGAGCACTCTGTGACCTAAAAGCCTTCTTGACCATCACAGCCACCAAACCACATTCTTTTCTTTGCTTAACCATACCCTTAGGTATACCTTCTAGTCATAATATCCTTGATCTGCCCTAGAGATAGGACTATGACACACAATTACTCTGAAACTAATTCTATGACACACACTTACTCTCCCTCAGCATTTTTCCCAACTTCTAGGGCTATAAAAGTAGATTTTAGGAGACGTGGAGTTGCAGAGATCTACTCATCTTGAGGGTGCCCAAAATACACTTCTGTCCCTAAATCCCCTTAATAAACCATTTTTCATCAAGTTAGACCTTGTTGGGCTTTTCCCTGGTGTTAGTTCCTTTGGCCTTTAAAGATAATTTTGCATATACCTTCCTTTCACATAACAAGTATTCAGGAAATAACTAATAGAAAACCAACAAATAAAGCTAGCAACACTTTTTTCTTCATTGCAATCTGATGAATACATGAACATTGCTTAAATGTCACCTTTTGTAGTACATGTGAAATTTACATGATAGTGACATGAAATTATTTTCAGTCTTTTGACAAACAGAAATACCTCTAAACTATATGAATCTATAATGAATTAGATTATCACAATGTCCTTCAATTTGAATTTTGTGTAGAACTATGCTCTGAAAATACAGTAGCAAAGACAAAGTAATCTGGAATACCTACCAAAATTAAGGAGTTTATTCCAGAATATAAATCCATGACTACCTTCTTCACCAAGAAAGCCTTACTACAAAAACAAACAAACAAACAAACAAAAAAAACCTGTCAAATAAAGAATCTGCTTAGTGATGCAGTAGAAATTATGAACTACATAAAAGCTCATGGATTAAATTCAAGATTATCGGGGCACCTAGGTGGCGCAGTCGTTAAGCGTCTGCCTTCGGCTCAGGGCGTGATCCCAGCATTCTGGGATCGAGCCCTGCCATCAGGCTCCTCCGCTAGGAGCCTGTTTCTTCCTCTCCTACTCCCCCTGCTTGTGTTCCCTCTCTCGCTGGCTGTCTCTCTCTGTCAAATAAATAAATAAAATATTTTTAAAAAATAAAAATAAGTAAATTCAAGATTATCATTTGATTATAAAACATTACAAAGGACATTACAAAATAAGATCATATGGATATATATGAGAAAAGTTCTGATGACAATATTTTACCTGTAAGATGATCTGTTACTGCAAGGTAAACAATTTCATCTGAATCCAAATGTAAACGCAGATCACCAGAGCAGCTTTTACTCTGATTTAAAAAAAAAATCTAACCATCTTTTCCCTTCTTGCAGAGAGGGAATACAGCACATTTTTTAGTGCAAATTCTAAATTAAGAAGCTCAAGAAACAATTTCTATTCCTGTTATGACACCTTCCAAAATTTAACCACCATGAAATAGATGATGAGCATATTTCACATCTATAAAAGATGGTCAACAAATTTTATCAATTTTGTCGAGACCCTGCTTCTCCCTCTCCTCCCCACTCATGCTCTCTTGATATCTCTCTCTCTCAAATAAATAAATAAAATCTTAGAAAAATTCAGGGGTGCCTGGGTGGCTCAGTTGGTTAAACGTCTGCCTTTTGCTCAGGTCATGATCCCAGGGTTCTGGGTTCGAAGTCCCATGTGTGGCTCCCTGCTCAACAGGGAGTCGGCTTCTCCCTCTGCCCCTCCCCCTACTTGTGCCTTGTCTCTCTCACTCTGTGTCTCAAAAAAATAAAATCTTTAAAAAAGAAGTTAATCAATCTAAACTATATTTCCTTTAAAAAAATACTCATGTATAGGAAATTTATAGGCCATGTAGTCATGTCTTCATTGAAAGGTAATTTAATTATAGCTTCATAAGATAGACTTTTGGAAAATGCTACTCAAACGACATCTGTAAAAAACCCAGCATCTTCCTTTATATAAAAGTTGAAGGTTTTACAATATCTTCATTGCCATTCCACTTACACTAGTTTTCTCCTTACAGATGAACATATGAGAAAGAATCTACTTCTTTCATGCCTGGTGAATATCCTACATCAAAGATGGAAAAGCCAAAAGAAAAGACAATATGGATCCTTGATGTCATATCTGAATGACTAAATCAATTAATCCTCAAGTCTGGAATTGCTATGACATGAACTACTAGTTTTTACCATTATTTCAACAAACTTGAGCTGGGATTTAAGTTTCTACAGTAATACATTACACCAGGAACACTATGGTGTATTAGAGAGGTTTCATACTTGGCTAGACTAAGTTAAATTACTGTAGTCCAACTTAGGAAAATTACAGATCTCCTACAGGGAGACTTTCATTCTGATTCATTTCATCATTCATTTAAAAATGCTAAGTAATTATATCATAATATATAAAAAATTTCTCATCTTGAATTAAACTTACTGATGGCTAAAACGGTTCCACAAGAGAAAAGGCGTATTTCTATTAACAGAAAAAACTTAAAAAGCAAATGCCAGGATGAAATAAAAATCAAATAACATATACAAACTAAGAGAAAGATTAATAGCCAAAAACATCCTAATATTATATTTTTCATACAGATGAGACTAGCCTCAGAAAGTTGTCAGAAGTTTGAATAAAGGAAAGAGGTTCACAGAAATAGCTGTATGTATCTAAGACATTCTTATTAAAATCAACATCATTTCAAGGTTTGGAACTCCTTACGTAAACCTTGGGAAGCTAGTACATACAGGACATTTTTCTTATGCATCATTAAGTAAAATTACTTCTACCAGCTGGTGAACATTATCTAACTCTGCTCTGTGTAAATAAAGGATACTGTAAATATTGCCAAATCATTAAATCACAGATCAGCTTTAATTTAAAACAGATTTTAGGGGGGCGCCTGGGTGGCACAGCGGTTAAGCGTCTGCCTTCAGCTCAGGGCGTGATCCCGGCGTTCTGGGATCGAGCCCCACATCAGGCTCTTCCACTATGAGCCTGCTTCTTCCTCTCCCACTCCCCCTGCTTGTGTTCCCTCTCTCGCTGGCTGTCTCTATCTCTGTCGAATAAATAAATAAAATCTTTAAAAAAAAATAAAAAAAAAAATAAAACAGATTTTAATAGTACTAACCACTGTATTATTATTCAGTTAATCTTTTCTTCACTAATTTTATATACACATTCCATATTTAAGATATAAAATGTTTTTCGGGGTTTTTTTTGGGTCTTTCAATGTATTTCCAGAACACTTCTCAAACAACCCAAAAAGAAAAAACAGAAACAAAAAAAACAACCAACTGTGGTAATATAACATGTTGCAAAAAAATTATACCATATTTAATATTTTTCCTCTATAAGACACATTCACATCTTTGATATATTAGTATGTGAATGTCAAGAAGGGGTTAAAATCTTCAAGTTGTCATAGCCATACTTACATTTTAATTCCACTAAATTCCCATAGTATACAGTTTGGTAAATGCCTCTCTAAACATAGAAGTGATGTATGTGATTCCACTCTCTATACCTGCTGCATTTAACACTGGACTTACTACTCCTTAGCAACAGTTCTCTCTAGCCACGTGGTTTACCTGAATCGTTCTCATGTTCTTGATTGATTACTTGTGTGCTCAGTATCATTCTTTTTTAAATTTGTAAAATGCAGAGATAATTAAATTCGTTACTTTAAGTATCTGAAAATTAAGGCAGCGCATGAATACAAAGTACAGCACGGGATTAACTCAGCAGATGTCCCATGTGCAAACACTGCACTTTCAAAGAAATGCCCTTGATATACTCCTGAGATAATTTCTAAATCCTTGGAATAGGGGCAACTGGGTGGCTCAGTCGGTTAAGTGTCCTCATGTCAGGGTTCTGGGATCGAGCCCCACACAGGGCTCCCCACTCAGTGGGAAGTTCGCTTGTTCCTCTGCCTCTGACCTTCCCCCTGCTCATGCTCTCTCAAATAAATAAATAAAATCTTTTAAAAAATAAAAAATATACTATAAAAAATTGAGATTAAAAAAATCCTTAGAATATTCTGCTTTATAAGCCTTTCTATAGCTACAGCCTTGAGTCATCTATATGATTTATGCTAACATTATTTTTGCTGAGGGCCTGAGGCCACATGGTATCATTTGACCTTAGACGGGGCTGCTGATGATTGAGTAAGGTCAGTCAGGTAGGTATGCTCTGCATATCCACATTACCAACTCCCAATATTACACACATTCCATGGGGGGAAAAAAACAAAGTGGAAAGCCTTGGGTAAACACCCGATTGACAATACTCTGTGTGTGTTATCACACATCATTGCACGGAAAATTGAGTACTATTCACATGATTCTGCAATGGGAGAGGATAAACAGGATTCTTGTCTCTCCTGGGCTCCATCATTTTGTGCTCTCCTTTGACAATTTTAACCTTTATTCTTTCACTGTATTAAACTGTAACCATAAATACAACTGTTGTCTGAGTCCACTGACCTCTCGCAAACTGCTGGCATTAAGGATGGTTTAGTGGATTCCCAATCACACACACTTTTTAAATAACATCTATTTAGCATTTGCATGTTAGTGAGCTCAGAATTAAGTCCCACCATAAAGTCACACATACACAAGAACCACCTTTGCAACCAAGATATTCCATTACAGAGCTATATCAGGGAAAGAGCCAATGTTCAAAATGGTCATAAATTCATAAAACCTGTTGTTCTTTCCCCAAAAACCTAAATTCTTTGAAAGAGTAACGCTTTTGTTAAGCAAAGAAACTTTGTAGGATGCCTAGATGGCTCAGTCAGTTAAGCATCTGCCTTCAGCTTAGGTCATGATCCCAAGGTCCAGGATAAAGTCTCACATGGGGCTCAGTGCTCACCAGGGAGTCTACTTCTCTCCTCTACCTGCCACTCTCCCTGGTCATGGTTTTTTGTGTTTTTTTTTGTTTTGTTTTGTTTTTTTTGAGAAAAAAAAATCTTTAAAAAGGAAGGAAATAAGGAAGAGAGAGGAAGCAAGGAAGAAACTCTAATCCCACTAATACCGTTAGAAAACATAAAATGACAGCACAAACCCAGAAATTCTGAAAAATCAAGTTTTGACAAATCGTATTTCTGTTAGAATTGAGGTGTGTTATGTTTTTTGCAGTGATGTTTATACTCACAAACTAGCAGTCTTAACAGATAAGAATCTTTCACAGAATTTTGCTATGATACATGTCTTGCTATGAGAAGTGGACAGATTTCTATCAGTCTCAAATGAAAGGCTAGCCAAACATTAGATTACTGGCACAGCATCCATAACCAACTCTTCTTTATCTTTATGATAGCCAGTGTTTTACATGCTCCAATAAATAAAAACTCTGTTTCCTGTGATCACAAAGATTAGGATTAAACATTTTTAAAAATAAAATAAAAACAAACCAAGTAAATAAAATGTAAAACACTAAAAACCTATCTTACAAATTTTACCATCGAATCTATTGTGTACCCTGAAATTCAACCCCTTTGTAACCCTTTAGTGTCTATCATAAATGCATTCATTTTTTAGCGGTTAATATAAATCCCAACATTCTTCAATACTGTTGACACTTAACCCCCCCACACACACACACATGGAATGGTGTCTATCCAAGAAAACCCCGAGGCACCTACCTTTAAACTAGATTCATAGTCTGTGTTCACTTTGAACATAAGCCCAAGTCGTAAATGAATTTCCTTGGCTCGACAAAAACTCGGATCAACATAAAGCACCTCCTGAAATGCTTTAATTGCCCTGAAAAATAAAGACAAAAAAAAAAAAGAATCTAAGGTTTTAATATTTATATGTACATTCCTCGGTAGTCCAGGAAACATTTTGGTTACACAATTTTAACAGAAATTACAACATTATAAAAATATTACTAATGATATTTTAAGATTACAAAAAGGTATGGAATCTCAGTCCAATATTTTCTCAACAGTCAAAATTATTCAACAATTTTTAAGGGTTTTTTAAAAGATTTTATCTATCTATCTATCTATCTATCTATCTATTTATTTATTTGACAGAGGTAGAGACAGCCAGTGAGAGAGGGAACACAAGCTGGGGGAGCGGGAGAGGAAGAAGCAGGCTCATAGCGGAGGAGCCTGACGTGGGGCTCGATCCCATAACGCCGGGATCACGCCCTGAGCCGAAGGCAGACGCTTAACTGCTGTGCCACCCAGGCGCCCCAACAATTTTTAAAGGTTTAATAACATTTTCTACGAAAATAACCAATTTTAATTTTTGTGAAGCATGTCAGACAGTGGAACAGTAGGAAACTTTTTAAAAGGGCAACAGGGTAAGAGTGTTAATCCTCATTCTTTATGACTCCATATAAATCTACTTTTAGAAACTTCACTTTTGGGGCGCCTGGGTAGCGCAGTCGTTAAAAGCGTCTGCCTTCGGCTCAGGGCGTGATCCTGGCGTTCCGGGATCGAGTCCCACATCAGGCTCCTCCGCTGTGAGCCTGCTTCTTCCTCTCCCACTCCCTCTGCTGTGTTCCCTCTCTCGCTGGCTGTCTCTCTGCCACATAAATAAATAAAATCTTTAAAAAAAAAAAAAAAAAAAAAAGAAACTTCACTTTTGCCCATCACATTTTTCTACACATACCTCTTGCAACCTATTATTGGTATAATGTGATACAGATAGGTGTTAGTATTTACTTCTTCCATATGAAATTCCTACAAAACAATACAGTCTTTTCCATAAATTATCCCACCCGAGTAGCAATGCACTACCACCTTTGTCATAAATCAAGGACCTATACTTTTGGGACTATTGTCTATCACACCATCTTTGTCGAATTCTATAACATCTTAATGAATCTTTTTAACAAGTTTTGATTATTAATAGAGAAAAATCCAGACCAGATATATTTTGAATATTTTTTAGTATTTGATCTATGTAAATTATTACTTATTACTTCCTCAAAAAAAGGAGCATGACACAGAAAAAAGAAAAAGTCTATTTTGAATCTCAATTACAACTAACCCCGGAACAATGTGGAGATTAGGGGCACCAAGCCCCAGCACAAGAAAATCCACTTACCATTTTTTATTTGCCTAAAACTTAATTCTTAATACCCTATTGTTGACTGGAATCTTTATCAATAACCTAATTCAATTAACACACATTTTGCATATGCATTATAAAATATGCATTATGAAGTGTTATAATAAAATAAGCTACAGAAAAAACATGTCTAAGTAAATCATTTTGGTTACGTTCCTACTTCTAAAGTAGTGTGTTTACTTATACACTTATTACAAAACTAAGCATTTTAAGAGGTACAGTTTATTTGGAAAAACATATAGACATCATTTAAAAATAAATTATCAAAATTTACACTCGTCTTTCAAAACCAACTTACCACTGTCATACGCGTATTAAAGCAGTATTTTCTTTCTTTTTTTTTTTTTTTAAAGATTTTATTTATTTATTTATTTGACAGAGAGACAGCCAGCCAGAAAGGGACACAAGCAGGGGGAGTGGGAGAGGAAGAAGCAGGCTCCCAGCGGAGGAGCCTGATGTGGGGCTCGATCCCATAACGCCGGAATCACACCCTGAGCCGAAGGCAGACGCTTAACGACTGCACTACCCAGGCGCCCCTAAAGCAGTATTTTCAACCTACACTAACTTATCTCCCTTCTGACTTTATGTTCTTATATTCAATTTAAGGCTCATGAGTTATCATAGCTATGTGAAAATTATCCAACAAAAGGTACATATAAACTTCTCTAATCCTAACTCTACAGTTCTTTGTTCTCAGCCTTACATTGGATTTGACCTAAATTTCTTGTGGCTGACTAAAATGACTGCATCTATTGGCACAAATAATTGTACGTAATGATTTAAAAATAGCCATCTTTCCACCTTAATAAAGGGCAAAGTACAACAAATTATTCCATTTAGTAAAACCTATAGCCTTATTTCTAAACAGATCTTTCCCAAAATTTCCAAGTCCCACCTCTCACTTTTATAACCTTCTAATCTATTTGGATTTGTAAATGATCAGAGGCTATGAACCTAATGTTATTGTGTACAAATGATGTCATTTTTTTTCTTTTAGTGGAATACGCGTTAAATTATTAAGATTAGGGGGGGCGCCTGGGTGGCACAGAGGTTAAGCGTCTGCCTTCGGCTCAGGGCGTGATCCTGGCGTTCTGGGATCGAGCCCCACATCAGGCTCCTCCGCCATGAGCCTGCTTCTTCCTCTCCCACTCCCCCTGCTTGTGTTCCCTCTCTCGCTGGCTGTCTCTGTTTCTATCGAATAAATAAATAAAATCTTTAAAAAAAAAAAATTTATTAAGATTAGGGTCCTGAACATAAGGCTGACTTCTGCCACTAAATATGATTATGTAAGAATGAACAGAAATATACACCTCTTACTTTCCATATCAACAATTAGAGCTTTAAAATTAAGTGATCTTTAAAGGATTTTCTAGTTCTAGAAGTTCAGAATTATACATTCTATGACTAGAAGCTGGAAGAAATATATTTATAGAGACATTAAAATGGTCATAATCTACTTGGTATGATTATTCACTACAAAGGAAAATAGGTAGCTGAAGTTTAACCTTACTCAAAGCAATGAGTAATTTAGGAGGAAAAAAAAACTGTTTATAGCATCTCTAATTCACAAGCTTAGTTAATAAACAATGCAATCCTTCTAAAGGTGATCTAATTAACCAGCCCAAAAGCCAACGAGCAAGAAAATAACAGCAGGGAAAATCATCCAACTAAAGGTAAACATTCAACTTTAGGAAACCATATAAAAAACTGGTCAATGAATGTTTAAGATCTCTGTATTAAATATTCAAATGATCCATTCACGTGACTGTAAACACTGGCAATGTAAAAGCTGGCAATTCACTCTCAAGATTATCACACAATTTAAATGGAAACAAACAAGGACAATACCTAAACAATTTCCTGTATTTTACAGTTTACAAAATCTTACATATGAGTATCAGTTATTCCTCAACAATGGAGGAACAGTTTCATTATTCTTAATTGTAGGATTGTGAGAGTTTATAATCAAATTACTAATTCTTGGCCATCACAAAGTGTTAGCAGACATGCTGAGTGGAGGGAAAGAGGGATGAACCTGACATTATAATATTGTATGTGTTTATCACACACACACACACACACACACACAAAGTGGAAACACCTGGTTTAAATCAACTTACCAGTGAAATGCATTGTAGTAGAAGTAAACCAAACCAAGGCCATACAAAAAGGCAGCATTCTGTTAAAAAACAAAAAATTACAGAGTAAAAGTTTTTACATCTATTTCCTAGATTAATTAGAAATCTAGTACATATGACACGCTTTTATGTTCTGAAAATTCTACCACATATTATAATACACTTCAAAGAAACAATGTAAGTCATGAGGTAATGTGTAATACAGAAGCCAAACTACTTGAAGAAATATTTTCAGTTCCTTTTTTATGAAGTCCACAGTGAAAACAACAAAATTACAATCTTAAAATCTGTGTGAAACCACAAAAGACCCCAAACAACCAAAGTAATCCAAAGTAAGAACAAAGCAGGAAGCATAACATCTCCTGCTTTCAAACTATATTACAAGTCTATAGTAATAAAAATAGTACAATACTGGCAAAAAAATGGACCTACAGAACAGAGAGCCCAGAATTAAACTCCCACATTTACGTCAACTATTATTCAACCAGGGAGTCAAGAACACACGATGGCAAAAGGACTGTGTTCAAATACGATTTAAAAAATGGATAAATACACGCAGAACAATGAAACTGGACCCCTTATTTACAGTCATCCAAAAAATTAATTTGAAATGGATCAAAAACTTAACCCAATACCTAATACCATAAAACTCCTATAATAAAATGTAGAAAAGAACTCCCCAACTGGTTTTGGCAAGGGTTTCTTGGGTACAACAAGAAACAAAAGTAAAAATGATCAAGTAGAACTACACCAAATTTAAAAGCTTCTGCACAAAAAACAAAACAAAGCATGAAAAGGTCATCTACAAAATGGGACAAAATTTCTGCAAACCATCTATCAGGTAAGGGGTTAATATCCATAATAAATACATAAAGAACTCACATAAACTTGGTAATGAAAAGTCTAATTTAAAATGCACAAAGAGGGGCGCCTGGGTGGCACAGCGGTTAAGCGTCTGCCTTCGGCTCAGGGCGTGATCCCGGCGTTCTGGGATCGAGCCCCACATCAGGCTCCTCCGCTGGGAGTCTGCTTCTTCCTCTCCCACTCCCCCTGCTTGTGTTCCCTCTCTCGCTGGCTATCTCTCTGTTGAATAAATAAATAAAATCTTAAAAAAAAAAAAATAAATAAATAAATAAAATAAAATGCACAAAGAACTAAAAATTCTTCCAAAGAAGACATTCAGATGACCAACATATTAAAAAAAAAAAAAAAAGATGCTCAACATCTCACCATCAGGGACATACAATGCAACACCATAATGCAGCATCACCTTATACTTCTTTGAATAGCTACCATGAAAATATGAAGAGATAACAATGTTGGCAAGGATACAGAAAAAAGAGAAACCTGTACACTGCTGACATATAAACTGGTTCAACTATTATGGAAAACAATATGGAGGTTCTCTAAAAAGTTAAATCTACCATATGATAGAGCGATCCCACTTTTGGGTGTTTATCCAAACAAAATGAAAACAAGGTACTGAAAGGATATACGCACTCTCATGTTCACTGCAACAATATTCACAATAGCCAAGATACGGAAACAACCTAATGTACCATCAACAGATGAGTGGATAAATAAGATGTAGTGTATAAATCCACTGGAGTATTATGCAGCCATAAGAAAATACATCCTCCCACTTGGGACAATATGAGTAGACTGCGAGCAATGATGGTTAAGGAAGATATGTCAGAAAAAAGCAAGTACTGTATGGTATCAATCACATGTGGTCTCTGAAAAAGCCAAACCTGTTTAAAACAGCGAGTAAGTGGTGGTTATCAGGGTAAGAGAAGTGAAAGGATAGGACAGGTTTTGTTTCAAACTACCAATGGATAACATGTTAAATAACCCTTCCAGATTTAGTGCACAGTACAGTGAACACAGAAGACCATACTATATGATACACAACAAACTTGGGCAATCCTACTGGGTCCCCTCCCTCTTTGGGAACTTTGCACCATCACTTTACCATCACTCAATAAACTTTGCTACCAAACAACAACAAAATCAGAAACTCGCTAGTCCAACTACCAAGAAGAAATGATAATTATACAATGTGAGATGCTGATTACTGTTACAGTGATAATCACGTTACACATGTACATCCTAATTTTACAATATTATACACCAAATATACTTCAATTAAAAAAAAAAGTTTAGGGGTGCCTGGGAGGCACAGCGGTTAAGCATCTGCCTCGGCTCAGGGCGTGATCCCAGCGTTCTGGGATTGAGCCCCACATCGGGCTCCTCCGCTGGGAGCCTGCTTCTTCCTCTCCCACTCCCCCTGCTTGTGCTCCCTCTCTCGCTGGTTGTCTCTGTCTGTCAAATAAATAAATAAAATCTTAAAAAATAAAAAAATAAATAAATAAATAAAGTTTAAAATGGCCAATAAGTATATGAAATAGTGCTCATCATTATTCACAGCAATGAAAACCAAAATTGCAATAAGATTTCTCTTCCTACCTACTAAGACGGCAAAATGAAAAAAGACAAGGAATGACAAGGTTATGGAGAAAAGGAATAGCAACACATCCAAATAATGTCAGTGTACCCTCTTCAAAGGTAAACCTCAAAAGTATTCTCAGAATCATGGTGATCTATGCAAAAGGACAACAAAGAAATCTTACATGGAAATGATGCTAAATCTTTGTCATTTCTATAACTATTTTGAAGATTAGGAATATTTTCTACAAAATACATAATTTATTAAATTCTTGCTTACATCAATCAGAATCAAGTGAGGTTTAGAGGATTTATAATTTGTCAAAGTGTCCATCACAAACCCCTGTTAAAAAATTATAGTTTCATATGATTGTCACTGTAATAACCCTAATGATGTCTTTGGTTAAAGAAAAAAAATATAGCTGAATGTTACCAAGATGATGAGATATATACAGGGCTCCTAACTTTCTCTCTCCTCAGGGTTTTATCAAATAAACAGCTACTTGCAGGCTAGTTCCCTAGGTGAAATCCAGAAACTAGCTGAGTGACTTTCATAAATCAAGCTGCTGAGAAAATACCCACATCAAAAGAGACAGAAAGACCAAGACACTCCTACCACATTCTCTTCTTATAATCACGATGTCACAACCTCCAACTCCAGCCTTCACCTTAAGGAGCAAAGTATTTCAACCACACATTTACGGGCTCAACCTTTAAGACCGCCACTCACGTGATGGTCACCCTATTTACCTAGCTCTTGAGTTTGACATTTATGAGTCCCTCGCGACAACTGAAGAAAGTAGTAGTTGTTAAGCAGGCTATGAACACTTCAACAGAACCCTCCTTAATGATACATTTCTTAAGGGGAAAGACAAAGACAACAATAGAAAATGTGTAACTTCTCCAAGAAAATGAACAGAAATAATGTATTTTTGAGTAGATATACTAGAGCACAGATCAGGAAATAATGGCTCAGCATCCAAACTGGGATCACAATCTTTCTATGCAGACTGCAAAGCTAAAAATAGGTTTTACATTTTTACAAGTTCACCTAAAAGAAAAGAAAACAAAACAAAACAAAACCCCCTACATGACACAAACTAAATGTAGCCATTATTTATAGTCAAATCTATTAAATCCATTAAAAAGTTTGCCAAACTTCAAAACTAACCATTTTTGAACTTAAATTATTTAAAATATGTAGAATGATGTAAAGTTAATTGCTAAAATATAGCTGTGATACACATGAAAACAAAAGCATTTTAAAAAAGAATTAAAGATTTATCTTGAATTAGGTTTGTAATATTCCATTTAAGGGTTCAATAATATCATATTATGGATCTCCAGGGAAACAAAACAAACAGGGTGGAAGAGAAGGTGTCTTATGTATGTGTGTGTCTGTGTGGTTTATTAGAAGGAACTGACTTGAGATTAAGCAGGCTGATAATTACAAAGATCTGAACAGTCAAGTCAGAAACAGAAAAATAGATGTTTTAATTCCAGTACGAGGGCAGGAAGCTACCGTATCATAGTTCAAAGACTTATTAACAGTATGGTCAACTTTTTTTGTACTAATTAGGCCTTGAATTAATAGAGGCCCATGTGCACTGAGGAGGATAATCGGCAGTCTACAGATATGTTAATTTCATCCAGAAACCTCAAAGCTATACCCAGATTAAAGTTAAACAGACATTTAGGCCCAGCCAAACTGGGTTACCACATAAAATTTACCATAAGAAGCCCACCCCCTTCACACATGGGGGGATGGGGGCGGGAGACAACAAGGGTATAATTCTGAACTTGATGCAACTATCACACATACAACCCAAAACAGGATAGCTCCCTCTTCAGAAGGGGAGATAAAGACCTTCAGTGATATTATCATTGCTCCTTAAAATCCTTTAACTTAAATACTATGATATAAAATCAATACACATAACATTACATCATTAAAGAGTAAGAAAGGAAGAAAAAATATTTGCTTTCATGCACACCTGACAAAGTCCTCAGTGCTACAGTCACATGATCATTTCTGGTATTTATAACTACCTACCTTCTTTCATTAATCATTCTGTATTCCCTCTGCAATCAGCAAATCACTTCAACTGGTCATCACTCTACCTGCTAGGGTTATACCAACCATTTCTAAAAGATCTGGGCCATTACTATTCCACCCTGGGTTGAGTTTTTGTAGTTTTCCAATGACCTCAAATCAAAACGCATGGTCATTTTAAGAGAAGCACTAAGGGGTCTACTATATGGAACACATAATCTTCCTTACATCCACTGTGGAACAGGAGTCCAATTTTCCCTTGCATATCAAGATGAATCAGCACAGCCAGAGAAATGAACTCTCTGCCTTGCCTGTTAATTCAAATTGATGAATAAGGAGTTCAAACAGCCAAAGAGCAGTGTTAACTTTCAGTCTGATAGAATCATTGTTGTATATCCTCATGAAAACATTCCTCCCTTGAAACTAACACCTCTTTGCCATAAGAGCATAAGGTCATGGGGAAAGGAAGCCAAAATTTTGCTGCTAGGTCAATAAGGGTAATTGTAACAAACTATAGAAATGATCCCTGAAAGTACAGTCTTAAATAAGGGTAATTGTAGGAGCGCCTGGGTGGCTCAGTTGGTGAAGCGTCTGCCTTTGCTCAATTCATGATCCCAGACTGGGATCCCTGCTCAGCGGAGAGCATGCTCCTCCCTCTTCATCTGCTGCTCCTCCTGCTTGTGTTCTCTTTCTCCCCCCAGCCCCGTCAAAAAAATAAATTAATTAAATTTAAAAAAATAAGGGTAATAGTTATTTGGTGCCAAGGTAATATCAGGATGCAACACAGGTCATTCCAGACATCCCCCTCAGTAGAAAACTAACTTACAAGTATCCACAGACAGAACAATACTGTGAAAAATCACAAAACACAGGGATAGAGACTAAAGCACATCCCTGAACCACAGAGACTGAGAAGCAGGCATTAGAAACGTAAGACAACCAGCTACGGTCTGACTGCACTGTCCGCGCACCAAGTTAGAAACACACCAAGAGAGCCCCCACCCAGGCCTAAAGTTTTTCCAGTGGGTAAAAGAGAGTCCAGCGTAGACATCTAGTTCCCCTAGCATTCTGGATTTGTTTGTCTGGATTTGTTTCAGAGCAGCCCATTATACTACAGGCCTCTCTCACAGAGATGTTGGAAAGAACATGTGGGACTTGTCTGCTAAGGACCAGAATGCGATGGAGGAAGGCAGGGGAGGAGGAGGACTTACAGTAACCAGCACACAGATCTTGTTAGGCAAATTCCTCCTTGCAGTGGCGCCAAAGTAGAGATGCTGGCCAGCAACTCTGACTATCTGCAAAACTAAGCCACTAGCCCTGTCAGAAGAGTGAATTCAGTACAAACTTCTGCCTGATTCAGGACCCCAAACAATTAGCCTTGCCAGCTCTGAAGCCTATTTTACCACCCTGTCCAGTCAGAAAAATTAATTTATAGGTCTACCCAGGCAAAATGCATCCTCCACTCCAACAAGCCAGGAAATATGCATAGCCCACCTCATATCACTACTTAAATCAGCACTTCAACAGAGAGTCCATGACTGGAAAGTCCAGCTGGTCAAAGAGTTCAGTATGCAGTTCTGCCAGAATCAAATCCGCAGACAGCAAGGCATGCCAGCTGTTGAGCGTATTCTACCACTCTACTGAGCAGAAAAGCAGTTCTGTGTCTCTACCCACTGTTGAGTGTAGCTGTCAATCTCACCCTATCAGGAAGGCTAACCAGAACACATTTAGGAAAATTCATCACCCCTCTCTCTTGATAGTTCCACTTACAATGGCTCTTTACCAGAGAACCTATCCAGCAGCTCTGCCCTATCTGGATAACTGATGCAGTGGTCCTTTCTGCCCAAGAAGCTTGGTGGGCCACCCTGTCTCAGAATAGCCAAACATCAACCCCTTAGCAGCCAAGTAAATCATTCCATGACCCTAAGGAAGCAAATTTCCTGACTCACTCAAATGCTGAATATAGCACCAAAAGATAAGCAGATGTCTCATCAGAAATTTTGCAAGGCAGAAAATAGGATAAATTTGAACTACTGAAATACTGAAAGGTGTCCTTCAGAATGAAGGAGAGAAAATGCTTTTCCCAAACAAAGTGAGAAACGTAATCATCACTATACCTGCCTTACCAGAAATCCTTAGGTAATTTTTTCAAGAGGAAATAAAAACATGTTAACTATCATTAACATATGAATGTATGTGTAAAAGTCACCGGTAAAGATAAATATACAGTCAAATTCAGGTTCTCTTAATATTGTGACAGTGGTGCATAATTTCTTTACAAGTCTAATTCAAAGGTTTAAAAACATAAGTATTAAAAAGTAACTGTAGGTATAATAATATATTATTGCATAAATTATATAAAAACATATATTAATTATAACATAACATCAATAAAAAACTGTGAGGTTTATGTGTACAATCAGTTAAAGCAGAATATTATCAGTAAAAGATTTTCTTGTTAAGCTTCACGGTAAATGCAAAGGAAAAACTCATGTAAAAGATTACTAAAAAAGGGGCGCCTGGGTGGCACAGCGGTTAAGCGTCTGCCTTCGGCTCAGGGCGTGATCCCGGCGATCTGGGATCGAGCCCCACATCAGGCTCCTCTGCTATGAGCCTGCTTCTTCCTCTCCCACTCCCCCTGCTTGTGTTCCCTCTCTCGCTGGCTGTCTTTATCTCTGTCGAATAAATAAATAAAATCTTTAAAAAAAAAAAAGATTACTAAAAAAAAAGTCACAGCATTATCACTAAAAAGTTATCAAACCACAAAAGAAAACACCAAGATAAGGAATAAAAGAACAAAAGATATACAGTACAACACAGAATATTAAAATGACATTTGTAAATCCTTACCTATCAATAATTAAACAGAAATGGATTTAATTCTTCAACTGAAAGACAAAGAATGCCTGAATGGATTTAAAAAAAAACAAGATCCAATGATGCGCTACCTATGAGACTCACTTTTCCTTTAAAGATACATAGACTGGAGCACCCAGTGGCTCAGTTAAGTGTCTGCCTACCATTCAGGTCATGATCTCAGGATCCTGGGATTGAGTCCCGCATCAGGCTCCATGCTCAGCAGGATCTGCTTGTCCCTCTCCCTCTGCCCCTCCCCCTAATTGTATTCTCAAAATCTTAAAAAAAAAAGACAAAGGATTAGAATAGATACTTTTTCCAAAGAAGACAGTCAATGGTTAACAGCTACATAAAAAGGTGCGAACACTAATTATCAGCACATCAAAACTGTCACAATAGCTACTATGGAAAAAGACAAGAGAGAAGTCCTGGTGAGAATGTAGACAAAAGGGAGCTCTTGGCACACTGTTGGTGGGAATGTAAATTCGTACAGCAACTATGGCAAACAATGTGAAGGATCCTCGAGCGGGGGTGGGGGATGGGGGTAGGGTAAGTGGGGAATAAAACTGCACCTGGTCTAGCAATTAGCAATTTCAACTCTAGGTATATACCCACAGAAAACAAAATCATTAACTGAGGAAATACGTGCCATCTGGATGTTTATTACAACATTATTTATATTAGCCAACACATGGAAAACAACCTAAGTCCATGGATGGATGAGCAAATAAGGACAATGTGAGACAGAGACACACACATACACACAATGGAATATTATTAGGAAGGAAGGGAAGAAAGAAGGAAAAAAGGAAGAAAACCCTGCCATTTGTTAGAACATGGACAGACCTTGAGGGTTATTACACTAACTGAAATAAATCACACAAGATGCATACTGCGTGATCTTACTTACATGTGGAATTTTTTTCAACTTTTCCCTCAAATTCCAGTTAGTTAACATACTGTATAATGTTAGTTTCAGGTGTACGATACAGTGTTTCAACACTTCCATACATCACCCAGTGCTCATCACGATGGGTGCATCCCTTAGTCCCCATCACCTACTTCACCCAGCCCCTCTGTGGTAACCATCAATGTGTTCTCTAGATTCAAGAGTCTGTTTCCTGCTTGGCACTTTCTTTCTTTCTCTCTCTCTCTTTTCTTTCAGATTTTATTTATTTATTTGACAGAGAGAGAGACAGCCAACGAGAGAGGGAACACAAGCAGGGGGAGTGGGAGAGGAAGAAGCAGGCTCCCAGAGGAGGAGCCTGATGTGGGGCTCAATCCCAGAATGCCAGGATCACGCCTGAGCCAAAGGCAGATGCTTAACAACTGAACCATCGAGGCACCCATGCTTGGCACTTTATTTCACTACCCTTTTGTTTTGCTTCTTACTTGGCCAACAACAGACACATGAAAAGATGCTCAACACCAATCATCATCAGGGAAATACAAATCAAAATCACAATCACTTCGGGGCGCCTGGGTGGCACAGCGGTTAAGCGTCTGCCTTCGGCTCAGGGCGTGATCCCAGCGTTATGGGATCAAGCCCCACATCAGGCTCCTCCGCTATGAGCCTGCTTCTTCCTCTCCCACTCCCCCTGCTTATGTTCCCTCTCTCGCTGGCTGTCTCTATCTCTGTCGAATAAATAAATAAAATCTTTAAAAAAAAAATCACAATCACTTCATACCTGTCCTAATGGCTAAAATCAACAACATGAAACACACCTAAGTGTTGACCAGGATGAAGAGAAAGGGGAGTTTTTTACACTACTGGTGGGAATACAAACTGGTGCAGCCACTCTGGAAAACAGTATGAAGATTCCTTAAAAAGTTAAAAATATAACTAGGCCACAATCCAGCAACTGCACTACTAGGTATTTACCCAAGAATATAAAAATACAAATTCGAAAGGGATACGTGTGGGGCACCTGGTTGGTGCAATCGGTTGAATATCCAACTCTTGGTTTTGGCTCGGGTTGTGATCTCAGGGTGGTGAAATCAAGTCCCACATCAGGCTCAGCTCTCAGTGTGACTGATGTACATATGAGAGTGGATAAGCATTAAGTCCACAGATGACAATTTTGCCAGTAGCACTGCATACAAACAAGACAAATCTGCACCAAGATTGTTTATACTAATAAGTAAAAAACACTGCCTATTCTCATGATACATATGGACCCAATGTGATCAGGAAAATGGCTGATCACCATGCAGAATCGTGCCATATATATGAAGGAATCATCGTTACTGTCTGCAGCTGGCAGACTGGACAATTAATCTTGATAAAGAAAAGTTAATGTTGTTAAGCTCATATATAACCACATCCCTGCCACCATGGCTACTTTGTCATGAGCCCATTGTGCAATGACAGAGGTGGCTGGGGACAGAGACAAAGTCTCAACCTGTCTACTTGATTACTGAAATCCCTTTTCGGATGAGATCCCTCTCTTATTTAAGACACAAATATCTTCATGAATTTTTGCTAAATAAGAAAGGTCTAGCTACATATCTCTTCCTCAAATTATACTGTACTCATTTTTTTTTAACTTTAATTTTTTATTTTAATTTTGAAGAGCAAGAAAGCAGGGCAGGGCAGAGGGAGACACAGAACCTCAAGCAGGCTCCACTCCCAGTACAGAGCCTGACACCAGGCCCGATGCCACGACCGCAAGAGCACAACCCAAGCTGAAATGAAAACGGACTGAACCACCCAGGCACCCCTTGTCACTAATTTTCTAATTACTTTCCTTTCAATCTCTACTACCATGCCAAATCATTGGCCAAAGCGCGTGAATTGATATATAATCACACTTCTGGCCATTTCTCCTTCCAGGCAAAGTGAATAACCAGATCCATAGCCTGAAATTTTATCCACTGGAAGGATTTCCCTTCACCACTGTCCTTCAAAGATTTGGGACGTTGGTGCTACAGCTATCCAATTCAGATGGCTGTAGTGTCTGGCACCATAAAACCAGGCCTGTGACTTTTCATTCTCTGTCAACTGTTGGAGAAACTACCCAGGAGATCACTGACGCAGGCTGGGATAAAGAAGATAATGCAGCAGGAGCGAGGACCTTGGGTATTCGGGCTACCTCCTGTAACTTGTTCCTTCAGGGCATACTTGGGCCAATCTTGTATGTATCACTTCCATATGATTATGGAATGCTACTACGTATAGGTATTTATGCCTCAGTGGGTCAGATAATACCCAATTCATGATGACAGCATAGTAGCTTGGTAATAACTGCTTTAGTTATTTAGTACTTACTAAAGCCAGGAATAGGCCAAAAGCTGTTTCTCAAAAGGAAAGTAGTTATCCAGACAGAAGAGTAGAGCTCTCTTCCAAAATCCCAAGCCTACACTCTGATTCACTTAAGAGGGTCCTACCAATGGTTCCAAACAGCACCCTTCTCTGCCACAGAAACCTCAAACCCCATTAGATTTGTTGGATAGTAAGGCCCAGTGGCTTTACTCTTGTGGCTGAGCAGCTCTTGATAACACTATGTGTCATCTTGTGGGCAGCAAAGACAATTAAGATTCCTGCGACCTAAATTATAACACAAAGCTGAAGAACTGATAAACTCCTAAAGACAGACAGTGAAGATCTATTGCTGGTACTGCCATTTAAAAACAAAAAAACAAGCTTTTGGCTTTCAGCAGGGAGGAGGCAAAGGTGCATTTGTTCCAAATCCAGGTGCATCTGAATTAGACCACCTCCACCATACTGCTTCAGCTAGATGCCAACGAGATCAAAGTTGTATACCTGAGGTACCCTGGTGGGGCAGTCAGTGTCACACCTGCTCTGCCTGGAAGATTGGCCCCCTGGGTCTCTGTTCAAAAAAAGTTGGTGATGACATCACCAAGGCAAACAGTGACTGGAAGGGTCTGAGTGAAACTGATCATTCAGAACAGACAGGCCCAGATTGAAGTGTATCTTCTTCTTCTGCCCTGATTATCAAAGCCCTCAAGGAACTGCCAGGAGACAGAAAGAAGCAGAAAACATTAAGTACAGTAGAAATATCATTTTTGATGAGACTGTCAGTATTGCCCAAAAGACAAAGCACTGATCTTTAGCCAGAGGACTCTCTCAAACCATTAAAGTGATCCAGGGGACTGCCCAATCTGTGAGCTGCAATACTGATGGCCATCATCCTCATGACATCACCGATGACATGAATAGTGATGTAGTGGAATGCCCAGCTAGTTAAGAACTACAAAGGAAAATATTTCAATAAAGGATCCTTTGACAAGAACAAAAAAACAAAAACCATAAAAACCTTCTGGTGGTGCATACTGACAGACGTGGAGAAAAAGAGGCATATTCTAAATCAATAGCTGCAGAGTTGGTACAGGATAAAATGTTAATTTGCTAAAAGAATTAAATCCCATCTGATACAGCAATTGCAATTAGAATGATAATGTGGTTAAACTTATGAAAATGTACTACAATTTTCCATCTACTATAAAGATCCATGAGGTAAGGTGAATGTGAATGTGTTAGGAAACATGCCTCCTAGACCTTCAAGTCTTTGATGATGACGCAAACTCTCCAACTGGAGATCCAGAAATTAAGTACAGCTTTTGGTTTACTATTTTCCTACTTAAAGACAATTCTAAGGGCTTCTATTTTACTTTCCCACTATAATACTCTAACTCTAGAAGTCATGGAGCCAACTGGGGATTCTGCCAGCTACTGAGTATGTATCTATTCCAATATGTATGCTGAAATTGGAGAAATAAACACAGAATGCATTCAAGAACCCACTGCACCCACTATGAAAAAGATCTAAAATATAACTTCATTGATCATGTGACCTCCATAAGCACCTAGTCTTACCCAAAGATGTTTTGGATCTTTCTGGAATTAGTGTCAGTTCAGAGTCAATGTCCAGTAGGTTTCAAAGGATTATTTATTATTCCCCAATGCACACCTACCCTTGTAAAAATACAATGTGCCATTTGGAGAAGCCTGGTAAAGAGGGTCATGATGCACAGTGTAAGTTTTCAGGGTACTAGGGTACTTTAACCTCCAGTCCTTGAATTCCATTCAAGGAGTTCAGGGACTAAAGAGCAGCTCAAGTCTAGGAAATGACTGAAAGACTACAATTCTGTGTTTTTTATTTTGGTTAGATTTTAGGTGACTTGATCTCCAACTTTTCTACTTATAAAACATCAAGCATGTTATATACTAGGATTCCTATCTGTTTCACTTCTAGGAATACCATGATAACCAAATACCTATTATGTTAACCATGCCCACCTTGCCTCTGGAAAGTACCACCACTTAACTGCTGCCACCCCAGGACCCAATCACTCCAGCGCCTCCTGATTCAATGACCGTAATTCCCACTCTATAGTCTGGCCTAAGAAGATCAAACATTAAATCAAAAAAAAAAAAAAAAAAAGGATTCAAGAGTTACCGTCATGAATTTATTTCTCACAATCATGGTGAAAGTTGCATCTTCTATACCCTCCAAGCAGGTCATTTAAGGCAGGTGGTCTTAAATGACAACACACACTAATAATCCGATCAATTCCTCCACAAAAGGCCAACGCAGGTCTAGATTTTCTAGGTCACTCACTAAGGAGGTCCACCTTTTGGTCCATTTTTTAAGCCAAACTGACAGAGCTCTGACACACAGGCTACAGTATTAAATGCAGATTCTCTACTAAGTGAACCCAAACCAAAATATTCGGACTAATCCAACTTTTATGTTCCTTTCATTGCTCAATACACTTAATATTCATTCTCACACAGGTTCTCTGCACTTCTGTGTATATAAACTGGATATAAACTGTATATAGAAAGTCAGCATTGCTTTGCATGGCAACTTTAACATAGGAAGAAATTTTACTTTCCATAAATAGGGCAAGGTTAATCCCTTAGACTGATGTGGAGTAGTAGTTCCTACTGTGCTAGTGAGGAGACTTCTTCTATCAGCAAAGACTCATTAAGAATTAAGGTGTTCAACAAAACGGAGGAGAGAGGTATGCCTGGGTAGCTCAGTTGGTTAAGCCTCTGCCTTCAGTCCACAGTCAACTGCCAGGATCCCTGGATCCCTGCTCAGCAGGAAGGCTGCTTCTCCCTCTCCCTCTGCTCTTCCCCCTGCTTGTGCCCTCTCTCTCACACACACACACACACACACACACACACACTCTCTCTCTCTCTCATGAATAAATTAAATGTATAAATAAATAAACAAATGTCACAAGACTAGGTGCTACTGAGGATATGAAGCAAAAGAAGTGTTATACACAGTACTGGTGGTAAGCACAAAATGCAAACAGTTTGGAGGAAAAAAGCCTGGATAGATTCTTTGTAACTCAGATATTCCATTCCTAGATCCTAACTCAAGGCAACTTAAAACATGTGAAATACAAAAACATGTACAGAATGATCCCAGCATCTTTTTCCTCAATTGATGAAAAATTAAGAGACACGCAGTATATAAATCACATATCCTGTTCTAAACTTACTACACAGATGGAGAACTAGTACATTATTTCCTTAAAAGTTCAGTATAGTAACTTAAAATAAATATTGAAATACAAGGAGCAAGGAGTATCAATCATGAGAAATTTGTCTCTCAGTAACATTACACAATGTAAACTTTTACTATCACAGCTAATAAAGGGAGGGTGCTACAATAATTTAAATGGCGGGGGCACATATTCTGCTGTACATCTGTATGGCACAGACATCCACACACACAGAATTAACTGCCCAAATGTTAACAATAACATGGCTGAAAAGTCCTAATTTGGACAGTATTACTAAAGAAAACAAATGAATAAATATACCTGATAGTTATTGAAGAAAAAAGGAACAGTAAAAACAATGAGATTTACACAGAAAAAGGAAGGATAAACTAAAAAACGTAAGAAGGAAAAAAGTAAAATTATTTGGGTGGAAGTCACAAACACAACTTAATCATTTATATTAAATGAAAATGTACTAAAAATTCCTATCAAAATAGGACTTCAACTTCCTCCATTCTGACCTCAGTGTGTACTAACTGTTAAGTGCTTCTTTCTAGCTTATCTCTTAACTCAGGCAAAACACCCTAAGGCCGAAGCATCCCCTGAGGGGAAACAAAAAACTACCAACTCAAGCCAAAAAAAGACTGCCCTGAGCCAGCAAGAAGCCCAGGAATGACACACCAAAACAACTAAATGATCGATCAACCTGACTTTTACCGTCCACCTGCATATACCCACCCACTTTGGTGTCAGCCTCAGTGAAATAAACTCCTTTCTTGTTTCACCACCACTCATTTCTCTGCCTTTGGATTCTGTCAGTGCCAACTGGCTAAAACAGGGCTGGCTATTTGGGACCCATGGAGCCATGGCCTCTGTGGCCTAGTAACACAGTTAAAACCTGGAGATCGGACACCTGGGTAGCTCAGTCAGTTAAGCGTCTGCCTTCATCTCAAGTCATGATCCCAGTGTCTTAGGATTGGGAGTGAGCCCCTTATCAGGCTCTCTGCTCATCAGGGAGTCTGCTTCTCCCTTGCCCTCTGTGCTCTCTCTCTCAAATAAATAAATAAAATTTCTTAAAAAACAAAAAATAAAAAGCACTGATCAATTTGGGGGAAAAAACCTCAGAGATCATCAGAACAGATTTTTTTTTTATTTTTTTTATTTTTTATTTATTTATTTTTTTTTAAAGATTTTATTTATTTATTCGACAGAGATAGAGACAGCCAGCGAGAGAGGGAACACAAGCAGGGGGAGTGGGAGAGGAAGAAGCAGGCTCATAGCGGAGAAGCCTGACGTGGGGCTCGATCCCACAACGCCGGGATCACGCCCTGAGCCGAAGGCAGATGCTTAACCGCTGTACCACCCAGGCGCCCCTAGAACAGATTTTTTTTTAAACAGGGAAACACCATTTATACACGGAGGAAAAAAAACATTTCAAATATAAAAACACATTCAAGATTACTTAAAGGGTAGAAAAGACTACAGTATATGAACATTACAGTAAGTTCTTTTCAAGCGCAGTATTGAACACTCCCCAAAACAGACATTATGGTTAAAACCACACACAAATAAATATAAAATTGTAACTGGTAATTCAATGTCCTGCATGACAATGTAATGTGGACTTGCTTCCAAAAAAAGAATGGTGAATATTACAAAAAGTACAACCAGGGCACCCGGGTGGCTCAGTGGGTTAAGCATTTGCCTTTGGCTCAGGTCACGATCCCTGGGTCCAGGGATCAAGCCCCGCATCAAGCTCCTTGCTCAGTGGGGAGCCTGCTTCTCCCTCCCTCTCTGCTGCTTCCCCTCCTTATACTCTGTCAAATAAATAAATTAATAGAATCTTAACAAAAAAAGTATACCAGTTAAAAAATCTGCAAATGTCTTAAGACTGTATAAGAAATGCAGAAACAATAGTGGAAGAAAAGCTACTAAATCACAAAAACAGTCTCTGGAGTTTGAACCATGAAACCTTCCCTAGATTACTGTAATGGAAACTTCATCCCAGAAGGGTGCAATCAAGAATACAGCTTCCCTCTGCCTCAGCGCCCAATCAAAGGGATCTCGTACGTTCCAGAGAGGAGTAGTAGCTAGCTGTATGTTGCAGAAATTAAGCTCCATGTGACAGCAGGTGGGAATGAGGTCAGGAGCATGGATGGCTGACTCTCTTCTGCATCCCAATCACCATTCATGGGACAAAGACACTTATGCTGGGAACAGAACACTTAGAATAGTGGAGCCCCACTATCTTTTACACACCAGCTGGGTTCATAAGATGGTGGCCACACCAGAAGTGGCAAGTTGAGAAAACCTGAAGCTACTGCCAAACATTCCATCAAGCACTGTAACTCCTAAAACAAGGGTGTCAATGAAAATATTACTTACCATTGTCCCAAGACCCAAATACAAAACTGTGGTTCGGAGATTTTGCCAGAGGAAGAGGGCTTCACAAAGCTACAAAGCTTTACCGAAACAACTGACTTCATTCACCAATAAATGATGGAAAAATTCAAGAATAAGGGCACTCTCAAAAGGAGTCAACACTGAGGTAAAACAAAAGACTTAGATATTTAAAATCAACCTTGTGATAAAGTTTTATAATAAGAAATATATATTTGGTCTTCATCCCTGTTTCAGGCACATTCTTAAACCCTTCAGAATTTCCTAAGTGATAAAAGCCATAAGGGTGTCTATATTATTGAGGTGACTTCTGGATGCCCCTAGGTTACCTAAGAATAGGGCTGATCATCAGAGGAACCAACCATGCAATAGGAGAGTTGGAACTTTCAGCTCCATCTTTCAACTCCAGAGAGGAGAGAGGGGCTAGGGATTGATTTCAGTCACCACTGACCAATGATTTAGCCAATCATATCTACGTAATAAAGTCTCCTTAAAATCTAAAGGTGGGGTGCAGAGAACTTCCTGTTGGTGAATATGTGGAAATACTTAAGAGTGGTACATTCAGAGAAAATGAAGGCTCCATACTCATTCTCCAGATTTTGCCCAATACATCTCTTCCAAATGCCTGCTCCTAACTTATATTCTTGCAAAGTAAATGTAAGCACAAGGAGTTATTGATCCCCAGAAAAAGACAGACAGACATGACTCTTGACAAGAGTCCTTTTAGGCCACCAGCCATTATATGAAATAAAGTCAAACACTGCCAAACCAGGAGACAGTCTAAACTTACCAAGGACAATAAATCAGTGATATAACTCACAGTACTGACTAAAAAGTGAAGACTGACCTGATGCACAGTCTTGACTCACCTCGCAGGATTTAAACACATTTGAGAACCCAAATACAAGATTAACTAGAGTGAGAAAACTCACAATGCTGACCCTGGCCAGACCTTGTGAGTTAGACCTGGAATTGCTCCCTTAAGATGACTTCTGCCCCATGATGTATTCCCCAAGGTGCAACCCACTTCATAAATATGTACACACCTCAACTTAAACCCCTCCCCTATTCTGTTTGGGGAGATAATGTTTTGGAAAAGATCCTCAGTGCTCTTCTTTACCTGCTGTTAAGTACAACCCTTCCTTTTCGAATTCTTTGGCTTGGTTCAATCTTTTGGATTCACTCAGTCTTTTAGGTCAATGGCCACCAAAAGCTGAACCCAGTTTCAGTTAACAATGATAGGAACCTCCAATCTGTAGTCAGTCAGAAGTGTCAATCTGGACTTGCATTTGGCATCTGAAAGTGGCAGGAGGAGGATGTCTACTGAGACTGAGCCTGACACTATCTTTTACCTGACTTCTAGGACATCATACTGGTGTCTGAGATTTATTTGGTTGTTTTGGGGAGAGAACCCACACGTAATTAGGAGCAAAACAGGAACCTATAGGTCACAGAGCTTGCCACATAGAGTACAGAAAGAGTCAACCAGCAAAAGCACTCCCGAAATCAATACAAAACCCAAACAATCACTTCAAAAACAATTACTACAGGGACACCTGGGTGGCTCAGTCAGTTAAGCGTCTGCCTTTAGCTCAGGTCATGATCCCAAGGTCCTAGGATTGAGTCCTGTATCAGGTTCTCTCCTCAGTGAGAAGCTTGCTGCTCCCTCTCCCTCTGCCTGCTTGCACTTGCTCTCTGTCAAATATAAATAAAACCTCTAAATAAATAAACAAATAAATAAGCTAGAAAAAGAAGAACAAAGAAATCCCCAAACCAGTAGAAGGAAATACTAAAAATGAAAGCAAAAATAAGTGAAACAGAAACTCAAAAAATATAGAACAGATCAATGAAACTAGGAGTTGGTTCTTTGAAAACATCAACAAAATTGATAAATCAGATTCATCCAAAAAAAGAGTGCAAGTAAACAAAATTATAAATTAAAGAAGGAAATAACAACCAACACCACTGAAATACAAAGGTCTATAAAAAGAATATTATGAAAATTATATGCCAACAAATTCCACACCTAGAAGAAATGGATAAATTCCTAGAAACATATAACCTCCCCAAAATGAAGCTGGAAGAAATAGAAAATGTGAAAACAGACCCATAACCAGCATTGAAATGGAATCCTCCAAAAAAAAAAAAAAAAAAAAATTCCAGGACTAGAGGTTGTCACTGGTGGATTCTACCAAATATTTAAAGAAGAGTTAATATATATTCTTTTTGAAGTATTCCAAGAAATAGAAGAGGAAGGAAAACCCAAATTCATTCTATGAGGCCGGAATTACCCTGATAACAAAAACATATAAAGACTAACCAAAAGAGAACTACAGGTCAATACCTTCGATGAACATAGATGCAAAAATCCTCCATAAAATATTAGCAAACAAAATACAATAATATGTTTTTAAAAAAATCATTCACCACTATCAGGAGGGATTTAGTCCTGGGATCCAAAGTGGTTCAATACCCACAAATCAATATGATAAATCATCATATCCATGAAAAACGATAAAGAACATATGATCATTTCAATAAAGGCAGGAAAAGTACTTGACAACATGAAACATCCATACAAGACAAAGACACAACAAAGCATGTTTAAAGGGAACATACCTCAACATAATAAAGACCACACATGAAAAACCCACATGAAAATCTGACTACTTTTCTTCTGAGGTCAGGAATAAGAAAAGAATGTCCACTCTCAGCACCTTTAGTCAACATAGTACTGGAAGTCCTAGCCACAGCAATTAGACAACAAAAAGAAATAAAAGGCATCCAAATAAGGTAAGGAAGTAAAACATTCACTATTTATGGATGACATGATACTCCATATAGAAATCTATAAAGAATGCCAAAAAACTACCAGAACTGATAAATGAATTCAGTAAAGTTGCAGGATACAAAATCAACATACTGAAATCTTGCATTTCTATACAATAATAAAGCAGCTGAAAGAGAAATAAGAAAACAATCCCATTTACAACTGCACCAAAAATAATAAAACACTTAGGATCTATTTAACCAAAGAGGTGAAAGACCTATCCTCTGAAAACTATAAAAGCACTGATTCAGGGGCGCCTGGGTGGCACAACGGTTAGGCATCTGCCTTTGGCTCAGGGCGTGATCCTGGCGTTGTGGGATCGAGCCCCACATCAGGCTCCTCTGCTATGAGCCTGCTTCTTCCTCTCCCACTCTCCCTGCTTGTGTTCCCTCTCTCACTGGCTGTCTCTATCTCTGTCGAATAAATAAATAAAATCTTTACAAAAAAAAAAAAAAACAAAAAACACTGATTCAAAGGAATTAAAAATGATACGAACAAATAAAAAAATATTATATTCTATGCTCATGGATTGGAAGAACAAATGTTAAAATGTCCACACTACCTAATGCAATCTACAGATTAAATGCAATTCTTACCAAATACCAACACCATTTTTCTCAGAACTAGAACAAACAATCCTAAAATATTTATGGAACCACAGAAGACCCCTGAATAGCCAAAGGAATCTGAGGTTTCACAATTACAGATTTCAAGTTATACTACACAAAGCTGTAGTATCAAAACTGTATGTCAGTGGCACAAAAATACATACACAGATCAATGGAACAGAATAAAGATCCGAGAAACAAACCCATGATTACACAGCCAATTAACATTCAACAAAGGAGGCAAGAATTAACGATGGGAAAAAGGCAGTCTTTTCAACAAATAGTGTGCAGAAAACTACATGCAAAGTAATAAAATTAGATCATTTTCTTAAACCATACCCAAAAATAAACTCAACATGGATTAAGGACCTTAATGTTAGATCTGAAAACATAAAAATCATGGCAGGGAGCACAGGGAGGAATTTCTCTGGCTGGAACATTGTATTTTTAGGTATTTTAGGTATGTCTCAAGTAAGGAAAATAAAAGTGAAAATAAACTACTGGGACTACATCAAAATAAAAAGCTTCTGCAAAATGAAGGAATCAATCAACCAAAATAAATGGCAACCAACTGAATGGGAGAAGATACTTGCAAATGACATACCTGATTAAGGGTTAGGAACCAAAATATGTAAGCAACTTACAGAACTCAACACCAAAAAATCCCCCAAATAATCCAATTCAAAAAATGGACAAAAGACATGAACAAACACTTCTCCAAAGAAGACAGATGGCCTACAGACCCATGAAAAGATGCTCAAGATTACTCATCATGAGAGAAATGTAAATCAAAGCCACAATGAAATACTGGGACACGTGGCTGGCTTAGTCAGTGGAGCATGTGACTCTTGATCTCAGGGTTGTGAGTACACGCCCCACGCTGGATGCAGAGATTACTTTTTAAAAATTCTTTAAAAAATAAAAACCACAATAAGGTATCACCTCACACCTTCAGAATGCCTAAAATAAAAAACTCAGAAAAGAACAAGATATGGCAAAGATTTGGATAAAAAGGAATCCTCCTACAATTTGGGTGCGAATGCAAACTGGTGCTGCCAGTGTAGGAAACAGTAAGGAAGTTCCTCAAAAAGTGAAAAATAGAACTACTCTATGATCCAGTATTAGCACTAATGGATATTCACCAAAAAAATACAAAAATACTAATTCAAAAGGATATATGCACTCCCCCAAGTTTATTGCAACATTACTCACAATACTCAAATTACGGAAGCAGCCCATTAACTGCTGGATGAAAGGACAGAATCTTATTCAGTCATTAACAAGAAAAAAAATTGTCATTTGGAACAACATGATGGATCTAGAGGTTGTAACACTAAGCAATATAAGTCACTCAGAGAAAGACAAATACTGTACTGTTTCACTCATCATGAAATTTAAGAAACAAAACAAATGAAAAAAGGGGTGGGGAAAAAGAGACAAACCTAAAAACAGACTTTTAATTATAAAGAACAAACTAATATTTGCCAGAGGGCAAGGGGATCAGTGGGGATGTGTGAAATAGGTGATGGGGATTAAGAGTACACTTATCTGATGAACACTAACATAAATTGTGAATCACAATATCGTACATTTGAAATTAACATTAACACTATAGGTTAATTATACTGCAATTACAATTTTATAAAAATAATTAAGTACTGGGGGGCACCTGGATGGCGCAGTCAGTTAAGTATCCAACTACTGGCTTCGGGTGAGGTCATCATCTCTGGATCCTGAGATGAAGACCCAAGTCCAGCTCCCCACTCAGGGCAGAGTCTGCTTGAAATTCTCTCTCTCTCTGTCTCTCCCTCGCCCTCCCCCCCCCCCCACTTGCTCACTCTTTAAATAAGTAAAATCTTTTTTAAAAATTTTAAGTACTGGCTATACAAGCTACAGTAGGGATGAACTCTGAGAACATGTTAAGTAAAAAAGCCAGTTCAGCAAATTAAAAATTAATAGTTTCCTTAGATAAAGGGTTATGGAGGAATCAGGGGAAAGAATATAGGTTTTGTTTTCGAATCAGGGAAGACAATAAGGGGTTTTGTTTTCACATGATGAACATATTCTAAAATTGTCTGTGGTAATGACTTCACAACTTTGTTAATTAAAATCAATCCGCTAAAGAAAAAACTAGGAAAGAAAAGCAAATTAGAGGTGCCTGGGTGGCTCAGTTGTTAAGCGTCTGCCTTTGGCTCAGGGCGTGATTCCAGGTCCTGGGATCGAGCCCCACATCAGGCTCCTCCACTGGGAGCATGCTTCTTCCTCTCCCACTCCCCCTGCTTGTGTTCCCTCTCTCACTGGCTGTCTCTCTCTGTCAAATCAGTGAATAAAATCTTTAAAAAAAACAAAACCAAAAATAAAAACCACGTGGGATACCTGGCTGACTCAATCAGTACAACATGTAACTCCTCATCTGGGGGTTGTAAAGTCAAACCCCACATTGGGTGCAGAAATTACGTAACAATAAAATCTTTGTAAGGAAAAATAAAACACTGAATTTTAATCTTCAAAAGGATGTATTCTATGGCAGATTGGATTATATTTCTATAATAATGTAACCCAAACAAAAATTAGTCAACAAATTTAAATAAACATTAGAATATGCACTAAGTAGACTTCGGTTTTCATTGTTCCTTCCACCGCATTTTTATTTAATTAGGGATGAACACACTGATTTTGCAAAATCTAACATTTTCCATTCATACAACAGTGTCTATAACTAATCTTTATGGCAGTTATACCTAAAACAGATTATGGCTTATATCCTATTACAAGCTAAATCTGTTTTATGGTATAGAATAGTAACAGTAACAATCATTGTTGAAGAGCAATCCATTTAGCTTCCTATACCACACCTGGAAGTATATATGCTGTGAAAGATTAACCTGCCAGTTTATCTGGTTAAACTGATGTAATACAATGGATAATTTACCTTACACATAAATAGACCTTCCAACACAGTTTTAATTCTCTGCAGAGTTCCAATCACAGAGAAAATATAAAAACGAGGGGATCCTTCCCTTAGCATGCAGCTTAGCTCACCCATCTTAAAACAAAACAAAACAAAACAAAACAAAACAAAACCATCCTCCATCCTTCATTTATTTCCAGCCGTGGACTTAAAAAGGAACAGTCTTATTTTTTTCCTTGATTTTGTTATTAAAGCACCACACTTCGAATATCTTACTAAGATGATGTCACAAAAATACCAATGAGGAACAAGACACTGCAACACAAAATAGCTACAGAAAACAATCTTTCTCCAAGTACTTAGGAATTATGATTTTGTATAATCTGTCCCAAAGTAAGAAAACAAAACTGGCATTCAAATGTGTACTAACCTTCCAGTAGTCAGTCTGTAAACTGTAGTATCTCTGATACGCAGATAATGCTGAAAAAGGGAAAATAATTATTAGTGAATTTTTTATGTCCCATTTGAAAATTCATACAACAAAGATTTTAAATTTTTAATAAGCTGCCCCTCTAGCCTACATCTCAGCACTTTGTGATATAAACAGCAAACAATTTAATGTTTATGGGCTACCAGTAAAATTATCTATGAACACAACAGAAATAAACAATCTATAGGAGATCAGCTATATATAACCATTATCAAATTTTATCCTTGCACTTAAATAAATGTCAAGCCTTGGCAATTATTTCATCACTTTTGTTTCCCTCATGGACCAAATCTCATGGTAATTTTCTAAGTCTATTACATACTACAATAAATTCTCTAATTTCTCCTCAAAAATGCAACTCACTTCTCAGAAAAATAAAACCACATACATACATGCTTCTGTTCAAACTGAAGAAACTTGGAAGTTTGGAGTTCATGAACAAATGGCTAGGAATTCTTGAGATGTTTTTGGTGCAAAAAAGTGATTTTATTATAGCATGGGAACAGGACCCATGGACACAAAGAGCTGCACTGGGACTGTCAGAAATGACTGATTATGTACTTTTTAATTAGTGGGGATCAGGGATAGCATAAGTCTATAAGGAATCTGGAGGAAGACTTTCCAGACCTTGAAGGACTAACTGCTGTTAAGATAAGATTACTTTCTTCTTTAATAAGACATAAACATCAAGACACTAGGGCAGCCACAAGTTCCTTGAGAAGGTCACACTCTGCAGTTTCAGTTATCTATCAGTAGACTGCAAGCTGTTTAAACTTTATGTCTCTTGCTTTTGTTTCCCTCATCAATACAACCACATTACCTTGAGCTACTACTAGCTTCAATTTAATTTCAAAATGATTATTCCCATGTTCCCTAAACCATCTAAAGATATAAAAGATTTGGGATCACTTTAAGTAGTTCCTGCCAAACCTAAAAAAAAGCAGGGAAGGTGAAAAGTTAAGAGATGTCACATAAACCTATCAGAATTTGTGGCAATATTAAAGAAAATTAAAAAGCGGGGCTGGGTGGCTTAGTCAGTTAAGCAACTGCCTTCAGGTCGCGTCACCCCGCCCCCAGCTCTCTGCTCATTGGGGAGGAGTCTGCTTCTCTCTCTCCCTCTGCCTCTCTCCCCGCTTGTACTCTCTCTCTCAAATAAATAAAATCTTTAAAAAATAAAAAATAAAATAAATAAAGAAAACAGGAAATTCCAACATTTTCAGTGGTATCAAAAGTCTCTGAATTTATTTGTTGAATTACTTTAGGGAGAACATTTACAATAAAAGAGGAATGAACATGTCTCTCAAAGTCAAAGTAAAATGACAGTATCAGTAGTATACCAGAAGAGCCGATTGTACATAGTATAACATGCTAAGGGTTTTCATCTCTTGAACAATCACTTTTATGAATTTCAGACATTTTCACAATAGAATTATAAATATTATCTAAATTCCTTCCATAGGAGCACCTAGTGGCTCAGTCAGTTGGGCAATGGCCTCTTGGATTTTGACTCTTGATTTCGGCTTGGGTCCATGGTCTGAGGGTCCTGAGATGGGAGCCCAAGATAGAGCCTGCTTTGGGTTCTTCACCCCACCACACACACCCTGCACGTCCCTCAAAAGTGCATGTGCACTCAAGCTCTCTCAAAAATCAATCAAATCAAATCAAATCAAATCTTCCATAGACCTCATTACACAAAGTTAGAAGAGAAAAAACTTGAGGGAAACTTGCTTTTTCTTTCTTTCTCTCTCTTTTTTTAAATTATTTGAGAGAGAGGGGCGCCTGGGTAGCGCAGTCGTTAAGCGTCTGCCTTTGGCTCAGGGCGTGATCCCGGCGTTCCGGGATCAAGTCCCACATTGGGCTCCTAGGCTAGGAGTCTGCTTCTTCCTCTCCCACTCCCCTGCTGTGTTCCCTCTATCACTGGCTGTCTCTCTGTCACATAAATAAATGAAATCTTTAAAAAAAAAAAAAAATTATGTGAGAGAGAGAGAGCAGGGGATAGGGTGAAGGGCAGAGGGAGAAGCAGACTCCCCGATGAGCAGGGAGCCCCACGGGGAACTCGATTCCAGGACCCTGGGATCATGACCTGAGCCGAAGGCAGATACTGAACTGACTAAGCCACCCAGGTACCTGAAACTTGCTTTTTTTTTTTTTTTTTTTAAAGATTTTATTTATTTATTTGACAAAGAGAGACAGCCAGAGAGAGAGGGAACCTGAGCAGGGGGGGTGCGAGAGGAAGCAGCAGGCTCCCAACAGAGGAACCTGATGCGGGGCTCAATCCCATAACACTGGGATCACACCCTGAGCCGAAGGCAGAGCAGACACTTAACGACTGCACCACCTAGGCGCCCCTGAAACTTGCTTTTTTGAATATTATCATAAAATTAAAATAATGAGAATTTTTAAATACGCAAACTTAATGTTCTGGAAATATTTAGTGTATATAAGAATCCTTATCTCATTAATATACTACATTTCATGTCTAAGAAAGGACTAAATGACTGAAGGATTTATTTTTATATTTTTAAAGGATTTATTTTTAAAACAACTCCAAAGGAACAAATTCGTAATACAATGAGTCACATATTACCAGATTAGACACTGCCCAGAGAAAACTGCCCCAGTAGGAAAAAAGGTCAGGGTAGGAAAACCTTAAGAGAAATACCCAACTCCAGCTCATTCCAGCCCTCCTATTCTAAGTGGGGAGAAAGACAGAAAAATTCACATCACTTTCCAAAGGCACAGGGTCATTAAAGAGTGAAATCTAATCATAGTCTTGATAAGACACTTCCCTTACCCCACACTTTACCACTACATTACCGTTTACAGCAGTTCTTTTTCATTGATACACCACATCTAGATATTAGGGAAAAATTACAAAACATATCAAAGGCAAAAACACAAAATTTGAAAAGACAGAACAAGCATCAGAACAAGAATGGCAGGTATATCATTTATCAGACTGGGAATTGAACACTACAATATGCTAAAGATAACTAGTACATAAACAGAACAGCGTGCAAGAACAGGTGGGCAACAGAAGCAGAGAAATGGTGACAAAGGATCAAGAAGAAATAAGTTGAACTTCAAAAACACTGTAACAAGAATAAAAGAATGCCTTTGATGGGATTATTAGTAGACTGGACACAGCTGGGGAAAGAATACTGAAGATAAAGAATTTGTCAACAGAATCCCCAAAAACCAAAAACTGGGGAATGATAGCTGGGAGGGAGGGGAGATAGTGAGGGGCTGACAGAACATTCAAGGACTACGGGGCCACAAAAAGATTAACAGTGTGTAACTGGACTACCAGAAGGTAAAACAGGGAAAAAAGAGAAGAGAAATTGTTTGTAATAATAATGACAGAGAATTTCTCCCAAAATTAATGTCAGACAATAAAGAACAGATCCAAAAGGAAAAAATGTCCAAACGGAAAAATAAATTTAGGCGTATCATTTTTAAACAAGAGAAACTAAAAGATTTTTAAAAACAATTCAGAAAGAGAGAGGGAGAAAAAACACCTTTCCTACAGAAAAAGCAATGATAAGAATTATTCAAACTCTCAAAAAATGGGAGTAGAATATTTAAATTGTGCGGGGGCAGGGGAAGAAGCCAACCTAAAGCAAAACTGTCATTCAAAAGTGAAGGAGGGAGGGCGCCTGGGTGGCTCAGTCGTTAAGCGTCTGCCTTTGGCTCAGGGCATGATCCTGGAGCCTTGGGATCGAGGCCCACATCGGGCTCCTCCGCTGGGAGCCTGCTTCTTCCTCTCCCACTCCCCCTGCTTGTGTTCCCTCTCTCACTGGCTGTCTCTCTCTCTGTCAAATAAATAAATAAAAAATCTTAAAAAAAAAAAAAAGTGAAGGAGGGGCTCCTGGGTGGCTCATGGTCTCAGCATTATGGGATTGATTCTGGTGGGTATGGAGCCCGCTTAGGATTCTTTTTTCCGCTCCCCTTCTCAATTCCCCCTTGGTTGCATGCATATCCATGCTCTCTTTAAAAAAAAAAAAAAAACAAGTGAAGAAGAAATACTTTCTCAAGAAGCAAACCTGAGGGAAATTGTTGACGCAAGAGCTACCTTACCAAAAACAAAAAAAAACACACGTTAAAAGAAGTTCTCTACGAAGAAGAAAATCATACAAGTCAGAAACACCAAACTACATGAAGAAAGCACAAAGGAAAATAAGTAAATGTAAAATTAAAACTTTTATTTTTCATACTAACTGATGTAAAAGATAACCATTCAAAATACGTATGGTTTTGATTACGTATGTTTTTTATGTCTTACATACACACATATAAACATACAGATCTTCTACAACTTACAGAGTTATGTTCAATAGGCCCACTCTAAGTTGAAACTATTGTAAGTCAAAAATCCATTTAACATACCCAACCTGCCATACATAAGAGCCTAGCCTAGCCTACCTTAAATGTGCTCAGAACACTCACATTAGGCTTTATAAAGTTGGCCAAAATCTAGCACAAGGCGTATTTTATAATGAAGTGCTGAGGGGCACCTGGGTGGCTCAGTCAGGTAAGTGTCCAACTCTACATCTCAGCTCAGGTCTTTTTTTTTTTTTTTTTTTTAAGATTTTATTTATTCATTTGACAGAGATAGAGACAGCCAGTGAGAGAGGGAACACAGGCAGGGGGAGTGGGAGAGGAAGAAGCAGACTCTCAGCAGAGGAGCCTGACGTGGGGCTCGATCCCATAACGCCAGGATCACGCCCTGAGCCGAAGGCAGATGCTTAACCACTGAGCCACCCAGGCGCCGCTCAGCTCAGGTCTTGACCTCAGCGTTGTGAGTCACTTAAAAATAAGATATATAACAGGGTGCTGAATACCTCAAACAATTTATTAAATACCACAATGAAAAACAGATGGTTTTGATGATTATATGGGTACAGAAAGGTGTTGGTATACTGGCTGTTTACCCTCATGATCTCATGGCTGATTAGAATGTTTGGCCTGCTGTGTTCACCAGAGACTCACTTTTTAAAAAGCTCCAAACAAGCCACAATAAATCCAGGTTTTCCAACCCTGCTGACAGGTGATACTTGCAACCAGAAACTAAGTTTGGTTGCCAGAAATGACATGCTCCAATCAAGTGCCATTACCCACCTTTCAACCAGTTTCATCTGTTTAGATGCTTGACGATGTCCTCCAGATATTACCATTTAATTGTTATTTAAAAAAAAAAACACCAGTAATATGACAGAACCAACTGCATCCACTTAAGGGAAGAAAAGAGGTCACACTCTTGATTCTGATCCCAAGCTGCTTCTCCCAAAAAAATTCTAGGTCAGCTTGCTTACCAGTCCCTAAATCACCCTAACCCAAAAACCACAACCATGAGACCTAATTAAGAAGGTACTTTTAGCGGCGCCTGGGTGGCTCAGTCATTAAGTGTCTGCATTCAGCTCAGGGCGTGATCCCAGAGTGCTGGGATTGAGCCCCACATCAGGCTCCTCCACTGGGAGCCTGCTTCTTCCTCTCCCACTTCCCCTGCCTGTGTTCCCTCTCTCGCTGGCTGTCTCTCTCTGTCAAATAAATAAAATCTTAAAAAAAATAAATAAAAAAGAAAAATGAATGAATGAATGAAGGTGCCTTTAGAACGTGAGCTCCTCTTCTCCATTCTCTGGAGAGAGAATAAATCTGAATAAATCACCTGCTTGCCATCAAATGCTGTTTGGTTATTTGGTAAATGGTAATGAGTAGGGAAAACATTTGGTAAGAACTGCAGCTGCACAGTAGCACATGAAAGGATCTTACTGAGGAAGAGAACAAAGGCAAAAGAAACGTAGATAAAATTAAATTTCCTTACAACTTGCAGCTCACTGATGAATACTTCAGATACACAGGGTACGACCCTCCTCAAGGAGCTCACAAGTGCCTTTAAAGTTAATGCTTTGCTAGAGGCAAAAAGTACCCTTAGCCCGGTAACAGCCAGATCTCCAGGATCCTCTAAGTCTTCTTTAACCTGTGATAATCCTTTTAGAAACTCCCTTTATCTCTACCCCTCCCAACTTAAAAGTACGTAATCAATCACTCACAATCCCAGCACAGGTCTTTCTGCCAAGGCTCCTGTGCCCATGCTTTAATAAAAAAATCTTTGTACCAATAGCATCTCAAAAATTTTTTGACCATTGGCTCAGAGCCCCACATCACATCATTAGCGTATATCTCTACCCTGGGAAAAGATCCAAGTTCAAAATTCAAATACAACTTCTTTTTTTTTTTTTTTAATAATGATTTTTTATTATATTATGTTAGTCACCATACAGTACATCCCCGGTTTTCGATGTAAGGCTCGATGATTCATTAGTTGTGTATAACACCCAGTGCACCATGCAATATGTGCCCTCCTTACTACCCATCACCGGTCTATCCCGTTCCCCACCCCCCTCCCCTCTGTAGCCCTCAGTTTGTTGCTCATAGTCCATAGTCTCTCATGTTTCATTCCCCCTTCTGATTACCCCCCCTTTCTTTATCCCTTTCTTCCCCTACTGATCATTTCAAATACAACTTCTATTGTATTATTTTTTGCATGATTACAAAGACAAAAAATCTAAAATCAAACCAGAGTAAATTGCGGACTGCCTATATATAACATGAATGTCATCAATGACACAAAGGACAGGAGGAGAAACTGGGATTACTTTACCATAACATGCTCATGGTACAAAGCAGCATTATTTGAAAGTTGACATGGTTTACTTATAAATCTACAATGATTACTCTAGGACAGCCATTTCAAAACATTTTTTAAAAAGTGGTAAGATAGCAGAAAAAATGCAATCATTTACAATCACAAAAGGCAGAAAGTATGGAAAACAAAAATAGGAACAAAGAATAAAGGCAATAAAGACAAAATAGTAACAAATATGGCAGCTATTAATCTAACTGTATCAATAACTACTATGAATATCAATGGTCTAGATGCACAAATTAATGATGTGGAAAACAAAGCAAAACAAAAAAATTAAATTACTGCCTAAAACCCACTGACAAGTCCTTGAAATAGACTGACACTCCTGTGAGAGTTCAGCTGCCTCTGATGTTAATACTTTGTTAAGGCAGAAGGCAATCTTAGCTTAACATTATTCCAAACCCCAAGTCTACCTCAACATATAAAAACCCTTTGGAGGGGCATCTGGCTGGCTCAGTTAAGCAGCTGCCTTCAGCTCAGGTCAATCCCAGACGGAGCTCCGCAACTGGTAAATAGTGGCGGGGGGGGGGGGGGGGGGTCCCTGCTCAGAAGGGTGTCTGCTTCTCCCTCTGCCCCTCACCCCATTCATCCTCGCTCTCTCATCTCTCTCTCAAATAAATAAGCAAAATCTTAAAAAAAAAAATCCTTTAGAAACTTCCTTTCTCTCTAATCCCTAAGAGACATGTTGGCAAACATTCCCCAAGCATATAACCAAGCCACTGATCCTTACCTGAAGGGCCTCATGACTGAATATTTACTAAACAGTAATAAATGACTTTTTCCTAACAATAAGTAACCCCTTTCAGGTCCTGAAAACCTGCTTCCAAAAAACCTTGGAGGTTTGGTCCCTAGCCCCCCTACCAACTGGAAAGTATACAATGGAGGAGAGGGGGAGCCACTCCTCCTTCCTGACCCCAATGCAGCTCTTTCTGTCCCTGGGTTCTGTCCCCATGCTTTAATAAAACCATCTTTGTCTCAAGGATTCTTTCTTGCTGTTGACACAGAACCCAAACATCTTTCCTGTATCATTAAGAGATTGTGAGAATGGATCAAAAACCAAGAACCAACTACATGTAATATACAAGAAACCTACTTTAAATATAAAGACTTTTTTTTTTTTTATTGTATTATGTTAGTCACCATACAGTACATCCCTGGTTTCTGATGTAAAGTTCAATGATTCATTAGTTGCATATAACACCCACTGCACCATGCAATACGTGCCCTCCTTACTACCCATCACAAGTCATCCCATTCCCCCACCCCACTCCCCTCTGAAGCCCTCAGTTTGTTTCTCAGAGTACATAGTCTCTCATGCTTCATTCCCCCTTCTGATTATCCCCCTTTCTTTATCCCTTTCTTCCCCTACCGATCTTCCTAGTTCTTATGTTCCATAGATGAGAGAAATCATATGATAATTGTCTTTCTCTGCTTGATTTATTTCACTTAGCATTATCTCCTCCAGTGCCATCCATGTAAATATAAAGACTTCTAAGATAAAAAGTAAACGGGTGGAGAAAAACATACCACGTGATCACCAATCAAAAGAAAGCAGGAGTAGCTATGTTACCTTTAGACAGAGATTTCAAAGCTAGGAAAGTTACATAAAATAAAGAAAGGCATTAAAATGGTAAAAGGGTCAATTCTCCAAGAACACATAATGATCCTTAACAAGCATGTACCTAATAACATTGATCAGACCACAGGAGGCAAAAACTAATAGACTTGAAATGAGAAATATATGAATCCACAATCACAAGCGGAGACTTCAAAACCTGTCCACCAAACTGGACTGATCCAGCAGGAAAAAAAATCAGCAAGAACACAGTTAAACTCAGCAACACCATCAATCAACTGGGTATCACAGATGACCTACAGACGACACCATTTAACAACAGCAGAACACACATTCTTCTCAAGCTCACATGGAAATTTCACCAAGATACACCATGTTCTGGACCAGAAAACACAACAAACACAAAAGAAATTACATGACCATAAAGAAATTTTAAAAATCAACAACACAAAGATAGTTGCAAAACAGACAGGGATTAAACTTCTAAATAATACATGGGTTAAAGAAGAAATTTATTGAGATTTCTCAAGAGATATTAAAAATTATTTTGAAGTAAATGAAATAAAAAATACCACTACTGAAAATCTGTGAGATGCAGCAAAAGCAGTGTTTAGCAGTTGCGCAATCAATGCATGTATTAGCAATAATCTAAAATCAATCAGCTAAAGAAAAAACTAGGAAAGAAAAGCAAATTAGAGGCTCCTGGGTGGCTCAGTCGTTAAGCGTCTGCCTTTGGCTCAGGGCATGATCCCGGCGTTCTGGGATCGAGCCCCACATCAGGCTCCCCCGCTGGGAGCCTGCTTCTTCCTCTCCCACTCTCCCCTGCTTGTGTTCCCTCTCTCTCTGGCTGTCTCTCTCTCTGTCAAATAAATAAAATCTTAGAAAGAAAGAAAGAAAAGAAAGAAAAGAAAGAAAAGAAAGAAAAGAAAGAAAGAAAGAAAGAAAGAAAAGCAAAGCAAATTAAATCCAAGGTAAGCTGAAGAAGAAACAGTAAGAATGCAGCCAAAAATCAACAAAGCCAAAAATCAACAAAGCCAAAAGTTAGTTCTTTAAAAAGAACAGAACTGGCAGGACTTTAACAAGGCTACCTAAGGAAAAAGAGAACACAAACAGAAAGGATTAACATCAAAAATGAAATACACTACCGAGTGTATGTCCTTAAATGGAGGAAAAAGAAATATGACTCTACACACAAATTTGATAACCTAGATGAAAGCAAAAATTCTGAGACACAATTTACTCAAATTGATGCAAGAAAAAATACAAGACAACCTGAACAGCACTTAGGATCATCAATTTTATGCATCAACTTGATGGAGCTAATGGGTGCCCAGAGAGCAGGTAAAATATTATTAGGTGTTTCTATGGTGTGTGTCTATTACAGGTTTGTCTAGGATGGCATTTAGGGAAGAGACCAGCATTAGATTCACCCAACTATGGAAGGAGATGCACCTCACCAATGAGGACACACACTATTCAAACCTCAGAGTGCCTAAGTAGGATCAATCACAAAAGAAGGGCAAATTACCTATTGTCTTGGATGGGATGTTTATCTTTTCATACTCTCAGATATCAGAATTTCTAGTTATTTGGCCTTTAAGACCCAAAGAGGAAGGGAATGTAAATAAATTTCAATGTTCTTATAACCTACAACCCACTGACAAATACTTGAGGCAGACAGAGCGTAACATTCCTCTAAGAAACTTCCAACCCTTAAAGGTTAGTGCCTTGCTAGAAGGGAAAGCAAACTTAGCCTAATAGTAAGGCCTCCAGTAGACCTTGAGTCTTCTTTAACATGAGAAATTCCTTTAAAAACCTCCCTTTTCCTTATTTCCCCCAATTCCCAAATTTGTATCAGTCACACCTCAGGACCTCAGTGCAGCTCTTTCTGCCCCTGGTTCTACCGCTATACTTTGAGTCTCAAGAATTCTTTCTTAGCTGTGGGCTCCAGAACCCAACAACACAACACATTCCAAAAACATATCACTACCACCTTTAGTGTCTTTCCAGCTCACAGATGGCATGAGCTCACAGATAAAAAAAAAAAAAGATTTGACTAATGCGGTTAAGATTTTATTTATTTATTCGACAGAGATAGAGACAGCCAGTGAGAGAGGGAACACAAGCAGGGGGAGTGGGAGAGGAAGAAGCAGGCTCATAGTGGAAGAGCCTGATGTGGGGCTCGATCCCAGAACGCCGGGATCACGCCCTGAGCCGAAGGCAGACGCTTAACCGCTGTGCCACCCAGGCGCCCCTTCGCATTTGTCAATTCTTAGAATAAATATTCTAATATATGATGTGGAGGACAAATACAAAAGAAGTGTAGAAAAAAATTAAAGTTCCTTACAACTTGCAGCTTGAGATAAGTGGAGTAACCTTCCTCTAGGAACTCACAACTGCCTTACTGTTAATACTTTGCCAGAGGCAAAGGCAACTCTAGCTTGCCATTAGCCCCACCTCTTGGATCCTGTCAAGTCTTTTTTTTAACATACAAAAATCCCTTTAGAAACTTCCCTTATCTCTACCCTGCCTGTGCTATATTAGCAATCATCCTTCAAACATATGGTCCGCTATTTATACACATGAAAAGGGTCTCGTGACTAATGTTTACTGGACGGTTATAAATTACCTTATCGTAACAGCAACTAGCTCCTCAAGGGTCCTGGAAGACTTGCTTCCAAATTCCTTAACGGCTTATGCTATCCCCAAAACCCTCTCAAGTTAAGAGTATATAATCAAGTCACCCATCACAATCCCGGGACAGCTCTTTCTGCTCATGTGTCTTGTACCTGTGCTTTAATAAAACCACCTTTTTAAAACATCTCAAGAGGGGCGCCTGGGTGGCACAGTGGTTGGGCGTCTGCCTTCGGCTCAGGGCGTGATCCCGGCGTGATGGGGTCGAGCCCCCACATCAGGCTCCTCCACTATGAGCCTGCTTCTTCCTCTCCCACTCCCCCTGCTTGTGTTCCCTCTCTCGCTGGCTGTCTCTCTGTCGAATAAATAAAATCTTTAAAAAAAATAAAAAATAAAAAAAATAAAACATCTCAAGAATTCTTCCTTCATGATTCGCTCCCAGACCTCAACATTACATTTCATTTCAATATATAGGTATATAAACAACAGATTTTATCCAGAAAAAGCAAACACAAGCATACATTGATTAAAGGAAATTAATTCGATAATAACCTTTCAGAACAAAGATAACAGACCCAGATGAATTCAATTATGAATTTTATCAAACGTTTGAGTAAGAAATTATACCAATTCTTTATAATCTGTTACAGATCATACCAAGTGGGCATACTTCCTAACTCATTACATGAGGCCAGATTTCCTCTACCTGCACTCTCTTTATCTTCAATAATTTCTGCTTTCACCTCCTGCTATCCTTAGTTTGATTCCATCTTGCATGTGGCCAGGGACCCTGTTGGCAGGTTCTGGGGGACCTCTTCTGGGTCCTCGGACATGGCCTGCCAGCACCATTTTAACAAACGTAGTCAGTCACTGTTGACATAGAGCTTAGTCTCCCCAGCAGTGAATATATGGGAATCAAAGCACTGAAGCCAACGCTATCCAATAGCTAATTTACCACATGCTCAAACCGTATCCTCACCAAGGAGAAAACAAAACTTCGAAACAAATTGTTCTGAATTTTTTATTCACATCCTAGACAAATACTATCTGCACAAGATTTCCTCCTCCTTTTTAAATAAAAAATTAATTTATCAGCCTTAAAGCTTTAAGAAATTAAAAATAGTTATAAACTGAATACCTACTGATAACAAAGACAATCTCTATGTAATTTCAATTAAGGGGTTTTTGTTATTTGCTCTCAAATTTATATTTAAAAATCTTAAATTTTTAAGATTAAGGAAATTAATGAAACAGGACTTCAACTATTTCCATTCTCACCTGAGTGGACTTCCTAACTGATTAAGTTCTTTTCAGATCTCCTCTTCACACAGGCAAACAACTTTGCCCACAAAGCATCTTGTGATGCAAACTGAAACTAGCCCCTCAAGCAACAGGACTGCCTTGAGCCAGCAAAAACACCATGACTGACCCCAAGACAATGATCGACATGACCTTTACTGCCCACTTGCATGTACCAACATTTTTCTTATATAAACCCAGAAGTATTTTCAGCACTTTGGAAACATTCTTTTTCTGCAGTCTTCCCAATGTTGGCCTTTAGACAGGGAAACAGAAGGAACCCCTTTCTTCCCCGGATTCTGTTCTTTCTCAGATCTGAACCCCCCCACCCCACTCTACCCATGACTTATAATGAAAATAGCGTATATCCTCCTTGTAAGGGACAAAGAGATAATGGTACCTTTAGAGTCTTCCAGCACAACAGATAATATCTAAGGAGTTACCAGGAAGAGTTGTCATAAACGTTCTTCAAGACCAGGGACTCCACAAACACTTTGACTGCCAAGACCCAAATTCAGGGAATGAGTGATTTGTGGAGGACATCTGATCCCTATCCTGTTCTCACCAGCTCCTGGATGCCTAAGAGGACACATGCACCAGACTACAATTGCCAATAAAACCCCAGATCCCAAGTAAAGATGAGACTCATGCTCTTTTCCCTTCTGAATCTCCAGGATGCTCCATCCTTATCTCTCAATCTCTCTCTCTCTGCATATATACATATGCAATAAATCGTGCTTTCATCTCCTGCTGGCTTGTGTCTGATTTCCATTTTTCGTGAAGTCCAGGGCCTTCTTGTCTAGTCCTCCAGGAGCCTATGGGTCCTGGGACCCAGCCTGCTGGCATTAGCCTCACTGAAATAAATTCTTTTGTTTCATTACCACTAGTTTCTGCCTTTAGATTGTATCAGTGGTGCAGGGTGGAGCCAGTCTGTCTGGGAACCCCAGAGCCAAGCGCTCTGACACCCTTGTGCCCCAGTTACCTTATGATTAAGATTACGCATGGGGCACCTGGGTGACTCAGTCAGTTAAGCATCTGCCTTCAGCTCGGGTCACGATCACAGCATCCTGGGATCCAGCCCCACACTGGGCTCCCTCCTCAGCAGAGAGGCTGCTTCTCCCTTTCTTTTTTTTTTTTTTTTTTTTAAAGATTTTATTTATTTATTTGACAGAGATAGAGACAGCCAGCGAGAGAGGGAACACAAGTAGGGGGAGTGGGAGAGGAAGAAGCAGGCTCATAGCAGAGGAGCCTGATGTGGGGCTCGATCCCATAACGCCAAGATCACGCCCTGAGCCGAAGGCAGACGCTTAACCGCTGTGCCACCCAGGCGCCCCGGCTTCTCCCTTTCTTTCTCCCTCTGCCTCTCCCTACTGGTGTTCTCTCTCAAATAAATAAATAAAATCTTAAAAAAAAAAATTATGAAAAAGAAAGTGTTTTTTTAGTAAGAATTATGTACTGGAGTGAAACTCATTTCCATCAATAAAATTTTTGTTTAGCATTTGTAAAGCTGCTATATTACTACTGTCCAATCTACAGAATAGGCAAACGTCCAGGGAAATACATAAATCTATTAATTTAAAACATTTCTAAATAATGAAGTTGCATATGGATTATAAATACACATATTACGTGTCTCATAAAGTATACCAAAATAGCATTTCAGTGGTAAAAGTTAATGGCTTAAGTTTTTTAAATTTTTTTCTAATTAACATATATTGTATTACCGGTTTCAGAGGTAGAGGTCAGTGTTCATCAGTCTTAACATAACACCTCTAACATGTCCTCCTTAATGTCCATCTCCCAGTTACCCCATCTGTCTACCCCTCTCCCCAGTTATTGGCTTAATTTATGACTGAGAGTAAAATATACCACCCTAAAATATGACTCGGGCATAACGATTCTATTCACTGATTATTTTTAGAAAGAATTAATACAAAAAAAGCTGCAAAAACATACTAGGAGTTAGAAGTTACTCTTTTGTAAGGAAAACTTATATTTAAATCTCCATTTGTGTCAACGTCTCAGCTCAAGAGAAAAATTTAAATCACAAGAAATTTTTCTCATGGTAGAAGGCATTGAAGTAAATCTGCGTAACAAAACTTTCTTGTTTAAAGTGCTTTTGCTGGTCAACTTCCACAGCTGGCCTTCTTATTACCCATTATTTTATTTTTGCCTTTTGCTGAGCTTGACCTGGGAGCTTAGGGCATATCATATACTAACTCAGTTCTCCTGGGTATCTTGCCTACATGTACTTAACATACGCATCTTAATAAACTTGTTCGTTTTTCTCTTAAGTCTTTTATTATGGGAGGAGAAGGATGTCATCTCACTGAAATCAGGATAGAAGGAAAACTACTTTCCCCCCCCAAACAAAAAGCGTGGCACACAATAAACTCTGTTGCCGAAGCACCAAAGTAACATACCACCAACTCTTTACTCTAGTCCAAAAACAATCATCCAGCTGTTTCTCCTAAATACATTTGCTGAAAATCTTAACATCTCCACTCCATTCAGCCACAATATTTACTATCAAAAATTTAACAGACTCTGGGGTGCCTGGCTGGCTCAGTTAGTTGAGCATCTGCCTTCAGCTCAGGTCATGATCCCAGGGTCCTGAGTTAGAGCCCCACATAGAGCTCCCTGCTTAGCGGGGAGCCTGCTTCTCCCTCTGCCTGCCCCTCGTCCCACTCAAGCTCTCTCTCAAAAAAATAAAATCTTAAAAAAAAAAATTTAGCAGGCTCTTATTTATAGGATGGTTCTTCTCTGATGTAGAGATTATCTGGTAAAGAGGAAAAGCATCTGCAAAGTAACTGTTAACTAAATGAATAACAGTCTTGCTCAGCATTTTAGAACTAGGAAAAGCACATATCTTAAAAGATTAACTTATTATTTATCTCTCCACTTTTTTTTTTTTTTTAAGATTTTATTTATTTGACAGAGAGAGATAGTGAGAGGGAACACAAGCAGAAGGAGCTGGAGAGGGAGAAGGAGGCTTCCTGCTGAACAGGGAGCCCAATGTGGGGCTCAATCCCAGAATAATGACCTGAGCAAAAGGCAGACACTTACGGACTAAGCCACCAAGGCTCTCCAATCTCCTTTATTTCTGAGAAAAAAAAATACTCTAAGTGAAAAATGTTCTTCAAAGTTCAAACTTACATTTGATTATCTGTATTATTATATAATAACATGATGAAGGTGGATTTTCAAATATTTTCAAACCAAAATGGACAGCTTTAAACAAAATCAAGAACAAAGAAGTGAAATATTATTTGTGTTTGCAGAATAAAAAAAATTTTGGTTTCTGCCCCTGTTCTTGGCAGAGAACCCCTAAAAAACTCTGAATTTCCTGGGTCTAGGTAAGAGTGGCTTTTGTATTTTGTAGGAGGCTCTTTTGAGCTCAACAGAATTCTTGCTAGGGATAACTTGAGAATAGCCTCAAAATGAAGCTGGGATGGTGGGGAAAAGGATGCAAATTCAGCTTTATAATAAACTTGTGAACACCGGAATTAGAGAAGTTTGTAAGATTCTGATTTGGTAAATACACCCCTGGTTTCTCAGGGAAAGAAGTTCCTGAGCTCAAGATACGTCTACTACCTTACCCTATATTCCTCTTCATTTGGCTGTTCATCCATAGCCTTTATAACATCCTTTACAATAAATTAATAAATGTTTCCCTGAGCTTTGTGAGTCATTCTAATCTAACACAAGGAGGGGGTTGTGGAACCTATGATTTACAGGTGGTTGATAAGTAGCACAGGTAACACCCTTGACTCACAACTGGCATCTGAAATGGGTCTGTCATGTATGAGTAAGTCCTTTACCTGTGATATTGTACCATTTCCAGGTATATAGTGTCAGAACTGAGTTAAATTTGTAAAGACACTTCTTAAAATTAAGAACAGCTCTGGTGATGTTGGAAAACTGTCCAGACTTACTCTTTCTATAGCATGTCCACCTTTGTACTTATAAACAAAGATATCAAACTAAATATGTTACCGATAACATCTTAAAGAACACACAGATTTTCACAAGAACAAGCAGAATACCCATGCACACTGTAAGCTGTTAAGAGTTTTATGGAACGGGAACGCCTAGGTGGCTCAGTCCGTTAAGGATCTGCCTTCAGCTCAGGTCATGATTTCACAGGGACATGGGATCGAGGTCCGGATTGGGCTCCCTACCCAGGAGGGAGTCTGCTGCTCCCTCTGCCTGCTGTTCCCCCTGCTTGTGTGTGCTCTCGCTCTCTGACAAATAACTAAAACCTTAAAAAAAAAAAAAAAAAAAAGGTTTTATGGAATGATCGAACTTAGTATTTATATGAAATTACATAAAAATTTCACATTTTTACCTACTCTACTTTCTTTTTCATTGTTTAATGTATTTAAGAGAGATTAAAAAACAGTAGTTAAGTGTCCGTGACAAAAAAATAAAAACAATTTGTCCGTGACAAAAAATAAAAACAATCTGCATACATAAATCAAGCAAAACTTTTAAAAAGAAAAATATTACCTTTTGGATAATCTTCCAATAAGAGGTTGAAGTGACCTAACTGACAAAAGAAATCAGATTCCACTTTTCCTTCAGCTTTTAAGATTAAAGATTCATAGCAGCGAACAGCCTAGAAATGAAAAATATAAGCATTAAGGGACAGGAAATATCATAACTGCATCCTTTTTGAGAGAATGTATATTTACAAGAATCCAAGCAATCAATACATCACTTCTACCACAAATTCATGATTTAATTCCTGAGAAGTAGCATTTTTAGTATTTATTAATGGAGTCACTTTACTAGGTGCTTTCCCTTATAAAAATGGGGGAATAAGAACTGTCCAATAAGATAATATAGGAGTTCCTTAATGACTTTTTATGAGTTAGAGATCTAAGCAATTACTTTGGTGTTTGTTCATACAAAACACTACTTTCAAATACGCATGGGCAAAAAGGACTACAGCATTTCAGTAGCCAGTAAAAACCTGGGATTTTCGAATTTTTGGAAAGTGGCAAGTCCAAATTGAGACATACTGTAATTTTAATAAATTATACAACAGATTTCAAGACTGCATGTATAAAAAAGGTATAAAATATTCACTAATAAGGGGAGCCTAGGTGGCTCAGTTGGTTAAGCGTCTGCCTTCCGCTCAGGTTATAAGCCCAGGTGAGGGATCCAGCCCCACAGCAGCCTCCCTGATTGGTGAGGAGCCTGCTTCTCCTCTCCCTCCCCCTCTCCCGCCCCCTTCCCTACCTTGTGTGAGCTCTCACTCCCCCCTCCCTCACAAATAAATAAATAAATAAATAAATAAATAAATAAATAGAATCTTAAAAAAAAAAATCACTAATAATATGTTAACCATATTAAAGTTACATTTTGGATTTTTAGATTAAATAAAGATATTAACATTAACTTCATCCATTTCTTTTTATTTCTTTTTACTTTTTTTTTTCTTTTTTAAGATTTTATTTGACAGAGAGTGCCAGACGGCACAAGCGGAAGAAATGGCAGAAGGAGAGGAAGAAGCAGGCTCCCTATTGAGCAGGAACCCGATGCAGGGTGATCCCAGGCCCCTGGGATCATGACCCAAGCTGAAGACAGATGCTTAACCGTCTGAGCCACCCAGGCACCCCTAACTTTTTCTATTATACAATTTAAGATTACACATAACATGAAAAATTCATGCATCACAATACATTTCTACCGGATAGGGTAGCTACCATTTGTACTAATCAACCACTGTTTTTGCAAAAAAATTACAGTAACTTTTAGACTACCATATACATATATTACGTTTCAACTGTTTTCTCCCTGATCTTCATATTTCAAACATAGTAATTCTAACATTATCTCAGCCCAAAACACATACGCACAACCTCTTATACTTTAGAGAGAAAAATAATATAGAACCCAATCTTTCTGAACTTCCAAGTTTGCAGATGGACGAAATGAAGATTTTGCACTAAAACATCTGAAAGAACAGCGTTCTAAAGCAGAGCTGTCAGCAACCACAGGAGATCTTGAAAACTTAACTTCTTCCTGTCTCAATCTTTACAACAAAAACCTGATATAAAAATTTTAATTTGAAACTGTTGTATTGCTTAGGACACAATGTGGACTTAGCATTTCTTTACTTTGCCCTTTGAAAAAACCAAGCTATCCTTCAAAATGTTTCAATCTTCCCAATAAAAGAATTTCCTAATTAAGTCCCTCATAATACATGATATATTTAGAGTAACCACAACAAAAGGGTCAAGCCTGGAGGCAACCACTCCTCCGTGGGGAGTCTGCTTAGGATTCTCTCTCTTTCCCTCTGCCCCCCCCCCAGCTGTCCTGTGCCATCTCTCTCTTAAAATAAAACCTTTAAAAAAAAAGAGAGATTTAAGAGAACTGCTTTCAGTTTATCATTCTCTTAGCTATCTGCATATGCATAAATACCAAATTATAATACTGAAAATAACTGAAAATCTGAAATCTACACTTAAGATTCCAGAAATTGCTATCATTTGTAGATACAAAATTTCAAGATCTTTTCTTATTCAAGCAGTATTCAAGCACCTATAATTTCTATCTGGCAGATGGTTAGAATACAAAATACAGGAGCACGTGGTGGTTGAGTCAAGTTAAGTGTCTGCCTTCAGCTAATGTCATCAGCCCCATATGGGGCTCCCCACTCATTAGGAAGTCTGCTTCTCCCTCTGCTCTTCACCCTGCTCGTGTGCGCTCTCTCTACCTCAAATAAACGCATAAGTAAATAAACCTTAAAAAAAAGAAAAGAAAAAGAATTCAAGATACAAAACTTACTACTTTATAATTTTAGAGAATACCTGAAAACTATTACTAGCCTACCAAAACAGACTCATATTACAGAGAACAAACTCAAGTTGCCAGAAGGGAAGAGAGCAAAATGGAGAAAATGGGTGATGGGGAGTGGGAGGTACAGGCTTCCAGTTACAGAATAAGTAGCAGGAATGAAAGGTATAGAACTGAGAATATAATGAATAGTATAATAATAGTGTTGTATGAGAACTATGTATGTATTTTTTCTTTCTTTAAATGAGGCCAAGGGTAAAGGCTGTATGTTGGTTTGTTTACTCTTTGTTCACGTTTTCTGCATGTCTGAAATTACACTAGTCCCAACCTACCCACAGTTCACTGTTTACAGTTTCCATTACCTACGGTCAACTGCGCTACATAAGTCAGAAGATCAAAGAGTAGTCTAGATCATTCACCTTCCTGCATCTTATTCACGTAACACTTACCATCTCATCATCACAAGGGTGAGTACAGTAAAACATATTTTGAAAGACCACATTCAAATAGTGTTTGAGTACACTGATATAGTTGTTCTCTTTTATTATTAGTTATTGCTATTCATCTCTTAGTGTGCCTGATCCATACATTAAACTTCATCTCAGGTATGTACGTATGGTAATATATAGGGTTTGGTGTATTGGGTTTCAGGCATTCACTGGGAATTTTGGAATTTATCTCTCTTGGATGAAGTGACACTACTATATATAAAATAAAAATGTAAACCAAGTGGATAAATGTAAAAATTGGTAATATTAAATGACTCGAATTTTGGTGAAGAGAGATGGTCTTTCTGCTGCAACAAAAGAGGGAAAGAAGAAGTAGTAACAGTTATGGTTGAAGAAAAAAAATTTTTTTTTTTATTTTAAAGATCTTATTTATTTATTTGACAGAGAAAGACAGCCAGCGAGAGAAGGAACACAAGCAGGGGGAGTGGGAGAGGGAGAAGCAGCCTCCCAGCGCAGCAGGAAGCAGGATGTAAGGCTGGATCCCAGGACCCTGGAATCATGCCCCAGGGCTGAAGGCAGACGCTTAAGAGACAGCACAAGCAGGGGGAGGGGAAGACTCCTCATTGAGGGAACCCCATATGGGACTCAATCCCAGGACCCTGGGATCATGACCTGAGCCAAAGGCAGAATCTTAACCAGGCTACCCAGGCACCCCTGATCACCTCTCCTAACTAGCCTTCCCAACACCAACATCTTCTGCCAACGGTTGTAGATCATATTTAAGGTAATGTGGGTTCGGGCTATTTTGGGGAATTACTAAATTATGCTGATATCTCTAACATGTAGATGTTATTAGGGTGCCTGGGTGGCTCAGTTGTTCAGCATCTCCCTTCGGCTCAGGGTGTGATCCCAGAGTCCTGGAATCGAGCCCCGTATCGGGCTCCTCTGCTGGGAGCCTGCTTCTTCCTCTCCCACTCCCCCTGCTTGTGTTCCCTCTCTCTCTGTCAAATACATAAAATCTTTAAAACAAACAAACAAAAAAAAGCATATAGATATTATTAAATTCCTGTTTTTCTCTTGTTCGTTTGTCTTTATAGCATGAGGTTCTAGCCAAAAATACAGGGAGCGTTTTTTTTCTTTTCTCCTATACTAGGCTACCTATGCTGCCTGCATAAAGCCATGCACATAATCACAGTCAAGTTTTTGATGCTTCTTTACAGTCAATTTGTAAATCAATCATGTGAAACTTCAATACTAGTCAATAACATAGGCCAGTCATTAAATAACTTCAATTAACACCAATCTGCAAAGACATCTCGGTGGCTCAGTCAGTCAAGCGTCTTCCTTCAGCTCAGGTCATGATCCCAAGGTCCCTGCTCAGCAGAGAGTAGGCTTTTCCCTCTCCCTTCACCTTCTCACCCTTGCTTTCCCTCTCCCTCTCTCAAAACAATAAATAAAATCTTTCTAAAATGTATTACCATCTTTCATTTAGTACCAGGTGAAAAAGAACTCAAAGTATCATAAACAGCAATGCAAAATCACTTCAAAATGAAAAATCATAGGGGTGCCTGGGTGGCTCAGTCGTTAAGTGTCTGCCTTCAGCTCAGGGTGTGATCCCAGCATTCTGGGATCAGGCCCTGCATCAGGCTCTTCTGCTGGGAGCATGCTCTCTCTCCCACTCCCCCTGCTTGTGTTCCCTCTCTCGCTGGCTGTCTCTCTCTCTGTCAAGTAAATAAATAAAATGTTTAAAAAGAAAAGAAAAGAAAAATCATAAAATCTATCTACTTTTAGCTCTATCGTTGGCCAAGAACTAAAATTTCATTTCAGCTTAAAAAAAATCTCATTATTGGGGCACCTGGGTGGTTCCGTCGTTAAGCATCTGCCTTTGGCTCAGGGCGTGATCCCAGAGTCCTGGGATCAAGCCCCATATCAGGCTCCTCCACTGGGAGCCTGCTTCTCCCTCTCCCACTCCCCCTGCTTGTGTTCCTTCTCTCGCTGTCTCTCTCTGTCAAATAATTAAATCTTTCAAAAAAAAAAATCTCATTATGGCTTAAAGAATGAGAATTATAAATAAATTTTATCACGTAAGCCACAAAAATTCATATCAGGCAAAAAAAATCGTTTTACTCAGTACCTTAAATGGCTGTCAGATGCCCCTGTGTCATTTTATTTGACTGTAAAAAGAGCTATGTAATTAAAAAGAAACAATAATCAAAACTAAGAAAGTGCTTGTTTAAAATTTGACAGTTCTGGGGTGCCTGTGTGGCTCAGTCACTAAGCATCTGTCCTCGGCTCAGGTAATAATCCCAGGGTCCTTGGATGGAGCCCCACATCGGGCTCCCTGCTCAGCAGGAGGCCTGGTTCTCCCACTCCTCCTGCTTGTGTTTCCTCTCTCTCTGCCAAATAAATAAATAAAATCATAAATAAATAAATAAAATCTGACAGTTCTACACTGTGCCAGATAAGCAGATTTTTTCCAGGGGTGCCTGCGTAGCGCAGTCGTTAAGCATCTGCCTTAGGCTTAGGGCGTGATCCAGGCATTCTGGGATCGAGTCCCACATCTGGCTCCTCCGCTGGGAGCCTGCTTCTTCCTCTCCCACTCCCCTGCTGTGTTCCCTCTCTCGCTGGCTGTCTCTCTGTCACATAAATAAATAAAAATCTTTAAAAAAATATTTTTTTTTCCAATCTTTATTGTGTATCAAAATTTTATAGTTAATATTCATGTGTATTGCTAAGGCAAGATTTTGTCCAGTAATGTATAAATAAAACCATAATTATTTTGGAAGACAACTTCTAACAATAAAGTACTTCTTTAAATTTTTTTTTCTTGGGATGCCTGGGTGGCTCAGTCAGTTAAGTATCTGCTTTCAGCTCAGGTCATGATTGCTGGGTCCTGGGATTGAGCCCCACATCAGGCTCCCTGCTCAGTGGGGAGCCTGCTTCTCCCCCTGCCTGTGTGTGCTCTCTGACAAATAAGTAAATAAAATCTTTTATAAATAATAATAATTTTTTTTCTTCTTTTAAGTAGGCTCCACATCCAGTCTGTAGCCCAACATGGGGCTTGAACTCACCACCCTGAGATCAAGACACAGGCTGAGATCAAGTTTAACCAACTGAGCCACCCATACGACCCTAAAATACCTCCTTAATCCATCATTAAAGACCTAATTCTACTTTTTTTTAAGTTTAATAATTTAAGTAATCTCTACTCCCAAAATGGGGGTCTAATTCACAATCCCGAGATTAAGCGTCCTAAACTCTTCCATCTGAGCCAGGCAGTTGCCCCAAAGACCTAATTTCTAAACAACATAACCTGACTTTATTTCCATGGCCTCTATTTTTTTAAAAGATTTTATTTATTTATTTGACAGAGAGAGAGGGAACACAAGCAGGGGAGTGGGAGAGGCAGAAGCAGGCTTTCCACCAAGCAGGGAGCCCAACTCTGGGGTTCAATCCCAAGATCATGACCTGAGCAGAATGCAGAAGCTTAATGACTGAGCCACCCAGGGACCCCTTCTATGGCCACTATTTAAAGTCAAACAATAATCTTTAAAAACTAGAAATAAACATATGTGTAAATGTCACCAAACATCAGATGTATGTAATGTAAAATTATCTTCACTATCACTCCATTCCAATATTACACAACAAAAAACCATTTCTAAAACCACTTTAGGGGATGCCTGGGTGGCTCAATAGGTTAAGTAGCTGCCTTTGGCTCAGGTCAGGATCCAGCCAAGAGTCAGGCTCCTTGCTCGGCAAGGAGCCTGCCTCTCCCCCGGCGTGCTCTGCCTGCCTCTCCCTCTGCTTGTGCTCTGTCTCTGACAAATATATAAATCTTAAAAGAATTAAAAAATAAAATCACTTTAGTAAATTTTTCTCCATGAAAGCAAATCAAATTTAGAAAAATACATACATCAGTAAATTTTAAGCTACTTCCATTTCCCAAAAACTTTTTAAAATCAACTACTCTAAAAATGTCCCCCACAGCAAAAAGCACACACAACATTCAACATTTAAACTTGACTTCTCTATTAATCTATCAATTAACAGAATTACCAAAAACACCAAAATGTTTCAGTAACAGATTATCAAGATCAAACTAAAAACTGATAAATGATACTTCTAAGTAAACAATAGCAATAGATTCTTAGGCAATCCTTCTCTGAGACAGATTAAAGAAATGCTGCAACAGTAATATTTTAATTATACTTTACTCTTTGCCCTAACAAAAACAAAACCTGAAACATTTTCCAAAGCGCATTAAGTCATCGTTGATAATTTCTATAAAGGTTTGAATAATGACAAACTATATTATAAATAGAAGTTAAAACACATTAATATTAAATGTCAGTATGGGTTAAACTGCAACTTACTTAAGCTCATACAGTAGCTCCAAAACTCTAAGCAACTACTAGCTGTTTTCAGCTTACTTTATTCACTAAAAACAATATATGCTGTATTACTAATTTATTTTTAAACGGAAACACTCAACAGTGTGTATTATATGCCAATCCTATAAAAATTCTTACGTTACACATTTTTTTTCTTAAAGATTTTATTTATTTGACAGAGAGAGACACAGCGAGATACAGAACACAAGCAGGGGGAGTGGTAGAAGGAGAAGCAGGCTCCCAACAGAGGAGCCCGATATGGGGCTCGACTCCAGGACCCTGGGATCATGACCTGAGCCCAAGGCAGATGCTTAACCAACTAAGCCACCCAGGCGCCCCCCCCCATTATAGAATTTTAAGAGTATTCGATTATAACCATTCTAACGTATACATTTACAGGATGTTTTATTTTTTATGGGAGACAGAGATACAGCACAAGAGGGGGTGGGAGAGAGGCAGAGGAAGGAGAAGCAGACTCCCCGCTGAGCAGGGAGCCTGACCCTGGGCTGGATCCTAGGACCCTGAGATTATGACCTGAGCTGCAGGCAGATACTTAACTGACTGAGCCACCCAGGTGTCCCTATTTTACTTTACTTTAAATCAACGAAACTAGCCTTTGGACTAAAGTACCCTCAAAGACCATGAATGTCAAGGTGGAAAGAATATTAAATACAGGTTTGGTGCAGCATGGGACTCTTGATCTTGGGAGTCATGAGCTCCAATCCCACGCTGGGGGCAGTTTACTTAAATAAATAAATATAAACAGTTTGAAGATACATGGTGTCAAACTTTCCAAGTAACTATTTCACTAGTATATTGAGACCAAGAAGGAAGCGATTAAAATGAAGAATTCCATGAGACAGTAACATACTTCTCAGTATTTAAAAGGAAAAAACGATTGATTCATGCTACTACTGATACACCCCTGTGTGGAGTAAGTGTAAAAACCACCCTGAGTGGGATGCCTTAGTGGTTCAGTGGGTTAAGTGTCTGCCTTTGGCTCACGTCACGATCTCAGGGTCCTGGAATCGAGGCCTGCCTCAGGCTCTCTGGGAAGTCTGCTTCTCCCTCTGCCCCTCCCCCTGCTTGTTCTCTCTCTCTCTCACACAAAAATAAATAAAAGTTTTTTTAAAAACCCAAAAAACAAAAAGGAGGGAAGAAACTTGGAAATTACTATGTTTATTATCTTGTGATGATGAACTCACGCATATAAACTTATGTCAAATTTACCAAGTTGTACATGTTAAATATGTGTGCAGTTTTATTTTATGTCAATTATAACTCAACAGAGCTGGGAGGGAAGAAAAGCAGGGAACCATACCTCAGAATATTTTATATTTTATTTCACTTATTTTTTTTTTTTAAAGATTTTATTTATTTATTCGACAGAGATAGAGACAGCCAGCGAGAGAGGGAACACAGGCAGGGGGAGTGGGAGAGGACGAAGCAGGCTCATAGCAGAAGAGCCTGATGTGGGGCTCGATCCCAGATCTCCGGGATCATGCCCTGAGCCGAAGGCAGACGCCTAACCGCTATGCCACACAGGCGCCCCTCACTTAAGTTATTTTAATGTTAAGGTTAAGGAAGTAAAAGCATATAGGAATTCACAAGTCTCAAAACTAAACGAAGTTAATTTTTTATTTCCTTTTTACTGAAACATGGTTGTTTAAACAAACAGAAAAATCACTCAATGTTCGGGTGCCTGAGTGGCTCAGTAGGTTAAGCGTCTGCCCTTGGCTAGGGTCATGATCCCAGGGTTGTGGGATCCAGCCTTAAACTGGGCTCTCTGCTCAGGGGAAGGCTGCTTCTCCCTCTCCCTGTTGCTCCCCATTTATGCGTGTGTGCTCGCTCCCTCTCTCTCACTCTCTCTGTCAAATAAATAAATAATCTTAAAAAAGAAAAAAAAATCACCCAATGTTTTATGAAGCTACAATTCCACCAAACACAAAGAAATCTCCTATTTAAAACATGATTGTAATTAAAGTTGACAAAGACACACTCACCTTTACAAAAATTAAAAAGCCAGTTCTTTAAACTCCAGTACTGCACAGTATCTGAAGAGTGGGAGTCTAAAGTGAGAGTTTATCTGCCTACAAAATTATGTCAAATTCTCACCAAGTACTTTCAGACATCCACATAAAATTACATTACTTTGACTTTACTTCATTATAACCAAATAGCTTTGCCCATTCTTTTAGAAATTACTATCAGTAAAAGAAATTTCATCAGACCCAAGTTACATGATTAAGTCACTATAATATAAAATACCACTTTCCTTAACGTTCAAAAAAATTTTAACCTGTTGGTGTATCTTTGGAAGTAACAAAAACTACTAAAACTACTAGAATTTTTAAAAGATTAAGATCGTAACAGCGCTGCTTTCATTCTATCATACTGAGTACAGTATTGGGAGTGGCATTTTTAAGGAAGCAATTATTACATACCTAATGAATGTACAGCAATTACTGAAAAAAAATTATTACACTTCAGTTTCTGGTCATTAGTTATACTAAACAACTAAATACAAAAAAGAGACTGGGTTACAGAATCATGATTAGGGGAATTCAAACTACAAATAAAAATACGTGGAAGAAAAATATCTTAAAAATAAAAAGTATTTAATACTTCCTTTGCAATTGCAGCATAAACTAATCAAATTTATAGCTACCTCCTTTACGATGAAAATAAAGTACGTGACAGAAGCTATTCGTTGCACATAAACCAACTTTCACGGTGCCAAGTGACAGCGGACATTTTAGACAGATTTTGCTCAGGAGATGAAAAATGACAGAGACGGAGACTCCATGGCCTTTGTGCAACAGCTTATATGAGAGTAACGACATGTGCTACAGGTTGATAAGGACATTATCGAGGCTTTTAAATGTAATCTGAAACTTGAGAACGATACTAAAAATTGTACTTTTAAATAACAGAGGCTAAATATTACTAAACACCTTCAAACGACACCAGCTGACAGTAAGGCCTACTCATTGCTTTATTTCCGTTTATATTTCTTCCCTTTCCCAAAGCTCCCCCCTTCATGTCTCCTCCATTTCCCGCCATCTTGGCCGACAGGAGCAGCCATTAACTAAACGCAGCACCAACAACTTTTCATACAAATGAAGAGGGAATCCTCCCACGTCTGTATCAGTCACAGGAAACAAGACTCCAAAAATATTCCAGAATCAAAAAATCGCATTCACAGCAGTGCTTCTATTGCATCCAAACAAGTAAACAACTTCAGGTCACATACAAATCAATATTTATATAAATTCTACACCGCTGTAAAGTACCTTCAACTTACCCCACCTGAAACTAGGGATATAAGAAGCGAACCTAAACTTGTAGTAAAAATTACACATCACAAGCCAACCGCCAGGAGAAAAGGAGTATGTAAGTTGGAAATTTTCATAAGTGCTTGCCTTCACTATACTGTGATATTAAGATTCAGAAATCTCCTAACCAAAATGTCCCGAAATAACTGTTAAGCAGAGCCCCAGAGCGCCGCTGTGGCGGCTATTCAAGCTACAAAATAACATTTCACAAGTACGTAAGCAAGGTATCCTGAATGAGAGAAAAGCAAAAAAATTGTTTTAGCTCGCAGCCACAGTGGCGCTGATCGGTATCGGAGGTTGCGGGAGCAGGAAGCGAGCAAGGTTCGGATTGGAAGACAGTGTCGGCCCTCTATTGCCTACCTTGCCCAAAAGCGTCTTCGTCCTGGCGCCATCTTCATGAAGCCTCACGAACCCGAAGAGACGGCTGTAGGAAGAAACACACGCAGCTCGTTAACACTCTGGGAAGTACACTGCCCCGTCCCTTCTCGAGCCCTAGGCCTTGGTAGCGGAAGCCTCCCGCAGAGCGCCAAGATAAGCACTCTAAAACTACCCGAGGCAAGCTGTACTTGGGCCTCCCCGGAGAGCAGGGCCAGCCGGCCCGGAATCAGCTGGGAAAATGATGGAGGTCGTACCTGTCCAATCCGCCGAGCACCTCCCTCTCTTCTGCTGTCAAGCTAGAGGACCCCTCCTTGCTCTCGCCGATCTCTTTTCCCGCCGCCATTTTCTTTCCCTCATCACAGAAAGCAGAAGCTGCGGTAGCGAGAGATACTCCGCAGGATTTCATGAGTACACAACAAATGTAAAGTCCAACGCTGAAACCCACCACCACCCAGCGAAGAGCTCGAAAAAAAATGCCCTCTTCGCGTGAAACTGGCACACCAACTTTATCGCTGCTGTCTCCTCTTACCCCGGATGACGGCAACGAAAAATCCCAAGATGATGGCAAAAGCAGCGGATGCCAGGGCTGCGGGACTCGGCTACGGGATCACATCGCGGAGTAGGCGGAGACAACAGGAGATGCGGAACCTCGCAGCAATGGGAGTATTTCCTAGAATCTCAAACTTCGCCAGCACCAGCACAAAGTTGTAATTGTGTCACAGGGCGAACCCCAAATCTCCCGTAACACCCTCCTCTCCCGCCCCAAGCCCGGCGCCGCCAATTGACGTACCGGTTCGTGTCACATGACCTTTGTTGACGCACGTCAGTTGTGGTTCCACTGAGCTTGCTAGCTGTCTGCGCCCCGCCCACAAGGCGTTCCTCTAACAGAGGGTGGGAGGGCCGTCAATTGCTACAACTTATTGGTTGATGGACACGTCTGTCGGGGAAAGCATAATCACCAGACGCACAGAACTCTTGGGTGGGGCTAGTTATGTAAACTCTAATAGGAGAGGGCGGGGCCAAGATCTTGTCCGTCTAGAGCAAGGACGGCCAAAGTAGGATGCTTAGGGGAAGAGTAAAATCGCGCAGATTCTCTGGCGAATGCAAATGCTGGTGAAAGATGCATGGATGTGCGTTGCAACTGAGGATCTGTGTGGTCGCTGGGCTCTTCCAGAGTCTGGTAAGACATGTGTTATTCGTAAGTAGTGCATGGCACTCAACCTTTAACCTTGAAAGAGTCAAGCACTTTTGGCACCTCTGGAAGTAATGGCCCACGACTCCCTGTGTCTCTACCATTTTTCTTCTCAACCACCCGAAAAGGGAAGAGGTAAAGCCCCTCAACCCTCAGAATAAAGAATCGCTTCAGGGCTTTCCTTTCCTCCAACTCAGATGTTCTCTTGATGACAGTTTTGCACATTTTCTGTTTATCAATTCACTTACTAAGGAAAAAATCAAATTGTTAAGCTTATACTGGGAGATGTTGGTGGTGTTAACCTTAAAAATGAAAGTCATTAGCAGAGCATTGCGATTCAGAACATGCAACTTAGGGCAAAACTGTAGCAAGTCCAACAAACTAAGAAAAACATTTTATGAAAAAGGAGAAAATTGAGAAATTTTTTGAATGAAAGTCCATTAGAAAAAAAAGGCTTCAGGGTGATGACAGTTTCTCATTGGCTGAATTGTAGGTAAGGAATAGATGAGGCTAGGTAGGGGAGAGACTGGTAGTACACTAGGCTCACTCAGGAAGGTTCCTTACCAGGCTCACAGAAGTAACAGATATGGAGAAATATTATAGATCAGATATTAACCAGAGAGAAGGAAACAAAACAAACCAATCTTGTTTGTTCTAAATATAGACAGGATAGTCTTATGGTATTTATAAATCCAGCATATTTGTCTTACATGTTTAGAACATTTACCAAGTTCCGTGGTCAGTTTTCTATAAAAGACCAACCATAAAAGTCCTCCCACAACCCGTTTGGAACTCAAAACTCTAGAGGGCTCCTTTTCTTTCCTTTCTCTTCTCACCTTCACTTAATAAATTTTCACTTCACTGTTTTTTTCTGTGAGATTCATTCTTTGACTCTGTGAAACAAGACCCCTGCAATCCTGCACTGTAGGGATAGTTTCTTCTAGATTTAATGCAGTATAACTTTTCCTGTTGGGGCTTATAATTGATCATTCTTATTATGATTCTCCTGTTGGAGTTTTAATTAAAAAGTATGCCTCTAATTGAAGTTGAGTGGTAAGGCTCTCCCTTCTAACCCCCAGACTGCGTTAGTGTAGGTTCCTTTTACTAATTTTCATTTTTTGCTGCCCTGATCTCATAAGAGATACTAAGGGGAGCTATTTGTAAAGAAGCGTAAGTGGAATAATTCAGAGCATCACAGTTTGAACAATGTAGTAACCTTAGAAACCTTAGAAAATAAAAGATAACCATTTTTGTTCTGACCTCTGTATTGGAAATAAACTAATACTACTTCTTGGAGATGGTGAAGTAGGATTTGGGATTGACTTCATCCCATGGACACATGGAGATAACAGCTGTGTCTGTGCAACTCACTCTGAAGATAACCAGACTAGCAGAACCAGACTTTTCCACAGGTGATTGCATAGGGAAAAGGGTAGGAGAGGTAGAGACATGGTTAGGAAAAGGGAAATTTCATAATAAATTTCCTATAACATATTTACAGGCCAAACCTCCAGTTGTTAATGGTAGAAAATGAGAAGCTTTTTTTCCCCAAGATCTTATTTATTTATTTAAGGCAGAGAGAGAACACAAGTAGGGGGAACAGCAGCGGGAGAGGGAGAAGGAGATTCCCCACTGAGCAAGGAGCCAATGCAGGACTCCATCCCAGAACCCTGGGATCATGACCTGAGCAGACGGTAGACACTTAACTGACTGAGCAACCCAGGCACCTCCAAATTCTAAGTTTTAATAGGCATCTTAAGAAATAGATACTTTTGTGTGTTTCAGGGAAATAAATTTCCCTCCAACTAAAATAGATAAAATATATTTAAACTTTGATTTATTTAAAGACCAAGACAATTTTGAGATACCTAACTCAGTAAATTCTAACAGTACGGGAGAAACTATAGAAATCCCAGCAACTTTTGTACACAGACATATTTTCATTATTTTTTTGAGAGCAATTGGGCAGGGAGCAGAAGGCTGGCTGAAGACAAAGCATAAGCTGACACCCTGCAACTCCCCCTCGCTTCCCGTTCTTGGGTGGGACATGTGTGACATTTTTCCAAGAAGCCCCCAACTATCTTAATGCTAATGCATTGCTAGAGGGAAAAACAACCTTAACTTGACCATGGCAAGTCCTCTGGTATCCTTTGAGCCTTCTTTAACATGTGGAAATCCTTTTGAAACTTCCCTTTACCTTACCTCGCCCAACCCCATAGTATATAATCAGCCACCCCACACAACCCTGGGGTAGCTACTCTTTCCCTTAATAAATCACCATTTAGCTCTAAAGACATCTCAAGAATTTGGCTCCGGACTCCACCCCACTGAACCTCATCTATATTCCAAAACCACATCACAATAACTAAACTAACTCTAGTTTTATGAATTATAGTCTATGTTTAATTCCTTTCTCTACAGCACATTTCTGTTCTTCTTCTATTCTAGATGAATGTTTACAGAGGGCTGGGTATTTTCAATATCTTTATTAACATTAGTACATTAATAAATTATGACCATCAAGAAAAAGGACTTTTGACACATTTAGTACAAATAATTAGTACCCATATTTGCAGAAGGAGAAATACAGATAATGTAGAATTTATGTCATAATGTATAAACATCTTAAAAGTCAACTTAATAAAATCATGACTTACCTAGATTTATGAATACACCTAAATGGCATCCTGTAGCATCAAATACAGTTTCAAAAATATTTGCTCATGGGGCGCCTGGGTGGCACAGCGGTTAAGCGCCTGCCTTCAGCTCAGGGCGTGATCCTGGTGTTCTGGGATCAAGCCCCGCATCAGGCTCCTCCACTAGGAGCCTGCTTCTTCCTCTCCCACTCCCCCTGCTTGTATTCCCTCTCTTGCTGGCTGTCTCTGTCAAATAAATAAATAAAATCTTAAAAAAAAATTTGCTCACAAACCTAACTTTTACCAGTTTTCCCTATTCTTACAGGTTTCATAAAGATTACCTACTTGACAGCAATAAGCCTTGATGGGAGAACATAAGCATTAATTATGGTTGAAAGGAGGTAGGGATCCAAGAATGAGCAGACTTTAAATTTAAAATTTTTCAGTTTTGGGGATGCCTGGGTGACTCAGTCAGTTAAGCATCTGCTTTCAACTCAGGTCATGATCTCAGGGTCCCAGGATCCAGCTCTGCAGCAAGCTCCCTGCTCAGTGGGGAGCCTGCTTCTTCCTCTCCCTCTGCCTCTCCCCTGCTTGCGCTCTCTCTCTCAAATAAATAAATAAAATCTTCAAATAAATAAATAAATTCCCAGCTGACCAATGCTGACCCATAGGTAGGGACATGTACCTTTGTTTGTCATTAGCAGGAAGAAAGTACTGAAGATGACACCTCCACCCAAATGCCAAAGAATTGCCAGTGTCAAGCTGTCACAGAGGAATGTAGAGGCTACTCAAGCAACAGGCTTGAGCAATGGAAATTTGACCAGGGTAAAGAGCCCATGTCCACACTGAACTGAATGCAAACAGACAACACGAAGAAGTTTATTAAGAATAATAAATAACATATTAATAAATAATAATAATAAAAAAAATAATAAATAATAATAAATAATAAATAAAATAATAAATAAAAATAATAATAAATAATAATAAATAAAATAATGAAATAAAAATAATAAATAAAATAATAAAATAAATAAATAAAAATAATAAATAAAATAATAAATAATAAAATAATAAATAATAAAAATAATAATAAATAATATATTAATAATAAATAATAAACACCTCAGAATACCATAGGGCCTAAGTAATCAGTGAGCTACTTACAACCAGGCTCAGTTACCAAAAAAGGAAAAATTCCGTATGTTCCCATACATCCTCGCTTTGCCCTATAATTGTGTTCCCCCACCATTGCCTTGTCACAGATAGTCTCCACCCTGTTGTCCTACCTGTTGCTCCCTTAAGGTGTATTCAATAAATGTTTATCCCCTTTAAAAAAAAAAAAAGAAGGAAAATCAATTCATAGTGTAAAACTATATGATATACAAGGAAGCCGTCTAATCAACTATGCAAATAATAAAATTAAATCCGATAGTCTCAAATTTAAAATAATAGAGTTTTCAAGGGTTCTATCTATAGTCTAAAACAGGTATGTTTAAAATAAAAACACATTTATAGTAAAGGAAGTTTAAATATGAAAGGAAACAAGATACAAATTTTTTTAAGAATAAGGAGATTTTTTTAAGACAATGAAAATTTCACCAAAAGAAAATTATAGCCATAAAATTTAACAAGGAAATATAAAAGTTATAAACAACATTTTAACTAAGAAAGAACTAGTTTTTGTGGGTTTTTAAAAAAATATTTTATTTATTTGTTTGTCAGAGAAAGAGAGAGTACAAGCAAGGGAAGCAGCAGAGGAGAGGGAGAAGAAGATTCCCTGCTAAGCAGGGAACCTAGGAGGCTGGGATCATGACCTGAGCTGAAGGCAGACACCCAACCAACTGAGCTACCCAGGCAACCCAAGAAAGGATTAGTTAATTAAAAAATTAATTTCAGGATCCATATCCCAAAAAATAACTTAGATATGGAAATGAACTGAATGGATCATTAACATAAAATTAAAATGCAAAATCATAAAACTTCTAGAAGGACTCATAGGAGAAAAATCTATGTGAACTTGGGTTTCATGATAAATGTTTAGATACAATTCCAAAAGCACATGAAAGAGATGAATCTGAGTTACAAAGCTCATAAAAGATTTCATGCATCTTTCACCAGCATTCACATTCACCAGTGAATCTGTGCAATTTCACTTGCTTATGAGCAAATAGTGAAATAATGAAAAGACAATCCACTGACTTGGAGAAAATATTTGAAAAATAAATACCTGATAAAGAGGATAAAAGTTGGATTTTTTGTTTGTTTGTTTGTTTTTGCTTTTGTTTTACTGATAAAGTATTCGTATCTAAAATATACAGTTACTCTTAAGGGGCACCTGGCTGGCTCAGTTGGTAGGGCAGGTGATCTTGGGGTTGAGTGTTGTGAGTTTGAGGCCCACACTGGGTGTAGATTACTTAGAAATAAAACCTTTTTTAAAAAAATAAAAATTGGGGGGACATCTGGGTGGCTCAGTCAGCTAAGCTTCTGACTCTTGGTTTCAGTTGTCATGATCTCCAGATGGTGGGATCAAGCCCCGCATCCACTCTGCACGGAGTCTGCTTGGGATTCTTCCTCCCTCTACCCCTCCTCCCGCTTGTGTTCTCTCTCTCTATATATATATATATATTAAAGATTTTATTTATTTATGAGTGAGAGAGAGCACAATTTGGAGGGATGGGCAGAGGAAGAGGGAGTAGTACGCTCCCCACTGAGCAGAGAACCCAAGCTGTCTGAGACCTCCATCTCAGGACCCTGAGATCACAACCTGAGCTAAAGGCATACAATTAACAAAACACCCCTCTCTTTTTTCCCAAAGTAAATAAAATCTTTTAAGGAATAAAATAAAAATTTTAAAAAATTTAAATTAAGAAACACAAAATACACAATTACTCTTAAAACTCAACAATAATGAAAAAATTCAGGTTTAAAAATGGGCAATTAGGAACATGCAAATTAAACAGCAATGGGAAACTACTCACACTTACTAGAATGGTTAACATTTTAAAAACTGACAATTCCAATTATTGATGAGGATAAAGGGCAACAGGAACTCTTGTTCATTACTGGTGGGAATGCAAATGCATGGTTTTATCAGAAATCCAGTAATTTTGGTCCAACATACTTAACCAATCAATGTAAAAACTGAAGTCCACACATGCATGTGAATGTTTATAATAGTCTATTTATAATCACAGAAACCAAGATCCCTTTCATTAAGTGAATGAGCCAACAGGATATGGTACATGTATGTAATGGAATCTTATTCAGCAATGAAGAAGAATGAGCTATTAAGCCACGGAGGTATGGATGAATCATAAGTTCATATGCTAGGTAAAATAAATTAGTATGGAAAGGCAGTATATTGTATGATTGTGTCAGGATTTTTTCATGGTCAATGCCCACAGTTCTTGGTCATACCAGTTCGAAGAATGAAGAGGTAGACCAGAAAAAGTGGTGAGCAGTAAAGCAAGGGTTATTGAGTGATGGCAAAATGACAGTATAAAGCTCCTGAAGAGGGAGGGGACCTGAGAGGGTTGCCACCTGAGTTTCTAAGTCTAGTGGTTTTTATGAGGTCTTTGGTGGGCTGTTTTAATCTGATTAATTCTCCCTGTGCCTGTCATCCAATCAGGTTTTTGTCATCTATCACATGAGAAAGGGTGAAGGGCTCCTTTCAGGGTGGTATAATCCTTTTAAGGGTGGTTTCCTGGGGGTAGGGGGGCAGTTCTTGTCCCTGCCTGCCTGCCTTCCAACTATCCTTCATCAGTTGCATGTATACAACATTCTGGAAGAGATAAAACTATACAGACAGTAAACATATCAGTGGTTCCCAGGGATCTGGAATGGTGAGAAGATTGAAAGGGAAGACATTTTTGGAGCTAAAACTATTTTCTATGATTCTATAATGGTGAACATATGACTCAATGCAATTGCTAAAACCCATAACATTTCATAGCACAAAAGTGAGGGGCAACTGGGTGGCTTGGTCAGTTAAGTATCCGGCTCTTGGTTTTGGCTCAGGTCACGATCTCAGGAGCATAAGAAGATGCCCTTTGGCAGGCTCTGTTCTTAGTGAGGAGCCTTAGGATTGTCTCTCTCCCTCACCTTTTACGCCTCTCCCCTGCTCATACATTCATGTTCTGTGTCTCTCTTTCTCTCTGTCAAATAAATAAATAAAATCTTTTTTTTTAAGGAACCTTTTGTGCATTCACACACATACACACCAACACAAGCAAGCACTATTAGCATAGAGGAGACTTTGCAGGGAACTCAGAATGTCACAAAAGAATCTAACTATATTGCAAAAGTATGAAACAACCTCACTGAAGTGGGACAAGCGAATGCTGACCTAAGGAACTTTGGAAATGAATGGGGTTTATAAAAGCAAAGGCAAAGGGACAGTTCAGAAACATATACGATTGTTGATAAAGTTATTTCCTGGGGGAAAGGGTTATCAAGTTTAAAATCACTATACATGTATACTAAAATTGAATGATTAAGCAAATAGGTAGTGAATAATAAGCATCAGGTCCTCACTATTGGAGTGAGAGATTACAGATAAGCAAAGGAAGGATGTTTTAATGATTTATGTGATAATGGATCAGAGTTAGAGACATCATTTATGAATCCAAGTCCTGCTTAATTTAAGCTATCTAAATAGAGATAATTTATATAAAAAATAATCATAGATATGTGTATAATACAATTTAATTTTCATACATGTATTTCCTTGCTCTATTAGCTAAGAGGGACTGAAAAAAAGAATACCCTAGTAGTAACAAGCACATGAAGTGCCTGGATTTGTTTTTTTGGTGCTTTTTAAAGATTTATTATTAGTAGTAGTAGTTTTTTTTTTTTTTTTTAAATAATGGGGCTCAAAATTCCAGCCCAAAATCAAGAGTCACATGTGTTACTAAGCCAGCCAGATGTTCCTGGATCTTGGTTTCTTTTCTTAAAAAAGAAGACTTTATTTCTTTATCTGGGAGAGACAGAGCATGAGCATGAACACAAGCAAAAGCAGGAGGCAGAGGGAGAAGTGGGATCCTCATACAGCAAGGAACTGAATATGGGACTCGATCCCACAACCCTGGGATCATGATCTGAGCTGAAGGCAGATGCTTAACCGACGAGCCACCCAGCAATCCAGCCTAGTTGGTATTTCTTAAACTCATCAGGCACATTTGTGCCTTAGAGTCTATACTGGTGCTTCCTTTTTCCTAATTTCCATATACATGTCATATCATCTTCAAATCTGTGTTCAGATTCCATCTATTCAAATAGGCTTATGTGCTCACTTTATTAAAATTGTAATCTGCTCATTTCCCCTCATAATTCTAATTCTCTCATATACTGGTCCAGTTTTCTCTTTTAATTTTGTTTATTTATTTTTTAAAGCAAGTTCTACACCCAATGTAGTAGGGCTTGAATTCATGGCCCTGAGATCAAAAGTTGCATCATCTATGGATTGAGGCATACAAGGGCCCCTCCAGTTTTTTCTTTGTTATAGTATTTATCAATTTCTTACATTTATATTGTACATCATTCATTTTTCATTTGTAAGATCCTCTAGTGCTAGAATCTGCCTTCAGCTCAGGTCATGATCTCAGGGTCCTGGGATGGAGTCCCATATTGGACTCCTCACTTAGTGGGGAGACTGCTTCTCCCTCTTCCCTTCCCCCTGCTTGTGCTCTTTCTCTCTCTCTTGCTCTCACTGTCACTCTACCTCAGACAAATAAACATCTTTTCTTTTAAGATTTTATTTATTTATTTGTCAAAGAGAAAGAACTGCACAGCAGATGGATAGTCATGCAGAGGGAGAAGCAGTCTCCCCACTGAGCAAGGAGTCCCATACAGGACTCCATTCCAGGACCTGGGATCATGAGCTGAGCTGAAGGCACATGCTTAACCAACTGAGCCACTCAGATGTCCTTCAGATAAATAAAATCTTTTGGGGGAAAAAAGGCAAACCCTACCAAAAAAATGTATTACTGTTTAACAGCAAAAATAGACACCAGAAAGTAAATAGTATCATCTCTAAAGGAATGAGAGAGAAAGAAACCAACTAGAAATCTGTACCACATAATTTATTTTTAAAAGAGATTTATTTATTTATTTTAGAGAGAGAGAGAGAAGTGTGAGGGGGAGGAGGCAAGGCAGGAGAGGGAGTGGCAGAGAGAATCTCAAGCAGACTCTCTGCCAAGGAGAGAACTCTACGTAGGGCTCAATCCCACAACCCTGAGATAAGGACATGAGCTGAAATCAAGAGTCACATGGTTAATCAAGTGAGTCAGCCACGTGCCTCCAAAATAACTTATTTTTTCAGCAAGTCCAGGAAGAAACAGACGATATATTGTAAGCAGAATAAAAAAGATGCAAAATAGTTTTAGATGAAAAAGTGATAATAACCAAAGATATTAGTAAAATGAAACAACATAGAAAGACTTAAATAATTTAGTTGAATTAGAAGCAACAGAGCAATTAACAGCAAAGTACCATTAAGACATATTTAGAGAAGGTGGATGATTACAGTGAAGTACTGTAGGGTATTTGTATTTTTCAGCAGAAAGATAATATATTGATGAATTAGACTATATTAAATGTGTATTTTTAAAAATCATAGGGGCGCCTGGGCGGCACAGCGGTTAAGCGCCTGCCTTCAGCTCAGGGCATGATCCTGGCGTTATGGGATCGAGCCCCACATCAGGCTCTTCCGCTAGGAGCCTGCATCTTCCTCTCCTACTCCCCCACTTGTGTTCCCTCTCTCGCTGGCTGTCTCTATCTCTGTCAAATAAATAAATAAAATCTTTAAAAAAATAAATAAATAAAAATAAAAATCATAGGGGCGTGGCGGGCTGGCTGCGAGTAGATTGTGCAACTCTTGATCTCAGGTTTGTAAGTTTAAGCCCCACACTGGGTGTGGAACCTACTTGAATGAATGAATGAATGAATGAATGAATGAATGAATGGGTAAAATCATAGGAATATGAGTAAATAAATAAATCTGAATGGTGTAGCATACAAATCAGTAGAGGAAAAGAAATGGAAAGGAAAATAAAAAGAAGATAGTCATTAATCCAAATGAAAGATAGAAATAAGAAAGAGACAAAATGGGACACATGAAAATAGAAATACATTTTAAAAATGAAAGAAATGAAATTTAAATTTAAAAGATATCAAAATGAAGCAGAACAGCAAGGGTTCTTGTCTCAGGGAGTCAAAGAATGACTCTCTCAGACAAAGGAGAGTGAGTAAAGCTGTAGAGTTTTACTAAGCAAGAATACAGAAAAAGGTGTTAGGAGTGAGAGGGGTCCCCACACGGTTGCCAATGTGGGCCTCCAGTGAGAGTCTTTTATTTAGAATTGACCAGGGTGATTGTGGCTTTATCATTCCTGTGGTGTCTTGACTTGAATAAGGACTAGTGATAACATCTTTAATGGCTTACTTCTTTTTTAGGATCTGGCTATTCTTTGTTGGTCACAGGTTACTGTGAGGAGGGTAGTCTGGTTTGTTCCTTTATCTCTGGTTTCCTTACACCTCAGCACTTTGGGGATTTCTGTGCGCCCATTCTCCCTGCCCAAGCTCTGCTTGTCCCTTACTCAAAAACAGAAATATAGGCTAAATTTTCATTTAGAAATGAAGAAAAATATTTAACAAAAAATACAAAGTTTTAACTGGAAAATTCTAACTAAAATAAAATTGATATATTAATATGGGACAAACTGTAACTCAACCCCCCCGAAATTAACTGAAATAAGGCTTATTAAATACTTATAAAAGAGTCAACCTATGAGAAATTTAAATAATTCTAAACTTGTATGCAGATTAGTATAACCTCAAAATATAGAGTAAAAAAGGGTACATCTCAGTGGGAGATTTTAACACACTTATCTCAGTTAATGATAGGTTAAGCAGACAAAAAAAATTTGCACAGGCAAATTAAGTTTATTGTTTATTCTAATGAACGTGTGTAAAATATTACATCACAAGTTTAAGACAATACATTCTCTTGAAGCTGACATGCAAATATCTATGAAAATTGGCCATGTTCTAAGTTACTTGAAAAAAATAATTTAGGCTATGTTATCTGACACAGTATAATTATAACAAAAAACATAAAAAGTCAAAGTATGTAAACAAAATAATCTTCTAAATTATGTACCAGAAGTGAAAACAAGGAACCACAACTTAGTGGGGAAGGAACTCTTGAGCTGAAATCTCTGCAGGAACCAATGCTGGCATTGGGAAACTTTGATCTGTAATTGGTGAATTGCTGGAAACTCAGTGTGGAGAGCTAAAAACTCCATTAGTACCAAAACTGCATGGAGCCCTCACAGTTTTGTGAATTTTAGCTGAGGATCTCCTACCAGATTGTCATAGTTAATAGCAGAGAAAGCCCATTAATAGGAAGGGAAAAGAACCGCTTTAAAATATAACAGAGGGTGTGCTCTTTGTTTTTTCTTTTTTTTTTTTTTTTTTAATTTTTTTGTATTTATTTGAGAGATAGTGACAGAAAACATGAGTGGGGAGGAGAGGGAGAAGCAGGCTCCCCAGTAAGCAGGGTGGCCCGTGTGGGGCTTGATCCCAGGGCCTTGGGATCCTGACCTGAGCCGAAGGCACTTAACTAAGCCACTCAGGCACCCCTGAGGGTTCTTCTCTTCTTAACAAAGTTCACAAGTTAAAAAACAGATTCTTAGACTGGTTAACGTTAAGTTGAGTTACACTCTGTTCATAAGAGTTATGCTTAAAACAGAAAGATTGAAAACAGGGGATAAAGATATACCTTGTAAATACAAACATGAAACTGCAGCCACCTTAGAAAGCACTTTAAAGCAATGAACAGATAAAATTAAACTTTGTGAATGCCCAAATTTTGGTCTGTTTTGTTTACTGCTCTTTCACAATGTCTAGAAGATGGTCTGACACATACAAAATAGTAAATATATTTTGAATTTGTTTGGGGTGATGAGGTCACTATGCACTGAAAAGAAACAACTTAATAGGAAGATACAACAAGTCTCTCTAAATTCAGGTAATCACACACCCCAAAATTCAGGTAATCACACACCCCAAAACACACAAACCAGGAAGTTACAGACTTGCAAAGAAACATTAAATTTCCAATATTTGTCTCCATAAATGACAGAATAATTAAAAAACTAAAAAATATTAAATATTTAATATTAAAATTTAATTTAATAAAATATTAAACCATATCATAATGATGTAATATATGTATATAAAATCCTATATTTAACATTTAGAGAATCTATGTTTTATTTTATTTCTTATTTTTATTTTTTAAAGATTTTATTTATTTATTATTATTATATATTATATATTATTATATATTATATATATTATTTATTATTATTATTATTATTATTATTATTACAGAGAGAGAGACTGGCAGCGAGAGAGGGAACGCAAGCAGGGGGAGTGGGAGAGGGAGAAGGAGGCTTATAGCAGAGGAGCCCGATGTGGGGCTCGATCCCAGAACTCCAAGATCACGCCCTGAGCTGAAGGCAGACGCTTAACGATTGAGCCACCCAGGTGCCCCGAGAATGTTTTAAACTATGTTTTAGTTTAGTTTAGTCTATGTTTTATTTTTTTTTTATTTTTTTTTTTTAAGATTTTATTTATTTATTTGACAGCGAGAGAGGGAACACAAGCAGGGGGAGTGAGAGAGGAAGAAGCAGGCTCCCAGCGGAGGAGCCTGATGTGGGGCTCGATCCCACCACGCCAGGATCATGCCCTGAGCCGAAGGCAGACGCTTAACCGCTGTGCCACCCAGGCGCCCCTAGTCTATGTTTTAAAACATATATTAAGGGGCGCCTGGGTGGCTCAGTCGTTAAGCGTCTGCCTTTACCTCAGGGTGTGATCCCGGTGTTCTGGGATCGAGCCCCACATCGGGCTCCTCCGCTGGAAGCCTGCTTCTCCCTCTCCCACTCCCCCTGCTTGCGTTCCCTCTCTCGCTGGCTGTCTCTGTCAAATAAATACATAAATCTTTAAAGAAAAAAAAAAAGAAGAGTATATTCAATTCATTACGGTCTATGTAAAAAAAGAAAAGTTTTAACGTGGGAATGTATTAGTCTTGCAAAAATTTGAAAACTTATTTTTTTAAAGTTTCAGACTTCAAGTAATCTTTACACCAATGTGGGATTGGAACTCACAACCCAAGATCAAAAGTTGCATGGTCTACAGATTGAGCCAGCCAGGTACCCCTAAAAACATTTATAATCACATACATGTTGAAAAATTATCATTATGAAAATTTAAAAATATTTTGAATATGTGATAATAAGATGTTATATAGTAAAAGACAACTTGGCTGCCATGGTTGGGACCTGACAGGAAGAGATGGTGGGACCTGACAGGAAGAGATGTTAGGACCTGATTGCTGATTCTTCCACCTTCCTACTTTGGGAAATGTGACCCATGAAATCTGTTGTGAAGGTGCATGGGGACAGTGAAGTCCCTGAAGCCCAGCTTTGAAAAAAAACCCAGAGAAAGGGAGAATTACAAATCATCCCCATGGTACAGGAAACACAAGACGCAGAAGGGTATAAATCTCGCTGTAAGTCCCAGTTTGTTCATCTGTCAAAGGAAAATAATAATAAGTCCTGTAAGTCCCAGTTTGTTCATCTGTCAAAGGAAAATAATAATAATTTCCTACTATCTCACTGGATTAATGTCATCCACAGTCTGCTGGTGCACCATTTGGAGAGACTTCTTCTCCCTGGTCACCTTTGCAAACATTTTTGTCCTGGCCTACCATCTCTTCTGTGAGGTTTTTCATCTTAGATTTCAACAAATTATAGAAATATTAATGACATCCTATTGTCGTGATGAAAAACATGGTGAGACCTTAGGACAGGGTTAGCCTGAGAAGGAAAATGGGAACTAGAACTTAACCCAGGCCAAGAGAGCTGAAAAACATAGGAGGTAAAGTCAAGGTAAATAGATAGAGGTGGTGAAGACTAAATAGACAATATAAATATTATGGCATTTTCCTTTCATATCAGTAATTTTAAGGTTAATCTTTTAATTAAAATACATCAGTAACACACAAAAAAGAGAGGGGCACCTGGGTGGCTGAGTCAGTTAAGCATGTGCTTTCAGCTCAGGTCATGATGCCAAGGTCCTGGGATCAAGTCCTACATTGGGCTTCCTGCTCAGCAGGGAGTCTGCTTCTCCCTCTGCCTCTGCCTGCTGCTCCCCCTGCTTGTGCTCTCTCGCTCTCTCAAATAAATTAATAAAATCTTTAAAAAAAAGAGAGAGCGAAAGAAAAACTTGTTAAATGTAAGTGAAGCAGTTCTACATTTGAAATACGTAGAGTTAAAATTCTGTATTATCCTAAAAAGAAAGACTCATATGATAAAGATGTTAATTATTATCTAAAAGATCTTTTGGACATGGAGTACCTGGCTGGCTCACTCTATAAAAATCAACTCTTTTTTTTTTTTTTTTTTTTTAGATTTTAGCTTTTTGAGAGAAAGACAGAGCACCAATAGGGAGAGGAGCAGAGGGAAAAGAAGGGAACTCCTTGCTGAGCAGGGAGCCCAAATCAGGCTCATTCCCAGAACCTTGAGCTCATGACCTGAGCCAAAGGTAGATGCTTAAATGACTGAGCCACCTAGGTGCCAAAAAAACATACAACTGTTTATCTCTGGATTATAAATTCAAGGCCCACATTGGGTGTAAAGACTACTTAAAAAATAAAAATGAAAATAAAAAAATTTAGAAGATTTTATTTATTTTAGACAGAGAGGTGGAGAGAGTGTCTGAGCAGGGGTAGGGACACAGGGAAAGAATCTTCAAGCAGGCTCCCCACTGCTAATGTGGGGCTCCAACACAGGACCCTGACATTGTGACCTGAGCTGAAACCAAGAGCTGGGATGCTTAACTGATTGAGCCTCGCAGGCACCCCAAAAATAAATTTTAAAAAATCTTTTGAGACTTCAGTTGACAAACTTATGCTTAAACAACAACAGTAAATTATTAGAGTTACTATGTATCATAATTCTACAAAAGGCAATGCATTTTCAATCAAAATCCCAACAAATGGTGCATTGAGCTTGTGCAAGCTGATTCTTAAATTTACATGAAATAATAAAAAGCAAAGTATAGTACCATTTTCAGTCATGAGAAAAAGAGATCTTAAGAGGTAGGAACACCTTTTTTGAGGTAATGGTAATTAAGACAGTAGCATTTAATCAGGATAAGATAAATGATTAAGGGAACTGGCCGGCTTAGTCATTACAGCATGTGATTCTTGATCTCCCAGTAGTGAGTTAAGCCCCATGTTGAGGGTACTGTTTACTTTAAAAAAGAAATAAAGTATAAATGATTAAAAGACCAAAGTAGAGGGGCGCCTGGGTAGCGCAGTCGTTAAAGCGTCTGCCTTCGGCTCAGGGCGTGATCCCAGCGTTCCGGGATCGAGTCCCACATCGGGCTCCTCCGCTGGGAGCCTGCTTCTTCCTCTCCCACTCCCCTGCTGTGTTCCCTCTCTCGCTGGCTGTCTCTATCTCTGTCAAATAAATAAATAAAATCTTAAAAAAAAAAAAAAAGACCAAAGTAGAGATTCTATAAACAGAACTAGTATAAATAAAAATAGGTTACAGATCACTGGCAAAAGGAGAAATTCTTCACAAAAAAACCAATATCATACTTTTATCAAATTTCCTGTACAAAAACATCTTCCTAGTGTATTTTTAAAAATCTGAGTGAAAAAGCAAAACAAAGTATCACTTTTGGGACACCTGGTCAGCTCCAGTTGGTTAAGCATCTGTCTTCAGCTCAGATCATGATCCCAGGGTTGTGAGATTCAGTCCCACATTGGGCTCCCTGCTCAGTGAGGAGTCTACTTCATCCTCTCCCTCTGCCCTGACGCATGCGCCTTCTCTCTCTCGGTCGCTCTCAGATAAAGAAAATCCTTTCAAAAAAGGAAGAAATGTTGGGGAGTAGTCAGAGGCTGGTAGAGGGGCATTGTGTGCCTGTTCCATTCAAACACTGTTGAAGCAGGAGACAGATCCAGAGGATGGTGTGGCACACTGTAAAGGTTTCATGACTTAACATCCTACCTTACCCTACCCTACTTCTTCTACCCTGCCATCCCCCACCAAGAGATTCAGTTCTATCTGCAAAAATATAGGTAAGGAGGAAACTCTCTGTTTGCTGAATTTGTGCCCTTCTGTCTACACTCATTAATTCCTTAAGGAAAAATTTAAATATCATGAATGTGGGGCCCCTGGGTCAGTGAGTCAATTCAGCGTCTGCCTCTGGCTCAGATCATGATGTCAGGGTCCTAGGATTGAGTCCCAAATCAGGCTTCCTGCTCAGTGGGGGAGTCTGCTTCTCCCTTTCCCTCTCCCCCTTCTCATGCTCACTCTCTCCCTCATTCTCTGTCTCTCAAATAAATATCTTGGGGGAAAAAAAGAATATGAATTTTTTTTTTTAAGATTTTATTTATTTATTTGACAGACAGAGATAGCCAGGGAGAGAGGGAACACAAGCAGGGGGAGTGGGAGAGGAAGAAGCAGGCTCATAGCAGAGGAGCCTGATGTGGGGCTCGATCCCATAACGCCGGGATCACGCCCTGAGCCGAAGCCAGATGCTTAACGACTGTGCCACCCAGGCGCCCCAGAATATGAATGTTTTAAGGAACAATGAAGCAAGGCTGAATGAAAATGCTCTTGTGAGGGGCACCTGGGTGGCTTAGTCGTTCGTTAAGCGTCTGCCTTCAGCTCAGGGCGTGATCCCAGCGTTCTGGGAGCCTGCTTCTTCCTCTCCCACTCCCCCTGCTTGTGTTTTCTCTCGCTGGAAGTCTCTCTCTGTCAAATAAACAAAATCTTTAAAAGAAAACGCTATTGTGAGGGCCCCTGGCTGACTCAGTCTGAGGAACATGTAACTCTTGACCTGGGGTTGTGGGTTTGAGCCCCACAATGCATGTATAGATTATTTAAAAATAGAATCTTCAAAAATGCTGTTGTGGATTGTTAAAATAAAAATTTGGGGGTACCTGTTTAGCTCAATTGATAGAGCATGTGACTCTTGATCTCAGGGTTCAACCCCATGTTAGGCATAGTGATGACTTTTGAAATATTGGTTAAAAAAGAGTTTTTAACAAAAATGTGCTGTTTCTCTCTACTGGATGGGGGTCCCCAGAAGTGGGGTGTCCCAACTAGGTGGAAGTCAGCAGCATGGGCTATGAAATAATTCACAGGAGGCAGAACAAAGAAGACAGAAATTTATTGAATATACCAGAAGGCAACAATTAGCAGGACAATGAGGAGACTGTGACAAGGCAGTGGTGGGGGATGTGGTTTTGGAACCTAGGTGAGGTTCAGTGGGGTGGACTCTGAAGCCAATGACCAAGAATTCTTGAGAGGTCTTTAGTGGAAAACGGTGGTTTATTAAAGCACGGGGATGGGACCTGTAGGCAGAAAAGAGCTGCTGCCCTCGGTTGTGAGGGGTGGCTGATTAAATACTATTGGGGTTGGGGCAGGCAAGGAAAAGGGAGGTTTCAAAAGAACTGTCACATGTTAAAGACTCACCGGACACCCAAGGCCTTGCCATTGTCAAGGTTGTTTTCCCCTCTAGCAAGCCATTAACATTAAGATAGTTCCTGGGAACTTCCTGGATTCCTGGAAGTATTTGTCCATGGCCTACAGGTTATAAGGACATTTAATTGTATCTATATTCCCTTCCGGATGCTAGGTTATTGGTAGAAATGCTTAGCTCTTGTAGACAAACATTTGTAAACTGAGGGAGACTCAAGTCTTGCAGGATTGTGGTATCTATAGATTAACTCTTTCTTTGTCCTTTAGGGCAGTCAGGAGTGCCTGAGGAACGTCACACACATCCCATGGTGGTGGTGGTGGGGGGGGGTGCGGGGCGTCAGTTTCTGCTTTGTCCTCAGTTTGCCTTCTGTTCCCTCATTTCCCCCCTGAAAAATTTTGATCCTTAAGCTTAAAAAAAAAAAAAAAAAAGTGTCAAAACTGAATTGTCAGAAAATTGAACCGTGGCACAGTCGAAACTCCCTGCCAGCCCCACACCCCAATTTGTTGTCAAAATTAACACTGTAGGCAGCAAAAGCTACTTCTTACTTTTCAAGGTTTACTCCTAGCATACAGCCACCATAATCAGAAGTGGGTTTGTGTTAAGCTGAAAAAAAAAGTAGATAACAGAAAACTTTGGCAGTATGAAAGGAAAATAAAAACTGGTGGAATAGCTACTTGTATGCTGTTTCTGGGATACTTACTTAAGCAAATCCACAAAATAAAAACAGGTATCTAAATTTATTGAGAAGTTCACTTTCCCATCTTAAGAAAAATAAGATTTTTCTAGTTAAAATACTGAGATTTTTGAACTAGATAAAAACAAGAATTTTTTTAATTCATTTTAAGTATATAGATAAATTTCTTAAGCACACATTACTAATAACTGTAATGTTATCTTTTTTAGGTATCTAATGTCAATGTTCATAAATTTGAAACATAGAATATGTCTGGAAAAATTTTTTGTAAATGTGCACCAGAATACATGCTCTCAAATAAATTACTTATAGAGGAACTTTATTTTCTATTTCTCCAACCAAGAATTGGTATAATCCTAAAAGATTTTAGTTTTTGATAAGTTACAAATACTGTTATCAACTATATTTTGATATTGTGGGGAGGCCCTGATTTTAAGCAGTCTAACCCTTTGTCAGAGCAAAGTATGTCACAATTTCAGTGTTACTTTAAATATTTTTTTAGATCCTAGGATCAAAGCACAGAATAGAAAATACAGTGAACTAAATTTTATTGAGGAATTGTATGAAACATATTTCTAGTCAGGATGCTATGGGTAACAGGCCAGGGAGAATACAGGAAGAACATGGCAAATGTTTCTTAAATACTTTTTCTCTGAGTAATGTCTTTCTTCTCAAAGGTAGCAAGACCAGCTAGCTCACCTAAGGTCCAACCTCAAGCCTCGGTAGAATGGTTCGCATCCTGAAGATGAAACTCAGATTACTATGAAAACAAACAGCTTGATGGGTCATTTTTGGATCATGGCCGGGAAATTGTCAGCATAAGCACAATGCTAACAGCATTAGCCTCATTTTTTTGCTCAGTTAGGGGCTCATGTCAGAAGAAAACATGAACCACCCAGTAGTGGCCTGGCAAGCAGACTTGGGAGCAGTTTCTAGCCTGCATTTACACCCCAGCACCTGATACTGAAAACCTTGGGACTCCCAGGACACCTTGCAAGGTGTTCACAATGGGGGAGATGGCTCCATAATAATAATTGTTTCCCTTACCCCATTTGTGTCCTGCCTGGTCACATGAAAAGGGATCATCATGTTCCAGGAAAACACAATAACTAAGTGCAAGAACAAGGCACTGAGGCAGTTTTCTTGATCATCTTTCCAAACCCCTGCCACAAGAAAACAAAAAACTAGCCAGGGAAGTACCACAATCGAAGGCAAGTCTGCTTCTCCCTCGCCCTCTGCTGATGTACCCCTTCTTATGGGCCCTCACTCTAGCTCAAATAAAATCCTAAATAAAATAATATAAGCTACGATTTCATTTATAAAAATTTTCGGACAAAAGCCAATCTACACTATTAGCAATAAGAATAGTGCTTACCCCTTCAAGTGATGGGAGTTTAGTTCTAAAGGAACACAAAAAATTTGAGGTTGATTCCCTTAAAAAAGCCAATTTCATACTATCTATTCTAATATGACATGTTAAGCTGGTTTAGTTTTTATTCTTACATCAGTTAATTTGTAGTGGCTGCCTGCATCAGTGTGTAACCAAAATTGACCATTTCTGTTATCATTCTCCAGACTGACAGTGCAATTTCATTTCTACATCTCACGATTAAGGCCACAACTGACAGCAGAAAGATTGTGTTCAACTTTTTATTTTAGTAAAATCAGAACAAACAGCACATGCAGTGCTAGCATCTAAAACTAATACAATAAGCAATTACTAACTTAGTGACTTGAGGTTCAAGATCTACATTCAGCAACTTTAAATCCATTCTTACTGATAATATTGCTGACTGATAAAACTGAATGTAAGTCACTAATTATGGCAATACACAAAGAGAACCACATGTTTGAGGATTGCAAATATGCCAGACAGTCACTGAAAACCAAGCCAAACAAAAACATAACGAAAACAAAACTCATAGAACCTTTGAGAATGTGGACACTTCGTTATCAGTGTTCAGAAGTGTTTCATTAATATTTTAAGACAAGTGTATCAAAACCTTGGCATGTTTTTAATTTCAGGTTGCCAATTTTGTCTTAAACTTTGTCAGAAAGTTAGAGCTAGCTGCATCACCAGTGCCAGGTCTACTTAACTTGACTGAATTGTTTAATAGAACTTAACGTTAAAAGCTCACACTACCCCGAAATATATAATTTCACATATGGTGACATTCAACATTCAAGTGCCAGTGTTTTTGAACTGTCTTTTGGTCAAGTTTCTTTGAACTTTCAAAGAATTCACTTTTAGGCTTACAAAAATAAATATATGTCAACATGTTCAATAAATATTACACAAACTAGCAGCAAAAAGTATCTAAAATCTGTCGTGTGCAAATAGTTTTATCTCTCATTCCATGGTCCCAAATAAAATTTTTTATCTATTTCTTGTAACAAGCTGCGTTCAACAATCTCCAAGAGACAAAATAAGATTGGAAGTTTAAGGACACGCACACAAGACACATATATAAAATTCTCTGAATGTGCAATAAAGTAAGTACTTTGTAAAAAGTTATGGGCAAAATGTACAAGAGTCTAAACCTATACTAATTGAAATAGCACCGTAACAAATGACCTCAATACTGTCAAGTGCACCTACTTAATGGTTTTTAGAACAAGGCACAATATTCTTGAAAATCTATTGCACTTTAATAAAATTTCTTCCTGCTTACGCCATCACAAAGATTAGTTTTGAAAGATTATTGTATTCTGGCCACAAAATCAGCACAGAATTCAAGTAGAAGAGGCATTTTTAGTGGTGGATAATCATCTTTGGCCAAATTTATCATAAAGAGACTATAAATATAATGGAAACCTATGCAACTAAAATAGATTAAAACTGCAGTATATAGAAATAACATCTTATGCAGTTTAGTACATATTTCCAACCTGTGTAATCTCAAGGATTTCAATTTGTTCTTATTCTGATCTACAAAGTCTACAAGTGTAAGCCATTTTTAACATTTCAACGCAGCTTAAAGAGAGTAATGTGAATCTGTATTAAAGTAAAGCCTGCTGCATAATCCCTCCTGCTCATATACTCTTGACCAAAAAACATCAACACTAGCATGCATTAAAAACCAAAATCCAAGCAGGCCCATAAAGACTGGTCACTGCTATGGTCAGCTATCCTACCACTTCAAATTTATTTATGGCAGGCATTAAAAAATCTAATCAGATGAAATCTCCCTCAAACACTTTTGTTATCAAACCTTTAAAACTTTTCCTATAATAGTATGCCCACATTTGCTTACTTAAAATAATCTGAACATTAAAAGAGGAATTGCTGTATTTATTTGCTTTAACTTCAAAGAATGCTTTGAAAAACATGTGAATGTATTCATACATGCCACCTCATCTTGACTGGAATGGCTTATTTAAAAACTACCCAGATTTTAAGAGCCTATCAAGGATAGAGTGAGCAAGTCAGAACTTTAACTTAGTACAGTCTGCCACCTGTGAAACTAATTCTGCCTTCAGATGTTCTTCTTCCCAGTCTGCAAGTACCAGAAAGTCTTAACGCAGGCTACTGCCAAAGATTTTTCCCCATATTAGTATCTACAGATGAACTGATGATTCCTGTTAAGTTGTATCACACCTATTTGCCAAGGTTTGATTTTAGCCCAAGTTGAGGAAATTTATTTTTTTCAAAACAATCGATATCTTGAGCATTACTGAGCCAACAGGACATCAAAATAATAAGTTGTCTAAAGTTAAAGTCACAGTACATTAACAAACAAATGATCCTCAGTCACAAAATCATAAATGCAGTTTGGGATGAGAATAAGCAGGAGGGGAGTTAATCCAAACTACAGCAATTATGTCTTCAACTTCTGAGTAAGGTTGTTGATTGTTCCTTCTTCTTGTGACTTTGAAGCTCCCTTAAATTTTCAGGAGAATCACAGCTGGTAATGTACTGCAAGGTCTTGAAGCTATAAAATATAGTCTGGCTAAGTTACATGTGGTTTCCATATTAGCTTGTTTGAAAGGGTGACTTTGTTGCAAAGCAGATTCAATTGCCCCACCAGTCAACCCCCTGGGAGTTGTAATTTCCACCATATCCATCACTATTGTAGAAGCCTCCATAGCCACCTATCAAGAAACGTTTGAAAACAGAAATTAGTTCAGCCACTGAAGTTTCTGTCCTTCTTTCTCTCTGAAAGAAACCTAATTTAAAAAATTCATAGTACTGGATTTTGTATTCTTTGGAAATTTCTCCAATAAATTATGCTTTAAGAAAAATAAAAAGCACTCACCAAAGACACATAAAGTGGGAGAAGTTAACATTACCTCCACCAAATCCTCTGCTGCTGCTGTGACCACCTCCACCACTACGGCTGCTGCTGGCACGACCACTACTAAAGCTAGAACTGCTGGAACCACTACTTTGTCGATAGTCTCTGGCACCAAATCCTCCACTGAATCTACTATGAAAAGGAAAAACATTGTGGGTATTTTATGTTTCCAATTCAATTAAACTCACAATTTCCATGTACTAACTTTCCAATCCTCAATTTCTGATTTTTCTTTTCGTTCTTTTTTTTTTTTTTTTTAAGATTTTATTTATTTATTTGGCACAGAGAGAGACACAGCCAGCTAGAGAAGGAACACAAGCAGGGGGATTGGGAGAGGAAAAAGCAGGCTTCCAGCAGAGGAGCCCGATGAGGGGCTCGATCCCAGAACACCGGGATCATGCCCTGAGCCGAAAGCAGACGCTTAACGACTGAGCCACCCAGGGTGCCCCCAATTTCTGATTTTTCAACTCAACTGCCATTATGGTCAATTCTTGCAGTAGTGTTTCAAAAGTCCTGAGCACTTAAGGGCTGATATTTAACTCTTAATATGTATTTTTAATTTTTTTCCTTGTCCCACTTCTACTATCCCTTGTCAAAAGAATGTTAAAAAGTAGCAGTGTTTTAAGTTAACCCTGGACACAACTTCCTGCCCAAAGCAAAGAATAATAATGAAAACTCAAAATAATTTGTACCTCTTAGAGCGTCCACGACTGCTACCCTTATAGTGGTGTTCGTAAGCCATGTTTTCTAACCAAGATGGCACTTCTTGTTTTGCTTCAACGAGCAGATCCAACAAATCCTTCGTGATATTTATATTTCTTTCATTAAAGAATGAGGTGGCAAGGCCTATAAGAATTCAAAAAAATACATAAAACTGAGATTTCCATAAAACAATCTGGTCTTCCTTCACATGTACAACAGTAAATAGAACAAAAAAATACGTTATAACTTGTGACATAACCAAATTAGAGATTTAAACAGTAATTTTTAGTTGTGTCATTCATCTGGTTTCCCTTGAAAACAATCTCTAATATTCAAGATTCTGTGACAAACCATCAGACAACTAAATACTTTACCAAGGTTTCCTACACGTCCTGTACGGCCAATCCGATGTACATATTCCTCAATATCACTTGGCAAATCAAAATTGATAACGTGTTTCACATTTGAAATGTCTAGTCCTCTTGCTGCCACCTGAAAAATAACTTTCGTTAAAAAAAAAAAAAAGCAATATTCAAACATGCTCAACTCAAAAATGAAAATATACACACAGCTGTAGCCACTAAAATAGGGCTTTTTCCTGAGCGAAACTGGTGAAGGGCCTCCTCTCTATCTCTCTGTGACCGGTCACCATGGATACTGGTACAAGCATATCCTTCATGGTATAAGAAATCCTCCAGAGAATCAGCACCCTTTTTGGTCTCCACAAACACTAAAGTCAGCGAATCCTTCCCTGAAAAATTACATATAAAGCTTTGTTTACTAACAACTCAGCATCTTAATTCTTTTTGCACTCAGTAAGCAAGCACATGGAAGTAATTAAAATAAGGTTAAATCATGTAGGGAGGTGGGCAAAAGAAGGGTAGGAGCTAAAGAGATGTAGATACATTCTCACTACACTATCATTAACTTTACCTGTTGCATTTAAGAGGTCAAGAAGAAATGACCGTTTGTCTGATTCTTCCACCCAAACCACTTTTTGTGTGATGTTCTCAGAGGTAGAGCCAACTCTGCCTACAGCCAGAAAGATATATTCATCCAAGAAATCACGAGCAAGCATCTAAAAAAGGGGAAAAACCTCTAGCTTAGTCTCTGATTTCTTAAATTATCTGAAAATCTTATTTACAAATGTTCTAAAAAATATTAAACCATACCTGTATTTCCTTAGGAAAAGTAGCACTGAACATCATAGTGTGGCGAATACCCTTTGGTGGCATAGTATCTTGTTCAACTATACGTCTTATCTGAGGTTCAAACCCCATATCCAGCATCCTATCTGCTTCATCCAATACTAAGTATCTATTATGAAAAATACTGACTTTAGAATTTGATGAGAAACTGAGCACTGAATACAGTTGTGTAACATTCACTCTAACATGCTAGCCTTGCAATGTAACACATTGTGAAATAAATAAATCAAATAACTATTATTTGACACAGTCCCAATGGGTCATACAGGTTAACTGTGATTTTCAAAAGTTATAGAGAAGTTAAATGATTAAAATTCCTTTTTAATCTGAAAGCAATCTTACTAAATCACTAAAAAAATGACCATTAATATAAAAGAAGTTCTAGGGGAGCCTGGGTGGCTCAGTCGTTAAGCATCTGCCTTTGGCTCAGGGCGTAATCCCAGGGTCCTGGGATTGAGCCCAGCATCAGACTCCCCGCTCGGTGGGAAGTATGCTTCTTCCTCTCCCACTCCCCCTGTTTGTGTTCCCTCTCTTGCTGGCTCTCTGTCAAATAAATAAATAAAATATTTATAAATAAATAAATAAAGTTCTACTCCTGAAACCAAAACTGCACTGTATGCTAACTAGAATTAAAAAAAAAATTGAAAATAAAAAAATACAAGACGTTACATCTTGTATGTATAAAAATTAACACTTACTTGCAGAAGTCTAATCCAATCTTTCCTCTTTCCATCATATCCACTAGACGTCCTGGGGTGGCGACTAACAAGTGACATCCACGTTCTAAGTCTCGAATCTGCTGACCAATATCAGCACCACCATAAACCACACAAGGACGAACTCGAGATCGGTATGAAAACTGTAAGCAAAGAGTTTATGAGATGTTCACAAAAACATAACCAGAATCAATGAAAATAACAATAATCCGTAAAATGCATACATACTTTTCTGGCTTCCTCATAAATCTGTACAGCCAATTCTCTTGTTGGTGCTAAAACTAAGGAGATAGGATATTGTTTACGGCGTCCATATCTTCCATTTTCCTAAGAAATGAGAACAATTTATAAATTAAACTCAAAGACCCAAAACTCTTTTGTTCTTTTAAAAACAACTCATCACAACAAAATTCTCTTTATAATTAAGGATTACACATCCAGGGCGCCTGAGTCAGTTAAGCGTCTGCTTTCAGCTCAAGTCATGGTATCAAGTTCCACATCCAGCTCCCTGCTCAGCAGGCTGTCTGCTTCTCCCTCTCCTCCCGCCTGCTCTTGCTCTCTCTCAAATAAAGAAATAAAATCTTTACAAAAATTTAAAAATAAATTAAAAAAGGAAAAGAAATTGAACCCCCCTCCACAGCATTGTTTAGAAAGAAAGGTCCCCAATTCTATTTATAAAGCTTTTTCTATGCCAACAACTTATTTTATAAAGATATCAATCTTTACCTTCACAGCCTTCAATGCCTCGCCTGGACCATCTGTATAAATCTGACTTAAGATGGGCAACAGAAATGCTGCAGTTTTTCCAGACCCTGTTAAAAAAATAATTGTGTTCCATATTCCCTTTTAGTGAAAGAAAATTTTACCTTTTGCCCAATTTTTTGGAAAATATGGTATATTCATACAGCCAAATCAAGAATGTCAAGTGATTCCTATAATCCATTTTAAATAATGCAATCCTCTACTCTTTACATTTTAATTCACATGAAAACACAATCATGTTGCCTCTTCCATGGCACCAACTTCTCTTTCTATACACTTTATATCCTGTAATTCTGTTGGAATGTATGACAGTTTCTGAAGTTTAAGAGTAAAGGGCTTTGGAGCGCCTGGGTGGCGCAGTCGTTAAGTGTCTGCCTTCGGCTCAGGGCGTGATCCTGGCATTCTGGGTTCAAGCCCCACATCAGGCTCCTCCACTGGGAGCCTGCTTCTTCATCTCCCAGTCCCCCTGCTTGTGTTCCCTCTCTCACTGGCTGTCTCTCTCTGTGTCAAATAAATAAACAAAATCTTTAAAAAAAAAAAAAAAGAGAGAGAGTAATGGCTTTGTACAGTAGTCTGTTTTCTTTTGCAGAATAAAGCCTTGGTTGTAACTGTTTCAATAATCCCAGATTTAAACTAAAGATCACAGTTAAACATAAAAGATGAAATCCTTAAAAAAAAGAAAATACATTACAAACGACTTATGTTTCCTTTTTCTATACAAAGAAAAGTTTTACATGGAGAAGGACATTCTGCTGTCTTTTTATCAGTAGTAAATCCTCATACAGAACTGAACTAACGCTGCCCATTCTCCAAATACCAGAGGCAGGAGGCACAATTCCCTTTTTCCCACCCACATTTTTATGAACCTGAGTTATTTCCTATTTTAATTATGTAGCTAACATTCTCTACATTACATTCATAATTTTCCCTGTTGCAATAATACCAGGCTGACAATCGGCTACAGACTTCCCCAAGATGTCCTGACAGAAACACTAGTTTCATCTGAAGGCTATAAAGGTAGACGGAAAAAAAAAAAGAAAAAGACCTCACCAACCAATCTTTACATAACTCAAAATCAGGCTTAATCCAGGACTCAAGTCTCCTTGTTAAAAGTACTATTTCTAGAGCTAGACCAGTTGAGATACTAACTTTAAATCTTTATCCAATCAGCTTACCCGTTTGGGCACAAGCCATCAAGTCTCTTTTTTCTTTGATAATAGGAATGGCATGCTTCTGCACCGGAGTTGGACGAGTGTAACGAGTAAGCTCAATGTTCCCCATGATAATTTCTCCCATCTCAACATCGCTGAACTGTCAAGGAAATAAAAGCAAGTCAAACACATGTAACTTAGAAATGCCTCAGCTGTTTCTGTGTTGTACTACTACAATAAAAGCAACCCCAAATACCCACTCTTGGTTGTGATTACATTTCCTATCATTTTGGATAAAGAGAACCTTAAAAAATTTTAGGTATTTTTAAGAAAATAAGACTCCAGGTCTAACATACAACAGAGTAACTTTTGGATTCTGTGTATGTTTGATCAGCACTGTTCATAATGGTGACATAAAATCTTAGTCTCTCTTTTTTTTTTAAATAACTCAATGAAGTTTTTAAATTGTTAACAAAGAACTGTTAAAGAGTCAAACAAAAATTACTTACGCTTTCAATATGTGGAGGACAGTTATTGCCAGTTGCCTCTACTGGTATATCATCATATTTCTCAAAGTTTATTCCAGTGTTTCCTCCAGAAAAGAGCTCCCTAAAATCAAATGATTACATATGTTATACTAAGTAATAAGTTTCATATCAATCAACACGTATTTTAAAAACTTACTGCTCCAATCGTTCACTTGGTGGAAGTGGTTTTGACCAATCATCTTCATCTGATCTGTCACACCAACGACTGTGTCCACTTCGTTCAAATTTGCCAAAGCTAGTCCTGTCACCACGACTGCCAATACCATCATAGTCACTCCGTCCACGATCATCAAACCTAAATAGCATAACAATTGATATATATCATTTAGCCGATATCATACTAAGATATGTACTTCTTGAACTGTTTAGCCCTAAGTACCTCTCAAAGACTTCAATAATTCAACACTGGCTATCTCATTTATGAAATAAGATCTTGTAGTTAATGGTTATGTATAATTTGTACATCTTCATTTTTTAAAAAATTTGTCAGAGAGAGAGTGCGCGCACAACGGGGGGGGGGGGGGGGGGCGGGAGACAGGCAGAAGCAGGGAGAGGGAGAAGCAGGCTTCCCTGATGCTGGACTTGATCCCAAGACACCGTCATGACCTGAGCCACCCAGGCGTCCCTATACATCTTTAATTTTTTTAAAAATCCACATCCATTTTTACCTTCTATAAAATTATACGGCTTCATCAGGTCTCATAATGTTAAAAATTACGTTTTATAACACTTCTATCCAGTATTTACTTCATATTTTCACTTTAAAACTAATAACCTAGGGGAACCTGGGTGGCTCAGTTGGTTAAGTGGCTGCCTCTTAATTTCTGTTCAGATCATGATCTCGGGGAGCCTGCTTCTCCCTTTCCCGCTGCCATTCCCCCTGCTTATGTAAACTCTCACAAATAAATAAAATCTTAAAAAAAAAGATCAAGAAAAGTACAAAGAATGAGATCGCATCAAACTGAGATTTGATTCCTAAACTGCTACCAGGAACACATTTGCAAGCTGAGAATAATTTACCTTCCCCTTGGTCCACTTCCACGATCACTGAAGTAATTGGGCTTTCCTCTTGAATCTCGGGACCCAAAACTGCTGTAGACGTCCTTATCTTTACTACAACTCCACCCTGAACTGTCTTTATCATAGAATCCTTCCAAAAAAAGTTTAAAAAAAAGTTGACAATAGTTTTACATTAACTCCTGTCTTTCCAAATAAGTTCTGCCACAGCCTCCCTTTTATTTACCCTTCTGGAACCAAGCATCAATGGAATTACTTTGTCAAATACTGGAGAAGAGAATCAAGCTTTAGAGAATTGGTTTCACCAGCAAATAGTATCACATTAAGAATTTAAGTTCCATTCTTTCAAGTGTCAATGTTCGCTATATTTTAAAAGAGGTAAAGCAGGGGTCTATTCCCATAAAATTTTAACGAGATTGTGATAAATTGCCTTTTTAAAGGTGTAACTGCTCTCAGAGGGATTCCCAAGGGCTGCCTCCAAAGTTTTAACTTCAAAGGCAGTCGCAAGGGAAGCTCTAAGTTTAGCTTTTTAGTTATGCCCCATTCCTAAAAATAAATCTCATAAACAAACAGCTGTTGCTCAAGTTGATAAATTTAAGGTATGTACCATATAGCATATACAACACACATTTTTAAATTCAAAAGGTTACCTCAGGTAGAATCAGTTACCTAAACAAAAGCTTATATTAAAAGATCCACTACAAGATTACCAACAAGAAATATGTCCGATGCATGAGGAGAGAGAATTTGAAAATTCATGATGAAGCTCCAAATTGCAGTCACTGAATTATGCTCATATGGGCTCTCTGTAGTAAGTGGCATAATTAACAAGAGACTTATTCAAAAGACTGTGGAGAAGGCAACCTGGTAGCAACTTAATCAACAGCTATAAATGTAACAAATCAGCTAAATTATTTACAATACATAAACAACTTAGTAGACATTTAAAAGAAATTCAGTAAATGCAAATAATCAATACATTCTTTGTTCTACACTTTTAAGATACCTTTAGAGAAGTGCCCATATACAAAAGAACCTGTATTCAAAAACAACCCAGGATCTTTAAAATGACTCCTTAACATTCAAGTATGCAAACATGAGGCAATGAGGTATTTCCATATGAACTCTAAATTTAGAAAACAACCCACTTGTCTTTTTACATCCTTTATACTTAAGAAAAAAATTTCTCAAACCATTTTCTCGAATGTCTCCAAAGCTTTTTTCCCCTGAATGTCTCCAAACTTTTAGTTATTTCACCCTGAGGCAATGCCAAAGCTCCTTTCTGTTTCAGTGCTAACAAATCAAAAAGTTGGTGTAACTACTGTTGTCCTTTATATTTATGTATACTATTGTCACATTCTAAGAATTCAACAATGTTGTCAAACTCAAGGAGAACCAAATATACCAGGGAGAAACTGTCGTCCTTGCCTATTTCCACACAGACCTCTGGGGCACATCTACAGACAGATAAAAGGAAGGTGACCAGAATAAACCCACTATAGAGAACTCAACCAATTAGACACATTCTTTTTAATTTTTTGCAGTTCATAAAGTAATGACATTACTTTCCCTCTACTCTACAGTTGACTGTGGCCTTTCCTCTTCCATTTCTTAATTTCCATACTGTCACCTCCTTTGAAGCACTTAAACTCTCACAAAGCATGTATACCTTCCTTGCAATTCTAGTCACATACATTCTGAGAAAGACCCATTATAAAAGAAATTCTGGGGGCATGTGGGTGGCTCAGTCAGTAGAGCATGCAACTCTTGATCTAACGGTTGTAAAGTCTGAGCCCCATACTGGGTGTAGAGATTACTTAAAAAGAAAATCTTTAAAAAGCTACAGTTCGTTTTCCCCCTCCCCAAATACCCACACCTCATTTGTCCACCATCTTCTTTCTTCTTGGCTTTTCCTGATCTTTTCCTTCTCTTGAAAATTTCACATCACAATGGTGAATATATGACACTCATACCATCATCCCAACACTATCTTAATCATCTATTACTCTACTTTAAAAACTTAATACTAAAAGTCATAAAGTATTTTAATAACATTTCACACAAAGCCCTTAACATGCAACAGTTTTTGCAAAAAACTGAAGTCAGACAATCTCTCCAACCCACTGAGTGTGCCCAGGCTTACAATCTTTCAGATATTAAATATTCTGCAATAACTAATTTTCACTAAAGCAGCATTTAAGGAAGATTTCATTGCCCTGCAGTTAGTTTTACAAAACAGCACCCACCCCCACCCCAGGTAGCTTTCAAACTGAAATCATGTTGTCAGTATTTATAAACCAACATAGCACTAGAATAGTGAAACTTTAGGCTCAAAACTAATCAAAAGAAATAAGAAAGATCCATTATACATATACAATTCCAGATGAACTTTGCCAAAGGTAGGACGTTAAGAAAAGAGATGTGAGTAATACACTTCCTAAAGTTACCTCATTTTCCCTAGCTTTCACTAACTTCTTAAAACAGAAAAGTTGGATATAAAGTTGCCAGTCACCTACCTTTAGAGGCTTCTCTGTTCCTTAAGTGAGGAGGTATATAGCGCCCCTCTAGGAGAGAAACATAAAATTAAAAACCTATCTTAACCTCCAAGACACAGCGGTTTATAAAAATATCTATTAAAACATTCATTATAGGGGCGCCTAGGTGGCTCAGTCCATTGAGCATCTGCCTTCGGTTCATTACCCCAAGGTCCTAGGATGGAGCCATACACTGGGCTCTCTGCTTGGCAAGGTATTCTGCTTCTCTCTTTCCCCGTGTGCTCTCAAATAAAATCTTTAAAAACAAATCAAGGGGCGCCTGGGTGGCACAGCGGTTAAGCGTCTGCCTTCGGCTCAGGGCGTGATCCCATCGTTATGGGATCGAGCCCCACATCAGGCTCTTCTGCTATGAGCCTGCTTCTTCCTCTCCCACTCCCCCTGCTTGTGTTCCCTCTTTCGCTGGCTGTCTCTATCTCTGTCGAATAAATAAATAAAATCTTTAAAAAACAAAACAAAACACCGATCCTAGAAAATAAACTTTTAAACCTTCTATTCTTTAAATTATTTTACTACTGAAAAAGAAAATCAAAAAATGGGTAAGTGCTTAAATAATACAAATTTTATGCTACATCAAAAAAAGAGACAGAGAAAGAAAAGGCAGGAGTGGACAGTATAAGTTCGGCAAATCTGGGAACATAGACTGTAATAAAAATCCTCAACCCAAACACATTTCAGTGGTGCGTAGCTGGCTCAGTCAGTGGAGCACGTGAAGAAAAAGAAAAGGCCGTGCTATTTCAAAATGTTATATTAATTACAACTCTTAACAGATATGACCATTGGTATAACAAAACTGCCAACTAAGAAAGAAACGAATATGTACTTAAATCAATTAACCAATTTCAATTAGCTTTGTTTCTATTGTGGCAAAACAAAGGCCATATAATATGGTTTTCATACAGATAAAAGCTGAAGGATTCCAAGAAAGAATTAATAGTGTTAAGATTTTCCAAATTAAGTCAACAGCCAGACTGTGACTATGATATAAAAACATTTCACCTACAAAGTAGAAGGAAGTCAGTGTTAACATCCAAATTTTAACTAAATCCCTGCTTCTGGATTGAAGTAAGTGTCCCAAACTATTAGTATAATTAAATCCTTTTAAATATAATTAAATCCGTATAAAATGCATATATTAGCAAACAAGATTTAATATGTATTAACCACACTTAAATCTCTTCAGAGATTTAAAAGTATTTACCTCTGATACTAACTCTTGTAAAAAAAATATAAACATATGTGTATTTTTTACTTACTGCTCGCTGTACTTCCTCCTCCACTCTGGTTATCAGAGGCATTCAGGTCTAGACCAGCAAACTAGAAGAAAGATATTGACACCTCACATGGTGACACACAATAAATGAAAAAAAAAAATCAAGCACAGATAGCACTGCAAAAGACAATCAGTTCTAAACTCCTGTCCTACCTGCAGCATTTACTAGCTAGCTGCCCTGTCTGACTCACATGGTTTTAAGAATGCCTTTCAAGTCTACCTGGCAAGACCCAGATGCCAGTAGTATAACCAGTTACAGATGTTTTGAACAGATTCATCCCAAACAGGTTTCCCCTGTAACAACTGTCCATAGCAAAATGCTCTCCAATCACCAAACTAATTTGTTAATACCAATTTTTTCAAAACCACTGGTTTCCCACTTCATATTATTCATGTTACTCTAAATTTAAAAATTCTACCTGGAAAATATTAGGACAATTTGGAAATTCATTAGTTTATCTCTAAAGATTGTGCTGTTTTTAATTTGGATAAATTCCTAAGCAGCAGCAGCAGCACCACCACCACAAACTACCACGTGGTGAGTACTGTACCACTTACCACTCCATTTAACGCTGGTCACGCTGAAGGCAGTATTTACTTCTCTATTTTAGAGAGAAGAGACAAATTCAAAGAGGTGGTGGTTATAAAGCTACTGAGTAACACAAGTAACATCCAAAGCTTTTTAAAGACTTTTCGTTATCTCAATTACTACTTGTCCCTCACTGTTACTTTGCTTTAGCACGTTTTGTTATTAATTTAACCCAGAACTACTTTCAAGCACGAATACATTACCAAAGTAAAATTTTAAAAGCACAAAACTCTACAGTAAAGTGGGTCGCTGGGTGTTTGCCAAAACCAACCAACCAACCAGAAAAAAACACAGTAACATTTGCAAACACTAAAAGTCCAAGATAGTACCAATTACATGCACCACCAATTAAGATATTAAATTATCACAACTTTTCCAGGCCTAATTTGCTTACTACTAAATTCTAATGACACAGTGAGCACAGTTCAGCAAAACTTTAAATGGATCCCAGGTACACAGAAAATGTTAAATGCTTATGCTTTGCTTTCAATTTTTCAATTTCAGTGCGATTTTACATTATCAAAGCTCAGCAGATTGCAGAAAAACACCTAAAAGAGGTAAACCACCAAATCTCTCAAATATATTACACGAAAGGACGTTGCAATTTAGAATGAATTGTTAGTAAGGTTTGTTTCAGAATTCAGGAGTTCGTCAAGTATTTTCTGTGAAAGGTTTATGCCTTAATTTATTTCCCTCTGTTAAACGTGGAAGACAAGACGAGGCAAGCAGTTCACTTCAGAATCCAAACGATTCAGTTTCTCCGGAAGTATACCGCAATAATAAAACAAAGATTTCCCCTTCCACGGAAAACGAACCTATTATCTATCGAAGATTAGGACTGCTTTATTGCACTGCTAACACCTCGAAGTAACCCTTTTGACCTATTTCAATGTGTTTATTCAGGCGCACCAAAGTAACAACTTTTACTCTACCAAACCACTTTTCGAGTGTTTTTCCCGGGATGCACTCCAAAGTCAAACTACTAATCTATAGATTTAAACTCACAGGACCACAAAGAAAAAATCCACAATGCTGGACTAAATGGCCATTCAGTGACTCTCTGAATTAAATGAAGAGCAGTTCCAGATGTTTAACCTCCCAAATGGTTACACGCCGGCGTCCAACTTCCATTATTTCCAAATATTGGTCAAGGGAAGCCCGAGACTGCCATTCTTCCTTCCCTTCCCTGAGTACCCCTTTCCGGCTCTTCTGCGTCACAAAACTTTCCACTCCGGAAACACAACCTCACCATCCGCAGCACTGGGCTGCGACAGTCTGGCGACAGGAGTCCCCGAAGTAAACAAAATAACTGTTTCGTTGACTTTTGTAAAGTCGGTCGTCGTACCAGGTCTCGCAGGCTTAGGCTTTCCCTTAGCAGGGTGCAACGCTACACTGCCCTGCAGCCCAAACAAAGGAGACCGCCGCCATTACCCTGAAAGAAGGCCCCCTTTCCCTCCTGCTATCCCCATGCCCCGCCCATTCCGTGGCTACAACCAACTCCTTTACACACCAACGGCACCTTTGAGCCAGAATCAATGTCATCCACTGAAAATCAACCCCTTCAGATGAAAACATGGTCATCTTACGCGGACCTCCCTCCGGTTACTAGTCAGCCGGTGCTTGCACATGCGCGTATCTGCGAAAGCGCTAGCACACACAAAAGCCGCCATTGTGCGCGGCCGGGATACAATACCTCTGCTCAAGTAACAGCTACTACCGACATTACTGTTATCTTGTTCGCTACGGCACCTCTACATGGTTAATTAGTTTCTTTCCCCGTCCGTCCACAATCCCACCCATAACAAGTCACAGGTACCAAAATAAGGGAAATAAAGGTCGCTACTTAGTACTGCGCCACAAGCCACGTGAAACCAGGAAAGAGGTCCACGCAGACAGCCTTGGGAAATATATTTCGACTTACCTGCTGGTCCAGCCCGAGCGCATTTTCCACCGCCACATGACTCATGCCTGAAGGGAACCGAGAACTCGGAGTTTCCCCACTGCAAGTATACCGTTTCACCACACCCACGCCCTCAGAGAACTAAAAGCTCTCTGAAGTACACAGCTTGGCCCCGGCCGTAATATAGCAACTACGACTTTACGTCAGTACGTATGTCGAGCGTCTTCCTCCTTTGCCCCCACCACCAACAGCTCTTTTATCCCTACCGTTATTTCTGCCTGGCTAAATCGCGTTCGTTTGGTCATAACATCGCGGGATCTTCTAGTCCAACTCTCCCTTAGAGGCTCTCAGAGTTCGCGAGAGCTTTATTTTCTCCGCCCTCCCCCAATGTCTTGAAACTCGTGGAAGCAAGCGAGAACTTGCCTTCTCCTGCTCTCCGCGAGCTGGGAGATCTTGACCATAGCGCTAGTATATCTCTTATCTCACCCTCCCACCCTCCACCGTCCTAGTTGCCCTCCTTCTTCTACCGCTTTCCCTCTTTCTTTCAGTTACTGGGATCGGAAATTTCGTAAAATGTCTCAGTTCTAACTAGTCCCCACCCGCCTTTGGGAAGCTTCCCAAAGCCGGAATTAGTTAAAAAAAAACCCTGAAGCCAAGAAGGTTGAGGGTGACGTGACCCCAGGTGTGAGGAGTGTTGGCCATTTTGCAGACGGGTCGACGATGGATTGAGTAGAAACCTCTGTCCGTAGGAGCGAAAGAAGAGGTGGGCTGAGGCAGTCTGCAGAAGGTGGATGGGCGGGGTAAGCGGAGGGGAATCCGCAGCACGTGCGGGCTCCCGGACTCCGCCCGGCTTGAGCTTAGGCTGCGGGGGGTCTTAGCCAGTAACCCGAGGCCCCCTCCAGTTTCCTAGCTGCGACTGTGCGTTTCAGGCCGCTACAGCCTCTGCGTCACGTACTGAGGAAACAATGAAACAATTAGACCGTCAATGACGTTTTCTAGGGACCTCCCTTCCCCACCCCTCCTTACCTCCGCCCTGCCCGTCACTCACGCGGGATTGGGCTTTTGGTTTTCCCCAGTGCTCTAGATCTTGTGCCCAATAGTGCAGCACTGTTAACCCAAAGCCACGGTGTCTTGGAAATTGTAAACGATCCTCTTGGGGTCCAAAACACTCAGAACTGGTTCTGGCTGGGCGGAATCCTCCTGTTGAAGGAGCTGCGAGGTCTCTTGTCGACCTAAGCTTAAAGTGACCCTCAGACAGCCCTGGGGTGCGATTGGAGTGGGAAGTGGAAGGACATGAGCTACACAACCTTCTGAGAATCGCTTCCTTTGGCCCTCTTCTAGGTCCGTCAATCCGGATTCAGTACTATAGGACCTTGAAATGGGAAAAAACAAAAACAAAACAAAAACACAAACAAACCGTGTTCATTGCATAGTTCTTTACGGTAGTAGCAGCATATCCGTGGTTCCTAAAAATCGCTTTTCCATGCCTCGTAGCGAAAGAGTGTCATATACACCGGGTTTTGTCCCATTTTTATAGGGTCACCTACTGCTAGGATTCAAATGGCCCATTCTAATTTATCACAAAAAAGACCTTTCTGCTTTTTCCTTTTAAAATTTAAACGTTCAAAGGTGATTGTAATAAGTTGCTTTACTGCTTTTTCACGTAAGCTAAATAAGTTTTTATAGCAAATGTTTGGTAATGACACTTTTACCATTCTGAAATTAAACTCATGGATAGTATAAATGAAACCCATTGATGCGCTGTTTCACTCCAAAACGACCTAACCATAAATCAAAGAAATAAAAGGAGAATAACTTGGGAAAATAGTATGTGAAATGTCCTGTACTACCACATTAATAATAGTCAAGTGGCTCCACGTTTAGCCACTGATACAATGGAGACACAACTCAGAAAGAGGAACAGTAGTTTTGGTAGTATTTTCCAATGCAAACAATAAAATACAAAAATACAAATCCAACAATACAAATTTACCTTGAATTTTACAGTTTCTTTCTTTTTTTTTAAAATTAATTTATTCGACAGAGACATGGAGAGAGGGAACACAAGCTGGGGGGAGCAGCTGGAGAGGGAGAAGCAGACTCCTGGCTTAGCAGAGACCCCTGGGCAGGGCTGGAGCTCAGGACCCAGGGATCATGACCTGAGCTGAACACAGAGGTTTAACCACTGAGTCACCCAGCGGCCCCCTATACAGTTTCATCTCTAAAGAAATCCTACTATGTAGAGACTAAGAAATCGTTGTGTTTGTATATAAAGCAGAGTCTGACAAACAGTATTTTCATTCATGGGAATGATCTTTTGTGAAGAACTATCCACTGCCTTGTAGAACATGCAACTACTAAAATGCTAGTAACCCTTGCCAGTCACTGTGATAATCAAATTGCTCACGCTAATTTGCAAAATGCTTTCTTGAGAAACAGTAAACTTGGTGATCTTTATGATCTTTTCCAACTCTGAGATTTGTGAATTCAAATTACAGAGTGTTACTGAGGTGTGTTCTTGTTCTCATTGTTGCAAGGGTCTTGTCTCAGGAGTCAGAGAATGAATCTCACAAACAAAAGAAAGTGAAGTGAAAGTTTATTAAGTGAAGGTGAGAAGAGAAAGGAAAGAAAAGAAGCCTCTAGAGTGAGAGGAGTCTAGGATGGGTTGCTACTGAGGGGTTTTATGGTCAGTCTTTTATAGAAAAGTGACCAAGGACCTTGGTAAATATCTCCTCTGTAACATTTAAAACAAGGTGGATTTGTAAATATTACGAGCCTATCCTGACTATATTTAGAACAAACAAGGTGGTTGGGGAGGCCTGAGTGGCTCAGTCAGTTAAGCATCTGCCTTCAGCTTAGGTCATGATCCCAGGGTGATGGAATCGAGTTCTATATTGGGCTCCTTGCTCAGCGGGGAGCCTGTTTCTCCCTCTGCCTGCCACTCCCCCCTGCTTGTGCTCTCTGACAAATAATAAAAAATCTTAAAAAAAAAAAAAAAAAAGAACAAACATGGTAGATTTGTTTTGTTCCCTTTCTCTGGTTAATATCTCATCTGTAACATTTCTCCACATTTGGTATTTCTGTGAGCCTGGTAAGGAACCCCGCTTGGGTGAGCCAAGTATGCAGTCCTCTACATGTCTCTCTACCTCACCTCATCTGCCCTTACTCATCTTTTCTTGTCTTGTGAACCAAAACAAACTTGAGTCTAAGATTCAGAGGCTATCATTCTGACAGAGCTTCTAGCTGTGTGTACTTTAGCAACAATAGGACATAATGACTACCCTGGTTCTAGGCCTTTTATTTTACTTTTGGGTAGTGTTAGAGTGCAGGTACTGGCAATGGAGTACCTAAAAGAGTTTAAAAAAATACAGCTGAGGGGTGCCTGGGTGTCTGCCTTTGGTTCAGGTCATGATCCCAGCATTCTGGGATCAAGGCCTGAATTGGGCTCCCTGCTCAGCGGGAAGCCTGATTCTCCCTCTCCCATTGCTTGTGTTTCCTCTCTTACTGCCTCTCTCTCTGTCAAATAAATAAAATCTTAAAAAAAAAAATACAACTGAGTAAATTTTTAGATCTAATTGGCTTCACTGAGTGATTCATGAATCGGGCAGCATACCATCTACCAAATATAAATAAATCACTAGGAGCCGTACAAATTAAAAGGCTTTTTTATATGCAGAAGTGAGCAGAAAAATTGAGTGGATTATTTCAGGAAAAGTAACCTTCCTTTGGAGAAAGCAGGGGTTTATCATGCAGATTTCGTCAGTTGTACTGTTCAGGTCATTCCTGTTTGATGGGTTTAAGGTCATATTCCTGGGAGAGGTTGAAACTTGGAATTAGAATAGATATTAAATCTTGTTTTACTGAATTGAGGCTTAGCACAAAAGGCTCCTGTTGAGTCTGTTGCTTTTTCTCTTAAAACACTTTCCCCCTTGTGATCAGAATCTCAGCTTAACTCAGATGTGATCAACATTTAAGGTATTAGCACCACTCTTAAATGTTTTTCAACTTTTATTGATCCTTCGTGTGGTATTCACAGTTCATCATGTTTTTAATATCTATGATATTTACAGACTATGACTTCACATTTCATAATTTTTAAGTACTTTCCTGATGTTCCAGGCTTAGGGAAATCATCTGTTTGGTGGTTAGCATCTGCAAACATACATTTAAGCGTTTTGAGAGAACAAAACAGACCAGGGAGATTACTATAATTATTTTATTATTATATCATTGTTTTACTAGGACTACTCCTGCTATTATTGCTATACCATGGTATTACTACTACTACTACTACTACTACTACTACTACTAGTACTATTATCATCACCAGTATGGTTGTTACCCAATCTCTAGAGTGCACTTCACAGCCATGTTCCCCAAGACCTACGCCAATCAAAAGCAAGTAAGGAAAAGAAAGACCCTGCTGAGGGAGCCATCCTTTTTTTTTTTTAAAGGTTTTATTTATTCATTTGAGATAGAGCATGGGGGGGGGTTGGGTAGAGACAGGCGGAGAGGGAGAAGTAGACTTGGGACTTGATCCCAGGACCCTGGGATCATGACCTAAGCTAAAGGTAGACACTTCATCAACTGAGCCAGCAGCGGGGAAGCATCATTTTAAGCAAAGAGATATGGTCAGTGATCTGTACTGAGTTTTGGCTCTCCCAGAAATGCTAACATGGGTATAGCAGGTGATGTTTGTAATAGCATAGACATCTCCACGCTCAACTAAAACATAATCAAGGGCTATCCTATAATCTAGACCAAAATTAGTCTAAGAATTTTTGTTGGGTAGCTATTGCCTCAGCAACAGATTCTGCACATACTCAAAAATTAGGAAGTTATTGATCATAGCCTCATTTACATCAATCCCTAACCAGGGAATTAGGGACCTGCCCAAAGGAATGAAATCCTAAGTCATGAAAGCCTCCTGAAAAGTCCTTTCTAACTCAATGCTGTAAATTCAGAGAACTCAACCAATGACGTTTCTTAGCCTGTTTGTAAAGAGTTGTGGGCATAGCTAGATAATCCTAAGAGACTCTGGTTATGTGCCAGCCATCGTAGCATTCATTCATAGGACCAAGGAAAATGATAACAACCACAGACAAGAGGGGCGCCTGGGTGGCTCAGTCATTAAGCATCTGCCTTTGGCTCAGGTCATGATCCCAGGGTCCTGGGATCGAGCCCCACGTTGGGCTATCTGCTCAGTGGGAAGCCTGCTTCTCCCTCTCCCACTCCCCCTGCTTGTGTTCCCTCTCTCGCTACCTCTCTGTCAAATAAATAAATAAAATCTTAAACAAAACAAAACAAATCAACAACAGACAAGATAAATTGTGTCAGGGCACAAACCACTCCTGCTAAGTGGTACTGTTAACAGATAAATCACTTTTTGATGAGAAATCCATCAGTCTGAATGTGTGCCCCCTCTCATAATCCCCAGCAATGGCCTAGGAGATAGAGATGACGGCCTGAAAAATCCAAGCCGATACCAGAATACAGGAAAGAAAAAAAAGAAGCAGGTGTTTAATGCTTAATTAAAATTAGAAGTCTTGATCTGATGTCTTGGAAGGAGTGCTAGGACCAAATATCAAGTAGAGCTTCCTTCAGCTGTGAGATGTGTGCCCAAGTTTCAGGTCTCTGAAGACTGGTTTCCACTTAAATAGTGAAGAGGACCTGGTATCATCCACTCCAAGGAGATTCAGCCCTTGGTTTTGAGTGATTCTCAGTTGTCCAGGATAACAGATTCTTATTGAATTTATGCAAATAGTTATATTGTCATGAGACGATTCTTTAAGAATTTCTGAATTTTGGGGGATCAGGAAGGGAAAAAAAGTTAATGTTTCATCTTTGTTTACAAAGGTATTTTTTATGAAATTGCTGAAAGCCATAGTAAAAAAAAAAAAAAAAAAGAAGAAGAGAGAGAGAGGGAGTTTCCTTGAAAAACAAAACATTAGGGGCACCTGTATGGCTTAGTCAGTTAAGTGACTGCCTACAGCTCAGGTCATGATCTCAAGGTCCAGGGATCAAGTCCTGCAACAGGCTCCCAGAAGCCTGCTTCTCCTTCTCCCTCTGCTACTGCCCCTGCTTCTGTTGTCTTGCCCTCTCTCCCAAACAAACAAACAAACAAACAAACAAACAAATAAATAATTTAGTCACTTTTTAGAGAGAGAGTGCACGTGTGTGAGAGGGCACTCAGGTAGAGGAAGAGAGAGAATCCTAAAGCAGACTCCCCATTGACGAGGGACCCCAACTCCGACCAGATCCCAAAACCCTGAGATCACAACCTGAGCCAAAACCAAGGTTCAGCTGGCTGCCCAACTGACTGAGCTATCCAGGCGTCCTTCTCTTCTTGGTTTCATGGTTTATGATAAGAAGTCTGATGTATTCTTTTCCTTATTTCTCTCTCAGTATAAAGTATTTTCCCCGCTGGCAGCTTTCAAGATACTCTCTTTTGTCTTTGTTTCCCTGCAGTTTGAATATGGAAATCTTGAGATGTAGTTTTTTGGAATTTACCTTGCCTACTGTTCATTGAGATTTGGTGGTTTAGTGTCATTAATTTGCAGGAGTTCCTGCTTAAGGGTGCCTGGCTGATGCAATTGGTAGAGCATGCAACTCCTGATCTTGGGATCATGAGTTCAAGCCCCACAGGGGGTAGAGAGATTGCTTAAAAATAAACTCCCTTTTTTAAAAAAAAGATTTTATTGATTTGTTTGTCAGAGAGAGAGACAGAGCGTAAATAGGTAGAGTGTCAGACAGAGGGAGAAGCAGTCTCCTTGCTGAGCACAGACCCCACTCAGGACTTGATCCCACTACCCTGGGATCATGACCTGAGCTGAAGGCAGATGTTTAACTGAGTTAGCCACCGAGGTGCCCCCTAAAATAAAATATTAAAAAAAAAAAGAGTTCTTGCAATTAGTATTTCAAAAATTTCTGGGGTGTCTGGGTGGCTTAATTAAGTTAAGCCTCCGACTGTTAGTTTTGGCTCACATCCTGATCTCATGATTGTGGGATGGAGCCCTGCGTTCATCATCTGTCAGATTTTGTCTCCGCCTCACTTCCATCTACTCTCTCTCTCAAATAAACAAAATCGTAAAAAATATACATTTCAAAAATTTCTTCTGCTCCATTCTTTTTCTTATCTTTTGGTATTATAATTTTATAATCTATTGAAATTGCCCCTCAGTTGTTGGATATTCTGTTCTTATTTTGCATTTCTTTTTCTCTTTGTATTTCGGTTTGGGAATTTTTATTCAGTTTATATACTTTCTTTTTTTAAAAAAATATTATTTATTTATTTTAGAGAGAGAAAGAGAGCACAAGTGGGCGGTTAGAAGGGGCAAACGCAGAGGGAGAAGCAGACTCTGTGCTGAGCAGGGAGCCTGACGTGGGGCTTGATCCAAGTACCTGCAATCATGACCTGGGCTGAAGGCAGATGCTTAACCGAGCCACCAAAGCATCGCAGTTTATTTCTATTACATATCATCAAGCTCAGTGATTATTTCTAGTCTTTCCTTTTGATTGTCTCAGAGTTTCTACTCTCTGTTTTTATTACTCATCTTTTTTTTTTTTTTTTGGCATGTTGTGTACTTTTTCTACTAGAACACTTTTTTTTTTTTTTAAGATTTTATTTATTTATTTGACAGAGAGAGAGACAGCCAGCGAGAGAGAGGGAACACAAGCAGGGGGAGTGGGAGAGGAAGAAGCAGGCTCATAGCGGAAGAGCCTGATGTGGGGCTCGATCCCATAACGCCGGGATCACGCCCTGAGCTGAAGGCAGATGCTTAACGACTGAGCCACCCAGGCGCCCCTCCACTAGAACTCTTAACGTACTAATTCTAGTTACTTTAATTTTCTGTCTGATAATTCCAAAATTTGTACTACATCAGAATCTGGTTCTGATGCTTATTTTGTCTCTTCAGATGCTTTTCTTTTCTTGTCTTTTAGTCTGCCTTATAATTTTTGTTGAAAGGCATGATATCTGGAGTAATAACTGAAGTAAATAAATGTTTAAGTGTGAGTTTTTGTGAAAAACTGGGTAGGAGTTGGACTATGTTTAATGTTTGCTAGAGCTCTTGATGCCAGGGGCCTAAAATTCCCTGTGTCAGGTGCCTGGGGGGCTTAGTGGGTTAGGTGTCTGCCTTCAGCTCAGGTCATGATCCCATGGTCCTGGGATAGAGCCCCACAACTGAGCAGGGAGTCTGTGTCTCTATCTCTCTCTGCCTGGTGCTTCCCCTGCTTGTGCTCTCTGTCAAATAAATACATAAAATCTTAAAAAAAAAATTCCCTATCTCCCTCCCTCATTTCCTCCCTTTCTTTCTCTCTCTTTCTCTTTCTCTCTCTCTCCGTCTCCCTCTCTCCCTTCCCCCTTTCCTTTCCTTTCCTTTCTTTCCCTTTCCTTTTTCCTTTTTCCTTTTTCCTTTTTCCTTTCCTTTCCAGATTTTACGTATTTATTTGTCAGAATGAGCAAGCATGAGCAGGGGGAGAGAGGCAGAGTGAGAGGGAGAAGCAGACTCCGCACTGAGCAAGGAGCCAGATGTGGGGCTCGATTGCAGGACACTGGGATCATGTCCTGAACCGAAGGCAGACACTTAACCAACTGAGCTAACCAGGTGCACCTGCCTTTGGGTTTCTGTTAGAATGTCTTTTTTTTTTTTTTTTTTAAAGATTTTATTTATTTGACAGAGAGAGACAGCCAGCGAGAGAGGGAACACAAGCAGGGGAGTGGGAGAGAAAGAAGCAGGCTCCCAGCAGAGGAGCCTGATATGGGGCTTGATCCCAGGACTCTGGGATCACACCCTGAGCTGAAGGCAGATGCTTAACGAAGGCAGAGGCCCCACTGTTAGAACTTCTTAAGTAGAATGTGTCTTATAGCTCTTTCAGCTATAATTCAGTAGTATTAACTGCACCTGTAGTTGATGGAGTGGTAAGGAGTTGGGAGCTAAGCCAGTCTATAGTGTTGTAATTAAATTGATGTTTGTGTGCCTGTGTTCCTGGGCTTTGATTTTCACTGTTACTTTTCTTTCTGCTTTTTTCTCCTCCCTCTGAGGTGTGACAGGACAGGTAGAGCAGATTAAATTTGGGTAGTTGTATTCCCTATGTAGGATAAGGTTCTTATAGTCTTTTCTTTGGAGAGTAGGTGTTTGCGATGGAGTATATATGTGATGTATTTTATAATGGTTATTTTTCCATACTTCTGCCAAAATTAGGAGGTGTTTTTTCCTTACTCCTAACTAGGAAAACTTCGCATGGAGCTAAAAACCGTGAGTTAGCCCCCACTTCCCCTAATACTGTGGTTCCAAGTGGTTTCTGACTTTTAAGATAGTTCACATTCAGCCTCCAGCAATTCATCAGAATTTCTAAGTGATCTCACAAATTCATGGCTCCCACAGCTTCTGTGTCAGATAAACTGATCTTAGTTATTTTCCTCTGTATTTGCCATTTGCTTCAAATTTTAGGGTGGCAGTTTATCTTCCTCTCCCCCTTTTGTATTGCACAGGGTAATATCTAGCTTGTTTTTTATTACATGTAATAGTATACAATTCTATTTCTGCTGAATTGTACGTTGACTGGAAGCTGAAACTATTTTTAACTTTTGATTTCTATGGTAATATTCTACTTTTAAGCTAGATTAGTGACTGCATAAGTATTTGTATTTTTTTCTGTATTATTAATGATTTGTACGCATATTATTTTCTTGAATATTCAAAGTTTAAAAATCAGAAATCTTTTAATCCATGTGTCAGTTTAATTTTGTCAGGAAGTCTTCAATTTGCATCCTCTTCTGTATGTTAGATTGCAGGTTTTTTGTTTTTTGTTTTTTGTTTTTTTGTTTTTTAAGGGTTTTTTTGTTGTTGTTACAATAGTTGCAGATAAAATGGTTTGTGACTATAATTTTTAATTTCAATAATAAGTTTACTGAAGTGTAATTTTATGCTTCAAACACAAAAAGTCCTCATAGTGTTTTGTTCATAATATTTGGGCTAGAAAAGGGAAAATGGAGGTCACAGACTGCCACTCCATTCTTGAAGTGTTTTTAATCAATCTTACATTCTTTTCATACAGCTTTATTGAAAATGCAAAGAGAAATGTTATTATCCTGCTTAAGTCAAATCCTGATTTCAAATACATATATTTCAAAGTGATTGAGTTAACCAAAATCCAAAGTGCATCTAAATGTGATATGGCAAAATTTGAAACTATCATCTATGAGTATTAAAATGCTGGCAAAATGGAGCCATGGCTATTTTCAGTTCCAAAATGATTTTACCTACATTTTGGATATAAAGTAGAAGATAAAGTACATTGGGATAAAGGTTAGCAAAGGTGAGTAGCCTGGAACAAGTAATTCCACATTTATGCTTCAGCTTGTGCCTTTATAAAATAAGGATAATGAGTACTATTTTATGAGGTGATGAAAACTACTGTATATATGTTAAGAAAAAAATCAATTCAGAATTTTATTTTATAATCAACCAAAAAATTTTTTTAAATTAGGCTCCACACCTACTGTGGAGCCCAACGAAGGGCTTGAACTTCCAATCCTGAGATCAAGACTTGAGCTCAGATCAAGAGTTGGATGCCTAACCAGCTGAGCCACCCAGGGGCCCCAAACAAAAATTTTTATTTGTGGTATGGAGAAGACCAATATGTTTAAAACATTGCCTCTGCCATCACAAATTTGGGAAAATAAGATATACAGACATCATAATTAAAATAAAATAATATGATTGAATATATGGTAAATTCCACTGTGGTCAGTTCTATGGGGGAACCTAGATCCTGTTCATCTTTGGGAATGTTAGAATCCTTAAAAAGAGAAAGATACATCAACTGGCTGGGAAGTTAGGAAAGCCTTCACAGTCGTTGGAATTTGGGTCAAATCTGGAACCATTAAGAGGATTCAGTTTATTGAAGAGGATAGACAAGACTGTTTTTTGCAGTTGTAGAAATGAGAATGAGGGGGAATTGTGGAGAAATTTGATAAAAATGGCCAAGACACTTAATAAACAGTGAGTTTTATAAATAATGATTGGAGAGTTCCAATGGACAGCTCATTTATTCACTCAACAAAACAATCATTAAAAATCCACACCATAGGGGGCCTGGGTGACTCAGTTAAGCATTTGCATTTAGCTCAGATTCCAGGGTCCTGGAATCCAGACTTCGTATCAGGCTCTCTGCTGACCAGGGAGTCTGCTTTTCTCTCTCCTCTGCACCACCCTCCTTACTCCACTCACGCTTTCGCTCTCAAATAAATGAAAAATAAAATCTTTTTTTTTTTTTTTTAAGATTTTACTTGTTTATTTGAGAGAGAGAGAGAACAGGAGCAGGGTGAGGGGCAGAGGGAGAAGCAGACTCCCTGCTGATCTCAGAGCTGTATGTAGGGCTCAATCCCAGGACCCTAAGATAATGACCTAAACTGAAGGCAGATGACCAATAGACTGAGCCACCCAGGTGCCCCTACACATTTATTTGATGTTAAAAGTTTTACATGGCATGTTTCATAGAAATAAGAGAACTCCCACCCCCCCAAAATGGCAAGGCTTGGAGACTTCTATACGTCATTAGAGCAAAAGAGGATAAAATTAATTAATTTTTAAGGTTTATTTATTTCTTTAGCTCATTCGTACACCAATATGGGTCTTGAATTCACAACTGAGACATGAAGAGTCGCATGCTTTTCCATCTCAGCCAGCCAAGTGCCCCTGAGGTTCAATTTAAAGAAAAGTGACAAGACAAAGGGAAGGGACTTTGAGCTTCAAAGGGTGGCAGATTGTGGGAAGGCAAATACATGGATTAACTCGTGGTAGATAAGGGCTCGTTACCAAGGTTTGTCTGCATAGACTCCTTTTCAATGCCAGCCCGTCTCCAGTAGCAAGTGTGATGGAGCGGCAGGGACAGGATCACAAAGGAGACTTATGATCTGTTTTCAGGCAGATAGGGGAGGGCAGAGAACTCATCCTGTGTCTACCTCCACTCAACATAACATCCTCATGCCAAGGTGGTACATTTTGGGGTGGCGTATTCTGATCTCTTATATTTTCAAACACAGAAAATCTTAATAAAAAATGGGGAAAGAATGACATAGTATATGACCATTTAATTTCCTTTTATTTGCACCTTTGGACAAGTTTCCTATTATAGCAACTACCTACGTAAGTGCCAGTTATTTCTAAGCTTTCATTTTTATAAATAATGCTATTGGAATGAGTTAGTCAAGTCAAACTTTTTCTGGAATTCACAGCAGGGCTGATTTCAACATTGAGTAGCCTGAAGGAATATTTTTAAATCATGACAATTGTACTTCTCAATACTTTAAATTTACCAAAACCATATTCTTTTGGAATAACACAGTGGAAAGAGATGGCTATTTAACTGATACTTACATGTGTAACTTACAGGTTTCTGGATCTTTTGGTACATTTATAGACTTAGTCTTTAGAAGTGGAAAAAAGTGGCTGTTTTAAATACTACCCAGGTATTCCCCTCTTTATGTGGTTCAAGATCAGCCAACCTTTAAGTATCACAAAAGCCCTACAGAAATAGTAATTTTATGTGTACTTTTAAAAAAGATTTTATTTATTTATTTGAGAGACAGAGTGTGTGCAAGAGAGCGCACAAGCAGAGGGAGCAGCAAAGGCAGAGGGAGAAGCAGGATCCCTGCTGAGCAGGGAGCCCTACGAGGCACTCGATCCCAGGACCTTGGGATCATGAGCTGAGCTGAAGGCAGATGCTTGACTGAGTCACCCAGGTGCCCCAGAAAAAGGCTACTAAAATTGAGCTTTGCTGAACCATGAGTGCGGCCATTTTTATTTTTGTTCAACTTTATGGTTTTACATGGCTTGATTCCACAACCCTGACATTATGACCTGAAGTGAAATCAAGTGACTGAGCCACCCAGGCATTCCATGCACAGTTATTAATAACTGAATCAACTGTTGAGTGTATCATTTTAGTTTTATTTCCTGAGCCAAATGCATATATTCCCCCTACCTTGGGGTGCTAGGCATAGTATATCATACATAATTTATAGGGTCTTTTAAAAAATATTTATTTGAGAGAGACAGCAATGGAGAGAGAGCAAGAGTGGTGGGTAAGGGCAGAGCAAGAGGGAGAAGCAGAGTCTCTGGTGAGCAGGGAGCCCGACGTGGAACTTGATCCCAGAACCTGGGATTATGACCTAAGCCCAAGGCAGACGCTTAACTGATTGAGCTACCCAGATGCCCCTTTAATTTCATAGGGCCTTAATTTGGAGTCCACTTCTGGGGTGAGTCCAGATACAGAGAAGGGCAACTGGTAGGTCCTGATTCCATTTCAGTTGTGTTTCCTTGCATAGCTTTGCAATGGTCCTTTTTAAAGAAGGATTAAATAGGAGTGCACCGTAGATTGAGTGTCCAATTGTTGGTTTCAGCTTGGGTCAAATGTTGGGGTTGTGGGATCAGGCCCACATTGGGCTTAGCACTCAGTGTGGAGTCTGCTAAAGTTTTTCTGTCTCCCTGTGCCCCTCTCCATAAATAAATAAAATAAATCCTTAAAAAGAGAAGTAGGATTCTGGGATGCCAGGGTGTATCAGTTGGTTAAGCATCTGCCTTCGGCTCAGGTCATGATCCCAGGGTCCTGCGATCGAGTTCCTCATTAGGCTCCCTGCTCAGTGGGGAGTCTGCTTCTCACTTTGCCTGCCACTTCCCCGCTTGTGCACTCTCTCTCTCTGAGAAATAAATAAAATCTTTAACAAAAAATAAAGTAGGATTCATTTTTGATTTTTCCCATAGAGTGGGGCCTCCATGATGCATAAATTTCTATTTATGCCCAGACATTACTTACTTGTTGAGTCACTACTGTAATGAAAGGGAGTCCACTATCAGTTTCAATAGAAGTAGGGAGTCCATATCTTAGTATAATTTCCTTAAGGAGGGCCTTGGCAACTTCAGGTGCCTTCTTGGTTGGTGTGGGGAAAGTCTCTACCCAGTTCAAGAAGGTGTCCGCAAAAACTAGTAACTATTTAAATTTTCCAGTAGTTTGTGGCAGTTGGGTAAAATCAGTCTGCCAGTCATCACAAGGGCATTTTTCTATATGCTGTACTCCCATTGGCAAATTCCTATTAACTTTCAGATTGTTTTTTGTGCAAATTGGACAAGTCTGAACAATTCTTTGCAGTTTTTTGTAGTTTAGGGCCCCTAAGATATGGTCTCAAAAAGTCCATTGGGGCATCACCAAAGCTCACAGCAAGGCTTCAGGCAATAGCACAAGACTATGAAAATTGATTCACATTGATGAGGAGGGTTCCAGCTGTCAAATACCCATTCCTCTGCCCTTCTGTTGTCCTCATCTAAGTACACAAGAGTGAAGTGGATTAAATCCAACTGAGGTAGTAAGGCTGCTTTGAATTGACTGGCTACTGTTCATTTGGCTGTTCTATCTGCTGCTTGTTTACTTCGAGCCAAGGCATAGGAGTCTAATTTTTGATGTCTCAGGGAGTACATGCTTGTGATGGCCTTTGGCTCAGATACAGCTTGTATGGTATGCTCCAACATCTCTGGGGCTTACTTAATATTCTTATTTCCTGCTGTCAGCAAGCCCTACTCTTTCCAAACTGTGCCACGGTGAGTGCTACACCATGAAGGCATATCTAGAATCTGTATACATATTAACTTTCTTTCCATGGGAAAGTTGCAAAGCTTGAGTGATGGCTATTAATTTGGCCTTTTGTGCTGATGGGCCCAGGGAGTGGGGTGGGGGACTGGAGGGTGTGAAATGCTCTTGCTTCCACAATTCATTGACCATTTACCATTGCATACCCTGCTTGGCACTATCTGTGATCAAGAAACCTGCTATCAGGGGCGCTTGGGTAGCTCAGTTGGTTAAGCATTTCATTTTTCTCAGGTCATGGTCTCCAGGTTGTGGACTTGAACCCCATGTCAGGTTCTGAGCTCAAGTGTGGAGTCTGTTTGAGATTCTCTTTTTCCCTCCCTGCTCCCCTATTTGCAAGCCCACTCTTGATCGTTCTCTAAAATAAATAAATCTTAAAAAAAAAAAAAAAGAAAAGAAAAGAAAAAAGAAAAGAAACGAAACCTACCATCATTGAACAAGTACCAGTCAGTCTGCGTCAATGGTGGGCAGATAAACCAAGCCTGCTAGAATACACAGTTTCAAGAATTTCCAAACAATTATGGGAGTGAGATTGATTTGAAAGAGAAGACAGCAGATTGGGTGGATTTAAAGACATCACAGTCTTTATTTTTAAAAAAAATTTTAAAAGATTTTCTTTATTCATTTGAGAGAGCGAGCAAGTGAGAGAGATTATAAGTAGGGTGAAGGTCAGAGAGAGAAGCAGACTCCCCACTGAGCAGAGAGCACCAATGTTGGACTTGATCTTGGGACTCTGGGATCTTGACCCAAGCCAAGGGTAGATGCTTAGCTGACTGAGCCACCCAGGAACTGAAGACTTCACAGTCTTTAAATTGACATTTGGGTTATCTAAAAGAATTGCTTAGTATTTTCCCATTCAGCCTGCAGTAAATCTATAGATCCCATTTTATTCTAATAATACCAACACTTGGTGAGGCACATATTTAACATGCGCTGTCTTAAACCTAACATGAATTTTCTGCTTCCTGTAGTAAGTCACAGGTGGTGGCCACTGTACATAAGCAGTTGTTTAGATAGATAAGTGACAGGATATGGTACTTCTCCCAGCATTTGTATTAGCACTCCCAATGCCAGCCCATGACTTTCATGAACATATAGTTTAAAGTCAGAAAGTCAGATCAGGAAGTCAGTTTTAATACAGGGGAGATTTTTTGGGACCATTTTATTGACGCAAAGATCTTTTGACAATCCTGATCATACTAAGGACTCTGAGTTGGCCCCCTTTAAGGGTTCATAAACAGGCTTAGCCACAAGACCAAAGTCCATATCCAGATTCTGTAAAAGGTAGCCATACACAAAACCCCCTGGACCTGTCTCCAATTTTGTGGGATATCCAAATCCCTAACAACTTGCTTTCTAGTAGCCATAAAAACTTCTGGTCCTCTGAATTAACTGCAAACCCAGAGAGGAGAGTTGCTGTTTATAAATTTGGGTCTTGTAAGGAAACCTTGTACCCATACCATGCCAGGTGATTAAGTACAGTGATGGCACTTTCTAGACAATGTTCATAATCAAGGCTGGCTATTAGATCATTGACATTTTGCAATAATGTATCTTGGCTAGAGGTAGTTCACTTAAGTCCTTAGCCAGTGCCTCACTTGAATAAAGTAAGTGAATTTTCAAAGGCTTGAGGGAGCACAGTTCAACAGTATTGGGTAATGACCCATGATCTGGGTCTTCACATTCGAAAGCGAATAGCAATTGAGACTTTTCTTCCAAAGGAATACCAAAGAATACCAAAGGCATTTTTAAGTCCGACTTTGTAAACCATCCACAGTCTTATGGTAGTCAATAGAGTGCATGAATTGGGTATTGTGGGATGGATATGCTGAACTAAGTGATTTATAGCCCTTAAATCTTGAACAAAGAGATATTCCTCCAAATGTGGCTTCCTCACTGGTGCAATGGGAGTATTAGAAGGACACTGAAAAGGGTGAATCAGTCCATGTTGTAAAAACTGACTGAGAACCAGTTGTATGGTTCATAGTACTCTATCTATCTATCTATCTATCTATCATCTATCTATCATCTATCTAATCATCTATCATCATCTATTTTTAAGTAGTCCCATGCTTAAACAGACAGATATCTATCTGTCTAACATCTATCTATTTTTAAGTAGTCTCATGCCCCACATGGGGCTTGAACTCATGACTCTGAGGTCAGGAGTCACATATTCAAGTGATTGAACCAGCCAGATGCCCCATTGCTTCCTCATTTAAAGGATACTGTTTAATACGAGGATATTTTGTTCCTTTTAACACTACTACTATCAGAGTGGTCACTTAATTCACAGGGGTAATCTGACCTGCCCAAACAGTTGTACTCACTCATTTGTAGATCTCAGGTGATCTCAGACCTTCTTACTGTCTTCTTTGTTCTATAGCAGCCAGCTGTACCCTTATGGCATTTTCAAGTTGAACTTATAATTGCAACTGGTGTTTTTCAGGTAAGAAAGTTTTTTAAGAACTTAAATTGCACTTGCACAAGAAGAGGAATTGGATAATCAGGAATGTGTAAACTATATCAACTTCTTTTCACCTAATTTACATTCCAGTGGTTGTAATAGAGGTCACTAATGTGCCCCTTCAGTGATGACAACCACGTACACAGAAGGGCTTAATGAAGACACTTAACCATTTAACACTAAATAGGTTTCTCCGGAATCCAGCAAGTAGACTATCCGTCTGGGCCCCCACTGTTAATTATACTGGGTTTCCCGTGAGGCTGTTCTTATAGAAGGCCACTGATGTGGCCAGAAACCCTGGGTCCCTTTGTTTACAATTGTCCTCATGCTTCCTCTCAAATAACCATCTCTTTTCCAGAACTTTCGATCTGGCCTTCCTTTCCCTGTCTAGAAAACTTAGGGCAATCTCACTTCCAATGCCCTCCTCCTCTTACCTCCTCCCCTCCTTCTCTTTCTCCTTCCTCCTTCATTTTTTTTGAGTGGGGGAGGGGCAAAGGGAGAGGGAGAGAATCTCAAGCAGACTCCACACACCAGCGCAGAGCCCCACAGGAGGCTCAGTCTCACAACTCTGAGATCATGACCTGAGCTGGAATGAAGAGTCAGACACTTAACTGACTGAGCCACCAGGTACCCAATGCTCTTCCTCTTTACAATAGGCACATTGATCTTTGCTCAGTTTGGGACATCCTGACTTGCCCTTTAATTGGGCATTCCTTTCACTGGATGCCAAAAGCAAAAGTTGAATTGGTCTCACCTTTTGTTCTCCTAGTTTTATAAATCTAATAAGCAATCTCTACCAAATGGACTCAGAGTCACAGCACCCTCAACTTTATTTAGCTTTTGTCTGTTGTCAGCAGCACTCTGCCCAGTGAAGGACATACTGACTAGCTACGTATTCTCAAGGGCCTCTGGATCTAAATTGGTGTATTCAATACTTTTTTTAGGGTCAACTTTATAGGACGGGTTTTGAGATTTCCAATTTAACAATTCTGATCACAACCTGAGCCAAAGGAAATTTCTTGTTTATATATTGACTCTGCACCATGGCTTCTAATAAAATTAGGATGTGTCTTCCATGCAACTAAAAAAAAATTTACTGCAGTAACTATTTACCATTAAGTTTTATATAACTGTGCACAATAAAATGTAGTACCTTCAAGCTACACACCAAATTTGGAAAGAATTAACCTCTCAGAACTCTGGCTTTTGTACTCCCAGCTTCAGGAGATACTTCTTCTCTTTCAATTTTATTTTTAAATTATCTACACACAACATGGGGCTGAAATTTACAACCTAGAGTTCAAGGATTGCATACTCTAATGAACTGAACAAGCCAGGCACCCCCTCCTTGGACATGATTTCTAAGCTCTATAATGTCTTGCTAAGTAACTGCCTACATAGGGAGCCTTGAGCCAGGTCATTTAGGCCATGCTAAACAATGTGATTTACAACTGGGGTTTTTAGGCCATGTGTATCTGGAGAAGCTGCAAATCAGGTCAGCCATTCAAGTAGTCTACTGTGTCTAAACAACTGCTTCCCAGTAAAAACTGGAAGGAAGGCTCACATACGTAAGCTTTGCTGCTTATGCAGTTCTGTGTATATTGTGGCACATTATTGCTGGGGGAAGTTACTCTTATCCACACGTCCAATGAGAGAGAACAACAGCTTTATAATGTAATCTCCAAAAAGGACATTGTATTTGTTGCCTCAGCTTTTTCTTATGAGTTGTACATATGCTAAGAAAATTAATAATTCACAAGGGTCCAGAAACACATGGGAGTCTCTAGCACTCATTCCAACAGAATGGATATTTGTAAATGGTTATTAGGAAATGAGCTAAATACAGCAGATACTGAGCCACCCAGGCATCCTGAACTTGTGCTTTATAATAATGTGTAGCCATAATAATATCTGACATTTATGCAAGACATGGTTCTGTTGGAAAGGCATAGCAAATGGAACTTCATAACTCTTAGTAGCTTGTTCTAGAAATTGTATTGTGCTTATATATATATTTTTAAAGATTTTTACTCATTTATTTGAGACAGTGAGTGACAAAGTGTGGAGGGGGGTGGCAGAGGGAGAGGGTGAGGGAGAAGCAAGCTCTCCACTGAGCAGAAAGTCTGATAAGGGGCTCGATCCCAGGGTCCTAGGATCACAACCTGAGCCAAAGGCAGATGCTTAACTGGGTCACCCAGGCGCATCTGAGCTGTATTTTTTAAAGAAAGATTTTAAGTAATTTCCACACCCAAAATGGGGCTTGAACTCATAACTGCAACATCAAGAATTACAGAATGAGCCAGGCAAGACATTCCTAAATTAACATGGACCTGAACTATATTGTGATACTGGCATTGCTGGTAAGATTCAACTACTTTATGTAAACAGGTCTTATAAAAATGGTAATTATTGGGGCAGCTGGGTGGCACAGCGGTTAAGCATCTGCCTTCGGCTCAGGGCGTGATCTTGGCGTTCTGGGATCAAGCCCCACGTCAGGCTCGTCCGCTATGAGCCTGCTTCTTCCTCTCCCACTCCCCCTGCTTGTGTTCCCTCTCTCGCTGGCTGTCTCTATCCTGTCGAATAAATAAATAAAATCTTTAAAAAAAAAAAAGAATGGTAATTATTAAACAAATGTACTGGCAGATTGAATTAAAGCCTCTTTAAGAAATAATACCCACAGGCAATGATTGGCTGAGGGAGAACTAGATGTAAGTACTCATCACTCAACTTTTTTTATTTTTTATTTTTTTTTAAGATTTTATTTATTTATTTGGCAGAGAGAGACAGCCAGCGAGAGAGGGAACACAAGCAGGGGGAGTGGGAGAGGAAGAAGCAGGCTCCCAGCAGAGGAGCCTGATGTGGGGCTCGATCCCAGAACGCCGGGATCACGCCCTGAGCCGAAGGCAGATGGTCAACCGCTGTGCCATCCAGGCACCCCCATCACTCAACTTCTAAATAGTTCTACACAAATTCATCGTAAGATACAATTAGCAGTGTGACAAAGAAATGAGCAATCAAATTAATACAAAGTATGAAAATGCACGTAATGTTATCTTTAAATCTATCCCTATCTGTACTGGTTCCTCCAGACATTAGGGTTATCCATATTGTTAATATATTGTTGTATGTCATATAAATGTACCATGAAATGTAGATGCTCAGTCAAATATAATCATTTTTATGTGGCCTGTATAGGAAAGTGTGTACCTCACCCGAGGAAAGGTCCTGTCCCAAACACTGTCTTTCTTTACTGATTGGTCTTCAGTTTCAGCAGACCGTGCAGGATAACAATGTGAGGCCTTTAGCCTTGTGGTGTCAAATAATCAAGCATGTCTACAAGACTGAGCCAATAAAAACTGGGCATCAGGCATGTGTGAGCCTCCCTGATTGTTAATACTCTGGGCATACATGATTATTGGGAGAAGTCTTTTCACTTTTAACTTCCACCAACCCTGTCTCATGTACCTCTTTCCTCCGAAACCCTCCCTGATTTTAATCTATATCCTTTCACTATAATAAACTGATACAATGAGCTATGCAAAGTTTAAGAGCTTTGAGTTCAATGAGTCTTTCAATTAAATTATCAAAATAAAGTACAAGTAACTCATGAGCGAATGTTAAGTAGGAAAAATAGTAATAAAACTTTAAGAAAAATTGGGCACCTGAGTAGCTCAGTTGCCTAAGCATCCATCCAACTCTTGGTTTAGGTTCAGTTCACAATCTCAGGGTCCTGGGATTGAGCCTTGTGTCAGGCTCTGTGTGGGGCTAAGTCGGCTTGAGGACTCTCTTCCTCTGCCCCACTCATGTGCTCTGTCTTAAATGAATATAGTTTTAAACAAAACAAAAAAAACCCAACAATCCTTCAATTAAATTTCTCTCATGACAATGTTCCTCAAACTGAGAGAATAACCATGGCTTTAGCATAAATTCAAAGCAACCCAGATTCACACTCTTCTTTAAGTGGAAACCTACCAAGTAAAACAAAACCTAGCAAGTAAAAACAAAAGTAGAACTTGTCATTAAACTTTTCATAAGGTACGATAAATACCAAAATCATTCCTAGCTGCTCTTTCAATAATAATTGTTCAGGTAATATATAATTCAAATAAATGGTTCAAATACTATAGCCTAAAGATTATTGTGCAATACTGTAATTTTAAATTAAAAATACCAATTTGAATCTCATATGCTACAGAACATTTTTCTCAATAAATGCCGATGTAATATAATTAAAAGCTAAAAATATAATGTTTTAAATTTCCTAGTACTACAAAAAACCTAAAAGAATAAATTATGTATACACTAATGAATACATACAGTGGAAATAAGTACCTTCCTTTTTTTTTCTTAGTACCTTCCTTTTCTTTTTTTTTTTTTAAAGATTTTATTTATTTGACAGAGAGAGACAACCAGCGAGAGAGGGAACACAAGCAGGGGGACAGGGAGAGGAAGAAGCAGGCTCATAGCGTAGGAGCCTGATGTGGGGCCCGATCCCACAACGCCGGGATCATGCCCTGAGCCAAAGGCAGACGCCCAACCGCTGCGCCACCCAGGCGCCCCAGTACCTTCCTTTTCAATCACAAATCTATTTCTTAGTTCAGTTAAAAATACGACTTTTTGTCAAAAGCTCTTTATTAATCCAATTAAAATACCATCCACCTGTACTTGTTAATATATATAAATGGACATTTTTTATTTACAAATTTACCTGTTCAGTAAGAATTTTTTTTTTAAAGATTTTATTTATTTATTTGACAGAGAGAGAGACAGCCAGCGAGAGAGGGAACACAAGCAGGGGGAGTGGGAGAGGAAGAAGCAGGCTCCCAGCGGAGGAGCCCAATGTAGGACTCGATCCCATAATGCCGGGATCACGCCCTGAGCTGAAGGCAGACGCTTAATGACCAAGCCACCCAGGCGCCCCATCCTTTTGCTTTTTAAAAGGTTTACTTATTTACTTTACAGAGTGCACATGCAAGCAGGAGGAGGTGCAGAGGGAGAGGGATTTAGCAGACTCCTGCTGAGTTTGGAGCCCAATGCAGCACTTAACCCCACAACTGTGAGATCGTAAGTCGGACCCTTAACTGACTGAGCCACCTAGGTGCCCCAGTAAAACTTTTTTATAACCTCAAAATCAACAGCTGTGTGGTCATTCACTGGGAGGCATAGAACAGTAAAAATTTTTAGGTGCCTGATATGAATGCTCCCAGATATGGCTGAACAAGGTTGAAAATTTGCCTTTGTATTTTAGCTCTCATACTATAGACTCTGGGGTCTACTGAGTGTCACAGTCTATTCTTTTTTTTCTGCTTTTTGGTGGCAATTTCATTATTTAAAAAAATGTCCCCAAGCAAAGTGCTTAAGCGCTGCCTACTGTTCTTTTAAAAAAAATTTTTTTTAAAGATTTTATTTATTTATTTGACAGAGAGACATAGCGAGAGAGGAAACACAAGCAGGGGGAGTGGGAGAGGGAGAAGCAGGCTCCCAGTGGACCAAGGAGCCTGATGCAGGGCTCGATCCCAGGACTCTGGGATCATGTCCTAAGCCAAAGGCAGATGCTTAGTGACTGAGCTACCCAGGCACCCCACTCGTGTTCTTAAGCACAAGAAGGCTATGTGCAATGACTTAAAGAGAAATTACATTATAGATAAGGATAGTTTAAGAATGAATTACAGGGGTAGGGCACCTGGGTGATTCAGTTAGTTAGGCATCCGACTCTTGATTTCAGTTCAGGTCTTGATCTCAGAGTCATGAGTTCAAGCCCAGCATCGGGACTTAAAAAAAAAAAAAAAAAAGCGGTGTTGGCATTGAGTTCAATGTTAATCAGCAAAATGTAATAAATGAAGACTCTTTAAACAGAAGCACAATAAAATAAAGTTATGTACTGATTGGTACATGAAAATGTGACTAGAAGTTTATACAATCCTAACCCAGTATTTTCTAAGGAATACAGGCTCAATATTCGTTAACTCAGTGTTCCCAGTGACTCTACAGAACTGCTATAAATAATAGGAACTGACTACAAAATTGTGACAAAAGTATACGACTGTTTAACTTGGGATGTTTTAAATGTGCCAATACTTGTTTTTCTTTTCTCTAAACGCAGGCACCTCAAAGAATAAATAATTTCAAGCACAAAGATGCAATGTTTAAAATGTTGAATTCAGTGTCATGCCAGTTATGCTATACAAATAATTTTAATGTATAATGCTTAAAAACAAAACAGTAACAAAAAGCAAAAACACACAAGACAAATTCTTCTTAAATCAAATTCTATTTGTGAATTCAGCAAAATAATTTCTATAAAACAAAACAGCAAAATATTTAAATAGTATATGACAGGCTGTATCTGTCTGCAGGATATTTGGTTTTTAGACAGGTTTTCAAAATATTACACACATTCAAAAGTTACCAGTTCTTTTTTAAATATAGTATTAACTCATGAGTTATAGAATCCCGAAACAAATGTTTATTTTAAAATAGTACTTCAGAATTATATTAACTAACCAGAAGCTTATGTTTTAATTAAATACTACAACATAAAAGATTTGGAATGGAAAAGGAACTGGGACAATTTGTGTTTTCAAGTAAAATTGTGACTGATTAGAAAATCAGCCAGACATCTAGGTGCAATGGTACTTCAAAATATTGTGGGGAATTCTGATGATGGCCACTTCAGTGGGCTTGTGTAAAAGTTTCACCTAATAAACTCTACCATAAAACAAAATAAGCACACAAAATACAGTCGTCTATTATGCTCCACACATTCCGGGGTAGCAAAAGTTTGCATATGCTTTTTAATGTTTTAAAACTCCTACAACCAATACCTTCACATTCTTTATCCCATCAAGAGACTGAACTGTCAAACTGTAAATATAAAGAATATATGAGTAACTGGAAACTGCCTCTTTGTCACATTTTTCCTCTTGTTTTGTATGTACTCTAGGTGTAAGAAATAAAACCTCCGGGTAACAAAACTGTCAATTTGGGGAAACTGCTGTCACTCAGGTGATTTTGTCTTCATTGGCTACACAAACTTAGTGTGAGGCCATGCTAAATGTTACAGCATCACTGTAGCTTTAAACTGATTAACCAGAATAAAAAGGTAATGAAAAATATTCAGACACAATGTTGTATCACCAATATTTCCACATCATCCATATAATTTAAAGGTTACCAAACAGCCTTACATGACTCTAGTAACTAAAAATTAACAAGAAACCAATGGTGTGATTGTTATGAATGGGCTGTTTTATATTACCTTTTTTGATTTTATTTTTGGTAAAGGATTGGATCCAACTGACATGAAGTAGATAATACTGGATGCAGAATGCAGCACAAATAAGAAAATTATTTTGTAGAACTCTGACTCTTCATCAAAAAAAAATTCTTGGTTAAGAATTAACAGTCAAACATTAATATACTATATACATCTTTGCCATTTACATATTAGTATCAGCCATTTAATACAAAACACTATACACTTTCCCCTGCAGGTGGCTTATATATATCGACAGCAAATTTCTGCAAATGAGACAGTGAATAGACTTTCCACTCCATGTTGAATAGTTTTTCTCATTTTGAATACTAGCCAGACACAGAAAAAGTTTGGACAGTAAGGCCTGAGTGCATGGTCTTAAAGGAAGCAGTTAATGATAGGTATTTCACTAATCCTTCATTTGAGATGAGGATACTTCTTCATTGCCTTCAAAATTTTCTTGTGCGCGTTGGCCATTTTTTGGATGGTTATTCAAGTGTTGTGCTGCTGGCCCTGTATATGGCTGTCCATGCACATGATTATTCTGACAGGGTGAAAGAGAGCCGTATGTCAAACTTTTCATATATTAAAATTAAAATAAAAAGAATCATAGGATAAAGTCTCTAAAAGTAGACATGTCTCTTCTAGGGATTTATCTTTTAAAAACAATCATGTAGTACTTATAAAATTACCTATAAATCGATTCTAATATAGTAAGGAATGCAAGTATGATATGATGAACTGTTTTGAGAAAATGTGACTTTATGTTAAAATTGGATTCTGCTTTTACAAGGGAAGTATTTTAAGTGTTCGTGAACAAATGCTCTGTTAAGAGAATGGGTCCTCTGAGTGTGGTCCACAGACTACCAGCATCAGCATCACCTGGAAATTTGTTAGAAATACAAATTCTTACACTCCAACATTTCTAATGAATCAGAAATCCTGGAGTTGGAACTTAGCAATGTATTTAACAAGTGCCTATACATGATTCTGAGGCATATTAAATTATATTGAATGAAAGTTTATGTATATTTCTTACGTTATCATTTTCCCCCCGTGACTTACTATTGAAATCACGCAAACTGATTTTGTAAAACATTTTTACTGCAAAGGACTATTAGGGCAAAAGTAACCAAGATATGTTTGTCTTAAGATTTCTTCAACAGTTATTAATTTTATGTTAATGTGAAATATCACACATTTTTATTAATTACAGTAATTAGCACAAGAGGACTGCCTAACTGCCAGGAAAAATGCCGTAAGGGTAGACTGAAACATGCTGTAACATGATCTCAACTCTAACCACTCTTCTTCTTATCGTGGCAAAGCTATTCTAAATAACCTCTTTATTACTTCATAGTCACAGCCGATAATTTACAAATAAGAAAAATAACTAAATTCTCTTTAAGTACAAAAACTTGTTGAATAAAAACAAAAAGAAACACAAACAAAAAAACATAAAAAACCCATCAAACTCTTCTTTACCTGCTGATAATGAGATCCAGATGAATGAGGATACAATGGGGTGTCTTCTGGTAGAGATGACTCATGCTCATCTGGGGCATCTTGGTCATCTGGCTCCTAATTTTAAATAAAAAAATTAATAATTTGACTATGAATGTTAATTATAAAATGATTTTAATTATATTGACTATGAGTTTTAATTATAAAATACATTTAAATTTATTTTAATCTTTGAGAAGAAAGTCTTAAAAATGCATTGGCTGACTGCTTCAACATTTTTTCATTTAAAGCAAATAAAATATTAGAGAAAAAATTAGATTTTCCCACATATATAATTTTTAGGTAATTTCACAAAAATTTCTCTAAAATAATGCTAACAATGGAGTTAGTAAGTTCCTTTGATTCCTTAATAACAAAATTGAGCAACAAAAAACATTAAAGCCAATGAAACAGCAACACAATTTTTTTTATGTAATAGACACTGGCCTATAAATATAAAGAATTACTTTTCTTTCTTCCATTTTTATCTGCTGCCCCTTGGTGGCTTTTTTTACCTCCTCTGGACAGAGTTCACAAGCTTTTGCAAGAGTCATCCTCGCACTATGGGATCTCTCTAAGAAATAACCATTTGAAGTTTCATTGCTTTGCACTGGAGGAGACCAATTATTGTAAGCATATTGAGGATTGCCAGTATACGGTCTTCTTTCAAGTTCATCTCCAAGCCATTCCACTGCCCAGGTCCACTTTCTTTTAAGATCTCCATTACCCTTCAAAAGAAGAAAAAAACTACATGAAAAAATTTGGAATAATTTTCAATGTTAACTTAAATTCTAAGTCCAAATTTTCACAATTTTTTAAAGCAGTTCTTAATTATGATACAGAATATCACATGATATGAGAAGAAAATTCTCACCTGTAATATTTGGTAAGCAACAGGACAATTGCTGAAGAGTGCTACCATACATTTTATACATTGGTATGCTCTTTTTTGATAGTGATTCTTAGAACGCTGGATTGTATCAAACAAACCATCTCGATCATCTGGGATTCCTTTAAGTGCATTATGAATTCTAAAAAAGAAGACATAAAAATTTATAGTATCTAGTAGCTAAACTGTGCCTACTCAGTGCCGTTCATTACATGTTTTGATATAATCATTGAATCCATTTAACCCTACAGTTAATTACCTAAGTATTATAAACCCAATTAATAGGTGAAAAGACAAGTACAGAATTCAGTTTGCCTGATGTCATAGAACTAGCAAGTTAGAGAGATGGCTAAAGTCTGTCTGAAGAATCTGAAGTCTTTTTTTTTTTTTTTTTAAGATTTTATTTATTCATTTGACATTTGACAGAGAGCACAAAGAGGAGAAGCAGCAGGCAGGGCAGAGGGAGAAGCAGGTTGCCCTCTGAGCAGGGACCCTGAGCCAAAGGCAGATGCCCAACAACTGAGCCACCCAGGCGCCCCTGAAGAGTCTGAAGTCTTACTCAAATTATTAATCCAAAATTATTGTTAACTATAATTTAAATGCATTACTAATAGTGAATTAAAGATTAAAATTAACTACATCTATGTCTGCAAGACTGTTTCAGTTGAGAATAATTTGAGTTTGATCAAATTACTTTGAGTCAGATCATTCTTTTAAAAAGATTTATTTTAGAGAAAGAAGGGAGAGTGTGCGTACACACGTGCAGGAGACAGGAGTGCAGAGGGAGAGATAAAGACAGAATCTCAAACAGACTCCCCGCTGGGCTCAGAGCCTGACAGGAGGCTAATCCTACAACCCTGAGATCATAATTTAGCAAAAACCAAAAGTTGGATGATTAACTGACTGAGCCACCCAGGCACCCTCCGCATCTCTTTTTTTAAAGACTGCAGTCTAGGGGCGCCTGGGTGGCTCAGTCGTTAAGCGTCTGCCTTCGGCTCAGGGCGTGGTCCCGGCATTATGGGATCAGGCCCCACATCAGGCTCCTCCGCTGGGAGCCTGCTTCTTCCTCTCCCACTCCCCCTGCTTGTGTTCCCTCTCTCGCTGGCTGTCTCTGTCAAATAAATAAATAAAATCTTAAAAAAAAAAAAAAGAGTACAGTCTAGTGAGTATGTAAGTGATGTAATTTGACAGTATAAAATGAACTTGAATTCTAATCATTAGAATACACATATGGTAGATAGAGCAATTTTTACTGGCAAAAGTACAACTTGGCTGATTTGCTAATAATCAGATTGTACTGCAGTTCTAACCAAATCTCAGCATAATGTTTTATACAGCCAATTATTTCTTATTTTTCTCAAAAGCCAATTTAAAATTAACTGTGGGCAAAACATGCCTTCTTTCTTTTCTAGGAGGACCGAGATAGTGTGTAGAGAAAGTCTCTTTTTCACCATTTACTTTACTTACTAGAACATCATTATATTCCAAATCAAAACCAGATTTTTTGGTTTTGTGTGTTTTTATTTATTTGGTAGCCTCTACCCACAATGTGGGACTCAAACTCCTGACCCCAAGATCAAGAGTTACATGCTCTCGACTGAGCCAGGCAGACACCTGTTTCATGCTTTTGTTTTATAGTATACACATTCATAATCCAAGTCTTGTTTATCTTGGAATACTATAATATTGTAGTATATACTTTATTCTTCAGTTTTAAGTGGTAATGAAGTCAGTCAGTGTTTTTGCCACATAACCATTACTTCAACTGCTTTTTTTTTTTTTAAAGGTTTTATTTATTTGACAGAGAGAGAGACATCCAGAGAGGGAGGGACCACAAGCAGGGGGAGTGAGAGAGGAAGAAGCAGGCTCCCAGCAGAGGAGCCCGATGTGGGGCTTGATCCCATAACGCCGGGATCACGCCCCGAGCCGAAGGCAGACGCTTAACGACTGAGCCACCCAGGCGCCCCTCAACTGCTTTTTATATAGCATTGTATATATCGTGTATATTGTCTTTGCCTGTCCTGTTGCCTATAACTTGTCTGGCACATACCAGATACTTTGTAATGTAAATTGAATAAACTAAATGTTCATTATAATCTCACTCTAACGTGGAATTTAAGAAACAAAACAGATGAACATGTGGGAAGGGCGGAAAAAAGAAAAAAACGGAGAGAAAGAAACCATGAGACTTAACCACAGAGAACAAACAGGGTAGTTTGAGGAAGGAAGGTGGGGGATGGGCCAGATAGATGACGGACATTAAGGAGGGCACCTGTTGGGATGAGCACTGGGTGTTGTATGTAAGTGATCAATCACTGAAATGTACTCCTAAAACCAATATTGCACTGTATGTTAACTAAGTAGAATTCAAATTAAGAAAAAATATCAAATTCTCTCAATACTAAAACAGTTACTGAGTAATGAATGAGTGTAGATTGGAACTTGTAGTACTCTTGTCTCAAAGTGACTGGTTTTAGTTAATGCTATTTTGACATTAACTGATTTGTTTGAAATCTGTGATGGTTAATGAGGTGATGACTTAAAAACATTTAATTCAAAAAGTCTAGTATTTCTAGTCCCCCTGAAATTCAAGACTGTAATCATTAAACACTACAAATTTATAAAATAATGTAGAGTGCCTGGGCAGTTAAGCTGATTAAGCATCTGCCTTCAGGTCATGATCCCAGGGTCCTGGGATCCAGTTCCGACAGGGCTTCCTGCTCGGCAGGGAACCTGTTTCTCCCCTTCTCCCTTCCCCTGCTTGTACTCTCTCTGTCAAATTAATAAGTAAAATCTTAAGAAAAAAAAAAGTAGGGTTATTTTCACCTTTTTCTTTGGATTATGACTAATGGGTGACAATATGCTTATATTTGTTTCCTTTAAAATAAACTACTATAAAATAATGCTTGTAGGAAGAAAAGTAAGGGATATTGGGTAACTAATTCTAAATCATCACCTAGGGGCTCCTGGGTGGCTCAGATGGTTAAGTGTCTGTGGATCTCAGCTGAGGTCTTGAGCTTAGAGTGGTGAGTTCCACCCTAGCACTGGGCTCTAACTGGGTGTAGAAACTACTTAAAAAAAAAAAAAAAAATCACCTGTGGGCTGAATTTTATGGCAAAGAACATATAGAGGAATTAGGGGAGAAAGCCTTAAAGTAAGTAATTATCCCTTTTGGGGCACCTGGGTAGCTCAGTCATTTAAGTATCTGCCTTCAGCTCAGGTCATGATCCCAGGGTCCTGGGATGGAGCCCCTCGTGGAGTTCCCAGATCAGTGGGGAGCCATCTTTTCCCTCATTGCCCTGGGTTCTCTCTCTCACATAAATAAAAAAAACATGTTATCACTTTTGACTCTTCATATACTTATAAAAACCCCAAACAGACTACGATTACTTTTAGAAACTAAATGTTCCGTAGTATAACTAATTAAAAAACAAGTATGGGTCACCCTGATCAGTGGCGCAGTCAGTTAAATGTCCAACTTTTGGTTTTGGCTCAGGTTGTGATCTCAGGATGGTGAGATGGAGCCCTTGTTTGGAGCTCTTGCCTGAGAGCAGAATCTGGTTAAGATTTCTCTGCCCCAGACTAGTGCCCTCAACTCCATTTCCCCCTGCCCTAGCACTCACTAAGACAAATAAATCTTTAAAATGAAAAAAAAAAAACCACACAAAAAAACCACAAATAAAAAATCCAAATATAATACAATCCTAAAATATATTCATGGAACTTAAATACGTATCAAAAGACTATGCTAGTTTTCTTAAAAAAAAAAAAAGGAAAGGAAAAAGTGAAAAATATTTAGGAGAAGAAAAAAAGTAATATTAAGAGCGAAACTAGAACTTTAGATGGAAAAATTAAAAATGAAACAAAATTGTAGTAGATGAGTCATTTCATTTTAATTTTTTTGAAGATTTTATTTATTTGAGAGAGAGAGAGGAGCGAGAGAGCACAAGCATGGGGCAGGCAGAGGTAGAGGGAGAAGCAGACTCCCTGCTGAGCATGACCTGAGAGGAAGGCAGAACCTTAACACACTGGGCCACCCATGTGCCCCTTCATTTTAATTTTCATTATTTCTTTCTTTTTAATGGCGAATTTAGTTTTAAGTAATCTCTACACTCAAATTAGGGCCCAAACTCACAATCTTGACATTAACAGTCACATGTTCTATCAACTGAGCTAGCCAGGTACTCCTAATTTCTTCTTATTATTTCTAAGATAAAACAATAACCAGCTTCAAGAATTAAAAATGTATTTGACAGCTAGTGGTTTCAATTATTATTTTTAGAACCTAAAGAAATGTGATTATTCTGATAGCAAAAAGTCTGTAACCACCTGTGAGTCTGCCAAGAATCTTCGATAAGTAAGATCTGCAAAAGTAAATCCAAATATGGCCGAAGTTCATAGGTGTATGAATATGCAACCTAGGACAAGTAAAACATAGTTGAATTACTAATTTAAAGGAATCATGAATCAAATTATGGACATATGAATGTTTATTTTCCATTAACCTGCCAGAGAAGTTCACTGAGGACAGTAGATGAGAACTGAGGATTCTCCCAGCAGCAAAAACGAAGTAATTTGATGGTTTCCTCTGAGTTACTGCAGTCTTCAATAATTTTCTTCACATAACTTGTTCTCACAAACAAAATGTCTGCCACATTCTGCTGAATTGGCATTATAGGTTGTGATAAATTAGGATCACCAAAAGGATTGGGAAGAGGGGGATTACCTAGAATAGATTTGTCATCAATGAAAAGCCAATAAACTTCTATACAAAATAATACTACTGAATTTTTTACTTCAAAAACGGACTGTAAATTAACTTTCCCAGGTTCATTAAAATAATCAGATATATTCTAAGATAACCCAAACACTGACACTGAAGACAAAAAAATTAAAATTAAAATTCTTATGCCAACCATTTCATAAGTAAGGGATTTATCACAGTAGGTAGTAAATTTTTAAAAATTCTTTTTGGAAACATGAAAAAGCCTCATGATTTAAAAAAAATAACAAAAGCATGAGCCTTCAGACTTAGTTCATTTTTATAGATATTCAGACATTTAATTAAGTAATAAAGACGTCTACCATTATTGTTAAGTTATGATACAGAATAAAACAGTCTACTTTACCATTGATTGAAGACTGCATTCTTGATGAGACATTGCAACAGCGGATTAGCTGAGACACTACTGAGTATAATTTGCCCAATTCAGCATACTGATATTTGATTGGAGGACCTGGTCCTTCATCTAAAGACACTAGCATGAATGTAGCAGGTACACTCAATTTCAAAAGCTGTGTTTTTTCTGCCACACCTATCAAAAAGGAGAGAAGAATATATGTCAGAGAAATAAACAAAAACAATTAGAATGGCAAGTGTTGCATTAATAAAAAGTAATTATCTAATATAGCTGCCTATAGTTTTATGAAAGTTCATCTTCGCTGTTTAAACTACAGAAATACTGGGGTGCCTGGGTGGTTCAGTCGTTAAGCATCTGCTTTCAGCTCAGGGTGTGATCCCGGCATTGTGGGATCGAGCCCCACATCAGGCTCCACCGCTAGGAGCCTGCTTCTTCTTCTCTCACTCCCCCTGCTTGTGTTCCCTCTCTCGCTGGCTGTCTCTCTGTCAAATAAATAAATCTTAAAAAAAAGAAAGTCAGAAATGTTAAAAAAAAAAAAACTACAGAAACACAGACAGAACAAAAAATACATCAAGTTTAATTATTCTAACTGAAATTTTGATTGTGTCATTCCTATAACACCGAGCTCTAAGGAAGTATACTGTTTAGGATCTAGAGACATAGAGTGGCCTAGATGGAGCCTCTCATCAATATAAAGTAAGGTACGGACACCTGGGTGGCTTAGTTACACATCTGCCTTTGGCTCAGGTCATGATTCTGGGGGGGTTTTGGGATTGAGCCCCTTGTGGGGCTCCCTGCTCTGTGGGGACTCTGCTTCTTTCTCTCCTTCCCCCTCTGCCGCTCCCCAACCCCACTCATGTGCTCACTCTCAAATGAATAAATAAAAATCATTATTTTTAAAGATTTTATTTATTTATTTGACAGAGAAAGAGTGCATGTGCACACCATGGGGAGTGGGAGAAGCTCAGCTTGCTCCACTGATCAAGGAGCCCAATGTTGGGCTGGATCCAAGGACCCTCGGATCATGACCTGAGCCGAAGGAAGATGCTTAACCGACTGAGCCACCCAGGCGCCCCTAAAAAAATTAATAAAAAAAATAAAGTATGGTAATAAAGACAAACTAAATTAATTATAAATAAAACGTCTTTTGTAAACTGTCATTCTCTTTTCCCTTCCCAAGCAAAAAAAGAAAGAAAAAATTGAGGGGGGGGGGGAGGTCTAAATTTGCTGCTTTTCTTATTTTTCCAAATCTCATGACCGTTTAGTGCCTGCCCCAACCTTCTTGGTTTGAAGGTAAGAACAGTTCTCAAACTTTACTTCCTACTTCTCAAAACTCTTCAACCTTGGATTCCCTCTTATTTTCTTTCTACCTCCCTTTCCCTTCCTCCCTCCCTAAGATTTTATTTATTTGACAGAGAGAGAGAGAGAGCGCAAGAGAGGGAACACAAGCAGGTGGAGTGGGAGAGGAAGAAGCAGGCCTCCTGGTGAGCAGGGAGCCCGATGTGGGGCTCGATCCCAGAACCCTGTGATCATGACCTGAGCTGAAGGCAGATGCTTAATGACTGAGCCACCCAGGCACCCCTCTTTTCTTGCTATTTCTTAATCTTAGTTGTGAATTCTTCTTTCTAGTTATGAAGCTGGTTTTTCTTCAATGTTCTCATTCTCATCACACTACTTACTTTCCTTGTGATTAAATCTACAGTGATAGAAATATTCATTGAGATATATGAAATTTGGATATATACATCTCATGTTTACTGAACTTCTTCATTTAAGAGTGAAACATACTTTCAATCTTCCCAAATGGGTTGCTCTTCCTAGGTTTCCTCTCAGTAAATGGCACCACTACTCTCTCTCTTTTTTTTTAATGATTTTATTATTTTATTTGACAGAGACAGCCAGTGAGAGAGGGAACACAAGCAGGGGGAGTGGGAGAGGAAGAAGCAGGCTCCTAGCAGAGGAGCCTGATGTGGGGCTCGATCCCAGAACGCCGGGATCACGCCCTGAGCTGAAGGCAGACGCTTAACGACTGCACCACCCAGGCACCCCAAACCACTACTCTCTTACTTCCTCAAGTCATATCTTGGTCTTTTTCTTTAAAGAAAAATTTTTTATTAAGTAATCTCTACACCCAGATGGACTGTGAACCTGAGATCAAGAGTCGCATGCTTTATACTACTGAATGAGCCAGTAGTCAGTGTAATCTTTATGGCAAACCTTAATAAATAGGCCTCCCTATCCCCCAGGAATATGTTCCAAGACCTCCAACACTTAGTACTGAACCCCATATATACTATGTTTTTTAACCTATACTCACATACATTATAAATTAGACATGATAAGGGATTAACAACAATAATAAAATAGAACAATTATTAACACACTGTATTGAGTTATAAGGATGTGATCTTTCTCTCAAAATACCTTACTGTACTCTACTCACCATTCTTCTTGTGATGATGTGAGATGATAAAATGCCTGTGTGAATGATGTAATGTAATGTTAGGCTATCACTGACCTTCTGACAGTATCTCAAGGGGAGGATCATATGTTTCTCGACCACGGGCAGATGGTGCGCATAACTGAAACCACAGACTGAAACCATAGAGATGTGGGGACTACTGCTATGCTATAATGGTTCTCAATGCCCTCATGATAAACTATAAACTTTTTCTCACAAGACTTGTCAAAACACCATGTGTTAGAGCATCTTGCTAATTCCTTCTCCTACATTGTATCTTTTACTAATTCAAGTCATACTGAGTAACTTTCACACTGTCCAATAAACCATTCACTCTGTTTACCAACAAATTCCCATATTACTTTCTCCAGCAAAACCCTTTCTTACTCTCTAGTGTAGTTCAGGTAGGCCTTGGATGTATGTCATAGCATCTGTATATTCCTTTGTATCACAGTATTTTATATCCTATTAAAATTCCTTATGCATTGCTATATTCCCAGGACCAATAAAGACAGGTTCACAATGTTTTATGTGAAATCTAAAATTTTGAAAAACCTAGTTTTTTTTGGAAAAAAAAAATGCTACTGTTGGGACGCCTGTGTGGTTCAGTGGGTTATGAAGCGTCTTCCTTTGGCTCAGGTTATGATCTCAGAGTCTGGGGACTGAGTCCCACATCTGGCTCCCTGCTCAGTGGGGAGCCTGTTTATCCCCTCTTTGTGATCTCTCTCTGGCAAATGAATAAATAAAATCTATGAAATAAAAAATAATGCTGGTGTTATGACACATTTTTTGGTGAAGCCTGTCTGGCTTTAACTGTTCTGTTCTCCCAGCCACTGTCACAGAATGAATATTCATTACTGAAATATTCAAGTTTGATTATGGGGTGCTGCTGCAGACCTTACTGAGAAGGTCAAGAAATGTATGGCAAATGCAGTGTTTCACCTTTCTAAAATCCAAAAAATTTTGAAACGTAAAATAAGGCCTTAGGAATTTAATATTAAGATTTATCAATGTATAATTACTTATGGAAATATAAATTACTATTAAATTCTATGGACCAAAATAAATGATTTGTGAATAAACAATATCTAAAATTAAAATTACAGGTGTGCTTGAGTGGCTCTATTGGTTAAGCATCTGACTCTTGATTTCCACTCAGGCTGTGATCTCAGGGTCATGGGATCAAGCCCCTGTCAGGTTCTGCAGTGAAGCTGGCCTAAGATTCTGTCTTCCTCTCCTTTTGCCCCTCTCCCAACAACCACTCCTGCTTTCACTTGCACTCTTAAAACAAACAAGCAAACAAAACCCCAAAAAACAAAACCTACAAAATCATTTCTGTTGAATGCTTAAAGTTTTACATTAAAAATATGAATATAAGTAAGGATAAAACCCTCCCAAATCTTGGCAGCTCTTTCTGCCCACATGTCCTGTCCCTGTGCTATTAATGAAAATACCCTTTTGCACCAGAAAAACAAGGACAACAAAAAATGTGTGCTTGTTTGTGTGATACCTGCTTAACTATAAGATTCCCAGAATCTCAATGAGAGATACATAAGGGAAAGGATAACACACTACAGAGACAATGGGAGAAAAGAGAACAAAAGTAAAATTTTCTATTAAGTAATCAGCAGTGACTGATCGATTAGTTGATCAAGTTCGTACTTTTACTTTACAAAGAGGAACATTTAGATAAACAGTATCATCTTGGATACAAAATATCTGTAATTAAAATGACTTCTGGGGTGGGCCTGGGTGGCTCCTAAGGATAGGAAAAACTATTTTCTGAAGGATCCCAGGTGGTTGTATTTGTCAGGTTTAGGAATCACTTCCTATGGGGCTCCTGGGTGGCTCAGTTGGTGAAGTGTCTGCCTTCAGCTCAGGTCATGATCCAAGGGTCCTGGGATCAAGCCCCACATTGGGCTCCTTGCTTAGCGGGGAGTCTGCTTTTTCCTGTCCCTCCCCTTCTACCACCCCTCCAACCTCATACTCTTGCTCTCACTCAAATAAAATCCTTAAAAATAAATAAATAAATAAATAAATAAATAAATAAATAAATAAATAAAATGACCTCTGAACTAATTCCTCATAAAATTCTACTCAAATATATGTTAATATTGCAAAATTTTTACCTAAACCATACCTTAAAATTAGTAATTCTGAGCTACTGTTGCATCAACACCTGAATCACTGAGGTTTAAATTTTGTAATGTAAACGTAACAAAATTTACTCTTTCAAAACTCTTTACAATAATCTAAAAGAATATTAAACATTTTAGAAAATTTCTTAAGTATATTCTCAACTATCCATGCATTCAGAAAACAGTGACTAAGTGGTACTGTGCAAAAAGCCCTGATCACAAGAATTTTATGCTCTAGTTGCGGTGGGCATGACAAAAAAAACTAAGAAGAAATTAACATAAGAAAAGCGTATTTGAAAATAGTTACTGATACTGATTTCAAAAGAATTTAATAACTTATGTACATTTTCACTGACTTCAATTTAACAAAAACATAGGCAGGCACAGGGCAACATCTTTAGAAAGTGATTCTTTTTCAAAAAAATGTTTTTAAAGGATTTTATTTTATTTATTTGAGAGAGAGTGAGGGAGAGAAAAAGCATGAGAGGGGGGAAGGACAGGAAAAAGCAGACTCCCTGCTGAGCAGGGAGCCCGAAGAGGAGCTTGATCTTATGACCCCGAGATCACAACCTGAGCCAAAGGCAGATGCTCAACCAACTGAGTCACCCAGGAGCCCCACAGGAAGTTATTCCTAAACCTGACAAATACAACCACCTGGGATCCTTCAGAAAATAGTTTTTCCTACCCCTAGGAATTCTGATTCATATCATGTGGGATTATAGCCTGTGAAAGTTTTTTTAAACCAGCATTAGGAGATAAAAATGTGAGCAAGACATACTTGTTGAACTTAACAACTATAGAGGAAATAATGAAGCGCATAAATTACCAGGACCTGTGAAGCGCATAAATTACCAGGATGAAAACTGCCATTAAAAAGTGATACAAAAAATCTGCAATGGATTTTAACAACATAAACATGGAATACTGCTTCTATTTCAGAAGAAATCAGATCTCATCACTGCATTAAAATACATTTATCATTTACTACTAAATATGAAATACACTATATGGAATTAGTAAACATTCTTACCTAAATTGGCATACATTACAAACAGATTGAAATATTGCTGTAAATGACGGCCATGCTCTGAAACTTCCCTTCTGAGGAGATTTAATACTGCTCTTAGTAAGTGATCGCTCAAGCTTAAGTTATCACATGCCTGTGAAGGATAAAATATTTTATTAGCAAGCAGATGGAGAAAGAATACTTCCCACATATGTTTGTATCACGATACGTTCATATATATGACTGCATTAGGCAGAAATATCAGGAAGGAAATTACTAAAAACAGTTGCTTATACAGAGACGGAAGCAGAGCTGGAAATTTCATTGTGGGTGTTACGGTTGTAACTGCAAAAAAAAAAAAAAAAATCCACGTGTACAGTTTTATGCTAAATAGGCTACTTAAAAAATTCAAATTTAGGCATTATGAAAGTAAACCCTCCCTGAAAATATGTAATCTGAAGACTTACTATGTAAGTGCTAGTAACCAAAGAAGAAATTTTCCTTACATTCTGAAAGAACCCAATAATCATACTCATTGCTGTGAAATAATTTTAATAAACTCAATAATGTATGCATGCTTGCATATATATATGGCATCTGTGTTAAAAAGATGCATATGTTTAGTAATTTGATCTTGCAGCAAACAAAATTTACTTGTATTTCATTGTTAGAGAAAAGCTTTCAATTACCTGACCAGAAAGTCCAGGAGATGTAAATGATGAAGGACAAGGCCCATCTTGCAAAGAAAAATGTGCAATAAATACTATAAGTTTTGCAAATGCACCCCTCACTTCTGCACTAGGACACTCGAGGAGATATTCAGAGAAGCGATTTGAAACATTAAAAAGAACATTATGAGCAAACCAAAAACGCACATTTTTGCTATGACGGAGTAGAATGCACAGTGCATCATACCTAAAACAGAAAAATAAATGAATATCAACTTTTATTAATGTGCTTCTGTTTTGATTTCTATAGCGAAGCAACAGACTTCTATGAATCAAATAAAAAAGCAAGTTCTCTACAATTAAAGGTCATGGTTGATTGTAGTAAATCATCAGAACTGCTAGTCACAAAATGAATTCAATGAGAACTTGTACAGGTTGATGCAAATGTATTTTCAAATTACTTCCTGATGGGAGTGATCTTCTACTGTGAAAGATGCTGAAAACAGCCGTTTGATCAAAGTATTATAATGTCCTCCATATTTTTACAATTAGAAGTTTAAGACCATAAACACTTAAAAAAAAATCTTCTATATTTTTAAACTAAAGTCAAATTCCATCTAGATAAAGCTTAAAACTTTCATGATGAAACAGAAAAAGATACAATTTAGTAGAAATAGGAGTCAATTTTTGACTAGAAAGCATACTAAGATTAAGCAATTTTAATATTCTTTTCAATATTACTACAAAATTTTTATCCTATGTTTCAAATAAGAGTCTCATGGCTAGGGAAAAATAAGCAGTGCAGTATTGATGCAAACCAACTCTGAGTATAATATGTATAAAATTCAGTCATGTACCAATCACTGGCAGGGCCACGGACAATTTTCTTGGTGTGAAATCCAGTGGTAAAGAGGAATCTAGCTGCGAGCTGAATACTAATCATAGTGATTTCTTCTGCTTCAGGCAACAAGTGATCTTGTCCTTTAAAAAAAAAATATATATAATCAGACAATTTAAATGTATGTATGTATTTATTTATTTTAAAGATTTTATTTATTTATTTGACAGAGAGAGACAGCCAGCGAGAGAGGGAACACAAGCAGGAGGAGTGGGGGAGGAAGAAGCAGGATCATAGGGGAGGAGCCTGATGTGGGGCTCGATCCCAGAATGCCCAGGATCATGCCCTGAGCCGAAGGCAGACGCTTAACGACTGAGCCACCCAGGCACCCCAATTTAAATGTATTTAAACAAACGCCCAATGTTAAAAAGATCTTTGCCAGAAGTAGTATTTAGTGCCTATCTTAGCCCTTTATCAAACCATGTTTCAAACTAATGTTGGAGTTAAATTGTTATAAATAAAAGCTCTTCTACGTTTCTAGATACTGTCACTACTCAAAAATACAGGTATCTTAGATATTTGACTTTAACATGATGAACTAAAAATGCTGACATAGGGATGCCTGTGTGGCTCAGTGGGTTAACTGTCTGCCTTTGACTCTGGTCAAATGATCCTGGGGTTCCGAGAGCAAGTCCTATATGAGGTTCTTGCTAGGCAGGGAGTCTGCTTTACCCTCTGCCTGCTCTGCCCCTCATTCCCCTCACATAATGGTCTCTCCCTCTCTCTGACAAATAACTAACTAACTAACTAAATACATAAATACCTTTAATAAAAATTAAAAAGCTGACAATTTTAAAATAAAATGAGGCTAATCGTTTTCTGAAAAAAAAAAAAAGGATAAGGAAAGGTGAAGGATACTGAAGGAAACCTTCAGAAAGCTGAAGGAAAATATTAATATGCACTTATGGCTGATAAAAAATCCTGGAAGTGAAATAAAAATTACTCTTTATTGATAGGAAGCTAAATGCAGAAACTTACCTGGAGCAGGGCTTAGATAAATACCGTTACATGTAAGCAGTTTTTTCACAAACTGAAAATATTCTAAACTGTACTGCATTCGATTATGCATGAATTGCACATTTTGTTTTCGAACATTTCTCTCAATGGCTGGTGACATAATTTGATGGGGTCTTGTGATAGTAAGCTCTGATATATATCTTATCATCTCATCATCTTGGTCTATTGTGTCCATTCGTTCATAAAAAAGTATATAAGCATTCCACCATCTTTTCTGCCGCCTGTATGACATCCGCTTCATCATATGATCAAATACTTCTCCCATGTACTCTCCACCAAAACACTGGTTCTTCATTTCTTCATCATCATCCATTTTACATTCTGTTACATCTCCGTCATCAAATTTATACCAGTGATTTCTCTCACCATCTTTACCATTCCTTTGAATGATGTAAGAATAATAATGTCCTCCACTTGCTTGGCCACTGTGTACAAGCACACCCACAAGTCTGTATTTCGTGCTTCCTGCTGTCTCACTTTCAGACTGCTCAATCTGTTGTATCAACTGACTGTCTGGGTTTATATTATTTCCTTCCAGTTTTGCAACACCTGGTACTGTGTAAGGTTCCATATCCAGCTCTCGTGGAAATTCGAAATAATCATTGAATTTAATTGCACATTCTCTTTCCCAGTCATAGTCAAATCGTTTCAATTGGATAGCAAGAACAGGAGGCAACTTTTTAATCAGCAAGCGCTTTACTGTGTCAACCTACAATAAACAGTGAATATAAACAGGTGCTTCTATAACCCAAATAAAACATAAAAAAATTTAAAACTTTATGATCTGGATTTATTCAGAAATACATCAGTACATGATAATGAATACACAGATCATTTGGTTACTACTTTTTCAAAACATTTATACTGAGCCTAAAAATATGTAACTGTTGTCTCATGTTATGCAGAAATTAATGGCTACATGTTTCCACACTTCTACTTCTATCTGATCATGTTACTTTTCTGATGTTTATTTTTATGCTAATGAACAGAATATGCTGGGAACAAACCTAAGAAATATTATACGTAATAAGAGCATCTAATACATATAGCATTTACGGCCACATAATATGCTAAATGCTACACACATATTAATGTATTTAATTCTCAGTGTTCTGAAAAACTCCTAACTCAAGGTCCACAGTTCAAAATATGGGGAGGAAGAGTGGCAGGATGTGTAAAAAACAGACTACCTTACAGGAAACTGTCTGAGACCTGTAGATAGCAGACAATATTGTGGCTTTAGAGATCATGATCTAAGTGGTGTTTAATGTCAGATTAATACGTAGTTAGGAGATGCGAGTAGGGCTCTGAAAAATAATTGTGTAATATCTATCTTCAAAGACATATTATCATCCCATCTCTAGCTGCTTATGTGACTGGAATAAAATTAATTGGTTGGGTTGGAAAAAACCGAATCCGGTGTTTAAAAAAAAACGTAAGTGGTTATGAAAATCTGATGTAACCAAATAAAATGAGTGATTCTAAACATATAGAGTAACCTGGAATATAAAAGAGAAACAGTGTTTTCTATTATCAGCCCTTCTGGTTTGAGGAATTCAATAGCAACTATGAAATCTAAAATGAATCATCCAAATGAAATGTTTTTTTCTAGTCTACTTGCTTTATTTTCTCTCAATAGTTTCCCAGACAAATCTTAACTTGTGACTGCCTCTCTGCCATAACTTAACAAAGCAGAGATAGAGTGGTAAATTTTGAGGTTGAACCAAACTCTGACATCTTGCAGTTCTGTTAAACGTTATCATTGATTTTTAAAACCAGACAATACATACCTTTTTGTCACATTTTTCACATCGATATGCATTTGCACCTTCCAATAAATCTCCCTTGATATACTGTTCCAAAGAATCAAGAAGGTTTTGGTGATTTCTTATATCTACATTCAGAGTTGTAAAAGATTCTTCACACTCGTATCTAAAGATATTATTTTAAGAGACAAGCAAAAAGATTTATTCCTTAGGTTTCCAGTTATCCTTTAGTTGTAAACTTGATCCAAAATACATTTTTAGTCTTTATTATATCATTCAAATACATTAGCCAAAGTATTATTAGTAAGCTTATAGTTATCTTAAATAAATTTACAGTTATCACTTAGTTGTGTGGGCAATATATTAGGGGCCCAATCTCATGAACCCAAGATCAAGAAACTCATCCTTACTAAGCGAGGCAAGTGCCCCTATATTGGATTCTTTTTTTTTTTTTAAGATTTTATTTATTTATTTTAGATAGGAGTAAGAGAGAGAGAGAAAAGGAGCAGGGGGCAGAGGCAGAGAGAGAAGCACGCTCTCTGCTGAGCAGGGAGCCTAGCATGGGACTCAATCCCAGGACCCTGGGCTTATGACCTGAGCTGAAGGCAGAGAGTTATACTACTGAGCCACCCACGTACCCCATTAGATTCCTTATACATATTATTGCTTATCATCACCTTCATAAAAAACCTGCTAGAAAAAAAAAATCCACACCTATTTCACAGATAAGGAACTAGAGTGGAGATGGGAGGGGGGGCTATCAAAGAGTTGGTGCACTTGGGGCACCTGGGTGGCTCAGTTGGTTAAGCATCTGCCGTTGGCTCAGATCATGATCGCAGCATTCTGGGATCAAGCCCTACTTACGGCTCCCTCTCACACTTCCCTTGCTTGTGTTCCCTCTCTCGCTGTCTCTGTCAAATAAATAAATAAAATCTTAAAAAAAAAAAAGTTGGTGTAGTTCTTGAGGAAAAGTGGTCATCTGAAGTTATACTTGTTTGACCTCACTGGTTAGGTTCTTTATATTCTCTCATACTGCTTGCTACCTTATATATTTAAGTAGTAATTTATGGGGGTGTGTGAAGCCTGCTTAAGATCCTCTCTCCCTGGTGTGCCCAGGTGCCTTAGCTGGTTAAGCCTTCAGCTTACATAAAATTGGAACAATAAAAACCTTAATTAGCACTTACCTATGGGGGCACCCTTGGCAAATCTTCTGATCAGCAAAGGAACCTCCCAGGACTTGACTTAGTATAGCTGGATGTCCTAAAGCTTTTAGAGCTTCATCTAAACTATCCACCAAAGAATTAAAAAACTCTAAGGCATCATGTTGTTCACGAAGATTAACAGGTTCACCCCAAAGCCTGAGGGAAAAAAAAAACAGAATAAAGCTAAGAACTACACTATGCCCCTAGAATACCTATATTTTACTTTTCATAACCACAACAAAAATGTCAGAAACGTAAGCTGAGCCTTTATTCATATAGGAAGCGGAAATAAAGCAATAAACACTATCTACTGAGTAGCAATGGTAGTGGAAGTGAAGTTCACAGTAAAAACTGTACTCCATTATCAAAGAATTACCATGACATTATGGGTAGCAGACTTTAAAAATGGCATCTGAAAAAAAAAAAAAGAATGATGTCTTCTATATGAAACACGGATTTTGGGCATTTTGAATTCAAGTAAAGAACATTAACATGCAGAAAGAAAACCCATTCTTTTTTTTTTTTTTTTTAAAGATTTTATTTATTTATGTGACAGCAAGAAGCAGGCTCCCAGCCGAGGAGCCTGATGTGGGACTCAATCCCGGAACGCCAGGATCACGCCCTGAGCCGAAGGCAGACGCTTAACGACTGCGCTACCCAGGCACCGCAGAAAACCCATTCTTAAATGGTTGTTGTAAGTTACTACTACCCTGACATTTAGTTTTGTTTAAATCTTCCATGCCATATTGCAAAGTTCACAATCATTTATTCTTAAAGTGATTTTTCCAAATGAAAAAGGGAAAGCTTTGTCCTGTTCTAGAGTAATTTCCAGTAATCTAAATGAATTTATGATTCAGTCCAGGTCTGCCTGGCTGGCTTAGTCAATAGAGCACGCAACTCCTGATTTCAGGGTTGTGAGCTTGAGCCCCGAATTGCGAGTAGTTTACTTAAAAGAAATTAAGACAACAACAAAAAATTTAGGCCAACAGATCCTGAGAAGACAAAATACCAAGTGTATGAACAAAAAATGAGAACTGTTGTTGCTAATAGCCAAGTTATGGATGGTATTAGTAACATTTAAAAAAAAAGATTTTATTTATTTATTTGACACAGACAGCCAGCAAGAGAGGGAACACAAGCAGGGGGAGTGGGAGAGGAAGAAGCAGGCTCCCAGTGCAGGAGCCTGATGTGGGGCTCAATCCCAGAACACCAGGATCACGCCCTGAGCCAAAGGCAGATGCTTAACGACTGAGCCACCCAGATGCCCCAGATGGTATTAGTAACATTTAATGGTTACAGAATAATAATATACATAGAGAATAAAACATATTTTCAGCAAAACATGGTAAAATGTTAAATTTGGTAAGATATTTATTTAAGATATCTTTCGTGTGTGGTATGCTTTTACCATTTAAAAAACTAGCTGCTTATTTTTTATTTTTAGATGATTATTTTTGAAAAATTAATTTTAAATTTATATTTAAATTTAATTTAAATAAAAAACATTCACTCTTTTTGGAGCACAGTATTTACATTACGAAATGCACAGTTTTGTAATGACCACCACAATCAATATATCAGAACCATACCTCCGTCCTCACCTCCCACACCACATCTCCTAATGCTACCATGTTAGTAGTCAAACCCTTCCATAGTCTTAATTTCTAGAAATGAAATTCTCTCATTTTTTTATAGTATTGAGCTGAAGTACTGTTTTTCAAAGTTACTTTGAGTTTGCTCTTTCAACTTTTCTGGCATTAGTGTCTGGATCACTAACAGTTTTTTCCTACCATTTTGTTTTTATTTTTTAAATTTTTATTTTTTAAAAAGATCTTATTTATTTGAGAAAGCATGACAAAGATAGTGAGAAAGCACAAATGGGAGGGGAGTGGGAGAGGGAGAAGCAGACTCCCCACTGAGCAGGGAGCCCAACTAGGAACTCGATCCCAAGACCCTGGGATTATGACCTGAGCTAGAGGCAGATGCTTAACCGACTAAGCACTCAGGTGCTCGTACGATTTGGTTTTTAAAAACAATTTTGAGGTAACTGTAGAATCACAAAGAGTTCTAAAAAATAACACAAAATATGCTCTCTGTGCCTTATGCACAGTTACCCCCAATGGTAACATCTTACAAATCTATAGAATAATATCACTATCAGGTACTGATACTGGTACAAGTTCTAGTGTTACTAAGATTTCTACAGGCTTACTTCTATTCTACTTCTATCTGTATGGTATTTAGCTTTATGAAATTTTGTAACTTCTGTGTATTTGTGTATCTACCTTTGTCAAGATACAGAACAGTTGCCATCATAAGGATCTCACAAGCATTCATTCTACAATCACACCCATCTACCTGCCACTCATTCCCAACCTCTGGCAAACACTAGCCTGTCTTTCATTTCTTAAACTTTGTCATTTCAAACATTTTATATGGAGAGAATTATATAGTAGGTAGCCTTTTGGAGTTGGCCTTTTTTACTCACCAAAATGCTGAGATTCACCAAAGTTGCTGCATGTACCGAGTTCATTGTTTTTTAGTATCTAAATGGGTATACCAATTCATTTAACTACTGAGCTGTGGAAGAACATCTTGGTTATTCCCAGTCTGGGGCTACTCAGAGCTGCTCTGAATATCTATGTGCAAGTTTTGGTGTCAACCTAAAATTTCTTTTCTCTGCACTACTGGATTATATAAGAAACTGCGAAATTGCTTTCTAGGATAGTCAAATTATTTTATATTCACACCAGTAACAGGTGATCCCATTTCTCAGTACCCTAGCCAGTATTTGGTGTTGCCACATTTATTTTACCAATCCCATACAAGTACTGATCTCACATATGCTTTCATCTCTTTATTTTAATTCACAGCATTAAATTTAAATTTGATTTCTTGCATGGTGCAGATAATTGAGGGTTGTTTTTTAATCTCATCTAACAATCTGTGGCTTTTAATTGGACCAATTTCATTTTATAATATATAACTGAATTTAGGCATATTATCCTATTATTTTGTTTGTGTATCAGTTTTTCCTTCTCTTTTGGGAATTATTTAATTATATTTTTCTACTTCAACGAATCTGTTGGCTGTTTACATGTTATTTTTTAGTGTTTGCTCTATAAATAGTAATAACTCATCATGTAGAGTTTTTTCTTTTTTTAAAGATTTTATTTATTTGACAGACAGAGAGACAGCCAGCGAGAGTGGGAACACAGGGGGAGTGGGAGAGGAAGAAGCAGGCTCCCAGCAGAAGAGCCTGATGTGCGGCTTGATCCCAGAACGCTGGGATCACGCCATGAGCTGAAGGCAGACACTTAACCACTAAGTCACCCATGTGCCCCTAGAGTTTATGTTTCGACATTCATATAACATACAGAAGCGAGGTACCTGAGTGTCTCAGGTTAAGTGTGTGCCTTCAGCTCAGGTCATGATCTCACCGTCCTGGGATCTAATCCCATATCAAGAGTCCTGCTTCACATTCCCTGCTCAATGGGAAGTCTGCTGCTCCCTCTCCCTCTGCCTTTCTCCTTGCTCATACTCTCTTTCTCTCTCTCGAATAAATAAAATCTTTAAAAAACAAAAACAGAGACGACTCGAGGCCAAATAATGGCCTTTATTTTTCTCTTTGTTATAAATGTTAAATGTGTTACATTAATAATATATCGAATGATTTCCTTTTCATTATTATTTTTGCTTTCCATATTTATACAAACTAAATCATAAAAGAAAAACAGAATACTGTGAGTACACATTATTTCACATTTCTGATATTCTTCTTTTATTTGTGAAATTCCCAATTTTCTCTGGTAAATTATCCCCCACCAGCGGAACTTTGTGAGGAAATTCTTCGCATATATCCCTTTGAGAATGAAGGTACTTATTTCCCATTCACTACTTGAGAATATTCTAGCCAGAAATAGAATGCTGCGATATTTTCTTGTTTATTAGTTAGTGTTATACCAAGAAATCACTGCAAAATCTAACGTATTCTGCCTTTGTTTATATTTTATAAATTTATTTCTTAGTTTACATACTTGATCCATTTGGGGTCAATATTAATACATATGATTTAAGGTTATGGTCAAATAGTTAAAGACTGAAAGCTTTTTTCTAAGATCAGGAAAGAGGGAGGGATTCCTTATTTCTTCATAGAATTGGAAGGTCTATTAGCCAATAACAACTGGCAAATTAAGAAACATAAGTATCTAAACTGGAAATACTAAAGATTCCACAAACACTGTTAGAATTCAAGCAACAAATTCAGCAAAGTTGCAAGATATAAAAATCAACATGTAAAAATCAGTATGGGGGATTATTACTGATGCATAGAGAATTTCAGTTTAGAAAAAAATGAAAGAAAAAGGTCCTGGATTTCAGTGATGGTGCACAAAATGTAAATGTACTCAATGCCAATGAATTGTACACCAAAAACCATTTAAAATGCTTGTTTATGTCATACACATTTTAGAACAATAAGAAAATAATGCATTAGAGTGGAAACCTGAAAAATGAAAAATAGGTAAAAGGGCTATCCTCAAATTTTAAAAATTTTGTGCATTAAAGGAACTACCAAGACAGTGAAAAGCAAATCGACAGAATGGGAGAAAATATCTGTACATCACTTATCTGTAAGTGCCTACTACAGTGATTATACAAAGAACTCTTCATAACACAGTAGCAAATAGACATGGAGAAAGTACTTGAATAGACACTTTCCTTAAAGCAAAATAACAAAACAATAAATACATTGAGCTATTCAACACTATTATTCATGACGGAAATGCAAATTAAAACCACAATAAGGTATCACTTGACACCAATTAGGAAGGCTATCACAAAAACAAATGGAAAAAAGAGAAAAGGAAAACACAAAAAATGAAAAAAAAAAAATACTGATTGTTAAAAAACCGCAACCATCAAATTTTGGTGGTGGCAAAGTAAAATGACATAAAGGACATGGAACAGTTTGGTTGCTCTTGAAAGATAAGCAGAATGACCATATGACCCAGCACCTACACTGCTCACATATATACCAATGAAATAAAAATGTAATCTCATACAAAAACTCATATAACATGAATGGTGATAGAAGCACTATTCAAATTACCAAAAGAAAGAAACCACTGAAATGTCCATCTATTGATGAAAGAAACAAACTGTGTGGACTATCCATCCACACAATGGACTATCATTTCAGCCATGAAACGCAGTCCTGATACAAGCTAAAAAATGGATGAAAACATTATTTATTGCTTTGTGAAAGAAGCTGGATGAAAAATGCCATATTACATAATTAAAAATACATGAAATAATGAAAATGGGCAAATTCATATAGAAAGAACATTAATTTTTTGTTGTTGATGTGTCAGAAGAAGGGAAAACAGGAATAGCATTTTGAATGCATTAAACTGGCACTGAATTGTACATTTTTAAATAGTTATGATTCATGATGGTGAATTTCATGTTATGTGTCTAGAATATAGGTAGCATAAAAGTGCAGACAAATTGTGAGGTCTCCCATTAAATGGAGAAAGTAACTGTGAAGACAAAAACATATTTAAGTACAAATACATTACAAATTTAGTAAACACGTAATTCAAGAGCAAAACTAACCATCTACATATCCTGCTATGTATGTAGAAATATATAGATACATAATACATACACACATGTACAAACAACTGGATGAAAGATTTTCAGATAAAAATTAGAAATACAGTAGCATAGTAATTTGGAAAAACAAGCAATGTTGACTAGACTATTGAATAAAATCTTGAGTCAGACACAAGATAACTTAGGAAAAACAAAATACTGAAATAGCTAGAGTGGAGAGAAAGGTCTATGCAGGTGATAAAACTAAAAGAGCATAGATCTTGAAAGAAATAGTATACATGCAAATCAGTCTTTTGACCTAGATGAACACTTCAATTTGTGTAAGACAAAAATTTATATATTGATAGTGTGATTTTAGTTCATATATATACACAAATCTATCATACAGAGATCTACATATATACACATAGAACTATCAGCCAACTGCAGTAGATGGGTTCTGATCCTGAATTAAAAAAAAACCACACTATTAAGAAAAATTAAACAACTTGGTAAATTTAAACCGTAACTTCAATATAGCGATATTACAGAGTTTTTATTTAGGTGTGGTGATATCATGCTTATGCTTATTTTAAAAAGAGATACATAAATGAAAAAGCTACATATATTATATGTATATATAATGTCTAAGTTATGTTTCAGTTGAGAATTGCTGAGTCCAAGAGATGACTACATATTAGCACTCTGTTTTTGCAGAAGTTTTTCCCAATAAAAAGTTAATTACATCTTAAAACTAAAGAATACAGCCTGCCTCCCTTTATATGGTAATTCTTATGTCCTTCCAGCAAGACAAAGATAAAGAAAAAAACTAAGAAGGGCGTTAGAATATCACCATTGTTTAAATATTAAATAACTATACATTGTTACATATACACAAATTTAAACTTAATATACTGAAATTTTTATAAAATCAAAATTATCATCCACCCACAATATACCTGAACTGTTTCCAAAATCCTCTGGGCACATAGTATTGTAGTCGGGAAGCAGCTAAATGACCAAAGATGACTTGAAGATGTCGTAGGACACCAATATTGTATTCTTTCCTATCTTCGGTCTTACTCAAAGCTGGTTTGTCTTCAAATTGATGAGGATATCCAAATACATCATCTCGGGGATCAACATTACTCTAAAGACCAAAAAACAAACAAACAAACAAAAAAACAAAAAAACACAAAACACCAAAACCAAAAACAAATAAAGAAAAACCCATCATTGATGAGCTAATCTAACTTTAGAAGTTGAGACAAATAAAATCAGTGAATGAATGATCTGCATTACTTTACATTTCATGTTTCCAAAGCACACAACTTTCAATTTACAGTATTAGTGCTTATTCCTATAATTTCACAGATGAGTTATCATTTAAAAATCATAAAAGAATAATCCTGAGGGGTGCCTGGGTGACAGTTAAGTGTCCAACTCTTGTTTTTGGCTCAGGTCATGATCTCAAGCCCTGCATTATGCTCTGCACTCAGCGGGAGTCTGCTTAATATTCTCTCCCTCTTTCCTTCCTGTTCATGCTGTTTTTCTCTCTCTAAAATAAATTAATAAAACTTAAAAAAAAAGAAGAGGAAGAACGGGAAGGGGAAGAGGAAGAAGAAGAATCCTGAACATCCACTGGAGATAGTATAAGAAAAAAAGATTTAATATTCAGTAGCCTAGATTGAGATAAATGAATATTTGTTATAAATAACTTTTGAGGAAATAAGTTAGCCTTTCCAGGATTCATTTTCTTCCAGAGATAATGAATTCTTCACAGATTATATGAAATAATTTATGTGGATTAATAAATACAATTAAAGCTACCTTTGGTAAAAACAGCATTGACAAAAGCTCTGAAGGTCTTAATCATACTATACAGCAAAATTTAGTTGTTTTACAGAGCACTGAACACCGTTTTATATTGTTTGCTCTGTGTCAGAAGCTTATGACAGAAGTAGACAACACTCAGTTCTTGCCACTGAGAAGGTCACACTCTAGGAAAGCAACATAGTAAACAGACCACCACAATGTATTTTTCAAACACTGTAAAGCATAGGGTTATCAAGTAGCAAAAGAAATTTGGCATCTTGTCCAAATTTTCTGCATTTTGCCAGTATGGTTAGCCTATCTATTTATGTTTAATTCATCATCCTACCAGTAATATGAACAAAGCAAAACTAAGATTTATATCCCAGTTTTCTCTGAAACACTGGTTCTTAACCAGGTACTGGTGTGGGCACCTCATATGGGGATTCTTAAAAAAACAAATAAATAAAATAAACATATCCAGATACTAATGCCTGGATGGTGTAATTTGTCAAATATGAGAAGAGTGCAGGCAGCTGAATGTTGCAGAATCTCCATGACCACTAGACAGCCAAACTAGTTTTGGTCACCGAAGGCAAGAACTATAGGAATGGGGGAAAAACCACTTACTACAATTAGAGTATTTTCTGTCTTCTCTATTAATTCCTATGAACTTGTGTAAAGGAAAAAGGAGAAGAAAAATAAACACAGTTTGATATAAACAATAACTAAAAGTTAAGTCCTTCATATTAATGTATAAAGAGCTACATCTTAGTTTTACATACTCTGATTTGCCACTAACACACAACTTTCTGATGTTCTGTACTGGATACTCCTGGTAGCATGGCCACATCCTTACTATTTACTAGTATTGTTAACAGGATCATATAGTATTATTATTTAAAGTAGCAAACAAGTTTGGTTTTATATTAGGAAAAAATCATAATATGAGAACAATATTAAGAGTATTCTAAGAATAAGCGTAGGTGGTGAAACTGATAAATAATATAAAAGGAAAAAGAGAACAATATACCTCAAAAGATAAAAAAATAAAAATATAAATTATTTAAAAATAAAAGATATTTACTTTATAACACTGCATTTTACTTACCACACTGCACAAAACATGATTACATTAACTGCTGCTTTGAAGAACAAACAGAAAAGTTGTAATAAAGATTATCAACTTCAGTTGAAAGTCTGTTAGATAATAAGCACTATGATATGCCAGAGATAGTAGCTCAAAGATTCTTGTCCTGTCATCAAAAGCAGTTCAAAAAAGTCCTACAAGAAGTATAATATTCTAAGAGAAAAAAAGAGTATCTGGTAATCAAGTCTTTGAAACACAGAAAAAATAAAATGGAAGATTTACCTCACTGTCCTGCTTCTCATCACCGAACATATCATCATCTACATCACTACCTGTGCCTTCCACAGCCAGAATACTGTTTCTGATAGAAGGAATCATGTATAGCTGTTGGATCACAGAGTTCATGTAACAAGTAGCACCAGCATTTTTGAGTCCCACAAATCCTTTCGATGGGCGGGGTCCAACAGGTGGCAGATACTCCCACTCAGTAAGAGCTTCACAAGCTGAAAGAAGAAAAGATCCTCATAAGACGATAATAATGACTCTGTCTGCTGGCCACTGTGTTATGGTGATAAGTTAATATTAGCAATAATTCCATCAGTACTACAGCCATCTGTAACTGGTGCTCCAAATTTTTATTTCAGTACCATCATACAGATCCTTTCTAAGAACTACTGAGTCCGCATTTTACTGATGCTGCTTCTATGACCATCTGCTAAAGTCATATAAGACAGTATAATACTAAATTTCTTTGTGTAAACTATGAGTGAAAACTGCTTTGCCTATGCCCACAATTTTATTTTGAGGAATTTCAAAGGTCTGTTAGAGCCATAAATCACTTTATATCCTCCATCACCTTCTATAAATTGAAAATAATCTGAACATCAAGCACTATCTGGGAAACAGATTACATAAATCAAGAATATACTAAATTGCAAATTATATGGCCAATAAGTAGAATGAGATGGATCTTTATGTGCCATTAGATTTTTATTGAATGCAGAACTAAATAAAAGAAAGTGAAGAATGCTGTATGCAGTATAACCGAATTTGTGTTAAAAAGAAAAAAATTTAGGGGCGCCTCGGTGGCTCAGATGGTTGAGCGTCCGACTCTGTTTCGGTTTGTTATGATCTCAGGGTTGTGAGATCCAGCCCCATACAGGGCTCTGCACTAAGTGCGGAGTGTGCTTGGGATTCTCTTCCTTTGCCTCTCCCCCTGCTTGTATGTGTGTGTGTTCTCTCTTACATAAACAAAAAACCTTAAAAAAAAAAAAAAGAAAAATTCTAAACAGACATAAACAGATATACAAATTGCATATGCATACACAATTTCTGAAACAGGAATATGGAATTGGAAGGAAGTTTAGTACCTTTGGTCTTAAGTCTTCTTCTATATGTGAATGAAATAACCATACAATTCATAAGCTACATAAATTTAGAGAAACAAAACTAAGTTTTTAAACATCTATGTAGATTCCACAGTACCAAAAAATATAACTTTAGTCTAGAAACTCTAAAAATTTGAATGAAAAGTTTCTTATACTCTGAAAGACAGGAAAACGAAGATAATTTCAGATGTTCTTAAAGGTTACTCTTGATGTACTCATGCATTAGTTCCGTATGTTGTATTAGCAAACCCACGGTCTGCTCTTAAATAGATTTTATGTTCTTATTTACTCTAATTTTTATTAATTATTCCCTTCTCTTTGAGTTTAGTTCTAATAAGAGCCAAAGACAGCTTTCAATGGAATAAGACTCATGTGGCATTAAGTGAGAACATAATAAAATGCACGTGTTATCTTTTCACACTGTAATCTTCAAAACTTTAACTTTTTTAAAACTCACATTAAGATAACTTTGCCTGATTTGAGAGTGAGGGCCTGCATCTCTCTCCATTCATAGACTTTCTTTTTTAATTCTTTGTATTTTTAGTTTTAAATACTAAGGAGCATCAAATTTGGCTTCTTGAGTTTAAATTTTATTTTATATTTGATGAAACAGAACATTTTGCCAAATTACTTGGAACACCTATATAAAGGCATTTAAATATAACTGGAGAATTTTTCTTTGTAAGGCTCTGTGCTTATCATAGTCTGTTTTTGAGTATTTAGAATGGTCTTAATTACATTTGATTATTAAAATTATTAAACTAGTAAGTAGTTGCTAAAAACACACACACACGAAACATTTTGTAAAAGAAAAAACACCCCAGAATTTTAAACATGGAGATATCCGAACGAACAAAACAACTTTGTAAGTTACAATACTTACTAGTTATTGCTGTGCCTATGTAATACATTTCAGTCAAACAGTCTACTATTTGTTTGAGGTTCCTTACACAGCCAACAGCTAATGCTACAAGTAGTTCAAAACCAGCATTGATGGTAGCAGGTGAACTACAGACTGGGATAGCCTGCTCAGCTGGCAGTTCTCCATTTCTCATACATTGCAAGTAAACTTTGGAAGCCGGAAAGATGAAATCATCAATTAATTCCTAAAGAGTTGAAAAAACAGATCACATATTATTAGCAATAATATATATTCTAGGAAAAAGTGTACCTTGGAAGGAAATCTTTTTATATTTATTTGAGAAAATACACCTGTTTATATTTTACAACAAATTTGGATTCTCAAATAATAAAATGAAATTCTATTTCACACTATTGATTTTAATTAGGAAATACAATTCTAGATATTTTAGGTAAAAAAAAAAAAGCTGGCAACAAAAAATATATTCTAAATAAACCTACTCCTGTAATAAAATAACTAAAATAATTTTGTATAAAAATAAAATGTATTAAAATAAAAAGAATACTTTCCTTGAATTATAAGAAATATCAGAAGAAATTTATCCAATATAACATAAAAAATGAAATCTTGCAAGATAAAATTTTTCTTTAAAGTTTTGATAAAAAATTGAGATAAGTAAATAACCAAATCAAATGTTATTCATTAACGTTCTTAAACATTTTATTGAACACTGATTTACAATTATAGTTAACCCTTGAACAATATAAGTTTGAACTACTTGAACTACGTGAGTTGGATCCACTTATACAACGGCTTTTTATCGATGCATGTACTGGAACGTTTTTTTCAGAGATTTGCAACAGTCTGAAAAAACTGACAGATGAACCACATAACCTAGAAACATTCACAAAATTAAGTGAATATTATTAATGAATGCTTAAAATATATGTAGATACTAGTTTATTTTATCTGTAAAATAAACACAAGTTAGAAGAAGTTATCATGTATTCAAATGTGTCCACACATTTACATGGTGCCATTCCAGTCCAGAGAAATGCAGACAAATATAAAGATACAGTATTGAATCTTAATTGCTGAAAATTCACTATAGTATATATGGCAATTTAATATCCTGTTGCTGCTGCAGTGAGCTCAAGTGTTTTGAATATTCCCTTGAAACACTGTGTGAAAAAAGCAACACTATGTGAGTAGTTTGTGTCTTTAATAAACTGCATATCACAGTAAAAGAGATCTCTCACTGTTCTCATGTATTTTTCATCATGTTTAGTGAAGTACTGTAAACTGTAAATAACATCACCAGACCCACAAAAAGTGCCCCTAGTGATGCTGGAAGTGTTCTCAAGAAGCAAAGAAAAGCCATGAGATCACATTATTACAGCTAGGCCAGCAGGTGCAAAAACCCGTCACTATCTTTTGTGAAATGCCTTTTCATGTCTCATGTTGTAAATGCCGCTTTCCTGTGGGTATGGGGTTGCCCTAAGGGAGGCATACCTATAGACAGACTCTAATTCGATCCTAGAAAAAGGAAAAGTCATTATACAATAACTTAAAAGGAAGGTGAAGGAATGTAAAGCTGGAAAATTTAATGCCAGCAAAGGATGGTTCCAAAAATTTAGAAAGAACTTTGCCTTGAAAAATGTCAAGAAAACAGGAGAGGCAGCCCCTGCCAACCAAGAGGCAGAAGACAAATTCCCAGATACCATTAAGAAAATCACCAAAGGAAAAGCAGGTTTTTATGCAGACAAAAGTGCCCTACTCTGGAAGAAAGTGTCACAAAGGAAGAGAAGCAAACACAAGGATTTAAGGCAGGAAGGCATAGGCCAAGTCTACTGTTTTGTGCAAAAGCAGCCAGGCCTGATCACGTCTGCTGTTAATTTGTGAGAACTGCTTCAAGTCGCTGAGACTAGAAGGGAAGAGATAAACACCAGAGCCTCTCTCGGTTGCACAAGAAAGCCGGACAATGAAAACCCTTTTTCTGAATTGGTTCCATCGATGCTTTGTCTCTGCCATCAGGAAGTACCCTGCCAGTGAGGGACTACCTCCTAAAGTTCTTTTGATATTGGACAGTGCTGCTCACGAGCTAGTCCCCCATGAGTTCGGCACCAGAGGTATCAAAGTGGTCTACTTGTCCCCAAACACAACGTCTCTAATTCAGCCCCCAGATCAGAGGGTCATAAATAAGGTCCTTTAAAGTTCAACACACATGGCACCATATGAAAAGAGCTGTCAGTGCTAGGGAAGAGAACCCCGATGTAAAGAACATCATGAGAACCTGGAAGGACTGCACCATCGAAGACGCCACCATTGTCAGAGAAAAATCCATGAGAGCCATGAAGCCCCAGTAACTCCTGCTGAAGAAAACTGTGTCTGGGTGTTGTGCCTGACTTCACAGTCTTTACAACAGAGGCAATCAGCAAAATCATAAAAGAGATTATAGGTATGGCAACGAAGGTGGAGGGTGAGGGTTTAAAGATCTGGATCTTGGAGACATTCAAGAGCTAATACACACCACCTCAGAAGACTTGACAGAAGTCAACTTGAGGGAGATGAGAACTCCTGAACCAGTACCAGATGATGAGGATGGAGACACAGAGGAAGCCATGCCGGAAAACAAATCGACAGTAGGCAGTCTGGCAGAAGGCTCTGATTATTCAAGACTGCTTTTGACTTCTTTTACGACATGGACCCTTCCATGATATGGACACTGAAAGTAAAGCAAACTGTAGAAGGGCTGGACCCATACAGTGACATTTTTAGAGAAACGAAAAAGCAAGAAAGTGTGACAGAAACTACTTTGTATTCCCATAAAGTTACACTGAGTGTACCTGCCTCTCCTGCCTCCCCTGAGACAGCAAGACCAACTCCTCCTCAGCCTACTCACTGCAAGGATGAGGAGGATGAAGACCTTTATGATGATCCCCTTCCATTTAGTGGACAGTAAATCATCATCATGCTGTACAGTTAATATACTTATCCATTGTGTTTGTGTGTGTCTTTATGGGAAAATTTAGTAATCATACAGCAGGAACTGCATGAGATGTTTCGTGTCATTAGCATCATCATGTATTCACTGTGTAGGACATCGTGTGCAAGACTCACAGGGAAGTGGATAGCCTATCCTTACAGAGCCATACAGAGAGTAAGACTTAACGTAAAATTAATAATGTGCTGGTGCTCTTACTGTTTTATGTTTTGCTTTCAAAGAGTTGCCTTACGCTATAATGATGCCTCTCTCTCAGAATTGGAGAAACTGTATCAGCCTCTCATCACATGTAACTGTTTCTTCTTTAATGTATTTGTGTCCAATTCTGTATTATGAATGTGACTGTGATACCATAGGCCATTAAAATTTTATACTGATTTGTTCATTAGTTATGTATAGGCTGACTACCAAGAAGCAATCGTATAGACCACAGTGGTTACCAAAAGCAACCATACCACCGCTTCTTTGTTGTCAACGCACGAACTGTTATACCTGTAAATAAATATGAATTGCTTTTTCATGTTATCTTTTCCTTTTTGGTGTCTAGTGTTAGTGGTACATATAACATCTACAGTGTTTTCTGACAATAAAGCAATATTGATGCAAAGGTACTGACAAGATGATTTATATTATAAGCAAACAATGTAAACTTATGGTATTAGTACATACAAAACAGTACTTTAAGATTACTTTCTTTTCTCTAGATTATTTTAAAAATACAGTACATATGGGGATGCCTGTTGGCTCTGCCTTCAGCTCAGCCTGTGATCTCGGGGTTCTGGGATTGAGTCCCGCATCAGGCTCCCTGATCAGCGGGGATTCTGCTTCTCCCTCTGCTTCTGTGGCCCCCCCACCCTTGCTCGTATCTCTCAAATAAAGAAATAAAATCTTAAAAAAAAACACAAAAACACATAATACACATAACATATAAAGTAAGTGTTAATCATTAGTTATGATGTCAGTAAGGTCTGTGGTCAAAAGTAAGCTATTAGTAGTTAACAGGGAGGCAAAAATTATATATGCAGATTTCCAACTGCATCAGGGCTCGGCTACCATAACCCTTTTATTGCTCAAGTGTCAACTGTATAAAATCTCCTGAATTAAAGGAGGCACACATTTATTTAAAAACCACTGTACTGAGGGGCGCCTGAGTCGGTTGACCGCCCAACTCTTGGTTTTGGCTCAGGTCATGATCTGAGGGTTGTGCAACTGAGCCCTGCACTGGGCTCCACACTCAATGCTGAGTCTGCTTGAGGTTCTCTCCCTGTATCCCACCCATGGTCTTGTGTGTGCTCTATCTCTAAAATAAATAAATCTCAAAAAATCCACAGTTAGGGTTAGGGAAAGTCTGTCGTCAGAGAAAGACAAATACCACACGATTTCACTCATATGTGGAATTAGAAAGAAATGATCATAGGGGAAAAAAAGAAAGGCAAACCAAGAAACTGACACTTAACTACTGAGAATAAACTGGTGGTTACCAGAGGTAGGTGGGTAGGGGGATGGGCGAAATAGGTGATGAGGATGAAGGAGTGCATTGTGATGAGCACCAGATGTTGTATGGGAGTGCTGAATGACTATATCGTACACCTGAAATTAATATAAAACTGTGTGTTAACTATAATTTAAATAAAAACTTAACAAAAATCACTGTAGCCATCACAGGGGCAAAGATTTCAATAAGATGAATAACAAAGATAGTATCTCTAAGCAAAATACTATAGAGCTCAATCAGATAGATTTGCTAACAAACATTTAAAAGGTCATGGTAATTAGTATAGTGCCAAAATTTAGAACTTACTTTAATGAGATTAGCACCTCCTTTTTCACAACCAATATGAAACTTTTTCTCAGGTGTCTGAAAGGTTAGTAACTCTTTTGTTACCCCAAGGTGACCTTCCAAGATTGGCTCTTCAACACCTGTTTCACCTGTATTTTTCACGTTATCCTGCCAAAGGAAAAATGTTAAGAAACCTAATTCATAGGAAAGGAGAACAAAAGAAGCAAGAACAAAAGGAGGCTGGAGCAAAGTGGTATCTCAGATGTAATTACTCCAAACCTTTCTATTCATGTGATATCTTCTTCCTTCTATTGAACTCTTTCAAATGTGGAATTTTGTCCCAAGACATTGGAAATGTCTGGATATATTTCTGGTTTTCACAAATATGAGGGAAGGGAAGACACCCCCCTAATAATTAGAGGCTGGAGTGTTGCTCAACATCCTACAATGTATATCATAGCTCCTCAGAAGAAGGAATAATGGTAAAATGTCAATGGTGCCGAAGTTGAGAAACAGGAGAATGTTAACCTACAGTTTAAAAGCTACCCATTTCGAAAATATATTCTAAAAGAACTCTGTCTTATAAGTGAAAGGTACAGGTGGTTAAATGTAAATGCTAATCAGACATTTCTAATTAAAAACAATTAAGAATATCCTAGATATGTAATAGGCAAAATATGTTAAAAACAAACAGGGGCGCCTGGGTGGCACAGCGGTTAAGCGTCTGCCTTCGGCTCAGGGCGTGATCCCGGCGATCGAGTCCCACATCAGGCTCTTCCACTATGAGCCTGCTTCTTCCTCTCCCACTCCCCCTGCTTGTGTTCCCTCTCTCGCTGGCTGTCTCTATCCTGTCTCTATCTCTGTCAAATAAATAAATAAAATCTTTAAAAAAAAAAAAAAAAAACCCAAAATGGAGGAAACTGAACATCAGCATTCTAAGTCCCAACTGAAGTAAACCATTTATATAAAATAAAATTAGCTGTATGTTCTATGTATTATGAGTTACTAATTTAGTAATGAAATGTGTATTTGTTTTATTTTTATTATTTCCAGGGGTTTCTTGTTTAACATAAATACTCAAAATTTTCATAAAGCCCTCTTTCAATAACGCAGCTGATTTAAAAGTGCTATAGTAAACTGAATATTATACCACTTACCTTAATCCTTTTGAGCCAATCTATTTCATTGTTTAGAAGAACTTCAGCATTGGGTACAATGATATTGCTGTTGTAAGCGTAATTAAGAAGGTGCCGTAGAAGAGTGAAATAGTCACCTGAATGTTTACCTCTCTCTCTTGCTGTGCTCTGAAATAATTATAATATGAATTCAAAAAGTCATGTTCAAAATTCATGTTAATTTTTAAAAATCTAGAAAATTGGTAAAATGAAATGGCAGCGCCTTATTATCAATGACATAAAACACAATAAAGCTGTTTGAATTCTATTTCTGCAAGACAGTGTTTATAAAAAGCAAATAAAAATCAGTCTATAGTACAGAAATTACTGTAAAAGATTATATTATTTTTATTTATTAAGCATAATGAAATCTTTCCTTTTATTAAAAGATTCTCTTTTTAAGTAATCTCTACAACCAACATGGGGCTCAAACTTACAACCCCAATATCAAGAGTTGCATTCTCCACTGATTGAGCCAGCCAGGTGCCCCATATAAGCAAATCTGAATAAAACTTAAAACTATAATTTCCTGTATGTTCCTGATTTTAAGAATGAATCACATTGATAAATCCATTTAAAATATCTCACCCCCAAAATGGTAAAGAGCAGAGTAATGAAGAAAAGTAGAGGCCTGTGTCCCATGCAACATCTTGTGCACATTAAAAAAAACTGCTCCTGTGCCAACTGACGAACAGTTCTGAAATAAAAACATTTTCTATTTAATGTATTACACTGATGAATAAAAAAGCTCCAATAAATTATTCTGATACTGGTTCATCTTTAATAGGGGAGACAAACTGCAAAAATACAAGGTAATAACTTGTAGCTCTTTAACACTGAGACAGTAACAACACAGAATAGATAAACCTAAGCTATCTTTCAGGGAGCAAAACTTCCAATTGTAACCACAGTTTGGAAATTGTTGGGGTATAGTTTCTTAATATTAGATGTCTCACAGTTTTTTAGTATGCACTGTGATGGGGGGTGATTAAGAATGCAAAGAGCAAATACACATGAATAAATGTAATTATTTGCAGGATATTCTTTAAAATGTCCATTGGAAAAACCTTAAATAACTATTTAGATACAATAAAAAATGTGATTAATACAAACTCTGTATTTTTCGCGTCCCAAACAAAGAACTATTTTCAAGGAACTGTACTTTGAAGCAAGTAGTTCGTGGGAACTCAAAATAGATAAAGCTTTTTGTGATTTTTAAGTGATTTTCAAATATAACTATCAGATCAGAAGCATCAGCATTATGTCTTAAAAGTACAAATTTTTCAGACCAATCTATACTTTCTGATTTAGAAACTCAGGAAGAGAGGCCCAGCAATCTACATTTTAATACGCAATTTCAATGATTATGATGTACATATAAGTATGAGGACCATTTGAATACTAACTATCTTGTTTATGTATTACCATCTATTTGACAAATTTCTGAAAAGTCTGTAATTTCAGTACCAGAAACATCATCTAATTATTATTTATTTGTATCTTTAAAAATGTTGAATAATGTGTTGATCTCTCTAGAGTATCTAGTTTATTGCTGTGATTCCGGAATCAACAATATATGAGATGTTCCATGAGTAGTTACTAAGTTGGCAAATAATACTTGTTTACAAGCTAGATGTCTGTATCTCCCATTTGAAAATGAGAAATTAAAGTTTTCACAAATTTAGGAAGAGCTTTTCTTCTGGTCAGGATAAAACAAAGCCAAAAAAATCACCTTTGTATCTATTTAATCAATAAAGTACAACAGTCTCAGTGAAAAGCTTTTGCAACCAACCACTGTGCTTCAAAAAATACCTCAGCTACTCAGAAATAGACTCCAATAAAGGAACCCATCCAACAACACTCAGTCTCATGAATGACTTGAATCTACAAATGTCAACCTAATGACACTTGTCCAAATCTGCTGATGCCTGAACTCCGTACAGTCTGCTTTATTCAGAAAATGTGCCTAGCTGGGAGAGCTCTCTCTTGCTATCCTCAGTGATAAATCCACTTTTGTCTTTTTATTTTAGCTATTGAATAGTCATCTTAAATCTCTGACAAAAGCAGGCTCTTTCATGCTTTGCTAATGAAGAGAGATCCTGTTACTGAAATGGAGCCTAACACACTTAGGTGCTAAATGGTGACTGAAAGAGCATTATCAATTACATTTTTGTACTTGTGGTTAAATGCCATGTTTTTGTCTTGATACCTGCTAAGTCTCTGAAATAAATTTATGATTCAAATTTGAAGGATTTTAAGTTCTATGGTTTCATCTTAACTTTTCTACTTCTAATTTTACTCCAGTATCACCACTCATTTCTTTTTATATTCTTATTGTCCTTTATTTATTTTCTTGGGCATATGTACATATTTTTTACCTTTTTGGAAAAAGAGCATAATTCAAACAAATCCAAGATGGCCACATTGTAACTTTCAAATATTTCCTCAAAAGGTAAAAATTACCTACCAATCTTACTTTTAATAACTTAAGAACGAAATGTTCTGGATTGCCTGCTGGAAAATTATTAGCACCTTTCGTATTGTAAGAGAAATTTCGTATCAGGAGGGAAAAAACCCCCAAAAACGCTTTGGATATGAATGATGTGGTGCAGAGTGTGAACAGACATGTATGCCTTCAATTTCAAATCCTGATTAGTGGCCCCAAGACCAAGGATCCAGTTTTCCTGCTCCTCTCCCTTCAATTACCCTAGAATGGAAGCTGTCTGAGATTTCATTCACACACATTGCTGCTTCACAAAAATATTAACAAGAAATGTAAGGAAAAATGACAAGGAGAAGAAATAATACATGGTTCAGTTTCAGAAAGCCGCATTACTAGCCAGGCTTCAATTCATTTAGACTTGCCCAATTGTAAATCTACACAACTTTTAAGTCTTAAAAGTCCTTCTAATTTATAAATACCAAAGATGGGGTTCAAAAAAACCCTCCAAAATAGTAACTAAATTGTTCCATATGTATGCCTTTCTTCATAATTTTCTGTAGAAATATTTTAATACTTTTTCGTACAAAAAAATTGTTTTTAATACAAATTTTCAAGGATATCTCAAAGTATACCGCGCAAACTCATTAGAAAGAATGAGTACACACTGTAAATATCTCATATTTGTCATTTTCTGAAGGAAAAAAAAAGCAGCATTAGAAAATAACTTGAAAGTTTAGGTCAAACATATCATACCTTCATCAAAATGCTGCAATGACATCCTACTTCACATAAGTCAGGGTACAAGAAAATAGATCTGTAAATTGTAGATAATGAGAAGCATTCCGTGGCCTCCAACCACTAGAGGCCAGTAACATTTGCAATTCCAATTTCACTCTCAGTGGTGAACCACTGACTTAAAAAGTAAAATCCAGGGGCGCCTGGGTGGCACAGCGGTTAAGCGTCTGCCTTCGGCTCAGGGCGTGATCCCGGGCATTCTGGGATCGAGCCCCACGTCAGGCTCCTCCACTATGAGCCTGCTTCTTCCTCTCCCACTCCCCCTGCTTGTGTTCCCCCTCTCGCTGGCTGTCTCTATCTCTGTCAAATAAATACATAAAAAATCTTAAAAAAAAAAAAAAAAAAAAAAAGTAAAATCCAAAACCTTACAAACTCCTGTATAGCACTACATAATCAGACACACTGTTAGGTTATCTCTCTTACCTCATCTCTAAAACTGTCGCCCTTACTCAGTTCCAGTGACAAATTACCTTCTTGCTGTTTGTTCCTCTAGGAGGTCAGGGACACTTGCGTTCAGACCTTTTACGTATGCTGACCCTTCTTTGCATCTCTAAGAACATTCTTTTACTATTTCTTTCAGGTGTTTTTTTTTTTTTTTAATTTGAATTTATATTTTATTTTACTTTATGGGGGAGAAGGGAGTGGGACAGAGTGAAAGGGACAGACAGAATCTTAAAGAGGCTCCATGTCCAGCCCAGTGTGGAACCCAATGTGGGGCTCACCTGATTTCCCGATCCTGAGATCATGATCTGCGCCTAAATCAAGAGTCAGACACTTAACTCACTAAGACACCCAGGCACCCCTTTTAGGCACTTATCTGAAGGTTGCCTAGGTATCTAGCGAAGTATTTCCTGATTGTCCAATATAAAGCCAAACTGTATCAGACTTTACACATAATTTGTAAGTTCACCTAAAAGCAATCCAAATAAAAACTGACACTGCCAATGAACAAAAACTAAAATATGTACAACCAAGTTAGGGGGTTAATATCTTAGATAAGCACTTTAATCAGGTTTTTAATGGGTTAAAAGAAATTTCTTAAACAAAAATGAATTTGGAAATCCAAAAAAAAAAAAAAAAAAAAAAAAAACACCCAACCGAACAAACAAAAAAAACCCCAAAACCCCGATAAAAGCAGTACTGTACAGCAGCCAGTTTGAACCATGGAAACATCAAAAACCAACTAGAAACTGCCAGAACCCTTGGAAAAAGAAAAAAAAATCTACATAAACCAAGGAAACACCACATTAAAAAAGAAAAGGAAAAAAAAAATCACAACTTAAAAAAAAAAAATCACAACTTAAAAATGATAGGAAAGGGTTTTGGTGCTGCCCCACCACCTACCCTGCATGGTAGAGGTCTTGAAGATAATAGGCCACATTCCCAATGTGAGACCTGGAACAGGAACAGTTCCTGTTTCTGGATGGAGCAAAGAAGACCTTATTTGCAAAACATTGTGTTTGTGCTAGTTTATCTAAGGCTCCTAGTAGAACCCATGTACACAGAGAAAACCTAATGTCTGTTTCCTCAGAACTCATTTATGGTGGAAAATGGCAGGCAATGGTCAAATACATCGTAAGGTGATAGAAACCCCATAGTTCTTAGGAGCAAATATACGGAAACACAACTGACAAAGTAAGACAAAGTAGCAAAAACTAGAGTGCCTTTCTTTGGGGAGAAGACATTAGGATACTGAAAAGCAGACAAAAACACTGAAGGAAAAAATCACATGAATGGTCTGGGACAAATACTAAAAAAATACATGACACTAAGGTTTCACCTAGGGCCAATATATATATATAATTAATATAATTATTTCACCTAGGCCAATATATATATATATAATATATAATTAATATAATTATAATTATATTAATATCTAAATATCTATATGGTAATAGAATCAGAAAGTAAACGATGAAGCAGAATTACAAATGTTTTCAAATAATTTTAAAGGAATGTGCTATAACACAGATCCAATTTGCAAAACAGATTTTTTTTGTATTTTGTCAAAATACTGGCACAACATAATCTAATCCTTCAACAATCAAGAAGAGCAAGTCCTGGAGAAGAGGATGGATCTAATTTCCAGGGAGGACATTATAAAATTTAGAGGTAAGTTTTCAGGGGAAAAAAAATCACGAAACATACAATGCCAATGAAAAAATATGGTCAATCCAAAGGAAAGAAATAAACTGTTTATAAGGAAGCTACACACTGAACTTCCTACAAGATTTGAAAACACTCTTAAAAATGATCAAACTACTAGAAGACAAACAAAAAACATGGATGTAGGACAAACTTATTAAAAAGTAGACAGAAATTACATAAAGAACTAAATGGAAATTCTGGGCACAAAGAGTAAATGAAAGAAATGAAAAACTGCATAGTGGGATTCAACAGATTACAGCAGGCAGAGAAAAACAGTAAGAAAATAGCAATAGATAATAGTATAGTATGAGGAACAGAAAGAAAAGTCAAAAAAGCTTAAGGGATGTGTGATACACCATGAAGTGAAACAATATATGTAATATGAAAGTGCCAGGGGAAGAAGACAGAAAAAATATTTCAAGAAATAATGGCTGAACACTTCAATTTTGATGAAAGACGTGGACACACACAAGCCAACAAAGCAAGGAACTTGAAACTAGAAAATCAGAGAGCGAGCTATACTGAGACACATTATAGTTGATTTGTCAAGAGCTGAAGACTAAATTGTGAAATCATGAAGGATGAAGCAATTTGTCATATGGAAGTCATCTTCAATAAGATTTACACATCATGTCTCACATTTCTCATCAGAGACCTCAAAAATCAGGAAAGCAGCAGAATGACAGGTATAAAATGACAAAAGAGGGGTGCCTGGCTCAGTGGATTAAGCCTCTGACTCTGGCCCACAATGTTGTGGGACTGAGCCCCATGCTGGGCTCTCTGCTAAGCGGGGAGTATGCTGAGCCACAGAGGCTTCCCGTCTACAAGGGTATCCTACATACCAAATGAAAGACGTTAACCACTTATTTGAAGGTGTATGAAATAAAGAACACTGGTAAAAGTAGCTATATAGGAAAATGCAAAAACTAGTATTACTTTTTGTCTATGTAGCTCTTCTTGCTAACAATTTTAAAAGCAAATGTAAGAAACAATTTTAAATTTGTTTGAATAGTCACACAAATGTCTAGAGAGGTAATCTTTAACAATAAAAATATAAAGGGGAACTCCTGAAATTGAGAACACAGTATTTGTTATTGAAACTAACTTGGCATTATTGAAACACATTGTTATTATTCAAACTAGATTAAGTTTAGGGTATTAACTGACATTCTTAGGGTAACAACTAAGAGACTCTGAACAACATATACAGAAAAACAAAGAACTCAAAATGGTACACTATAAAAAACTGCCCCCCCATGCCTTTTCCTTTACTTTTATTTCTATTTACTTATTTCTTTAAAGATTTTATTTTTAAGTAATCTTTACACCCAATGTGGGGCTTAAATCCACAACTGCAAGATCAAGAGTCACACATTGTATTCTCCAGCATCTAAGCCAATCAGGTACCTTATCATTTGTTAACTTTATTTATTTTTTAAAAAAGATTTTATTTATTTATTCAACAGAGAGAGAGAGACAGCCAGTGAGAGAGCGAACACAAGCAGGGGGAGTGGGAGAGGGAGAAGCAGGCTCCCAGCAGAGAAGCCTGATGTGGGACCTCAACCCAGAACGCCGGGATCACGCCCTGAGCTGAAGGCAGATGCTTAACGACTGCGCCACCCACGCACCAGTATCATTCATTAACTTTAAATGTAAAAAGATTAAGTTCTCCCATTAAAAGGTAAAGACTGGGGACACCTGGGTGGCTCAGGTCATGATCCCAGGGTCCTGGGATCGAGTCCCATGCTGGGGTCCCTGCTCAGTGGGGAGCCTGCTTCTCCCTCTCACACTCCCCTTGCTTGTGTTCCCTCTCTCACTGTCTCTGTCAAATAAATAAATAAAATCTAAAAAAAAAAGGTGAAGATTGCCAAAATGACTTAGAAAAAAAAATCACCTATGTAACCACATGAGACTCACTTTAGATACAAAGACATGAAATTGAAAGTAAAAGCTAATTTTGGGGAGATTCCTAAGAATCCATCTCTCAGTAAAAACTGTCTCACGTAACAAAGGCAAATGTTCCAGGAACAACATTCTGTCCTCCAAACATCAGAGATATGTGTTTTGATTCTTGGTTGCTGCTCCTGATCATATACTAAGTTTAGCTAGGGTGGGAAGCCATTGTTCAACTGCCAGTCCCATTTGGAAAACCATTCTCCTCTGGTTTAGTACTTCCAGGGCATTAAAAACGGTAGACAGATTACCCCACTTCACGTTTCTGGTTTTCCTTGTGTGTAACGTGACATTACAGGATTAGGACATTCAATAGTAAACATATATATGGGGAAATTTAGAAAAGTGACCATACACGCCCAAGGAAGGGAACAGGTTCAGAAAATACGTATAAAAACCTCCAAGTTACACCAAAGGTTGATTCTTAGAACAAATACAGCATACAACAACAACATCCACATCAAAAATAAGCAAAACTGTGGGAAAGGGAAACTGTGCATTTCTATTATCCAATTTTCAAGAAAGAACACACAAAGTATAGAAAGAACCAAGAAGCTACAGTCCAGTGAAAAAAAGAAGTCAATGAAGATGTCCGAGACCAACCAGAGGCTGACTTTCAAAACAAATAATAAATTCTCGGGGATTCCTGGAGGCTCAGTTGGTTAGTCATCTGCCTTCACCTCAGGACATGATCCCATGGTACTGCGACTGAGTTGCACACCAGGCTCCTTGCTCAGCAGGGAGCCTGCTTCTCCCTCTGCCTGCGGCTCCCCCTGCTTGTGCTTTCTCTGACAAATAAATACATAAATAAATAATATTAAATATAATTTTACAAAACAAAACAAAACAAAAAACAAATATACTCTCTTAAAGATGCTCAATGAATGAAAAGAATGAGTATCATTAAAAAAAGAGGTATGTATAAAATTTAAAAAATCAACAAAAGAGACAGAAAACATAAAAAGAAATCCCCCAAAAAGTTGTGGAGCTGAAAAGTACACAAATTTAAATGAAAAATTCATTTTACAGGTATTTACATAAGTAGATTTGAACAGATAGTTTAAGAAATCAGCAACTGCAAAGACAGGACAATTCTAATGATTGGTGAGAAGCAGAAAGAATGAATGAAAGTAAACAGACCCTAAGGGGCCCGTGTAATACCACAGGAGGACTAACATATACACTGTTAAGAAGAAGTAGAAAAGAGAGAGAGAAAGCAACATAGAGATTATTTGAAAGGCTGAAAAATTTCCCCCATTTGAGGAATAAAATGGGCATACAGTTTAAGAACATGAATGAATTCCAACAGACCCACATAAAGATATATTATATTTGAACTATCAATAGCCAAATAAAAACATAATCTCCAGAGTAGCAAGAGAGGCATCACATCAGGTACACAGGATTCTCACTAAGATTATCAGTGTATTTCTCATCAAGATGACCTTGGACAAATAAACAAGTGCTGAAAGAAAAAACTATCAAGCAGATATACTATGTCTGACAAAACTGTACTGTAAATAGGAGGAAGAAATTAAGATGTTCACAGATAAACAAAAGCTGAGAGTTTGTAACCTAACCATGAAAGTATAAGAAAACTTCCTCTAATCCACATGGATAGGGAGTCCATATAATAACATGGATTTCAAAACTAAAAACTAAACTCAGATCTTATTTAAAGAAGATTTCCTAGAGAAATGTAGCTCAACACAGAGAAAAGAACAAGGATATCACAGGAAACTTTAGCCTTTGACAACCACTGTCTATAGGAGATGGTAAACCCAGCTAGCCCCTCCCCATACAAGACCCATTTATCTAATAAACATGTTAAGTTCAGCTTTCAGCAAAAATTAAAAGACACACTGAAAGAAAAATAAAAAAGTCTGAAGGAAGGAGAAAACATCAGAATCAGACACAGATATAGCAAAAAGATGTTAGAGTTACCAGACTAGGAATTTGAAAAATGTATAAATATGCCATAGGATCTAACAGATAAAATAAAGAACATGTACAAATATGGGGGCAGTGTAAACAGTGCAGCAAAAATTCTATGAAACAACTAATGTTAGAGATATGTCACTGTAACAGAAATGAAGAATGACTGTAATGGGTTCATCAAAAGACTACACAACTGAAAAAAAAATCAGTGAGCTTGAAAAAATGCAGGAGAAACTCCGAAAACTGAAATGCAAAGAAAAAGATGAAGCAATAAAAAGAATTATGAGACAACTACAAAAAGTAAAACATATGGATAATGGGGTACATAAGAAGGAAACAAAACAAATATTTCAACCAATAACAATGGAGAACTGGCCAAAATCAATGACACTCTGAATCAGTGATCAAGGAAACGGAGAATACCAAGAAAGATTAACACCAAAAAACCTATATGTAGGGGCGCCTGGGTGGCACAGCGGTTAAGCATCTGCCTTCGGCTCAGGGCGTGATCCCAGCGTTACGGGATCGAGCCCCACATCAGGCTCCTCCGCTATGAGCCTGCTTCTTCCTCTCCCACTCCCCCTGCTTGTGTTCCCTCTCTCGCTGGCTGTCTCTCTCTCTGTCGAATAAATAAATAAAATCTTAAAAAAAAAAAAAACCCTATATGTAGGCATTTCATATTCAAACTGCAGAAAATCAAAGAAAGAGAGAAAATCTTGAAAGAAGCCAGAGTAAAAAAAACCTTACCTATAGAGGAGTAATAATAATTACCTTGGACATCTTTTTAGTAACCATGAAAAAAAGAAGATAAAGTGAAATATTTTAAGTGTTGAAAGAAAAATCTCACCAACTTAGAAATCTGTACACAGCAAAATTATCATTAAAAACTAAAAGACAAATAATACTTCCTCAGACAAAAAACAAGGAAACTGCCAGCAGACCTGTCTTGCAAAATGTTAAAAGAAATACTTCAGAAAGAAGGAAAACGATACAAGTCTGAAACTTTAATCTGTATAAAGAAACAAAGAACTTCAGGGAAGTACTAATTAAGGGAAAAAATTCTTAATTTTAATTAACAGATAATAATGTGTTCAAAATAATGAAGGGAAGAGTAACTTACTCAGTACGGACAAGGGAAATGAATGACAGCAGTGGTACAAAGAAAAGGAGGCGAATTTGGAAATTCTCTGTTCAAAGGAATTTGCCACACTCTTCAAACTGTATAGTGTTCTTGCAGATTCAAGGGCAACCGCATTTAAAATGTAATTAAAGAAGTGTAACTGATAAGGGGAGAAAAAATGGAATCAGATAAAATGCAATTAAAATCAGAGAAGCCATATCAGCCAATTACGGATAGGAGGTTTCCATGCTTGTTCCTCCAACAAAATCAATGAATAAACTACTACATATCCACCAAAATACTTCTGGGACAGATCCAGAGTTGAATAAGGAGGCTGCAGCATATAAAACATGTGAATCACAAAAATCAAGAACAGTCACATAGAAAACTGTAGGAAACATATTTCCTACATTATCCCTGCCTGAGGAAAAGGTAGAGTTCAATGCCAATACAGAGCCACTCATTTTGCAATCTTCCCTCATGGGGGGAAAACGAAGAGTAGGAACCCAGACAGCCTTGTCACTGCTTTGGACAACAGCAACTTCTGCCAATGAGGACTACTAAGCCTTCACCAATGCCAAGCCCAGTTGAAAAATGTGCCTAGCATCTATGTTGCACTTGGAAAAAAGAGCCACTACAGTTGCAGAACCTGGAGAAGGCGCTGCCACTGCACCCCCACCGGTAAAGAAGATGCTGCCAATTGCTAATCTCACCTAAGGTGGGAGTTGGAGCTGTTGTCTCAATCAGAGAAGGAGCTATTGCCATGCTCTGTACTTCCCGAGAGACCTAAATTACTGCTCCTGACACCTGATACCTGCTGTGTTGATTACTGAGGAAAGACATAGGTCTTTCTTAATGCTGAACCGAACTCCTCAGAAGTCAGTGTTGCTATGCTCTTCTGAAGCAGAACTCCCACATACCACCAATCTAGTACCTTTACACTAACTCCTAGGTTAAGGTCCTTCCAGTCTGTAAGGTCTAGAAAGGGTGACTGCTCTCTCAAACGCACACAAAACACAAAGTGATTAAAACATGGAAAACAAGGAAGCATGACACCACCAATTAATAAAATAATCTTTAAGTAACTGGCTGCACAGAAATGAAAAGCTACAAGCCGCCTAACAAAGAATTCAAAATAATTGTTTGAACTCAGGAACACAACATGTGAACAAAATGCAGAGTGAAAACAGACAGAAATCTTTGAAAAGAACCAAAAAGAAATTCTTCAGCTGAAGAATACAATGAAGTGAAAAAAAAAGCAACAGAGAGCTTTAATAGCAGGAATGAAATGGAAGAAAGGATACGTGAAGTGTAAGACAGGTCATTTGAAATTGTCCAGTTAAAGGAAAAAAAAGAAATAAAAACAGCGATAAAAAGTCCAAGATTTACGGGACAGTATAAAGAAACATCAATAAACACATTTTGGGGTCACAGAAGAAGGGGCTTACGGTGAGACAGAATGGCTAAAAACTTTCCAAATTTTGGGAGGGATACAGATACCAGATTTGTGAAACACAGATCCCAAACAGGACCAATAAAAGATTTCATCAAGACACAGACATTATAATCCAATTATTAAAAGTCAAAGAGGGAATTTTGATAGTAGGTAGAAAAATGACCCTTCACATAAAAGAAATCCTCTGTAAAACTCTTAAGATCATTTTTATCAGCAGAACCTGGCAAGCCAGTAGAAAATGGAAGTAATATTAAAAGTGCTGAAAGGGAAAAACTGCTGTATTTCAGAAGTGACTATAAAGACATCTCAAACGATGGTGAGAGAATTCATCGCCATAAGACATACACTACAAGAAATGTTAAAGGTAGTTCTTTACGTTGAAAGATGTTAATGAGTGACATAAAAATGTAAGAAAGCATAAAACTGACTGGTAATGATAAATACAGTCAAATTCAATATATTCTTTTAATACTGTGGGTTTTTTTTTCTTTTTCTTTTAAAGATTTTATTTATTTGAAAGAGACAGGGCATGCCAGAGACAGAACATTAGCAGAGGGGGAGCGGCAGGCAGAGGGAGAAGCAGGCTCCCTGCTAAGTAGGGATCCCAAGACCCTGGGATCATGTCCTGAGCCAAAAGCAGACTGAGCCACTGAGGCACCCGCTTCTAATACTGTTATAGTGGTACATAAAAAATCACTATTACCTCTAATACTAAAATTAAAAGGCCAAAGTTTTGGGTGTTTTGTTTTGTTTTTTATTTTTTTATTTGACACAGAGAAAAAGACCACAAGCAGGGGGAGCAGCACAGGGAGAGGGAGAAGCAAGCTCTCTGCCCAGCATGAAGCCCAATGCAGGGGACTAGATTCCTTGACTGGTGACTACGACCTGAGCAGAAGGAAGACACTTAACTGACTGAGCCACTCAGGTGCTTCGAAAGGCAAGTTTTAAAATCATTATAGTTTTAATAATTTGTTAATGGATACACATGTATAGGCTGTGACCAAAAAATGAGGGAGGGCCAGAGGGCCAGAGAGTAAAAGTGGCCAAAAGACTTGAATAGACATTTCTCTCACAAAGATACATGACTAGCTAATCAGCACATGAAAAAATGCTCATCATTAGGGACATGCAAATCAATCCTAGAAGGACATACTATCTCACCAATAACAATGGATACCATTAAAAAAAAAAATCAGAAAGCAAGTGTTGGCAAGAAGGTAGAGACATCAAGAAAAAAAAAAGGTGAAGTTTTTGTCTAATACCTAAGATGTAAGTTTAAAATATACTGATATAAGATGTTTCATCTCATGGTGACAACAAAGAAAAAATTTCTAATGGATATACAATAGATAAAAAAAAATGAAAGCGTACCACTACAAAAAAACCAGGTCACAAAGCGGAATAGCAAAGAGGAAGGAAAAAAGTAAAAAACATCAAAAACAATTAACAAAACGGCAAAAGTAACTCTATCACTTAAAAATTATGTTGATTCTAAAATGCTCTAAATCTGCTACTCAAAACTAATCCATCACTGAGTAGATACATAGATTAAAATAAGATAAAGGGCAGGCACCAGCTAGGCACCGAAAAGAACTGAGCATGGAGTTGGAAGCTGGAGAAGCAAAGCTGAGATGTTCTGGATCCAGGGCCTCAGACTGAAGCTGGATCCTGAAGAGATGAAATGAAGATGTGTGAGGATGTAATCTCATCCATATGGAACTTCCTTATTTATGAAGGTCTGCTGTAAGCCACAATTTTATCTTAAAGAAACTGGATAACAAATGTAGATAGGCATCACATGTGAATACATGACATAAGCTTAGAAGCCAGTTACAATTTGTGTTCCTATCTGCAAATGAATAGGCCCAGAAAGATGTGACAGACTCTCTGACTGAATGGACATAAAAATTCTACTTGTTTAGAACAAGTCTGGCTCTGGTAACTGACTTTCATACCTAAAACTTAAAAGTACCTGGGAAGTACATACTTTTGTAATGACAGTACACCCATGTGCCTGTGATGTTCAGCTTCTGTGAATGTTGACATAATTCTAAGTAATGTCAAATTCCATTTTCTATCAAGTATTAATTATAAGGGAATTATGTCTGCAATAAAAAGGTAAGATTAAAAAAATATATAAAAAACAAGATCCCACCATATGCTCTCTACAAGAAAGTGACTTTGACAGTGAAGAGAATGCAGATGTTATGCAAAAGTTCCATGTAACTAAAAGAGAAGAGAAATGAATAGCAAAAATAGCATTAAGTAAAAAACTGTTATGAGAAACCAAAAAGGATATTAGATACTGATAAAAGGTCAATTCAATAGGAAGATATAATAATTATAAATATATATAAATATATAGGAAGATATAATAATTATAGTATATATAGTAATTATATATAAATATATAAATATATAGTCGACCTGAGCCGAAATCAAGAGTCGGATGCTGACCGACTGAGCCAACGCACCCCATCCTATCTATCTATCTATCTATCTATCTATCTATCTATCTATCTATCTACCTATCTATCTATCTATCTATGAGGACTGAGAAAGAGAATGTTAATAAGAAGGCTCCATGCTCAGCATGAAGGCTGGTGCAGGATTGGATCTGATGACCCTGATATCATGACCTGAGCTGAGATCAAGAATTGTACACTTAACCAACTGAGCCACCCAGGTGCTTAATACCTATCCTAAAAAAAAAAAAAAAGATTTTATTTATGAGAGAGTGTAAGTGAGAGAGCACAAGCTGGGGGAGTGGCACAGGAAGAAGGAGAAGCATGGGGCTCAATCCCAGGACCCAGAGATTATCACCTGAGTCAAAGGCAGACACTTAACCAACTAAGCCACCTAGGCGCCCCAACACCTATCCTTTTACAAGTGTTCTAAAAAAAAAAAAAACAGAGTAAGTGGTACACTTCCAAACTGCTTTTATTAGGGCAGCATCATCTTGATACCAAAGCTAACTGAAAACACTTTAGGAAAAGAAAACTACAGGGCAATAACCCTGATGAACACAATGCAAAAATCCCCAAAACAGTGATAACAAATCAAATTCAACAGGACATAAAAAGGATTATACATCATGACCTTCTGGGAGGATGGTTCAACATACACAAATGAATCAGTGTCATTCATCACATTTACAAAAAGGAAAAATAATACAATGATCATCTCAATGCATAAAGAGAAATGATTTGATAAAGTTAGATATCCACTTGTGATTTAAACTTTAAAAGAAATAGGGGCGCCTGGGTGGCTCACTTGTTAAACGTCTGCCTTTGGCTCAGGTCATGATCCCAGGGTCCCTGCTCAGCAAGAAGCCTGCTTTCCCCTCTCCCACTCCCTCTGCTGGTGTTCCCTCTCGCTGTATCTCTCTCTCTGTCCAATAAAATAAAATCTTAAAAAAAAAAAACAAATAAAAAGAACTTACCTCAATATAATGCAATGTTTATAGCCCATAGTTACCATTATAGTCAACAATAAAACTCTGAAAGCTTTCCCTCTAATACCTAGTACAAGGCAAGGATACCCACTCTCACCACTTCTATTAACACAGAACTAAAAATTATTTCTAGAGCATTTAGACAAGAAATAAAATTGATACAGAGAAGTAAAATTGACTACAAATGACATAATAAAAGTAGAAAATCCTAAAGATGCAACAATAAAAAAATCTGTTAGGAATAAAATTACAGAATACAAAATGAAAATACAGAAGTTTCATTGTTTCACTTACACACAAAGAACCATTAAAAATTCCCCACACTGGTATTAAGAAAACAATCCTGTTAACAATATTAACAAAAGAATAAGCTTAGAATAAATTTAAAGAGCTGTAGGACTTGTATGATGAAAACTGTTAATACTGATGAAAGAAATTAAAGAAAGACATCCCATATTGATGGATTAGTAGTACTAATACGGTTAAAATGGCCATTTGAAACCAAATCTCCTTCAATACACATTCCCTGTCAAAATACTAATGGCATGCTCACAGAAACAGAAAAACAATTGTATATTCATATCGTGCCACAAAAGACCTCTAATAACCGAACCAATCCTGATTAAGAACAAAGATGGAGGCATCATGCTTCTTGATTTCAAACTGTATTACAAAGCTACAGTAATCAACAGTATATTACTTGCATAAAGACAGAAATATATACATACAGACAGAACAGATATCTCAGAAATAAAACCAACCATTTATGGTCAACTGATATTTGACAAAGGTGCCAAAGGAAAGTAAGTAAGGTTTCTTCAATAAATGGTATTGGGGAAACAGAAAATCCACATGCGTAATAATCAAAAAGACCCTTATTTCACACCATACATAAAAATCAATTTAAAATGAATTCAAGTCTTAAACTTAAGAAAAAAACAGAGAGGGGAGCCTTGCTGGCTCAGTCGATTAAGTGTATGCCTTCAGCTCAAGGTCATGATGTCAGGGTCCTGGGATGGGGTCTGTATTGGGCTCTGGGCTCAGCAGGGAGCCTGCTTCTCCCAATTGTTCTGCCACTCCCCCTGCCTGTGCGCTCTCTCAAGTAAATAAATAAAATCTAAAAAAAAAAAAAAAAAAAAAAAAAAGCCACTAGAGAAAAAGCTTTTTTTTTTTTTTTTTTTTTTTTTTTTAAAGATTTTACTTATTTATTTGACAGAGAGAGAGAGAGCCCAAGAGGGAGGGCACAAACGGGGAATGGCAGGCAGAGATAGAGGGAGAAGCAGGCTCCCCGCCAAGGCAGGAACCTGATGGAGGTCTCAATGCCTGATTGTGACCTGAGCCAAAGACAGAGATTTAACTGACTGAGCCACCCAGGATCCCTGAGAATAAGCTTTTGACATGGGTCTTACAAACTGATTTTTGGGTATGACATCACAAGAATCGTCAACAAAAGCAAAAATAGATAAAGAGGCCTGCATCAAACTAAAGAGCTACACAGCAAAGAAAACAATCAACAGAAGAAAAGGCAACCTACAGAATGACAGAATATATTTGCAAACTACAATTCTGGTAAGAGATTTATATTCCAAATACAAGGAACTTTATGCAGCTCAACAGCAAAAAAATTAACTGCCTAAAAAGGAGAAAGGACCTGAACAGACATCTTTTTCAAGGAATATATATAATGGCGAATAGGTATGTGTGAAGAACAATGTGACTTATCATCAGAAATACAAATCAAACCAAAACAGGTTATCATCTCACTCCTGTTAGGATGGCATTTTCAAAAAGCCAAGAGATAAAAAGTGATTGCAACAATGTGGATAAAAGAGAATGCTTGCACAATGTTGGTGGGAATGTAAATCTGTACATCTGTTGTGGGAAACATTATGAAGATTCCTTAAAAACACTATAAATAAAACTGTCATATCATCCAGCAATCCAATTTCTGGATATATATCCAACTGAATACAATCAGTGTATCTTGAAGAAATATTTCCATTCTCACGATCATTGCAGCATTATTCATAATAGTCAAGAAATGGAAACAATCTAAGTGTCTGCTGATGATGTATGGCTAGATTAAAAAAAAAATGATATACACATACAATACAATAGAGTTCAACTATTAAAAAGAAGGAAGTCCTGCCATTTGTCATACCATGGCTGACCCTGGAGGATTAAGACGTCAAGACACAAAAAGATAAATACTGCATAATCTTATTTAAATGTTGAATATAAAACACTCACATTCTTAAAAGCAGAGAGTAGAATGATGGCTGGGAAAATGTTGGTAAAAGGCACGAAGTTCTGGTTATCCAGGGTTCCAACAAATTTTGTTGGAAAAATAACGTATAATTTGGTAACTATACTTGATAACATACTGTGTTCTTAAAATCTGCTAACAGGTGATCGTTAAGTGTCCTCCCTATGCAAACAATCATTAGCTAAGTAAAACAAAGGATATACTAATTACCTTGACTGCAGTAATCATGTCACAATATGTATATTTAAGAAAATCGTACTGTACATCTTACATACATACTTTTATTTATCATGTACATTCAATAAAGCTGGGGAAAATTTTTAAAAATAAAAATAAATACACAATATTAAAAGATTCATATTTGCTTTCTCAGAAAGAAATTTTCTTCAAAATTATAATGCATCAAAGAATCTTACTACTAGTCATTTTCCAGTGATAATCTTAGCACTTTTTTTAAAAAATAGATTTTATTTATTTATTTGTCAGAGAGAGAGGGAGTGCGTATAAGCAGGGGGAGTGGCAGGCAGAGGGAGAAGCAGGCTCCCCGCTGAGCAAGGAGCCTGAATTGGCACTTGATCCCAGGGCCCTGGGATCATGACCTGAGCCAAAGGAAGACGCCGACTGGGCCACTCAGGCGTCCTTAATTTTAGCTCTTGTGACCAATCTACAAACTCTGGGAAAAATCACTAATATAGGTAAGGTCTGTATAGGAAATCTAGTAAGAAGTTATATAGTTCTATTTACTTAAATAGAAGGAAAAAGCAGAAAAAAGTGAAGGAGAAAGAACCAAGAACATGGAGAGTGAACTGAAAACAAGCAGAAACATGGTAGGCAATAATGTAAAGATACCATTATTAATAATATTAAAACTCAAAGGTCTAAATATAGTAAAAAATACGTAGTCAAAGCATATAAACATGTTACAGCCTAGTATATATTAAAAGGAACCCATACTGAAGACATAGATTAAAATGTCAGAGAAGACATTCTATACAAATACTAAAAGAAAGCTAGAGAAGTGACAATTCCAATAATTATAGTTTCAGACAGAAAAGCACAAAAAGAATAGCAAATTAAATTAAAGGTAAGCAGAAGCTATTTTAAAAATTAGATGATAAATCAATGAACAGATTTATAACGAGGAAGGGAACTATAACAGTTATCAGAAAACATCCCCCAACAAAAAAGAGCCTAGGAATGAGGCTCCTGGCTGGCTCAGTCAGTGGAGCATGTGACTCTTGATCTGTGGGTCAAGAGTTCAAGCTCTATGTAGAGGAGGGGAGAGGAAAGAAGCCTACTTAAGATGGAAAAAAAAAAAAAGAAAGAAAGAAAAGAGAAGAGAAGAAAAGAAAAGAAAAAAGAAAAGAAAAGAAGAGAAAAGAAAAGAAGAGAAAAGGAAAGAAAAGAAAAAAAGCCTAGGAGCAGAAAAAGGTTCACTGGTGAACACTACTAAACAATAAAAAACCAATCAGTAATTTTTTGTGAACAATTTAAAGGGAGAAACTACGGAAATTTATTCCATAATGCCAAAATCATGATGACAACAAAGTCAGACAAAGATACTATATAAGAAAAGGACAACCACCCTTAAGAACAGAAATACAAATATTCTCAGAAGGGTCAAGAAGCATACGAAAAGGAGCTCATAAGTGAAATGCAAATCAAAACACAATGAGATGTCACTTTGCAGTCATTAGGATGACTCCTATCAAAACAACAGGTGGCATCAAATGTGGAAAAACTGGAATCCTTGTGCACTGTTGGGGGAATGTAAAATAGTGCAGTGACTATGGAAAAGAGTACTGAGATTCCTCAAAATACTAAAAATAGAAATAACTATGACCCAGGAATCCCACTTCTGGGTATATATGCAAAAGAATTCAAAGTAGGCTCTGGAAGAGATGTTTGCACATCCACATTCATCACAGAATTTTTCATCATAGCCAAGAGATGGAAGGAACAAAAATATCTATCAACAGATGAATGAATAAAGAATATTTGATAATATATACAGAGGAATTTTATGCAGCCTTAAAAAGGAGGGAAATCCTGTCACATGCTACAATATGGAAAAACCTCCAGGACATCATGCTAAACAACTAACCCAGTGATATAAAAACAAACAGTGTATTATTCCAATCATACAAAGAATCTAAAGTAGTCAAAATCATAGAAACAAAGAGTAAAACGGTGTGTGCCAAAGGGCAGTACTAGTGATGCTGCGGGTAGGCAAATTAGCGTTTACTGAGTACAGTTTCACTTCTGCAAGATGAAATAATTCTAGAGCTTCTATGAAATCATACAAATATATTAAATATTATATAACTATCAGCTTTAAAGTGGATAATTTAATGTTATATATTTTTTACCATAATAAAAAAATTAAAATTCCTCAACAAAATATTAGCAACCAAATTTGTAAGTATATTAAAAATATATTAAATATTAAAATATTAAAAATATTATACCCAATGACCAAGTGAGATTTATCCTAATAAAGCAAGACTTTCAATATACAAATCTGTATATTTTATTTTAATAAACCTATTTTTATTTTAATAAAACTGTTTCTGAATGGTGTCTGGGTGGCTTATTTGGTTGACCAGCTGCCTTCAGTTCAGGTCATGGTCCCAGGGTTCTGGGGATGGAGCTCTGTGATCCTCTGTGTCAGGGTTCTTGCTTAGCAGGGAGCCTGCTTCTCCCTCTCCCTCTCTGCCGCTTCCCCTGCTTGTGCTTTCTATCTCTCTCTCTGTGTCAAATAAATAAATAAAATCTTAAAAAATCTTAAAAAAAAAAAAATCTTAAAAATCTTAAAAAAAATTTCTTAAAAATCTTAAAAAAGCCCAAGCAATTTTTGACATATCACAAGGAATACAAGGAAAAAACTCTGCTACCACCTCAAATGATTCAGGAAAAACCTAAATAAATTCCAACCTTTTCATGATAAAAACACTTAATGAGCATAGAATATAAAGAAAATCTCGACAGGATAAAGATCCCATATGAAAAGCTTTGACTTAATATCATACTCAATGATGAACGACTAAAAGCATTCTCTCTGTATCAGGAACAAGATAAGGATGTCTGTTATTACCTCTTCTGCTCAATATAGAAGAGCATAAAGCAAAGAAAAGGCAAATGAACACATAAAAATTGGCAAGATGGAAGCAAAACTATTTGTAAAAGACATGATATCATATACTGATAAAATCTTAAAGAATTCATAAAGAAACTGAATTCAGTAAAACTGTGAATTATAAAATCAATACAGAAAAATTACTTGTATTTCTATGTAGTAGCAATGAATAATCAAGAAAGAAAACAATTAAGAAATTAGTTAGGAAAAAAATACTACCTACAATAGCAGGAAAAAGGACGAACACTCAAGATTAAATAAACATAACTAAGAAGGAGCAACTGTGTTGAAAGAAATGGAAGACCTAAATAATAAAGACAACATGGGTTGATGTACTGAAAAGACTTTATATTAAGATCTCAATGCTACCAAATCAATTAACAGATTTAACGTAATCTCTTCCAAAATTCATATGGTGTTTACTGCTGAAAGGGGAAAAACCTATCCTAAAATTCATATAAACAATCCAGTTTCAAAATGGATTTACTTATTTAAAAGATTTTATTTATTCATTTAAGAGAGAGAGAGAGTGTGTGAGCATGGAGGTGGGGGGTGGGGAGAGGGGAGACGGAGAAGCAGGCTCCCTGCAACATGGGGCTTGATCCCAGGACCCTGAGATCATGACCTGATCTGAAGGTAGACTCTCAACTGGGCCATCCAGTCTCCTGTAAAAATGGATTTAAAAAGATATTTCTCCACACTAGACATAGCATAAACACATGAAAAAATGTTCAACACCACTTACAGAAATAATCTAAACCATCATAAAATTTCATGTAACATCCCCAGGGAGGGCTACTATCTTAAAAAAAGGTAAAAAATAAGAAGCAAGGGAGAGGATATAGAGAAACTGGAACCTCTAATAAATTGCTTGTGGCAATATAATACAATAAGCCACTGTGTAACCCAGTTTTGTGGACCCTCAAAAAGTTTAACATAGAATTACCAAGTAGTATTAATTTTCAAGGCACATTCTCAAAAGAACTGAGAACCCAAAGAACTCAAACCCAGATACGCGGGTTCACAATCCATTACCATAACAGCAGTAGTTACAATACCCAAGAGTGGAGTATCCATCAACAGATGAACTGTATAAGCAAAAACATGGTATATACAGACAATGGATCATTCAGCTTTAAAAAGGAGGGAAATTCTGAAATATGCTATAACACGGATGAACTTTGAGAACATAATGCTAATATGAAACAATGCAAGCACAAAAGGACTAATACTGTGTGATTCCTTTTATTTTATGTGAGTTACTTATAATAGGCAAGTTCACAGAGATGGTATATAGATGGTATATAGAGTTAACAAGGAGATGGAAGGTTTGGAAAACAGGAATTTCATTTAAAAAAGTTTGTCTGGATAATGAAAAATTTAGGAAATAGTGGTGATAACTGCATGACACTTTATTAAAGTTCTTGAGGCCACTGAATTGTCCACTGAGGTTAAGCGTAACATGTTAAGTACAAGTTTCCTAAATATTAAAGTACTATGCAGACAACCAAAAAGCTTCCTTATTTGACCTGAGATAAATTATGATCAAAACTAATTCCTTTCTGCTTAGAAGAATAAGGTCGGCCTTTTTCTAGATTAAAAAAAAAATCACTTACTTGCTGGGACAGTGCAGTAATAAGTCAATGATAAATGTCTGCCAGGCTTTTTCTTTACTAAGTGCATCCAAGGCTGTTGGAATCAGAGCAAAACATAATGTCATCACTTCCAATGCTTCACAGCAAACCTGTTCATCCTCCATGTCTGGCTCACTGCTTGCACTGGGGGTCTGTAAAGTTAGAATCAAGAATAAATTACTCATTAATTTAAGATACATTGAAGTGTTTTATTTTCCAAGTAAAACTATATATTGTCAACTTAATTGCAGCTGTTAAGTTTACTTTAAACTAACAGATACAGGAGTGCCTAGGTGCCTCAGTGGGTTAAGTGTCCATCTTCGTCCCAAGTCATGATCCCAAGGTCCTGCAACTGAGTCCTGCATCAGCCTCCCTGCTCAGCAGAGAGAGTGCTTCTCCCTCTTCTTCTGCCCCTCTCCCCTGCTTGCATGTGTCTGTGCATGTGTGTGCTCTATCAGATAAATAAAAAAACAGAAAGACCCCCTAATAGATGGAAAGGACTTGGTCTTTAAAAGATGGCAGAGATCAATGAAAATTTAGTGCATGATTAACTTCTATATAAAAGGAATACAGTTTTGTAATAATTCTTACCATCTCATAAATTTTTGTGATTTCTTCATTTGGGCTAAATACCAAATCTAATGCCCCACATCCTGATGCCCAGATGATTTTCTGTATAGCTTTGATTACACAAGTATCAGGCATATATCTTGAAGCCTGAAAGAAAACAAAAACTTAAAAATGCTGACAAAATATCAAGTGAAGTTGTCAGAAAACAAAACACTTCTCTCTTTGTCATAGAAGTATAAATGGCTGTTAACACAAATATGCTCTGCACTGTCTTTAATATCTAAAGTAGCCATTGTCCCTTTTTTAAAAAAAATTCTCATGTCAAGTCATAAAATATATGCACATGAAGTAAAACACATTTAAATTCACATTCAATTCATATGTGTTTACATTGGTAAGAAAAAAAATCAGCCAACCAAAGCATGTGTGATTTGGTTAATTATCAAAATAAATAGTTTTATTCCCAATAGTGAAAAACTAGAAATAATCCTAATGTCTATGAACAGAACATTCAGGATGACCATAAAATATAGTACCACTCAAAATAGAATAAACCACAACACACAAATGACTGAAAAATTTTAAAATCATGCTGACCACAATAATTTTGACATAAAAGAGTACAGAATACGATCCCATTTGTGCAAAATTTAAGAAACAGATTAACTCTATAATGACAAAAAGCAGAGCAGTGGTTGCCTAGAGCCAGGAGCAGGAAACTTCTGGGTTGACGAAAATGTTTTCTTGACTATACCACTACTTTAAACTCACCATATGCTTTACTTTCATCTAGTTCATGCAATATAAATTATACCTCAAGAATCCTGTTTGGAAAGTATTTTCTAAAGTATGAATATTGACCAATAACATTAAAAAGAATTTTATGAAACTTAGGCCAAAATAAAAGAGGCTTATGGTCTCAGAATTTCTATTTAGCCCTAGATTGTGATAATCTTCATTTATTTATCAGTAACTAGATACTATAACAAGAATAATAAAAAATAAACCATCCCAGACTCCGAGATTTCAGTTTGATACTAACCTCATTAGATATTTGCTGGGCAAGACGTATGGATATATTTCTAAGCATGCACTCAGATGATGGATTAGGAATAATCTGAAGGGCATTTTGTAGCACCACTGCTTGATCATGAGTAACTTGGTTAATCTGTAAAAGTTAACATTTTTACTTGGAAGGAAAAATTTTATACATAAGCACATTTTCAAAAATTTGTACATATTAGCTTAACCCTCAGTTCCTCACCCATCACCACTCTTTTAGGATGTAATTCTTCCACATATCCACTGTACAATTTATGGTGATCTGCAGAAAAAGCATTTCAGATCGCCAACACTTAGACTTCTCTTAGTTATCTTTTGGAGTGACAATACTCTACTGCAAACTCCACTTTCAGATTAATTTAAAATTGTTTCTACAACTGAGTTCACTTTCCATTGCAGAAGAGAAATGACACAGCTTTCAACAATTCTTTACATGTTTCCACATAAATTCTTTCCCCAGCCCTCCTGGCTATTCCTGTCATGATATCACAAAGAAAAATGAGGGTACCAGGTAAATACACCTTCAATTTCTCATCCTCTAATCTTTAAATTTATAACTCTTCCCCTTTCAGTCTTTAAGATGTTCCCTCATTTTATTCAAAGGTACTTCTGCTATGTGTACACTAATGCTTCTCCACCCTAACATGCTAAAATTTCTATATCTTTGTCACTCCATTCTATCTATTTTTTTTTTTAAAGATTTTATTTATTTATTTGACAGAGACAGCCAGCGAGAGAAGGAACACAAGCAGGGGGAGTGGGAGAGAAAGAAGCAGGCTTATAGCAGAAGAGCCTGATGTGGGGCTCGATTCCATAACGCCGGGATCACGCCCTGAGCCCAAGGCAGACGCTTAACTACTGAGCCACCCAGGAGCCCCTCTATCTACTCTCTTTCACAGTAAAGTTTTATTAAGAAATTTTTAGGGGCACCTGGTTGACTCAGTCGGTTAAGTGATTTTGGCTCAATTCCTCAATTCATGATCTCTGGATTTTAAGGTCAAGACCTTCACTGGGCTCTGTGCTGGGCATGTAGTCTGCCTGAGACTCTCTCCCTCTCCTGCTGCCTCTCCCCCACCCTTCCTTGCTCTCTCTCTCTCTCAAAAAAACCCTCTGTATATATTTTTAAAAAGAGGTATTTTAGGGGCGCCTGGGTGGCTCGGTCGTTAAGCATCTGCCTTCAGTTCAGGGTGTGATCCCAGCGTTCTGGAATCAAGCCCCACATCAGGCTCCTCCACTGGGAGCCTGCTTCTTCCTCTCCCACTCCCCCTGCTTGTGTTCCCTCTCTTGCTGGCTATCTATCAAATAAATAAATAAAATCTTAAAAAAAAAAAAAAGAGGTATTTTAAGTAATTCAAAGGATTTCTATACACACAAAGGGGGCCAAAGCAGAATGACCAGGTAAAATACTTCCAGTTTTTCTCTAACCTCAAATCAAATCAGTTTATTTTTACTTAATGTATTATTTATTGTATATACCTATTAATTACTTAAATACTTCAATAAACGCTTGGAGGTCCAATTGCCTGGTGCTACTAAAAAGAAATTTCAAACAAAAACCACAACTGGTTGAAAGTATAGTTTTAGAGTCAGCCTGCCTCTTCACAGAGTGGGACTCTCAGATCATTTTATTACTGAGCCCAAATAGTTCATCTCTTTAGACCTTAATTTTCACTTACAAAATAGGAAGTAGTAAGAGTCATCCATCAAATAGGTCTAATATTGAAGATTAAATGATACAACATGGTGATCAGCACAGAAGAACTTGACATATCTGACCATTAAACATGCATACCCACAATATGAAACATTAAACTTGGGAGTAAAAATAGAGCATTTTAATTTTCTTTTTAAAATCTGCCGGGATGCCTGGGTGGCTTAGTTGGTTAAGTGTCTGTCTTTGACTTAGGTCATGATCTCTGAGTCCTGGGACTGAGCCCCACAACAGGCTCCCTGCACAGCAGGCAGTCTGCTTCTCCCTCTGCCCTTAACCCCACTTGTGTTCTCTCTCTCTCATTCTCACACTCCCTCAAATAAATAAAAAAAATCTTAAAATTTTATTGTGGTAAAAAACCACAATATTTAAATTTAAATGTGGTAAAAAAACCCACATTTTCCTTTTAACCTTTTTATTAATAGAAAACTAGAAAATTATATAAAAGTAGAGAGAAAGAAAAAAAAGTAGAATATGAATTACCCTAAACAACCCATTATCTAGCTTCTATAATCATCAAAATATCAGATTTTTTCACTGAATTTCAACTCTCTCAGTCTGACCACACCTCCCCAGAATTACATTAGAGAAAAACTCAGACATTGTATTTTATTTAAAAAACCTTAGCATATGACTCTTCTTTGAAACAAAACCCACAACACTATTATCCCATCAAAAGTAATTAATGATAATTCTAAATATCAAATGTGTAGTCATTGTTCAAATTTCTGCAATGAAAAACCAATCTATTTCTAAAAAAATCTGTATCTTTAAAAGCACTTTATCTTCGGTGAATAATTTAATAAAAATAAATAAATGAGCTAAAATTTAGTGTGATGTGAATGACACATTCAACCCTTGCATCATTTTTTTTTTTTAATAAAAACTTCCTCTTTAATCAAGGCTTTTTAACACGGAACAAATTTCTTGAATAAAATGAAAAGTTTCCAATACATTGAAACAAACCACCGTACATACAACACCTGGTAGGAAACAAAACAAAACAGCAAGTTTACACAATCCCTGTAACAGCCATAGCCGCCTTCTCAGATGCTTCCTCCATCTACCAAGTGTGTTCTGGTGGGTACAGAGCTCAAGCATGGTTTCTGGGGTAACACTCAGCTGAGGCTGCAGCCCGAAGAGCGCTCATCTGGCTGGGCCATGGTGCTGTTGGCTCTGCTCAAGCAAAGCAGTCAGCAGCACAAACAGTGTACTGAACATCCTTTAAATATCAAAGTGAGAAACAAGAGGCAACATAATGATGTCATCAGGAAGATGTCAGTGTGTCCTGAGAACATTCAGCGATGTTCATCAGGATGATACTGCGGCAGAGAAGAGTTTTTGTCAATTATGGTGGTTATGTTTGTCATAGTGGGAGAAGAGATGGTCAATACAACAATTAAATCTTTTCCTTTTATAACCACCTGTCTTTATACATCTTTCAGGTATCACTTAATAGAAGGTTCAGGTGAGTTTCTGAGACTTAAACAACTGAAACTCAAAAAATTAAGGGTAACAAGGCGTCCTATGAGATCACTAGAGAGTATTTACATTTCAATACAAATACAACTTAATACATTGAACTGAACTTATATTCTGTACTTAAGGATCACTAAGCAGTTTAAAGTTTAAAAATTAAATGTTAACCATAAAGCTTATTAATGATTTAAAAAGTTTTATTACCGGTGTTATGGGATCTGCACCTTCTATGACTGGCTGACAAGCTTCTGCTACAGCTCGAACATGGCCATAGCCTATGGCAGTTAACAAGAGTTTGGCTATCTTAAGACCATTGAAATAAGCACCCCTTCGAGTTTCTGTATCTGTATCTGGCAGGAAGTTATTTCTTGTTAACATACTCAGTACAAGAGGTAAGCCACCACTTTTCAAGAAGTGATACTGAAAGTCAGAGGAATCATCTGCCAAGGGTGCACTAGCAGGCATTAACAAGGCATAAACAACCTAGAAAAAAAAGGGAAGGGTTCTGTGTAAAAAGATGTTAAAACAATAATTTATAACTTCTATTTCCCTTATCATCAATACTAAAAAATTATTAAATATTTCACAAGATTACATTCTTATGCATGTTCTTTATATTACCATATGATGTAAACATTAGTTTTGAAAAAGAATAAAATGAACCTCTGTTAGGTATAGCACTCGGGACGCAGAAGGACCAAAGAAAAGTGATTCAAGAGATGGTCCGAGGTTATTTTCTCCAAGTTTTGCATGATCCAAACAGATAGCTCTTAATTTTTCTACTGTTGTGCTATCTGCAAAGAAAACACAAATGGATTAAAGTAAAATGTAATTCATATGTTAATATTTCAAATTTACTATACTAACGAGTATGATCTTAATTATAAAACATCATCAATAAGTATCATTTAGGCTGAGTTCTAAGATGAACTTTTAAAATATAACCAGACCTGGTCTAGTTAATGAATGATCAATCAGGGTTCTTTAACAGTCAACCCAAAACATGAAAGGAACAGTTTCCTATCCAGAGACCTCAAATCAACTATTCCTACTTTACCCAATGGAGACAGAAAAAAACCCACAACACAAAAACCAACCCCCCCTCCCAAACCACACAACACTGAGGAGTTAGTTGTTCCGGAAACATAAACAACACAAGCTCCTGCCATTAAGTTCTCAATTATTTGCTCCATATGATGAACAATTTGTTTTTGCTTTTTCAAAGAAAACTGAGGTACCATTTAAAAGAAACAACTTTCCTAATGTATATCTAACAGTAAAAAAGTTTTGCATTTTCCTTTTGTATAAAGATGTAAGACTTACAAAAAATGAAGAGATAAAACTAAAAAGATGATCCCCTCTCAAAAGATCTTAGATTATACAATAATTTCTTACATATGATGCTAAAAATACAAGTGGCAAGAGGAAAAACAGATTAATGGGACTATATCAAAATTAATCTTTCGTGCATAAAAGTATACTACTAGAAAATAAAAAGAAAATGCACAAGATGGGAAAGAACATTTTTAAGTTGTTTAAGGGACTTATATCTGAATGTACCATAACATTTAAAATTCAATTAAAAAAAAAAACAACACTTCAAAAGTAAGCAAAGGCTATAAAAGACATTTCTCCAAAGACACACAAATGGCTGGAAGTCCATGAAGAAACACTTAACACCATTAGTCATCACCGAAATGCAAATGAAAACCTCAGTAAGATGATCCTTTACCACAACTAACATGACATAAATTGAAAAACAGTATTAGTTATCAGTGAAACATGGAAAAACTGGGTCCCTTATACTTTACTTGTGGGACCAGGAATGGTGCCACCACTTTGGAAAACAGTTTGGCAGTTCCCCAATATGTTAAACATGGAGTTACTAAATCATCCAGCAAATTTTCTCCCCGAAAAAAAACTAGTACACAAATGTTCACAGCCGCATTATTTATAACAGTGGACACAAACTAAGTGTCTACTAGCAGATGAATAGAAGACAAAACTGTGATACACATACACTGAAATATACATACCTTCAGCCCTAAAAAGAAATTCAATTCTGACAACACTACCACATGAATGAACATATCTTTAATGCTAAGTGAAATAAGCCAGTCATATAAAGACAACTAGTGTATGAATCCCCTTATATGGGGTTATCTACAGAAGTCAAACTCAAACAAAGTAGAATGCGGTTGCCAGTAGCTGTGAAGAGCAGGTTATATAAGACAATGTTCTTGTGCTTAGGAAACACACACTGAGATGTTTATGTAAAAAGCTGTAGGTGTCTGTAACTTTCTCTCAGGAAGTTAGAAAAATTACATAAAGAATGATACAGCCAATGTACCAAAATGTTAACTGTTACTGAATACAGAAGAGTATTTGGAAATTCGTTTTTTTTTTTTTTTTAAGATTTTATTTATTTATTTGAGAGAGATGGTGAGTGAGTGAGTAAGAGCAGCAGGGAGAGAGAAGCAGGTTCTCTGCGGAGCTGAGATCCTGACGTGGGGCTCGATCCCAGGACCCTGAGACCATGACCTGAGCCAAAGGCAGACATTTAACCAACTAAGCCACCCAGGCATCCCTGGAAGTTCTTTGTATCATCCTATATAGCTCTAAAATTACTGCAACATAAACAGTGGGTTTTATAACAGGACAAAAAAGATTAAAAAAAATATTATTTTTAATGGAAAAGAAGAAACTGCTCTTTTCTTTCCCTACCACCACCGCCATGGGTACCATGCATACTCCTGGTGGCTTAATTGAAATTGAGGTCTGACTATGTGAAGGAGCAGGTCCATAAACTGGCCCAGAAGGGACCGACTCTTTCACAAATCAGTGTGATCCTGAGAGTCTCCCACAGTGTTGCACAAGCATATTTTGTAAACAGACAATAAAAACTTAAGTCCAGAGGACCTCCTCCTGATCTTCCTAAGGACCTCTACAATTTGATAAAGAGACATGTTGGTTTTCAAAAGCATCTTAAGGATGCTAAATTCTGATTTTTTAAGATTTTATTTGTCAGGGATAGAGCGCAAGCAGAGGGAGTGGCAGAGAGAAAGGGCGAAGCAGGGAGCCTGATGTGGGGCTCGCTCCCAGGACCTGAGATCATGACTTGAGCTGAAGGTAGACGCTTAATGGACTGAGCCACCCAGGCATCACAATTTTAACAATCTTACTGAGAACTGCTGTAATCACCAGTAGACTCAATATTATAAGACCAAAAAGTCCCGCCACCCCAAATTGGAAATATAAGTCATCCATAGTCTCTGCCCTGGTTACATAAATTTGTCTACATAATTAAGTAATAAAACCACTGTCTACTTAGAAAAAAAATAACACAATGTAGGAAAAGAAAATAAGAAAAAACCCTACCAATAACAGTGTAAGAAAAATGACTATAGCCTGCTCTACAACTTACTGCCTATATGAATGACCTCACATTCAACTGGCAAACAGGGAAATACTGTCAGTATACTATGACACATGAAGATACTGAGTATCATCAGGGGAAAGCAAATCAAGATCTTACACCTATCAGAAAGGCTAGAATCAAAAAGACAAAAACTAAGTGTTGGCAATTAATGTGAAAAAAGGAACCCTCATGACCCGTGGTGGGAACGTAAACTGATGTAACCACTACATAAAGGTATGGAGATAGAAATATCATATGATACAATAATTCTACTACTGAGTATTTACCAAACGAAAATGAAAACACTAATTCGAAAAGATATGTGCACTCATATGTTTATTGCAGTATTATCTACAATAGCCAACATTTGGAAGCAGTCAAGTGTCCAATGATGGATGCATGGATAAAGAAGTGGTGTATATATACAACGGAGTATCGCTCAGCCATAAAAAGAACATAAAAGATCTTGCCATTTGTGGTAACATGGATGATTATAGGGCATATAATGCTAAATGAAATGTCAGTCAGAGAAAGAAAACAGCATATGATTTCACTTACATATAGAACCTAAAAGAACAAATGAACAGAACAAACAACAAAAAAAGCAGAAACAGATCTATAAGTACAGAGAACAAACTGATGGTTAGAGGGGGAGGGGAAGGAAAAAGGAGGGGTAGGACATGGGCAAAATTCGTAAAGGGGATTGGGAGAAGCAGGTTTTCAGTTACGGTTCAGGTATGAAATGAATAAATACCATTTCAGGTATGAAATGAATAAATCACCCAAATAAAAGTTACAACATAGGAAATATATACATTAGTCAATGGGACTGAAATACTGTTGTATGATGACAGATGGTAGGTACTTTTGGTGAGGACAGTATACGTATAGTTGTTGAATCACTACACTGTATGCCTGAAAGTAACATTGTGTGTCAAGTCTATATCAAATTAAATAAAATGGAGTTAAACAAACAAAAAAAAAGGCAGAAGAAAACATTAAAAGTAAACAACTATCCCCAGTCTTACAGAGAAGAAAAAAATGTAAACAATTATTCCCAGTCTTACAGTGCCTTAGTCCTCAATAGGTTCTACCTCCTCGTATGTCTACTTTTGAAAGTCTATTCTATTTCAGAGCTTTACTTCCAACCAAATGCCTTACCTCAAAGCTATCTAGGTAGTAATTACTCTTCTATCATTTCTAGAACATTTAATATATATCCAAAACAAGATCTAATATACAAAGATACCTGCTTCAATTTTATGTGGAAGAACAGCCTGGCCTGAAGAATTGGAACATAGGTTTATGAAGGCAGAGTATATGGAAAAGGGTGGTAACAGAGACAAGGGATTGGTTCATTACAGGATTAATCAAATAAGCGCACATACATAGGTAATGTCAAAGAAGGCTTGTCACCGTCAGGTAAGTAAGTCTAAAATACTGACAAGAAGAAAGCATAAGAAAGACTGTAGATTAGATTGCAACTGGAGGTACTGTTGTGGCTTTATGTAAGTCACATAAAATTTCTACTCTTGTTTATTTCGAGGATATAGGAAGAGCAATGAACAGCAATTAATACTTGGCAACCATATCTTAGCTTCTAAATACCATTTTACACTACAAGAAACTTCCAGTAAATGGCTGATTCCAGAAGGAGCCCAAAAATAAGTTCATTTGCTGGCTAAGATATAAATGCCATTTAACTCTGTTGAGGTCATTAAACCATGGTTGAGTGCAGCAGCCACAGAACTGTGTCCAGAGAAAATAAATGTCTTTAACAAGAAAAACTCCTTCAGAGTTGAGAGCATAAGAAATAATGTTAAAAGTCAACTGAAAACAAGGCACTGGGAATAGTGGTGACAGAGGCATAGGTACAGAAAGAATTGTGCACATAATTAATGCTACTGAATTATAGTCAGAGTAAATTTTATGTCATTTATATTTTACCACAATAATAAAACAGAACAAAAGCAATGCAGATGAATTTGAATATTTTTGTTTAGCCCATGATGAGCTGACAGATATCAAAGTGGCTCAGTAGTTGTTTAGGCTAAGTCAATGTCAACTTTTCAGGCCATGAATTAAGAATAACAGTCTGCAGGGCACGTGGGTGGCTCAGTTAGTTAAGCGTCTGCCTTCAGCTCAGGTCATGATCCCAGGGTTGGGGGACTGAGCCAGGTATCTGGCTCCCTGCTCAGAGGGGAGTCTGCTTCTCCTTCTGCCTCTCCTCCTGCTCATGCTTTTTCTCTGTCTCTCAAAGGAAGGGAGGGAGGGAGGGAGGAAAGAAGGAAGGAAGGGAAGAAAGAAAGAGAAAGAGGGAGGAAGGAAGGAGGGAGGAAGGGAGGGAAAGAAAGACCTTAAAAAAATTAACAGGCTGCATGAAACGACAGATGAAAATATTTTCAAAGAAGCTGAGAAAACATTAATTTAGTGCAATCTGGTGGACTGTGTTACAACTCACTGTAAATGTTATGTTTGGAACACAAAAAGATTGAAGAGGAAATATTTACATAGTGTATGGAAATGTTATGTGTTTAAAGCCCCTGGGCATTCATTCATTGTATTATTCATCAGCCAGTATTCTGTGGAAAACATGTGAATTTATAATGTGTTATTACAACAGCAGTGCCAATAGTAAACCATTCACCTTTACGGATTTATCATCAGTTCTAGGACTTTCTGTTGGAACTTGCCATCCTACTCCATGATAGTTCAATGGGTTAGCAGTAATAAAGCTTAAACTCTGATTTTTAAAGCACAAGGTTGAAAATAAAATTTCTTTTAAAGAAGAGAGTTTCACAACTACTGTAACCAAACACTGAAAGTGTAGAAATTTAGCTTTTGCTGTAGACTTGACATTTCTTAATAAATCATAAAGCAAAAACAGTGCTTTAAATAAAAAACAGTGCAGTAAAGTCATTTAGATGCCAACATTGTTTAATTCATTAAGTAATGTCAAGGACTACCCATTTCCCATTGCTATCAAAGTTAAAACATAAGGTGAGGGCGCCTGGGTAGCGCAGTCTTTAGGCAGCTGCCTTCGGCTCAGGGCGTGATCCCGGCGTTCTGGGATCGAATCCCACATCGGGCTCCTCCGCTGGGAGCCTGCTTCTTCCTCTCCCACTCCCCCTGCTTGTGTTCCCTCTCTCGCTGGCTGTGTACCTCTGTCAAATAAATAAATAAATAATCTTAAAACAAAAAAAACAAAAAAAACATAAGTTGAGATATGCACTTCTTTTTTTTTCTTCTAAGATTTTATTTATTTATTTGACAGAGAGAGACAGCAAGAGAGGGAACACAAGCAAGGGGAATGTGAGAGGGAGAAGCAGGCTTCCCACCAAGCAGGAAGCCTGATGTGGGACTCGACCCCAGAAGGCCGAGATCATGACCTGAGCCAAAGGCAGACACTCAATGGCGGAGCCACCCAGGCGCCCCTAGATATGCATTTCTATACAAACTGTATAGAAAATTTTAAACTCAGAGTTTGGAAAATATATCAGCTATAAATATGTAGCATTTTTCAAACCCAGATGAAAGTGTAAAGAAAACTCCGTTTTTTAAAAATACATTTAACTGTGTAAGTGAGGAGCTTCTACCTAGCCTAAATTTCAAGGCAATTAATCTCCAATGTACTGACATACTAAAAGTCAAATATTAAAGTATACTGAGAAAAGGATGAAGAGAATTCTATAAATTCCTTTCATGCACTATTCATGGAATGATAACCAGTAGTACCTGTTTGTGGAAAAACCACATCAAAGATAAAATATATAAAACTTATGTTTTATAGATCAGCAATAACAGATAATTACTTGCAACTAGGAAACAAGCTTTTGAGCCCCCTTAGATAAAGTCATACCCCCCACCCAAAATTCCATTATTCTCACAAGCACAACAGTATTTTAAAAAATTGCACTCTATTATTTTTAGTGTTAGAATTTTGCTAATAATAAGTCTGGGGGGGGGGTGGCTGGGTGGTTTAGTTGGTTAAACATCTGCCTTTGGCTCAGGTGAGGATCCCAGGGTCCTGGGATGGAGTCTGACATCAGGATCCCTGCTCAGTGGGGAGTCTGCTTCTTCCTCCACTGCTCCCCCTGCTGTGCTCTCTCTGTCAGACAATAAAAATCTATTAAAAAAAGAAAAAATTTGTGGAAATTTGTTTTTTCCCTCATTACTTAAGCTCCTACATAATATCCTTTTTTTTTTTTTTTAAAGATTTTATTTATTTATTTGACAGAGAGAGAGACAGGCAGCGAAGAGAGGGAACACAAGCAGGGGGAGTGGGGAGGAAGAAGCAGGCTCCCAGCAGAGCGTGGAGCCCGATGCGGGGCTCGATCCCAGGACCCCGGGATCACGCCCTGAGCCAAAGGCAGACACTCAACGACTGTGCTACCCAGGCGCCCCCATAATATCCTTCTTTATGCCTCTTGACCCACAAAGCCAAAAATATTATCTGGCCGTTTAAAAAAAAAAAAATCTAAACTCTTTGCTAAAGACATTACTGGAGAAACTGGTGAAAACATGAAAAGAAGTGAAACTTGAGTGGGATCAGTCCGATGGCAGAAATATGTTCACTGTTAATTTCTGATTTAGATGTTATATAGAATGCCATCATTTGAAGGGAACACACATGATTGTTGTGGGCGATGATAAAAACATCAAATCAATAAATTACTCTGATACAGCTTAAAAAAAAAGTTCTTTGTACTGTACTTCCCACTTTTCTGAATTCTGCAATTACCTCAGTAATAATAACATATACAGGGTTTTGCAGGACATGAGGTTTTGCAGAACATATAGCAGAAACACTGTAAAATGTTCATAAAATAAAAACACAACTCTATGAAGTAGTAACAGAAAAAAGAGACCACGAAAAAGTTACAAACTAAAAGAAAGTCAACTAAAGAGTTCTGCACAAATATTTTTTCTAAAGATTTTCCTCTCTTTTTTTTTTCCCCTTTTTAAGGTTTTATTTATTTGACAGAGAGAGGTAAAACACAAGCAGGAGGAGCTGGAGAGGGAGAAGCAGGCTCCCTGCTCAGTGGGAAGCCCAATGTGGAGCTTAATCCCAGAACTCTGGGATCATGACCTGAAGTGAAGGCAGATGCTTAATCGACTGACCCACCCAGGCACCGCCCCCCCACAAATAAATTTTTAAAAAGGAAAGCTAAAGAGAGTAAGTGAGAGGCAAAATTGTAAGTAAGACAGACTTAGCAACATTCTACACAAATATACAACAGCACATTCTAAAGTAAGCAAACAAACAAACAAAACCTTCAAAAGTACAAGTAAGGCCACGAAGAAAAAAAGGAAAAATTAATGTTTTCACCAGTAAGGTCCACTGAACCCTCATCGACAAAAGACACACATCCACCCCCCCACCCAAGGCACTTCATCATATGATTTCAGAACTCAAAGAAAAGCAAAACAAAAAATCCCAACCTTTCCAAACAGAAAGCTCAGTCTTCCCACTAGCCTACACTGCTATGGAACTATAATGGAACAAACATTCAACCTTCAACTCTATGCTCATACTACTGGATGTAAAAAACAAGAACAAAAGGAAAAAATACAAATTGCTGCGAGTGAGATTTTAGTTGTATTCAGGTGAACAATCTTTAAAAAAATTGTGCTTCCCCTTATGTATCCTTTATTAGGAGGATGTGCTTCAACAAAATGAGAAATGACCCAAAAAAGAAACACCACAAAGGAAAACAGTAGGATCCATCAAAAGAAAGTCTATTACAAAGAAGTCCAGAATGGTAACTATCAAAGAAAAAAAACACACTAAAGGAAAAGGAGGAAACTCCAAAGAAAGTAAGATACAACTATGACTATGTGGAAAATATTTTAATAAATTATTAGACAGAATGTGAGAAACTTAATAATAAAGGCCAAAGAAAGATAAGTAAATATAAGGGCAGAATTTTAAAATCTAGAATAAACAAGTGTGAACCACCTGTGAAATGAAAATATTTTCACCTAAATGTTGAGTCACTGTGTTATATACCTGAAACTAAAGTAACACTATATGTTACCACATTGGAATTAAAACAGAAACCTAAAAAAATTAATAAAATAAAAAAGAAAATATTTTAATACTCTTTTTAAAATGTCAGTAACATATTTTACTAAGCCAGATATGTACGTATTTACAGTTCTGAAAATGTAAATGATTTATATAGATTTAAGCAAAAAGTATGAGATGACCAAAAAAGGATGAGAGAATAAGAAATACATTTTTGTCTAACATTAAGTATATAATACCCAAATGACATAAACATAATATGAACATATACTTTAGAGATCATTTGGCATATGCAATAATAAAAGGTAAATGCTGAAAATGGTTGTTTCTTTGAAAGGGAAATGGAGCATGGGGGGGGTGAGGTAGCAGTTCATTGTACTTCACCGTAGTCTATCAAGAATCTTAACTTTCTGAATTGTCTGCATTAGTCTACTGAAACTAATGTAAAAATTAAATGCTAAAAATTTTTTATTTTTTTAAATTTTAAAGTAATCTCTGCATCCAAAGTGGGCTTTGAACTCACACTCCTGAGATCAAGAGGCACACACTCCCACTATCTGAGCCAGCCAGTCCTATGTTAAATATTCTATCTTATGCACTTGCGACATCAAGGGGAAGAGGGTTGTGGGGGTGGGGGAAAGTCAGGACAATTTCCTTACCTGGGGGCATAAGTTTCATAAGTATTCTTGCTCCATCCCTAAGAGGCGGCATATTCAGATTGCTGCCTAAATCTGCAATTTGCCAAAGGAAAGATATGTATCTGGGATGCAGTGACATTATCTGGAATACAGAAAACAAAAAAAATTCAGCTATAACAAGTTTAAAAGGTTTTTGTTATTAAAAAAAAACGTATTCACTAACCCCAAGTAAGCTTTCCATCTATCACATCTTTTGCATTTTTACTACCTGAAATTATCTGCCTTCCTCATCTTTTCACTTTCACAAATCCACTGATCTCTTAAGATTGAAAATTTATTAAGTTTTCCAACTACTTTGGAGTAATTTCTTTGCACCAGTTGTATAAATTTCACATAGCACTCAGACGTTTATACAAAATGGACTTCATCCTTTGGGGGGTAGAAAACTGCTGATAAATCTCTAATCTCATTGTTAAAAGGACCCAAATCCTTCTAACACTGAAGCAGCTGGGGTTACTGAGGCTGTGACAATTCTTAAGAGCTGAAGGGATGAGAAAATGTGAAGAAATTAAGCAGTTATTGATTTCTTAGGTATGAAAAATGTTACTAAGACTTAGAGAAAGACAGCAGATTGTATATTTTAAAATCAGTTCCAAAGAAAAGACTTAGCGTAGAATTTCCTACAGCTATATATAAAAATGTTACAGTTCAACTGTAACAGATTCTACACAAACATAATACTCTATCTGTGAAGAAATTTTATTTTAAATTTTAACAATTAAAAAATCCATCCAGAAGTTAATAGTTAACTGCATATATTTATTTGCATTTGCTGCATCTATGAACTTGAAAACTGCTTACAAAAAGAGCCATTCCATACATTTCTTTGTATCTGCAGAGGAAAGTGTAATGCTTCACAGTTAGTAGTTAACTTACCACCCCAGGCAAACAACTTTCCACTTCTGGATTGGGACCATCACTGTAGTGATTACAATGGTTGCCAGGTGATCCAGTTGAAGAATCAGAAGAACTATCAGGGCTTGATGGCATATTGGAACTTACTTGTGTAAGTTTAGCTGTAATTACCTAAAAATGATAGAATATATTAGTAGCAAAGACAAGGGAAAATACTTCCACAAAATACAGAAATTTGATATACCAAAAGACTAGGAAATAATTCATGTTTTAATTTTAGAAATATTTAAAAAGTACTGTTCAAAAAAACCATTTAGTAGTTTACTTTCTTCACTATACTAGTATCATGATACCTATCCCTTTCAGCATAATAATCCAAAAACTTAATGGAGGAGACCACACATAAATCTCTTTATAAATATTTACTGAATTAATGAAAACAGTTTCAATGTTTAATTCTTTGGGAGTATCTGAAATTATATATGTACTTACTGATTTATCTTTTAAGTTTAATTGTCCTATTAGCTTTCTGTCATCTTCAGAATCTATTAGTTCACCACCCACAAAGAGTTCAATTTTTGTATGGGCTACATTTGCTTTAATACGGTTGAGAATGCATCGTCGTACTGAACCAACTGTATCATTTGTATGAGACCATATGTCCAAGTCATCAACCTGTCTGCCATGGTTTGGAAATCGAACTATAAGAGAGAGGTGTTTACCACGGAATGCTCTAAAAAAAAATTAATTAAAAAAGTTAGAAATTAAAAAAAAAGTACAATCATATTCAGCAGACAACCAACAACATGAAGCTGGGACAACTATTTTCTTATTATGAGGAATATTAAAAATAATTTTTTTATTTTCGTCAGTTATGAACATTATAGTTAGTGTTGGAAATACAATATTATATTCCATTGTGGTTAATCTTTGTTTCTATGGCTAGAGAACCAAAGATTTCCACTGTATGATAAGATGTAATAGACATCAGTTAATTTTAAGCTAGAAAAGTTCAATACACTAAGAATATTTTCAAAGATAGAACAGATAGAGTTTAACTTGAAAGTATCAACAGAAAAGTTAAAATGCATGTTTCCATTAAATATTTACAAAAAATATATATTTTTTAAAAGATTTTATTTATTTATTTGACAGAGAGAAAGGAAATGAGAGAGGGAACATAAGCAGGGGGAGTAGGAGAGGGAGAAGCAGGATTCCCGTGGAGCAGGGAGTCCGATGCGGGACTCAGTCCCAGAACCTTGGGATCACGACCTCAGCCGAAGGCAGACACTTAACAACTGAGCCACCCGGTGCCCCACATTTACAAAAATTCTTAGTAACAAAAGTCACTCAAAAATACTTATCTTGCAGTACTCTCTTCTCACAGATAAGATACAAAACAAAAATATTCAAGAAGCATTTTACATTTTTTAGTTATAAAAATGATCACGAAAAAAATTTAACTGTATTTACTCTATAAACTTTCCCCAAATCTAAAAATGCCATTTGAACTATTTTTAAATAATTTAGCTTATCTACTTAATTTATGATTATCTGATTTATACTGCAATACTGAATTTACTTATAATTATACAAATATATAATTTAGTAAATTATTTATTTGATAGTAGTTCCCAAATCTAAAGAAAATTTAGCAAAAACCATTTCAAGACTTTCTTCTTCCTATCTATTAAATAAGTAGCTTTTAAGAATTTTATTTTTACTAGTGTGAATGAATATCATTAAAATAAAAACACACAGCAGCTATAAAATACCATCCCCACCTAGTAGGTGATAATAGCTTGGACCAAACCAAACAAAAAGACAAGAAGGAAAGCAGGAAGCGAAGAAAGAAAACAAAGCAAAGAGAAAAAAGACAAAAAGAAAAATTGTATTTAATGACTGATAATGCCTAACCAAAATATAAATAGAAATTTTCTACTTAAAAGAAAAATACACCTATGAGAACGCAAATATTTTTAAAAGATAGGACACAGAAATCCAGAATGAAAATTTTCCTACTTTCACTACTTTCCTAACTAATTGGCTAGGAAAATAATAAATGACTGCAAATTAACTAGTGGATCAATTTCTTACAAACCTTGACATAGGCAGAATTGTTCTTTCTTCATGATAATCGCTGTCACATTCATTTATGTATTCCCTTAAAACAGTTAATACTCGAACCATTCGAATGGCTTCCTGTTTTGCACAATTAATACTGTCTTCATCACCATCCAAAACACACAATGTATCATATGAGGCTTTCAAACGATCAAAGCAAGATTGGATGAAGTCTTCATGGATAACCACCTATAAATAACAGGCCAAGGAAAGATAATTTAAGTTGCTTCAAAAACAAATATGGCAGTCAGTAATCTAAAAAAGTAAAATAAAATTCCAACTTGTAGGTAACTATCAATTACATATTCATCCAGTAATATAATGCACAGAAGGAAGCTGATAACAAGAAAAAAGGCAATTAAACCAATTATTAAAAACAACAACAAGAAAAAACGTTTGGGACTAAGTGTCAAGTAATTCAAACTTTGGGCTATCTCAACATAAATAATAAATAACTTTGTTCAAAATAATACTAAGCACCTAATGGTAATTACCAAACCAACATTCTTTGAGTTAGTATTTTGTAAAGGACAAATGTGGATTAAGTACCTAATTTTTGACAAGAGTTAAAAAATTAATTTCTAGTTATAAGTTTAAAAAGCTTCCTCTAAACACAAGAGTATTTCTGACCTAGCTGAAGTGGAAGTTTTTATGTACTTGAAACCTCACCTGATTGACCTGTAACCTGGGGCCAAGGTTTGTGTATATCTCTTTAAGGAGATCTATAGCTCTGTTGGCAATGTCATCATTACTCTGAATCACAACCTAGATCCAAAAATTAGAGTATTAGTAACATTCAAAACTATTTTAATTTGGCACTTAAATGCAACTTAAATAAACCTGAAAATAAAAGATTAATATTTATAAAATGCAGGTGTTCTGAATAGAGAAATCTGCTTAAAAATGAATAGGATAAAATAAATTTTAATTAATATTATTTAACTCTACAACTGGTAGACAAGCTGTGAGACTTTCAAGGAGTAATTCAACTGGTATTATATAATTTTTTATTACAGAGGTTACTGCTTTTTAAAAATATTTGAAAATCACTGATTTTAATGAAAAACAACAGCAAATCTTAGTCTACTTACAGTTTGCAAAAAAATACAAACAACAAAAATGCAATATGACAAAAATATAGTAAGAGTTGAAATATGTAACTTTTTTTTTTTTTAAAGATTTTATTTATTTATTCGACAGAGATAGAGACAGCCAGCGAGAGAGGGAACACAAGCAGGGGGAGTGGGAGAGGAAGAAGCAGGCTCCCAGCGGAGCAGCCTGATGTGGGGCTCGATCCCAGAACGCCGGGATCACGCCCTGAGCCAAAGGCAGACGCTTAACTGCTGTGCCACCCAGGCGCCCCTGAAATATGTAACTTTTAACAGATCAGATTTAAGATGGCAACATGATTTATTTACACTACCAAATGGCAAAGTTAACCTTAAATAAACTTTTCTCTCCCAAATACTTAAACTGATCAAAAATTAAACAGTGTCAATAAAGGTATTAACTCAAAATTCCTCCCAAATAAGAGTCTTCTCTTCTGTCCGTTACTCATTTTGGCATTAAACATACAATAACAACTCCCAAGACGTAACACTTAAGTAAAAGAGAAAGAAACTTTCACGAGGGGGTAGGTGAAAAATGTGTGGGTAGACAATGGATGGTACATTCACGTACATCTGAAAAGACTCTGGGTTAAGTCAAACAAGAACAGTGGCAGATGGTAGAAGAAAAAATTGAGGGAAAAAAACCCTAAGCCACTGGCAAACAGACGAAGAAGCTAAAGACGAACAATTTCTCCCCCCCCCCCCCGATTCCTATGACAAACACAAAAGCAGGATAAATACAAATAACTTACAGGCAAATTATGATTTAAGTATATTTAAACAAACAACCTGAGGTACAATGTCTGCAAACAAGAGTTCCTACTTCTCACTTACCCTCCAAAGGTAGTCTAATCCTATTAGTTCCAAATCATCCATCATATAGGCTCTTCTTTTTGCTACTAGTTTCCCTTCACGACAATTAACTGCTTTGAAGAATCGTTCAAAACATTTCATTCCATTTTCAGTTAAAAGGGAGGGATCAAGCTGAAGCACATTACTTTCAAAGAAGTCCTTATTAATATCAGGATCTAAGTCTGGTTCATCCCCCATTAATTTGGAATACCACTTAAAACAGGCTTCACGATCACAAAGGTAAACTGCATTCTCTGCTAAGCATTTCCATATTTGTTTTGCTTGAGGAGCACAGAGCCATAGTTGGCCATCCTTCAATAAAAATCTTGGAAAAATTAAAAAAATCAGTAATTAGATCTACGTAACCCTCAAACACAATTTATTTCAATATGCCTGAAGTTACATTTATCACAAGTAAATTTTTACTACAGATTAAAGAGGTATTCTTTCAAAAGAATTTGTTATTATATAACAGCAGAAAAACAAAAACAACTCATTTATTTAACAGGCATATATTTCTGATGCAACTGCAAAAAGCCAACAATTTAGGTATGTGACTTCACCTAAATGTTAGAAATTTCTTCCTTGTTCTCTACAAGATGAGCATTTGAAACCAGATACTGGTTTAGTTTCCTAAACTTACATGGCTTCACTAAAATTGGCATATTATACTAAATAACTTTCAGAGGTAAGTGAATGTTATTTAAGCTCATTTCTAGGTCAGTAATCATTAGTATAATATTTAGCAGTGTTCTCCAGGGCTTTTTAATTCTGTGATTATTAAAGTCATTAAGTCATTATAAGGTAAAATTATGATGCGTCTGCTTTAAGTAGTTTCTTTCTTCAGATTCTAGTTTCCTCTAGCTAGAAGTTGCCTCCATCTACTGTTCACTGTTTCTATGAATAACAGTGAAAGAAAACAGAAGCTAATTTTAATCTGAATAATTCTGCATTTAATTCTTGTTTCACAAAATTATAGTGGCATCATGTCCAATATATTGTGATGTATTTACTTAACATCTGTGGGGTTCTTCTTTTGGGTATTAATTATATGTTCCCCAACATCTCCTTAATTCTAAATCTGTGTATAAAGAGGCCTTTTAGCTTTTAATCCTATCTAATCCTTCATATCTTCATATATAATTGAACAACATAAGGTCCAAAATAGTAAAATGCAAAAAATGCATTATTGTTTGCAGTAAAATGCATAACTTTTCAAACTAAGACTCCCAAATAAGTCTGCCAGAGTACTGGTGTTACAGAACCACAGATTTTAAAGTGAGAGACCCACTAGATGAGGATTCCAGTTCTATCACACGCAGTTATCTGAATTCAAACAAGTTACCTTGCCCGCCCGAATCGCAGACTTATTTCAAATTGGAATAACAATGCCTCACAGAGTTGCTATAAAGATTAAAATGATTGGTGCAAAGTCAAATATACAGCTAGCATTAAGTCTCAGTTCTTCTGCCTTTAATGAACTGCAGTACTAAGTATTTACAGAGTAAAAGCCATAAAAGGACTTTAGATACTAATCTTTATTAATAGAGAAGATAAATTCCAAACCATTTTTCTCTGCCAACAGACCTAACGGATACAATACACATGAATCAACAACAATGGCACACTATAGGGAAGCTTGTCCTTTTAACCAGGTGTTTAATAAAAGGGGGGCACTCTAAGTAAATGTCATAAAATTGATAACTAGAATTTTCTCAAGTTCAAATGATATAAACACTTGTACCAGAGAAGATGAGATCAATTTGACATATTATTAATTAGAAAACAGAATATATGTCAATCTAAATAGTTCTCCATAAATTAGGACACAGTTCAGTAACAGAAATACAATATATACAACATATCCAAAGAGAAAATTTCCCAAAATTAATATATGAAAATAATAAATGCAACAGGTTTTATGAAAAAGAGTCTCAGTATTTTTTTCTTACAATATTTGTGATTAAAATTTTTTTTCTGGTAGGATCTGATAACTGCATTCCTAAGACCTCTCATTATTTAAGCTATATATACATATCCACACACACACCCGTCATTAAAAGTAAAACATACTGACCAATTTTTAACACAATATGTAGTTTTGTTTTTTTAAAAGAGAGGAAATTTTTCCTTACCCGTATCTGAATGTTATTACATATAACTTTAGATTACCTTTTGTTAGCCACTGTTAGAATAAACAAAGCATCCAAAGGACACCAAAACCCTGTTCCTTACTGCCACAACAGCCTTAATGAAAGTGTAGCTCCCTAGAGCTGACTGTTTTTGTCTTATACTTCGAGATATGAAAATGTGTAATGAATAAACTTTTATTTCTAACATAAATATAAACTATATTCTGAAACTTAAAATGCAGTCTTCAAAAAAGACAAAAGTTAAAGCTTAGCAAATAATTTTAAAGTACTTAAAAATGAACACAAAGGAAATGTTACATTAACTTTTGGCAATGCTTTTTATGTGAGAAATATTCAGCCGCAGGGTGCAATGGCCATACTACATACAGGTATAATGAATATTAATACTGCATCTGTTATCTATGCCTTAAAGAGAAGAGCACTAATTGCTTAAAACCAACCTAAGGAAGTTAAGTCGTTCTTGGACTTCTTGAACATGACTGTATCTACTTCCAAGCCTCACAGTTTGCGGGTCATAGTCTTCATGGTCTGCAAATTAACAAAAATTATGCATAATACACATGTATATCCACACAGTACTAAAGGAAATTATAAAGTCAAAATCACTTATTATCAGGCAATCTATACTATAATAGTGGTATTGACATATATCCAATTTTCCCCACAAAATTAACATTTTATGTAGCCAAAAGGAAAATAAAACCCAGTGAATGTGCAATTAAAAATTTTTCAGCACAACTCCTTTTCATTCTCCATATATACTGAGGCAACGTGTGAATAAAGTTTATGATTTTTTCCCTTCATTTCCCCCCATTAATACTAAAACTTTTCTCACAGGGAAAGCATTCTAGAGTAAAAAATATCATTAAGGGCACTCATAGAAAATTAGGGTGACTGAGGCACTACTATATTTGATAAAGTTATCAAAGTACTCCAGCACTGGAGTACCAATGTCTCTAAGAGCCTCAGATATTCAAAATACCTACCCTCCCAATATCATTCCAAAAACAAATATAACTAGGCCTAGCCTCAGTGGGAAATCCTATTTTTATTTTTTTAAAAGATTTTATTTATGTGACAGAGAGACTGCCAGCAAGAGAGGGAACACAGCAGGGGAGAGGGAGAGGAAGAAGCAGGCTCCCAGCTGAGGAGCCCAATGTGGGACTCGATCCCGGAACGCCGGGATCACGCCCTGAGCCGAAGGCAGACGCTTAACGACTGTGCTACCCAGGCGCCCCGGAAATCCTATTTTTAAAACATAGAATTAGTGGGGCGCCTGGGTGGCTCAATTAAGCATCTGACTTCAGCTCAGATCAAGCCCCACATTAGGCTCCTTGCTCAGCAGGGAGCCTACTTCTCCCTAACCTTCTGCCTGTAGCTCCCCCCTGCTTGTGCTCTCATTCTGTGTCAAATGAATAAATAAAATATTATTAAAAAACAAAACCAAACATAAAATTAGTAAGTACTCTGGATTTCCTTTATTAACATCATATATGCTAGTTGAAAAATCCTCAGAGTTGGTGAAAAAGCAAAGGAAACAGATTAAAAAGTACAGACTGTCCTAAAAATATTATGTATACTATTTTGTGTTTGAGATGTTTTATTCAAAAAGGAAGAAGTCAACTCAGACTCACAATATAAAAACCTTTCCTAAAAAAAAAAATTCTCCTAAGTCTGTTTATTCAGTATCAGGCAAAAGAACATCACAAAAGAATTAGAAGGCTTGGATAAAGCCCTCTGCCTGGAACCAAGCTCGTTTGTATGCAGAACAGAATATGGGGCAATAAACTGCCTCCAGCAAGCATGGTCAACCACTCAGTAACCAAAGACATTTATTTCAAAATTTTGAAACAAGTTTCAAAGGATTGAGAAAATTTACAATTCCTTTTTATTAATAAGTACTGATGTGTTATATTATCTTTTAGAACTTGATTAAGTCATTAATGATACCAAAGAATTCTAATCCTTTTAAAATTCTTAAAGGCATCCCAAGTTTTCCAAATGACCAGATTTTTCCACATCAGAATGAAATGCAATTGGATGTAAAACCGTGACTTGCTAAAATATGAATAATAGAGAATGCTTAACAATGTTAAATGAATTTCAGTAAATAAAGGAAACCCGCATATTACGTTTTGTACTTCCCTTACAAGTAAGCGTATCTGCCAGCAATTTTCTTCTTGAGAGTCATCAAGTGCATCAAACCTTAGGATTCCAAAATTCTAGAAAAATTTTTCTCACTATACATAAGTTTTCTGGTTTTACAGAACAGTGAGTTCTATGAGACTAAACTCTGGACCACCACTTTAGCTCCTTTGTATTTATACCTTAAATACTTTTGTCTAAAAATGTGTGTTTACTTGGATCAATTAGTGGGAGGAGAGGAGAGCTTTGTGTAACTTTCTTTTTTGATATAATGTTTTCAATGTGCAAAAGTAATACAACGAGCTATTCTTTACCCAGACAGCTATAATTATTTACATTCTGCCCATTTGTTTTATCAGGATTTCTATTATATATACATATATATTTGTTAGTTTTGTTAACTATTTGAAGGTAAATGACTCCAGTTACTTTACTGCTTAAAACTATCTTTACAAATAACAAAGACATAAACCATAGTATACTTATCTGATTTTAAGATCAATAAAAGAGTATTATCTGATCCACAGCCTACACTTAATTTCATCCCAGTAACATCCAATCCCAATAATGTCCTTTATGCTTTCCTTTTTTTTTTCCCCAGTCCAAAATCAAATTGAGGCTCATATATCGCATGAGGTCATTTCCTTAAACCCAGAGTTTTCCTTAGTTCTTTTTCATGTTTCTTATCTTGTTAGACTGTTTTAAAGAATAAAAAGCTACTTTCGGTGCCTGAGTGGCTCAGCTGGTGAAGCATCTGCCTTCGGCTCAGGTTATGACCCCTGGTCATGGGATCCAGTCCTGCACTGAGCTCCTTGTTCAGCGGGGAGTCTGCTTCTCCCACTGCCTGCTGCTCCTGCTGCTTGTGCTCTCCCTGTCTCTCTGATACATAAATAAAATCTTAAAAAAAAAAAAAAAAGTGAAAAAAGCTACTTGTCCAATGCTACTTAATTTGGGCTCATGTTACCTCTAGTTACATTCATGTTATGTATTTTTGACAAATACCACAAAAGATATAATAATTTGTGGAATGATATTCTGATACTATGTCATTATTCTGGTCCTCATCAAAATTTAACTCACTAGTTTTTTTCATCTGGTATTTTTTCCTACACTTTTAGTTGACATTCTCCTTCATTTATTTATTTGTATCTCTATGGACTCAAGCACTTATATACTGAAAAGGCTATGATCCATAGTATCATTATTTTGTTGCTCTAAGTATTACAGATTGACCTAGTGAGGCTTTATCTTTTTGCCATGCCAATATACGTCTTTATAAACACCTTATGACATTATGATGTTCGTCTCATCCTGTACTTTCCTACTGTAGGCCTCCAAGGAGTTACGAGCTCAATACAATGAGTAACACTAGGTAAAAATACTTTTTAAATTACAATACCCACAAATATCTAAAAGTTCTTCATGGCTCACATGCAGAAATGAGGAAGAACTACTAAGTGAACCGAATCAGGACATGCCATTCTATCAAAGCATTCTTGTTGAATGACACTTGCAAAGAGAACTTTAAGTTGGCAAGTAGTCCTGAAAACAGTCAAGTAACATAATGAAATCAGAGAATGGGAAGGGGTAATGCAGTGTCAGTCCATAGAAAACACAGGTCTAAATCAATTTCATGTGTTCTATAATTAGTGTAAGTCCTTGTAATCCTCATCCAGAAATGAAAATCTAAAACGCTCAGTAAGTGCAAATTACTGCAAAGGATCCATTCTAATGAACTAAGTTGAACTGTATTATATACTTTGTTGGTGCATATTTAAAAAATGTGATTGAGTGAATACTGAGGCATATGAAGCTCACCAAGAAGGGGCCAAAAGAGCTCATTTTTATCTCCATGTATAAAAGTTGGAAAGGGTTTTAATAAGTTACTAAAAGTATAACTGCAATCAGCTGGCCATACCGCTGGGGCACTAACCTCTTCCAAAACCAAAGATGCATTCTAGAAATACAATGCAGTGCTGTCAAAAGTGTAATACCAATGAAATAACACTGAACAAATTATAACTGTGGGAATCTTGTATCATCTGATAGCATATGTTGACATTTCAGGAGAACAAGAAACATGCTTCCTATATAGATGTAATCACCACAGTTTGTGTTGGTTTTAGCTCTAGGTCAGAAGTAATTTAATGTTAGAAGTTTTAGAAGCAAACCACATTTCAGGGTGCCTTGGAGGCTCAATTGGTTTAGTGTCTGCCTTAGGCTCAGGTCATGATCTCTTCGTGGTCCTGGGATGGAGCCCTGCATGGGGTTCCTTGCTTATCAGGGAGTTTGCTTGTGCCTCTCCCTCTGCCCATACTCTCTGTTCATGCTGTCTGTTTCTAAGGAAAAAAAAAAAATCTAAACTACATTTTAGCAAGTATTAACTCATTTAGGAAACACACATACTCTTGGTATCTTAATTTTACCAATTTGGTAAAATTGGTAATTATAGAGTCTTAATTCACTTAGAAGTTATATATATTAAGAGTTGGAGCCAGGCTTTAAATTTAGAGAGTTTAAAGCCTGAACTCTCATTTCTAACCTTTCAAAAAGCAATATAAAGAAGATTATGAAGAATGCTGACATTCTGGGGGCAACTGGGTGGCTCAGTCACTTATGCCTTGGGCTTAGGTCATGATCCCAGAATCCTGGGATCAAGCCCCAAGTTGGGCTTAGAGGGGAATCTGTTTCTCCCTCTCCATGCTCATGCTCTCTCCCTCTCATGAATAAATAAAATCCTAAACAAAACAAAAGAATGCCAACATTCTTGAAGTCATGAAAATGATATATGCCAAAAACATAGATACAATCTGACTAAATGGAACAGGATCCAACTGAGGTAGAAAAGCACACGTGCCCCAGCTGGCCGACTGCCTTGGCAATTTGGTCTTTACTGAGAGGGCATTAAAACAACAGATAAAATCACATAAAAATGGAAGTTAATTAAAATTACCACTGCAGCTTAAAATGTAGCTGATTCTACTTTTGGGAAAGGTCTTAGCTGGCATTAGGAGGGCTCTCTACCAGGAATAAAATTTAACATCCTAAAAATCTCAAAATTCTAGCTTATTGTCACTGCTTTTGGCTGCTCTTGCTAGAGAAAAATCATAAAGTTTCATGCCTATAGTACCTTCCCTGGGGCCTACCATTTTGCTAAGAAGGAACACTGGAATCTAAATGAGGCCAATTATAACATCTGATGCTTAGACTGCTTTTCTAACCCCAGAACTAGAATGGACAAACTGGGTACAATATAAAAGGAACAGGAAGCCAATGCAATCATAAGGTGCATCTAAAAAGTTGCTTAATTTTTCCATTTTGTTTCTATAACTTTTATAAGGCTAAGTATAAATCAGTAACAACCAGGGGGGTTTTTATTTACATGCACCTATTACTCAGCCAAACCATCAAATCACACACATCTCAACCATCTAAGGCACAAGCACAAGTAACAGATCTTATTATTCTGGTCAAATAATGAGTATTATAAATATCCTTATTTTAAATATATAACTCGATTCTACACATCCTGACACAGCACAACAGAGTAGTATTTTCAGTTCCACATTAGGCTCAATCCGGTTTTCAACTGGTGAATAGAAAATTTTTCTTCTCCATACTCAAATATACAAAATTGGACCTAAAAGGCAGCTGGGTTCTTGTCTGTTTGTCTATGAATCTGGTGTAATACAGAGGAGATATAGATGTATGAAGAATACTTTGTGTCCAGCACACACAGATTCTAATAAAAGTTTTGATAAGGACAAATAATATTGGAATTGATCGTTAAAGCACCAAGAAGATAGTCCTCAAATATTAAGAAGTTTTCTGTTGAAATCTGAGGAAACTTTATCTCAACATTTTTAAACAGTTTCACATTCTGAGAACCAATGAGAACACATGTCATTCATCCTGTTAATTTCTAATAATTTTTTTGAACAATGGAAAATGTTAACTCAGGTAATTAAAAACAACGTAATGTATTATTTCAAAGCAAAGGTGGCCAAAATTAATGGAGGAATTATTAATCAAGTTTTCCTGAAAAGCAGTGTGGCAAGAAGAATGCAAACATTTAAAATAAGTTAGGTAAGTACCCAAGAGAATAGCAACCAATGTGGTAAGAATAGACAAGAGCTCCCAGATGTGGAAAGATAAGAACTTAGTAACAGGCCTTGAAAAGCTGACCTGAAGTTTAGTTGGTGTTGGTTTTGGAAGGCTGAGTGGATTTGTAAGAATATTTCACTTCCATTTTCTGACCCATGTAAAAACATATACATTTTCATTTCTGAGGTAATTACACTGAGGACAAAACAAAAACCAGGGAAAGGAAGCTATGCTGATTCTCAATAGTTAATTTTAGTTTATAATACATACCTCTAGCATACAGTCGAATACTGTTCATGTAAGTTGCAAGGTTTTCTGCTACCAAAGTAACTAAGGCATGATTGTGCTGAAGCTGGTTGATTAAATCATGACGATAAAATACATGGGGACTTCGCTGAGTTTGACTAAAACGAGAAGAACTTAACAGTATAATTAGGCAATGAACACTGCTGTAATTAAGAATTTACAGAGACTATCCCAGCTGCTAATTCAGATGTTTAAAATGTTTTTCATTCATAATAAAAACTGGGTCAATATCTTCCTTTTAACAGCAAAATATCAAGCAATTTAAAGAGAATAATCAAGGTCTTAAAACATATTTACTCTACCACTCTCATCTTATATGAAAATCAGCAATTAGTATTCTCCAACTTCAACCATGATATTAATCTTATGTAAGTATCTAAAGCACAGGCACAAATTTTCATGAGCAAGTATATTAGCTCTTAAAAGTTCACTTTGTAACACTGAATTTGCAACCAATTTTGCTCCCAAATATAACCAGAAAGATACCCAAGTTTCCTTTCTATTTTGCCATATTCAATGAAACCAATAAATGCTCACATCATTATTAATCCACTCGTGATTAAATCACCTGCCTTTGAATGTAATACTGCATGAATAAATAAGCAACGAAAAAATGGGTATGTTTGATAAGACATGTTTGGTGAATCAAAAAAACAGTCAAAATATGTCCTTTATAAAAAAAATTATCAACAGATTATTTCCTGATTTCCTCCTTTATTTATGCCCACGAAGTTACCTTTTCATGTAGTTTTTCCAGCACTGAAAAAAAACAACCAATATTCAACTTGAAAAATTAAAGCATAAAGGTGGGATTCTGTAGGGGCTTCTGGGCAGCTCAGTTGGTTAAGCATCTTAATTCTTGATTTCAGCTCAGGACATAATCTCAGGGTTGTGAGATCCAGTCCTGTGTCAAGCTCTTCTATGGGTGGGGAGCCTGGTCAAGACTGTCTCTCTCCCTCTACCCACATTAGCACTACTACCCACCCTGCCTGCGTGTTTACTCTCTCAAAAAAAGAAAGAAAAAAAGGCATTATGAAATTCAGTCTGAACAGGAATCCTGTTGTTGGCACACACAATTTTATCCACCTAGAGCTGTAAAATATCTTGGCAAGAAAACTGCTTCCAAATGGTTGGAGAATCTTTCTATGATTACTGTTAGTTAGACAAAAACTAGGGTTCAGTATCAGGAATTCTAACTGCACTGTAAACTATGTCATACTATTCCTAAGCTTTATCCATGTTATTTTTTCTTTACATGTCAGTTCCCAATTGATTACAAGAAAGTAAAAAGTAAATTATTCCCATAACCACAATTTAGCATCAAGACCAAACACATAAAATTAGCTCTTAAAAAAAAATCTAAATAAAATAAATACAGTAAAAATCATCTTTAAATAAAATCTTATTTTCATGAATTAAATCACTTATTCTTATCTTGAAAACCATAAAAAGGGTAAAACAAATTCAGGAGTGGGATAAATACAACCCATATATCTGGTGTACCTGCTAGAAATACAAGACAATTCTGAACAAAGAGCCTAAGGCAATATCTTGATTCTGATACTAAATTGCTATTTTAACATTTGCTTTTATTGGTATGCTGTTTTCAACATAATATATACATAAAAATTAGAGAATTTTCTATATTAAAAGCCTTACCTCAAATTCTGAGGTGCTTCACCAAACAAACTACAAATTTCTCTTATTTGTTTCAGTGCAGGAATTACCCACTTGTCATTTGTACGAAGTTCTTCTATAAAGCGATCTATCCACTGGATCTTCTGTGTGTCTCGATCCTTAAATATACACACAAAAAGTTAACGGTTATATCGACCAGTATTCAACATAATTCTATGTTCAAATTATTCTGAGAATTACAAGGTAGAAAAGTGTTTAAGATAAGGATCAAAAAATTAGGAATAAGTATGTTCTTATTTTGAAATGATCACCACAGCTCCAAAATGTAAAGTACTACTATAAAAATTCATGTACTCCAGATTTAAATATATATACACCAAGATATAAATCCCAAGTTCAGGCATTAACAAGAAATCCGATTTTAAAATATATGCTCTCATGTGCAGGTATCACTTTTACTCAGTGTTTTATAAGGTTTCCATATTATAAAACTTAGCAAAAACATATAATCCGAACTGTTACCATGTGAGTATGATGTCAGCATATTTTTCTAACAGGTGCGGGGAATCTAAAAATTTACATTTTATCCAGAAAATAACAGTATGAGAATACTATAACTGAAATATATGTAAGTATATATTAAATATGCTTACATAAATTTTAGATATTTAAAAATATATACATCTTTTATTACAATAAAACTTAAAAAAACCCTACTTACAAGAATGTTACAGATAACAGACACAAATACTCTGAAGGCAAACTAAGACTTCAAGAATGTTGTAGAAATATGTTTATTTCTAATATTCTGAAATGTATATCTGCTTCTTTCTATCTAAGATCACTAGTAATCAGAAATTCACATGAGTACTAACAAATTTTTAATTGGAATGATTCTGTTTCTGTACGTATATACAGAAGAAAACTCAATTCTGTGTATCTCTTCATTGTCTCACTTAAAATACATTTTTGCAAGCACATGCACATCTCTTTTAGAAACAAAACAGTCCTTATTTTAAGTATTTCCATTAAATACCACAGACACCACCTAAACAAGCCATTTTAATGATAACACAATATGCTGTAGAGTGTATTCATAAATTCAAGTGATTTTCACTTTTCATTTTTTAAGCAATGAAGAATGGTCTAATCCAGGGGGCCCCTGGGTGACTTGGCTAGTGAAGCGTCCAACTCTTGCTTTTGATTCAGGTCATGATCCCTCGGTGGAGAAACAGAATGGCATGTCAGGTTTAGCACTCAGTGCTGAGCTGATTCTCTCCCTCTTCCCCCTCCCACCTTGTGCACATGGCCGTGCTCTATTTCTTCAAGATAAATAAATAAAATTAAAAAAAAAAAAAAAAAGAATAATGGTCTAGTCTGTAAATGTGATGCTTTTGTGAAACTACGGGGCTGAATTCTGTGAACGTTTTTAAGGATTTAAAAATATTTATCCATGAATATCAAATATGTCATGACTCATTAAAAAGTGCTTTGGGTTGACAGGACAAAGAGAATAATGTATTCATTTGTTTTAAAAAACTAAATCAAATGAAGGCCGAAGTTGAAAAAGGCAAAACTCTTTTTACTAAATCCCATGAAATCCAGTTATCTATTAATGTGATAACTTAAGACACTGTTTCAGGCAAGGATATGAACAACTACATAAAGGAGGAAGTTAATACTTGAGCTTTCATAATAAATGTGCTACTATGAGCCTCTATAACACTTCTCTATTTAATAAAATATAATTTAAACTCAAGGTCTTTGTAACCATTTGAGATGCTGAATAAACATTTAATGAAAAGTCAAGTACAATGAATCAATCAATGAAATATCAAATATACTGCCATCCAAATAAATGGACTGAGTCTCTTCCTTTCATAAATCTGAAACTCCTACTGCATCACTGCAAATCTAATGTATTACTTCCACTAAAATTTTTAAGACTGTTATTTATTTAGAGAGAGAGTGAGTGGACTGGAGGCAAAGGGAGACACGGCAGGGGGTGGGGGTGGGGTCTGAAGAAGACTGCTGCTGGGCACAGACTGACCCAGTGCTTCATCTTAAGACCCTGAGATCATGACCTGAGCTGAAACCAAGAGTTGGATACTCAACAGACTGAGCCACAATGGTTTTCAAAATCTCCAAGTTTTTTTTTTTGGTTTTTTTTTTTTTTAGATTTTATTTACTTATCTGACAGAGAGAGACATAGCTAGCGAGAGAGGGAACACAAGCAGGGGGAGTGGGAGAGGAAGAAGCAGGCTCCCAGGGAAGCATGGAGCCTGATGTGGGGCTTGATCCCAGCACCCTGGGATCACGCCCTGGGCTGAAGGTAGCTGCTTAACCACTGAGCCACCCAGGTGCCCCTCAAAATCTCCATGTTTTTAATCTACTTGTAAAAGACAGTAGTTAGGATAAATTTTAATTTATCTCTTCTTCAGAATTAAAAAAAATTAGTTTTATATGGACAGCTGCAATTAACTAGTCCACAGACTATGAATGACATCTTCGTTTTTAAGCATCCCGGGTAAAGAATGTTCTCTGAATTTATTCACCCAGGTCTGTGTGTGTGTGTGTGTGTGTGTGTGTGACAGTACTTTTTTTTTTTTTAAGATTTATTTATTTGAGAGAGAGCAAGAGACCACAAGCAGGGGGAGCAGCAGAGGCAGAGGGAGAAGCAGACTCCCCACTGAGCTGGGAGCCCAACCTGGAGCTTGATCCCAGGACACTGGGAAGGTAGACACTTCACTGACTCAGCTCCCCAGGTGCCTCACTGGTACTTTTTTTTTTTATTATTAAGGCAATCAGTGCAGCAAATACTTGAGACTTCGCAAACACTTGGCTTCCAATACATGATAATATCATCTTGACCTTGCTAGACCTGATTAAATTCAAGTCCAACTAAAAGGGAAGCCCTCTGTTAATTAAGAACAACCCTGCGCAGTCTTTTGCTTTTTAATTCTTTAACCAACCTATCAGAAATACGGCAAAGCACTTACAAAACTCCAGAAACGGTTTTGAAAATATAAGTAACTGTATAAAAATACATACTTGAAAGCAGTGAAAATAAATAGCAGCAGTTAAATACAGGGAAAATACTGTGATTTACTTGTAAAGAAAGCAGGAAATTATTATTCAGGAAATTCTATTAGCTTTATTAACTTCTCCTGAGCAAAAGAGTCTAAGTACCTTTCCCTCCAAAGGTACTACTAGCTTTAATACTTTATGATTCTATTTTACCTTTATTTACTAAACTGTAATACTACTATAAAAACTTGTTTTACCTATACAAATCTTTTTTTATAAAAAGGTAAATGTGCTTAGTAAATAATATAATAAAATGATGAAAAACCAAAGGTAAGCCAACTTTTCAATATTACTTTAAAAACAAAAATAATGGAATTATCCTGTAACTAACTCATGGTGAAGGGAAAAAAAATAAGAAAAAATGAGTAAAGAAGCATTCCTATACCTGGGAACAACTGTAATCTAGTATTTTTATGTGGGCACTGAGGGCTAAGTCCATGATGTCTACCGGCACATCATCACTATGGGCCAGATTCCAAAGCAGGTTCAAAACTTTGTGTGCCATCACACCATCTTTATCATCTTCTGCAAGACGACGAATCAGCTCCAGCAACTTCTCACGTTGCTTTTTACTTGCATTTGTCCAACTTGCCTAAAAAAAAGTGTAAATTAGGTAAACATCACAATTTATATACCCGTTTATATTAAGTCATTACTATTTTAATTACATGGTTTTCAATAAACAACACTGAACTCATCACAGCCATACACACAAACCAACAGCGCACTTTAACTGAGCACTTAATTAACCATGTGCCATTTGGAAAAACAGTATTCACGGGACAGAATAAAGAAAAAGAAAAAGATCCTCTATTTACAAATAACTCTATCACTAATGACTTTAAAATTCCGTATTAGAAATCAAAAACACCAGATACAAAGCATGTTAAGAAGTCCCAAAATTCAAAAACAAAAAACAAACAACTCAACTGAAAAATGGGCAAAAGACTTAAATAGACATTTTTCTAAAGAAGATACATAAATGGTCCATCAGCACATGAAAAGTTGCTCAACATTCACTGATTATTAGGGAAATGTAAATTACAATGAAACAGCACCTCACACCCATCAGCATGGTTATCAAAGATACAAAAAATATCAAGTGTTGGTGAAGATGTGGAGAGATTGCAATTGTTGTGCATTCTTGGTGACAAAGTAAAATGATACAGTCACTGTAGAAACAGTAGAGCAATTCCTCAAAAAATTAAAAGTGAAAATACCACAATTCCAGTTGTAGGTATGTACATACCCAAAAGAACTGAAAGCAGTCTCAAAGAGGTACACTTGTGTTCATAGCAGGATTTTTATTCACAATAGCTAAAATGTGGAAGCAAACCAAATTGTCAATCAATGAAAAAAATGGATAAACAAAAGGTGGCATATCCATACAATGGAATGTTATTCACTTAAAAAGAAAGAAAATTCTGAAACATGTTACAATATGAATGAAACTCAAGTACAGTATAGTTAGTGAAATATGTCAGTCACTAAAAGGTAACAAATACCGTATGATTTCACTTATATGAGGTATCAGAGCAGTGAAAATCATATAGACAGAAAGCAGAAAGATGGCTGCCAGAGGCTTCAGAGACTGGGAATGAGTTGTTATTGCCTAATGGGTACAGAGTATCAGTTTTTTAAGGAAAAAAAGAGCTCCAGAGACATACTGAATGCTGGTCATAGCTGCACAGCATTACTACCATATTTAATACCAACGAGCATACACTTAAAAATAGTTAAGATGGTAAATTTTATGTTGTGTATTTCAGCACAATAAAAAAAGGGGAAAAATTTACTTTTTATTTTTTGAAAAATTTTATAGGTGTCAACGGTGAGACACAGACTTACTAAAGATACTCAAACAGCCATACAAAGAGGTATTTCAATACACTACAGAAAAATAAAGACAAAAACTTGAAAAATATAGAACATTCCTCAGGGCAGCTAGAAAATTAAGAAAGAAAGAAAAAACAGAGGGCATGCCTGAGTGGCTTAGTTGGTTAAGCAACTGCCTTTGGCTTGGGTCATGATCCTGTAGTCCCGGGATGGAGTCCTGCATTAAGTCTTGCATTTGGCTCCCTGCTGAGCAGGGAATCTGCTTCTCCCCCTGAACCCTCTCCCCTCTCATGCTTTCTCAAATAAATAAAGTAAATCAAAAAGAAAAAAATGAAAAACAGAAGAGAACAAATGCTATATAAAATAGCAGTCTTAAATGTTAACATATCAAAAATCACATTAAATATAAATGGTTTAGACATCCCAGTGATATGGCTTAGCTTCAGAGGAACTACTAATATTCTAAGATATAAAGTAGGCAGCGTGGAAGTAAAAAAAATGCAAAAAGATATACAAACACTAAAGAAGAGCAGAAGTGGCCACAATAACACCACATAAAATAGATTTTAGAGACAGTATGTAACATAATATATCGAGTAATGTAACATTATATATTAAGTAAACAAATATGTGTATGACACAAAGCATGTGAAACAATATGTGACAAAATTCAAATGTGGAATAGGCAAATTCATAACTATAAGAAGAGACATCAACACCCATCTTTAAACAATTGACAGAACTAGACAGAAAATCAGCAAAATATTAAACTCACCAAAAAACATCAAAGACGGATTTAATTCACAATTATAGAACCACTCTATCCAGCTGCAGCGGAATACACCTTCTTTTCAAAATAACCACAAAAAAATCCCAAGACAACATAAACACAATGGAATATTATTCAGCCATAAAAAACAGTGAAATCTTGCCACCTGTAACAACATGGATAGAGCTAGACTGTATATGCTAAGCAAAATAAGTCTGAGAAAGGTATCATATGAATTCCCCCCATATGCTGAGTTTAAGAAATAAAATGAATGATCATAGGGGAAAAAAGAGAGGAAAATCAATCTTGACTCTAGAGATGGTTACCAGAGGAGAGGTGGTTGAAGGGGTTAAACAGGTGATGGCTATTAAGGAGGTACTTGTTATGATGAGCTCCAGGTGTTGTACAATAGTGTTGAACCACTATATTATACAATAAAAACTAATGTAACACTGCATGCTAACTACACTGTAATTAAAATAAAAACTTAATAAAAGGCAATAAAAGATATATATATATATATTAGAAAAGGCCATTTTCTGGCCCAAAAAACATCAACAAATCTGTTGGTGGAAATCAGACTAAGTATGTCTCCAGCCACAATGGAATCAAACCTAACTATAACCTGGTAACAGGTAAAGATGACAGAAAAGTATCCTAGCACTTGGAAACTAAACAACATAGTTTTATGTTGTTGAAGAGATAGTTAAGAGATTGAAATGAAATCACGTATTTTGAAGTTTACATAAAATATATGCAATAAGCACTGGTTATAGCACTAAATGCACAGATCAAAAAATAGGGAAAGCTTAAATGAGTAATTCAAACTATTTTAATTACCTAGAAAAAGAGCAAAAATAAAGTCTGAGGCAAAAAGTAGGAAGAAAATACAAACAACAATAACAACAAGCAATAAAACCTAACAACCGAAAACAGAAACATAACAGAAAAAATTAAAGAACTGGTTCTTTTGAAAGATCAATAATCCAACAAATTTCTAGCACAGCACACAAGGGAAAAACCAGAATGCACAAACTACCAGAACCAAGAATAAAACAGGGTTCTTACTGTAGACATTAAAAGATAGAGAATACCAAAAACAACTTTATGCACAATAACTTTGAAAAATTACAGGAAATGACCACATCACTAAAAAACACAAATTACTACAATTCAGCCAACAAAGACAATTTAAATAGAATACAGTGACTAGGAAATTAAATTCATGATTTAAAAACTCTCGGAAACAAAAATCACCAGACCCAGATGACTTCACAAAAAATCACACCTAACACTTAAGTAACACTAATATGTAATTTTTTCTTCCAGAAAAAAGAAAAACACACAAAACTTATTTATGAAGCAAAATATATCCTGATAAATACAAAAGAAACAAAACTACAGACCATATCTCCCGCATGAATATAGTGTGAAATTCCTGAACATAGTATTAGTAAATAAAATTCAGCAATATATAAGAAAATACACATCAAGTGCAGTGTACCCGAGGATGCAACAATTGAAAATAACAATGTAACCTATCACATTTAACAGGTAAAGAATAAAAATGGTATACTCATATCAATGTCAAAACATCTCACAAAATTCAACTCCATTCATAAAAAAAAAAAAAAAAGAAAAATCAGAAAATAGGAATGGAGGGGAACTTTCATAACCTGATAAAGGGCAGCTATAAAAAATATACAGTTAACATTATTCTCAACAGTAAAACACTGACTCATTTCTCTCCCTAACACAATGATGTCCGCTCTAGCTATTTCTATTTAATACTAGCTAGAACTATGTGGTATTGGCCAAATGATGGACAAATGGAACAGAGAACCTAGAAACAGATTCATATAACTATGTCTAACTGTGGTGCCTGAAACAGTTAGTAGAGCATATGAGACCCTTGATTTCAAGCTAGTGAGTTCAAGCCCCATGTTGGGTGCAATTAACAAAATTAGTATGTCTCATATTGGACAAAGATGCAACAGTGAACAAATGCAGGCAAAATAAAAGACCACCTTTCACTAAATGGTACTAGAACACTGGACATACGCAGCAACAAAAACAAAAACTAGAAACTTACCCTGCAATCCAAGTTCTACATGCAAACAAAGGATCATATGTAACTGCAAAATTAGAAAACTTCCTCAAAAAAAGAATATAGGAGAAATTCTTTGGGATTTACAGACAGGCAACAAGTTCTCAGTCCTGACACCAAAAGTGTGACACATACAGGAAATAAACTGGACTTCATTAAAATTAAGAACTTTGTTGGTCAAACTAGGACGAAGAAAAGACAATCTAAAGACTGGGAGAAAATATATGCATACCAGATATCTAACGAACAACTAGCATGTGGAATATACAAAGAACTCTGTAGGGACACCCGGGTGGCTCAGTGGGTTAAGTGTCTGCTTTTGGGTCAGGTCATTATCCCAGGGTCCTGGGATTGAGTCCCACATCAAGCTCCTTGCTCAACGGGGAACCTTCTTCTCCCCCTACTCCTCCTCTGCTTGTGTTCTCTCTCTCAGACCAAAAAAAAAAAAACAAACAAAAAAAACAAACAAAACCACAAAAAACAAAAACCTCTGTAAATTCAATAATTAAAGGACAAACAACCCACCTAGAAAATAGACAAAAGGCACAAACAGATATTTCACCATTTCAAGGCAAATGAGCACATGAAATATGTCCAATATAACCGTCATTAATCAAACATAAACTAAAACCATAACTAAAGTTTAATGTACACCTATCAGAATTAAAAAATAATAAATACACCAAACTCTGAGAAGGATGTTAAAAATATGGATTACTCATAATTGTGGGTGGGAATATAAAATATTATAATCACTCTGGAAAACAGTTTGGCAGTTTCTTAAAAGCCTGAAAATATCCTCAATAAATTACAAAGAAATCCAGCAACATGTAAAGAATTTACACAAATTAAAGAATTATATATAAAAGAATTATACATCAGAGTAAGTGGGATTTATTACAGAAGTGGAAGACTATTTGAACATTCAAATATCAGTCAATGCAACATAGGACAAAAAGCCCATAATCTCACTAGATGTAGGGAAGGCAAATGACAAAATCCAACAGCCTTTCATAACTAAAATACTCAAAAAATGAGGAATAGAAGTGAATTTCTTCAAGCCAATAAAGGGCAATAAGTAAAACCTGACAACTTATATCATACTTAATGATGAAACGACTTCAAGTTTTCCACTCAACATCGAGAATATCCACTTTCACCATATCCTTCCACCTTATGCTATATGTTTAGTTAGTTAGGGCTATTAATAAACAAGGGTGTCAAAAAAAAAAAAAAAAGATCATGAAATTGAGAAGAAGTAAAACTATTTCTAGTTGCAAATCATAAGATCTTGTACATAGAAAATCTAAGAACTCCATTAATAAATAAATAAATAAATAAATATTTTATAAATATATAATAATAATTATATATTTATAAAGATCTTGTACATAGAAAATCTAAGAACTCTATTAATAAAATAAATAAATAAATAAATAAATAAATATATATATACACACACACACACACACACACAACAAGTAATAGATATGATAGGTTTTCAGGACACAAAGTAAATTTCAAACGCCTAACTGTATTTCTAGATATTAGATGTGTTTTTCTACATATTAGATAAGAACAATCCCAACATAAAGAAAACACTTCCACTCAGAATAACATCAAAAACAGCATACTGCTTTGGTATAAATTTAACAAAAATGCAATGAATATGGGGGGGGGGAACACTGCTGAAATTAAAGGGAATTGAAATAATGGGAGGACAGCTCCAAAAAAACTGAAAGATATTCCAGATCCATGGACTGCAAGACTAATCTTTTTTTTTTTTTATTAAAGATTTTTTTTTATTTATTTGACAGAGAGACAGCCAGCAAGAGAGGGAACACAGGCAGGGGGAGTGGGAGAGAAAGAAGCAGGCTCCCAGTGGAGGAGCCTGATGTGGGGCTCGATCCCAGGACTCTGGGATCACGCCCTGAGCTGAAGGCAGACGCTTAACAACCTCCCTACCCAGGCACCCCTGCAAGACTAATACTGATAGCAGAACAATACTATACAAATTAACCTACAAATGCCCTACAATCTTTATCAAAATCTCACCTAACTTCTTTGCAGATATTGACAACTGTACTCTAAAATTCATAACGGAAGTCAAATGACTTCAACAGCCAAAGCAATTTTCCTAAAAAGGCAAAAGTGAAGGACTTATATTTCATAACTAGAAAAATTTCTGCAAAGTTACAGTAATCACTGTTAATACTAGCATAATGACACACAGATTAAAAGAATACAACTCAGCGCACAGAAATAAAACCCTTATGTGATTCTGACAATTATAAGAACTGATTTTAGACAACAATGTCAGGACAGCTGAATAAAAAGAACAGTCTTTTAAACAAATGTTGCTGGGACAAGTGAATATTATGTAAAGAATGAACTGGAACTCTACCTCATACCACTTGCAAAAAATTAACTGAAAATGGAATGTACAACTAGATATGTGCTTATATACCTATACCTAAACTGTACATATAGGTATACTCTTATACTTGGAAGAAAACATTTTAAAAAAAATCTTTGACACTGTACATTAGGCAGTAATTTCTAAAATATGAAACCAAAGCCCAAATTATCAATAAAATGAATAAATACATTATCTGACCTCACAAAATTAAAAAACTTTTACTCAGAATAGGTAAATCTTTGTAGACAGAAAGATCGATTGCTGGTTTCCAGGATGCAGGAAAGAAGGGTAGAATGAGAAATGACTGGAGTGACGAAAATGTTTTGCAACGTGATAAAAATATGAGCTGTAAAACACTGGATGTACTACATTCCACTCCACTACACATTTTTAAATGGTTTATTTTATGTATGTCAAATTCACCTGAACAAAAAAAAATTTTAACTTTACAAAAAAGAACACCATCAAGAAAGATAAAACACAATCTATCAAGGAGAAAATATTTGCAAAACATAATTTGATAAGGGACTTGTATAATTTGTATACATAAAAAATTAAGACATATAAATAAAGAATCTGAACTGGAATTTCTTCAAAGATGATATATAAATGGTCATTAAACACAAATATGTTTATAATCATTACCCAATAAGAACATGCAAATCAAAACCACAATGAAATACTACTTCAACTCCACTAGGATGGCTAAAATCAGAAAGAAAGACAACAACTGACAAGGATGAGAAGAAACTGCAACTCTCATACATTGGTGGGAATATAAAAAGATACAACTACTTTGGAAAACAGCTTGGTAATTCCTCAAAATGTTACACTTTAAATTAACATGTGAACTAGCAATTCCACTCTCAGTACATAACCAAGAGAACTGATGATAATATATCCAAACAAGAATCTATACACTAGTGTTCTCAGCAGTATTATTCGTAATAGCCAAAAGTGAAAAATACCCAAATGTTCATCAATTGATGAATAAATGTGTTGTATCTATACAACAAAACATTATTTGGTAATATAAATGAACACATGTCCAAACAAACTTATACATGAATTTTCAGAGCAACAGCATTAATACTAAACCAAAAGTGGAAACAACCCGAATGTTCATTAACTGATTGATAAATGAATAAAACTGATATATCCACATTACTGAATATGACTTGTCAAAAAATATAATACACAATACAGCATAAATGACATTTGATACCATTATGCTTACTGAATGAAGGAAGTCAAAACAGGCTACGTATTTAGATAATGTCCTGAATAGGAAAATCCATAAAACAGAGAGGTAAAGGCAGAAGCTGGAAGGAGGGCAGAATAAGAACCGATGTTTATTTCAGGATAATGACAACATCCTGAAATTAGGTAGTTGTGGTGATACCATAATTTTGTGAATATACTGAAGCACACTGAATCATACTCTTTAGTGTGCACCTCTCAGTTTGTGAATATCTTTATAAAATGGCTTTGTAAAGAAGTAAACTAAACAGACTAAACTAAATATGCAACTATTATGCAACACAGCAACTGCAATCTCAAGAAACAGACTTCACAAAAAAGTCTGCACACCAATGTTCATATCAGCAGCTTTATTTTTAAAAACTCTAAATTAGAAAAACCTCATACATCCATTTATGGGTGAGTAGTTAAATAAATGATAAGTAGTTAAAAGTTATATCATGAGTACTACTTAGGAATAACAGAAACAATCTACAGATACATAAACAACTGTATGAGCCTGCAGAGAGTTATGTTGAGAGGGAAAAAATCCTCAATGGCTATATATTATAAGATTTCATTTATTTAACAATCTCAAAATGACAAAGTGTAGAAATAGACACTAGACTAGCAGTTGCCAAGGGTTACAGAGAAAGCAGGGGCAAGACAGAACTGCTGTGGCCTTAAAAGGACTAATGAAGAATCCATGTGGTGATGGAAATAGAACTTAAATTGTGAATGTCAATATCTTAATACTGTACTTCTGCAAGATGTTTCCAGAAGAAAACTCTGAAGAACGTATGAAATCTGCATTATTTATTAAACTATATGTGAAATTTAATTTTCTCAAAGTAAGGAACTTAATTTATAAAATAAAAATAAAAGTGTTCTTCTAGGCCAGTTAATACAACACAGGGGAAGTTCTATATATTCTTTCCCTTGTATCAGTAATTACTAGAAGATAAGGAACTGCTAGTTGCCTAAATATCCAATATTGGAGAAAATAATAATAGCTCTTAATGGGGATATTATACAATTTAAAATGATAAATATGGAAAAATGAAATGATAAAAATGGGACTTCTAGGAAGACAACTTTAGTGCTTGCTTCCAAAGTGTTCTAGCTCCTACAAAATTCCTTCTGAAATTATGAAAGGAAAACAAAAACTACCAATGATTTTGGGAAATGATTATAATCATGTATATCACAAGAACAAAATAAAGGTGACAACAACAGAATCAAAGAGGACTAAAACACACCAACCAATCGTACAGTTAGGATCATATTTGATTCCTCATTTAAAGTACTAATAAAACCATGAGAAATTATTTTTTAGTCAGTATGGTCAAGGACTGAGCAATCAGATGTACAAAATACTTAGGAATGAATAAAAAAAAAAAAAAAGGAACAAAGGGCACCTGGGTGGCTCAGCTGGTTAAGCATCTGACTCTCCATTTCACTTGAGGTCATGATCCAGGATTGTGGGACTAACCCCATGCTAAGTGTGGAACTTGCTTAAGATTCTCTCTCCCTCCTCCTATATTCCCCCCCCACATTCTCTCTCTCCAAAAAAAAAAAAAAAAAAAAAAAAAAGGAACAACAATCAAATAGGAAAAATAAACAGGTAAAAGATATTAACCTCTCATTGGAAAGGAGTATACAAATAGTTCAAAAACAGGTAAAAAAAAATTCAATGTCATTATAATCATTAAGAATATGAAAAACAATAACACAATAAGAAAGAATTTCAAACCATGAGGATTGTTATGAATTAACAATTCTGACAAAAAATGTTGTCAAGGACTGGAAATTAGTAGAATCTGGTAGACAAAGACTTAAAAGAATTCAAATATTTATAGACCACCAATAAAATAAAGCAAACCTAACTAAGGAGGAACATTTAGAGAGAACAAGGATCATTTAGTTACAACCCACAAAGAACTGTTAAGTGACCTACACTTCATGTGTTAAGTGTTCTTAGTGAAACTTTTTTTGGAAAGACCTTTCAAGTCACAATAAATTATAGCATACAACATCTCAAAATATACAGCTTTTAACTGAATAAAAGACATCCAGTAAACACCTGATTAGTCAAAAGGGCTATGCACAAATGATAAAATTTTTATTATGATTATAGTTAAAGAATCTTACCAATATTAGAAATAAAAACAGGAAAAATTGATACCACTCCATCTTTCTGTCACTATGGCTATTACAGATACATCACCATTTCAGAAGTTCTCTCTTAAACAAATTTTTATAGTATCTACAATAATTCCCCAGTATTGATTTCCTTCCCTGCCTTTGATATATTCAATGGATTAAAAAAAATATACAAAAAATTTCATCACATTACTAAAATTCCCCCATTTGCTGAATTCCTCTAATATATTAATTTTCACTGTTGTGTAGCATTCCATCACTAGTTTGTCACACACTACGTATTTTTCCTGTTACTATTCATAGACACTTGGTTTTTTCCAGTTCAGGTTTAATACAAATAAATTGCTACAGAGTTTTTTTTTTTTTCCTTTGATAAAGATATATTTAAGTAATCTCTATACCAAACATGGGGCTCAAATTTACTGAGATCAATAGCTGCCTGCTCTACCAAATGATGTAGCCAGGCACCCTGCTACAGATTTCTAACAAGTATCCTGATACACATATGATGAATTTCTTCAGGGAACACAATATCACAGAACACAAAACATACATTTTGAAAGATGATGTCAAAACAGTTTTCTCATTTATTGTTACGAACTAAAGTTACCAACAGCAATGCAAATTACTTTCAACAAGAAATCTTGTGATTCTAATGACTACTCGAATAATCATTTATGAACAATGGCATATGATTTTATCTTCCTAATCTACAAATTCTCCAACCAAGTTTGCCAACTACAGAGACTGAATATAAAAAAAGTGCCCACTTAGATTAATGCAGATAGGATGTCAGAGACTCTTAAGAGTTCTTTCTGAATCTCACTTCTATGTTTTATATATGTTATCCCACAGACCTACTGCAGTGTAGTGTATTCTTTCATCTCTATATTTATAATTATAAACATCTATTTATTATAGCAAATAACACTCTCCTGCATTTCCAAATACAAAAGTATGCAAAAATAAAAGTTGCTAGAGGACGTTAAACTGAAATAACCTGAGTGAAAAATACGATTATTCTGTGATGGAAATTACAACTATAATAAAAACTAATGTTAAATTCTGACTAGAATATGCAACAACCAATTCTTCATGAAAGATTCTTTGGTGAAATTTGTTAGTATATATTGGCTAAACACAAATATATGTAATTAGTTAATTCTACTTAAGATGAGATGGTACTACTTTAGTATTTGAATTCTTACCTTAAAGCAATCAAAAAGATGATCAAGTTGTTCAGGAGAAAAATCCCAAGCCAACTTTGCCAGCAGATCATGTACATTCTTCACAATGGCTTCATGTTTCCCTGCCTGTTAAAAAACAGTATGAAATATATCCAAGTAAACAAAAATAATCACAGTATACTTAAGTTTAAATAAAGAAATGAACTAAGTAAGTGGAACTACTGTGTCCACTTTCATTAGTAAATAAAATATTTCCACATGCTTTGTCCGAGGTTCTGGGAAAACTGTTAATGTTTTAAATGCTTTAGAGCTCCCACTTGTATCACTTTATACTCAATTTCTTGATATAAATGGTAATGTACCCTCAAAATTCAAATGAAAATTTATTAGATATTTCTAAATAAAGAGGAAAAAAAGGCAAAATAGTGGATTATCTCAAAACTGAATACTAGTACTCAATAATGGGAAGACTGAATATTTTGTTAATTTTTCTTTAAAAATGTGGGCTGAGACTTATGAAAAAGAAAGGAGAAAGGATCCGAATAAATAAAATCACGAATGAAAGAGAGATCAACACAAACACCGAAGAAATACAATTACAAGAACACATTAAGAGTAACTATATGCCAACAAATTAGACAATCTGAAGGAATGGATGCATTCCTAGAGACATATAAACTACCAAAACTGAACCAAAGAAACAGAAAACCTAAACAGACCCAGAACCAGCAATGAAATTTAAGCAGTAATCAAAAAACTCCCAACAAGCAAGAGCCCTGGGCCAGATGGCTTCCCAGGGGAATTCTATCAAACATTTAAAGAAAAATTAATATTATTTTTCTGAAACTGTTCCAAAAAATAGAAATGGAAGGAAAACTTCCAAACTCATTTTATGAGGCCAGCATTACCTTCAACCCAAAACCAAACACCCCACCCAAGGAGAATTACAGACCAATGAACGTATGACCTGATGAACATGGATGCAAAAACTCTCACCAAAATACCAGTCCTAGGATCCAACAGTCCATTAAAAGGACTATTCACCATGACCAGGTGGGATTTATTCCTGGGATGCAAGGTTGGTTCAACATCCACAAACCAATCAATGTGACACACCAGATTAATAAAATAAAGGACAAGAAACATACAGTACTCTCAGTTGATGCAGAAAAAGCATCTGACAAAATACAGCATCCTTTCTTGATTAAAACTCTTCACAGTGTAGGGACAGAGGGAACATACATCTATATCATAAAAACCATCTATGAAAAGCCCACAGTGAATATCATTCTCAATGGGGAAAAACTGAGAGCTTCCCCTTAAGGTCAGGAACACAGCAGGGATGTCCACTCTCACCACTGCTGTTCAACATAGTACTAGAAATCTTACCCTCAGCAATCAGACAATAAAAAGGAATAAAAGGCATCTGAACCATCAAAGAAGTCAAACTCTCACTCTCTGCAGATGATATGATACTTTATGTGGAAAACCCAAAAGACTCCACCCCAAAACTCCTAGAACTCATACAGCAATTCAGTAAAGTGGCAGGATATAAAATCAATGCACGGAAATCAGTTGTTTTTCTATACACCAACAACAAGACAGAAGAAAAAAAAATTAAGGAGTTGATCCCATTTACAGTTGCACCAAAACCATAAGATACCTAGGAATAAAGCTAGCCAAAGAGGCAAAGGATCTGTACTCAGCAAATTATAGAATACTCATGAGAGAAACTGAGGAAGACACCAAGAAATGGAAAAACGTTCCATGCTCATGAACTGGAAGAACACATATTGCGAAAATGTCTATGCTGCCTAGAGCAATTTACACATTCAACGCAATCCCTATCAAAGTACAATCAACTATTTTCACAGAACTGGTACAAATAACCCTAAAATTTGTATGGAACCAGAAAAGACCCCAAATAGCCAGGGGAATGTTGAAAAGGAAAACCAAAGCTGGGGGGCATTACAATTCCAGACTTCAAGGTCTATAACAAAGCTGTAATCAAGAGAGTATGGTCCTGGCACAAAAACAGACACAGAGATCAATGGAACAGAACAGAGAACTCAGAAATGGACTCTCAACTCTATGGTCAACTAATTTTCAACAAAGCAGGAAAGAATATCCAATGGAAAAAGGACAGTCTCTTCAATAAATGGTGTTGGAAAAATTGGACAACCACATCCAGAAGAATGAATTCGGACCATTTCCTTATACCATACACAAAAATAGACACAAATGGATGAAAAACCTAAACGTGAGATAGAAATCCATCAAAATCCTTGAGGAGAACATAGGCAGCAACCTCTTCCACCTTGCCGCAGCAACTTCTTGCAAGACACGTCTCCAAAAGCAAGGGAAGCAAGGGCAAAACTGAACTGTTGGAGTTTATCAAGATAAAAAGCTTTTGCACAGCAAAGGAAAACAGTCAACAAAATCAAAAGACAACCAACAGAATGGGAGAAGATATATGCAAATGACATATCAGATAAAGGGCTGGTATCCAAAATCTTTAAAGAACTTATCAAATCCCCACACCCAAAGAACAAATAATCCAAATAAGAAATGGGCAGAAGACATGAACAGACTTTTCTGCAAAGACGACATCTAAATGGCCAACAGACTCATGAAAAAGTGCTCAATATCACTCGGCATCAGGGAAGTACAAATCAAAACCACAATGAGATACTGCCTCACACCAGTCAGAATAGCTAAAATTAACAAGTCAGGAAACAACAAATGTTGGAGAGAATGTGGAGAAATGGGAACCCTCTTACACTGTTGGTGGGAATGCAAGCTGGTGCAGCCACTCTGGAAAACAGGATGGAGGTTCCTAAAAAAGTTAAAAACTAGAGCACCGTATGACCCAGCAATTGCACTACTGGGTATTTACCCCAAAGATATAAATGTAGTGATCTGAAGGGGCACCTGCACCCCAATGTTCATAGCAGCAATGTCCACAATAGCCAAATTATGGAAAGAGCCCAGGTATCCATCAACAGATGAATGAGAAGATGTGGTGTACATACACAATGGAATATTACTCAGCCATCAAAAAGAATGAAATCCTGCCATTTGCAATGATGTGGATGGGACTAGAGGGTATTATGCGAAGTGAAATAAATCAATCAGAGAAAGATAATTATATATGATCTCACGGATATGTGGAATTTGAGAAACAAAACAGACGATCATATGGGGAGAGAGGAATAAATGAAAAAAGAAGAAACCAGAGAGGGAGGCAAACCATAAGCAACTCTTAATCTCAGGAAACAAACTGAGGGTTGCTGGAGTGGAGGGGGGTGGAAGGGATGGGGTGTCTGGGTGATGGACACTGGGCAGGGTATGTGTTGTGCAGAGCGCTGTGTATTGTGTAAGACTGATGAATCACAGACCTGTATCCCTGAAACAAATAATACAGTATACGCTAATAATAAAAAAATAAATAAAAAAGAAATAAAAAGGGTGGGCTGGGTAGGACTTTGTAATCCTCCCAAATTATTCATTAAAAAAAATATTATTTTTCTAACATATGTTTCTTTGTACAATTACAAGAAAAAAACCCCAAATTCATTATTCTTGTAGAAGTAATATATATAACTGTTGTGTAATTTATGATTTACATCTGCAAAGGGTGTCAAGATCAGGATAACTTGTTTTTTTATTTAAAAATATTTTTAACAGGGGAGCCTGGGTGGCTTAGTCATTAAGTGTCTGCCTTTGGTTCAGGGCGTGATCCCGGTCTTCTGGGATCGAGTCCCACATTGGGGTCCTCTGTTGGGAGCCTGCTTCTTCCTCTCCCACTCCCCCTGCTTGTGTTCCCTCTCTCGCTGGCTGTCTCTCTCTCTGTCAAATAAATAAATAAAATCTTAAAAAAAAAAATCGCTTAACGACTGCGCCACCCAGGCGCCCCTAAAAAAAAAAAATTCTTAACAGAATTCTGTGTATATCAAGAAAAGTCCAACTTAAAAAGAAGTTAATACAAAGTCATATGCCAACACCTAGTAACTACCATAAATTTAATTTTAGTATCTTTCCTATAAAATAGCTACCATCTTAAATTCCTTACCTGTGCTGCCCAGATGTTATCAAGATCCTGTAATGTAAGAGCTTTTTCTTTAATCACAAAACGAAGAATCTTCTCTAGCTTTTCTACATATTGAGGTTGATGAAGACTATCTCGCAAGACTATGGATAAGATATTGTTCTGTTGTATCCATTCCTAAATGTAATATAAAAACTTGTTTCAAGCAGAAGCTAAGATTATGGCGGGCAAAGTTACAATTATGAGATAAATAAGTACTGGGAATGTAAATGCACAACATGGTACCTATATTCAACACTGCTGTATGATATACAGACACTATATATATATATATATTTTTTTTTTTTTTTTGAAGATTTTATTTGAGAGAGAGGGAGAGCATGAGTGGGGGGAGGGGCAGAGGGAGAGGAAGAAGCAGACTTGGTGCCCAGCAGGGAGCCCAACCCTGATTCTGGGAATCTGGGATTAGCACCTGAGCTAAAGGCAGATGCTTAATTGAATGAGCCACCCAGGCGCCCCAGACAGTATATTCTAAGAGTTCTCACAACAAGGAAAAATATCTTTTCTTTAAAAAAAAATCTATACAAGATGATAGGTGCTAACTAAATATATTGTGGTAATTATTTGACAACACAGGTTTGAACTGTATTGAGTCCATGTATGCACACTTATTTCGCCTTCCTTATGATTTACTTAATATTTTTTCTTGATTAGTTTATTGTAAGAACATGTATGATGTAATACATATATAAAATATTTGCTAATTGGGGCACCTGGGTAGCACAGCGGTTAAGCATCTGCCTTCGGCTCAGGGCGTGATCCCGGCGTTATGGGATCGAGCCCCTCATCAGGCTCTTCAGCTATGAGCCTGCTTCTTCCTCTCCCACTCCCCCTGCTTGTGTTCCCTCTCTCGCTGGCTGTCTCAATCTCTGTCAAATAAATAAATAAAATCTTAAAAAAATTTTTTTTTGTTAATTGACTTTTGTCATCAATGAGGCTTTTAGTTAAGCTTTTGGTGTATCAAGTTGAATGAGGATTTTCAATTATGCAGGGAGTCAATGCCCATAATCCCCACACTGTTTAAAGGTCAACTGCAGGGGCGCCCGGGGTGGGGGCTCAGATGGTTAAGCATCTGCCTTTGGCTCAGGTCAGGATCCCAGGGTCCTAGGACCGAGTCCTGCGCATCAGGCTCCTTGCTCAGTGGGGAGTCTGCTTCTCCCTCTGCTTGCCACTCCCCCTGCTTGTGCTCACTCTCTGTCTAGAAAAGAAATGAAATATTTTTTAAAAAATTAAGTTTTAAAGATCATGATACAACACTAAATCAGAGGATTTTATTCCTTTAATTATAAGCCTCACTTTAGAACCTGAAACTGAACTGAGTTTCCATAATGCCAATTCATTCACTAGATTCCAGATCTACCCATTTTCTGATAGCATTTCAGCCATAGTTTGGTAAACTATAACTGCATCATTTATACCTGTATACAACGGTGGTAAACTTACCAAAGAGACAATAACAGGTTAGGTTAATAGGAAGTGATAGGTTAACTTATTAACAAATCATTTCTTAGTACCATTATAAAAAGTTTTAAGATTTAATAGTCATGAATTGATGTCTCAATTTCAGAGTTACTTTTTGTCATGTTGTTTCTAACACAAATTGGTGCTAATCTAGTCTTCCTTAAGCAGATTCTTATTCATAAAAAAGAATCAAAGGGGCTTACTGCCATTCGCTCAGCTGTCAGCCACTCTTCCTCCTCAGGATTACCATGCCGATGAGTATAATATGATACACTGGATATCACTTTGTTAATTTCATTCAGTGCATTCATCTTTCCATTAAAAGAAGAAATTTGCAACAATCTGCAAGAGAAATTTTGATTAAGTATCATTTTAAAAAGTCAAGGAAATAATTATTTAAACAGGGAAGTATCTTACCGGAGTATCATTTTCAACCTAAAAATTTCTAAAGTTTTTACAGTTTCTTCTTGTCCTGGAATTCTGGCAGCCAAATTCTTCAGAGATTTAATAATCATTGAAAGGGCGTCATTTTTTGTTTCATTCTTTGCCTCTTTTTTTAGTTCTTCATCAGTTAAATTATCTAAAAACTGTGGAACTATTTCTATAACTGGAAGAAAGTATTTTTTCACTGTATGTTGACTGAGAAACTCATAGCATTGTCCAAATGGTCTGAAATGAGGAAAATACAAAATTCCTGCTAACATCTGTATTCTTCCAACATGTACTTTTAGTTTTAACATATTGCCAATTTAAAATAAGAAAGTAGACTAGAAAACCAACTTTTAATGATTTTCAAGGCAATACAATAAGTATACTAAATATTAACTTTAAAAATATAACTTACTTAATAAGGGCTGCAATTATTTGAACACTCAATGCTGATCCATTAATAAAACGATCATGCAAAATCTGGAACCCATTCAATGTGCCAAATTTATTGATGAGATCCACTAACCAACCCTGCAACAGTCAATGCCAAGAGTTAATTCTTTCCTATAATAAAAATTTCCTAAGTTACATCTGGAATATATGCTTAAGTCAGAAGTAGGAGGTTCAATAAAATAATTAATTAAATTATCTAAAAAATAAATAATATTCGTATTATATAATCATGCATATATTTATGGAGACTTAAAATTTTTCCTATTATATTTTGTTCTTTGTATCCCTTTAGTCAGAAGCAGGACAGCTGCAGTTACAGTGTAGCTCATTGAAGCACAGCTGTTATTTATTCATGTCCCATATATCTGAACAGGAAGAAAACAAAGGTTGTATAGCCAGCTAAAAACATGTTTATATGTTACACTGTAAAATAAACATAAAAGTTACATACACATAAAAATCAACTGTATTTTTTTAAAGATTTTATTTATTTATTTGAGAGAGAGAGAGAGCACAAGTCAGGGGAAAGGCAGAGGAAGAAGCAGACTCCCTACTGTGCAGGGAGACTGACTCCGGACTTGACCCTTGGACTCTGGGATCATGACCTGAGCCAAAGGCAGATGCTAAACCACCGGAGCCACCCAGGTGCCCCTATAAAAATCAATTGTAATAATACAAATGCACAAGAAAGATCATTAAGGGATGTCTGGTGGCTCAGTTGGTTAAGCAGTTGCTTTTGGATCAGGTCATGATCCCAACATCCTAGGACAGAGTCCCATATCAGTCTCCCAGCTCAGTGAGGAGTCTACTTCTCCCTCTACCCCCTTACCCTGCTCCTGCTTGTGCTCTCCCTCTCTCAAAGAAATAAAATCTTAAAAAAAAAAAAGATAAAAAAAAGAAAGCTCATTAAATTTTCTAAAAAGCTGAGTTTTAGCAGACAGCAAACAAACAAACCCAAAACAGGTAAGAGACATTTCTACTCCCAATCAGAGGCAGAAATAAGTTCTACATTTAAAAATAGACAAAAAAGTCATTCAGGGGGCGCCTGGGTAGTTCAGTGTCTGACTCTTGATCTCAGCTCAGGTATTGGTCTTGGGGATGTGATTTCAAGCCCCGTGTTGGGGTCCATGCTGGGCGTAGAGCCTACTTAAAACACAACACAACAAAACAAAACAAGAAAACAAAACAAAAAAAATTATTCAAGACACATGGGAAATGCTAAATAATAGAAAACAGTTATAAGCAGCATACGTCTGTGTATGCTAATGCTAAATTTGATATGGGAACCTAAAGTAAATTTTAAAACCTCCAGTACATCAATTATTTAATTTCTGAATAAATTCAGTATACTATAGAGTGCCTGGGTGGTTCAGTTGGTAAGTGTCTACCTTCAGCTCAGGTCATGATCCCAAGGTCCTGGGATCGAGCCCCACATTGGGCTTCCTGCTCAGCGGGGAGTCTGCTTCTCCCTCTCCTGCTCTCCCTGCTTGTGCTCTGTCTCTCTCTCTCACAGTAAATAAAAGCTTAAAAAAAAATCTGTTTACATGGCCTGTCATAAACGTATGTTTTTGCTATTAAATACACATATACATGCAAAGTACAGTTCATGCTCTTGACTTACAACAGTTATATCATCTCTGATATCAATCTGAGTATATATCTCAAGTCACTTCAAACACTGAATAGCAAATACTGTATCTTGCTACTCAGGGAAATATAACATAAAGTTCCAATATTATCATATTCATCAACTGATCAATACATAATAAGCTTTGGTCAGGCATGAGTTTTGTGCTGGTGGCCCCTTGTACATTGTACAATGTAAATGAATCGCTATATATTAACGTATTTTTAAACAAACCCACATAAAACAAAGTTATATACTGATCATTATGTTAAAGAAAGGTTCACGTCACTAAAGCTTTGTAACAAACACAAAATAGTACTTAATTTTGAAAACCAACACACTTTTGGTGATCGAGGATCTGAGGAACGAGCAAATAGTTCATCTTCAGGCAACTGCGCATTTGTAGAAACCGATTCACAGGGACGTGTACCATTGTAGATATGGAATTTGCAATGAGGATTTAAGGCCATAGCAAGAAGATCTAAAAGTGGAAACCAGTCTTGGGACAACTTGGCCACACACAGCTCCACTAGACGATGAGTATTGTTAATAATACACCTCTGTTATACGAAAGGGGACAAGGACAAGAGAAGTTCATTTAAAAGAGGTAACATTGTAATTTCAAGCACAGAAACACAGTAATCTTGTTAATAATGCTCACTCTCCATTTTTCTATACTGGTCATCTGAATTCTGCTTAACTTCACAAATACTGTGATCAAACTGATCTATCAGTAAAAATAAATTAGTAATTAACTTACTTCATATTTGTATTGCATCTAATTTCAAAAACCAGGTGAGAAAATTACACATGAAGTAAGTACCACTGGTTGTCTATTTCTATTCTGTGTCCACAAAATAGACATGCGAATTACCATTTTCTTTCTTTAGAATTTGTACTCAGGGGGCAACAGTTCTACAACCTAAATGTTCAAAATCATGTTAATTATCCAAGATTAGGAGAGCTGTGATCTAAATATCAATTCAAAAGTTAGATAACTGCCCAAATGTCTACCTCTAACACTAAAAAGTTACATGTCAAATCAGAAAACGTTAGGATTTACGTGCCATATTCATTTGTGGGGAACATCCAAGTTATATTTTCTAGGTTGAAGTCCACAGAACAATATCATTTGCTTTATAACTCTTGATTAATTGTTATACATAAGAGTTATACATTAGAGTTCATATATATAGAACTATATATATAGTTATATATTAGAGTTCAATGATTCAAGTTAGATGTATATTTTTTCACTTTCAAAATCTCTGGTTACAAAGGTTATCTAAGAATCAATGGCAGCTTGCATCATTCTGCATTTGCCTGCACTGTCCTAGACTCAAGGTATTTCCTGACAGTAGTCAGGTTTCCTGCAGCTACTTACTTGAAGACACTACCAAACTGAGAACATTTCAGATTCTGACTTTTTTAATTACTAGTAGTTATTGTTAGTAGTTTGAATTCATACCAAAAACTTTTGGGATTACTGGTTTGTGGTTTAAATTTCCAAACTTGTAAGATTTAAATTTTCAAGCTGTAGCTTGACCCTTACAATCAATAACATGATACATTTGATGAAATGTGTAATGTGCATATAGTCACAAGCACTTGGGATTCTACTATACAGATTAAACCAAGGTTTCAGGACTCAAAACCTGACATTCATCCTAAAAGACAAGACTGTTCTTAAAAACTTTCAATTCTGTGAAATACCTATCATCAGACTTAATATGTTATTCACAATATTTTCCAAAGATAAATCCACACACATCACCAAGTAAATATGAGTCTCTAAAATAAACTAGAAGACTCACATGAATTTCAAATTTCCAGCCACTCACTGCCTCATCCATAAGAATTTTAGTGAAAGATACTGTTAACCCATCTCGAAAAAAACGCTGACATGCTTCACTTTTAACATCAAGACCTAAGAATAGATGAAAAAATTACAATAAATTTAGCATAAAGAAAACATTTCCCTGACCAATTATGTCATTTAAGATAACAAAACTGAAAGTACTTCAAGATCCATTACTAGACTTTAAAAAGTCAGTGGGTAAAAAGGGAATGAAAGCATTTCATAGCATTAAACTCTCTGAAAATACAGTTCAAAACATTAAAAAAAAATAATCATTCTGAAATTTCATTTGGCTGTAAATTCTATTTAACAACAAATTAAAAACCTAAACTCTGTCTTGTCTTCATAATTAATTAGTATTTTCATCATTTTTCACTATCTATGCATGCTTACTTCTTTTTAATTTCCTATGATTGAAGAAAAGCAGTACACTCAGCACCAAAAAGAAAACTTCTAACACTTCATAAGAAATACTAAATTTGCACAGTGTAGTTTTGTTTAGATCATGTATGTGTTGGCAGATTATTTAAACCCAGGACTGCCCTTAAAAAAACTTAAACTTTGCCTCACAGTAATCAAGATCCCAGAAAAAATGAATAGGGAAAAGCCTTTGCAAACCATATACATCCACTGATTGGCAGTGCTATTAAGCAAAGTAGCATTTCAATTTTTGTTCATTTTGTACCTTTAGGATTTACAACATGCCCAGTTCGTAAGTCCTTCAATTATACAAACGTGCAAACTAACAAAAGAAACTTGTGTGTTGAGAAACATTTGTTACCTGATAAAATATTTTCTCATTTGTGAGATTAAAAATGAAACATTCTTTAAATGACTGGCTGTAGGATAATTGTTAGATAATGAAATTATTAACACTGCCAAGAGAAACACAACACAGATTGTGTAACAGGCCTTGGAGATACCAAAGATGTTAAAAATCTGCCAAGTGAATAATCCAGAAAATAAAATGGAATTGCCTTTTTCTTTCAGCCTTCAGGGCCTTAACCAAGTAGAGAATATTACAAAAATTAGCATTTCCAACAAGAATTCAGCTGCATCTAATATTGAGTAGAAAAAAGTCATCAAAAAGTGACTGACTCCGGGGCACCTGGGTGGCACAGCAGTTAAGCGTCTGCCTTCGGCTCAGGGCGTGATCCCGGTGTTAGGGGATCGAGCCCCACATCAGGCTCCTCTGCTATGAGCCTGCTTCTTCCTCTCCCACTCCCCCTGCTTGTGTTCCCTCTCTCGCTGACTGTCTCTATCTCTGTGAAATAAATAAATAAAATCTTTAAAAAAAAAAAAAAAGTGACTGACTCCACACAAAACATTTATGTTTGAGCAATAGTGAACAATAACAGATTATCAGCTGCCAAAAAAAAGACAACCTCGTTTATCAAGATCCCCCCCAAATTTTTTTGTAAGTTTTTAAAAAGTCAAAATGCAATCTTGATATTTCATTACAAAAATATTAATTCAACAGCAATTTTCATAAAAAATAAGATTGGTGTATCTATTGATTCAGGGGCCGTTCAGTGAGTCATTCAAATGGCAAGTTTAAATAATTTTTACAAAAATTATTTGCAAATTAACATATGCTTACGTGCAAAAAAGGTCAACTGGTAAATATGGATTCATATGCCATCAAGTTAATTTTAAATTGTAAGATATGCTTTAATGTATAGTACAGATTTTTAAAAAACTATTACACTTTAGAAAACATTTTTAACTTTTAATTAACAGCCCTTTCAAAAAGATACAAACCAACAGATTCTGCTCTTTCAAATACTTACATATAAAATTCTGCATAAAATTTTAACAATCAGAGGTACTTGGTTTATCCAAAGATTTTTATGAACCTTTGCTCTAGATATAGATATAAGCGCTAACAAAAAGTTTAGTGAGATAGTGTTGTCTTAAGAATATACAGTAACTTTATAAAAGAGAAAAGTAAAAGCCTTCAAGAATATGGAAGTTTAGCATATATTATGGAAAACACAGTAACATCACTCACCTTTTTTACTAAGATCAATAGCAGCTTCTAAAAGCACTTCTAATTCCCCTTTTGGCAAAACTGGAACCACCCATCGAGGCCTAAAATTATTACAAAATTTAAAAATGCTGTTATTTGTTGAGCACAAATGCAATACTATAATTAGCTTACCTACAAAATTAATTTTACTATAAAAAGTGAAAAAACCCTGTCTATATTATACATTCACCATAAACTGAAAGAAGAGATGCGCAAATTATTTGCTTTGTGAAACTAAGAAAGAACTACTGTATTGACACACACAATTTTTTTATGCACTGTTTAACTAGAAATATAGCAATGAAGGAGAATTTAATAAGTAACTTTCACAGGTCCCTAAAACTAAAAATAGTCATTTATCAATTAAATATACCCACTGTTAACGTCAGTAGGAAAGAAAGTATTCTTTTGAGGTTCAGATATCGTAATTTTTCTTTGAATCTTCTTCACAAAGACAAGTAATGAAGAGACAAATGACTTATTTCTTTCAATTCAGCTCAACATGACATATACCAACTTTTCTTGACAATTACATGACTTAAAGAACCTTTAAGGTGGCATCATCGTATACTCTGCATCAAAAGCAATGCAGATGCCACCATACCCAGGCTAGGATTTTCCTTAGCATAATGAAAAGCTCAGTACTTGAAGAATATATTCCATTGATTAATCCACTACTTCCCCAAAAGAACTGTATTCCATCTGTCCCTAAATCCTTTACAGAAAGACAACAAAGGATACCTTTTACAAAAAAATCTGTTAGATGTAATTTGGTACTTTTTGTTTTAATTGTAGGTTATGCAAAAGCTGTCTTTTTAAAATTTCCCTGTCACTAAAGATTTAATATAACTCAGTCCTTCAGTCCTAATTTAAGTACACTTTAATAAAAATAAAAAACTACCAAACTACAATCTTTTACAACATCTGTTACAGAAATGGACGTTCTATAAGAAAGAAAAGTCATGCAACAGATACAGCAGTCAATGTACCAAAGAGAGATTATCATTACAGTCAAAAGGAGCTCCCTACCTATAGTTGTACGGATGAAACACACACATTAGGATCACAAAGCATCATTAATTTAAAATCTTTATTCATATCATCTTTCAATTCTTAAAAATTCATACCACTGCCTGCATTAACAATGAGTTATAAAGTATCTGACAATGACTTAAGTATTATAGCAATTAAAAACCAGCAAAACTACTATTCTGACACTGCAATCCACTCTTTTTCTCATTTTTTAGGAGTGGCAATGCTGATTAAAAAAAAAATCTGCTTTTCAAGTTTATTAGATCCATTAAAAAAATAAATCAAAACAACTCACCTATTGATCATGTCATCCAACTTTGCCAAGTCAGTATGTGGAAATGCAGGTTCTTCGTCTTCATGCTGTGGTGGAGCATCACCTTGACCTTGTTCATCTGGGGGAGTTACTGGGGAATTCTCATTGGAGGAGTCAGCTGATGAGGTCTTAAAAATTAAATACTCCAGACTTAAGTTTCAATGACATATATAAATACATGCAACATTTACCAATTTAGTATCAACATATGTTTAGTGAAAACATTATACTTTAAAATTTCCACATAGATCTATAAATATTTAATGAAACTGGGAACACACTTCTTATCCTTTCTGTAAACCAGTACTTTCACATTTCCTATTATTTTAAAAATTTAAGGCTTATATATAAAGAATATTTGATAAATTAATTAGCGAGTACACAGAACTGCATGAACTGAATAGGTTATAATTAGAGAACATTAGTTTTTATGTTTATTGCCAATAAAACACATATCTCTGTGGAAATGTCAGTGTAACTTCTGAGGCAAAGCCATAAAGGTTATCAAGACTTTTTTCTTCCTCTCTGTTAGAACAAGCTTTCTGAGAAAAGTTAAGTGCCATGACTTGAAGACACTTAAGTAGTTCTTGCAGAGGTCTATGTGCTGAAAAACTGAGGCATCTAATCAAAAGCCATGTCAGTGAACCACTGTGAGAATGGATTTCCAAACCCTAGTCAAGCCTTCAGATATCTGCAACCCTAGCTGAGATGCTGACCACACACATACACACACAAGTCAGAAATCACTCACGTAAGCCACTCTCAAATTCTTAAGGCACATAAGCCTTAAAAGACAAATATCCCAAATATATCAGCATTTATATTAAAAGGATTCAACATACAACTGAAACACCAACATAAAAACACAGAACATAGGCACAAGCTACATGAAGTATAGATGCTTAAATGTAAGGACATAAAAGAGAGGAAAGTAAGGGACACATTTATGGTTCAATCAGTTAAGCATCTGGCTTCAGCTGAGATCATGATCCCAGGACCTCCCTCTCCCACTGCTCTCTCTCTCAAGTTAACAAACAAATAAAATCTTAAAAAAGAGAGAGAGAGAGAGAGAGAAGTAAAAGGATAGGAGGAGACTTCTGATTTCTGGTTCAGCATATAAGGAGCTGGGGAGTTGTCACTCCTTCCTAACAAGTAATAAACTGAATCAACAACTCTTCACAGATCTAATGGAGAATTAAGGTCATGTAGCAAACTGCTGCCCAAAAAATCAGAAGAGAGATCAGAGGGACAGAGGGGGAACAAAAATTACCAACAGAAAACCATGAGCAAAAACTTGATGAAAATAAGGACTAGGATAGAAAAAGCTAAACTGTACTTGATGAATTGCTTGGAAGCTGACGTGGAAAGTCTGAGAGTTAAAAACTGCAGAATCTAAACTTAAGGGAACACTCATATTTTTGTGATTCTACCTCCAGAAATCCTATCGTGTCATCACAGACAGGATCACAGAAAATGCCCCTCATTTCCAGAAGAAAGAGATGCAAAGTAACCATTTTGAAATATGATATGGCATTCTGTTCTTCTTTATAAAAGCCTACCCTCAAGAGAAGCTACTTTACCAGCTCCTAATCTAGGTTTTTATAAGAACCAAACTAGAAGAAGGGAAATATGAAACTCTAGCCTGATACAGACTTCTGTGTGGGGGAAAGTGAAATCTTCAATTCCAGTCCTCTCTAGCCATCCTGTCCCTCTGTACCTACACAATACGAAAGGCTTATTTCCAGCAGTTCCTTTTATTCAGTATATTATATCCAAGTTTCAACAGTAAACAATAATCAACAGAGTCTGAAGAGACAGAGCAAACATGAAACTCTGATATGACTAGATATTGAAATTATCCAACCAAACATTCAAAATAACTACAACTGATAATGCTAAAGGCTCTAAAAGGAAAAGCAGACATGAAAAAACAAATGGGTCATTTAAGCAGAGAGATGAAATTCTAAGAAAGAATGAAAAAAGAAATGCTAGAGATAAAAAACACTATACTAACAACAAAGTTGTTTTTTTTTGGGGGGGGGGCTTTGATGGGCTCATTGGTAGCTAAGACACAGATGAGGAAAGAATCTCCAAAGTTAAACAAATGTCAAGAGAAACTCCCAACACTGGAAAGCAAAAAGTTAAAAAAAAAAAAAAAAAGTACTGAAGAATTATAGGACAACTACACACAAGAAACATACACAGTAGGAATACCAGATACCAAGAAAGAGCGAAAGGAATATAATATTTGAAACTGAGAATTTCCCCTAAATTAATGTCAGATACCAAAGCACAGACCAGGAAACTCAAAATACCAAGCAGAATATACATAAAATGATATGGTATTCAAACTGCAGAAAGTAAGTGCTAAAGAAAAATCCTGGAAGAAACCACAGGGGAAAAAAAACACCATATATATATATATATATATACATTTTCTCAGAAACAAAGCAAAAAAAAAAAAAAAAGCTTTTGCACAGCAAAGGAAACAATCAACAAAGCTAAAAGGCAGCCTACAGAAAGGGAGAAGATATTTGCAAATGACATATCTGATAAACTGTTAGTACCTGAAATAAACACCTTCTAACACCCCCCCAAAAAATAATCCAGTTAAACAGCCAGCAGAAGACATTAACAGACACTTCCAAAGAAGACATCCAGATGGCTAACAGACTCATGAAAGAAGACATCCAGATGGCTAACAGGCTCAACATCAATCATCACGGAAATACAAATCAAAACTACAGTGAGATATCACCTCACACCTGTCAGAGCAGCTAAAATCAACAAAACAAGAAACAACACATGTTGACAAGGATGTGGAGAAAGGGGAATCCTCTTAGACTGTTGGTGGGAATGCAAATTGGTGCAGCCACTCTGGAAAACAGTATGGAGATTCCTCCAAAAGTTAAAAACAGAATTACCCTTTGAGCCAGCAGTTGCACTACTAAGTATTTACTCTATATAGGAGAAGTTAAGATGGTGAGTAGTAAGGGGACCCTAAGTTTGCCTGCAAAAATACTGATTCAAAAGGACATATGCAACCCAATGTTTACAGCAGCATTATCATTAATAGCCAAATTGTGGAAAGAGCCCCAGTGTCCACTAACTGATAAGATAAAGATGTATATTCCATATATACAATGGAATATTACTCAGCCATCAAAAAGATCGGAATCCACCATTTGCAATAACATGGATGGAGCTAGAAGGTATAATGCAAAGTGAAATAAGTTAATCAGAGACAAATACCATACAATTTCACTCATATGTGGAATTTAACAAACAAAACAGATAAAGGATAAAAAGAACAAAACAAAAAACAGACTCTTAAACTGTAAGAGATTCTTAACTACAGAAAATAAACAGGGTGATGGAGGGCAGGTGGATGGGGTATGGGCTGAGTGATGGGTATTAAATGAGGGTACCTCTGATAAGCACCTGGTGTCATATGCAACTGATGAATCACTAATTCTACTACTGAAACCAATATTATACTCTGGGTTAGCTAGAATTTAAACAAAAAGTGAAAACTTAAAAACAAACAAAACAAAATAAAAAAATTAAAAAAAAAACCAAACAAAACAACACTCATAAAAAAACCAAACAGGACACACACAAATATTGAATGGATCGTGGGACATCTGGGCGGCTCCGTCGGTTAAGCGTCTGCCTTCGGCTCAGGTCATGATTCCAGGGTCCTGGGATCGAGTCCCAGCTTCCCAGCTTCGAGCTCCTTGCTCAGCAGGGAGCCTTCTTCTCCCTCAGTCTGCCACTCTCCCTGCTTTGGAAGACAGTTTGGCAATTTCTTACAAGACTAAACACACACTAATCATACAGTCCAGCAATCATACCCCTTAGTATTCATTCAAATGAGTTGAAAACATTTCCACACAAAAACCTGCATGTGGATGAGGATTTACTTTATTCGTAACTGCTACAACTTAGAAGCAATTGAGATGTCCTCCAGAAAGTGAACAGAAAAAGTGTGGTATATCCAGACAATGAATGTTATTCAGTTATTAAAAACAACAAACAAAAAAGACACAAATAAAAGCAACCAAAGCCATGAAAAGACATAGAAGAACTTTAAGTGCGTGTTATTAAGTGAAATAAGCCAGTCTGAAAAGTTTATACACCATACGATTTCAACTATTCAACACTTTGGAAAAGGAAAACTGGATAAGCAGGTCATTACCTGCCAAGGGTTCAGGGGAGGAAAGAATGAAAAGGAAGAGCAAATTTTAGAGCAGGGAAACTATTATATGATACTATAATGGTATATATGTCATTAAACACTTGTCAAACCCCAAAGAATGTATAAAGGAGGATGTGAACCATAACATACACTATGAAGTTTGAGTAATAGTGACATGTCATTATAGCTTTGTCAATTTAACAAATACCACTCTGGTGGAGGAGGCTAACATGCGTATAGGGTGGAAGTAGGATGGTAGTGAAGGAGAGATACAGGACCCTGTACTCTCCACTCAATTCTGCTGTGAACCTAAAAAGCCTTTGTTTTTTTTGTTTTTTTTTTTAAAGATTTTATTTATTTACTGGACAGAGAGAGACACAGCAAGACAGGGAACACAAGCAGGGGGAGAGGGAGAAGCAGGCTTCCTGCTGAGCAGGAGCACGATTCAGGCCTTAATCCCAGAACCCTGGGATCATAACCTCAGTGTAAGGCAGACGCCCAACGACTGAGCCACCCAGGCGCCCCTAAAAAGCCTCTTTAAAGAAAAAAGTATAAGAGGACAACTTAAAATGGTAGGGTTCAGGGAAATTAATAAAAGACATACAATAAAAATAAAACGAGCAATAAAAATAATGACTGCTTTTAAAAAAAGAAGAAAAGACATTCCATGTACAATAGCCCTCCTCCTTCCCCAAAATAACCCTGCATTTATACAAATATGTGACAGGTAAGGTAGACTTTAACACAACAATTATTAGTGGAGATTAAAGAGAGCTCTACATAAAGATTAATAGGCCAAATGTCATCCAACCCCAAATCACTATTTTCAGTCCGTATGCATCTTACAGGTTCGAAATATATCTCACTAAAATTGATAGAACAGGGGAGCTTGGGTGGCACAGTCAGTTGGGCATCCGACTCCTGGTTTCAGCTCAGGGTCCTAGGATCAAGCCCTGTGTTGGACTGCGCACTGGGCCAGGAGTCTGCTTGAAGATTCTCTCCCACCGTCTCCCTCTGCCCTATCCAGGCTAGCGCATGCGCACATGCATACGGGCGCTCTTTCTCAAATAATCTTTAAAATTAAATTAAATTAAACTGATAGAACAAAAAAGTGAAATGGGCAGGTCCATAATCCCAGGTAGCTTAACATTACTTCTCAACTACTAACAAAACAAGCAAATTTAAAACAAAACGAAACAAGGCTATAGAGAACATCTGAAAAGCATAATAAGCAAACTAGAAATAACTGACATTAAGTGCTAGAGCAAAATATATAGATTTTTTCAAATTCTCATATACTCAAAATTACTATATTCTGGGAAACACATCAAGCCACAATAAATTCCCAAACAGTATCACAGAATATATTCTCTATCCACAAAGGAATTAAGCTGTAAGTCAAGGACCAAAAGGTTAACCAGAAAGCCTCCAAATGCTTGAAAGGGAAGAACTACATTTCTAAAAATATTCTCACATTAAATATCATGAAACTAGAAAATGAACATCAATGGAACACAAAGCAAAAGGGAAGAACTAATGAAGATTAAGTGAAGATTTGTTTATATAAATGTAAACAAAAAACCCAAAGCTAATACTTTGCAAAAAGTTACTTTGTGAAGTTTAAAGAAACTAACCCCCCAGAAAAACTGAGCAAGAAAAAGTAAATATAAATTACCACTTTCAGAAATAAAAAGGATTAATGTTATATTAAGCCTTTTACAAATATTTTCCATTAATCATACACAAATTCTTTCAGAGAAAAGAAAAATTAATTATTTCTATGTAGGCCAGCACTAAGCTTTGATACTAAAATCTGGGTTGAGCCCTTTACAAACATTATTTTACTTCCTGTCAATTCAGAGATACAGAAACTGCTAGTTCACAGATCTCTTAACTCAGATGTCCTCAGGGACAGAAAGGATATAAAAATAAAAAAGGTAGGACTTGGAGTTATGAGGACATTGCAGTGCAACTCTGACTTTTTCTGCTATTACTGGAGATAGGAAAGAGACATTGCTTCGTGATGAGAAGTATTTGCATGACTGAATTGCTAGTGGCTACCGACCTTGACCAACAAGAGGGTGTGCTGGGGACCTGATTTCCCATCTGAAGTTGGTGGCTGTCATTCAATTGTAACTGACTATTATGGAGTGGGAATGCAGGTCTACTATGAAAAATCTGGAAAAGCCAAAAAGCCAGAATTTTATGTGAAATATTCTGATTTTTAAGTTGCTGGCAACTAATGAAAAACATTTTAAATGCTGTCAACCAAACAGGACTGGGGTCCAGCTTTGGCCCCTGTGCCATCATAAATCCCTCTGGGATAGGCACCCAATGGGGGCCCTGGGTGGTCTGCCATTCCAGCAACCATGGCTCCCAAATATAGGCAGGACAGTGTGCTCAGGTTTCTGACAAACCCAGACTGTAGGTGGTTTATACATGCTATAATAAATGCAGCTTACAATATTAAAAAATAACTACCCACCTACTTAACAAAATAAAGAAAGATACAGAAACTAAGGCATAGATATTTTATTTAGCCATCGCTGTAAGGTTAGTATGGTACAAACACAGGATTCCAAAATAAAGAGCGGACTTAAATCCATGCTTAAAACTGTTACAAAATAACTAACTTAATTCTTTATTCTGTCTTATTTCAAAAGCAAAATGGGGGCGCCTGGATGGCTCAGCCGTTAAGCATCTGCCTTTGGCTCAGGTCATGATCCCAGGTTCCTGGGCTTGAGTCCGCATAGGGCTCCCTGCTCAGCAGAAAGCCTGCTTCTCCCTCTTCCATTCCCCCTGCTTATGTTCCCTCTCTCACTGTGTCTCTGTCAAATAAATAAAAATCTTTAAAAAAAAAAAGAAAAAAAGGAACATTTTAAACCAAGTACAGGTTTCCTACAAGTCTCAGTGATTCTTAAATGTAATTTAAAATAACAAAAAGCTTCTATGATTATAAATTATTCAAGACATCTATATTATTGTTTAGTAATTCATGGCACTCAAACACAGCCTTAATATGACCTACCTGATTCTGTTGGAAGGGGGGCTGAGATTGTCCATCAGGAGCCTGGCCTTGGCTGTCATTCCCTCCTACTGGAGAGCCACGAGTTGTGGCTGTCATATTTGACATAGAACAGATCTTTGCTATTTTGTCTGCTTATGTAGTGGTTGTAACAGAAGAAATTATAGTCCACTTAAAGGAGATAAAGTACCAGCAAATGTCAGTCTTAAAAATTTCCAATTCAAAGACAGACCATCTTGCAGAGACCATCTCATAACCTAAAAGTAGAAAGAAAAAGGGGCATATTTATTTTAAATATTAAAAGACAATCATTCCAATTTTAATGTGTATGGTGGTAACATTACCATGCTCTATAGTCACTAACAGATGGCTTTAACAGAGACAAGTGAGAAGGTAAATTCTTATTAATACTGTTACTCAACCTACTAAATTCCCATTGCTGTGGCAATAGTTATAGCAAGAAAACATAAAAAGTATACAGTCTTAACATTATATATAGTACCCTGAAAAAATGCAAGGTTCTTAGTTGTCATAGTTGTCTTACCAAAGAATCTAAAAATGCCTGGCAACTGCTGACTTAAAAACACTGTGAAAATATAAATATTCAAAGACAAGTTGTAGACTACTTTGTTAAAAAAAAAAATAAGGACCCTGAAATATAGGCATATACATAAATACACACACAACACCTCCATATGTGATTGCCCTAAGATTACATTAAGTATCTCTTTTACTTTTTGCCAAGCATATAAACATGCTTTATATGGGCTTTTAAAACTTACAGATGCCCCCTATCATCTTTTACTTGAATTCTGTTGCTAACAAACACTATTCTAATAATTTTTTCAGGGCACCTGGGTGGTTCAGTTGGTTAAGGATCTGCCTTCAGATCAGGTCATAATCCCAGAGTCCTGGGATCTAGTCCCATAACAGGTTCCCAGCTCCCCAGGGAGTCTGCTTCTCCCTCTGCATCTCCCCTCACTCATTTGCTCAATCTCACTCTCGTGCTCTCTCAAATAAGTAAATAAAATCTTATTTAAAAAACTTAACAAAAATAATTTTTTCATTCAACTCAAAAAAGTGAGCTGTCAATTTCATTTCATTCTTCACTATTTCAAGTTTATTCTCTTTTTTCTTTTGTCCTTTTACTGGGGGCTCCTGATCCCAGTGTATATATCTACTGTCTCTAATCCTAATTTTCTCAAGTTCTTTCTGGGTCTTTATTCTAAATATACCTAAATCCCCCGCTATCAAAAGCCATTAATATCTGTTCTCCAGGGCGCCTGGGTGGCACAGCGGTTAAGCGTCTGCCTTCGGCTCAGGGCGTGATCCCGGCGTTATGGGATCGAGCCCCACATCAGGCTCCTCCGCTATGAGCCTGCTTCTTCCTCTCCCACTCCCCCTGCTTGTGTTCCCTCTCTCACTGGCTGTGTCTATCTCTGTTAAATAAATAAATAAAATCTTAAAAAAAAAAAATCTGTTCTCCAGAATTTCTTCAAAGATATTTATTTATGTCATTCCTTTTTCTAATTAGATTCATGTTCAAAACCGCTTTTGTAAGATGGACTTACAAGAGGTCCGTGGATGGACTTTGAAATAAACCAATTCCTTTAAAACTACATGCAAAGCTTTCTGCATAAGTGCTTTTGTGGGGGAGGGTAACAGAGATGACAGATGATCCAGGATCAAGACCCTATTTATCCCTACATGACTCTGCAGGTTATAGATATTTTGTGACATTTGTTCTATGAATTAGAAACCTGAGAGTCTAAGATGTTAAGTGATTTCACCAAAGCACAGGCAAGAAAGTATGCAAGCCTAGATAAAATTAATCCTTTCTTTTTGGAGGTGGGAGTAGAGGGGAGGAGGGTGAATTTTTCTACTCACATTTCTCATAAGCTTTTCCTTTGCTTTGAATTCCTTTGGGCACTTGAGCTAAAATATCTTAAAACTTCATTCCCCTGTCATTTTCTGTCTGCTCATTTCCCTCTACCTGGAGATACACAGTTAAGTAACTTAGCAAAAGGAGTAAGTCATTTTCAACAAAAGGCTGTTACTAGACTAAGCAGAAACAAAATGGCAGCGCAATCTCCCTTCCCTCAAACAAAGTCATCTTTCTCCCATATCACAGAATAATCTTTTGCTTCTGACAAAGCATTCCTTACTTACACATCTTTTTTCTCTTCTCACAATTTCACTTCCCTAGGACTTTTTTTTTCTTTTCCTGTTAACATGCTCCACTTCTAGCTATTCATTAGTGCTAAGCAAACTTTCATCACAGGATCTATCCAGTTTTAGGTCATAAATTTTACCCTGGTTTTTGTTCTTTCACTCACATTCATCTCTGTATCATCACATAAAAATTCCCCTTTTCCAAAGCATTTTAGATTACTGGCTTCTAACACCTGTAACCACCTAGAAGACTGGTCTTTTGGTAAATCAAAAATGATGAACAAGAAACATGTATGAAGTAAATTTCTGGAGTCAAACATTAACTCAGGCCCAAAGAAACCACTTCCTATCTTAAAAAAAGTAGGAAGAGTAATTACTGTTTCCATGTCTTTTTCATAGAAATACCACCATACCTATAAAGAAACCTAATTCCTGAAGTAAAGTGTCTTACTGTTATAAGACAAAGGTAATTTTCAATAAATACCTTGCTTTCTTATGCTACAAAGTGAGGCATTTGAGTATTTGATTCTCTAGAAATGAGACTGGGAACTGTATCTTAGATTCCATTTAATCAGAGAGGAAAGAAACAGAAATTAGTGCTCGATTCCAAGTAGGAGTCTCAGACTGAAATAATACTGTTTTAAAATATCATGTTGGGGTGCCGGGGTGGCGCAGTCATTAAGCGTCTGCTTTCGGCTCAGGGCGTGATCCCAGCATTCTGGTATCGAGCCCCACATCAGGCTCCTCTGGTAGGAGCCTGCTTCTTCCTCTCCCACTCCCCCAGCTTGTGTTCCCTCTCTTGCTGGCTGTCTCTCTCTGTCAAATAAATAAATAAAATCTTAAAAAAATAAAATAAAATAAAATAGCATGTTGCTTGTGGGGCCTGGGTGGCTCAGTCAGTTAAGCATCTGCCTTTAGTTCAGGTCACGATCTCCAGGTCCTCAAACTGAGTCCCATACCCGGCTCCTGGCTCAATGGGAAACCTGCTTCCCCCTCTCCCTCTGCCTCTTCCCCTGTTGTACTCTCTCTGTCTCTCTCTCTTAAATGAATAAATATTTAAAAAAATTATATGGCTTTATTAAGGTATACTAATCAGAGTGTTTTGCAGAGGGAGAAACTCGGCACTACAAGAAAGTTTCTGAAAGATTTAGTAATTGTTCAAATTATTTACAACATAATTCAAAACAGTTACCAGAACATTCCTTTAGATCATAATTTTTTTCATATTCAAACTCCAGTATCCCTCTCTTTTTTTTAAAGATTTTATTTATTTATTTGACAGAGATAGAGACAGCCAGCGAGAGAGGGAACACAAGCTGGGGGAGTGGGAGAGGAAGAAGCAGGCTCATAGCGGAGGAGCCTGACGTGGGGCTCGATCCCATAACGCCGGGATCAGGCCCTGAGCCGAAGGCAGATGCCTAACCGCTGTGCCACCCAGGCGCCCCAAACTCCAGTATCTCTTAACATATCCCAGGACTGGAAAAGTATCACCTTTCTCAAGATAAAAGCTAGTACTAAGTGAGTGAGGTTAGCAAGATGACAGAACAAAAAGCTCTAGGCCCTTGGGGCACCTGGGTGGCTTAGTAGTTAAGCATCTGCCTTCGGCTCAGGTCAGGATACCAGTGTTCTGGAATCCAGCCCCACGTCGGGCTCCCTGCTTGGTGGGAAGCCTGCTTCTCCCTCTCTCACTCCCCTGCAGATTTCCCCCTCTCCCACTCCCTCTGCTTGTATTCCCTTCTCTAGCCTCTCCTCTCTCTGTCAAATAAACAAACAAAATCTTTTAAAAAAAAAGCAAAAAAAAAAAAAAAAAAAAAAAAAAAAAAGCTCTAGGCCCTAGCTCTTCCACACCCAGTTAACAAATATATGGACCAAAATATATTTGTGAGAAAGCCACAAACTGGTTAAGGACCCAAGTAAGTGAAACTGATTCAGGACCCAGGTGAATGAATCCATAACAAAAAGGATGATTTTTACAGGAGGATAAATTTTTAATCCAGTTTTACTTCAACTAGCCTATCCCTCAAAGCAACGTAGCTCAAAGAAACCCTAAGGAGCTCAACACAAAAAGGAAAATACCCAATTGCTGGTTCTTAATGGCTCCTCTGTCAGGTCAGAAGGAATAAAGAGGGACTTAAGTCCAGATTTCTATCTTTTCTGGGGACTTCCTAGGAACCTGAAAGTGGCAGTATAGTTAGGGTACCAGGTTGGAAGCCACTGTTAATGCTGTACCATGTCATGGTAGTGGACACTGCAGTTCAGCAGGTATGCCAGAAGCAGCAAAGGATAAGCCAAAAATAACTCGAGTCCAAAACTGCCAAAGAAACAAAAGGGGAAAAAAAGGAAATGAAAACAGTCAAAAGCACCCATATATACTATAAAGAAAACACAAAAACATCCATTCCCAGGATGATCTGCAAGCTCCCAGAATGTTTAGCTGGGCTGAACGCTGAAGGAAGGTTTTTCTTCCGCATAAAGCCAGTTTGTAAAGACTGGAAGTCTGTTTTGTTTTTGTTCTTTTAAATGCCAAATTCTCTGTAAAAGTAACAAAATCATAGGATATAGAGAGAAATACGACTTTATCAAAGAAATAAAGCCCAGAAAGCAAACCGTGAAAAGTTCAGTTTTAAACTTCCTGTTGAACCATTTTTAAAACTGTGAGATAACCTGACGCTTACAGGGCATGAAAAAAGCAATGCTCTATAGATACAAAGGGGAGAAAGATCATTAGTGGGCAGGTGAGGGGAGGTGTCTGGAAAACAAAGGTTGTCCTATTATGTAAATAAATTTCTTACCTAAAGAAGAATCTCGGTAAATGCTCTCTTCCTGGTACAGGTAGGTGTACCTGCTTTATTGAAAAAGTGCTTTTTTGAATGTGCTGGGTTTTCACTGCTTTTAACTCAAAATATTGCTCATTGTAATGTGTGCCATAGGGATGGCCTGCCCTTAGCCCCTATAGGCAACTAATGAAAATCAGAATACCAATAAAGAATTCCAGGAAATATAAAATCTAACAGATTCATGCAAAGGCACATTATAATCAAACTGGCAGAAGAAAAGAAAATCTCAAAAGTGGCAAGAGAAAAGTAACTCATCAAAAACAAGGGTAGCTATGTAAGATTATCAGAAACTTTATACAGCAGAAGGGAGTATGATGATATATTCAAAATGCTGAAAGAATGTTGTCAAATTCTTTCTGAATCAATTGAGACTGATGAGGGAAACAAAGGCAGAAGAATAATTATTTAATTTCCTTACTACCTAGAGCCCACTGACAAATTCTTGAAACAGGCAGACTGACATTCCTCTAGGGACTCAACTGCCTTGATGTTATTAGTACTTTGCTAAAGGCAAAAGACAATCCTAGCATAACCCTCCCTCCTACCCCCAGGATCCTGTAAATCTACTTTAACGTATAAAAATTCCTTTGGACCTCTTTCTGCCCATGGGTCCTGTCCCCAAGCTTTAATAAAATCACCTTTTTTGCACCAAAAATGTCTCAAGAATTCTTTCTTGGCCGTAGGGTTTGAACCCTAACGTTCTTTGCTGCATCAGAGACTATCCTGCATTTCCTCCCCTCCCTTATTCTTTGATTTTCATATGCTGAGTCATGCTTGTATTCCAGGAATAAACTGCATTTGGTTACAGTGTACCCTTTTTATTTGCTAATATTTTTCTGATGATTTTGCAGCACTGTTCACAAGGGATATTGCGTGCAGTTTCCTTTAGTGTCTTTTACTGGATGAAGTATCAGGATAATAATGTGGGCCACTCAAATAACAAGAAAACTTCAATTCTGGGGGAAATTTTTAAAAGTATTGCTTCAAGTTCTTGTTTAAAAATGTGGTAGAATTCAGGAGTGACAGCATCAACTCCAGGACTTTCTTTATTGGGAGATTTTTGGTTACAGATGCACTCCTTACTAGTTCTATATAGTTCTATTCACATTTTCTTTTTTTAAAAGTATTTTATTTATTTACTTGAGAGAGACAGACACAGTGAGAGAGAGAGCACCAGCCAGAAGAAGGCGGAGAAGCACACTCCCCACTGAGCAGGGAGCTGGATGCAAGTTCCATCCCAGGACCCTGGCAGGCGCTTAACTGAGTGAGCCACCCAGGCTATCCTCTATTCATATTTTCTATTTCTTCATGATTTAGTCCTGATGATGAGGGAGAAGGTAAGTGGAGGGTAAAGCACAACCTACCCCCCTCCTTGCCAAGCTGGGGTATGTGTGACATTTCTCAGGCACCCCTAGCTTCCCTAGAACATAAGAAAGGGAAAAACAAATGGTTATCTGATAAGAGATCACAATCACAGAGGACAAGAGTCTCCATCAGTTTGCAACTGTCTTCATGATTTACAAGAAAAAAGGCAATCTTATCAACAGCTGAACCATCAGAAACCTATAGATTCAATTTACTGGAGTCCTAACAGCACCCTTCCTTCCACAGGATAGAAAATCTTTGTAAGGGACAGGCAGGGCTGGGTAGGGAAAGATAGGTAGGGGGCTACGGGATCAGGCTCACAGAAATCCCAAAAATGCTGAGTTGTAAGGAAACCAGAGATAAGGGAATAGAACGAGACCATCCTGTCCTAGGTGTCAGAGATGGGGTGTTATTCTAACAGCTACCTGTAAGAAACAAAGAATTAACCAGACCCTAGAAGGGCACCCGGGTGGCTCAGTTGTTAAGTGTCTGCCTTAGGCTCAGGTCATGATCCCAGAGTCCTGGGATCAAGCCCCACATCAGGCTCCCTGCTCAGCAGGAAGCCTGCTTCTTCCTCTCCCACTCCGCCTGCTTGTGTTCCCTCTCTCGCGGTCTCTGTCAAATGAATAAATAAAATCTTAAAAAAAAAAAAAAAAAAAAGAATAACCAGACCCTAAAAAGAACTAAGCCATTAAAAAAAAAAAGTATGCTATTAAAGATGTTATCACCAGTCCTTAATCAATGGTTCTGACTGCAGAGAAGTCAAAAAGATTTAAGTTCTCTGATTAGCTTTCTACAAAAGATCAACCCTAAAAGCCCTCAGTGGCAATCGTGTGGGGATCCCTCTCACTCCTGACACCTTTTTCTGCATCCCTGCTTAATAAAACTCTATAGCTTTACCCACTCTTCTTTCTCTGAGACAGTCATTCTTCGACTCCTTAAGAACCTAGGTCTCCGGCTTCATTTGAGTGTGGAAACCTGGGATCACTCCCACAGATGGGCGAGTAAAAGCCAACTCTTTCCTCTTCTTCCCAGGGAGACATCTCTCCTTTGGATAACGTCTTCTTTTAACAAACAGAAAAACTAGGCACCTGTCAGCCAGGTAAGGCAAACAGTGCTGCCGCTGTCTTAAATCTCAGGTTACAGGCTTCTAGACAAAGGTTTGGTCAATCCCCCTTCCTCAAAAGAAGGAAATGTCAGCCTAATCTTACCCAGTTCTGTTTGTTTGTTTTTTTTTAAGATTTTATTTATTTATTTGACAGAGACAGCCAGCGAGAGAGGGAACACAAGTAGGGGGAGTGGGAGAGGAAGAAGCAGGCTCCTAGGAAGGAGCCTGATGTGGGGCTTGATCCCAGAACGCTGGGATCACGCCCTGAGCCAAAGGCAGACGCTTAACGACTGCGCCTCCCAGGCGCCCCCCAGTTCTGCTTTCTGTTCAATGGCTTTTCTTAAATAACTTTCTCCCACTCCAGGGAGTGCCTATAATAGGGCCCCTTCCAACCCGTCACGATCAGTGTGCCCTTTTAATCAGGGATTCATTTTAGGATTTAAATTGCTTTTTACCCTCCACAATTCCTTCTTGAAACACCTGGGAATTTTATGGATTCAACAGTTCCAAAAGTGGTCCCACAGACTTTGTTATCTGGCAGAAGAATGTTGCCTATGTAGATAGACTTTTTCATTTAAAAGTGTCTTTGGTGAAAACTTACTTTGGGAGGAAAATCTTTTCCTCATTTTTGTTGCCTGGTAAGGCATATGCTTTTCTATTACGTGTAATTTAGTTTTAGTCATGGCCAGGAATTAAAACCCAAGTTATCAGCAAACAAGATTAGAGCTATCCTTTTATATGGTAAGTTGGAGACAGCCAAATATTTCCTGGGCACTTACTCCCTTTGGAATTCTTTGGGCATTAAGGAGGGAATGACAAACCCTCAGGCAATTCTTTGACTGGTTATATTAGTGGCTGGGACTTTAACGGGTCATATAGTTGAGGCTTTCTTCTTCCAACACTAAAAATATGAAATTATGATGACGCTAAATCTCAGGGTCTGCACTCCTCACAACAGGGCCATGCTTGCAAATGGGAACTCAGTTATATGGACAGGAAAAGTGCTCAAGGGGTAAGGCGAGGAAATATAATTGAAATTGGTTTATAATTGGCCTGACTGATCATGCACCATGAGGCTAGTTATGCGAGTTTACATGACCAAACAGTAAGAGCTCAATCAAGAAAGCTCTAAAGAATGAGGTCATTAAAAGGATTCCTTGCTTTGTTTAAAAGTTCATCGGGGGGAGTGCACAGAAGGACTGGCAATCCAGCGCTCTGAACCTACCCTGTGGTTACCGTGGTGACCTTGGGGTCTCTGAGACACAAAGAAGGAGAGACTGGCCCAGAGGGTCACACCCTGGGGAAGCTTCATCCATAAGTAGTACAGGCCTCTCCCTGAGAGACCCTAGCTGTTTCGTTCGCATTCTTAGCTTTTTAAACAATATTAAAGTTTAAACTATTATCCTCGCTAAACTGCTTATTGATTAGGCCAGATTATTTGGGGGAAATCCAGAGGAGACAAGGAGGATCAGCTGACAGATGGGTAAGAGTAGCTACTCCCGCTGGTCTGATCCCTTTCAATCAAGATGTTAGGTCACTCTTTCACCCTAGGTAGGCAAACCAAGGGGATGCTTTGGTTCACAGGTGAGAGCCGATATAGGGATGCCTTCATAGTCACCTCTCTGTAACAGGTGACTGTCACCTTTCTGTAACTGAATTCTACCGGGATCAAGAGATGGGAAACAAACCATTATGTGCAGGGACTCCTCTGGACTGGGTACTACAAAATTGGGTAATTTCCCCTTGTAGAACTTTTCTAGTGTTTTCCATAGGTTAAAAACAGCAGGTTCTTTAAGGCAAGGTAAAATAAGGCACGACCTTCACACTAAGACATGGTCTCTTCAGTTCCCAAGGGCTCTTCCTTGGGGTGCCTTCTGCCCACTGGAAAGAATCTGGACTGCACACTTTAGGAAAGGACTGAGCTCCTGTAACACTCACTGTAAGGCCTCAGTGGGATCTACTCTGCAGGAAACAGGGTGAGTAGACAGAGATACCCTAGGTCCATCAAGGCTTTCAGGGCTCTAAATGAGGACCTGGCCCTAAGGGCCTCTTGCAGAACGTGTTCAATGGTAACCAGACCAGTAAACGCCCTCCTGAAATACTGGATAATTGTCTAAACAGTTTTTCCCCAAGTAAACCCAGGTTGCTGGAGGAAACACAGGCCCTCCCAGACAAAGGGGACTCTGACTCTCTCACTGTTCTACCTAATAGATGTAGGGGATCCTCCCTCACTCATTTCCTAGGTTAAAGGCTATAATTGGAACCAACAGTGTTCAGTTTACCTAAGGACTGGGACTTTAAGGAATATTCCCAAGAAGCTGCTGAAACTCCCTTTGTTTCAGTGAAATTCCCTGTCTTCTCTGGCCCAACATGGACTGTCTACTCCCCCCTTATTTGTGGAAACATGGCATTTTATTTATTTATTTATTTATTTATTTATTTATTTATTTATTTAATTTTTAAAGATTTTATTTATTTATTTGAAAGCGAGAGAGACAGCCAGCGAGACAGGGAACACAGGCAGGGGGAGTGGGAGAGGGAGAAGCAGGCTCCCAGCAGAGGAGCCTGATGTGGGGCTCGATCCCAGAACGCTGGGATCGCTCCCTGAGCCAAAGGCAGACGCTTAACGACTGTGCCACCCAGGCGCCCCACATGTATTTATTTTTTAAAAAATTTTATTTATTTAGTTGAGAGACACAGAAAGCACAAGTTGGGGGAGCGGCAGGCAGAGAGAGAAACAGACACCCCAGTGAGCAAGGAGTCTGACATGGGACTCAATCTCAGGACTCTGGGATCATGACCTGAGCTAAAGGGAGATGCTTAACCGACTGAGCCACCCAGTTGCCCCTTAGTGTTTTAATGTAAGGTCATCCATCACTTGATACTTTGATTATGTAACTGTTGGTTGTGTCATTGAAATAACCAGATTTTTTGGCGAGCTATACTGTAACCTCTAAACAGATCCTTAGCTACAGCCATTTTTTACTCTTGTCATTTACAGCTATTATTCTTTTTCCCTTGCAAAATGAGTTTTGTCTTCAGGAAAATTTATAAGAAGGACTTGTAGGACAAATACAAGTATTCAATGTCTTTAAGATCAAAACTGAAATGGGTAAGAATTTCCAAAACTTACCCAATAAAGTTGCATTCAATTTAAAGAATAGTAACATGGGCCTAAATGAACTAAAAAGATGATTATAATTGTGTGACTCTTGTTTGAAACGTTCCTGGTTCTCTAATGTCTGGTCTCCCAGATTAAGAAAACTTTCTCAAGAAAATTATGACTTATAAAAATGTAATAAAGTATTCATCTGTAAATAAACTGAAGCATTTAACTTTTCTCTTTGCCAGAACTCTAAAATTCAAAAGGCTTCAGAATAAGTATTGTTTCTTCCATGGCAATTATAGTCATTTGCATAAGTTCAGTAAGAATCTGTTCTCCTTGTTAACAGGACACCATTGGGAACATTGGTTATTTTACCAAAGCTTTGACTGGAATGTGTTATATTTGAGAGAGACATGCATAGACTCAGATATGACCAGAGAGCTTTAAACTGAGTGTGACTCTATGAAACATGGAGCCATAAAACCTCTTGGACTGTGGCCTGATACCTTGCTTACAGAGTTCTCAGCAGCCATACCAGTTAAGAGTAAAGAATGTCACTTCCTGGCAGGTGCAGGAATCTCAGGATACTCTGAGGACCTTGTAAAGTGTAATCTGCCCACATCTACATGTATTGCAGGCATGTCTGATGGCAGGTGCTTGGCTTGGCTTCTGGCCTGGAGAGGCTATGAAAAGTTCAACCTAGGGGTGCCTAGGTGGTTCAGCTGTTAAGCATCTGCCTTTGGCTCAGGTCATGATCCCACTGTCCTGGGATCGAGCCCTGCATCGGGCTCCCTGCTTGGTGGGAAGCCTGCTTCTCCCTCTCACACTCCTCTTGCTTGTGTTCCCTCTCTCGCTGTCTCTCTGTCATAAATAAATAAAATCTTAAAAAAAAAAAAAAAAAAGTTCAACCTAGAGATTCCTTATAAAAGTTCCAGCAAGGCAGGCTTTAAAACATCTATAACCAATCACTATTCTTGCTGAGGTTATGTAAATAATTAGGCCAACTCTGTTAAAATTGGACTTGTTTAGTAAAACAATTTAGTCTTGATTTGGCCATCTCCAGATATTAGGGTTGTTTCAGAAAGAAAAATTATGTTTCAATAACCCACCTTTGCAGATGTTAAATCCTAGTTCTGATTGTCTGTGAATGTTGTTTGCCTGAACTAGACAACCTGAGGTAAACTTCAGGGAAACTGCCACAATAGCTCACGTACAATCTCCTTGTTTGTTATTCTGTGGGCATAACAGGACCCCATGGTCATATGATTATTTCAACAACTAGAAAATGGGATTAATTCCCCAGCTACTATATAACTCAGCTAGCACTCTGACCAATTCTATGTGGCTGAGATGACAAAATTGCTTTTTTATTTAAAGCCACGGTGTACCACACTGCATGAGTTAACCATAGACTTAATGGAGAAAATGGATGATCCCACTTTCTTTATGATTCAATTAGATGATGTACTTTGGATGCTCTTACCTCCTGTAAGACAAGTTTTCTTCCACTTGCCAGTGATTTCTTGTAATTAGGATACTGTTAAGGCTAGACCTCAAACAAAGAAGACTTCTTGATGATTTTATCCCTTAGTCATATTTATCCTAGAAGCCACCTCGACTGAGGTACAATCGCAAACAAAGGCTTTATTAGCCAAGCATACAATAGCCCTCCTGGTAAAAACAGCCTCAAAGCTCACTATAGGACTTCGAGGACTTATGTTAGGACGGCAATATAAAATAAGCAAAACAGTATGCTTGCTCAGCAGGATTCTGATAATTTCCAGGCACTAGATACACTCGGCCAAGAATTAAGTGAAGTCAAGGGACTGACTTTTCAAGAACAGCGTCACTACTGTTGCTATACCATTTGGGATGTGAGAAGTTTCCTCACATGTGTTGTTTTAACATTACAGATAACTCCCTCAAGGTGTCCCAATTAGAATGGGACATTCATGATCAATTAAACAAGATCAAAACACCCACTGGTCTATTTGACCAAATTGGTAATTGGGGATCTTATCTAAGGGATATGATCATAATTTCGGGCCTAATACTTTTTTTATGTTCATCCTTTTGCATGTGCTGATGCATGTTCATTTGCTGCCCATCATGACCCCCTGGAGCCATACTCGGGCCTCTGGACCAACCCCTGGATAGATTCTAACTGCCATACAACCTGCCACCCCATTTCAGCATGAAGCAGCCCATTCCCTAGAGGCAGGGGGAATCCTAGGGGGAGGAATGAGTAAGAAAAAAGCAGAGCTAGGCAGGGAGAGATAGGTAGTGGCTACGGGTTCAGGCTCACAGAAATCCCCAAAATGCTGATGTATAAGGAAACCAGAGATAAGGGAATAGAACCAGATCATCCAGTCCTAGGTGTCAGAGGTGGAGTCTTGTTGTGACAGGTATCTGTGACCAACAAAGAATAACCAGGCCCTAAAAAGAAGCCATTAAAAAAAAAAAAGAAGAAGTAAGCCATTAAACATATTATAACTAGTGCTTAATCAATGGTGCTGACTGCACAAAGTCAAAAAGATTTAAGTTCTCTGGTTAGCTTTCTATAAAAGGCCAACCCTAAAAGTCTTCGGTGCCAAACCTGTGGGGACGCCATTCTCCCGACACCTTTTTCTGCATCCTTGCTTAACAGAACTCTATGGCGGGGCACCTGGGTAGTAGTTCAGTCAGTTGGGTGTTTGCCTTCAACTTGGGTCATGATCCTGGGACCCTGGGGTTGAGCCCAATGTCATCAGGCTCTCTGCTCAGCGGGGAGCCTGCTTCTCCTCCTTCCTCTGTCGTTCCTTCTGTTTATGCTTTTTAACTCTCTCCTTGTCTAATAAATAAAATCTTAAAAAAAATAAAACCCCGTGGTTTTACTTACTCTCCTTTGTCCATGAGATTCATTCTTCGATTCTGTGAGACTAGAACCTACGTCTCCCACTTCATCATGATCCCAGTGCAGCTCTTTCTCCACAGGGGTCCTGTCCCTGTGCTTTAATACAACCACCTTTTTGCAACAAAGACATCTCAAGAATTCTTTCTTGGCCATCGACTTTGAACCCTTGTATCTTTCCTACATCAGGATCCACATCCAGCCTGGAGCCCAACTCAAGGCTTAAATGGACGACTCTGAAATCAAGACCTGATCCAACATCAGGAGTCGGACACTTAACTGACTGAGCCACCCAGGCGCTCTATTGCTGACCTTTTCAAAAAGCCAACAGTTGGTTTCACTGACTTTCTCTTTCTTTGCTACCCTCTATTTTATTTACTTCAGTGCAAATCTTAATTTCCTTCTTTTTTTACTAGCTGTGGGAAAAATGTTTTCTTCTGTTTCCTTAATTTATGAAATTAAATTATGGAATTAAGATTTTTCTTTTTTAGTGTGTTTTAGCAATAAGAAAATGATATTCTAACATCCCTGATGATACTGATACAAAAACACTCAACAAAATAGTAGCAAATCAAATTCAACAGCACATCATGGATTACATACCATGACCAAGTAGGATTCTTTTCCCTCTGGAATGCAAGGATGTTTCAATAAACAAAAATCGACTTATGAAATATGGCACATTAACTGAAAAAAGGGGGAAAAATCCACATCACCATCTCAATTCAGGCTGAAAAAGGATTAGAGAAAATTCATATTCTGACATAATAAAAATATTCAAAGTAAAATAGAAGGAAACAACCTCAAACATAAAAACCATATATGAAAAGCCCATAGCAGGGGTGCCTGGATGGCTCAGACAGTTGGGTGTCTGACTTTGGCTCAGGCTAAGCCCTCAATCAGGCTCCCTGCGCAGTGGGAGTCTGCTTCTCCCTATCCCCCTGTCCCTCCCCACCATTTGTGCTCTCTCTAGCTTTCTGACTTTCTCAAATAAATAAAAAAAATCTGGGGGAAAAAAAAGGAAGAAAAAGAAAAGCCCAGAGCAAGCGTCACACTTAAGCTGAAAGCTTTTCCTCTAGGATCAGGAATAAGGCAGAAATATCCACTTGTAAGGCTTCTACTTAATATAGAACTGGAAGTCTTAGCCAGAGCGTTTAGGCAAGAAAAAGAAATAAAAGACACCCAAATCAGAAAGACAGAAGGAAAAAAATGACTGCTGGAGATATGATGATCTCACAAGTAGAAAACTCTAATAATTCCAAAAAAATTGTTTTTAAAATATTATTGAGAACTAATCAGTGATTTCAGTGAGGTAGCAACAAATAAAATCAACACCCCCAAAAAATCAATGGCACCCTACACTAACAACGAACAACCCAAAAAGGAAATTAAGAAAACAACTTCATTCACAATAGCATAAACAAGAATAGAAGACTTAGGAATAGTAAACTGAAGATATAAAATACTTGGCACACTGAAAACTACAAAATATTTCTGAAATACATTAGAAGACGTAAACAAATGAAAAGAAATCCCACGTTCCAGACTAAAAAACTTATTACTGGGAACATGTCAATACTGCCCAAAGCAATCTACACAACTGATGTGATCTCTGGTATCCCTGACATTTTTTTTGGCAGATATACACCATTCCTAAAATTCATACAGATTCTCAAGCAACAACCAAATAGTCACAACAATCTTGAAAAAGAGCAGTGTTCGAGATGTCAAACTTTCTGACTCAAAACTTTGCAAACCTACAGTGGTAAGAGTAATGTGTATATAAAGACAGACCTGTTAAGACCAATGGAAAGAATAGAGAGCTCAGAAATAAATCTTCAAAAGATAGAAATAAATGCTCAAATGATCTTGACAAGAGTACTAAGACCACTCAATGAGGAAAGGCAATTTTTTAAAAATAACGGTGCTAGGGAAAAGTGCAAAAGAATGAAGTGGGACCCTTTACTATACCAAAACCAGAAAAAACAAACAAACAAACAAACGAAAAAACCTAACTGTAAAAATCCAAAACTACAAAAATATCAGGACAGGGTCCCTGGCTGGCTCAGTGGGAAGAACTTGCAACCTTTTAATCTCAGGGTTTTAAGTCTGAGCCCCAAACTGGATGTAGAGTTTTGTTTGTTTGTTTAAGATTTTATTTACTTCTTTGTCAGAGAGAGAGCACAAGCAGGGGAAGCAGCAGGCAGAGGCAGAAGCAGACTCCCTGCCAAGGAAGAAGCCTGATGTGGGGACTCCATTCCAGGGCCCTGGGATCATGACCGGAGCCAAAGGCAGATGCTTAACTGACTGAGCCACCCAGGTGTCCTGGATGTAGAGGTTACTTAAAAAACAACAACAACAACAACAAAAAACTAAATAAATAAATGAACAAACTTTAAAATATTTTTAAAAATCTCAGGACAAAAAGAAGAAAACCTTTAAGACATTAAAAGTGGCAAGGATTTCTTGGAAAAATATTGAAAGCACCAGCAACAAAGCAAAAACAAACTGGACTGTCTCAAAATCAGACACAAATCAACAGTGTGAAAGGCAACTTGTAGAACTGAACAAAAAGTATGCAAATCATATATTATTTAATAAGGGGTCAATATCTAGAATATAAAAACTTTCCGCAACTCAACAAAAAAATCAAATAATTTAATTTTAAAATGGACAAAGGATTTGAATAGGCATTCTCCAAAGATGATATACAAATGGACAACCATATGAAAAGATATCCAACACCACAAATCATTAGAGAAATGCAACTCAAAACCACAATACCCATTAGGATGGCTATCATCAAAAACCAAAAACAGAAAATAGTAAGGATCAGCCACAACATGGAGAAATTGGAACCTATTGTATACTGTTCATGGGAATGTAAAATGGTGTACAGTTACGGGGAAAGAATACTGCAGGGACGCCTGAGTGGCTCAGTGGTTTAAGCGACTGCTTTCGGCTCGGGTCACGATCCCAGGGTCCTGGGATCGAATCCCGCTAGGGCTCCCTGCTCAGCAGAGGCCTGCTTCTCTCTCTGCCTGCTGTGCCCCCCCCACTTGTGTGCTCTCTCTCTCTCTCTGAAAAACAATTAAAATCTTTAAAAAGAAAAAAGGGAAAAGAATATTTTATTTCTTCAAAGTAATATCAAAACCAGAATTACTATACAATTCAGCAATCCCGCTTCTGCATATAACCAAAAGAAGTGAAACGGGCCCTCAAAGAAATATATGCACAACCTTATGTTCACTGCAGCAGTATTCCCAAAAGCAAAAATGCAGAAGCAACTGTTTGACAGATGAATGGATAAACACAGTGTGGTATACAAATATAACTGCATATGATTCAGCCTTAAAATGAGTAAGGGAAAGGTGGGGCTAGGCAGGGAGAAACAGGTAGGGGGCTATGGGGATCAGGCTCACAGAAATCCCAAAAATGCTGAGGTGTAAGGAAACCACAGATAAGGGAACAAACCAGACCATCTAGTCCTAGGTGTCAGAAGTGGGGTCTTGTTGTCAGCTACCTGTGACCAACAAAGAATAACCAGACCCTAAAAAGAAGTAAGCCATTAAGGGGGTTATCCCTAGTCCTTACTAAATGGTGCTATCAGTAGAGATGTTAAAAGGATTTAAGTTCCCTGGTTAACCTTCAATAAAAGACCAACCCTAGAAGCCCTCAGGGACAATCCTGTTGGGAACCCTCTCACTTCTGAAACCTTTTTCTGTATTCTTGCTTAATAAAACTCTATGACTTTACTCACTCTCCTTTGTTCCCGAGATTCATTCTTCGACTCTCTGAGACAAGAACCTCGCTCTCTTGCTTCAAAAACATAATTCTGACACATATGATAAAACGGATGAACCTCAGCACATTATGTCAAATAAAATATGTTGCTCACAAAAGGACAAATACTTCTATGATTCTGTTCATACTAAGTCCTTAAAGTAATCAAGTCTACAGAGACAAAGTACGAGAGAAGTAGCCAAGCGCTGGAAGGTGGGGGCAATCGTGATGGATACAATCTGATGGATACAGTTTCAAATCTGTAAGATGAATGAAGTTCTGGAGATTAATGGTGATGGTAGCTGTGTAACAATGCAAGTGTACTTCATACTAATCAACTATATATTTATAAACATTAAAATGTTAAATTTTATGTTACATATGTTTTACTACAATTTAATAAACACGTGCAATATGGACTTAGTAGATGGGCAAGTAAAACAGAAAAACTCAAGCTATTTATCTCAATATTTTTACAGACCACTTTGAAATAGTAAACTTTAACAGCAGCTATCAACTACTTTGCAGTTGATATTATAAAAAGAAAATATGTCACAGTGACTTAAAATGTTTAAGCGCATGTAATAAAGCTTACACTCAACTCTAGTTCAATAGGCATTCTAAGTCCTAAGGTAAAGTACAAAAATACTTTTAAATTAACAGTATATTTAAATTTTAATAACAGCATTTAAATTAAAACTTTGAATTGCTACAATTCATTTGATAAGACTGAAAGCAGATCTGTTAACATACCACTGTCCAGAAAAGTATACTATATAAAGCAGCAGTTCATTCTTTTTCCTGCCACACAAGATAAACCTCGTTTGATATTTACTAGGTTGACATACACTTCTATAGACACAAAGAAACACAAGTAAAATGAAAACCTTTGCAAAGTACAGTTTATACAGAATAATACATATAATTATGATAAAACTGGGTGATAATCATAAACAATTAACTACCCAATAAGTGATCTTTCAAGGTTTTTTTTTTCCTTCATTAAAAAATAAATGTTGTGAGAATCATATTTTCAGGAGACTAAACCTGTCCTTACTTTTAAGTAATTTTTTTTTTTTTCTTACTTCTTCATATTGCTGTAAAGTGTGCTTCCTCAGGGTATTCTGGAGGCCTTTGTTTATTAATTCAAACTTTCTTCAACTCTCAATGAAAATGTGACCTTTCTGAGGAGGTCTCTTTACCTTAATTTGAGTTAATTCACCCTACAATTGGTTCTTGTACCCCTTTGAACTCTCCTTTTTCTGCATCTATGTGCCTATTACTCAATCTGCTAAAACCTAAGCTCCATAATGACTCTGGCCTTACAGTTTTGCTCATCAGTGATTCCCAAGACATCCATAAAATACGTCAAGTTCTCTAACAATCTTCACTAGCAAAATTTGAGTAAATAAATGCAAGTCAAGGTCTGCCAATCTCCGCTTGTCCTTTGCTATTGTTTTCATAAACTGATGTTGAGAAATCTCCCACCTCAATCCAAAACCTTACTCTCATATATGTGATTAAAAACTACCTCCCATCATTTTCACTCATCTCTTTCCTCAAGATCTAGAAAAATGGCTATAATGACTACCAAAATAGAATAATAAAACATCATTATCCTTATTTAGTCTACTTACAGGAAAAAGAAATCCTGTAGGCCCTATATCCAGATATCAAACTGACAGCCTTTTTCTCCTAATTAGAGAATTTTTACATATTTCCGGTGGGAATGCAAAGTGATAGTCCACACTTTTTTAGAAGACAATTTGGCAGTTTCTCATACAGTTAAAAACAGGCTTACCATACAATTCAGTAATCACCCTTCTAGATTTACTCAAATGAAAACATATCCACACAAAGCCTACACACAAATGTTTGTATGTTGCAAGTGACAGGTGAAAAAATTGTGGTACATACAATGAAATATTATTCAGTGACAGAAAGAACTATCAAACAAAAAGACATGGAGATCTTAAATTCATACAATTAAGTTAAAAGAAACCAGTCTGAAAAAGCGATATACAGTATGATTCCAACTATATGACATTCAGGAAAAAGCAGTATTATATACAGGCAGTAAGTGTTCAGGGAATGGGGAAGAGAGTGGCACGCCAGGCATTGTAGAGACCTAAAACTATCCTACCTGATACTATAACGACAAATACATGACATTATGCATTTGTCATAACCCACAGAACTGTACAACACAAAATGTGAATCCTAACGTAAACAATGGATCAATGTATCAATACAGCTTAATACTAATACTAATGTATTAGTTAATACTAATGTATCAATATAGCTTAATTAATTATAATAAATCTATCAGAGTAATGCTGGAACTGATCAACTGGAAACTCTGGGAGGGGAATATAAGAAGTCTACTTTCTTTTTTCTACAAATTTTTCTACAAATCTAAAACTGCTCTAAATCTATAAACAATGTAAAATAATTTTTTCTTGGAAATTATCTTTACAAAATATTATTATATAATGAATCTTGTACTTTTTTCCAAATGAAAAGGTAAATAACTTTAAGCCTATAAATTCTAACCTATAGTATGGTAAATACTGAGAGAGAACACACATAAAGTAGAGCTTCATGAGATTCTCAAAACTTTTTACAGTGTGAAGGAGCCTTGAAACCAGAAAGCTTGAGCACTGCTAGCTTCTTAAGAAATGAAACACACAGGGGCCCCTGGGTGGCACAGCGGTTAAGCGTCTGCCTTCAGCTCAGGGCGTGATCCCGGCGTTATGGGATCGAGCCCCACATCAGGCTCTTCCGCTATGAGCCTGCTTCTTCCTCTCCCACTCCCCCTGCTTGTGTTCCCTCTCTCGCTGGCTGTCCCTATCTCTGTCGAATAAATAAATAAAATCTTTAAAAAAAAAAAAAAAGAAATGAAACACACAAAATAAGTTCCTTTTGCTAATTATCTTACTGTGATAAAAAACAAAGAACCAAAGTAAAATGCTATCTAAAACCATTTAGTCCAATGTTTAATCACTGCTTATCTCAATTTTTCATAGGAGTAAAACTAAAATTCCTTTTGATATTATATTTTCTCTAGACTATAATAATCTTTAGCAGCATTAATATTCTTGAAATTTGTAACAAGAGTATTCTCAACATGGCAGCTAACACTTGCCCCCAAATGCTAAAGCAGCACTGCAGAGACATCACATGACATGGAACTGATGTTGCTAGCCACAAGTCAAGTAAAAGAGTTTTGGTAGATGTGGGATACTTCAGCCCCACTCAAGCCCTCAGATGGGATGACTGCTACCCACTGCTGGCACCCTGAATGCAGTCTCTAAAGAGCCCAGAACCAGAAACATCAGCTAAGCTGGTCCTAGATTCCTGATATCAGAAACTGTAATATAAATTTGTTGCCAACTTCTGTAGTATTTTGTTACAGCCTGTGTCTTCAGTATTCAAGTCAGTGACAGAAAAGTCAAAATAGCATCTCTGCCTGACCATGGTAGCCCTACAAATCTCTCCCTCTTTTTTTAAGATTTTATTAGAAAGACAGAAAGAGAGAGTACAAGTAGGGGGAGTGGCAGAGATAGGGAGAAGCAGACACTCCACTGGGTAGGGAGCCCGACGCAGGGCAGGATTCCAGGACCCTGAGATTATGACCTGAGCTGAAAGCAGATGTTTAACTGACTGGGCCACCCAGGCATTTCTGCCCTATGAATCTCAATGCTTAATTTCATTCCTCAAAATGTAACTCTGTCTTTCATCCAAAGTGCTAAAAATATTTCAGTTCTTCAGCTACCAGATTGACCTGCAACCTGGCCTCCACAGAGTCACCAGAACTGTCTCCCAATCTCTCTACAAAACACAGATTTCACTAAAAGGAAAAGGGGCCACTTTATTGTTTAAAAATAAAATGTAACAACCTTAACATAGCACTTAAATCCCTTATAATCTAATGTCATTCAAATTAGCTTTCTAGTCTGATCCCATAAATCCCTCCTCCTAAATAAATATTTAGTGTTCCTTCCATATTCTACTACTACGCCTTCTCTAAATATACCACACACTTCCATTCCTCAATCTCAAGTGTTCACTATCCCTGGAAATCCTCAATCTAAATCTGTATAGTTACCAAAACCCTACAGCTTTAAAGACCATACACAGTATACAACCTCAAACAGAAATTATTTCCCTCACATCTTCTACAATTCTACTTTTCTCGCCTCTATATTAATACAGCATTTACTGTACATTAGACGTACAGTCTTAAAGTGGGTATCAGTCATGCATCTCCCTGTGAGTAGCAAGGTATTAAATGAATGAAGACATTCAATGAGGTTAAATAACTTGCTCAGTAGCTGACTGAAGAGCAAGAACTATAATCCAATCTCTTAATCATAACAGCGATATCATAACACTTTATTAACAACCACACTCTCTTAACCAGTCCCATATGATCATTCAAAAAGGATCTTCACCTCAGAAACCAACTTCACGCAAAAGATATTCCAGAAAAATCTATGAATAACAGGTATAATGGTACTGTTTCAGATTCTATAATAATAAATCTGTTAATGTTAATATTAATGTCATAAAGTAATTTAGATTCTGTAATAATTCTTTGGATTCTAAGTACTCATTTGCCCAAGTATTGATAAGTAAGCAAAACTGAATTACTCAAAAGTACCTACTAAGCAAAAGACCGTGCAAGTAGAAATGTACTTAACAGAATACAAAAATACAAAAGATATCAAGAAGAAACCACGAACATTAAGTTCATGATAAGGTGCTACTGGAGTTGAAAGAAAGTGGAAATCATTAGCAATTAGAGGTAACTGAAGATGACACAGAACTCAGGATTGTACATCAGACATAAGGGAAGACACTTCAAGTGCACAGAAAAAAAAAAAGAGTCAAGAGTCCAAAGAGAGTATAGGAAATATCAGAGCATTCACATCAACAAGGACAGTTCAATTAAATGGGAGAATACTAGGGGCGCCTGGGTGGCTCGGCTGGTTGGGCGTCTCACCCTTGATCTCAGTTCAGATCTTGATTGCAGGGTTGTGACTTTGAGCCCCAGCGTGGAGTCTACTAAAAAAAACAGGGGGAGGGGAGAATACTAAAGAACCATGGAAAGACTGGAAACTATATAACTTTGTTCTAGTGAAATTACCATAGTAAAATTTTAAACAGTACTTGGAAGAGAGGAAGAGAAAAGGAGGTACCAATGAGGAATATGTATCTTGTGGCCCTGTATAGCTGAAAGGAAGCCAAAGAAGCCTCCCATGATTCTCTTTTCACAACTAATTTTCCCACTCAGGCTTCAGTGAGTATTACTAAAATAATCCTCCAATAACAGAGATTCAATTTCAGGCAACTGGTATTTATGTGGCTCGGATAATAAATACCCTTCTCGTATCAGGCAAAAAATAAATCTGTGGATGCTACTACTTTAGGCTGCTTCTCTACTACTCAGTCCTTCTTCCTCTAGCTTACCAGTACACAAGCTATGGGGCACAAATCTATAAGAGAAGTATGGTCATGTGAAAACTGCAGACCAAGTTATCTCGACTTTAGCATGACAGACATTTTGGACCATATAAATTTGGGGAGGTGGGTGGGTAGGAAGAGAACACACTAACTTGTATGATTCTGTGCACTGTAAGATGTTTATAGCATCCCTGTTCTCTAACTACCAGATGCCAGCCAGTACATGCCAACTTGCCCGAGTCATTGTAGCTTAAATGCCTCTAGACATTGCTGAATGTCTCGTAAGAGGGCAAAATCAGCCGAAACTGAGAACTACTAGTATAAACTGTGATACTAAATTACATGAAATTTTCAAGGCGTCATGTACTGCTTGCTATTCTGCTTAACTAGTTCACATAAAGGGAACATCATCATATAATAAACACAATACATCTCATCTCTCTGTAAATGGTAGATAAAAAAGAATACCTAATAAGCAAATAAGAACTGTCGCCTTAGAAAAGTCGGGAGGAAGACAGCTCTTTAAAAGACTTATTTAGGCACCTGAGTGGCTCAGTTGGTTAAGCATCTAACCCTTGATTTTGGCTCAGGTCATGATCGCAGGGTCCTGGGATCTGAGCCCTAGATCGGCTCCATGCTCAGCAGGGAGTCTGTTTTAGGACTCTCTCCTCTCTCTCTCTGCCCCTGCACCTGCTCTCTCCCCCTCTCTAAATAAAATAAATCTTTAAAGAAATAAGATAAAATAAAATTAAAAAGACTTACTTAAAAGAGCCTAAGATAGTTATATGTAAACCATCCTGTTACCTCAGTCACTGAAGATGAAAAGTAACTGATACCAGAAAAGAAAATGAAAATACCCCCAAAGAAACTAATTCACATAAAGAAAGGTACATAACATGAAAAGTTCTCCATCAAATGAATAAACCATTAATGTCCAATTATCCCTTGACACCAAATTATTTTTATTTAGTTTGACTATGCCCCTTTTCATTTTTGTCTCCCCTGAACATGAATGTTCCACATCTCATGATGTCCTGCTTTGAAAATGGTACAATACATCTCACAGACTCTGAACTTTGAAAGGTTTATGGGAATTAATTTGTGAACTTGTAAATCAATGGATACAATTCTTTTTACTCACGTTGTTTCCCCCTGTCTGCTACAGTAACTAGTATATGTGAAAGTACAAATAAATACAAAGGTTTAAGAAAAAAATTAGAGAAATTCAGTATTTAATCTGAAAGAAATGTGGGGTGCAATGGAAACAGTGCAGGCCAATGGTTTTCCAAGTCTCTTTTAAGACCAGCAGCTTTAGTATCATCTGAGTACTTACCTGACATGCAAATTTTCAAGGGTCCCTCCCCAGGTTTAGATCACCTATAGTCTAAGGAAACCAACAATCTGTGTTTTTAACTAGCCCTCCAGGTGATTTTTCTTAATGCTCAAATTTTAAGTATCACTTGTCTAGGTTCTTAAGGCACTATTAAAAAACTCAATGGGGCGTGTGGGTAGCTCAGTTGGTTAAGTGACTGCCTTCAGCTCAGGTATGATCCCAGAGTACTGGGATTGAACCCCAAGTAGGCTCCCTGCTTCTCCCTCTCCCTTTGTGTCTCCCCCACTCATGCTGTCTCGGCTCTCTCAAATAAATAAAATCTTTAAAAAAATAAAATTAAATTAAAAACCTTCAATATCTGAGAGACATTCTGTTTAAGTAGAACATGGCTTTAATACTATATTGTAATTTCTGATGGTCAAATCAAAAATAGACAATTTAAAAGTTCACAGAAATAGCTACCTAAGGAAAATGACCAGAAAGAGAGGAAGGTGATCAGTAATGTTACCAGCCTTAGTGACCATCAGCAGAAACAGTATCAGTAGAAATGACATCAAAAGAAATAAATAAATCACCAGAAATGAAAGGACATATGATACGGAAAAGACAGACATCCCGTATCCTTTTTTCTTTTTAAATTATCCTCTTATTCCTGGAGCGCCTGGGTGGCTCAGTCGCTAAGCGTCTGCCTTCGGCTCAGGTCATGACCCCAGGGATCGAGCCCCGCATCCCTCCCTGCTCAGCAGGAAGCCTGCTTCTCCCTCTCCCACTCCCCCTACTTGTGTTCCCTCTCTCGCTGTGTCTCACTCTGTCAAATAAATACAATCTTAAAAAAAAAAATTATCTTCTCATTCCTTTACACGCTGATAGAAAATGAAATCCAATCTTCAAACTACCAGCTCAAAATCATTCAAAGTAAGCTTGGGTTTCCACTATGTTTAAAAAGATAAACTGCAGTACCATTTAGTAATGCACAAGCAGTTTTAGATCCCACAAACCAGTTCTAGATTTTGCAAATTAAGTCAAATATCATGCAGGACCTCTCTTTGTCTCTGACTTTGCCAAGCTTAGCAGGGAGAGAATTAATAAATATTAAATAACTCAAGAGAGAAGTTTTGTGGGGTTTTTTTTTAAAGATTTTATTTATTTATTTGACAAAGAGAGACACCAAGAGAGGAAACAAAAGCAGGGGGAGTGGGAGAGGGAGAAGAAGGCTCCCCACTGAGCAGGCAGTCCTATGCAGGACTGGATCCCACAACACTAGGATCATGACCTGAGCCAAAGGCAGACGACTAACAACTAAGCCACCCAGGCACCCCATCAACAGAGAAGTTTTAAGGAGGAATAAAAAAGCAATAGAATTCAGAAAAGTTAACTTGTTAGATATAAGAGTATGACAGCAACTTCACAAAAAAGTAATTCATGACTGTACTATTTTGGGTTGACATTAACCTCTCTGAGACAGTTTTATCATCTTAACATGATTAACAGGTGAAGTAAAACCACTCCACGTAACGAAGACTATTAGTAAAACCATACACATAGGAGAAATCATGTAGAGAACGATGAACTGTTGACATTCAACAAATAATTACTATCTAAATGCCACTTTCCAGTTCTAGGACTACCACTGACTTTTTTTCCACTTTTACTACTAAGGTTTATTACAGCAGTTCTATTTTCCATATTATTTACTAAAGAGTACTACGAACAGTGTTCAGCCACATTAAGACCCCTCAACAGATTCTATACCAGTGAACTTCTTATCTTTGTAAAGAGAATTTATCACATTGAACCAACGGAAAAAAAGTCAGAAACAACAAGCCAGTGTCTATTATTTCAATTTCAATAATTCCATAAACACTGTCAACTCCCTCTTTCTCTCACCCACAAATCCACAAATGCTAACTTAATTTTGAAAAGCTTTTGTGGAAGGGCTCCTGGGTGCCTCAGTCAGTTAATTAGCTGCCTTCGGCTCAAGTCAGGATCTCAGGGTCCTGGGATCAAGCCCCACATCAAGCTCCCTGATCAGAAGGGAGTCTGCGTCCTCCTCTAGTCCTCCCCCTACTTGTGCTCTATCAAATAAATAAATAAATAAATAAATAAATAAATAAATAAATAAATAAAATCTTAAAAAAGAAAAGAAAAGCTTTTGTGGAAAGCCAATCTTAAACACTAAATGAAACCTGAAACTCTTAAACTGAGATTATGTAATTTCACATCAAACAGTCTTATGGATAATTTAAGTAAATAACAGGAAGAAAAATACCACAGATGTGCATCTACAAGTAATATTATGTTATTCAAACATTTTTAAAGAATAAACCCACCAAAGGAAAAAAAAATGCCCCGTGTATGCTGGGAGGCAAATGAAAGAAGAACTTATTCAATGCAGCTTAACATCTGTGGCTAATCATTTCTCATACAGAATATTTAAATAATCTTTAAAACAAAGTTACAAACCAAAAAATTTTAATCAAACCTAATCAAATCTTGCTATGTAAAGCTAGTCAAGTTTCAATGTTTAAAAATATGAAAGCAAATAAATCAATGATTTATTGTACCACACTGGGAAAGTGGCTGTACTACCAGTTGTGCCTCTTACATCTCAATTTTCACATCTGTAGAAATAAAAGAGTATCTACATAACATGAAACACACAGAATGCTAACAACAGTGCAAACATAATTAAAACTCAAATGACAATTCTGGCATTAATAAAACTATCAATTAAAAAGTTGTGTTCTGGGGTGCATAGCTGGCTCAGCTTTGGTAGACAGCATGTGACTCTTGATCTCAGGGTTTTAAATTTGAGCCCTGTGTTGAGTGCAGACACTACTTAAAAAAATCTTTTTAAAAAATTATGTTTATGGTTATCTGAAAAATTTATAACTGCATGCTAAGAAATAATAACATAGTGATTTTTATCCACAAAGATTTTAAAGATCACTTATCTAGACTTTGTACTAAACAAATAAAATAGGTGGATGGAGTGAAAGCACAAGGAACCTTCAGTACAAGTATTATTCCAAAAGTTCCCCACGTGACTGTAATGTGCTATGAGGGTTGAGAAAAAACTCTGCATTAACCCCTTCCCAAATATTAATGTCAGGGTCTGTCCCAATAATAATAATAATAATAATAATAATAATAATAATAATAATAATAATGAGGTCACAACTCTTAAGAGAAAAAAATGAAAGCTAAAAACCTGTCAGGCACTGAAGGAAAGAAAAACACAAAAATCTATTTCTTAAGGACTGCAATAAAGAAAAATAAGTTAAAAGTAAAAATGCATGAAAGTGTTTATATCATGATGGCTGCACAAAAATGTGATCATACTTAATAACGCTGAACTACGTACTTTAAAAGTTCAGTAGTTAATTTTATGTGCATTTACCACAATTAAAAAAAAATTTAAGGGTTACTCTCCTTTGGAATAAAAATGAACTCTTCCAATTGCTAACAGAAGCATAGACATAGCTTAACAGTACAGACCAATAGCCCAGAAATGAACCCTTAATTATAAACCCTTTTAAATATGTCAAATGTTTTTCTACAAGGGAACCAAGACTTTTAAATGGGAAAGAAGTCTTTTCAACAAACTATACTAATACAATTGGATATCCACCTGCAAAAGATGAATTTAGATCTCTAATACTCATAATAAGTAAAAGTTAACCCAAAGTGAACTTCTTACCAAAATGTAAGTACTTTAAATATAAAATGCTTAGAGGAAAAATGTAAGTGAATCTTTGTGACCTATAGTTATCCAAGGATTTCTCAGAATACTATGAGAAGTAGAAGTAACTGACATCTTAAAAATCAGTAAACAATTTCATCAAAATTAAAAATTTTCTGCATTTCAAAGATGCCGTTAAGAAAGTGAAGAGAGAGGCGCCTGCGTGGCTCAGATGGTTAGGCATCAGAGACTTAGGAGAAAATATTACAAATCATGTGTCGGATAAAGGATATAACTTTAATAGGAAACAATTAAATATTAACTTAAAAAATGGGCAGCCTGAATAGACATTTCTCTAAAGATTTACAAACAGCCAACAGTGTAGTCATCAGGCAAATGCAAATTTAAACTACAATAAGGTACCACAGCACACCCACTAGAATGGGCATAACCAAAAGTCAGAATGCAGGGAACTAGAAAACTCAAAAACTGCTGGTAGGAATGTAACATGGTAATGATGAGAAATGATTTTGCAGTTTCTTAAGCTAAACATAAATTTACAATACAATCCAACAATTTTGCTCATAGGCATCTACTTAACACAAACACACACTGTTCACAAACCGAGATTTACAAATTGATTCCTAGCAGCTTTAAGTCCATATTAAATAGATTCACAATACAGTACAAATGAATTTCAAAACCATTACCTAGTAAGAAGTCAGAGACAAAGACTACATATTGTATCAATAACCATAAGCTTCATTACAAATATCCTCATCAAAGAAAAAATCTGGAAATATCCACCAAACGTTTCTTTGTATTTACCTAAACTGCATTTCAAAATCCCAGGAAAAAAAGATCCATAGTAAACACTACATGACTATTTCTATTAATTTAATATGGAATATTAATATCTAAGATAAAAAGTTGTTTAGAATTCTCAAATGTAACATTGCACAGTTCAATGGCTACAGAAATTACCTCTAAGTTAGAAGATCAGGTATTATGAGAGCAAAGCAATAAAAGAAAAACATTAAAACAAAATGTTAAACATTTATGTAAAAGTTGTATAGGAAAAGGTAGGAAAAATAGTTAAAATCTAAAAATATCACCTTTAACTCAGTGAACTAAGACATTTTCAACTGACCCTTGAAACACTAATTTCAAGTACTTCAGGCTTTCCTTCTTCCCAGAGAGCGTATCAATAAAATTTTCAATGTTAAACTTAAAACTACATGCATGAGTTTTTGAATTGAGAAAACTAATGCTGATCCCTTTGTAAACATGTCTTTAAACTTTTAGTTTTGTGTTGGCAAAAATGACAGTTGGTTAAATTAGCAGAGCAAGGAAAATACAAGAGTTTAACATTTGTTTTAACTCAGTCCAAAAACACGGTTTAAGATTCCCTCCCTAGTCTACAATTATGTAGTTCTTGTTCATGAGGTAATTTCTAGTGGTAAGTTCCAAGAAAATGTCTGCTGAATGTTCCCTAATCAAAGCACCTCAAATGCTTTTTTAAAAGCATAAGCATGTAATGTGTATTTAAAAGATACAGAGCTTCCTGGTAAGAAAATACTACAAAGTATTTCCCCTTAAAAAATACAATATGAATTTTTAAGCCACGTCTACAACCTGCTAAGTTGAGTTCAGTAACTGTCTTAAGAAATTATTCAGCTGTAACACCTGTGGGAGAAACTGCATAATGGAAAACTGGAGTAGCGTAATAAAGGAAATTCACAAGATAACATGAATGCTCTTATTTGAAAAACGCCGAAACTGTAGTTTCCACACAATTGCTATGTGGTCCATAGCCACAAATTAACATTTTATAATGAAAAAGTACATATGTGAGATCTAATGCGTCACATTACGAGATTTTAATACTAACAAACTCAAAAACGGTGTTTCTATAGAAGAGTGAAAAGTACGTAAAAGCTAATGTGGAATTGATTTCTTCATTAAAACAGCTTTCACTGTCCCTTAGCTATCTGCACCTCGGGGAAGTAGAAGGCAAAAAATTGTTCCACACTTTCTAGTTACTTCGGAAAGTGGACAAACGTCAGCCCTGAGAGCCAAGAGTTTGTGCCCTGGATGTACTCGAAATCACACCACCTCAGTGACGACGTTTGGTGTCAAGTGCAACGATGAGATCCGCCTAGGATCCTGAGCGCAGGGATCTGGAGCGCTTAAACCCTGAGTAAAAATCGAAGTCTACCGGAGAGGGGCGGGACAGAGCCGTCAGCCATTTTCCCTTACAGTCCAAAATATGAACATGTTCCTAAATCGCCGGCTCGGCACCCATTACCGCCCTGCGCAGCTGCCCAGCCCACCCTACTGCGGAGAATGGAGGGGCCAGTAAGCTTCCCCCCTGGGTAGAAAAGGGAAGAAATACAAACCCCCAGTCCTCCTATCGTCTTTCAAATTCTGTTGCGGATCAAGGAAGAAGCGGGCCGCTACTCCTAGACTCCGGTGACTTTTACCCCAAAACCAACGTAGTGCTAAGTCTGGCAACAAAACAAAACAAAACCCCAAGCCCCACCGCGAAAAACACAAACCCAAACAGTAAAAAAGAAACAAAAAAACACCCTGCGACAGCCAACATCGGCCGTGAGAAAAAGACACTATACCAAGTCCGCTCTCCTCCGCAAACGGTACTCCTCTCACCTCTTTTTTCCTGGGGCAGGGTCTCTCGCTGAGCTTAGATAGCGTCCAGGTGGTGCGATTCTCCTGAGTCACCTATTCTTACTGCTCCCGCAGCGGTGGCTTTCCCCTTGCCTTGATCGCCGTTCTGGGCCTGGTCTCTTCACTGCGACTCTCGCTCTTAGCTCCCGACGCCGACACCAACACCAGGAGCTGAGGCGGCCGCCTCTCGTGTGGGAGAGGCGGCAGCGGGGAGAAGCTCAATAAAAGCCTACAAGCTGTTTGAGGCTGAAAGGGGCCGGGCTCAACAGAGCCCCTAAAGGGCGGGGTGCAGGGAGGTTGGGGCTCAGGCAGTCGCCTAGGCCGGTGCTCTTCAATATGGCGGATCCGCCGAACCAAAAAAAAAAAAAAAAAAAAAAAAAACCGCCGGCTCAGGCAACAGCACAGGCGCAGACTCCCACCAACCCCCGCGCTGCCTAGAGCCTTGATAACCCCCACCCTCTCCGAGTCCCGCCCCTCAACCCTCCCCCTACTCCCGCCCCTCAACCCTCCCCCTACTCCGCCCTAGCCTCGTGTCCCTCTGCTATTCGAACTCTCTGCCTCTTCACCCCAACGTTTTTTTCTTGCTGCACCGGAACTGGGAAAGAGTCCGTAAGCAAATCCGGAAATGAGTCCTGATTGAGAAGTCTAGACCCCAAAACACTGCGATAGGGGCGGGGAAGACCACATGGTAAAAGCAGCCCTCGGGACATTGGCTGTCGCACCACCTTCACTAGGGATTGCGACAGGACCCGTCTCTGACGTCTTCGGTTCTAGAATGCCCTGGAAAAGAGCTGGGTCGAGCACAAGGTACAGTAAAGAAAAACCGGGATACAGAGACTGGGCATCTGCTGCCACAGTGAGAAGCCTGAACAGATAAGGCAGCAACGCCAGAAGGGTAACTACGCATTTAAAGGAAAGTATTAAGTGACGCAAGAGCGTCGCTTTGACAATTTCACTTGCATCGCTGGGTTTGTTTGCATTATGAATCTGGCCACCCAAGGAACCCGGATGAAAACGTCACCGGACCTCAATTTTTACACAGTGTAGAGAAATGGACCTCGATAAGGAGGTACTGAGACTGAGCACTGACTTACCTGCTGTTCGAGGAGCATCAGTGCACAATTTTCCGCCCACCTCTTCCCACTTCCATGCCTTGACATACAACTAATCCTGTTCTGATGCCCTTGCGTGAGGGCGGAGAGCTAGGAGAGCTAGAGATAACTATTCTGACTTCCATGAGCATAGATTACTTTTACCTGAATTAGAATTTTATAGCATAATATAAATATACCAAAGACATGTAACTAATTACTATCGATAGACATTTGAATCATTCGCAGATTGGAACTTCTATGAATCAACTTACTATGTCTTTTCAGGGATCTATATCATTGTTTTCATTAGGCATAAGGCAAATTCCTGGATTTTCTGGGTTTGTGTATGTTCATCTTTAATAAATAGAGCCAAATAGTTTCTACTTGTGGTTGTGCTTATTTGAATCATACATTTTCTTTATGTCAAAAGCAGCCAAACATTGACACTTTCATATGGTTTCATCTTTACTCCATTAGCAATGCCAGATAGCCTTATGGAATCAGATTGACCACACTAACAGCTCTTCTTCCTGTGTCAGGGCTATCCATGAGCACCTGGACTTTAAGATGGGCCTGGAATAGGGGCGCCTGGGTGGTTCAGTGGGTTAAGTGCCCCACTCTTGATTTTGGCTCTAATCATGATATCAGGGTAATGAGATCAAGGAGGCTTCCTGTTCAGCGGGGAGCCTGCTTGAGATTCTCTCTCCCTTTCCTTCTCCCCCACTGCCACTCTTACGCACACACTCTCTCTTCAATCAATCTATCTATCTTTTTAAAAAGAGAGAGATGGACCTGGGATATACAGTTATTCAATTTTAACATCTACTCAATTAAGGCCATACTAAAAGAAAATTCCTGAGTTAGTGATGCCTGGGTGGCCCAGTCAGTTAAGCGTCTGCCTTTAGCTCAGGTCATGATCCCAGGGTTCTGGGATTGAGTCCTGCATCGGGCTCCCTGTTCAACAGGGAGTCTGCTTCTCCCTCTGCCTGCTACTCCCTCTGCTTGTGTTCGCTTCCTCACTCTCCCCCTCTAGCAAATAAGTAAATAAAATCTTTTTAAAAATCCTGTGTTAAAATAATAAATGAGCAAATGTCATTTATAAGTTCATAAATCCATTAATTTTATAAGTTCATAAATGCCATTTATAGTTCGTAAGTCCCAAGATATTCTTCCCATTTCCCTTGTGTGGTTTCTTTTCAGTGACTCTTGCCTTTTAGCATTATTTGTAATGTCTTATTTACTGATTTTGTCTTATTAGGGTAAAGCTATTATTACACTAAAATTCCAATCAAAATTTCCCACTGCACTATTTTTCTCCACAGAAATGCTTGTTAAGTGTTCTTATCATGTATTACTAAATTAATCTTAAAAATAGGTGCAAGGAAGCACTTTCAAAATAATGTCATCAGGAGCTGCACAGACCCTCTATCCACCAAATGAACCATACTGGTGAAATTTAAGTTTCTTTCAAGAGTCATCAATACAGAACTTCAGTTACCCAACAATATCATTGCATGTCGTACATTACTTTTTTTTTTTTTTAAAGATTTTATTTATTTATTTGACAGAGATAGAGACAGCCAGCGGGAGAGGAAACACAAGCAGGGGAAGTGGGAGAAGAAGAAGCAGGCTCATAGCAGAAGAGCCTGATGTGGGGCTCGATCCCGGAACGCCAGGATCACGCCCTGAGCCGAAGGCAGACGCTTAACCGCTGTGCCACCCAGGTGCCCCACGTACATTACTTTTTTTTAAAGATTTTATTTATTTGTTTATTTACTAGATAGAGAAAGAGAGCACACGTGAGGGGTAAGGAGGGCAGAGGGAGAGAGAAATAGGCTCCCTACTGGGCAAGGAGCCCGATGTGGGGCTCAATCCCAGGACCCTGGGATCGTGACCTGAGCTGAAGGCAGATGCTTCATTGGCATCCTTTTACTATCCCTTTAAATGAGCAGAAAGAGCTGCAATGGGGCCATAAGGAGTGGCCCATTATACACTCTCAAGTTGGGGGGAATTAGGGATAGCCTACTAAGGAATTTTGGAAGTGAGATTTCCAGGACCTTGAGGGGGCTAGCTATTGTTGGGAAAAGGTCATTTATTATTGTTTAATAAAACCTTAGTCATGACATCCTTCAGACGTGTAGCAGTGGGCCACATGCTTGGGGATGATTGCCAACATGTATCATCGGGGATTTAGAGGTAAAGGTAGTTTCCAAAGGAATTTTTATATGTTAAAGTAGACTTACAGGATCCTGGGGTAGGTAGGGGTCAAGCTAGGGTTGTTTTTGCCCTTAGCAAAGTATTGACATTGAGACAGCTGAGTGCCTAGAGGAATGTCACTCTACCTCTTTCAAGGACTTGTCAGTGGGCACTAGGTAATAAGGAAATTTAGTAATTTTTCTTCTGTCTTTGTTTCTTGCATGATGTGGGAAGGCAGATGCTTAAGCAATTGAGCCACCCAGGTGCCACCATGCTGTACATTATTGAAAAAGGTTGCAACTTAGCTCTCCTCCAAATTTTCATTCAAAGTAATATGTATGAAGCTTTTAACACTTCAGAGTTACTTGATACAGATTTCTTCTCTGTTCTTATTTCCATCCCGTTTCAGAGATCATATTCTAAACTTCCTGTCTGAAGTAGGGCTATGCTGTTCCTCAAATTTGGATAAGTACACCTAACTTTGTGCGGTTGTAGTCATTGGGTTTTAGATTTTCAAAGTGCTTCAACTATTTTATCCTTCATTAAGTAGCATTGTTACCTTTTAAAATGTAAATCAGATCGTGTTACACATATGCATACTTAAACTCTCCAGGGATTTCCTGCTGTCATCATAATAAAATCCAACTTCTTCTTTTTTTTAAGATTTTATTTATTTGTCAGGGAGGAAGAGTGTGTGCACAAGCAGGGGGAGAGGCAGAGGGAGAAGCAGACTCCCTGCTGAGCAGGGAGCTTGATATGGGACTCGAGCCCAGGACCCTAAAATCATGGCCTGAGTGGAAGGTAGAGGCTTAACATACTGAGCCACCCAAGGATCCCTAATGTTTTGTTCATTTGTTTTTTTATAGTAGTTATCCTAACAAGTGGGAAGTATTATCTCACTGTGGTTTGGGTCTTCATTTCACAAATTATTACTGATGCTCAGAATATTTTAATGTTATTGACTATTTCAGTATCTTCCTTGGAAAATGTCTTCAATACTTAATCTGGGATGCCTGGGTGGCTCAGTTAGTTAAAGGGTTCTACTCTTGATTTCTGCGCAGGTCATGATCTCAGGGTTATGGATCAAGCCTGTGTCGGTCTCCATGCTGAGTGGGGAGTCTGCTTGAGATTTTCTCCCTTTGCCCCTCCCTCCCCTCTCACTGTCTAAAAATGAAAAAAATTAATTAAATTATTTGTTTTTAAAGATTTTATTTATTCATTTGAGAAAGAAAGATACAGAGAGAGAGAGCATCAGCAGAGGAGAGGGAGAAGGAGAAGCAGACTACCTGCTAAGCCAGGAGCCAGATGTGGGCACTCCAGGATCATGACCTGAGCCGAAGGCAGATACCCCAGCATCTGAGCCACCAGGTGCCCCATAAAAATGAAAAAATAAATTTAAAAAACAAAAGAAAACAAACAAAAACCAATACTGAACCCATTTTGGAGTGAGTTTTTCATTACTGTTGTTGAGTTGTACAATTCTAAATATATCCTGGATATTACTTATCCCCTAAGAGTATGTAACTTGCAATTTTTTTTTTCCGATTGCTTGAGTTGCCCTTTCATTTTGCTAATAGTGTCTTTGGATGCACAACAGTTTTAAATTTTAAGGTAATCTAATATGAACTATTGGGTGCCTGGGTTGGTGAGTCAGTTAAGCATCTGCCTTCAGCTCACATCATGATCTCAGGGTCCTGGAATCGAGCCCCACATTGGGCTTCTTGCTCACTGGGGAGTCTGCTTCTCCCTCTTCGTCTGCCACTCTCCATGCTTGTGCTCTCTCTGTCTCATAAATAAATAAATGAATAAATAAATAAATAAATAAATAAATAAATAAAATTTTAAAAAAAGGAATAAAGAGAATAAGCACATTTAAGAAAATAATATGGGGGCGCCCGGGTGGCACAGCGGTTAAGCGTCTGCCTTCGGCTCAGGGCGTGATCCCGGCGTTATGGGATCGAGCCCCACATCAGGCTCTTCCGCTATGAGCCTGCTTCTTCCTCTCCCACTCCCCCTGCTTGTGTTCCCTCTCTCTCTGGCTGTCTCTATCTCTGTCAAATAAATAAATAAAATCTTAAAAAAAAAAAATAATACGAACTTTTTTCTTTTGTGCATGTACTTTTACTGCAGTAAAAAATCATTGAGAGTCACATCAGCTTCATGGTGGCATAAGTCATCTTTCATTTTGACCCTGTCAACAACAAAAAGTTGGCATCCATCCATGAACAAAAGTGCCTCTGTGGGAGATACAGAATCTAGCACCATACACCAAGGGACCTGGAAAGAGTTTTGGGTATTAGGCACACATATCTCAGTCCTAGCTAGCAGTACTCAGAACCAGCTGTGGATCAGTTTTAGTCCCTCATGGCCACAATGTGAGAGCACCTGGACAACACTGATGTGGTCAGTCCCAACAGACAAGAGAGCCTCTGTGGAAGTCCAAGTTTCCATAAGAGATGTTCCAGTGGGGGAAAGAGTTTGGATGTATTGGAGTGGGTAGATCAAATAGCTTGATTTTACCTACATCAGCCTTTCCACAGGTGGCATAGCTTAGGGCAACTGCAATTTCTCTGGCAGAAGAATGGGAGAGTAACTAAATGAGTACTCAGATTCCCTAGCTTTGTGAAACTGTGGTTAAAAAGTCTCGTTTCTCCCTCAAAGTATCCAGAATATCAAGTAAGGAGCTCCACTGTAATGAGGGAGCAAATACAAGGAATAACAGTTAAAAATCTCAGAGGTTGGGGCGCCTGGGTGGCTCAGTCGTTAAGCATCTGCCTTCGGCTCAGGGCATGATCCTGGATCCCTGGGATCGAGCCCCACATCAGGCTCCTCTGCTGGGAGCCTGCTTCTTCCTCTCCCACTCCCCCAGCTTGTGTTCCCTCTCTCACTGGCTGTCTCTCTGTCAAATAAATAAAGTCTTAAAAAAAAAAAATTCCTTACAGAGTTCTGTGTATATCAAGAAAAGTCCAACTTAAAAAAAAGTTGAGTAATACAAAGTCATATACCATCACCTAATAACTACCATAAATTTAATTTCATGTGCATTTAACAATGACAATTCAACACTACAAAGAAAAGTATTAGCAGAACTGAAAAGCATTACTATTACTTGAACCCTACACTTCAGAACAGAAATTAAAAATTCACTGTGCAACAGCCAAAATAAAAAATATTTTAAAATAAAGCTTTAAGAACACTTAGATGATTTGTTACACATCCATCCTAATTTTTAAAAAAAATTTCAAAATCATTTAGGTAATTCTTTTGATGCATCACAGCCAATCTTGAATGGAGGCCAGAAACAATTTCATCATATACCATTATTCTTGCAAGCACAACACCAAAGGATTCAAAGAAAAAAATTACTTAACATATCAACTACAAAACTGACATGTTTATACTTAGCAGTACTATTGACAATAAAGCTCCAAAACTTAATAATAATTAAATAAATAAATATAAATAATATAAATAATAATAATTAAATAAATAAATATAAATAATATAAATAAAATAAATAAATAAAATAATAATAAAAATTATTTAAAACCGAGAGAAAATCATAAAGCACAAGTGCAGTCTAAGATAATAGAGGAAATTCTTAGTGGAAAAAACCTAACAAAATGAAAGCACATGTACAAATTAAAGTTCTGAAGCTGATGTTTGACTTAGATTATATGTAATTATTTCCAGTGACCAAAACTTAAGAAAACAAAACATAAGGTAGAGAGTTCAACATAAAGCTATGACATTTCCCACCAATATTACAGTTTTGGTAGTAAAACTGAACAGCATGGAAAATCTCTAAAGATAAAAATGCTCAATATACTTTCTTGCCTTAGCTCTTCCACCTGAACTGACGAATCAAAACAAATGTCACTAAACTCTTATCATCATACGGGTTTGGGTCAGAATTGAAAACTGAAAATGCCAAGCTAAAAATGTATCAGAGTATTGGTGGTGTACTTAGGCATTTGGTGAAACCACAGAATGATTTTTAAGTGGGACATATTTTTTTTTTAAGATTTTATTTATTTATTTGACAGAGACAGCCAGCGAGAGAGGGAACACAAGCAGGAGGAGTGGAAGAGGAAGAAGCAGGCTCCCAGCAGAAGAGCCCGATGTAGGGATGATCCCAGAACGCTGGGATCACACCCTGAGCCGAAGGCAGACGCTTAACGACTGTACCACCCAGGCGCCCCTAAGTGGGACATATTTTTAACCTAGGCTTCATAAAAACTCCTATAATACATATGCTTCACAGAAACATGAGTTCATATTAAATAAAAGGCATATGATAGGGAGTGGGAGTGAAATGAGAAAATATTTCCTGAGATAACAGCAAACTACACAAATAGTACGAATAAGATTATAGATTGGCAAATACTAACTATAAAGTCAATATGTTAAAAATAATAGTAAAAAAAGCATAAGCTCCTAATAATGACTAGGAAAATCTGATAAATAATCAAATTCCCAAAATAGAAAATATGTTAGAAATCCACAATTCGGAGTAGTATTATAAAGATTAGCTACTGTGGAGGGTACCTGGGTGGCTTGGTCAGTTAAGCGTCTGCCTTCAGCTCAGACGACGATCTCAGGGTCCTGGGATTGAGCCCCACGTTGGGCTCCCTGCTCAGTGGGGAGCCTGCCTCTCCTTCTCTCTGCCACTCCCCTGTCCTACCCCCCACCCCACTCCTGTTCCCCCCTCTCACTCACTCTCTTTCAAATAAATAAACTTTTAAAAAATTAGCTACTGTGAAAACGGATTCATTTTAAAATTATTTAAAACAAATTACCAGAAAGAAACAAGAAGATAAAAAAGAAAAAAGTATGAAAGGGAAGTAAAGAATCATGAAGTTAAAATAAGATGATGCAGGATATGAGATTTTATGATAGAACACTGGAGAAGTTATGGTAGAAGGGTTCGTACCTAGAATTGATAAAAGGTGAATTCTCAGATTTGAGAAACACAATGAACCCCTGGTATTTTAAACTAAGAAGTCACATCTCCTATCAAGAAAAACTGTAGTAACCCAAAAGAAAAATATCTTACAGCATGCAGGGAAGAAAAATAAATTAAATTACTTATAAATGTTAAGACTCACAATTGAGGTCTCAAAAATTAGTAATCCAAGAATATTTTTAATGTATCGTGAAGAAAATAACTCCTACACCAGATTTATGCATACTCAGAGAAATAATTTTTTGAGAATAAAGGCAAAGAAACATTTCTTTTTGACAAATAAAATAAATACTTCTACTTACAAAATTTCTGAAGATTTTATTTCAGACAAAAAAGAAAATAGCTTTGAAAAAAGATCTGAGTTTCAAGAGAAATGGTAAATAAAAAAGAAAAAGTATACACATGAATAGGTGTATATTAAACTTGAAAATATAAAACAATGAAAATGGCATCTATTTTATAGAGCAAAAAAAATTTTTAAAGCCCAAATAAAAATTTTACAAATGTTAGAAGGGAGATGAACAGAATAGTAGTAATATTACATCACTTTGGATGGGGCAAAATTCCAATAAATATAAACAATAAGTTGATTTATTATCTTTTCCAAAAGATTTTATTTATTTGTTTGAGAGAGAGTGATGTTTGTAACAGCCAAATACTGGAAGTGATCCAACAGAAAAAATGGATAAATGATGGTATAATCTCAGTGGAATATTATACAATAGAGAAAAACCAGGTACATTCAAGCTTTAATCAACAATGTGAATGATTTTTCAAAGTAGAACACTGATTTTTAAAAATCAAGTCTGAGATACACACACCATAAGATTTACGAAGCTCAAAAATTGGGTAACATGCTTTTTAGAAATACATTCATATGTAATTAAACACTAAAAAACTGAAAGAAAATTATGACAAAATTTTTATCTGTCTCCTTTTAGGGTTACTGAGGTGATGCAGGGAGAAATGACTTGTGGAGAAGCATGGAAATCGATGCAATTATATTAGAAAACATCAATTATCAGGTTCGAATGTGAGTTTGAGGATATTAATATTATGCTTTATAACTGATACAAAACCTACATTTATTCTGTTGTGGTTTTACAATATCATGATTCAATTATTTCCAATTTCCAAAAAGTAATTTAAAAAACACCAAGATGTCAATAAAGGAAACTACAGGTGGTGATTGCCTTGTATCCTTAGTTTATAGTTTTCAATTTTCCACAACTGATATGTAATACTTTTATTTAAGAATATGAACTATTTTCTTAATAAAAAGTCTGTTCAAATGCTCCTATGTAGGTATACGTATCTGTCTCTATATATACATTCTCATACATACATATATATATTAAGTTAATATAAATACATAAGAGCTGACTAAACCTTTTTGAAAATTTCTCCCCTCTTAAATTGCTACTTTTGCTATCTTGAACAAGTGTCTCATAAGGCTTTACATGAGGTCAATGTATATACAAGCTAAACACTATTTGTCTAGGCTCTGGCCATCATGGTAAAAGAATAATCAAAAAAGGAGTAAGTGCTCAATAATACATAAGATGCATTATCTTTTAGCTTCTTCTTCCCAACTAAGTTATGCTTCACCCATATTGTTTGATTGCCCACAAGAAATTCCTAATGTAATGAGTTAAATTTTCAGACATCGAAATGGGTCTGACTATACATGAGATTGCCTTGGATAAAACTAGTTTCCATATAACTCCATTTGTTCCACATAATGAACAAATTAAAAACTCAACTAGGGTACTTCCCAATGCTTTCTTTCGAATTTATATATAAATATGAATAAACTGGTAATAGCAGTTGTTTTTGTCTATCATGCAGATAGCCAAAGATGATAAGGTTTAAGTATTTACTTTTAAGGAAATCAGAAGGACTCCTGTAGCTCCTAATTGATAAATCCAAGGTTTAATACTATTCCTTGTGTTCTTTGCCATCACAAATGCAAAATGGTAATAGGGGTGGTAATGGTGGTTATGTGCACTGAGGATTACTGACAGATCAACCAATGCCAGGAAACCTGATCTCTATGCCTGTTATGTGAAAACAGCACTAAATGGAAGGAGTCATGAGAACAGATGGTTTCACATGCTAAAATGACTTTCCCTGATTGCGCTGTTAATATGAGTTAGAAATCACATTACCTCTTCCTCAGGGGATAGGTTCCCTTTGCTACTGCTGACAGGAAACCCACTGCCAAATTCTTTGGAATGAATGTCTGCTCCATACTCAACCGTCACATCTTCCTCAATGCTGCTCACCAATCTCCAAAACTCCTTCTCCACAAGTTCTGTAGGTACCATCTGTGACAAAAGATGTAAAAGATGATCACAGCACATTCCATTTTGGACCCATGTCTCTATGAGCACTGAAACTCATCAGACAGTAATCCCTATATTTCCACTCCACAACCACATACATGCACAGGCATGTTGAAGTAGTCGGCCTTGAAGGAATCAGCCATTTCACCAAAGCTCTGCAAACTGTACTCCTGGGTAGCCTGCTCAAAGCCAAAGGCTTCAGGGGGCCTCTTACACTCCTAAAATAGAAAGTATTTCAGCAAGAAAGAGGAAATAGGCAAAGAACCCAAAAAGAACAGCAGGGCATATATCTTATGTTCTACCCTCCACCTTTTCTTATGTTTCAAGGTAGGATGGTTTCTTCACTATCTACTAAACCTATTCCCTTTTCTTTGCTCATGTGGTTCACATCCTTTGTATTATGGTCCTTCCTGTTTTAAACGTATACAATTGTACAACTAGTCTGTCCAACCATTCTTGCTTAGTAACTCATAGACAATCAAAAAACCTGACAGACACAGTAAGTTAACAAAGTGTAGCCAGTAACACCTACTCTAGTTTTCCTTAAACCAAGAAGCTGGATTTAAAAAAATTGCCAAGTTCTAAATGTAAAATATTCATATTTAACAGTCATACCGCCATGATACACTTTGGGCATCTCCAGACCCCTCTAGGGATTTCAGGAAGCGGTGGCATTAGGCAGAAGATGTGGTAATTATCATCGCAGCTATCACAGAGAAGTAGTTTATCATCTTCATCTCCTCGGGAGCATATTCGACAGAGATATGAGTCAATCTACCAGGAAAAATAAAAATATAAGCTGCCTGCTCCATGATACCTTTTCTCAGGTTTCCAAACCACTTTATTTTGAACAGCTACCACCAGCCAACAGCTACGTAACGTCGTACGCATGAGTTCACTATATGGGGAAAAATATGACAGGACACACAATTATGAAATAATATAACACATCAAGAAAACCATGGTTAAGGTGCTTAGAGAACAACAAAGCAGATATTTTATATAAGATTTAATGGTACAAACCTCAATCATGAAGGTATAAACTGGCAAGGATCATTTAAAAATTATATACAGTTTAAAAAGTATGCTCAATGCAAGCTGAACATAATAATCCCAACTGACCAAATATCCAGTAACACCTGTTATTCTGGTATGAAGTTTAAATAGGTGTCCATTTTCACTCTAAAATGTGTCTTCATAATGAATGGGTCACTAAAGTAGTATGCTATAAGAACAAAACACTAGGGGGCAAGGCCAAACAACTTGGATAGTTAGATACCACTAAGATAATCTATTACCAGATAAAAAACAAAACGCATCAATACATTTTTAGCAGAACGAATAGTAGAAAAACTACCTGAAGTGACAATAGGCTGTACTGGAAGAATCAAGAACTAAAATGATGACTAAAAAGAGAGAAGACGAGAGTCACAGAGTAGGAGAAAATATATGATGTCTGTATGAAGCTAGAGAGATACATACATATATATATTCTCATATAGGAGACATGCATATGTAAATATACAAATATATGCACATATGTGTATGTATTTACACACACACTTACATTAGCTTACTTACATATACATGTGTGGCAGTGAGCTTTAGTCACAGCAATTTCAATCCTTTCATATACACAATAAAAATGCCTATATATGTTTCTTAATGGCATGCAGTTTAACAGTAGTATTATTTGATGTATTTCCAAACTGCAAACTACCAAAGACTCCACGAATAGTAAAAAAAGAATAAGAGAGAAAAATAAACTCCAGAATATTCAAGTAAGTCTAAAAGTCCTTCCAGTAAGCAGTACAAAACAGGGGAAAAGATGACTCATATACTTAAAGACATGAGGCAAGATCATAGAAAAGAGATACTGCTATACGAGATATGGTATTTTTGCAGAATTTGCCAAAAACAAACAGCTTTCACATTATGTCCTACCATATGTAGTTGTTAAAGATCAGAAAATACTTATTACTGGTACTGGGAAAGATTCAGCAGTTTGGTGGAAATTTCAGATTTTAAAAATTAGGAAACACAAATTTTCCTCCTAACTACAGTACCTCGGGTATGTTTCTTCTCCTTCCTAACCATCTGTCTCTTTATATGAAGGGCCCAGAAGTAAACGGAAGGGAGGAGAATGTAAGGTGGGATAAAATAACTTCACATTCCATCTAGTTCTCATAGTTCAAAAATAGTGTTAGAAAATCATAGATTAAGTCCTTACAAACTGTGCTCTACTGTGACTCCTCCTCAGCTGCATCGTCATCTTGGTGCAGGACTCTACACTATGATTCAAGTCCTCTCTGGGAAGTGATGACATCACTTTCACATCCTCTCTTGGTTCGTCCTTCATCAGAACAGTGCGGGAGCATATGACCCCTTCTTTATCTAGGGCAGTTAGAAACAAATCTGAAAACAAATCTATTCCCCCATCAAAGACAACAAACCAACTCTCCCACTTTTGTTCTTTAGCCCACACATTGCCTCTTGGCCCTATTAATCTTCACCTTTCTTCCGTAAAGTCTTATCCTTGGCCATAAGCCCCAAGCCCATCATCTTGGGACCAGCCCCATAGATCTGCAGCTTCTTCAGCTCTGGATTCTTCTCAATGTCTTCCTCTGTAGGTTCTGGCTATTAAGACAAGGTTCAAAGAAGGAAAAGAGTTACATATATATGTATATGTATGCATATACATATATAAATATGTATTTTAGGCAAGATCTAAACTTGCCTTATTTGCAAATATCTTGGGAGGTATTACAAAAGAAGTGACACAGATTAAAGTCAATCAACTGTTTCCACTTATTTTTAACTATTTATAAATGATATATCTTTGCCTGTAGGTAAGATATAGCCAGACAGGAGTTAATGAAAGAGAAATCTGAGTGGTAACTACCTTTCTCGAATGTTTTCGTGCTACAAATTAAATAATAGAATAGTTCTGTATTTACAGGCTAGTTAAGCTTAAGTATCATAAAATATACAGGTTATACTAAAGAATCAATAAATATATTATAAAGAACTCTCTTTCTATAGCTCAGTTGAAGATGCAAATGGGAAGTTAGGAGGATTCCGGTTTGAACTCAGACCAATAGAAATAACTTTCTTCCCACAACATAAACAAGGATCCTGGAAAACTACATAAACACATTATGTATCATAAATACATGTGTTATATACCATTTTCAGCACATCTCTTTTTACTGGACACTATGAGGTGTGTTTTACCTGGGTTTGAGTCCATTTTTGTTCTATTTTAAAATTAAAGCCCTACTGTAATTCTCCTTTTTATTTAAAGTTTTACGTTTTTGTAGATTTTATTCTGTATCTGTACACAAATACATTCATTTTCTAAGTTTTACCTATTCCCAAAGTAAGTTATGCAGGAAATAATATATACTGTACAACAATACCCACAATAAACACAGGATCAACTGAAGACAGAATGGTGGTAGTAAAAATAATTTCTCAATGATCAGACAGAGATCAAGGGAAACAGAGTCTGGAGCTCAAAACAGAGGTTTGTTCAAGGATAAAATTTCTGGGGGGCGCCTGGGTGGCTCAGTCGTTAAGCGTCTCCCTTCGGCTCAGGGCGTGATCCTGGCGTTCTGGGATCGAGCCCCACATCAGGCTCCTCCTGCTATGAGCCTGCTTCTTCCTCTCCCACTCCCCCTGCTTGTGTTCCCTCTCTCGCTGTGTCTCTCTCTCTGTCATGTAAATAAATAAAATCTTTAAAAAATAATAATAATAAAAAAAATAAAATAAAATTCTCAAAGGTTAATAAAAGGACAAAATTTTTGCTGACTGCCCTGGAGACTCCATCAGGAAGCCTGCCCACAAGGCGCTGGGAAAACCTCACCCCTGGATCCCCCAATCTCACCCTTGGGTATTTCTAGCACCCTCACCCATACCTACCATGTCTTTTGCAGCCAGCTCCCTGTGTTTATGGGTTATATGAACTTTGGTAGGTGTTTTCACTTGCAGAAAGCAGCTAAGCACCTGCGGGCCAGGGAGAAGCCACAAACTTGAGTATAGTGCCACCTTTAGGAGAACACAAGAGGCTATCAGCAGCTGACCTGGTGTACTGTATGACTGAGAGAAGATACACAAGCTTAAGAATTCTGCCCCAAGAAGGAATAAGAATGAGGCAGTTGTGCTAAAACAAGTTTTGAGAAACCTCAGAATCTCTAGCAGTACTGACAGAAGGTGTTTCTCCCATGAGGAAAATCAGTGAAAATTAGAGGAGGTGATCGCTACTTCAAATGCAGATAGCAATGCAAAACTGCAAGGAATACGACAAACAAGGAAACATCATACCACAAAAGGGTCACAAAAATCTTCCAGTAACTGAATCCAAAGATAGGGAGAGCTACAATTTACCCAACAAAGAATTTGAAGCAGCTGTTTTAAGGAAATTCAATAAGCTATAAGAAACCACAGAAAGACAATTCAATAAAATCAGAATAAGAACACAGAAACAAAATGAGAAATTAAACAAAGAAATAGAAATAATAGAAAAGAACCAAATAGAAATTCTGGAATTGAATAATTAAATGAATAAGTGGAAAAGATGTAATAGAGACCATCAACACCAGAATAAACTGAATAGAAGAAGAATCTCTAAGTTAGATGATGGGAACTTTGAAATTATAGTTGGGACGCATGGGTGGCTCTGTCAATTAGCTGTCTGTCTTCATCTCAGGTCTGGAGTTCAGGACTGAGCCCAATGTCAGGCTCCCTGCTTAGCGGGGAGCCTGCTTCTCCCTCTGCCTCGACCCCTCCGCCTCCCGCTGTCCTTCTCTTTCTCTCTCTCTCCCTTGCTCTCTCTCTCTCTCAAATAAATAAATAGAATCTTTAAAAAAATGTAATTATAGTCAATGTGAACAAAGTAAAAAGAATGAAAAAAAGTAAAGAAAGCAAATGTGACTATAAGAGACTTTTAATTAGGTCAAATATTGAAGTTCCAGAAGGAAAACGGAGAAAGAAGGAAGCAGAAACTTACTTTAAAGACATAATGACTGAGAACTTTTCCAAACCTTGTAAGACATTTGCACAAGTCCATGAACCTAAGATATCACTCCATAATTTCAATGAAAGGAAACTTTCAAGACAGATTTTAATAAAACTGTCAAACTTTAAGAAAAAACAGAAAATTGGGGCACCTGAGTGGCTCAGTTGGTGAAGCATCTGCCTTCAGCTCGGGTCATGATCTCTGGGTCCTGGGATCGAGCCCCACATCGGGCTCCCTGCTCAGCAGGGAGTCTGCTTCTCCCTCTTCCTCTGCCCTTCCCCCTCCTTCCATGCTAGCTCTCTTTCAAATAAATAAATAAAAATCTAAAATAAAGAAAGAAAGGAAGAAAAGAAAAAGAAAAACAGGGAATCTGAAGCAGCAAGAGAAAAGAAATTGTAACTTAAAATGATAGCCCCCATTAGGGTATCAGTGGATTTTTTAACAGAAATCTTACAGGGCAGGAAAGAGCAGGATGATATATTCAAGGGCTAAAAGAAAAAAAAAAAAAAAAAAAAAGAAAGAAAGCCAAGAAAGAATGCACCATCTGGCAAAGTTAACCTTCAGAAATGAAGAAAAATAAAGATTTTCCCAGATAAACAAGTCCTTAGGTATTTACTACAACTAGACTTGATTTACAAGAAATGCTGAAAGGAATTCTTCAAGCTGAAATGGAAGGATACTGATTAGTAACATGAAAATATATATCTTACTGGTAAAGATAAAAATATAGTCAAAATCAGAACACTCTAATACTGTAATAGTGGAGTATATCAATATTTAATTCTAGTATAAAGGTTAAAGGATAAGAATGTTAAATAAAACTATGGAACCTAAATTTGTTAACATATACACTGTAAAAAAGAGGTTAATTGTGACATTTTATAAAAGGGTAGAGTTTTTATATATAACTGTTAAGTTGTCATGAACATTAAATGGACTGTTAAATCTATAACATGTTAAGTCTAATGGTAGCCAGAAAACAAAACCTATAGAAGGTGCATAAAAGATAAATGAAAGAGAATCAGAGTTTACATGAGAAATTACCAATTTGCAAAGGAAGGCAGCAAGAAAGGAAGAAAGACACAAGGGTACTACAAAACAGTCGTAAGACAATGACTACAATGGCATTAAGTCCTTATGTTCTTTAAATAAAAATTTCTTTAAATGTAAGTGGATACATTTTCCAATCTAAAGGCAGAGCAGCTGGCTGAAAAAAAAAAAAAACCCAACTCTAAGTTGCATACTAAAGAGTCGCTTTATCTTTAAGAACACACTTAGCTTCAAACTGCAGGATGAAAAAGGTATTCTAGGCAAATGGAAATCAAAAGAGAATAGAGGGGAGCTATATTCATATCAGACAAAATGGATAATAGTCAAAAATGGTAATGAGATAAAGATAGGCATCATATAAAGGTAAAGGTATCAATTCATCAAGAAGCGACAATAATCATAAATATAGACATACCCAACAATGGAATAATTAAATACTTTAAGAAATATCTGACGAGTGAAATAGACAAGAACACAAAAATAGTAGAGGACTTCAATACCCCACTTTCAGTAACTGCTAGATCATCCAGAGAGAAAGTTAAAAGGAAATTTTGGCTTGAACCACGCTTAAAACAAAATGACCTAACAAACATATATAGAACATTCTATTCACTACAGCAGAAGACACATTCTTCTCAAATATGCGTGGAATTATCTCTACGATAGATCATATGATAGGCCACAGAACAAGCATTAGCAAATTTAAGGTGATTGATATTATACCAAATATTTGTTTTCTTTTAGAAAGAGAGAGAGAGAGAAAATATGCATGTGTGTGGGGGGAGGGCAGAGCTAGAGGGAGAAAGAGAATCTCAAGCAGACTCCTTGCTAAGTGTGGAGCCCCATGTGGGGCTCAATCTCCTAACTCTGAGATCATGACTTGAGCCAAAATCAAGAGTCAGAAGCTTAATGGACTAAGCCACCCAAGTATGTTTTCTAACCACAGCGGTTTTCAAAATTAGAAGTCAAAAACATGAAGAAAGCTGTTTACATTTGCATTTACAAATAAATGGAAATTAACACATTCTGAATAACAATTAGGTCAAAATGTATAAAAAGGGAAATTAAAAACTATATTCAAACAAAGGAAATGGAAACAAAATACTAGATCCTTTAGAATATAGCAGAAGCTGTTCCAATATTAAGGGTGAAAAAGATCTAAAGTAAATAAATTTTATACCTTGAGGAAATGCAGATAGAAAAACAAACTACCTGCAAGTGAGCAGAAGGAAGGAAATAATACGGAAGAGAACAGGGGAAGGACGAAAGGAAGGAAGGGAAGAAGGGACGGGAGGGAGGAAGAGAGAAAGGAAAGAAGGAAAGAAACACCAGTAAATATGAGAAATGATCATCAAAACTAAGAGCTGTTGGGTCAACTGGGTGGCTCAGTTAAGTGAATGACTCTTTTTTTTTTTTTAAGATTTTATTTTTTTATTTGAGAGACTGTGTGTACCTGAGCATGAGCAAGGGGAGTGGCAGGCAGAGGGAGAAGGAGAAGCAGACTTTCTGCTGAGCAGGGAGCCGCCTCCGAACTCGATCCCAGGACACTGGGATCATGACCTGAGCTTAAGAGAGATACTCAACTGAGAGTCAACCAGGCGTCCTTTGAACGACTCTTGGTTTCTGCTCAGGTCATGATTTCAGGGTCATGAGATCTGACCCTACAATGAAACTTGTGTCCCTGCTCAGTAGTACAGAGTCTGCTTGTCCCTCTCCCTCTGCTCCTCCCCTGCTCAATCTCTCTCAAATACATAAATAAAAATCTTAAAAAAAAAAAATCTTCCAGCCCCCCCACCGTATACAAAACAAAACAAAACAAAACAAAAACACAAAACTAAGAGTTGTTTTTTTGAAAAGGTGAACAAATTGAAAAACCTTTAGCAAGACTAAGGGAAAAAAAGGATGCAAGTAAAATTAAAAATGAAAGAGATACTGTAGAAATACATACATTTAAAAAGATTGCTAAGAACAACATATTTGAAGGCTCAGTTGGTTTAGCATCTAACTCTTGGTTTGGCTCAGGTCATGATCTCAGGATTATGAGATTGAGTTGTGTATCAGGCTCTGCACTCAGCAGGAGTCTGCCTCAGATTTTCCCTCTCCCTTTCCTTAGAACCTCCTCTGCTTGCATTCTCTCTCAAATAAACTCATAAACCAAAACCTAACTTTTGCAGGGCTTGTCTTTCTACAGAAAAGAGAGAAGAAGCAACAGTCAGAAAAAGATACACATCATCTGTTCAATTTCTGGAAATCTTTACTTTCAGGTCACCTGATGGTGTGAAGGTCCAGTCAGGGTTTGGAAGTCTTATATGAATCTGAAAGTCTGTTCCCTGGAGTTTGACAGCACAGGGTTGGTTAGCAGTTCCTGTTAAGTGCTTTTCCAGTGAGGTTAAAGAGAGTCTTTCTGAAAGTGTCTTTTCCAACAAGTAGATATTGGTTGCAAGGTATGATGCTTAAGGTCATCAATTCCCAGCAGCTCACTGTGAAAAGATTGCTCTATCAAAGCATGGTTATTTTAACAGATGCAGATAGAAAAAATTAACCTAATATACAATGTTGAAGTGTATCTCCTTTTGTTGACTGTGGGTCAGAGAAGGCAGGGGTCAAGTGCATTGGACATCCTATGCCTGTGTCAAAGGGTGAAGAGTATTACGAGTTTCAAAGGGACTGGATCTGAGATTCAGAAGCAATGGCAATTCTTTCAGCAAAGGTATTTGGAGAGTCTCTATAAACTTTGGTAATTGAGTTTAAATAGTGCTGTTAGTGCATTCAGCTACCCTGAGGACTGAGGATGGTATGCACAATGAAAGTATTGTGAAACTGGTAAAACGGCACAGAAATGTTGGTGTCCTTGACCAGTAAAATGGGTTACTACTCCCTAGAAAGTTTGAGAGGTGTTCCCCAGTAGGGATAATCTTTTCTTCCCTTCCCTTCCCTTCCCTTCTCCCCCCCTCCCCTCCCCTCCCCTCCCCTCCCTTCCCTTCTCCCCCCCTCCCCTCCCCTCCCCTCCCCTCCCCTCCCCTCCCCTCCCCTCCCCTCCCCTCCCCTCCCCTCCCCTCCCCTTCCCTTCCCTTCCCTTCCCTTCCCTTCCCTTCCCTTCCCTTCCCCTCCCTTCCCTTCCCCTTTTCTGTTTTGTTCCCTCCCTTCCCTTTTTCTCTTTTCTTCCCTTCCTTTCCCTTCCCTTCTTCCCTTCTTTCCTTTCTCTTCTTTTTAATAAGATTTTATTTATTATTTGTCAGAGAGAGAGAGAGAGAGGTAGAGCACAAGGAGGGGGAGCAGCAGGCAGAGGGAGAGGGAGAAGCAGGCTCCCTGCTAAGCAGGGCTCAATCCCAGGACCCTGGGATCATGACCTGAGCTGAAGGCAGATGCTTAACTGACTGAGCCACCCAGGCACCGCAGAGATAATCTTTTCTAACAGAAGAATCATTAGCCTAATATGAGAGAAAGCTTTGGTCCAGTAAGAAAACATACAAACTATGACTAAAACATTTACATTCATGAGATGGAGAAGCTGTATGAAATCGATTTGTACAGTCTTCCCTGGATTATACTTTGGATAGATAGGACAAGTGAAGTAGGCACTTTTTGTGCTCTTATGAACATTTCCTGACTGATATGGGCTCATGAATGCTACCATTTTGTTGTTGACCAGTGGTTCAATGCATGTACAAGTATAGAGAATTGAGAATTTCCAGTAGGCCAGATTGTTATTTACTCCAAATCAGAATTCTTTCTTTTTATCAAATCCAAAATGTTTATGGTTTCACCATTGGCTATGGTATAAGCTCTCATAAGGGCATTATAATTCAACCTTTTGGGCTGAAGTAGCTACAGGTAAAAGTGCTACCTTAAGGACTTAAATGGGAATTATAATAGCATACCTAGCACAATATTTATCATTTTTGTTCTTTAAATAATAACTATCAATAAAACTATGCAAAATCTGTATTGGTTATAGAAGTTTCCTGTAAATCGTGGTGGGGGATTTTAAAGGTAATCTCTTAGTATTATGCAGTTGTAAACAGTTTCATCTGGACCCAGATGACGTTCTTGTTTTGAGATCTGATGTCCTAAGCATCTAACCTGAGTCTGAGTAAACTGCAATTTTTCTCTGGAGACTTTATATGCTCTGTGGCCAAAAATTTTAATAGGCGAATGCTGCCCCTTGTGAAGAAGTTTGAAAAGGCGAGCGAAAAAGCAAATCATCTAGAGTATGCAGAAAACTTTTTATCATCCAAATCAGCTTTTAAGGATTGTGAACGGTAAGAATTCTGTGAAACCCTGGGCCATGACTGTCTAGATGTATTGACATTTTTCCCAAGTGAAAGCAAAAAGTTATCAGATATCTTTATCAACTGGAATACATAAAAAACAAACAAACAAACAAACAAACAAAAAAAACCACTCTATACATCAATTACAGTGAAAAATTTGTGTTTAGTGGGAATGAATGTCAGTAGTGTATGAGGACCAGGAACAACAGAGTGATTTATGTTATTTATTTCTTGGAAGTCCTGGACAAACCTCCATCCTCACCCACTGAGCTTTCTCACTGGTAAAACAGGGCTGTCACAGATACTAGTGAGGCCCTGAGATTTGGAATCTTCTACTGTGGGCTTGATGCCCATATAGGGCATTGAGATTATGGAAAGAGGTTTTAAGGGATCTCTTTGAGTCTTTTTAAAAAAAAGATTTTATTTTTTTATTTGAAAGCAAGAGATCACAATTGGGAATGGGGGAGGCAGGCAGAGGGAGCTAGAGAAAAAGTTTCCCAGTAAGCAGTGAGCCCCATGTGAGACTCAATCCCAGTACACTAGGATCATGACCTGAGGTGAACGCAGAAGTTTAACCAACTGAGCCAGTCAGGCACCCTTCTTTGAATCTTGATGAAAAGTTGAGTCTTGACAGGAGGTACACTGTGGATTCTGTCAGGAGCAGTAGAAGATTTTGTCCATAAAGAGGATGGCAGCTGTTCCAATATGGACTGGTGGTCATTGTCCCCAGACTTACCTATAGTACCATCAGAGACATAGCATAAAAAATATATCAAGTGGTCATATTAATTCCCCTGGTTAGCCAGTTTGGTTATTACTGTTAAATTCTAAATTATTCCCCCTTTTGAGACAAAAATTGTGGTCAGTATTTTGAGCCAGGGGCTGCTTTATAGTAATGGGATTGAGCACCAAGAATACAACTCTAGTGTCAGTACAGACACAGATCAATTTCCAGGCTGGAGAGTGGTTTCCATGAACCAATTAAGAGGGAACATTAAGAACAGCTCTGTAGTTCCTTGGAGGTTGTCTTTTTGAATTGGGAGTACCTTGGAAAGACTGGCCACAGGACTGAAGATGTCTGGAACACTTAAATTCACATGCCTTGGCTCTTTGCAATAGTAGCACAAACTAGAAGATTTTGGGGCTGGGGGCTGCAGTTTAGGGACCAACATTTGCGGGAGTTGAAAATTGAAAATTTCAGCAATTGTTAGGTGACCCATCTAGACGTTAGTGAGCTTGTTGGCCTTATTAACTAAATCTGGAGTGGGTGGTTTTACATTCCATTCTGGTCCTTTTAAGTGAAAGAGAATGATCTCAGTTCAGCCCATGAATAAGCATAGAGTTAAATGCAATGGAGGTGGATACATCTAGGGAAGACCAGAATATTCTTTAAACACAATTTAGATTTGATTATAATAGTCATGAATGGATTTATCACATTTTGTATGTAAGCCTGAATTTTGTTCCAATCAGAAGTCTTGAAAAAAGCTACTGTAATTTTTTGATGGAGATTTCCGGTGAGTGTTCTAGCATCCTTATTGCCAGGAGTTAAGGGTCTTTTTCTGTAAATCCCCTTCAAGATGTTGTCTTCTGGTTAGTTTTATCCAGTGTTTGGGCTGGCCTTTATCAACAAGCATGGGCACCAACTGATAAAAATCTGAGCAACCAGATTGATAAATTTGAATAACTTTGCTAAATTCTTTAGGAAACTTATGGGCTCCTCAGTCGCTTTAGGAAACTTTAACTATGGCTCACAATTCAGCCTTATTATAGGGAAAATAGGAAAGTTAAGGTTTATGTAGATCCTCAGAAGACTTAGAGAGGTAGATTTTATACGTGATTTAGTCAAAGGGCTGAGAAGTAATGAAAGAGGTAGATTTTAATACGTTCAGGAGACAAGGAAGTAAGGTGAGATTTGGAGGAAATGGTAGTTTGACAGAGAGAGTAGAGGAAAATGGCACCAGAAGAGGGGTCTAAGCACAAGGAGGCCACTGTGTGTCTGCAGACAAAGATGATGCAGGAGGAAAAGAAGCTATTTTTACATCTCATCGTTTGTAATTTAGAAATAGTATTTTGTAAAGAGGAAACTTAGAATCCTAAAAACAGCAGGAAGCCACAAGGTACCATTTAAATAAACAGTCCTATCAGGTTTTTCTCCCTCTTTTCTTTTTTCTTAAGGAACTATAGCTTTCTAATTTAATTTTTAGTAGGACAAATTTGGGGAGATCAAAAGTTTCCCATTGGGGCACCTGGGTATCTTAATTTAACTTGGGTTAAATGTCCACCTCTTGGTTTCTGCTCATGTCACAATCTCAGGGTTGTGGGATAGAGCCACAGATCAGGCTCTGTACTCAGTGTGGAGTCTGTTGGAGATTCTTTCCCTCTCCCTCTGCCTTTCTTTCCCCCTCTACTCCTCCCCCTCTTCTTGCTCTTTCTCTCTAAATAAATAAATAAAATCTGAAAACAAAGTTCCGCACACTAGTCATTGAAGTTTTGAATTACTTTAGGTAAGTTAGTCTATTTAGTTATAAATGCACAAGCACAGGGACCATAGTTTTCAAATATAAACCGGCAAGAGTCTCAGTGCAGGGGTGTGGTGGGACACCCTTAAAGCATTTTGCTGACTGGCATCCCATTTCTTAGAGGTTTTTTAGGAACCAGAGCAGAGACCAGCACAGTTTCAGAAAGTGAGGTGCTGCACACCTCTAGCACAGTTCTAGTAAGAAGAGTCCAACCCCAGACAGAACTAGGAGCAGAGACTTCACAGTTCCAACAGGCTCAGTTCCAACGGAAACAATCCAATTCCCAAAAGGAGTTGACCCAAAGGCCTGCACAATTCCAAGTGGCACAATTAAAACAGTCCAATTAAGTAGAATTGAAGGCTAACATTCAAACTGGCACATTTCCAGTATGAGCAGTGATTCCAAACAGGATTCAGACCAAAGGCAAGCATAATTCTATCAGAAACAGTCTGATTCCAAGATGGAGGCAGACTAAATGCCAAACAAGTACTTTCAGAACATGGAAACACAACCAAGGCCTTAAAACAAATCCCAAGTAAAGCATGGATAGCTCATACAGAAAGCAGGAAGCACCAAATCCAGGAGAAAACTTATCCTGCAATCTCAGGGTTGGAGAAAAGGCCTTAAGTACAGTTAGCTCTATGCGTTCTGCTTGCTCATCAGTCCTAGAGTTGTTGGTGTCTTCTCTGGGATCCCCATGTAATGTAAACTTTCAAAATAAGGGTTTATTTGGGAATAGTGGAGAATTACAATTCTGAACAAGCAAGCTGCAGCAAAACCTTAGGCAAGTCTGGAGAACAAAAGAGAGGAGGGTTCTTAATGCTCTTTGGTAGAGGAAGCGGGCTTTGAAAAAGCTGTTATAAAGTAAAAAGTACATTGGCTACACTGAGAGTTCAAAGTATAGTGTATTCTAATTGGCTGGGCTGTTGTGGGAAGGTGAGAGGGAGAAGATAAGCCCTTTCATAAGGAGAGTAAAGTAGTATAGTAAAGTAGTATCCACAAGCAAGATCTGTCTCTTCCTCTCTAATCTGCAGTTGAGAGGGAATGGTAGGTAGGACTGGTAGGAATGCCAATTCCCCTTCCAAGCGCCATTTTACCGAAGTTTCCTTTTCTTGATTTTCACAATATCAACAACAAAAAGAGGTGTGCTGTGCTAATTCCAAGACAGGGTGAAGAATAGTGTAAATTCAAAGAGGAATGTGAACATTTCTTAATGAGAGAGGAAACTGTAGAAAGATGTGTTTGGAAAGGATCACAGCAGTTGAAGCTCTTCGCAGTGGATTTCTTCCTTGGTTAAACAGTAACCCCCTGAGGAACTTTTTAAAATTCTTGAAACCTAGGTCTTAAGTCTGACCAATTACATCAGAAAGGAATATAGAAATAAGTAAAGACCAGCTAAATGAAAAAAACAAAGGCTATCTATCCTGAGTTTGCTGTAGTAAGAGAGTCAGCCATGATCATTCACCTGAAAGGTAGGCAGAAGATTGGAAAAAGGTACCAGATCTTTCCTGATTGGAGAATATTGGTTCCTGTAGGAAGGGGAAGGAAGCTGTAGGCAGGTAAGCTAGAAAGGAAGAATCCTGCATGCTTTGCTAGGAGTGTATATTTGGCTTGTTTGGACCTAAATTGAATCGGGATAAAAATTAAGGAACATGACAATTATTAATCAAATTCTGGCCATTTTGGAATGATCATTATGAAATTATTGTTTAGCCCTGGATTATTATTAAAAATAGCAATCTGGTATTGGAAGTATGATTTATAGCAATCTGGGTATCTGACTTGTTAGAGATAAGCATTGGTTTCCTGGGTAGTTTGCAGGAGAAAGTTCTATTTTTATACACGGCCTGACCATTATCTGGTTATTTATTCATTTTTAATTGATATATTCTCAGTAGGTAACATTATATTACTTTGAGGTATACCATACAATAATTGACTATTTGTATTACTAAAAAGAAAAACACAGATCTCAATGGTATCAAGGGCAAGTCACTAACCTAGAGCTTAACTTAACCTAACTGCACTTTTCTTCTCCCATGGAAATGTAGTCTTAACCAGTAATTTTTAGTCTATTTAAAATGCCCATATTACCTTTAAAGTTTGAAATTCATTGTTTTATTTCAAGTGAGATCACCTTCGTTTGGGGACAAAAGAGTCTGACTAGTGAAAGTACCTCATCTTACTTTGGATGGGCCCAGGTGACACATTACATTATCAGTGCTAACCAGGAAATAAATCTTTTCTTTTTTTTTCTTTTGAAGGAGGGCACGAGTTGCACAGAGCACTGGATGTTCTATGTAAACAATGAATCATGGAACACTACATCAAAAACTAATGATGTACAGTATGGTGACTTATATAACATAATAAAAAATTAAAAAAAAATATTTTAAAAGGATTCTAGGCTCCACCCAGGAGCCCCTGAAAACCTTTCACTCCTGACTCTCTTGCCACCCCCTCCCCAAAAGCTTTCTATTTTGTACAAATCCTTGAGCTTCCCTGTACTTGTTAGATGGGATGCTGCTGGATTTATGAAACACTTGATTGAGTCCAGTTAGACCCTTAAATTTACACAGTTGAATTTTTGTCTTTTAACACTATGTAAAAAAGTCATGTTTTTGAAGGTTGCTTATTGTATGTGCAGTTGAAAACCGCTGCTATTAATGTTTTGTTTTTTTCCTATGAGAGGGACAAAATTCCTTGAATTATATTGTGTTCCTTCCTAAGTATGATAAATGTGGCCTTGCTTTTCATAGGCTGGAATCATATCAGTGATCTACATTTGTGTCAGTCTTGGTTACTGCAGAGATAGCTAGGGGCTTTGTTAGTGTGGTCTGAAAAGAAGCAATGGCTGATTAGGAAGAAACAAGTCTCTGAAAAAGAAGGTTTAGGTTTTCTATTAGTCTTAACTATGGAGCATGGTTTGCTAATAACCTGCTGTTGGCCTGAAGCCTTATTGATGACATAAACAGTTGATAAACGCATATTTTGTATAAGTATTTTATTCTGTATTCTTAAAGTAAAGTGGACTGGGAAAAGAAAAAGTTATTATAAAGTCATAAGAAAGACAAGATGTACTTACAGAATTGTATTTATCAACACTATAAATTTATGTCATGTCTTATACCATGAATCATCTTGTCAGTACCTTTGCATCAATATTGCTTTATTGTCAGAAAACACTGTAGATGTTATATGTACCACTAACACTAGACACCAAAAAGGAAAAGATAACATGAAAAAGCAATTCATATTTATTTACAGGTATAACAGTTCGTGCGTTGACAACAAAGAAGCGGTGGTATGGTTGCTTTTGGTAACCACTGTGGTCTATACGATTGCTTCTTGGTAGTCAGCCTATACATAACTAATGAACGAATCAGTATAAAATTTTAATGGCCTATGGTATCACAGTCACATTCATAATACAGAATTGGACACATAAATACATTAAAGAAGAAACAGTTACATGTGATGAGAGGCTGATACAGTTTCTCCAATTCTGAGAGAGAGGCATCATTATAGCGTAAGGCAACTCTTTGAAAGCAAAACATAAAACAGTAAGAGCACCAGCACATTATTAATTTTACGTTAAGTCTTACTCTCTGTATGGCTCTGTAAGGATAGGCTATCCACTTCCCTGTGAGTCTTGCACACGATGTCCTACACAGTGAATACATGATGATGCTAATGACACGAAACATCTCATGCAGTTCCTGCTGTATGATTACTAAATTTTCCCATAAAGACACACACAAACACAATGGATAAGTATATTAACTGTACAGCATGATGATGATTTACTGTCCACTAAATGGAAGGGGATCATCATAAAGGTCTTCATCCTCCTCATCCTTGCAGTGAGTAGGCTGAGGAGGAGTTGGTCTTGCTGTCTCAGGGGAGGCAGGAGAGGCAGGTACACTCAGTGTAACTTTATGGGAATACAAAGTAGTTTCTGTCACACTTTCTTGCTTTTTCGTTTCTCTAAAAATGTCACTGTATGGGTCCAGCCCTTCTACAGTTTGCTTTACTTTCAGTGTCCATATCATGGAAGGGTCCATGTCGTAAAAGAAGTCAAAAGCAGTCTTGAATAATCAGAGCCTTCTGCCAGACTGCCTACTGTCGATTTGTTTTCCGGCATGGCTTCCTCTGTGTCTCCATCCTCATCATCTGGTACTGGTTCAGGAGTTCTCATCTCCCTCAAGTTGACTTCTGTCAAGTCTTCTGAGGTGGTGTGTATTAGCTCTTGAATGTCTCCAAGATCCAGATCTTTAAACCCTCACCCTCCACCTTCGTTGCCATACCTATAATCTCTTTTATGATTTTGCTGATTGCCTCTGTTGTAAAGACTGTGAAGTCAGGCACAACACCCAGACACAGTTTTCTTCAGCAGGAGTTACTGGGGCTTCATGGCTCTCATGGATTTTTCTCTGACAATGGTGGCGTCTTCGATGGTGCAGTCCTTCCAGGTTCTCATGATGTTCTTTACATCGGGGTTCTCTTCCCTAGCACTGACAGCTCTTTTCATATGGTGCCATGTGTGTTGAACTTTAAAGGACCTTATTTATGACCCTCTGATCTGGGGGCTGAATTAGAGACGTTGTGTTTGGGGACAAGTAGACCACTTTGATACCTCTGGTGCCGAACTCATGGGGGACTAGCTCGTGAGCAGCACTGTCCAATATCAAAAGAACTTTAGGAGGTAGTCCCTCACTGGCAGGGTACTTCCTGATGGCAGAGACAAAGCATCGATGGAACCAATTCAGAAAAAGGGTTTTCATTGTCCGGCTTTCTTGTGCAACCGAGAGAGGCTCTGGTGTTTATCTCTTCCCTTCTAGTCTCAGCGACTTGAAGCAGTTCTCACAAATTAACAGCAGACGTGATCAGGCCTGGCTGCTTTTGCACAAAACAGTAGACTTGGCCTATGCCTTCCTGCCTTAAATCCTTGTGTTTGCTTCTCTTCCTTTGTGACACTTTCTTCCAGAGTAGGGCACTTTTGTCTGCATAAAAACCTGCTTTTCCTTTGGTGATTTTCTTAATGGTATCTGGGAATTTGTCTTCTGCCTCTTGGTTGGCAGGGGCTGCCTCTCCTGTTTTCTTGACATTTTTCAAGGCAAAGTTCTTTCTAAATTTTTGGAACCATCCTTTGCTGGCATTAAATTTTCCAGCTTTACATTCCTTCACCTTCCTTTTAAGTTATTGTATAATGACTTTTCCTTTTTCTAGGATCGAATTAGAGTCTGTCTATAGGTATGCCTCCCTTAGGGCAACCCCATACCCACAGGAAAGCGGCATTTACAACATGAGACATGAAAAGGCATTTCACAAAAGATAGTGACGGGTTTTTGCACCTGCTGGCCTGGCTTTAGTGATGGCTTCCTGGATTTCCTCTTTTTAAACAAGTGGTCTTTATGCTGGATTCATATATCTTGAAATGGTGGGTAACTGCAGGTGCAGACCTCAACCTATAGTACATATCAGGCAATTCAACTTTTGTTGTAACATCATGACTTTGCTTCTTTTGAGCCATTCCAGCATCAGTAGGGGCACTTTGGTACTGTGGTCTTATCTGAGGTTCATGATAGTACACTAAACACCATGGAAAATACTAACAGCAAGAGATCACGTTCTTTTGTGGTAGGAGATGAACTGTTCAAGAAGGGATGATTAGTCACAGTTGAAGGATATTCATGACAGTTGAACTCACTGCAATAACAACAGAAAGTGGCTAAGAATTTATAACAGTAGTACAGTTTGTATTTAATATTCCATCTTTGCTTTTGTTCATATTTTTTTCAGCTGTGAGTGGTACTATATATACTCTGCAAGCATTTATATATTAACTTTGGATAAATTAAACATTTTTGTAATAGATTTGTGTATATACTTGACCCTTGAACAACATGGCTTTGAACTATATGGGTCTCCTTCAAGCAGTTATTTTCCTTCATAAATACAGTTCAGTATATTTTTTAAATATATTTTTTCTTCTTTATAATTTTAACAACATTTAGTTTTCTCTAGCGTATTGGATGAATATACTTTATGGTACATTTAACATACAAAATATGTGTTAATAAGCTGTTTATTCTATAAGAAAGGCTTCTGGTCCACCGGAAGCTGTTACTAGGTAACTTTCAGGGGAAGGAGAAGTTACACATATATTTTCAACTCTGTGGGGTCAATGCCCTTACCTCCCACCTTGTGCAAGTGCCGATTGTATTTTAGAGTAATAAATGGCAAACTAGACTAGTATCTAAATATATTTTATGCATTAATGACAAACTGAAGTTTTACTTAAGTTTTTAAATGTTTCTAGGCTATAGGATTTATCTGTGAGTTTTTTTCAAATTGTCTCAAATCTCCAAAACTTTTCCCATATATTATGGGAATTTAAAATATTTTTTAATTAATTAAAAATTTTAAATATTTTATTTATTTAATTTTATTTTTTAAAAAGATTTTATTTATTTATTTGTCAGAGAGAGACAGAGGGGCAGAGGGAGAAGCAGACTCTCCATTTATTTATTTATTATATAGAGAGAGTGTGGGGCAGTGTTACAGGATCCCAGGGTTCTTGTCTCATGGATTCAAAGAATGAATCTCACGGACACAAAAGGGTGAAGTGAAGTGAAAGTTCATTAAGTGAAGGTGAGAGCAGAAAGGAAAGCAGAAGTTCCTTAGTTGAGAAGGGTCCTGAATGGGTTGGCACAGAGGGCTTCTAGTGGCATTCTTTTATTGAGGACTTCGTGGAAGCCTGTGGCCTTGAGATTCTTGTGCTGTCTTGGTGTGAGCAAGGACTATTGATAACACCCTTAATGACTTAATTCTTTGAGATTTGGCCATTTTCTATGATTACACTGTAGCCGCCAAAGAAAAATACTCCCTAACAGTCAGGGACAGATGGTCTGTTTCCTTAACTCTTTTTCACTCTGGCTTAGAGTTTTGCCTGTCAGGAATACTTTCAGAGCCTAGCCAGGCCCCCAAGCTCCTCACACCTGACCTCTCCCTGCTTATACCTTAACACTTTCCTATTTAGCGGGGCTTGGGGGGGTGGGGAGGCTGGGGGTGAATGGCAAAGGAGAGGGAGAGAATCTCAAGCAGACTCCATACCTGGTGTGGAGCCCAACATGGGGCTCTTTTTCATAACCCTGAGATCAGGACCTGAGCCAAAACCAAGGGTCGGACTTAATGGACTCAGCCAGCCAGGTGCCCCTCCAATATATTAATTTTAGGGGCGCCTGGGTGGCTCAGACATTCAGCTCAGGGCATGATCCTGGTGTTATGGGATCGAGCCCCACATCAGGCTCCTCTGCTGGGAGCCTGCTTCTTCCTCTCCCACTCCCCCTGCTTGTGTTCCCTCTCTCTCTGGCTGTCTCTCTCTCTGTCAAATAAATAAATAAAATCTTTAAAAAATATTAATTTTAAAAACATGTGTATAACTGGACCTTTGCAATTCAAATGTGCATTGTTGAAGGGTCTGTATGTGTGTGTAGTTTGGTTTTGTTACTATTTTAGAATTTGGCTTATGAATAGAGATACCTGCTTCATTGCCTTAAGTAATTGCTCAACACCATAACATAAACTAAGATTCATATATTTATATTTTCAGGGTGGATCCCTTCTCTGAACTGCATACTCATCATATTTAGATATAAATATTTAATTGGACATATCAATGCACATAGTCTGGAGTCTAATTTTTGATTTCTTACCAACTTTCACCTGCTACTCATATAGTCTTTAGACTACATTCTTCCCATTATTTCCCAGTCTAAAATCTTTGGAGTTACTCCTAACTCTTATTTACGTTCTATTCAATCCATCAGTAAATTCTATTACTTCTGAATTTAAAATTTTTCCAGAATAGTACCACTCTCATACCACCTTCCTTTGTTTTTTTATGCACCATCTTCTAACTGGTGTCTATAGTTTTATCCTTACTACTCCATATGTTTTTTTAACCCTACAGAAAACAATGAATTAGGGGCGCCTGGGTGGCTCAGTCGGTCAGCTGAAGCGTCTGCCTTCAGCTTAGGTCATGATCTCAGGGTCCAGGGATTGAGCCCCACGTCAGGCTCCCTGCTCAGTGGGAGTGTACTTCTCCCTCTCCCTCTGTCCCTTGCCCTGCTCATGCTCTGTCTCTGTCAGATCAATAAATAAAATCTTGGAAAAAAAAAGAAATGATGAGTTAAAAAATTATGTTTTCAGGTCTCCAAAGATTACAGGCAAAAAGTAGTTAGTGGATAATTATTACAATTCTGCCAATATATAATTCACTTACAGTACAGTTCACTCATTGACAATGATCAATGTGGTTTTGGTATATTAAATTTTTTAAAAATGGTAAAATAGATATAACAAAATTTGCTCTGTTAAAAGACAAAAATTCAACAGTAAATTTAAAGATCTAATTGGCTTTATTAAGTAATTCATGATTTGGGCAGCATTCCCACCAACAAATAGGAGAGAGCCAAGGATTTGTACAATATGGAAAGTTTTTACAGGAAAAACTGTGTGTGTGTGGGGGGGGGTGGTTATTTAGTCACTAATAAAAGAAAAGAAAGTAGTATTCGAGGCAGCTCAGCTTTCATTGGGGTAAAGACAAGTTATCTTATTGGAGAATCACCTCATTTTCATTAGGGAGATAAAGAGGGTGCATTTGATAGATTACCTTATTGGGTGCTTACTAGAAAGTTCCTGACTGACCAATGAAGACTACATTTCTGGTGAAAGTTGAAACTACAATTATATTATATATTAAGCCTTATTGGTGACTTGCCTAGGTCAATCAATGGCCTATAGCATTTTGGCCCTGTGTTTTCTTTTTAACATCTGTTTTAACCACTTCTAAGTGTCTAATTCAGTAGTATTAAGTACATTGCAATGTTGTGCAACCATCACCACTTTAGTTCTTGCTTCTTTCTTCTAATCTGTTACTCATTCACTTCCTGTGTTCCTTTATCACTAATCATGGTATTATTCTTACTCCTATGTTATAATTAGCCATTATAAAAAGTAATGGTATATTACTAAATTAATCGCTTGCCTACTTTTTATTGAGGTGTTTAGTAAAATTAAACTAAAGAATATTTTCATATTTTGATGAAGGTATATAATATGTTTAATGAAATTAGTTTTTTCTTTTATAGATTACCAAGGAACTCTTTTTAAAAAAAATTAATTACTTAATTTATTTGACAGAGACAGAGAGACCACAAGCAGGGAGAGTGGCAGAGGGACAGGGACTTTAATTAATTAATTAGTTTATTGTTTTTACGATGCTATTTGACCACAATATTCATTAGACACTTGGGGAAATGACCAATCAAAAGATCCAGAATTTATAATACCATCTTATAATTAGATTGGTTTTATAAAAGGGAGATATTTGGAAATTGGGCTTTTAAGATTTTGTTTGCTTCTTATTTGTGTATTTGTGAGTGTCCATGCATATTTTAAGTGTGTGATATTTTCTCTACCTCCTGATGATATTGCTAAAATTCATTTGTGAAAGTGCCCTATTTAGTTGGTTTAAAGACAAACACTTGTAAGAAATAGGGATTCTTTAGAAAGATCAATCACCATTAAATGTAGGACTTACTCTGCCTGTGTTGATGGAAAGCCAAATAAGTTCATGTTATTTCCATTGCAAAATTTTCATGAAAGAAAAAACAAAACTTAGAAATTTGTCTACTGCATCCTGAAGTTTTATGGTTAATCTAAGAACAAATGAACAAATGTGAGTACTTTTTAAGAAAGTTTTTATTTAAATTCCAATTAGTTAGCATACAGAGTTACGTTAGTTTTAGGTGTACAATATAATGATTTAATACTTTTTTTTTTTAAAGATTTTATTTATTTATTTGACAGAGAGAGAGAGAGCACAAGCAAGGGGGAGCATCAGGCAGAGGGAGAAGCAGACTTTCTGCTAAGTTGGGAGTCCAATGTAGGGTTTGATGCCAGGACCCTGAGATCATGACCTGATCTGAAGGCAGATAATAAAGTGACTGAGCCACCCATGTGCTCCTGATTTAACACTTCTATAACAATTATAAATTGAGCAGTGGTACAACATCAGCAGGAGCCTTAAGTGATTCTCCCAGGGGTTTTAAGTTGGATTACCCCTCAGAACGATTCTCAATTGGGACAAAAGGTCTGGACTTTTAAAATTGTCTTTGGATATGACCACCTGAGAAGAGGGCAACTCTGAGAGTTGAGGATGGCTGACAGCATTTCTACAGCTGGGAGTCCTTCATTCCTGATAGAAATTCTAATCAGCACATCACAGTACCCACCACAAGAACTCACATCATTTATGGAGCACTCTAGATGTCCTTATCTCAATAAGAATACATCAAAGTGGGAGATAATAGGAAGGAAAAAGGAGGGACTGAATTTAAAAAAAATTAATCTTGTTGGAATAATGAGTTTTGATATCAGAAGTAACCAGTATAAAGTTTTAGTTTGGTTTTTCTCTCTGTTGAAATGACAGTTTTTTTAGATTTTTGATCAAAATTGTAAACAACTTTTTTTTTAATCTGCCTAAAAAACATGGTTTCTATCTTTTATCTTTATTAGATCTTTGATTACTTATAGTTTAATCTTCTCGCTATTAAAGAAGCTTTGCTCGTAATTATGTAATCCTCTGCTTTTGTCTTTAGAAGCGCTTGCTGCCACGTTGCCTAAGTAGATAATTATTGAATTTTGTGATAATCTGTAATCTGATTTAGTGATTTAGTTTTTACACTAGATTGCCACAGTGGTGTTCAGTTTAAGTTTTCTTGTAAAATGATCCACAGGGGAGGACCTCAGTTAGCATGCAGATGCTGGCTGATTGAAAGTGAGACCTTCAGGTGATAGCATTTTTTTTTTCTTTCTAGAGTAATGTGAACTCTTTTGAATATCCTGTCTTGTCAGTTTGCATTAAATATAGGTTAATTTTAAGAAAACAAAAACAAAAACAAACCCAACACAGTATTTTTTTTAAACACCTCTCATCTTCTTGCCAATTCTGCATAAAGGTTTAAGTGAATCTGTTCCTCTTTCTTTCTTTCTTTCTTTCTTTCTTTCTTTCTTTCTTTCTTTCTTTCTTTCTTTCTTTCTTTCTTTCTTCCTTCCTTCCTTCCTTCCTTCCTTCCTTCCTTCCTTCCTTCCTTCCTTCCTTCCTTCCTTCCTTCCTTCCGCAATAGAATTTAGTGATTTGTCACTTATATGTAACATCCACTGCTCATTACATCACGTGCCTCCTTAATGCCCATCACGCAGTTACCCCATCCCCTCACCTCCCCTACTCAGCTTGTTTCCTACACTTAAGTCTCTTATGGTTTGTCTCCCTCTCTGGTTTTATCTTCTTTTATTGTTTCCTCTCTTCCCCTATGATCCTTAGTTTTGCTTCTTAACATTGCACATATGTTTCTTAAATTGAACATATGTTTCTTAAATTGCACATATGAATGAGATTATACGATAATTGTCTTTCTCTGACTGACTTCTTTCACTTAGCATGATACCCTCTAGTTCCATTCACGTCATTGCAAATGGCAAGATTTCATTCTTTCTGATGCCAATATTCCATTGTGTGTGTCTGTGTGTGTGTGTGTGTATGTATATATATATATATATCTCACATGCTCTTTATCCATTCATCTGTCAGTGGACGTGTCTGGGCTCTTTCCGTAGTTTGGCTATAGTAGATAATGCAGGCAGTGGCTTTTGAAATATGAAAATGCATCTATTTCAGGGGAAGACTAGGTGTTTTTGTCTGCTTCCAGCTTCCACTGAACTGAACCCTGGAATAATAGCTAGATTATAACTCTTTCTTTGTTTGTTACTGTCCTCTTGAAACTATGCACAAAGGTCCTGGTGGACATCTAAACTAGATTATCAAGAAATGTGATTTCTGGGCAGCAGTCAGTGTATTTTAGTGTATCTAACCCCTTATCATATATATCATTTGCAAATACCTTTCCCATTCTGGAAATTGACTTATTTTTGTTAATGGTTTTTGTTACCGTGAAAACCCTTTTTATTTTGGCATAGTCCTAATAATTTATTTTTGCTTTTGTCTCCCTTGCCTGAGGAAACATAATTGGAAACATATTTCTATGGCTGATATCAAAGAAATTACTGCCTGTTTTTCCCTAGGATTTTTATGGTTTCAAGTCTCATATTTAGGTCTTTAATCCACTTTGAATTTCTTTTTGGGTATGGTGTTACAAGATGGTCCAGGGGTGCCTGGACCTGGGTGGCTCAGATGGTGAAGCTTCTCCCTTCAGCTCAGGTCATGATCTCAGGGTCCTGGGATCAACTCACGCATCATGCTCCCTGCTTGGCAAGGAGACTGCTTCTTCCTCTCCCACTCCCCCTGCTTGTGCTCTCTCGCTCTCTCTGTCAAATAAATAAATAAAATCTTAAAAAAAAAAAAAAGGTAAAAGGTGGTTCAGTTTCATTCTTCTGCATGTATCTGTCCAACTTTCCCAATACCATTTGTTGAAGAGACTGTCTTTTTCCTGTTGGATATATGTTCCTGCTTTGTTGAAGACTAGTTGACCATGTAATTATGGATTTATTTTTAGGCTCTCTATTCTGTTCTGTTGATCGAAGTGTCTGATTTTGTGCCAGTACCATATTGTTTTGATTACTACAGCTTTGCAGTCTATCTTGAAATCTGGGATTATAATACCTCCAGTTTTGTACTTTTTTCTCAAAATTGCTTTGGCTATTCAGGATCGTTTGTGGCTTCATACAAATGAACTAAATTTTCTAATAAAAAGACATAGTGTGACCAAATGGATAAAAAACCAACACCCATCTATATGCTACCTACAAGAGGCTTATTTCAGACCAAAAGGTACATACAGATTTGAAAGTGAAGGTATCGAAAAGCACTTATTGTGAAATGGAAGTGGGGTAGTAACGCTTATATCAGACAAAACAGACATACATACATTTATTTATTTATTTATTTATTTATTTATTTATTTATTTATTTATTATTTTACTTATTTATTTGTCACAGAGAGGAAAGAGAGAGCTCACACAAACAGGGGGAAGCAGGAGAGGCACAGGGAGAAGCAGACTCCCCATTAAGCAGGGAACTTGATGCACGACTCCATCCCAGGACCCTGGAATCATGACCTGAGCCGAAGGCAGACGCTTAACTGACTGAGCCACCCAGGCACCCCTCAAAGCAGATTTTTAAAGACAAAGACTGTAACAAGAGACAATAAGGACATTACATAATAATAGAGGGAACACTCCAACAAGAGATTATAACAATTGTAAACATCTGTGCACCCAACTAGAAGAACTTAAATACGAAACATCTTGGGGTGCCTGGGTGGCACAGCAGTTAAGCGTCTGCCTTCGGCTCAGGGCGTGATCCCAGAGTTCTGGGATCGAGCCCCACATCAGGCTCTTCTGCTAGGAGCCTGCTTCTTCCTCTCCCACTCCCCCTGCTTGTGTTCCCTCTCTCGCTGGCTGTCTCTATCTCTGTCGAATAAATAAATAAAAAAAAAATCTTAAAAAAAAAAAGACACTCAATTAAAAAAAATAAATACAAAACATCTTTTAGCAGACAAAAAGGAAGAAATTGACATTAATATAAAAATAGTAGAGGACTTCAACATACCGCTTACATCAATGGATAGATCAACCATCCAGAAAATTAACAAAGAAACAGTGGTTTTGAATAACACATTAAAGTTGGACCTAACAGATATATTCAGGACATTCTGTCACAAAACAGTGGAATACCCATTGTTTACAAGTGTACATGTAATGTTCTCCAGGATCAATCACATGTTAGGGTACAAAACAAGTCTGTATAAATTCAAAAAGATTGAAATCACATCATGCATCTTTTCTGACCACAATATATGAAATTGACAATCAAACATTCCTTGAAGACTAAAACAGGAAAAAATGGAAAATTTGAATAGACTGATTACTAGTAATGAAGTTTAATCAGTAATCAAAAAACTCCCAATAAGTAAAATCCAGGACCACATGGCTTCACAGGTAAATTGTACCTGTGGTGGGGGGGGGGGGGAGGAGAAGAAGGGGGCAGAAGATGGCTGTGTTTATTTATATAATGGCAAACAGACCACCTTTGGCAACATGACAGGCAAATGCAAATCATGGATAACTCCATGTCCTGAAGAAAAGGTAACGTGTTCCTGTACAAAATTCTGTACCTATTCTTCTCAAACTATTCCAAAAAATAGAAAAGGAAAGAGCATTCTCAAATTCATTCTGTGAGGCCAGCAATATCCTCATACTGAAACCAAACACACCACAAAAAAAGGACAACTGCAGGCCAGTGTCGCTAATGAACATAGAAGCAAAAATCCTTGACAAAAAATTAGTAAATCAAATCCAACAATACATGTAAAAGTCATTCACCAAGATCAAGTGGGATTTATTTCAGGGATTCAAGTGTGGTTCAGAGTTCACAAATCAATCAGCATAACACAGCACATTAAGAAGACAACTGATAAAAGCCATATGATCATCTCAATAGATGCAGAAAAAGCATTTGACAAAGTACGACATCCATTATGATAAAAACTCTCAACAAAACAGGTTTAGAGGGAACAGACCTCAGTATAATAAAGGCCATATATGAAAAAGCCGTAGTAAACATCATACTCAAGGGTGAAAAATTGAGGGTGTTCCCCCTAAGGTCAGGAACAAGACAAGTAAGTCCACTTAAGAGCTTTTATTCAACATAGTATTAAAATCCTAGCCACAGCAATCAGATGAGGAAAAAAAAATCAGATGAAATGATACTTTATATAGAAAACCCTAAAGACTCTCCTGAACAGTACTAGAACTGATAAATGAATTCAGTAAATTTGCAGGAAAAAAATGTAATATACAGAAATCTGTTGCATTTCTATATACTAATAGTGGACTATCAGAAAGAGAAATTAAGAAAACAATGTAATTTATAATTACACCAAAAATAATAAAATACCTAGGAATAGACAAAGGAGGTAAAAGACCTATAGTCCAAAAACTGGCGGCATTGTGGTGCCTCAGTTGGTGAAGCGTCTGCGTTTGGCTCAGGTAATGATCCTGGGACCCTGCTCAGCAGGGAGCCTGCTTCTCCCTCTCCCTCTGCCTGTCACTCCTCCTGCTTGTGTTCGCTCAATCTGTCAAACAAACAAACAAACAAACAAACAAATACAATCTTTAAAAACAAAAATCTAAAATTATAAACGTTACTGATGGAAAAAACTGAAAATGAGATAAATAAATGGAAATATATTCCATGCTCATGTATTCGCTGAACTAATGTAGTTAATATATCCATACTACTCAAAGCAATCTAAGATTCAGTACAATTCCTATCAAAATATCAACAGTTATCTTTGAAAATTTTTTTAAAGTACAGCATAGAGAATATAGTCAATTATATTGTAATAATTTTGTTTGGTAACAGATTGGAACTACCCTTATCACTGTGAGCATGTTATAATGTGTACAAATGTCAAATAGTGCTCATTATATTCTCTATGCTGTACTTTCCATGCCTGTGGATTATTTCATAGCTGGAAGTTTGTACATCTTCTGCCTTTTAAGCTTTTTGCTCACATTCCACCTGACCTCTGGCAACTACCAGTTTGTTCTCTATATTTGAGTCTTTTTCTGTTTTTGCTTGTTTGGTTTATAGCTTCCACATTGAGTGAAATCATAAAGTATATCTTTCTCTGTCATATTCCATTTAGCAGAATAACCTCTAGATCTACTGATGTTGTTGTTAATGGGAAAAATGTAATCTTTTTTATGGCTGAGTGGTATTTCATTGTATATATATACCACATTTTCTTTAGCCATTTGTCTATCAGTGGACATTTAGGGATGCATTTATCTTTTTGAATTAGTGTTTTCACTCCCTTCAGGTAAATATCAAGAAGTGGAATTACTGAATTTATATTTCTCTTTTTAATTTTTTGATAAATCTCCATAATGTTTTCCATGGTGACTGCCCTAATATATTCCCAACAATGCTTGAGATTTCTTTCCCTTTTCTTGGCATTATCATCAACACTTGTTTTTTCTTATCTTTTTGATACTAGCCATTTTGAATTGTGTGAGAAAATATCTCATTGTGGTTTTGATTTGAATTTTCCCGATGACTAGTGGTGTAGAGTATCTTTTCATACATCTTTTGGCTCTGTGTATGTTTTCTTCGGAAAATTGTGTTTTCATGTCCTCTGTGCAGTTTTTAATTGGATTGATTGGTGGGTTTTTTGGTGTTCAGTTGTATGACTTCTTAAATATTTTGGGTATTAACCCCAAATTTCTTTTTCGATTCAGAAGGTTGTCCTTTCATTTTGTTGATGGTTCCTTTCACTGAGCAGAAGTATTTTAATTTGATGTAGTCCCAATTGTTTGTGTTTGTTTTTGTGCCTTTGCCTGAGGATCTGGAAAGAAAATATTGCTAAGAATGATTTCGAAGAATTTATTGACTATATTCTCATTTAGGAGTTCAATGTTGTAATGTTCTACATTTAGGTATTTAGTCCTTTTTGAGTTTATTTTTGTGTATAAAGCTCTGAACAGTTGTTCTTTTGCATGTACCTGTCCAGTTTTCCTAACACCATTTACTGAAGTGACTGTCCTTTCCACCAGTGTATATTCTTTTTTTTTTTTTTAAGATTTAAATATTTATTTTAGAGAGAGAAAAAGCATGAGTAAGAAGAGCAGAAGGACAAGGAGAGAGAATCTCAAGCAGACTCCCTGCTGAGATGTGTGGAGCCCAATTTCAGGGCTCAGTCTCATGACCCTGAGATCAGGACCTGAGCCAAGACTAAGTGTTGGACACTTAACCAACTGTGCCACCCAGGCAGCCTGCCATTGATTGTTCTACGTGTATCTTCATTTCTGGGCTCACCATCTGTTCTACTGGTCTGTGTATCTTTTTTATGCCAGTGCCATCCTGTTTGATTACTATGGCTTTGATTGTAGTGTGAAATCTAGAATTGTGATAGAACTTTTTCTTCTTTCTTAATATTGGTTTGGCTGTTTGGGGCCTTTTGTAGTTCCACACAAATTTAGATTAATGTTCTAGTTTTCTGAAAAATACTATCTGTATTTTGGTAGGGATTGAATTAAATTTGTACATTGCTTTGGGTAATATGAACATTTTAACAGTATTAATTCTTCAAATGCTTGTGCATGGTATATCTTTCCATTTCTTGGGGTGTGTTATCTTTAATTTCCTTTATCAAAGTCTTAGAGAAAGCTCTTTCACCTGTGGTACAATTTATTCCTAGGTATTTAATCATTTTGGTAGAATTGTAAACAGAAACTTTTCTTAATTTCTCTTTCTGATAGTTCATTATTAGTGTACAATAGATTTGTGTATGTTGATTTTGTATCCTGCAACTTCACCTCTTTCATGTATTAGTTCTAACAGAATTTTTTTGTGAAGATTTTAGGGTTTCTTATATGTAGTAAAATGTCATCTGCAAATAGTGACAATTTTACATTTTTGTCACAATTGAGATGTGATTTCCAGTACTATATTCAATAAAAGTGGTGAGTGGAGTTTTTTGGCCTTATTCCTGGTCTAAGAGGAAAAGATTTCAGCTTTTCACTTTTCAGTTCTTCATTGAGTATGATATTCACTTTTGTATGGGTTTTATTGTGTGGAGGTATATATCACTTGAGAGTTTTTTTCATGAAAGGAAGTTGAATTTTGTCATGAGCCTTTTTTGCATGTATTGAGATAATCACATGATTTTTATTGTTTATTCTGTTAATGTTGACTGGTTTGTGGATGTTGAAATCTATTTGCATCCATGGAATAAATCCCACGTTACTATGGTTAGTATTTTTTCTATGTATTGTTCAATTGCTAACATTTTGCTGAGGATTTTTGCATCTGTGTTCATTGGGGACATTTGCCTGTAAATTTTGTTTGTTTGCTTGGTTTTGGTATCAAGATAATGCTTACCTCATTGAATAAATTTGGAAGCTTTCCTTCCTTTTTGATTTCTGGAGTAGTTTGTGAAGGGATTGGCATTAACTCTACTTTAAATAAATAGATATGATTCACCTGTGAAACCATCTGGTCTTTGAGTTTTGCTTTTTGAGAGTTTTTTGATTATGGATTTAATTTTGTTAGTAGTAATTGGTCTGTTCAGATTTTCTATTTATTCCTGATTCACTCTTGGAAAATTGTATGTTTTTAGGAATTTATCTGTTTCTTCTAGGTTATTCAATTAGTTGGTAATCTTGTATCTCTTACAATCCTTTGTATTTCTGTGTTTTCTTTTTTTTTTTTTTTTGTAATTTCTCTTTTATTTCAGATTTTAAGTCTTTTGTCCCCACTTCTTTCCTTTCTCCCTCCCTTCCTTTCCCCCTCCTTTCTTCCCTTCTCCCTTCTTCCCTACCTCCCTTCCTTCTTTCTTTCTCTCTTTCCTCTTTCTTTCTCTCTCTCTCTCATTATCTACCTACTCCCCTTCCTTCCTCCTTCCATTCCTCCTTCCTTCCCTTCCTCCCTCCCTGACTCCCTGCCTTCTTTCCTGCCTTCCTTCCTTTGTCTTTCTAAGATTTCTTATTTATTTATTTGACAGAGAGAGAGAGAGAGAGAGACAGAGAGCACAAACAGGGGTAGCAGAGGCAGAGGGAGAAGCAAACTCTCCACTGAGCAGGGAGCCTGATGTGGTACTGGAACAGGACCCTGAGATCATGACCTGATCCAAAGACACACACTTAACTGACTGAACCACCAGGTGTCCCTCTCTTTTATCTTTTAAAGGTTTATCTATTTATTTTAGAGAGAGAGAAAGAGACAGAAAAGGAGAGGGGGAAAGGCAGAGGGAAGGAATCTTAAGGAAACTCCCCATTATGTGCAAGCCCAACATAGAGCTAGGTTCCACAATCCTAAGATCATGACCAGAGCCAAAATCAAGAGTTATGTGCTTCTCTCTCTTCTCCTCTGTATCCTTATAATGCTAGTGTTATTACCTGTTGCACTGTCCTAGAGATCACTTAACCTATCCTCCTTTTAAAAAAATTTTTTTTTCTTCTCTTCAGCTTGGTTGTTTCCCTTACCCTGTCTCTGAGCTCACTGGTCTGTTCTGCATCCTCTAATCTGCTATTCATTCTTTCTAGCGTATTTTTCATTTCAATTGTATACTTTAATTCTTATTGGTTCTTTTCCCCTATTTTTAAATTTTTTTTGCTGAACTTGTCACTGAGTTCACCCATACTCTGAAGTCTGGAGACCATCTTTATGACTATTGCTTTCAACTCTTTATGGTAGATTGCTTACCTCCATTTTGTTTAACTATTTTCTGACTTTTTATGTCTTTTTAAAAAAACATATTCCTCCATTTCCTATTTTGTGTGGCCGTGTTTCTGTGTATTAGGTATGTCAGCTATGTCTCCTGGTCTTGAAAGTATTTCAAGAGAGCTTGTATGGTTCAGTAGCACAGTGTTCCTTGTTATGAGAAGTAGGTGCTCTGGGAATGTTCCGTGTCTGGATTCTATTCATCCTGCTGTTATGACTGGGTTACACCTTCTCTGGGTGCACTTTCTGCAATGCCCAGCTGTGACTATTGCAGGTCATAGCTGACTGAGAATTTGACTGCTCTTACTGTGGGCACACTGGTGCATGGAATTATCTCCCCATGCAGCTGGTGGAGAGGCCTCTGCTACTGTAGCTACTGTAGGCATGGTCGTGGATATGGCTACTCTTAGCAGAGCTGGCTGAGATTCCTGGCTGCAACTCCTGTAAGTGTTTGTTGAGTTTTGCTGCTTTATCTCATCCCTATGGCAGGACTTAGTTTGTGGGGACACTGTTCTCAACTGAAGCTGCCCCTGGGTGTGGTGGGTGGCAAAAACCACTTTGGAGGGGTCCTCGCCTTCATGATTGGATTGTATAGGATATGTCTGCAGAGGAAGATGGTGTAGAGTAAGTGGAGCTAACAAGGTAGATGAAGAGTGTCATGACTGGCTCCTGCCAATTTCTGGCTGGCTAGGCTAACAGAGGGCAAGAAAAATGGCTTATGCCAGCATTTCCACCCCCAGAGAAGGTTCTTATAGATCCTGTCCCTCTAGCACACACCCTAAAATTAAACAATAGAAGTTCACATGTAACCCAGGTACTTTTTACAACACTGCTGCCACTGTGCAGGATGTGAGACTGAGTGATATAGTGGGCTGGTCCTTTAAGAGCAGAGTCTCAGTTTCCAAAATCCTGTGGCTCTCCCAGAATTAATGCCCTGCTCATTTTCATTTTAAAAATGTTTTTGGTTTGTTTTTTCTGATCTATAACTTTACATATGCATATGGTATATACATTAGGACAGTACTATGCAACAAATATATGAGCCACAAATGTCAGCTATATCTGTAATTTAAAATTCTCTGGTACCTATGTTAAAAAAAAAAAGGATAAAGGGGCATAGCCTGGGTGGCTCTGTTAGTTAAGCAACTGACTGTTGATTTTGGCTCAGATCATGATCTCAGGGTCATGAGATTGAATCCCAACCCAGGATCTGCACTGACTGTGGAACGTCCTTAAGATTTGGTCTCTTCTTCTCCCTCTGCCCCCCGCTGCCCCCCCCACCACCACTTGCTCTGTCTTGCTCTCTCAAAAAAAAAAAAAAAAAGTTAAAAAGATAGACAATGTATATTTTAAGAATCTAACCTGTTTAATCAAGTGTTTGAACATATCATTTCAACTTTTTTTTCCCCTCAAGATTTATTTATTTATTTGTCAGAGAGAGAGAACTGCACAAGCAGAGGGAGCATCAGGCAAAGGGAGAAGCAAACTTCCTGCTGAGCAGGGAGCCTCATACAGGACTCCATACCAGGATCCCGGGATCATGACCTGAGCTGAAGTCAGATGCTTAACTGACTGAGCCACCCAGGTGTCCCAACATATTCTTTAAAATACTTTACATATTCTTTACTATATCTGGCTTTTAAAACTCCTTATGGAATTTGTTGTAGATAAATATTATCATTTATATTAGTGGTGTTGTTTTTTAAACATCAGATGTTATAACAAAATTTTTAAGATGCAGTTTCACATTAATTAATTATTTCATTCATTCAGTTAATTTATTTTTTCTTTACAAATTCTTATGTAAATTTGTTAGTTAACATACAATGTAATACTAGTTTTAGGTGTAGAATTTAGTGATTCATCACATACAGGAGTTAGTGGTCATGACAAGCATTCTTCTTAACACCTCTCACCCACTTAGCCCTTCCGCCACCCACGTATTCTCCATCAACTGTGTTTTCAGGAGTTAAGAGTCTCTTTTTTGGTTTGCCTTCCTTTTTTTTTTTCCCTCCCTGTGTTCTTTTGTTTTGTTTTTTGTATTGCACATGAGTGAAATCAAATGGTATTGTCTTTCTATGACTGACTTATTTCACGTAGGATAATAATGATTTCCTCTCTCTATGTCCTTGGAAAGGTCAAGATTTCAATCTTTTTATGGCTGAGTAATATTCCATTGTGTATATACACCACATGTTCTTTATCCATGCATCAGTCAATGGGCATTTGGGTGTTTTCCATAATGTGGCTATTATTGGTAATGCTGCTATAAACAGTGGGGTACCTGTATCCATTTGAATCAGTATTTTTGTATCCTTTAGGTAAATAACTACTAGTGCAATTGCTGGATCATAAGGTAGTATTACTTAGAGACCAAAGTAGGATAAAAACAAAAGAACAAAAACATCCAGTTTCTCAGATATAAGTATTGCTACTCCAGCTTTCTCCTGATGTTATTTTACATGGCAAATATTTCTCCACCTCCTCACTTCCAAATTGCATGGGTGTTTAGGTCTGAAATGAGTCTCTTGGAGGCAGCATGTAGGTGGGTCTTGTTTTTTTATTCATTCTGATACCCTGTGTCTTTTGATTGGCACATTTAGTCCATTTATTCATATTCAAAATAGTTATTGATAGGTATGTATTTAGCGCTGTTTTATTGTTTGCCATTCTTTGTGAAGATTTTCTCTGTTCCTTTCTTGTGTTTGTCATTTTTGGTCTTTCCTTTGCACTCAAAGAGTGCTCTGTACTATTCCTTGCAGAGCTGGTCAAAAACTCCTTTAGTTTTTGTTTGCTGGGAAACTGTTTATCTCTCCTTCTATTCTAATGATAGCCTTGCTGGATAGAGTATTCTTGGCTGCAGATTTTTTTCTGGCTTAACAAGCGATCATGTAGTGTCCAGGGCTTGTCACTTCAGGGAGTGTCCCTGCTGTGTGCTGCATGCACTCTGCTGCTGTGTTTTGGCTGCTCTGTCCTTCACACCACTTGTCTGCAGAAGCTCTCCTTGCCTGCTGTGGGCAGTCATTGGTCCCTGGCCTGAATGTGGTGAGTTTTAACTTGGTGTGCTCTGCTCTGCTTGTGAAAATGAGACCTGACACCACCTTCACCAGAACTGAAGCCCTGCACATCTCTCTGGTTGGGAGATGAGGTATGGGCAGGGGTTTGTGCTGGTCTTTGGGGGAGGGGCCCACCATGTTGGGACTGAGGCAAGCTTCACTGAGAGGAAGGGCAGGACTGCCAGAGCACATGGTGTGGGGCTTGGTGTAAGTAGGTTAGGCAGCCAGTGTGGGTGCTGTGCTGCCCCCCACAGGTAGCTCCATGTTTATGCTGAGGGTTGGGGAAGGGAGATGGCACCTGCCATCTCCTTTGTTCCCAGAGAGCTGTCTCCGTGAATGCTGCCTCTCAGAGAAGTGCTTCTAGAACACTGAATAATCCACCCCCACTCTGTGTCCCACATGTTTTTCAGATTAGTTATTTCCACACTGTCCACTCTGGGTTGTTTACCTGCCTTCTCTCCAGGAACAATACCTCAGGATTCTATCCCAGCCAAGTCTGCAGACCTTTAAAACTCAAAGTTTTATGGGGTGCCTGGGTGTCTCTCTCGTTAATTATCTACCTTCAGCTCAGGTCATGATCCTGGGGTCCTGGGATGGGGCCCCACATCAGGCTCCTTGCTCAGCAGGGAGCCTGCTTCTCCCTCATCCCCCTGATTGTGGTCTCTCTCTCTCTCTCTCACTGTCTCTGTAACATAAATGGATAAAATCTTAAAAAAAAAAAAAATCCAGGTTTTAAGCCCCACTCATGAAATTCAGTCCCTCTCACTTTCCAAGTCAGTGGCTTTGGGGAAAAGTTCTTCTTGTATGTTCTCCTTTCTGTTCTCTCTTGCATTTCTCTCTGACCATGGCTGCCCTCACTCCACAGTACCCACAGTGCATTTCTCCCCTACACAACATCTCCACACTTCCTACCTTCTTTGATGGGGCCTCTTCTCTCACTTTATTTGTGCATTTTTTCCTGTAAGGCTTCAGACATATATCTGGGGTATTTAGGATGATTTGATAGATATCTAGCTGTGTTTTTGAGACAAGGTGAGCCTAGGGTCCTACTACTCTGCCATCATCTTTCTTCTCCTGACAGTGGATTCTTTCTTTCTTTCTCTCTTTCTTCTTTTCTCCCTCACTCCCTTCCTTCCTCTTTCTCCCTCCCTCCTTTCCTCCTTCCTTTCCTTCTTTTTACTTTCTCTCTTCCTTTCTTTCTCTCTTTCTTCCAAAAAAGATTTGAGTTATTTATTTGTCAGAGAGAAAGCCCATGCAGGGAAAGCAGCAGGCAGAGGGAGAAGGAGAAGCAGGCTCTCTACTGAGCAATGGGACCGATTCAGGACTTGATCTCAGGACCTTGGGATTATGACCTGAGCCAAAGCAGACACTAAACCAGTTGAGCCACTCATGCATCCCCTGGCAATGGATTTCTGTTTATCAATTTTGTCTTCTGCAACTTTACTGAATTGACTTATCCATTCTAGGTTTTTGATGAACTCCTTCAGTTTTTTTTATATAGAGATCTGCACTTAGTGAAAAGTTTTACTTCTCCCTTACTACTTCAGATGTCTTTTATTTCTTTTTGTTGTCTGATTACCATGGCAGGGACTTCCAGGATTATGTTGACTGAAAGTGGTGAGAGTGGACATCCTTGTCCTGTTCCTCATCTTAAGGGGAAAAACTAGGTTTTTCACCATTGAATATCATGTTAGCTGTAGGGTTTTCATTTATGGCCTTTATTGTTTTGAGGCATGTTTCCTCTAACCCTACTTTGTTGAGGGTTTTTATCAAGAATGGATGTTTGTCTCTCCTACATTGTTGGTGGGAATGCAAGTTGGTACAGCCACTCTGGAAAACAGTGTGGAGGTCCCTTAAAAAGTTAAAAATGAGGCTACCCTATGATCCAGCCTTTGCACTACTGGGTGTTTTCCCCAAAGATACAGACGTAGTGAAGAGAAGGGCCATATGCACCCCAATGTTCATAGCAGCAATGTCCACAATAGCTAAATCGTGGAAGGAGCCGAGATGCCCTTCAACAGATGACTGGATTAAGAAGTTGTGGTCCATATATACAATGGAATATTACTCAGCTATCAGAAAGAATGAGTTCTCAACATTTGCTGCAACATGGACGGCACTGGAGGAGATAATGCTAAATGAAATAAGTCAAGCAGAGAAAGACAACTATCATATGATTTCTCTCATCTATGGAACTTAAGAACTAGGAAGATCGGTAGGGGAAGAAAGGGATAAAGAAAGGGGGGGTAATCAGAAGGGGGAATGAAACATGAGAGACTATGGACTATGAGAAACAAACTGAGGGCCTCAGAGGGGAGGGGGGTGGGGGAATGGGATAGACCGGTGATGGGTAGTAAGGAGGGCACATACTGCATGGTGCACTGCGTGTTATATGCAACTAATGAATCATCGAGCTTTACATCGGAAACCGGGGATGTACTGTATGGTGACTAACATAATATAATAAAAAAATCATTAAAAAAAAAAAAGAATGGATGTTTGTACTTTGTCAAATGCTTTCTCTGCATCTATTGAAAGGATAATATGGTTCTTATCCTTTGTCTTATTGATGTGATGTATCATATTAATTGATTTGTGAATATTGAACCACCCTTGCATCCCAGAAATAAGTCTCACTTGATAATGGTGAATGATTTTTTTAAATGTATTGTTGGACTCACTTTTCCAGTATTTTCTTGAGGATTTTTGTATCTATATTCATCAGAGATATTGGCCTGTACATTTTTTGTTTTTTTGGTGTATTTATTTGGTTTTGATATCAGGGTAATTCTGGCCTCATGGAATGTTTTGGGAAGCTTTCTGTCCTCTTCCACTTTCTGGAATAGCTTAAGAAGAATAGGTATTAACTCTTCTTTAAATGTTTTATAGAATATATGTTTGAAACCATCTAGTCCTGGAGTTTTGCTTGTTGGAAGTTTTTTGATTACTGATTCAATTTCCTTGCTGGTAATCTTTCTGTTAAAGTTCTCTATTTCTTCCTGTTTCAGTTTTTGGAGGTTGTATGTTTCTAAAAATTTACCCATTTTTCAGGGTTGTCCAATTTGTTGGCATATAGTTTTTCATGATATTCTCTCATTATCCTTGTATTTCTGTGGTGTTGGTTGTTATTTTTCCTTTTTCATTTCTGAATTTGTTTCTTTGATTCCTCTCTCTTTTTGTTTTGTTTTGGTTTTGATGAATCTGGCTAAAAATTTATCATTTTGTTGATTTTTGTTTTATTGATCTGTTTTATTATTTTCTTAGTTTCTATTTCATTTATTTCTGCTGTAATTTTTGTTATTTTCTTCCATCTTCTATTTGGGGTCGTTGTTCATTTTTGTTTTTCTAGCTCCTTTAGTTGTAAGGTTAGAGCTTTGTCTTGCTTCTTGAGATAGGCCTATATTCCTATAAGCTTCCATCTTAGGCATACTTTTGTTGCATCCCAAAGATTTTCAACTATTGTGTTTTTATTTTCATTTTTCTCTTCATATTTTTTTGATTTCCTCTTTAATTCTAGGTTGACTGATTCATTGCTAGCATGTTATTTAACCTCTGTGTATTTGTGCTCCTTCCAGATTTTCCTTGTGGTTGATTTCTAGTTTGATATGTTGTGGTCTGAAAAGATGCATGGTATGACTTCAATCTTTTTAAGTTTGTTTAGACTTCTTTTGTGACCTAACATGATGTATCTTGGGTAATGTCCTATGTGCACTTGAAAAGAATACATATTCTGCTGCTTTAGGATGGAATGTTCTGAACATATCTGTTAAGTCCCTCTGGTTCAATGTGTTAATCAAAGCCATTCTTTCCTTGTTGATTTTCTGTTTGGATGCTGTAAGTGGTGTGTTAAAGTCCCCCACTATTATTGTATTATGGTTGGTTAGTTCCTTTATGTTTTTTATTAGCTGCTTTATGTGTTTGGGTCCTCCTATGTTGGGTGTATAAATATTTACAATTGTTAGATCTTCTTGTTGGATTGTCCCTTTATGATTATATAGTGTCCTTCTTTGTCTTTTGTTATAATCTTTGTTTTAAAGTCTATTTTGCCTGAGAGGTGCCTGGGTGGCTCAGTCAGTTAAATGTCTGACTCTTGAATTCAGCTCAGCATCTTGAGATCAAGTCCCACATTGGACTCCATGCTGAGGATGGATCCTGCTTAGGATTTTCTCTCTCTCTCTCTGTCTTCCTGTGCGCCTCCCCTCCTCTTTCACTCTCTCTCTCTAAAAAAATATAAATAAAAAAATATAAGTATTGCTACTCTAGCTTTCTTATCACTTCCGTTTGCATGATAAATCCTTTTCCATACTATTACCATTATGGCTTAGCTGCTTTTGCCCTCAGTCCAGTCATCTTCAAGAGCTCTCATTGCCTGTTGTGAGCAGGGTTTGATCCCTGTATTGTTATGGGCCAATCTGAGGTCACATTGGTCTTAGGCAGATTGAGACCAGACATTTGCCAGAGCCGTAGTAGCACTGAACTGCAGGGTGATTTCCCTGTGTTATTCCTTGAGAAGTTTTTGTTGGTGGGCTGGGCCTGCAGTAAGACCCACTATCTGCCTCCAGCCAACTGCTGAAGGTCCTTTTCTGGGTTATTTACACTGATGTGGGTTATCTAGTTTTATCTGTGGGATAGGATAACCTTAGGATCCCCTACTCTGCCATCTTCCCCAGAAATTAAGGAAATTACTATTAAAAAGAAAACTACAGATGTAAAGTGGAGTCCCTTACATTAAAGCTATGCAACAACAAACCTAGTTTCCTTCGTTAGTGCTAGGAGATAATCCACTGATAGACTTTGTCTATTTACCTTAGGTTTCCTCCCCTAAGTTAAACGAACCCTGAGAGAAAGAAAAACTTCCCAAGATAGGTGGATGCATGTGTCAATCCTTTAACATTCACACTAAAATGCAAGTCCTCAAAGAATTAAAAGCAACTGTCCTTACCTTGCAAATCATTAGAAAACCAGAAATGCAGCTTGAGATGCGATTCAAAATTTACCTATTCCTTTTATGGAATGTGCCCTGTTTAATCATTGACTTTAGAAAATCAAAGTCCTTCTTGGAGGAACCTAAATATTTTCCATGTGCCTTTCAGATAAAAATATTAAAAGTACAGAGAGGGGAATATTGTGGCAGAGTAGGTAGACTGTTGGCTTGCCTTGTCCCATGAATACAACTAGATGGTAACTATCACAATTTGCTAATTACCCCAAAATTGACCTAAAGACTGGCAGAACAAACTAAGAACTAAAGGAAGAGAAGAGACCACATAAAGAAGGTAGAAAGGAAAGGCAGTTTGGGAAAGAAACAGATTGTGGTACTGTGTGGGGATGCAGCTATCATCTCAGAGAAGAGCAAGAGGCAGATTAATATGTAGGGGAACACATGGGGAAAATAAATCCTCATAGCAATTGTTTTGGAAAGCAAGAAGTGCTGAATTTTGTGACTTCTGGAAACCAGTGGTCCTTAAAGTCTGGACTTCTAAAGGTTGGTGGGCTTGACTGAGATAGAGCCTATAAGGCACACAGCGGAAAGGTTATTTGTTCACCTTGGAGCATGTCTCTGAGAGCAGCATTCACAAAGAGATTCCTCCAGGAATAAAAGAATTTGCTGGTACCATTCTTCTCCCATGACCCAAGACACAAGCCTAATCATAGGGCTACCTGGAGGAAACATTGCTGTACCAGCACTCATTACCTAACTTACTAACACAACCCCTTCCACCCTCCGCCATGATCTGGTGGAACTGCCTTTCCTGGTCATGCTTGCCTTAACCCAGTGCCTTGGGTCCCCTATCCAGAATGGTCCAAACCCATGCTCACAATGTATTTCCCAACCTAGGAGGTTTGTGGAGCCTCTGTTCTGATGGCAGTGACAGGTCTCGTATCACAAATAGACCAGAGAACACCAACAAAACAAAACAAGACAAAAAACCCACAAACAAACAACTCTGTGGACAACTGGCTTGAAGGACAGAGCAGCCAAAACAAGAGAAAAGTACACACAGCACACAGCAGGGACACTTCCTGAAGCAAGAGGCCGGGGGAACAGAACACTACCTGGCAAGGCACTACAGGACCTCTTCTTCATAAAGCCCTTACCCTCAAGAACAAGAGACATGGATGATTTTCACAACACAGAAGCAGGTATGGAGACTTAGACAAAATGAGAAGACAGAGAAATTTATCCCAAAAGAAAGAACAGGACAAGACCACAGCAAGAGATCTAAGCAGAACACATGTAAGTAATGTGCCTCATGCAGTATGTAAAGCAATCAGAGACTACTAGAAAAAAAACAGTGGAAGACATTACTGAGACTCTTAACACAGAGATAAAAAACAACCAATTAGATATGGAGAATGCAATAAATGAAATTAGAAACACATTTGAGGCAATGAACAGCAGGCTGGAGAAAGCAGAGGAACAAATCAGTGACCTAGAGGACAGAGTAATGGAAAGTAATCCAGCTGAACAAAAAAGAGAAAAAAGAATTAGACAAAACTAGAATAGACTAAAGAACTCAGTGACTCCATCAAATGTAACATTCATATTATAGGACTCCCAGAAGAAGAAGAGAGAGAACAGTGAACAGAAAATTTATTTGATGAAGTGATAGCTGAAAACTTCTCTAAGGAAACAAACGTCCACATCCATGAGGCACAGACAAGTCCCATCAAAATCAACAAAAGCAGGCCAACACTAAAGCATATTGTACTTAAATTTACAAAATATAGTGATAAGGGAAAAAATCCTGAAAGCAGGAAGACAAAAAAAGTCCTTAACTTACAAGGGAACACTCAAAAGGCTAACTGGAGATTTATCAGTAGAAATGTGGCAAGCCACAAGGCAGTGGCATGATGTATTTGAAGTGCTTAAAGGAAAAAATATACAGCCAAGAATACTCTATCCAGCAAGGTTGTCATTCAAAATAGGAGAGATGAACAGTTTCCCATGCTAAGAAAAACTGAAGGAGTTTGTGACTGACCACTAAACCAGACCTGAAAGAAATATTAAAGGGGATTCCTTGAGTGGAAATGGGAGACCAAAAGTGGCAGTATAAAGAAAGGAAACACAAAAACAGTAAAAATAAATATATCTATAAAAAAATCAGTCAAGGAATTCACAAAATAAGAAGATGTAAAATATGCCACTATATACCTAAGTAGGGAGGAGAGGAGAAAAGAATGGGGTCAAACTTAAATGACATTCAACATAACATAGACTGCTATATACTCTAGAGTTCATATACAAACCTAATGGTAATCATATATCAAAACCACAATAAACACACAAATAATAAAGAGAAAGAACAACATATATAAAGAAAATCAACAAAACATGAAAGAGAGAAAGATAAGAAAGGATCAGGGAAAACCTTCAGAATTAAACACAAAACAAATAATAAAAAGACATAAAAGTAGATATCTATCAACAATTATAATAAATCAACAACTCTGAGTAGCTCAGTCAGTGAAGCGTCTGCCTTCGGCTCAGGTCATGATTCCAGGGTCCTGGGATCGAGCCCCACATCGGGCTCCCTTCTTAGCCAGAAGTCTGCTTCTCCCTTTGTCTCTGCCCCTCCCTCCAACTTGTTTTTTTTTTCTCTCTTTCAAATAAGTAAACACTTAAAAAAATTAATTACTTTGAATGTAAATGGACTAAATGTTCCAATCCAAAGACATACAGTGACAGAATGGATAAAAAAAATCAAAACCCATCTGTGTCCTACTTATAAGAAATTCATTTTGGACCTAAAGACATGCAGACTGAAAGTGAGGGGACAGAGAAACATCTATCGTACAAATGGATGCCAAAGAAAGCTGGAGTAGCAACAGTTATATCAGACAAAGTAGATTTTATTATTTTTAAAAAGATTTTATTTATTTATTTGACAAAGAGAGAGCACACAAGCAGGGAGAGAAGCAGGAAAAGGGAGAGGGAGAAGAAGGCTCCCTGCTGAGCAGGGAGCCCGACACATTGCCAGATCCCAGGACCCTCAGATCATGACCTAAGCTGAAGGCAGATGCTCAACCAACTGAGCCGCCCAGGTGCCCCCAAAGTAGACTTTAAAACAAGACTGTAACAAGACACAAAGAAGGACACTGTATAATAATAAAGAGAACATTCCAACAAAAAGATAGAACAATTGTAAATATTTATACACCCAATATGGGAACATGCAGATATGTAAAGTAGCTAATAACAAATCTGAAGAAACAAATCAATAATAATACAATAATAATAGGGGACACTGACACTCTACTTACACCAATAGACAAATTATCTAAACAGAAATCAACAAGGAAATGATGGCTTTTCATGACATACTAGACTAGATGTACTTACCAGATATATTCAGAATATTCTATCCTAAAACAGCAGTATTCACATTCTTTTCAAGTGCATGTGGGACATCTCCAAAATAAATCATATGTTAGGTCACAAAAACAGCCTCAACAAATTAAGAAGATTAAAATCATACTATGCATCTTTTCTCACCACAATGCTGTGAGGTAAAAGTCAACCAAAAGAAAAAATACGAAGACCACAAATAGATGGAGGTTAAATAATAGGATATTAAACAATAAATGTGTCAACCAGGAAATAAAAAAAGAAAAAAGAATTAAAAAGAACATGGAAACAAATGAGAATGAAAACATAGTGGTCCAAAACCTTTGGGATGCAGCAAAAGCAGTCCTAAGAGGGAGGTTTATAGCAATACAGGCACACCTCAAGAGCAAGAAAAGTCTCAAGTCAAAAACCTAGCCTTACACCTAAAAGAGCTAGAAAACAACATTGAACAAAACCTAAGAGCAGCAGAAGGAACAATATAATAAAGATTAGAGCAGAAATAAATGATATAGACACTGAGAAAACAACGGGACAGATCAGAAAAACCAGGAGCTGGTTCTTTGAAAACAATCAGTAAAATTGGTAAATCTCTAGCCAGACTCACAAAGAAAAAAAAGAGAAAGGACTCAAATAAATAGAATCTTAAATAAGAGAAGAGAAATTACAATCAACACTAGAGAAATACAATTTTAAGAGAATATTATAAAAATGTATTTGCCAATAAATCAGACAACCCAGAGGAAATAAATAAAATTCTAGAAACATATAAACTGTCAAAACTGAAACAGGAAGAAGTAGAAAACTTGAATAATCAGGAAGGAAATTGAATCAATAATCAAAACTGTCCCAAATAAATAAAATTCCGGCACCAAATGGCTTCATAGGCAAATTCTAGCAAATATTTAAAGAATATTTAATATGTATTCTTTTTAAACTATTCTAAAAATATAAGAAAGGAAGAAAAACTCTCCACTTCATTCTGTGAGGCCAGTACTACCTGATTCCAATACCAGATAAAAACATGATACACATGAAAAAAGAGAAGTACAGGCCCATATTTCCAATGAGCACAGATCCAAAAATCTCACGAAATTCTAGCAAACAGAATCTAACATTAGATTACAAAATTATTCACCATGATCAAATGGGTTTTAGTGCAGGCTCACAAGCGAGGTTCAATATTTACAAGTCAATCAGGGCGATACACCACTGCAGCAGCCCCTGGCTGAGAGCTTACGCTAAGGATATAATAGGAAAACATGTTTGTGACCTTGTAGGCTTTAGTGTAAACGTCAGAGCACAGGACCAGAAATGCCAGGCTTACACAGTAGCTGGGAACGCCCAGCTCACTTAGGGTGGAATGCTTCCCCAACCAAAACTTGATTGGTCTTGACAATAGCCCACGGAGTCCATAGAAACATGTTTAAGAAGAGGCCTCAATTGCTGAATGTTACATCATCTACTCCTGTGACCTTCCCTGTAATGTACTACTATTCACTAGGATGTGCTACAGATCACAAGACTCCCCTTGATTGTCTTTGATTGTTTATTGCCAATAAATACACGAGGTTGCAGCTGTTCCGGCGATAGCACTCTTGGCAGTGGCACGATTTGCAGACATCCCCGGCACCCATGCTCTCGTTCACAAGCTAACTTGTCTGTGCCTTGTCCTCCTCCCAAATCATGCTGTGGCTCTGTGGGTGGTGTCGTGGCACATCACATCAGAATGTGAAAGGATAACAGTCATATGATCATTTCAATAGATGCACAAAAAAGTATTTGACAAAGTACAACATGCTTTCTTGATAAAAACCTTCAACAAAGTATGTGTAAAGGGAATATACCTCAATATAATAAGTGCCATATATGAAAAACCCACAGCTAATATCATCCTCATTGGGGAAGAACTGAGAGCTTTCCTCTATGGTCAGGAACACCACAAGGATGTCCACTGTCACCATTATTATTTAGCATAGTACTGGAACTCCTAGCCTCAGCAAGCAGACAACAAAAAGAAATAAAAGGCACCCAAATCAGCATGGAAGAAGTCAAAGTTTCATTATTTGCTCATTACATGATACTATATATATAGAAAACCTGAAAGACTCCACCAAAAACTTGCTAGAACTGGTAAACTTAAGTCTCAGGATACAAATTCAATGCACAGAAATCTATTGTGCTTCTTTACACCAATAATGAAGCAGCAGAAAGAGAAATTAAGAAAATAATCCCATTTACAGTTGCACTAAAAATTATAACATACCTAGGAATAAACCTAACCAAAGACGTGAAAGACCTGTACTGTGAAAACTGTAAAACACTGATAAAAGAAATTGAAGAGAACACAAGGAAATAAATAGACATTCTATCTTCATGGATTTGAAGAAGAAATATTGTTAAAATGCCTATACTATCTAATGTAATCTACAAGTTTAATGAAATCTCTATCAAAATATGAACAGAATTTTTCAAAGAACAATCCTAGAATTTGTTTGGAACTACAAAAGACTGCAAATAACCAAAGCAATCATGAAGAAGAAAAGCAAAGCCGGAGGCATCACAATTCTGGACTTCAAGTCATATAGCAAGCTATAGAGATCATGACAGCATAGTACTGGCACAAAAATAGACATATAGATCAAGGGAACAAAACAGAAAACTCAGAAATAAATCACAACTATACAGCCAATTAATTTTTGAGAAAGCAGGAAAGAATATGCAATGGGAAAGATAATCTCTTCAACAAATGGTGCTGGGAAAACTGGAAAGCGCCATGAAGAGTAATGAAACTGTACCACTTTCCTACACCATACACAAAATAAATTGAAAATGGATTAAAAACCTAAGTGTGAGACCTGAAACCATAAAAATACTAGAAGAGAATACATGCAATAACTTCTTTGACATCGGCCATAGCAACAGCTTTCTAGATATGTCTCCTTACACAAGGGACAAAACCAACAAACTGTTGGGGCTACATCAAAATAAAAAGCTACTGCATAAGGACACCTTGGAGGCTCAGTTGGTTAAACATTTGATTCTTGATTTCAGCTTAGGTCATGATCTCAGGGTAATGAAATGGAGCCCTGTGTCAAGCTCCATGCTCAGCTAAGTGTCTGCTGAAGATACTCTCCCTCTGCTCCTTCCCACTGCCTGCCTGCTCACGTGCGTGTGCTCACTCTTACTCTCTCTCAAAACAAACAAACAAACACCAAAAAACCAAAAACAAAACAAAAAACTTCTGCACAGTAAAGAAAACAATTTCCCAAAGTAAAAGGCGACCTACAGATTGAGAGAAGATATTTGCAAATGACATATTGGATAAAGATTTGATATAAAAATATATAAAGAACTTCTAAAATTTGATATCCAAAAGACAAACTGAGAACCAGACTCTTAATTATGAAAAACACACTGATGGTTACCAAAGGGAAGAAGGGAAGGGGTTAAACAGGTGATAGGGATTAAGTAGTGCACTTGTGATGAGCACTGGGTGATGTATGAAAGTGTTGCATCACTATATTGTACTCCTGAAACTAATATAACATTGCATGTTAACTGTCTGGAATATAAACAAAAACTCTTGATTTCAGCTCAGGTTCACTTTGGGCTCCATGCTGGTTGTGGAGACTACTATAAATAATTAATTAACTAAACACATTTTAAAAACTTAAAAAAAATGTGTTTTTAAAATAATAAAAGTAATGAATGACATAGAAATGAATAAAGAATAGGAAAAAATCAATGAAGCGAAGAGCTGGGTGTTGACAAGATAAACAAAATTGATAAACTCTTTTACAGACTCATCAGTAAAATAAGATAAAGGATCAAAATAAATAAAATCAGGAAGAAATGAGGAGAAGTAGCAATGGACACCACAGAAAAACAAAGGATTATAAAAGAATACTATGAAGGGTCCTCTGGGTTTAGTCAGCTAAATGTCTGAATCTTGGTTTTGGTTCAGATCGGAATCTCATGGGTTGTGGGATGGAGCCACTTGCATCACACATCAGCCATCTTTGGATTCTGTGGTCAGTGGGGAGTCTGCCTGGGGTTTTTTCCCCCTGTGACCCTTCCCCCACTCATGTGCATTCTCTTTCTCTCTCGCTCTCAAATAAATAAATAAATCTTTAAACAAAAAAGAATGGTGTGAAAAACTATATGCCAACAAATTGGACAACCTAGAAGGAATGGATAAATTCCTAGAAACATAAACTCCCAAAAGTGAATCAGGAAGAAAGAGAAAATCTGGGGGCGCCTGGGTGGCACAGCGGTTAAGGTTAAGCGTCTGCCTTCGGCTCAGGGTGTGATCCCGGCGTTCTGGGTTCGAGCCCCACATCGGGCTCCTCCGCTATGAGCCTGCTTCTTCCTCTCCCACTCCCCCTGCTTGTGTTCCCTCTCTCGCTGACTGTCTCTATCTCTGTTGAATAAATAAATAAAATCTTTAAAAAAAAAAAAAAAGAGAAAATCTGAACAGAGAGATTACAGCTAGTGAAATTGAGTTAGTAACCAAAAAAGTACCAAAATAAATAAATAAATAAATAAAATAAAATAAAATAAAAGTCTAGGATCAGATGGATTCAAAGATGAATTCTACTAAACATTTAAAGAAGAGATAATACCTCTTCTTTTCAAGCTCTCCTAAAAAATAGAACAGGAAGAAAAACCTGCAGATACAGTCTATGAGGGCAGCATTATCCTGATACCAAAACAAGACAAAGACATCAGACACAAGAAAACTGCAAGCCAATATCCCTGATGAAGATAGATGCAAAAATCTTCAACCAAATGAGTATTTTGCATTAAAAAATACATTAAAATGTCATTCACCGTGATCAGGTCTATTTATTGTTAGGATGCAAGTGTGGTTCAATATTCACAAATCAATGAACAGGATACATCACATCAACAAAATGCAGGATAAAATTCTTAACGGTAATCTTAGGAGGAGTTAGGGCAGAGAAAGGAGTAGGGAACCCTAAGTTCCTCTGGTCCCTGGAATTCAGCTAGTTATCAATTCAGCTAGGTATTTATTAAGTCATTTTACAAATAGAAAAGTGACCCTTTTTTGAAGATAGGAGGTGTGGAGACTTGAATCCGGGGTGATGTATAGAAGGATGCAGTGGAGGGGAGGGAACCAGCTTCAGGAGGCTACTGCAAAGTATTATAAGCAGAGGAGCATATAATCAGAACTTTCAGAAGTCTGGTATAGTTTGCTTAAAGGCGCTCAGGTGGTGAAGCTGGGCAGAACCACAGTGTGCTCTCAGGATCCCCAGGGTCTCAAGAAGAATGAAGGTGTCTAACTGCAGCAGAATTTCCAGGTAAGGAGTGGGAGAAACCAGCTGAAAACAGCGAATCAGGGGTTCCTGAGTGGTTCAGTTACTTAAGCTTCTGCCTTCGGCTTGGTCCTTATCTCAGGGTCCTAGGATCCACATCAGGCTCTCTGCTTCTCCCTTTCCCTCTGTTCTCTCTCATAAGTAAATCTTAAAAAAAAAAGAAAGAAAGAAAAGAAAACAGCAAGTCTACATGCTGGCTTTCTGTTTGGCATTGCCATAAACGGTGAAGGGCTGCAGAATCATGTGACAGCTTTCCTGGCAGGGGCCTAGCAAAAGGCAGAAACACAACAAGTCGTGTGGTTCCCTGCTCCCTCCCCGCCACTTCCCCTGGGAGGAGCAGCACAGGATCAGGCCCCTAGAGTCTGTAAAATTTGGAGTCTTGAAACTCAGTTGCATGACTGAAATAAAAGCACTTGGTCACAAGCTGGGTAAGTTCTGAAGGAAAGCTGGGGACACAAGTGTGATTGATTGGTCTTCCGAGAGGGCTCACTCAAGAGTGGGGGGCTGGGAATTTTCAGCCCTGGGGCTGGAGAGCAGAGGCAGTGCCATTTTCATCCCACCCATCTTTGGTGAAAGCCTTTAGGAAGGAAAACAGTACTGGAGTCCAGAAACTCTCACAAGTAAGCCCTGCTTCCCCCACACCCTGGACAAGCCTTTCCCCTAGGGCAAGTCCAGCTGGCAATCAGCACAACAGGCCCCTTCCCCAGGAGAACCCACACACAACTGCTCCCACCAAGTTTCCTGAGCAGAGAGCTGTGAAGCTTCAGTTCTAGGGGAAAGACTATCTAGCATTTGTGGGTTTTTATTTTTTTCTTTAGTCTTTCAGTTTTATATTTGCAACTATTTTCTTTTTTTAGTTCCTTTTAATTCTTTTTAAATTATATATATATTATAAAATTTTTTTAATTTTTAATTTCCTTTCATTGTATTGTATTCTATTGAATTTTTGTATATATATGTTTTCCTTTCTTTTCCTGTTTTGGGATCGCTTTCTTTTAGTAAGCAGATCAAAACACATCCAAGATCTAGTTTTTTGTTGTCTTCTGTTTTATTTCTTGTTTGATTTTTCCTTTTTTTGTTTTCTTTTGTTTTTCTGGTTTGCTTTCCTTCTTTTCTGGTGTTGCTGTTATTTGTGGTCTTTTCTCTTTCTTCGTTTCTAGACCAAAAAAAAAAAAAAAAAATCATATCAATAGATGCAAAACAAGCATTTCACAAAATTCAAAACATTTTCTTGATAAAAACACTCAAACTCAGAAGGAAACTACCTCAACATAACAAAAGTCTTATATGGAAATCCCACAGCTAACACAGTGGTTGAAGACTAAGATCAGAATAACATAGCCCCTTTTGCCATTTCTAGTCAACATATTACTGGAAGTTCTAGCCAGAGCAAATAGGGATAAAGAAGTAAAGGTATTTAAATCAGTAAAAAGAAGTAAAAATATCTCTGCTGATAGATCTTACATATACAAAACTCTGAAGATTTCACACACTAAAAAAATCTGTTAGAACCTGATGCAAAATCTACACATAAAAATTAGTTATATATCTATACACTAATAAACAATCTGAAAAGGAAATTAAGAAAGCAATTATGTGTACAATATCATATGAAAGAATACTTTCTAAAAATTTATTTATTTATTTATTTTAGAGAGAGAGAGTGTGTGAGTTGGGAGAGGAGTTTGAGAGAGAGAGAAGAGAGGGATGAGCAGACTCCATACTGAGGGCAGAGCCTGATGCGGGACTTGATCCCACAACCCCAAGACTGTGACCCAAGTCAAAATAAAGAGTCTGATGCTTAATGAACTAATCCACCCAAGTACTCGAAAGAATAAAATACTTTTGAGTTAACTGAGAAGATAACACACTTGTACACCAAAAACAACAAAACAGGGGCACTTGGTGGGGCAGTTGGATAAGCATCAGACTCTTGGTTTCAGTTTAGGTCATGTTCTCAGGGTCATGAGATCAAGGCAGGAGTCAGGTGCTGTGCTCAGCATGGAGTCTGCTTAAAGTTTCTCTCTCCCTCTTCCTCAGCCCCTCTCCCTGCTCATGCTCTCTCTCTCTAAAATAAAAAAATCTTTTAAAAAAACCCCAACAAAACATTGCTGAAGGAAGTTAAGAAGACATAAATAAATTGAAAGACACCCCCCTTCAAGGATTTTAAAACTTAATATTGTTACGATGTCAGTACTACCCAAAATGATTGATGGATTCAAAGTAGTTTCTATTAAAAACCTAATGATGTTTTTTTTATAAAACTCTTAGGGACTCCAAGTAGTTAAAACTATCTTAAGAAAGAAAGACAAAGCTAGAAAGTTTATACTTATTAATTTCAAAACTTAGTACAAAGTTATAGTAGCCATAATGATAAACATAGAGACCAAAGGAATAGAATAGGGTCAGAAATAAACCTTGGATCAACACAGGTCAAAAGACTGACACAAAGACCAATGGAACAGAATTGAAAGTCTAGGCGTAAGTCTTCACATTCATAGCCAAATAATTTTTGGCAAGGATGCCAGAACCATTCAATGGAGAAAGGACAGTCTTTCAACAAATGGTACTGAGAAAACTAAATATTCAAATGGAAGAAAATGAAAGCAAACCCCTTCTTAAGACTATATACTGAAATTAATGAAAAAAAAATCAGTGACCTAAATTTAATAGCTACCATCTGAGATCAATAAAGTTTGTGTGTATTTATTCTTCAATAATAAATAAAAATAAATATAAATGTAAATAATATCTCAAAAATACCCAAACAAAAGATGTAAGAGCTAAAACCATAAAACTCTTAGATGAAAATGTAGGAAAAGCAACTCAAAAATGGCAATATCACAACTTGATTTCAAAACAAGCAAAGGGGGGCTCCTGGGTGGCTCAGTCGTTAAGCGTTTCCCTTCGGCTCAGGGTGTGATCCCGGCATTCTGGGATCGGGCCCTGTATCAGGCTCCTCTGCGGAGCCTGCTTCTTCCTCTCCCACTCCCCCTGCTTGTGTTCCCTTTCTCAGTGGCTGTCTCTATCTCTGTCGAATAAATAAATAAAATCTTAAAAAAAACCCAAACCAACCAACCAACCAACCAAACAAACAAAAAACAAGCAAAGGGATCGAACAGACATTTCTAGGGAGAAAAAAAGTACATATGGTCAATAAACAAATGAAGATTCTTATCATAACCATAAGGGAAATGTAAGTCAAAACCACCATGAGATACCACTTATTATTTCACTCATGGAAAGAATCACTCCTCCCAAATTTAAGATTTTAATCAAGACAATATGGTACTGGCTCTTATTTAAAAAGCAGAAGATAGTAAGTGTTGACAAGAATGTAGAGAACCCTTGAGCATCACTGGTGGAATTGTAAAATAGCGCAACCATTGTGGAAAACAATATGAAAGTCCCTCGAAAAATAGTAAAAGTATGACAATATGATTCAGCAATTTCATCTCTGTGTTTATACCTAAAAGAATTGGGAATCGGAATTCAAGCAGGTATTTGTACACCAATGTTCATAACAGTATTAGTTATAATTGCCAAAAACTGGGTCATTGAAGTATTCATCAACAAAGAATATGTGATATATAATACATAAAAAGTCTCTTTGCCTTACTCTGTTTGTTTATTGATTTGTTTATTTTTAAAAATAACTGTACCTCCAACGTGGGGTTCGAACTCAAAACCACAAGATCAAGAGTTGCAAGCTTTACTGACTTAGCCAGTAACTGAGGAGCCGACACTGAGGAGTTTCCCCATATTTTTATATAAACATTTTTTAGTTTTGCATTTTACCTAAAAGTTCATAATCCATTTTTAGCTAATTCTATTTAAAGTGTGAAATTTAGGTTGAGGTTTATTTATTTTTATTTAGTTTTTGCTTTCATATGTCCACATTTGCTCCAGCACTCTTTGTTGAACTGTTATTAATCATCTGTTCTATTAGTTTTTCACTTTAATCAGATAAAAACAGGTAAATTTTTGTGGGTCTATTTCTGATTCTTCATTTTCTTCTATTGATTTTTGTGTCTGTCCTTTGTAAGTACCATATTGTCTTGATTAAAATCTTACTTTGGGTGCAGTAATTCCTCCCATTTTATTTACCTTTCAAAATTATTTTGACTTTTATAGAGCTTTTCCTTTCCTTATCAGTTTTATTTTATTTTATTTTATTTTTTATTTTAAAGATTTTATTTATTTATTCGACAGAGATAGAGACAGCCAGCGAGAGAGGGAACACAAGCAGGGGGAGTGGGAGAGGAAGAAGCAGGCTCACAGCAGAGGAGCCCGATGTGGGGCTCGATCCCATAACGCCGGGATCACGCCCTGAGCCGAAGGCAGACGCTTAACGACTGAGCCACACAGGCGCCCCAGATCCTTATGTGTTTTTTAGATTTATTTAAAGATAAGTACTGTATTTAAATTTGTTTGGAGCAATAACAAATGATATTGTTCTTTATTTCATTTCTGCATTTTTATTTTCTATAAAGGAAAGGTCCATTGATTTTTGTGTTGATTCCATATCTGGAGACTTTGCTAACCAAGACCTAGTTTTTGAATGGTGATATCTAATAATTTCATCTTTTATCCATTTAGTAAGTAGATTTAATAGTGGTTAATTAGTAAAGTCAGGCAACACTTAAGAAAGGTAAGAGTGTCTGCTTCAAAAGTCTGATGATTCTGTTAACTCCATTGTGACTACTCACTTTTACTGCCTTCTTTGACCTGAACAGATATCTAATTTAACTATAAGGTTATGCAAGCAGAGAGAAGAATAGATAGTTAAGTATATGAATTAGTTTTTACAGTGTTAACCTCATGCATTTAAACAGCCAAGAACCATATAGTAGCTTGTGATTTTGTAATATGGCGATTTGGGATGGGCAGAACTGGACAGGGTTTTTTTTGTTTTTTTCTTTTCTAAGATTTTTATTTTTTCTTAATCTTTACACCTATTATGGGAATTGGACTTACAACACTGAAATCAAGAGTTGCATGCCCTAAAACTGAGCCAGCCAGCACTGTTGGGCAGTTCTTTTGCCTTGTGTTGAGCTGGGTTTTTAGTCAGCTATTGGTCCAGGATGGCTTTATCTGGTGTGGCATTCTCTGCTACTAGTGAACTCTCATCCTCGACATTGTTAATCCAGGTTTGTTCACCTGTTGTCTGGGTAGGGTTTGGAGAGAATAAGAGAAAGCATGCAAGATCTTTTAAGGCCTAAACATCACAACTGGCACAACATCACTTTCATAATGTTCTCTCGGCCAGAGCTAGTGGTAAGGACATTGCAGATTTGAACTGTGGGGAGATAGATTCCATTTTTTCTTTAAATCGTGGTAAAAACATTTATTTTTAAAATTACCATCTTAACCATTTTTAACTATATGCTTTAGTAGTATTAAGTATATCTATGTCGTGCAAGAGATCTCTAGAACTTTTTCATCTTTCTCTTATGCTAGTGATTTTGAGCATTCTTTTCCTTAGGTTTTTTGGCTGTCTGTATATCTGCTTTGGAAATGTCTGTTCTAGATCTTTGTCCATTTTTATTTATTTTTAAACTTTTCTGAGATATTACTGACTAAAAATATTGTGCAAGTTTACCTCATTAACTGTACAATATGATAATTTGAAATACATATATATTGTGAAGTGATTATCATAATAATCCTTTGCCCATTTTTACATTAGGTTATTTGTTTTTCATTGTTAAGTTCTGTAAGTTGGTTCTTTATTTCCAGATATTAATCCTCTAGTATATATATATATATATGATTTGCAAATATTTCCTCCCATCCCACAGGTAGCCTTTTCACTGTTTTTTCCTTTGTCGTGTAGAAGTTTTAAAGTTTGATGTAGCCCTATTTGTTTATTTTTTACTTACAGTGTCTTATCCAAGAAATAATTGCTAAATCCAATATCCTGAAAGATTTTCCTAGTAAATTTTTTCTGGGAGTTTTAGTCTTTGGTCTTTAATTCATTTTGAGCTAATTTTTATATATGGTGAAGTAAGTGTCCAACTGCATTCCTTTGCATGTGGATATCCACTTTTCCCAAAACAGTATGTTTAAGTGAATTTTCCCTCATTGTGTGGTCTTGATATTGTTATTGAAATTATTTGACCATATGCAGGGGTTTATTTTAGGACTTTCTAATGTGTTCCATATGTCTCTATATCTACCTTACACCATGTCATTCTTATATAGTAGGTTTTGAAATTAAGTTTAAGGCCTCTAAGTTTATTCTTTTGTTTTCCCCAAGATTGTTTTGTCTGTTCAGGGTCTCTGAGACCTGAGACCTCTGAGATAGTGTTTTCTTCCTTCTCCAAATGTATCATTGAGATTTTGATGTGGATTGCATTGAATCTGTATATTACTTTGGGTAGTATGGCTTTTTTTTTTTTTTTTTTTTTTTTTTTTGGTAACAAAACAGTCAGGAATTCTTACATTTGATTAGCTACAGTGTAGATTCCAGAGCTGCCTCATTCCCTCCCCTCCCCTTCCCCTCACCATGGGGTCAGAACTTCCAGAAGCCTTTGTCTTGACTTCCTGGGCCTGCTGGAACCCCTGCTGTAGCCAAGCCAGGGTTTCTCTCTGACTGCTATTGGAAGTCCTAGAGCTGGGATTCTTATTGCTTAATCTCAAGTAGCACAGTACCAGAACTTTAAAGACCACACTGGACCCATCCAATGGGGCCAGTTCCTCCTTCACAATATTATTTTCTGTTAGTTGAGCCTCAAGCTGCTGCCAGCGTGACATGGATTTACTCCAGTCCTTCTCTGTTATTTCTCCATTTCTCCCTGTAGCTTCTGGATTAGCTCAGCTATGGAGAGGACAAAGGCATTCTCCCTTCACTATTAATAAACCTGGAACTAAGGGCATCTCAGTGGCTCAATTGGTTAAGTGACTGACTCTTTATTTTGGTTCAAGTTGTGATCTCAGCGTCATTATCTCAGGGTTGTGAAATCGAACCCCACATCAGACTCCTTCGTCACTTGGGGAGACTGCTGGGGATTCTTTCCCTCTGTGCCTCTCTACACTCACTCTTTCTCTAAAATAAAGAAAAATATAAATAAATAAATAAATAAATAAATAAATAAATAAATAAATAAATAAATAAATCTTTTAAAAATAAAAAATTAAAATGTGGAAACTAGTATGGACATTTTAACTGTGGTAAATTTTCCAACTTATGGATACATCCATAAAAATGTCTTTTTACTTATTTGTGACTTCTTTGATTTCCTTTAGAAAACAGTTTGCTATTTTTTATTGTCTTTCACAACCTTTATTCCTCCTTTTCCATCTTGATGTTACAGTGAATTGAATTGTTTTCTTAATTTCTTTTTCAGACTTATCATTGTTAGTGTATAGAATTGCACCTGATTTTGATTTGTGTGTTGATTTTGTATCTGCAATGCTCCTGAAGTAGTTTATTAACTGCAACATTTTGCATGTGTTTGTGTGTCTGTATGTGTAATGATTAGAGGTTTCTACATATAAGATCACATTATGTGCAAACAAGATAGTTGTGCTACATCTTTTCCATTCTGACCATCTTTTATTTCTTTTCTTGTTTAATTGTACAGGCCAGGAATTCTAGCACTATATTTAATAATAGTGCCAAGAATGGAGATCCTTGCCTTGTTCCTGATCTTAGAGGACAAACATTCAGTCTTTAACCATTGAGTATAATGTTAACTGTGAGCCTATCATAAACAGCTTTTGTTATATTGAGAAAGTTTTCTTCTATTTCTATTATTATTATTTATTGTTGTTCTGTTGTTGTTGTTGTTATTATTATTATTATTTTGTTTGTAATTTATTTGCTCCACTTTTTTTTCCAGGCTTATTAAGGTATAATGGACTTCCCATTTTTTTGTTTTTGAATGTTTGAATGAACATTCATGAAATGTGAAAAGATGAAAAGATGTTGACTTTTGTCAAATGCTTTTTTGGGGGGGGGCATTATTGGAAATTATCTTGTAGTTTGTCCTTCATTCTCTTAATGTGCTGTTATGTTGATTGACTTTTATATTTTGAACCAGCCTTCCATTCTAGGAATAAATCCCACTTGGTCACTATGTATAATCCCTTTAATGTATTGTTGAATTTTGTTTGCTACTATTTTGTTGATGATTTTTACATCAGAATTCATCAGGGATTCTTGCAGTGTCTTTGATTCTGGTGTCAGAGTAATGCTAGTTTTTAAAAATATGTTTATAGGTGTTCCTTCTTCAGTTCTTTGAAAGAGTTTGAGCATGAGATTCTTTTTTGAATATTTAGTAGAATTGTTCACTGAAGTCTTGTGGTCCTGGAGTTTTCTTTTTGGAGATATTTTTGATTACTGCTTCAATCTTGTTATAATAGGTTTGTTCATATTTTTATTGCTTCATGACCCATGTTTGCCATTTTGCTCATTGTTTTCTATTTGTCTTTTTTGTTCATCATTCCTCTCTTTCTGCTTCTTTAGAATCACTGATTCTTTTGTAGTGATTTTTTTTATTTCTTTCTCATTGATCTTCATGTATATATTTATATACAATAGTTACTTTCCTTATGGTTGTCTTTGTAGTGGAGATAACAGACTTTTCCCTTCCCGATACATGGGTCATGCCTCAAGATTTACTTAAATATTAGCTGTCAATCAGGTGTATGGAAACCCTTTGAAGTGTATGTGAATACTTTGACCTCACTATAATGACCTTTGGCATGTCCCCTTATTCAGATTTATAAAATCTGTAGACAATGGTTCAGACTTTGTGGAGAATAATGTTGAAGCTGCCATCTGACCTATCTGCCCCCTCATTGGTAAGTTATCCTGAATAAAACTCTGTGTAAACTTAGGAAGTCACCGGTTTTGTTTTCCTGTCTCATTGTACCTTCTCAGTTTGGAGGATACTTTACTGTCCCTTCCCTACCTTCTAACAATAGTTTCATTTGGTTTTGTGTTGCTTTTTATCATTTTTTGCTTAAACTTCAAAATCTCTCTTCAGCATTTCTTTTAGGTCAGATTTAATGGTGATGAACTCCCTCAATTTTTATCTAGAAAGGCCTGAATTTTTGTTTGTTTTTGAAGGAGGGATTTTTCAGAAATGGTATTGTTATTTGGCACTTTTTTTTCCTTTAGCACTGGTATTTTTTATCCCTTTCCCTCCTACCGTGCAAGTTTAATGCTGGTATAATGCTGAAAATCTAATACGAGTTTCCTTGTATACAGCAACCTACTTTTCTCTTGCTTTCAACAATCTCTGTGACTTCATGATAGTTTATTTTTGACATCTGTTTAAGTCTTTTAAAATTTTTCCTAGTTGAAGTTCTTTGAGCTTCCTAAATTTGTATGTTCGTTTCTCTTATCAGATATGGGGAGTTTTTGGCCTTAATAATGAATATTTCTGTCTTTCTGTTGTTCTACATGATGATGTTCTATAACTCTCATAGTCTCTGTTAAATTTTTTATTACTTTTAATTATTGCTTCTCTGTCCCAGTACTTTTAAAATTCTTTTTCTTTGTGTTCATACATTCCTTTTTTGTATCTGTTCAAATTGGCTATTGAGTTCCTCTATTGAATTGTTCAATTCAGTTATTGTATTCTTCACTTCCAGAATTTGTTTGGTTTTCCTCTATAATTTTTATCTCTTTGCTAAATTCTCATTTTGTTAATGTGTCATTTTCTGATTTTGTTTAGCTGTCTGACTCTTTAAATTCATTTAACATACTTATGACTGTTATTTCTAATTTTTTGTCCAGTACTATAGCTGTCTTTTTTAAGTAGGTTTCTAGAGATTAAATTTGTTTCTTAAAAAAAAAGCATATTTTGATTTCTTTGTATGTCTCATTTTCTGTTTGCACTTTAGCATTTCACTCAAATATCTCTCACAGTCTTTGTAGCGTGTTTCATACAAAGAGGACTTTCTCCAATCAGTCAGACTAGAGAATCTGAAGACCTGTGAAGCCTTTTCTAAGGATGCATTCTCTCCATAGTGTATGTACAACCTCTGAACTAGAGAGCCTTGCTATTTTTTTTTTTTTTAAAGCACAGGAGCACTCCGTTGTGTCTGCTTATTATTGATACTGCAGCTTCTCTGGTAAAGTACATTACTGTATCTCCACTGTGTTAATGTGAGAATCTTGTACTAAAGGAAGCTTGGCAGATTGCCTTTGTTTCCTTCCTTCCTCCCTCCCTCCCTCCCTTCCTTTTTCTTTCTTTCTTTCTTCCCTTCCCTTCCCTTCCCTTCCCTTCCCTTCCCTTCCCTTCCCTTCCCTTCCCTCCCCTCCCCTCCCCTCCCCTCCCCTCCCCTCCCCTCCCCTCCCCTCCCCTCCCCTCCCCTCCCCTCCCCTCCCCTCCCCTCCCCTCCCCTCCCCTCCCCTCCCCTCCCCTCCCTTCCCTTCCCTTCCCTTCCCTTCCCTTCCCTTCCCTTCCCTTCCCTTTTTCCTTCCTTCCTTCCTCCCTTCCTCCCTTCCTCCCTTCCTCCCTTCCTCCCTTCCTCCCTTCCTCCCTTCCTCCCTTCCTCCCTTCCTTCCTTCCTTCCTTCCTTCCTTCTTCTTTCTCTCCTTCCCTTCCTCCCTCCCTCCCTCCCTCCCTCCCTCTCTCTCTCTCTTTCTTTCTTTCTTTTTAAATTTATTTATTATTTTAGACAGAGCAAGCAGTGGGAGGGGCAACAAGAGAGAGAGAGAGAGAGAGAGAGAGAGACAAGCAGACTCTAAACTGAGTTGCGGAAACTGAGCCTTAAGTGTGGCTTAATCTCAACCCTGAGATCATGACCTGAGCCAAAATCAAGAGTCATCTGCTCAATCGACTGTGCTACCCAAGTGCCCCTGAATGCCTTTATTTTCAATAGTCAGAAACATGGCTTCATGTCATTGCTTAGATTAGGGAGAGAAACCGGTCCCTGGGCAGCAACCTGAAAATTCAGAGCACTGCACATACGTTTTCTTACTTTTTCTTCCCATGGAGAATTTAGAATTTGGGTGTTCCTCCTAATTACGGGAGTAGTGGGGGAAGGGACAGCAGAGGCTCTGGTTAGTAAATACTGGGATTTTTTCTACCTTGTTGCCCTTTGGTTGACTTCATGCTTTCCTGGATTGTAGGGATATCTTAACTGACTTTTGTTTTTTCCACAAAGGCAATTGTCCTCTATATCGTTATTAAATCTATGTCTATTTATATGAAAGATGACTGGTGTTTCTTATCTCATTATCTTCTTCACATTAATCTCCCAGTCTCCGCCTCTTGATAGAAGCGAATTCAAAGATAATATTTAACAGACTCTTGGTTTCAGCTCAGTTCATGATCCCACGGGTCATGGGATCAAGCCCTGCATTGGACTCCCTGCTTAGGGAAAGTCCAGCTCTCTCTCATGCTCTTTTTCTGTCTCTCTTAAATAAATAAATAAATAAATAAATAAATAAATAAATAAATAAATCTTTAAAAAACCCCAAAGTGATCATTTTTAAGAAGCACGGATACAGGGTAGGTGTTAATTGTGTACATATATGCAAATAGTGTACAGCAAGACATAATGACACAATCCAAATTGATTTAGAATTTCAAATATATGTAACAAAATCCAAAATAGGAAGCGATAAGGTACTAGATGTTTTTAAACATTTGTGCATATAGAATGTACTTTTTTCTACAAAATGTTACCAAATAGTACCTATCATCATGCCTCCACCTGGTAAACTACCTTAGCATTCTTGGGCAGCATTCATAATCACTATCCTCACTCTTGGTTCTTTGAATATTTTATTGCTACCTTCTCCAATGACAGGTATTGTCCCTGGCCTGGCAAGTAGTTAATTTTTTTTCATCACTTGAGAGATTCCTTGGAATAGTTATCATAAAGTGACACCTTCAAAGAATTATTCAATAAGAATGCTATGGATAGTTAACGTATCCCATAACAAGATACCACAGACTAGGTGGTTCAAACAACCGAAATGTATTTTGTCATAGTTATAGAAACTTGAAGTCCAAGAGGAAGCTATTGGCAAGGTTGGGTTCTCCAAAGTCCTCTCTCTTTGGCCTTTGATGGCTGCCTTCTGACTATGTTCTCACATGACATTTTTTCTGGGTGCATCCCTCTTCCCCTTATAAACCACCAGCCCTATTAAATTAGGACACACCCTAATGGTCTCACTTAACCTTAATTAACTCTTCAAAGGCCTTGTCTTGAAATACAGTCACATTGGGGATTAGGACTTCAAGAGTTTTTTAATTGGGGGGAACAGAATTCAGGCATCTCATTTAGTGATCTTCTAAGTGGTGATTTTTAAAGGTGATGATAAATTGTATTGCAGAAAAGGATCTGAAACAGTGATACTTCATCACAGCTTTGAACAGCTTTCTTTCAGCACTAGCACTGAATATGTACTCTATCATAAATAGGGACACTTGGGTGGCTCAGTCGGTTTAGCGTCTGCATTCGGTTCAGGTCATGATCTCAGTGTCCTGGGATTGAGCCCCACATCATGCTGCCCTGCTCAGTGGAGAGTCTGCTTCTTCCTCTGCCTACAGCTCCTCTATCCCTCCGACAAATAAATAAAATCTCTAAAAACATTATTTATTTTTTAATTTTATTATTTAATTTTAAAAATTATTATTTAATTTTAAAAATTAAAGTATAGTTGACACACAATGTTCCATTAGTTTCAGTATGTAACGTAGTGATTTAACAACTTGGTATGTTATGCTGCACTTCCTACAACATATGTATGTTGTATGTCACCATACAACATTATCATGATACTAATGACTCTACTCCCTATTCTGTGTCTTTCATCCCTGCGACTTTTTCATTCCATCCCACTTCCTTCACTTATTTAACCCATCCTCCCACCCTTCTTCTCTGTGGCAACCATCAATTTGTTCTCTCGTTATAGGTCTGTTTCTACCTTTGTTAGTTTCTTTTGTTTGTTAGAGTCCACATATGAGTGAAATCATATGGTGTTAGTCCTTCTCTGACTGGCTTATTTTTCTTACCATTATATTCTCTAGAACCATCCATGCTGTCACAAATAGGAAGATCTTATTCCTTATTCACTGAGTAATATCCCATATACTAAATATTCCATATTTGTATTTGTAAAATAAAGAATGAGATCTTACCATTGTGAGATACACACACACACACACACACACACACACACACACACATATATATATATATATATATATAATGGAATATTAGATCCACATATACATCAGATATATTTATATATAATATATCCATATATATAGCTGTACCCATATATAAAATATAATAATATATAATAATTATATATATATGTATACATATATATGGTATATATGGAATGTGTATACATATATATATATATATATATATATATATATATATACACATCACATTTCTATTGATGGACTCTTGGGCTGCTTGTATATCTTAGCAATTATAAATACTACTTCAATACATATATAGGTGGATATATCTTTTTGAATCAGTGTTTTCATTTTCTTTGGGTAAGTACCTACTTGTGGATTATATAGTTCTATTTCTATTTTTTTTTAACCTCCATACTGTTTTCTACAGTGGTTATACTAATTTCCATTTCTTTCAAAAGTGAATGAAGTTTACCTTTTTTTCACATCTTTGCCCACCCTTGTAACTTTTGTCTTTTTGATTCTAGCCAATCTCACAGGCTGAAGTGATACTTCATTATAGTTTTCATTTGCATTTCCCTGATGAACATCTTTTCATGTGTCCTGTTGACCACTTGTATGTCTTCTTTGGAAAAAAATGTCTATTAAGGTCCTCTGCCCATTTTTATTTTTTAAAAAAGATTTTATTTATTTATTTCAGAACAAGAGATTGATCATAATTGGGGGCAGAGGGGTAGAAGGAGAAGCAGACTTCCTGCTAAGCAAGGAGCCCAATGCTGGACTTAATCCCAGGACCCTGGGATCATGACCTGAGGCGAAGGCAGATGGTTAACTGACTGAACCACCCAGGTGCCACCTTTGCCCATTTTTAAACTGAATTAACGTGGGTTCTTTTGCTTTTGAGTCATGTAAGTTCTCCTTCTCTTCTCCTTCTTCCCTTTTCCTTCTCTTTCCTCTCTTCTTCTTCTTAAAAATTTACTTACTTATTTTGGAGAAAATGTGAGAGAGTACAAGTGGGAGGAGGGGCAGGGGAAGAGAATCTGCAGACCAACTCCCTGCTGAACATGGAGCCTGTCACAGGGCTCAGTCTCTACCCATGAGATCATGACCCAAGTCAAAACCAAGAGTCAGATGCTCAACTGACTGAGCCACCGAAGTGCCCCAAGTTGTGTAAATTCTTTATATATTTTAGCTATGAACCTCTTATAGGATATATTATTTGCAAATAACTTCTCCCATTCAGTAGGTTGCTTTTTGGTTTTGTTGATGGTTTCCTTCACTTTGCAAAAACTTCTAGTTTTGGTGTAGTCCCGGATGTTTACTTTGCTTTTGTTTCCCTTGCCTCAGGAGACATATCTAGAAAAATATTAAGGCCAATGTCAGAAAAATTACTACCTGTACTCTCTTCTAGAAGTTTCAGGTTTCAGGTTTCACACTTATGTATTTAGTGCATTTTGAGTTAATTTTTCTGTATGGTGTAAGAAAGTAGTTCAGTCTTATTGTTTTGTGACGTAGTTGTCCAGTTTACCCAGCACATTTATTGAAGAGACTGTCTTTTCCTTATTGTATATTCTTACCTCCTTTGTTGTGGATTAACTGACCTTATGAGTATGGATTTATTTCTGGGATTTCTATTCTGTTCTGTTGGACTATGCATCTATTTTTGTGCCTTTGCCACACTGTTTTGATTACTACAGTTTTATAGTATATCTTGACATTTGGGATTATGATACCTCCAGCTTCGTTCTTTCTCAAGATTGCTTTGGCTGCCCAGGGTCTTTTGTGGTTTCTTACAAATTTTAATGGTATTTGTCCTAGTTCTATGAAAAGTGTTGATAATCTGAGAGATTGCATTGAATCTGTGGATTGTGTTAGGGACATTTTAATGATATTAATTAATTCTTCCAATCCATGAGCATGGAGTATTTTTCCATTTGTTTGTGCCATCTTCAGTTTCTTTCATCAGTTTTTCATAGTTTCAGAGTACAAGTTTCTCACCTCCTTGGTGATATTTATTTATTTCTAGTTTTTTTTTGTTTTGTTTTGTTTTTGTTTTTTGGTGTCTGTGCAATTGTTTTGATTTTAATTTAGCTTTTTGGTACTTCATGATTAGTGTATAGAATGCACTGATTTCTGTATATTAATTTTATAAGTAGTTTTTTAGTAGAATGCTTAGTTTTTTATATGGAATATCATATAGTCTGCAAATTATTTACTTCTTTTTTACCAATTTGAATGCCTTCTATTTCTTTTTCTTTTTCTTTTTTAAAGATTTTATTTATTTATTCAACAGAGATAGAGACAGCCAGCGAGAGAGGGAACACAAGCAGGGGGAGTGGGAGAGGAAGAAGCAGGCTCGTAGCGGAGGAGCCTGATGTGGGGCTCGATCCCATAACGCCGGGATCACGTCCTGAGCTGAAGGCAGATGCTTAACCGCTGTGCCACCCAGGTGCCTCTCTATTTCTTTTTCTTATCTGATTGCTGTGGCTAGGACTTCCAATATTGTGTTGAATAAAAGTGGTGACTGTGCACATTCTAGTCTTATTCCTGATCTTAGTGGAAAAGTTCTCATTTTTTTCCTATTGAGTATGATGTTAGCCAAGGGTTTTTTAGATATGGCCTTTATTATGTAGAGGTATGTTCCTCTAAAGCCACTTTGTTGAGTTTTTATCATAAGCGGACATCGAATTTTTAAAATGCTTTTTCTGCATTGATTGAAATGATTATACAATTTTATTCTTCATTTTATTAATGTAATGCATCACATTGATTTGTGAATATTGAAATATGTTTGCATCTTGGAATAAATCCCACTGCATCATGATGGATAATCCTTCTTAATAGATTTTGAATTTGATGTCTGGAATTGTGATGCTTCCAGATTTGCTTTTCTTTTTAAAAGTTGCTGTCGCTATTGGCAGTCTTTTGTGGTTCTACACAAGTTTTAGAATTGTTCTAACTCTGTGAAAAATGCAGGTGGTATTTTGAGAAGGATGACATTAAATGTGTAGGTTGTTTTGATAATATAGACATTTTAACAATATTTGTTCCTCCAATCTATGAGCATGGAATGTTTTTCCATTTCTTTGTGTCCTCTTCAATTTCATCGGTGTTCTATAGTTTTCAGAGTGTAAGTTCTTTAAGGTTTATTCCTAGGTATCTTATGGCTTTTAGTGCAATTGTAAATGTGATCAATTCCTTCATTTCTCTTTCTGCTGCTTCATAATCAGTATATAGAAATGTAACAGTTTTCTGTACATTGATTTTATATCCTGCAATTTTACTAAATTTATGTATTCATTCTAGCAACTTTTTAGTGTAGTCTTTTCAATTTTCCATATAGAGTATCATGTCATCTGCAAAGAGTGAAAATTTAACTTTCTTGCCAACTTGGATGCCTTTATTTCTTTTTGTTGTCTGATTGCTAAGCTAGGACTTCCAGTGCTATATTGAACAACAGTGGTGAGAGAGAACATCCCTGTCTTGTTCCTGACTGTAGAGGAAAAGTTCTGTTTTTCCGCAATGAGGATGATATTAGCTGTGGGTTTTTAAATATAGCCTTTATCATGAATGGGTGTTGTACTTTGTGAAAGGCCTTTTTTTTTTTTTTAACATCTATTGGAAGGACCATGTGGTTTCTATCTTTTTTTTATTAAGTAATGTGGTATATCACATTGATTGATTTGCAAATATTGAGCCACACTTGCAGCTCAGGAACAAATCCCACTTGATCATGTTGAATAATTATTTCAATGACTGATAGATTTGATTTGCTGGTATTTTGTTGAGAATTTTTGCATCCATGTTCATCAGGAATATTGACTGTGATTCTCTTTTTTAGTGGAGGCTGTCTGTTTTGGGAATCAGTGTAATGCTGGCCTCATAGAATGAATTTGGATGTTTTCCTTCCTTTTCTATTTTTTTGGGAATAGTTTGAGAATAGGTATTAACTCTTTTAAAAGGTTTGGTAGAATTTGCCTGTGAAGCTATCTGGCCCTTGAATTTTGTTTTTTGGGAGGCTTTTGATTACTGATCCAATTTCTTTGCTGTTCAAGTTTTCTATTTCTTCATGTTTCAGTTTTGGTAGTTTAAATATTTTGGGAATTTATCCATTTTTTCCAAGCTATCCAATTTGTTGGCATATAATTTTTCATAATAATCTGTTATAATGATGGTATTTCTGTCATATTTGGTTGTTATTTCTCATCTCTATTTTGTGATCTTATTTATTTGAGTCCATTCTCTTTTCTTTTTGATAAGTCCGGCTAGCGTTTATAATTTTTATTAATTTTTTTCAGGGAACCACTCCTGGCTTCATTGATTTTTTCATTTTATTTTATTCTATTTTATTTATTTTATTTTTATTTATTTTTATTTATTTTTATTTATTTTATTTTATTTTATTTATTTTATTTTATATTATATTATTTTATTTTATTTTATTTTATTTTATTTTATTTATTTTATTTTTATTTTTATTTATTCATTTGACAGAGATAGAGACAGCCAGCGAGAGGGGGAACACAAGCAGGGGGACTGGGAGAGGAAGAAGCAGGCTTCCAGGAGAGGAGCCCGATGTGGGTCTCGATCCCAGAATGCCGGGATCACACACTGAGCCGAAGGCCCACGCTTAATGACTGAGCCACCTAGGCGCCCCTCATTGATTTGTTCTATGGGTTTTTAGTCTTATATAATTTACATCTGCTGTAATCTTTAAGGCTTCCCTTCTTCTAATGCTTTTCAGCTTCATTTGTTGTTGTTTTTCTAGATTTTTTAGGTGTGAGTTTAGGTTGTTTATTTGAGATTTTTCTTGCTTCTCAAGATAGGCCTGTATTGCTGTAAATATCCCTTTTATGGTGTATCCCAGATGTTTCTGACCATTGTCTTTTCACTTTTATTTATTTCCATGTATTTATTTATTTCTTCTTTGATTTATGTTGTTTAACCTCCATGCATTTGCAGTTTTTCCAAACTTTTTTCTTGTAGTGGACATCCAGTTTCATAATACTGTGGTCAGAAAATATGCATGGTATGATCTTAGTCTTTTTGTGCTTGTTGAGGACTGTTTTGTTACCTCATATGTGATCTATTCTGGAAAATGTTCCATGTGCATTTGAAAAGAATGTGTATTTTGCTGCTTTAGGATGAAATGTTCCGAACATATATGTTAAATCCATCTGGTCCAGTGTGCCATTCAAAGCCACTATTTCCTTGGTTTTTTTCTGTTTGGATGAGCCGTCCATTGCTGTGTTATTTTTGTGTGTGTGTTATTATCAATGGATTCCTTGTTATTGGTTTATATATATGAGTGCTTCCATATTGGAGGCATAAGTATTTATAATTGGTAGATCTTGTTGGATTTTCCCCTTTATTATGATGTAGTTCCCTTCTTCATTTCTTGTTATGGACTTTGTTTTAAAGTGTGGTTTGTCTAATATAAGTATGATTACTCCAGCTTTCTTTTCATGTCCATTGGCATGACAAATTGTTCTCCATTCCTTCACTTTCAATCTGCAGAATGCTTTAGGTCTAAAATGAGCCTCTGGGGTGCCTGGGTGGCTCAGTTGGTTAAGCATCTGCCTTTGGCTCAGGTCATGATCCCGGGGTACCGGGATCGAGCTCCATGTTGGGCTCTCTGCTTGGCGAGGAGCCTGCTTTTCTCTCCCTGCCTCTCTGCTTGCTTATGCTCTCTCCCTCTGTCAAATAAATGAAAATTTCTTAAAAAAAATGAGTCTCTTATAGGCAGCATGTAGATGGGTCTTTTTTTTTTTTAATCCATTCTGACACCCTCTGTCTTTTGATTAGAGTGTTTAGTTCATTTACATTCAGAGTACTTATTGATAGAGATAGACACTAATGTGTGTCATTTTATTACCGGCTTTGTAATTGTTTCTAGAGATCTCTGTTTCTTTCTTGTCTTTGTCACTTTTGGTCTTTCCTTTCTACTCAAAGAGACCCCTTTAGTATTTCATATTCTGGTTTAGTGGTCATGAACTCCTTTAGTTTTTGTTTGTCTGGGAAACTTTTTAACTCTCCTCTATTCCTTTTTTTTTTTTTTAAACGTGATAGGCTTATTTTGTTTGTTTGTTTATTAAGATTTTATTTATTTATTTGTCAGAGATAGAGAGAGAGAGAGAGTGCACAAGCAGGGGGAGCAGCAGGCTGAGGAAGATGCAGGCTCCCTCCTGAGCAGGGAGCCCAAAGCGGGATTCAATCCCACCCCCGAGATCAAGACCTGACCTGAAGGCAGACACTTAACCGATTAAGCCACCCAGGCATCCCTCTACTTCTCTATTCTGAATCACAGCTTTGCTGGAGAGAGTATTCTTAGCTGCACATTTTCCCCATTCAACACATTGAATATATGCAAGTCTCTTCTGGCTTGCCAAAGTGTGGTGGAGAGATCTGTTGCTAGACTTATGGGTCTTCCCCTGTAAGTTAGGGACTTCTTTGAGGTTACTTTTTTTAGAATTTTTTCTCTATCACTATATTTTGCAAGTTTAACTACAACAAGTCTTGGTGTTGGCCTGCTTTTGTTTATTTTGATGGGAGTTCTCTGTGCCTCCTGGATTTGGATGTGTTTCCCAGCTTAGGGAAGTTTTCAGCTGTGATTTGTACAAGTAAATTTTCTGCCCCCTTTTCTCTATTCTTGTGGGACTCCTATGATAGAAATGTTATTACGTTTGATGGAGTCACTGAGTTCCCTAAATCTATTCCCATGGTCCACCATTCTTCCTTCTCCCTTTTGTTCACCTTCATTGTTTTCCATTATTCTATCTTCTGTATCACTTATTTATTCCTCTGCTTCTTTTCTGATTTTTTAAAAACTCTTTTATCTCTGTGATAAGGGACTCCCTGGTGTCTTCCATGCTTTTTAAAGCATAGTGAGTATCCTTAGGATTGTCACTTAAAAATTTGCATCAGGCACAGAGGGGTGGGACTTGGTGTATGCAGATCAGGCAGCCAGTGTTGGTACTTGCTGTTTTCTGAAGTTGGTTTATGCTGAAGGACAGGGGAACAAAATGTTGTCAGTCAGCTCCATTGTCCTGGAGAGGGGTCTCTGTGTTTGTTGATTTCAAGGAAGCACTCCCAGTAGAATAATTGCCCCTCCTGTATCTCAGGTGTTTTGTTTGTTTGTTTGTTTGTTTGTTTGTTTTTGGCCACCATTTTCACACTCTTTCTCTCTGGTTTCTTGCCTGCCTGGAGCAGCACAGTGTACTTTGGGTTCTGGCCCATTCAAGGCTGCTGACTTTTAAAACTCCAAACCTTAAGGATGTGCTGTGATGGGGGCCTGCATTCTTCTTTTGGGAGATGGTCTTGTGACACTGCACAGATGCCTGTTTGACCAAGAAGGGAAGTTGCTCTGTGTTCAGGGGCATGGTATATGAAGCAAAGCAGATGAAAGAGCCAGTCTCTGGGTTAGCAGCCCCCAGCAGGTGTCTCTGTCTATGCCGAGGGGTGGGTGAGGGAAAAAGTACCCACTGGCTCTTTTGTTCCTGGAGAGGTGACTGCAATGTCATCTTCACAGACATGCTCCAAGAAGTGGAAACGGTTTCTCCCTTGGATCTTAGGTATTCTTCAGATTGTGTTGTCTGCCCCAGGGATGTTTGTTTGCTTCCTCTCCAGAAGTAAGGGAGCACCCTCAGGTCTCTGTTCCAGTAAAACCTGCTGACCCTTACAACTCCAGTCTTTGAGCCCCGCTGGTTGCTAAAACTCAAGAAAATCAGCTCTTCATTTTCCCAGTCAGTGACTTTGGGGCAAGTGTTCTCCTTGTGCATACCCCTATGTACTCCACTCTCTCTTGCCTTTCTCCATGACCAGGGTCCCCTCCAGAGCACCCATGATCCTTTGTTCCCCAACTCATGTATCTGCACTTCTCACCTTCCTTGATGTGGCCTCTTTTCTCCCTTTAGTTGTGCAGTTTGTTCTGTCGGTCCTCAGGTGAATTTCTTGGGTATTTGGAGTGATTATATAGTTATTTATAATCAAGGGACAAAGCAAGCCTAGCGTCTTTAAACTTTATCAGGCTCTGTGCTGGGCATGGAGGCTGCTTAGAACCCTCTCTCTCCTGCTCCCTGTGCCTCTCACCCTCAGTTCATGCTCTATCTCTCTTTCTCTCTAAAAGAGATAAAGAAGAAAAAGAAAAAAGAAAAAGTGGAAAGCCACCTGGGCCTGAGCAGGGCTGGATCTCACATCCAAGCTGAAACAAAGAGACAGATGCCCAATTGAGCCATCCAGGTACCCTGGTTTTCCCTTTTTTAAATCAATATGTTATATTGTAGTGATTTAGTTATAATGTTATCTCCACCTTAGTTATTACCCTCAGCTTTGGCTGTGTGTGACTGAAATACTTTATGACAAACAAGATAAAAGTTTATTTTTCTTTCTTTCTTCTTCTTGCGTCTATTGTCTATTTGTATGTTTTCTTTAGAGAAATGCATGTTCCTGTCTTCTGCCCATTTCTTGACTGGATTACTGGTTTTTGGCTGTGAAGTTTGAAGTTCTTTATAGATTTTGGATACTAACTCTTTAACTGATAAGGCGTTTGCAAATATCATGTCCTATATTCTATGGGTTGTCTTTTAGTTTTCTCAATGTTTTCCTTCTCTATGCAAAAGCTTTTTACCTTGGTGAAGTTTCAATAGTTCAGTTTTCCTTTTGTTTCCCTTGCCTTTGGAGATGTGTCTTGCATAAAGTTGCTATGGCCAAGGTCAGAGAGGTCGCTACCTGTGCTCTCCTCTAGGATTTTGATAAATTCCTGAATCACATTTATGTCTTTCATCCATTTTGAGTCTATTTTTGTATATGGTGTGAAGAAAAGTCCAATTTCATTATCTGCATGTAGCTGTCCAGTTTTTCCAACACCATTTGTTGAAGAGACTGTGCTTTTTCCACTGGATGTTCTTTCCTGCTTTGTTGAAGATTAGTTGACCATAGAGTTAAGGGTCCATTTCTGGGCTCTCTATTCTGTTCCATTGATTTATGTGTCTGTTTTTGTGCCAATACCATGCTGTCTTGATGATTACAGCTTTGTGATAGTGCTCGAAGTCTAGAAATTTGATGTCACCAGCTTTGGTTTTCTTTTTCAACGTCCCCCTGGCTATTTGGGTTTTTTTTCTGGTTCCATATAAATTTTAGAATTATTTTTCCAGTTCTGTGAAAAAAGTTGATGGCATTTTGACGGGGGTTGCATTGAATGTGTAGATTGCTCTAGGTAGCATAGACATTTTAACAATATTTGTTCTTCTGATCCATGAGAATGAAATGTTTTTCCATTTCTTGGTGTCTTCCTCAATTTCTTTCATTAGTATTCTATAGTTTTCTGAGTACAGATCCTTTGCCTCTTTGGTTAAATTTACTCCTAGATATCTTATGGTTTTGGGTCAGTTGTAAATGGGATCGACCCCTTAATTTCTTTCTTCTGTCTCATTGTTGGTGTATAGAAAGGCAACTGATTTCTATGCATTGATTTTTATAGCCTGCCACATTGCTGAATTCCTATATGAGTTCTAGCAATTTTGGGCTGAAGTCTTTTGGGTTTTCCATATTAAGTATCATGTTATCTATAAAGAGCAAGAGTTTGACTTCTTTTTGCCAATTAGAATGACTTTTATTTCTTTTTGCTGTCTGATTGATGAGGCTAGGACTTCTAGTACTATGTTGAACAGCAGTGGTGAGAGTGAACATCCCTGCCATGTCCTGACCTTAGGGGAAAAACTCTCAGTTTTCTCAGCTTGAGAATGGTATTTGCTGTGGGCTTTTCATAGATGGATTTTATGATGTTGAGGTATGTACCTTGAGTTTTAATCAAGAAAGGATGCTGTACTTTGTCAAATGCTTTTTCTGCATCTATTGAGAATATTACATGGTTCTTGTCCTTTCTTTATTAATGTGGTGTATTACATTGATTGATTTGCAGATATTGAACCAGCCTTGCAGCCCAGGAATAAATCCCACTTGGTTGTGGTGAATAATCCTTTTAATGTACTGTTGAATCCTATTGGCTAGTATCTTGGTGAGAATTTTAGCATCCATGTTCTTTAGGGATATTGGTCTGTAATTCTCCTTTTTGGTGGGGTCTTTGTCTGGTTTTGGGATCAAGGTAATGCTGGCCTCATAAAAAGAGTTTGGATTTTTTGAAACAGCTTCAGAAGAATAGGTATTAATTCTTAAAATGTTTGGTAAAGGGGCACCTGTGTGGCGCAGTCAGTGAAGCGGGTGCCTTCAGCTCAGGTCATGATCCCAGTGTCCTGGGATTGAACCCCACATTGGGCTTCCTGCCCAGCAGGGAATCTGCTTCTCCCTCTCCCTCTGCTGCTCTGCCCACTTGTACTTGTTCTCTGTCTGTCAAAGAAATAAATAAAATCTTTAAAAAAATAAATAAATGTTTGGTAGAATTCCCCTGGGAAGCCATCTGGCCCTGGGCTTTTGTTTTTTGGGAGATTTTTGGTTACTGCTTCAATTTCCTTGCTGGTTATGGGTCTGTTCAGGTTTTCTATTTCTTCCTGGTTCAGTTTTGGTAGTTTATACATCTCTAGGAATGCATCCATTTCTTTGACATTGTCTAATTTGTTGGCATATAGTTGCTCGTAATATGTTTTTATAATTGTATTTCTTCAGTGTTGGTTGTGATCTCTCTTCTTTCATTCATGATTTTATTTATTTGGGTCCTTTCTCTTTTCTTTTGGTAAGTCTGGCCAGGGGTTTATCCATCTTATTAATTCCTTCAAAGAACCAGCTCCTACTTTTCTTGATTCATTCTACCATTATTTGGTTTCTATTTCATTGATTTCTGCTCTAATCTATATTATTTCTCTTCTCCTGCTGGCTTAGGCTTTTTGCTATTCTTTCTCCAGCTCCTTTAGGTGTAGGGTTAGGTTGTGTATTTGAGACCCTTTCTGTCTCTTGAGAAAGGCTTGTATTGCTGTTACTTCCCTCTTAGGGCTGCTTTTGCTGAATTCCAAAGATCTTATACAGTTGTGTTTTCATTTACATTTATTCCGTGAATTTTTAAAATTCTTCCTTAATTTCCTGGTTGACCCAATCATTCTTTAGTAGAATGCTCTTTAGCCTTCATGTATTTGAGTTCTTTCCAACTTTCCTCTTGGGATTGAGTTCCAGTTTCAAAGCATTGTGGCCCAAATATATGCAGGGGATGTTCCCAATCTTTTGGTACTGGTTGAGACCTGATTTGTGACCCGGTATGTTATCTCTTCTGGAGAATGTTCCATGTGCACTCAAGAAGAATGTGTGTTCTGCTGCTTTAGGATGGAATGTTCTGAATGTGTCTGTGAAGTCCATCTGGTCTAGCATGTCATTAGAAGCCCTTGTTTCCTTGCTGATCTTCTGCTTAGCTGATCTGTCCATTTCAGTGAGTCCCCTAATATTATTGTATTATTGTCAATGTGTTTCTTTCATTTTGTTATTAATTGGCTTATATAATTGGCTGATCCCATGTTGGGGCATAAATATTTACAATTGTTAGATCTTCTTTTTGGATGGACCTTTTAATTATGATATACTGTCCTTCCTCATCTCTTACTACAGTCTTTATTTAAAATCTAATTTGTCTGGGGGCGCCTGGGTGGCACAGCGGTTAAGCGTCTGCCTTCGGCTCAGGGCGTGATCCCGGCGTTATGGGATCGAGCCCCACATCAGGCTCCTCTGCTATGAGCCTGCTTCTTCCTCTCCCACTCCCCCTGCTTGAGTTCCCTCCTCGCTGGCTGTCTCTATCTCTGTCGTATAAATAAATAAAATCTTTTAAAAAAATAAAATAAAATAAAATCTAATTTGTCTGATATGATAAAATCTAATTTGCTATCCCAGCTTTCTTCTGATGTTCATTAGTGTGATAAATGGTTTTCCACCCCCCTCACTTTCAATCTAGAAGTGTCTTTGGGTCTAAAATGAGTCTCTTGCAGACAGCATATCAAATGGGTCTTGTTTTTTATACAATCTGATACCCTGTGTCCTTTGATTGGGGCATTTAGCCCATTTACTTTCAGGGTAACTATTGAAAGATATGAATTTAGTGCCATTGTATTACCTGTAAAATGATTGTTATTGTATATTGTCTCTGTTCCTTTCTGATCTATGTTACTTTTCAGTATTTGTTGTAAGGCTGGTTTGGTGATCATAAATACTTTTAGTTTCTGTTTGTCCTGGAAGGTTTTTATCACTCCTTCCATTATGAATGATATCCTAGCTGGATAAAGTATTCTTGGCTGCATATTTTTCTCACTTATCACCCTGAATATATCATGCCAGTCCTTTCTGGCCTGTCAGGTCTCTGTAGATAGGTCTGCTGCCAGTCTAATGTTTCTACCCATAGGTTACAGACTTCTTGTCCCGAGCTGCTTTCAGGATTTTCTCTTTGTCTCTGAGATTTGAAAGTTTCACTATTAGATATCAGGGTGTTGGTCTATTTTTATTGATTTTGAGGGGGGTTCTCTGTGCCTCCTGGATTTTGATGCTTGTTTCCTTCCCCAGATTATTTCCCATAAAATTCCCCAGTGAATTTTCCCTTATAATTTGCTCCAATAAACTCACCTCTCTCTTTCCTCTTCTGGGATCTCAATTATTCTAATATTGTTTCACTCTATGGTGTCACTTCTCTCTCAGATTCTCCCTTTGTGATCCAGTAGTTGTTTAATCTTTTTCTCAGCTTCTTTATTCTCCCTTATTTTGTCTTCTATGTCACTATTCCATAGGTTTCTTTTAGTTTTGTTGGCTGTTTCCTTTGCTGTGCAAATTTCTATCTTGATGAAGTCCCAATAGTTCAGTTTTGCCTTTGTTTCCCTTGCTGTTGGAGACATGTCTAGCAAGAAGTTGTGGCTGAGGTTGAAGAGGTTGTTGCCTGTGTTCTCCTCTAGGACTTTGATGGACTCCTATCTCACATTTAGGAGATAGGAGATAGGAGATAACTCATCCACTTTGAGTTTATTTCTGCATATGATGTAAGAAAGTAGCATGTGATCAGTGAAGAGTGAGAGTTTGAATGCCTTTTTGAATGCCTTTTATTTCTTTTTGCTGTCTGATTGCTGAGGCTAGGACTTCTAGTACTATGTTGAACATTAGTGTGATAATGGACATCCCTGTTGTGTTCTTGACCTTAGGGGAAAAGCTCTTAGTTTTACCCCTTTGAGAATGATATTTGCTGTGAGTTTTTTGTGTATGGGTTTTACGATATTGAGGTATGTTCCCTCAGTCCCTAAAATGTGAAGAGTTTTAATCAAGAAAGGATGCTATACTTTGTCAGATGCTTTTTCTGCATCAGCTGAGACGGTCATATGGTTCTTGTCCTTTTTTAAAAATTATTGTGATGTATCACATTGATTGATTTGTGGATGTTGAACCCCCTTACAGCCCAGGAATAAATCCCCCTTGGTCCTGGTGAATAATCCGTTTAATGGACTGTTGGATCCTATTGGCTAATATCTTGATGAGAATTTTGGCATCCATGTTCATCAGGGATATTGGTCTGTAATCATCACTTTTGGTAGGGTCTTTGGTTTTGGGATCAAGGTAATGGGGGTCTCATAGAAAGAGTTTGGAAGTTTTCCTTCCTTTTTTGTTTTTTGAAACAGCTTTCAGAAGAATAGGTATAAATTCTTCTTTTTGTTTGTTCTGTTTGTTTTGGTTTGTTATATAATTCTGGTTTCCATACCTACTCTTGTGATAAGAAAAATAATAGTCCTCAAGGATCTGCAATATAATCTCAAAGGACAAAAAAAAAAAAAAAATGAACCTCTGATCTACAACATAATTCATGGAACATGTTAAAAAGACTTTGATAATGTCATTAAGGTATTGACCTTGAGATTAAGCTGAATTATCTGGGGGAACCCAATCTAATTACATGAGTCCTTAAAAGCAGAGACTCTTTCCAAGGTATGGCTAGAGAGAGGTGTGAAAGAAAAGTGAGAGAGAGAACACAGTTATGGCAGTATAATAGGAAGGAGCTGACCTGACATTGGTGGTGTTAAAAATGAAGGAAAGGGGGGTGCCTGGGTGGCTCAGTTGTTAAGCGTCTGCCTTCAGCTCAGGGTGTGATCCCGGCGTTCTGGGATCGAGCCCCACATCAGGCTTCTCCACTGGGAGCCTGCTTCTTCCTCTCCCACTCCCCCTGCTTGTATTCCCTCTCTCTTTGGCTGTCTCTCTCTGTCAAATAAATAAATATAATCTTTAATAAAAAATGAAGGAAAGGGTATTAATAAAAGAATACCAGCAGCCTCTATATGCTGGAAAATGCAAGGAAGCAGGTTCTTCTATAGAACCTTCAGAAAGAATGCAGTCCTGCTGACAACCTAAAATGAGATCTGTGTTGGACTTCTAACTTGCAGAACTTCAGGATAATAAATGTTTGTTATTTTAAGGCACTAAATTTGTTATAGTCTATTACAGAAGCAATATAAAATGAAAAATTCTTAAATAGTAAATCCACTCAAAACCTTGTTTTTATTTTGTTTCATATACCACTTTCCCTTCCTGCTGTATATGTTTTCTGCTTATTTTTATCTAAATTATTGTACAAGCAATAACTAAGCAACAGCTATGTGCTAGACTTAGAGGAAGAGAAGGAAAGTGCAAGATGCAACACTGGATTTGCTGATATAAACAGCTATTTAGAGAAACTCAAGAATATTCCAGGGAAGAAATACAGTATACCTGTAATGCAACCAGTCTAGAAAATTGAATAAAAGTTTTTCAAAAATTAAAAGTAAAAATACAATGGAATCTAGTAATTCCACTACTATTTATCTTAATAAAATGAAAATAAGTAATTTGAAAAGACATATTTACCCTTATACTTATTGTAGTATTATTTACAATAACCAAGATATGGAAGCAATTAAAGTGTCCATCAAATATAAAAGGAGAAAAAAGATGTCCTGTGTGTGTGTGTGTGTGTGTGTGTGTGTGTGAGAGAGAGAGAGAGAGAGAGAGAGAGAGAAAGAGAGAGAGAGATTACAATGGAATATTACTTGGTCATAAAAATGACATCTTTCCACTTGTGACAATATAGAAGAAGTTAAGTACATTATGCTAAGTTTAAAAAGTGAGAAAGAGAAAAAAATGCTATACGATTTCACTTATATGTGGAATATAAACAACAAAACAAATAGGCAGAAACAGACCCATACTTACAGAGAAGAATCTGGTGATTGCCAGGGGTGAGGAGTTGAGGGAATAGGTAAAAACAGTGAAGGAGAGTAGGAGATACAAGCTTCTAGTTATGGAATTAGTGAATCACAGGGATACAGCATAGGGAATATAGTCAATGATATTGTAATAGTGTTGTATGGTGACAGATGGTAGCAACACTTGTGGAGAGCATAACACATACAATCACTATGTTGTTATGTTATGTTGTTGAGTCACTATGTTGAATCACTGAAACTAATGTAACATTGTGTGTCAACCATACTTTAATGTAAAAAGAAAAAAGAAGTTTCAGAATAGGTGCTTGGTAGAGGGCTGAGTTGTACTACAAAGCATTTGCAAAAGGGGTTTCAACCTATTGCAGGGGGAACTCAGGAGCTGAGACAGTCCTTCAGAGTTGTTTGTTCCACATTGAATAAGGGACTAGACCCTTAATTCTACATGAACTGCCCATATATTGTGGCCTGTCCCCTGCGAAGAGGTATAACCTTGAGCTGAGAAGCTCCCTTGCTGGGGAGGGTATCAGCTGTGAACAGTCAGTAGGCAACACTTCCAACAGCCTGGGAATGAATGTCCTATTCCTGAAGGGTTCTGAGAGTTGCCACAGAGAACCTCTGCAAACCTGGACGAAGGACTTCCTGTGTGCTATTGATCACTCATCTTGCTCATTTGTATCTCTCTATGCCCTCTTTTTTTGAAATCTGTAGAGTACACCATGAGGGTAGGCGCTCTTTCTATCTTTAAATTTTTATCTAGCATAGTATCAAAATCCATATATTTTTGTTGAATACATTTTTAAAAATTTGAAAATATTCTATAGATCCTTACTAATATTACATGCAACCCTTATTTCCTTATTTATTTTCTTTTAACCACAAATATATGTTTACCTTTAATTTCATTTTTATTTTTTTATTATTTTTATTTTCATAGTATTATTATTTTTTTTATTTAAAATTATTTTATTAATTTTTTAAATGTAAATTTTAGGTAGTTAATATATAGTGCAATATTGGTTTCTGGAGTAGAATTCAGTGATTCATTATTTACATACAACACCTAGTGCTCATCATAAAAAATACCCTCCTTAATCCCCATCACCCATCTAGCCCATCTCCAACCCACCTCCCTCCATCAGCCCTCAGTTTGTTCTCTATCATCAAGAGTCTCTTATGGCTTGTTTACCTCCTGCCTTTTTTTCTTTTCCCCCTTCCAATATGTTCATCAGTTTTCTTTTTTAAATTCTAGTTATGAATGAGATCATTTGGTATTTGTTTTTCTCTGACTGACTTATTTCACTTAGCATAATACACCTTAGCTCCATCCATATCATTGCAAATGGCAAGATTTCATTCTTTTTGATGGCTGAGTAATATTCCATTGTATATGTATATACTACACCTTCTTTACCCATTCATCATTTGATGGACATTTGGGCTCTCTCCATAGTTTGATTATTGTTGATAATGCTGCTATAAACATCTGGGTGACTGTCTTCCAGAATGGTTGCACCAGTTTGCATTCCCACCAGCAGTGAAAGTGGGTTTTCTTTCTCTACATCTTCACCAACACCTATTTTTTCTTGTGTTGCTTAATTTTAGCAGTTCTGATCAGTGTGAGGTGGTGCCTCTTTGTGGTTTTTATTTCTATTCCCTTGATGATGACTGATGTTGAGCATCTTTTCATATGTCTGTTAGCCATCTGGATGCCTTTTTGGAAAAGTGTCTATTTTTTATTTTTAAGACATCATAAAGTTAAAAACACTCTAAGTTCGTATATTTTTTCAAAAATATTTCTACAACTGTACCTTTTAATTTTCTTAATTTTTTAATCAGTTATTCTTTTTTGGTAGCAGTGATATCCAAGAGGTTTCAGCTATTATAAAAGTGTCCAGACAGAGGGTTAAGATGGTGGAGGAGTAGGGGACCCCTTTTTCAGCTGGTTCCCTGAGTCGAGTTGGATAGGTACCAGACCAGCCTGAACATCCATGGAATCAGCCTGAGACGCAGGAAGATACATCTGGATCTCTACAAATGAACATCTCCAGTGCTGAGTATTGAGGTACGAAGAGGGGAGCCATGAAACCGCGCACAGATATTGGAAGATAAACAGAAGGGGGAGGGAGCCACTGCGTTCAGGCGCCAGGAAGTGGTAGCCACCTGCATGGGGGAGCGGGCAGACTTGCAGATGGCACCCGTGAGAAAACAGACTATGACCGTGAGCGGGGAGCGCATACCGCCAGACTTCTCATGGAACTCTGGTATGCTCACTGGATCCAGACTGAGACCGGGAGCTCCGAGAGTGCACGGGGGCGGCTGGCGGCTGGTAGCTGGCAGTTGGCGGTGTTAGAAACACAAAGGACAGAGAAGCGCCTGGCCCTGAAAGTGAGGGCTGGGACGTGGGGTATGGGGCGCACATCCCTGGATGCTGCAGGTTGAGCAGCACCAATAGAAACAGAGTTAAAGTGGCCAGATCATCAGTGGAGAACAGCCTGCGATCCCCTCTGTTCTGTGACAGAGGCTGAGATTCGGCCACTGCTGCTCTGTCTCTCAGAAAAGGCAGAGCAAACCGCCAGGGAAAGTCGCCAGAGAACAAAAGCCTGGAAATACCGGCTCACAGCGTGCCCATCCCCATCCTCCCTCGCAGGGAACACGGAGACTCTACCCAAACAGGGTTGCCTGAGTATTGGCTCGGCAGGCCCCTCCCCCAGAAGGCAGGCTGAAAAATCAAGAAGCCCACATCCCTAAGATCCCTATAAAACAAGGGCACAAGGCCTGGGTCCTGGTCAATAATTTGGGCTCTGGACAACCCAACAACCTCTCCTCATCAGAATGACGAGAAGGAGAAATCCCCCCCCAGCAAAGAAAAGACAATGAGTCTGTGGCCTCTGCCACAGAACTAATGGATATGGATGTAACCAAATTATCAGAAATGGAATTCAGAGTAACAATGGTCAAGATGATGTGTAGACTTGAAAAAAGTATTAGCAAAAATGTTAATGAGAATATAGAAGCTCTAAGGGCAGAAATGAGAGCAAATCTGGCAGAAATTAAAAATTCTATGAGCCAAATGCAGTCAAAACTAGAGGCTCTGATGGCCAGGGTAAATGAGGCAGAGGAATTTATTAGCGAATTGGAGGATGGGTTAGTAGAAGATAAAGCAAAAATAGAAGCTGGACTTAAAAAAATCCATGCCCATGAATGTAGGTTATGGGAGATTACTGAGTCAATGAAACGATCCAATGTCAGAATCATAAGCGTCCCGAGGGGGTGGAGAAAAACAGAGGTCTAGAAGAGATATTTGAACAAATTGTAGCTGAAAACTTCCCTAATCTAGCAAGGGAAACAAACATTCATGTCCAAGAGGCAGAGAGGACCCCTCCCAAGCTCAACCATGACAAACCTACACCATGTCACGTCATAGAGCAATTCGCAAATATTAGATCCAAGGATACAGTATTGAAAGCAGCCAGGGCAAAGAAATTTCTCACGTACAAAGGCAAAGGTATCAGAATTACGTCAGACCTGTCTACACAGACCTGGAATGAGAGAAAGGGTTGGGGGAGCACTTTTAAAGCTCTTTCAGAGAAAAACATGCAGCCAATGATCCTCTATCCAGCTAGGCTGTCATTCAGAATTGATGGAGAAATAAAGACCTTCCAGAATCGCCAGTCATTGACCAATTTCGTAACCACGAAACCAGCCCTACAGGAGATATTAAGGGGGGTTCTATAAAGGTAAAAAGGCCCGAAGAGTGATACAGAACAGAAAGTCACAACTGATACAAACAAAGACTTTACTGGCAACATGGCATCATTAAAATCATATCTCTCAGTATTCAGTCTCAATGTGAATGGCTTAAATGCTCCCATAAAGTGCCACAGGGTTGCAGATTGGATAAAAAGAAATGACCCATCCATTTGCTGTCTACAAGAGACTCACATTGAACCTAAAGATACATTCAGACTGAAAGTAAAGGGATGGAATACCATCTTTCACGCAAATGGACCTCAAAAGAAAGCTGGGATAGCAATTCTCATATCAGATAGATTGGATTTTAAACTAAAGACTATAGTTAGAGACACAGAAGGGCACTATATTATTCTTAAAGGATGTATCCAACAAGTGGATATGACAATTATAAATATACATGCTCCCAACAGGGGAGCAGCAAGATACACAAGCCAACTTGTAACCAGAATAAAGAGACATATAGATAAAAATACATTAATAGTAGGGGACCTCAACACCCCACTATCAGAAATAGACAGAACACCCTTGCAAAAACTAAGCAAGGAATCAAAGGCTTTGAATGCCATACTCGACGAGTTGGACCTCACAGATATATATAGAATACTACACCCCAGAACCAAAGAATACTCATTCTATTCTAATGCCCATGGAACATTCTCAAGAATAGACCATGTTCTGGGACACAAAACAGGTCTCAACTGATACCAAAAGACTAAAATTATTCCCTGCATATACTAAAACCACAATGCTCTGGAAGTGGAACTCAACCACAAGGAAAAAATTGGAAGAAACTCAAACACTTGGAGACTAAGAAGCATCCTGCTCAGGAATGACTCGATAAACCAGGAAATCAAAAATCAATTTAAACAATTTATGGAGACCAACGAGAATGATAACACAATGGTCCAAATCCTATGAGATACTGCAAAGGCAGTCCTAAGGGGAAAATACATAGCCATCCAAGCCTCACTCAAAAGAATAGAAAAATCTAAAATGCAGTTTTTATATTCTCACCTCAAGAAGCTGGAACAGCAACAGAGGGACAGGCCTAATCTATGCATGAGGAAGCAGTTGACTACGATTAGAGCAGAAATCAATGAATTAGAAACCAGGAGAACAGTAGAGCAGATCAACAGAACTAGAAGCTTGTTCTTTGAGAGAATTAATAAAATTGACAGACCACTGGCAAGACTTATCCAAAAGAATAGAGAAGGGACCCAAATTAATAAAATTATGAATGAAAAAGGAGAGGTCACAACCAACAACCATTTTATTGGAAGGATATTAGAAACTTTTATCAACAGCTTTATGCCAATAAATTAAGCAATCTGGAAGAGATGGAGGCCTTCCTGGAAACCCATAAACTACCAAGACTGAAACAGGAAGAAATTAATTTTTTAAACAGGCCAATTAATTATGAAGAAATTGAGTCAGTGATAAACAATCTTCCAAAAAATAAAACTCCAGGCCCGGAATGTTTTCCTGGGGAATTCTAACAACATTCAAAGAAGAAATAATACCTATTCTCCTAAAGATATTTCAGAAAATAGAAACAGAAGGAAAGCTACAAATCTCATTCTATGAGGCCAATATTACCTTGATCCCCAAACCAGGCAAAGACCCCATCAAAAAGGAGAATTACAGACCGATTTCCCTAATGAATATGGATGCCAAAATCCTCAACAAGATCCTGGCAAATAGAATCCAACTGTACATTAAAAGGATTATCCATCATGATCAAGTGGGATTCATCCCTGGGATGCAGGGGTGGTACAACATTCGCAAATCTATCAGTGTCTTAGATTTTATTCAGAAACAAAAATTCAGAAATCATATGATTTTCTTAATAGATGCAGAAAAAGCATTTGACAAAATACAGCATCCTTTCCTGATTAACACCCTTCAGAGTGTAGGAATAGAGGGTTCATTTCTTGAGCTCATAAAAGCCATCTATGAAAAGCCTACAGCCAATATTATTCTCAACGAGGAAAAGCTGGAAGCCTTTCCCTTAAGATCAGGAACACGACAAGGATGCCCACTCTCGCCACTATTATTTAACATAGTACTAGAAGTCCTTGCAACAGCAATTAGAAAACAAAAAGGTATAAAAGGAATCCAAATCGGCAAAGAAGAAGTCAAACTGTCTCTCTTCGCAGATGACATGATACTCTATATGGAAAACCCAAAAGAATCCACTCCCAAACTATTAGAAGTTATAGAGCAACTCAGTAATGTGGCGGGATACAAAATCAATGCTCAGAAATCAGCTGCATTTCTATACACAAATAATGAGACTGAAGAAAGAGAAATTAGGGAATCAATCCCATTTACAATAGCACCAAAAACCATACGTTACCTTGGAATTAACTTAACCAGAGACATAAAGGACCTTTATTCTAGAAACTATAAATCACTCTTAAAAGACATTGAGGAAGACATAAAAAGATGGAAAAATATTCCATGCTCATTGATCGGAAGAATTAACATAGTTAAAATGTCCATGCTACCCAGAGCAATCTACAGTTTCAATGCTATCCCGATCAAAATACCGATGACATTTTTCAAAGAACTGGAACAAATAGTCCTTAAATTTGTATGGAAACAGAAAAGGCCCCGAATCACCAAGGAACTGTTGAAAAGGAAAAACAAAGCTGGGGGCATCACAATGCCAGATTTCGATCTGTACTACAAAGCTGTGATCACAAAGACAGCATGGTACTGGCACAAAAACAGACACATAGACCAATGGAACAGAATAGAGAGCCCAGAAATGGACCCTTGGCTCTTTGGGCAACTAATATTTGATAAAGCAGGAAAAAACATCCAGTGGAAAAAAGACAGTCTTTTCAATAAATGGTGCTGGGAAAGTTGGACAGCTACATGCAAAAGAATGAAACTTGACCACTCTCTCACACCATACACAAAGATAAACTCCAAATGGATGAAAGACCTTGATGTGAGACAGGAATCCATCAAAATCCTGGAGGACAACATAGGCAACAACCTCTACGACATCGGCCTCAGCAACCTTTTTCATGACACATCTCCAAAGGCAAGAGAAACAAAAGATAAAATGAACATGTGGGACTTTATAAAAAAAAAACTTCTGCACAGCCAAGGAAACAATAAAAAAAAAATAAGAGGCAGCCCATGGCATGTGAGAAGATATTTGCAAATGATGCTACAGATAAAGGACTGGTATCCAAGATCTACAAAGAACTTCTCAAACTCAATACACGAGAAACAAATAAACAAATCATAAAATGGGCAGAAGATATGAACAGACATTTTTCCAATGAGGACATACAAATGGCTAACAGACACATGAAAAAATGTTCAAAATCATTAGCCATCAGGGAAATTCAAATCAAAACCATGCTGAGATACCACCTTACGCTAGTTAGAATGGCAAAATCAACAAGGCAGGAAACAGAAATTGCTGGAGAGGATGTGGAGAAAGGGGATCCTTCCTACACTATTGGTGGAAATGCAGGTTGGTGCAGCCACTCTGGAAAACTGTGTGGAGGTCCCTTAAAAAGTTAAAAATTGAGCTACCCTATGACCCAGCATTGCACCACTGAGTATTTACCTCAAAGATACACACGTAGTGAAGAGAAGGGCCATATGCACCCCAATGTTCATAGCAGCAATGTCCACAGTAGCTAAATCGTGGAAGGAACCGAGATGCCCTTCAACAGATGACTGGATTAAGAAGTTGTGGTCCATATATACAATGGAATATTACTCAGCTATCAAAAAGAACAATTTCTCAACATTTGCTGCAACATGGACGGCACTGGAGGAGATAATGCTGAGTGAAATAAGTCAAGCAGAGAAAGACAATTATCATATGGTTTCTCTCACCTATGGAACATAAGAACTAGGAAGATCGGTAGGGGAAGAAAGGGATAAAGAAAGGGGGGTAATCAGAAGGGGGAGTGAAGCATGGGAGACTATGGACTCTGGGAAACAAACTGAGGGCTTCAGAGGGGAGGGGGTGGGGAAATGGGATAGACTGGTGATGGGTAGTAAGGAGGGCACGTATTGCATGGTGCAGTGGGTGTTATATGCAACTAATGAATCATTGAACCTTGAATCAGAAACCAGGGATGTACTGTATGGTGACTAACATAATGTAATAAAAAAAATCTAAAAAAATAAAGTGTCCAATCTATGCTGTCAATTATGATAGTATTAGCCATATGTATGTAGATAATAAGACTTTGAAATGTGCATAGTGCTAATAAGAAACAGAATTTTATTTATTTAGTATTAATTGATTAGAATTTACATTGCTACATATGGCTAATGATTATTGTTTTGGACATTACAAGTACAGAGAATAAGAAGGTTAATGTTTAAGATATTTACATAGGTAAATTTAGGGTGCAGTATACCATTGTTCAATTTTCCTAAGTGAAGGAACTGTTTGTTATGAAGGTCTGAGAAAGGGTGATGACGGCAGGTGGTAGACCTTCATTCATTGTGATTTGACATCACAGTTGAATAACCACGTATGAAAAATACAGTCCGTGTTTTACTAGACAGTAAGAATGTTGAATCTGCTTAGTTGGGAAGTTTGATTGGTGTAACTTCTTTTAGGGAAGCCATATAATAACTAATGCCCTAAGAAGAGGATAATTTTCTATTACACATATACATCCCCAAAATTCACTCTAGTCAGGTTTCCTTCCAGATGGTGGAGTTTCTATGAATTCATTTAATTTTCTAGGACATCTAGTTTGGGATACATACTTAATGAGATTCATTGAATAGCTGGGTATTTGAGCTGAGGTAAAATAAATTTGATGTCATAGACCTCTCCACCCTATTTTACTTCTGGATTCAAAGACTATTTCATTCATTTAACCTTTAATTTCTTTCCATTTCCAAAACTCATCAATTTGATCCCAGAAATCTAACGTAAAAGAGTTTTTCCTCTTAGCAAGATTGTGCAGTTAATTGGAACGATCTTTCCATAAAAAAATGTTAAGGAATGTGTTACAATCAGCCAATGTTATTTTCAATGTAAAAAAAGATTTAAACCTTCAAATCTTGGAGTTCTTAACTAGTTGTTAGCATTTTATTCTAGTTTTAGCAGCGGATATTGTGATAAGGGGATTGAAATGGCTAGTTAATATTAATACTGTTTTTTTTAAAAGGTAACTTTGCATATAAAAAACATTTGCTAAAATTATACCAGGTCAACAATTTACTAAACAATAACTTTTCTATTTCTTAATTCCATTTGCTACAGAATATCTACTTACATAATCTTTCCAAAGAGAATAAGGACTAAATATTGCAAATTAAACATATGAAGTATATGGATGTAGGTTCTTCATCTTGATATGAACTCTGAATGCTAAATTATTTTTAAAGGAGTCCTCCTTGGTGAATTAAGTTATTAATTCTTGCTGAATTAGATTATTAAAGGTTTTTAAAAATCAGTTTTAGCACTTTGTATTTCACCACTATAATCCACAGCCTTATTTCCATTATCTGAAAGCCAGCAATTCTTTTTTTTCTTTTTTTAATGATTTTTTATTATATTATGTTAGTCACCATACAGTACATCCCCGGTTTCCGATGTAAAGTTCGATGATTCATTAGTTGCATATAACACCCAGTGCACCATGCAATACGTGCCGTTCTTAGTACCCATCACCGGCCTATCCCAGTCCCCCACCCTCCTCCTCAGTTTGTTTCTCATAGTCCATAGTCTCTCATGTTTCATTCCCCCTTCTGATTACCCCCCCTTTCTTTATCCCTTTCTTCCCCTACCAATCTTCCTAGTTCTTATGTTCCATAGATGAGAGAAATCATAATTGTCTTTCTCTGCTTGACTTATTTCACTTAGCATTATCTCCTCCAATGCCGTCCATGTTGCAGCAAATGTTGAGAACTCGTTCTTTCTGATAGCTGAGTAATATTCCATTGTATATATGGACCACAACTTCTTAATCCAGTCTCCTGTTGAAGGGCATCTCGGCTCCTTCCACGATTTGGCTATTGTGGACAATGCTGTGAAAGCCAGCAATTCTGATAATGAGAACAGGCAGTCTCATTAGTTCCAAACTCTCATAGATGCTAAAAGAAGAGAGAGGAGGAACATCAGTTTCTCATGAGGAAGCCCCTGATTTATGAATTAAATAGAAAACAACTAATAAATATCAACATTTATCTATTACTTGTGAGATAGAAACAAAGTGTCACTTGAAATCTCCCCACATATTCTCTCAACTGTTTGGAATCTGAAGGCTAATTCTGCTTTCTCTCATAGGGTGAATGATGTAGATTAGCTCCACAGGAGACCACCAATTGTAATATCTCCCCCATATTCCTTTAATATAAAGTGTAAGTGTTGGAAATTTATTAAATTTATTTAATGGTGAATTGCTATTTCAGTCATAGAAGTTTAAATCCAAAGCTGGAAAAAAATATATATTTAAGATTTTTTAAGCTCAAGGGTTTCACGTTGCCCTGCTACATATAGTCATAGATGCCATAATATCAGAGCAGTCTGGGTACTATGATTGTGCATATAAGAAAACTAGTAGTGAGAAAGAGTTCCTGTGCTCAGAAGCAATTATCTTGTTTATAGGCACTAGTGATTTTACCCTGTACAAAAATTATCTAGATTTGGGTTCTTAAAATTCCTGACCACCTATGTAAACTTTAGGTTTTGAACTTTTTCTCTTGTAAATTCACAGAATATTAGAGCAGAAGAAGATAAAGTAGGTACATGTCAGATCCCTTTTTCCCCATGGCTTAAGAAATCAATATAATTGGTAAAATGGAGTTGAAGCTACAATATAATTAAGCAAGGGGGAACTCATGTAATTTTGGATTATATAACGTGATGATGGATAATTATGGGTCTAAATTATTAAGTGATTGCCTTGCAGTAAGAGATTACTATGTGGTTAGTCCAGAATTAGAAATGTTAATCTACCTTCCACCCATGTCTAGTGGCATTTGTATCTTGGTACATCAGTGTGGGAATTTTGCTTATATATTATTTTGAAAATATACTGATAGGCTCTGAGTCAAATATAAATAATGGCACCATAATTTCTCTAAGATATTTTGACATCAGTAGGTTTAAAAGACAACAGAAAGATTTTTTTTGAAAGTTTTACTTTTCAGAACAATCATTAAAAATACTGCCTTCCACATATGTATAACGATGACATATTTTTTGGAATCATGCATGGACTCCAATCTAAAGTTGAAAAAAAAAAAACTAATGATGGAAATCCAGCACTATAATAACAACACCAAGAATTTATAGGGGACAACTCTGTGCCAAGTACTTTGTTTAATATTATTCCTCAACTACATAACAAAGCTTAAAGTAGATATTATTCTCCATGTCATAAACTAAGAGTAAGTGACAATAAGACCCTTATCAACTTTAAACATATTTTACCTTCTCTCTTCTTCTCTCATATGTCTATGGAATTCAATTATAAGCTACCTGGAGGTAGATTCTAGGTCTGTTCCTTATCACTGTTTCTGTCTTAAATATAAAACCTTTCAAGATGATTTTCAAGTAACAAATTACCACTAAGCTGTATAACAAGTAACTCCAAAACAGGGGCTGAAAACAGGTGTATTTATTATGTCACAATTTCTGTGAGTTAGGAATTTAGGAGAAGCTTACCTTGGTAATTCTGGCTCAGGATCTTATGAGGTTGTAGTTATGATAGCAGAACTGCAGCCATCTGAAGTCTTGACATAGCGTATTTCCTTCCAAGGGGACATACTCTTGTCACATGGACACTTTATAGGGCTGCCTGGCTACCTTGAGAGTGAGTGATCTGAGAAAGAGAACAAGAAGGAGGCAACAATGACATACTCACAGAAGTCACATACTTCCAATTATTTGCACCACATTTTTTTCCCCTTAGAAATAAGCATCATTGAAAGACTGATCCTGGTAATGTTACCTTATATCTGAAAAATATTGAGGTGCTTATGCAAATATTATAATGCCCCTAAAATATCATTATAGCAGTTTATTATCTTTCTAAAAAGGTCAGGTTCATGGTCAGTACCATTATTCATGGAAACACACAAAAAAAGAGAAAAGTAGTTGAAATGGAAAAATAATGTAAAGATAGCCTATTTTATATTATAGTTAAAATCCTTGCACCTACCAGGTCCTTGCATGATTTGTAATATTACCTGGAGTGTCATTTTCTTGCATTCTTAAGTGTTCAGCACTCCCAGCTTCTGCTGTTTATTGGTATTCACATCCATGGATCTGAAACTCTCAGATACTAGAAAATGAATTGGGGCTCAGTCCATAAAAATAGATCAGAGGAAATCAAACAGCCTACCATGGGTTCCCTGTATAACAGTTTAAAATTTCTTTACAACAAGATATCTTAAATTCTAGGTGATCCAAAGGCTGGCTCCTAAGGTTGTCTTGGACATGAAATGCAACTCAAAAGTAGTGAAATAGCTTTTCAAACATTTGCTGTAGTAATCCCCTCACCTGTTTTCATTTTCCATGGTTTCAATTACTCACAGTCACCACAGTCCAGGAGCCTTATTGTAAAAAGGTAAATAGTGGCCTAATACTATGTGACAATGCCTATGTCATTCATTTCACTTCATCTCATTCTGAGGCATTTTACCATCTCCCATCATCACCAGAAGGGTCAGTATAGTGCAATAATGTACTTTGAGAGAGACCATGTTTACATAACTTTTATTAAAGTGTATTGTTATAACTGTTCTATTTTTATTACTACTTATTTTTAATCTCTTACTCTACTTTGTAAACTAAACTTTATCATAGTTACGTATACAAAAATATATGTTACAAATAGGTTTGATATTATCTTCAGTATCAGGGGTCCACTGGGGGTCATGGAATGTCCTGTGAGAAAAAGGGGGACTTCTATATCTCACAATGTGCCATGTAGCACGTGAAGGCTAGGGTTTAGCTTAGAAGAGAAGGTTGTGAGAAGGGTAGTAAATACTCAGCTCAGTGTGTAATTAAATGTAAGCACATTCTGCTTATTTTATGATAGGCCAAAAAGTTGAGAGGGCGGATGTTGGAAAGTGTAAGGAAAATGACTTTATTTAGAAAGCTGGCAAACTGAGAAAGTATATTGTCCCAAGGAACATCTTCCTTCGGGATAAAATTTCAGCTTTTTTTTTTTTTTGGTTAGCAAAAGGGGGATGCAGGAGGCACTTGGAGCCAAAAGCTGACTGGCAACTAAAGACATATGAGGAAGGTCATGTAACTTCTGTGTCCTGGTCAGTTGATATTTCTATACTGGAATCAGTTCATTTTGTTGTAAATATTAAACATAGAATACTCACTGTATGTACCTACCTTCTGTATGTACTTCTTTATGAAAAACTATATGCCAGCAAATTGGATGACTGAGAAGAAATCAATAAATTCCTAGGAACCTATAAACTGCCAAAACTGAAACAGGAAGAAATAGAAAACTTGAAGAGATCTATAACCAGCAAGGAAACTGAATCAGGAATTAAAAATCACCCAACAAACAAAAGTCCAGGGCCAGATGGCTTCACAAGGAGATTCTACCAGACATTTAAAGAAGAGTCAATACTTACTCTTCTCAAACTTTTCCAAAAAATAGAAATGGAAGGAAAACTTTCAAACTCATTCTATTAAGCCAGCATTACCCTTATCCCAAACAAGTTAAAACTCCACTAAAAAAGAGAATTGTAGATCAATATGCCTGATGAACATGGATGCAGAAATTGTCAAGAAAATACTAGCAAATCAAATCCAACAGTACATTAAAAGAATCATTCACCACAATCAAGCGTGCTTCAGTACGCACAAGCCAATCAGTATGATTCACCACATTAATAAAAGAGAGGGTAAGAACCAAATGATCCTCTCATAGATGCAGAAAAAAACATTGTCAAGGTATCGATCCATTCATTATAAAAACCCTGAAAAACGTGTTTATAGAAAACATATCTCAACATACTAAAACCCATATATGAAAAATGCACAGAAAACACCATTCCCAATAGTGAAACACTAAGAGTTTTTCTCCTAAGGACAGGAATAAGACAAAAATATCCACACTCACCATTTTTATTCAGCATAGTACTTATAGTCCTAGCCACAGCAATCAGACAACAAGCGGAAGTAAAAGGCATCCTAATCATTAAGGAAGAAGTAAACTATTCATTATTTGTAAATCACATGATACTATATATACAAAACCCAAAAGACTCTACAAACTGCTAGAAACAATAAGTGAATCCAGGAAAGTCACAGGATACAAAGTGAATGTACAGAAGTCTGCTTCATTTCCATACACCAATAATGAAGCATCAGAAAGAGAAATTAAGAAAAACAATCCCATTTACAATTGCACTAAAGAGAATAAATACCTAGGAATAAACCTAACCAAAGAGATGAAAGACCTGTACTCTAAAAACAATAAAACACTGATGAAAGAAATTGAAGGGAACACCAAAAAATGGAAAAAAGAATTCCATGCTCAGGAATTGGAAGAACAAATATTGTTAATATGTCTATATTACCCAAAGCAATCTGCACATTTCAGCAATCTCTTCCAAAATACCACCAGCATTTTTCACAGAGCTAGAACAAACAATGCTAAAACTTTTATGGAATAACAAAGGACCCTGATATCCAGAGCAAACTTGAAAAAGCTGGAGGCATCATAATTCCAGATTTTCAACTATATTCTAAAGCTATAGTGATCCAAACAGCAATCTATTGGCATAAATATAGACATGTAGATCAATGCAACAGATTAGAACCCCCTCCCCCACCAAAACCCTACACTTATATGGCCAATTAATCTTTCACAAAGTAGGAAAGTAGATAAGAAAAAGACAGCCTCTTAAATGAACAGTATTGGGAAAACTGGACAGCAACATCCAGAAGAATGAAACTGGACCACTTTCTTACACAAAAATAAATTCAAAATGGATGAAAGACTTAATGTGAAAAACAAAATCAGGGGGCGTCTGGGTGACACAGCTGTTGGGCGTCTGCCTTCAGCTCAGGGCGTGATCTCAGCGTTATGGGATCGAGCCCCACATCAGGCTCCTCCGCTATGAGCCTGCTTCTTCCTCTCCCACTCCCCCTGCTTGTGTTCCCCCTCTTGCTGGCTGTCTCTCTGTCAAATAAATAAATAAAATCTTAAAAAAAGAAAAGAAAAGAAAAGAAAAACAAAATCAACAAAATCCTAGAGGAGAACACAGGCAGAAACTCTTGACACTGGCTGTAGCAGCTTCTTCCTGACACATCTCTGGAAGTAAGGGAAATAAAACCAAAAATGAACTATTGGTACTTCATCAGAATAAAAAATTTTGAACAGTAAGGAAACAACTAACAAAACTAAATGGCAACAGAACAGAAGAATACGTTTGCAAATGATATCTGATAGAGTGTTAGTATCTGAAATATGTAAAGACATATACAACCTCCCTCCCCAAATAATCCAACTAAAAATGGACAGAAGACATGAATAGACATTTTCCAAAGAAGACATACAGCTGGTCAGCAGACACTTTCAAAGATGCTCAACATCACTGATCATTTGGGAAATACAAATCAAAACTGCAATGAAATACGACTTTAATACTTGTCAGAATGGCTAAAATCAGCAACAGAAGACAGGATAGGTGTTGGCAGGGATGTGGTGAAAGGTATCTCTCTTGCACTGTGGTGTGAATGCAAACTGCTCTGGCAAACAGCATGGAGATTCCTCAAAAAGTTAAATGTAGAACTACCCTATAATCTAGCAATCACACCACTGGGTATTTACCCAAAGAATACAAAAACACTAACTTAAAGGGATACATGCATCCCAGTGTTTATAACTGCATTATCTACAATAATCAAGACCTGGAGGCAGCCCAAGTGTCTATTGATTGATGAATGGATAAAGAAGATACGATATTTATGTATATATAATGGGATATTATTCAGTCATAAAAAAGATGAAAACTTGTCATATGCAATGATGTAGGTGAAGCTAGAGAGTATTATGCTAAGTGAAACAGTTCAGTAAGAGAAAGATAAATACTATATAATTTCACTTATGTGTGAAGTGGAAAAGAAGAGAGAGGCAAACCGAGAAACAGAACCCACTAGAGAGAACAAATTGAGGGTTACTAGAGGGGAGGTGGAGAAGGGAATGAGTGAAATAGGTGATGGGATTAAGGAGAAACACTGGGTGTTGAATGGAAATGTTGAATCATTATATTGTACATCTGAAACTAATATTACATTGTATGTTAACTATCTATGTGGAATTTAAGTAAAAACTTTAAAGAAAACAATAATTTGGAAAAGCAAGAATGAAAAATATCTGGTTGCACCCTTAACTCAGATAATCTGACACTCTGGAGAAGGCAAATTCATGATTTTACCTGATAGTACCAGATGATTCCAAATGAATATTAGCTAAATTTCTCCATGAAATTATTCATCATGGAATAGACAAGTTGGTTAGTATTTTTAATCAATATTTGTGGAGAAACTTTTTTTATTATGATATGAACACTTACAATTTTACGTTTACAACACAGTATTGTTAACTATAGGCTAAAAATTAAGCAGTAGATATTTAAAAAAAATTTTTTTTTGAGAGAGAGAGAACAAGCAGGGGGAGGGTTAGAGTGAGAGGGAGAACCAGAGTCCTGCTGAGCAGGAAGCCCAATCCTGGACTCAATCTCAGGACCTGAGATCATGACCTGAGCTGAAGGTGGATGCGAGCCACCCAGGCACTCCTAAACAGTAGATATTTAGAATTTTTTAATCTTGTAAACTTAAATTTTTCATTTGATGCACAGAAACTCCCATTTCTTATCCCACCAATCCCTGGAAACCACCATCTGTTTCTATTAGATTACTTTAGATGCCTTATGTAAGTGGAATAATGCAATATTTGTCCTTCTCTGTCTGGCTTATTTAACTTAGCATTATCATCCTTAAAGTTTGTCCATTTTGTCCCAAATGGAAGGATTTTCCCCCTTTCTTTTCTGTTTTCTAAGCTGAATACTACTTATTGCATTAATATACCACATTTTCTTTATAACATTCATCCATTGGTGAATATTTAGATTATTCCATATCTTGAGTATAGTGAATAATGCTGCAATGAATGAGAATGCAGATATCTTCAGGAGGAAAAGTTTTATAACATTGGCCTCAACAAAGAAATTCTTGAATATAAGACCAAAAGCAGGAAAACCACAAATAGACAAGTGGGACTATATAAAACAAAAATGTTCTCCCAAGCAAAGAAAAAAATAGAAAGAAATTCAATCTATCCCAGGAGAGAAAAATTTTGTGATCCATGGATCTGATGAGGGGTTAATATTCAAAACACAGAAGGCATCCCTCTCATACAATTGTAAAACAAATAAATATCATGATTTTAAAATACACTAAGGACTTAAATAGAAATATTTCCACACTGTGTTACAGATGACTACCACCTATATGAACAGGATGGTCAACATTGCTAATTATCAGGGAAATGCAAGTAAAAACACATTTGTGTTAATACAGTGATTTTTATGTATATGAATGTTTAAAATATGTGTTTGTTATTAGTGTTGAACAACCTATTTATATACTTTGCCCATGTTTTCCCCTTTTGCTATTTTTTTCTTTCTTTACTCACTGATGAACTATAGAAAAGGCCTAATCCTTTGTTAGGCTGAAAATATTTTTTCAAAGTAATTTTGTTTTTCTTATGACTTATCAACAGTTTTAATTTTCCCATAATGAGGTTAAAATAAGAAATTGTAAATATTTATGTAGTCAAATCTATTCTTATGGATTCTGCCTTTATATATGTCTGAAGTCTTTTCCTGCCAAATACAGACATAAGTTTGGATACTTTTGCTTTCCTTTTCAACATTTTCATCTAGCAATTTTATGGTTTTAAAGTTTAAATCTATAATGTATATTGATTTTAGTGTATGAGATAGTCATCTCACTTTATTTTTATTGCTCAGTTTTTAGTAAGTTGAGTAATTTGAATTTGTTTCATATTTCTGTTTTGGTCTATTGATGATTTTATCTCATAGCTAAACTTTTACTACTCTTTCATTGTCAAAGCATTATTGTAAATTAAATCCTTATCTATCCTCCCATTAATTATTATTTTCCCATGTGTACTGCTTTTCCGAATGAACTGGAAGGGCATGTAGAAAATTGATATAACTTGTCCTTAAATGTTTTGTCAAATCACCAGAGAACCCACCAGGGCCTAGTGGCTATCTCTTTTAGAAGGTTGTTATTGATTGAATTTCTTTAATAGAGAAAGGCTTAGTAAGATATAATTTATTTCTAGTGTAGTTTTGACACATTTTTCTTTCAAGGAATTGGTCACCTCATCTAGGTTATCAAAATATTGTCACAGAATTGTTAGTAGTATTCTTTTATAATCTTTTTAATGTCCATGGGATCTATAATGGTGTCCCCTCTCCTTTCTTTTTCCCCTAAGTTTTTATTTGAATTCCAGGTAGCATACAGTGTAATATTAGTTTCAGGCACAGGATTTAGTGATTCATCAATTACATACAACATCAGATGCTCATCACAAGTGCCCTCCTTAATAGCCATCTTCCATTTAACCCAGCAACCCTCAATTTGTTCTCTATGGCTAAGAGTCTGTTTTATGGTTTGCCTCTCTCTCTCTCTTTTCTCCTATGTTCATCTGCCACATTTCTTAAATTCCACATATGAGTGAAGTCTTATAGTATTTGTCTTGCCTTATGTTATTTAGGATAATACTGACTGCCTTATGTCACTTAGCATAATACCTCTAGTTCCATCCACATCAATGCAAATGGCAAGATCTCATTCTTTTTGAAGGCTGAGTAATATCCCATTGTATGTATATATACCACATCTTCTTTCTCCACTCATTAGTTGATGGACATTTGGGCTTTTTCCATAATTTGGCTATTGTTGATAATGTTGCTATAAACATCTGGGTTCATGTATCCCATTGAATCAGTATTTTTGTACCCTTTGGGTCAATACCTACTAGTACAATCATAGGATAGTTTTATTCTTTAACTTTTTGAAGAAACTTCATGCTGTTTTCCACAGTGGTTACACAAGTTTGCATTCCCACCAAAAATATAAGAGAGTTCCTTTTCTCTGTATCCTTGCCATAATCTGTTGTTTCTTATGTTGTTAATTTTAGCCATTTTGATGGCATGAGATAATATTGCAATGAAATTTTTATTTGTATTTCCATGATGATGAATGGTTTGATCATCTTTTAAAGTGTTTGTGAGCAATCTGTATGTTTTCTTTGAAAAATGTCTATTTGTGTCTTCTGCCCATTTTTAAGCTCAAATAATTGTTTTTTGGGAATTGAGTTTGGTAAGTTCTTTATAGATTTTGGAGACCAACCCTTTAACAGATATGTCATTAGCAAATATCTTCTCCCATTTCAAGAATTGTCTTTTAGTTTTTTCATTGTTTTCTTCACTGTGCAGAAGCTTTTTATTTGATGACATGTCTAATAAGAAGTTGCCTTGGCCAATATCAAAGAGGTTGCTGCCCATGTTCACGATGCTTTAGATGGTTTCTTGTCTCATATGTTGGTCTTTCATCCAACTTGAGTTTATTTTTTTGTGTATGGTGTAAGAAAGTGGTCCACTTTCATTCTTCTGCATGTTGCTGTCCAGTTTTCCCAACACCACTAGTGGAAGAGATTGTCTTTTTTATTTTCATTGGACATTTGTTCCTGCTTTGTCAAAGATTAGTTGACCATATGGTTGTGGGTCTAATTCTAGATATTCTATTCTGTTCCATTGGTCTAAGTATCTGTTTTTGTGCCAGTATCATACTGTTGTGATCACTAGAGCTTTGCAATATCTTGAAGTCCAGAATTGTGATGCCTCCAGATTTGCTTTTTCTTTTTCAAGATTACTTTGGCTATTCAAGGTCTTCTCTGTTTCCATACAAATTTTAGGATTGTTTGGTTTTGGTGGTATTTCGATAGGGATTGCATTAAATGTGTAGGTTGCTTTGAGTATTATAGGTATTTTAACAATATTTGTTCCATGAGTATGGAATGTTTTTCCATTTCTTTGTGTCTCCCTCAATTTCTTTCAAAAGTGTTCTGCAGTTTTCACACTACAGATCTTTTTATCTTTTTGGTCCCAGTAGCTGGTATTTTTTTTTTAAAGATTTTATTTATTTATTTGACGGAGAGAGACAGCCAGCGAGAGAGGAAACACAAGCAGGGGGAGTGGGAGAGGAAGAAGCAGGCTCCCAGCAGGGGAGCCTGATGTGGGGCTCGATCCCAGAACGCTGGGATCATGCCCTGAACCAAAGGCAGACTCTTAACGACTGCGCCACCCAGGCACCCCAGTAGCTGGTATCTTATTGAGAATTTTTTCATCCATATTCTTCAGGGATATTGGTCTGTAATTCTTCTTTTTAGTGGGGTGTTTTTCTGTTTTTGAGGAAGGTCCATATTGGTATATACTTCCCTCCTAGCACTGCCTTTGCTGCATCCCAAGCTTTTGAACTGTTGTGTTTTCATTTTCATTTGCTTCCATGTATTTTTAAAAAGTCACTGTCCCTGCAGATTATCTCTGTTCCTGTCCAGTCTTTGTTACTTTTAGTCTCTCTTTCCCACTCAAAGAGTCCCCTTTAGTATTTCTTGCAGGGATGGTTTAGTGTTAACAAATTCCTTTAGTTTTTGTTTGTTCTGGAAAGTCTTCTTTTCTCCTTCTCTTCTGAATGACAGCCTTGCTGGATCGAGGATCCTTGGCTGCATATATTTCCCATTTAGCACATTGAGTCTATCATGCCAGTCCTTTCCTGGTCCACCAGGTCTTTGTGGACAGGTCTGCTGCCAGCCTTCTGTGTCTATCCTTGTAGGTTAAGGACTTCTGCTTGAGTTGCTTTCAGCTTTGTATTTTGCAAGTTTGACTATGATATGTCATGGTGTGACCTGTTTTTGTTGATTTTGAGGGAGTATTCTCTGTGCCTATTGGACATGAATGACTCTTTCCTTCACCAAGTTAGGGAAGTTCTCAGCTATAATTTGTTCAAATAGACCTTCTGCCCCTTCCCCTGCTCTTCTTCTCCCGGGACTCCTACTATGTGGGTATTATTTGCTTAATGGAATCTCTGAGTTCCCTAAGTCTACCTTCATGATCTAATCATTTATTACCCTCTTCTTTTCAGCTTCATTATTTTCCATAATCCCAAAGCACCGATTTCCTCTTCTGCTTCGTCCATCCTCATTTTTATGGCATCCACTTGGGCCTTCATCTCAGTAATAACATTTTAAATTTCAGCTTGTGTAGATTTTAGTTCTTTTATCTCTACAGTAAGACATGCTCTAGTGTGTTTTATGCTTCTTTCAAGCCCAGGTAGTATCCTTATAATAATTTTTTAAAATTCTAGTTCAGACATCTTTCTTTTATCTATATTGGTTAAATCCCTGGCTGTAAGTAATACCTTCTATTCTTTCTTTTGTGATGAATTACTCCATCTTACCATTTTGTCCAGAAAAGAAGAAAAAGAAAAAAACCAAAACCAAAACCAAGTATAACAGCAAGAAAAACACCCCTACTCCAAGAGATCCTGGATGTGTTTTAGTCTGCTTGTTAAAAGAAACTAGATCCCAAAATAAGAAAGAAAGGAGATAGATAGAGATATAATAAAATACATTGAAAGGAAACAAAAATAAAATATTTATAAAGTATATATAAAATTTAAAAAGATTTTTAAAAGACTTGGAACAAATAAGAAAATAAGTGGAATAATAGGGAGAAAGAAAAAGAAAGAAAGAAAGAAAGAAAGAGAAAGAAAGAAAGAAAGAAAGAAAGAAAGAAAGAAAGAAAGAAAGAAAGAAAGAAAGAAAGAGAAGGAAAATATAAGTACAAAGGAGGCTGGATACTATTTTCCCCTATGGCTGAAGCTCTGCTGTCCTCTGTGATCAGTAAACTTGCTGTGAGCAAGTTATTCATGCTGGTCTTCTGGGAGAGGAACCTGTTGTGCTGATTGTCAGGTGGGCTTGCTCTAGAGGAAAGGCTTCTTCAGCGGATGGGAGGCAGGGCTTGGTGTAAGTGACTACAGATTCCACTAGGTGGTGCTGCTTTGCTCCCTGAAGGCTTTTAATACTGATGGGTGAGTATCCTGGTGCAATACTCTTCTAGCTCCAGAGCTGAAAATTCCCATTCCCCACTCTTCAGCGAGCCCTCACAAAAAAGCAATCACTCTTGTCTCCCTGCTTTCCATCAGAACTCTGTGTTCACCCTGCCTTTGTGCAAGCTTTTTTTTTTTTTAAATGTCAGGCAGGTGAAGAATTTTAAAACCAGCTTTTAGGAACTCCTACAGTGTGGATCCTTGCTGTTCTTACCAGGGAGGGTCTCACCACACTTCTTCCTTTTGCTGGACTCCTCCCAGGAAAATGGTCATATGTGCAGCAGTTTACAGTTTATGGTAACACAGAGCAGAATGCCATCTCGTAGCCTGGCTGTTCTCAGTTGGCTCACATGCTGCTATCCTGGGAACAGTGCAGCACTTAGGCACCATTCATTTTTGCAACCCAGGGAATCCTCAGATCATGATGTCACATCTGGGATTCCTCCCACTTCACCATCTGAGCACCTTTAAGCCAGGCGTATACCCCACCATGACAGACTTCTAAAAGTTGCAATTTTGTGCTCTACTGCTTATAATACTTTGTAGTAGCCCCTCAAGCAAGCTCCCCCCGCGCCCCACCCCATACTGCCATATCCATGTGGTAAAGTCTACATACCTCCTACATTCCCAAGGTGCTCACTTTTTCTACTTGTAGACTTGAGGGTTTTTTTGTTCTTTCAGACCTCTGATGCTTGGCTGTTCGGAATGACTTGATAACACTGTAGCTGATTCAAGAGATGAGACAAACTTAGGGTCCCCCTATTCCTCCACTATCTTATCTCCTCCCTGTATTGTGGTTTTAATTGAGTGTTATATCATTCCACTTTCTTTCTTAGTATATGACATAACTTTTTAAAAAGTTTTTTCAGTAGTTTCACTAGAGTTTGTGGTGTAAATTCACAACTAATTCACATCCACTTTCAAATAACACTGTATTCCTTCATGATTGATGTAAATATCTTATAGTAACAAAATATTTCAAATTCGTCCCTCCTATCCCTTAACATTGCTGTCATTCATTTTAGTATTCCTAAGATATACATATTGAATGCAATGGCCCTGTTATTGAAAAAAAAATGTTGTCTTATAGATCAATTAAGAAAAGAAAAATAAAAGGTTTTCTATTACCTTCTTATGTCTTCTCTGATGCTAAATCTTTCTTTATGTAGATATGAGGTTTTGATCTACATTATTTTCCTTCTTTCTAAAGAACTTTTTAAACTATTTCCTGCTAGTCAGGTTTACTAGTAACAAATTGAGTCAATTTTTGTTTGTCTGAGAAAAATCTTTATTTCCCTTTCACTTTTGAAGGATAATTTTGTGGGGACCAAAATTCTATTTTTGGGGATTTTCCCCCTCAACATTTTGAATATTTTATTTCCTCTCTTCTTTGTTGCATGGTTTTTGAAGACAAATTGAATATCATTCTTATCCCTGCTCCTCTATATATATCAACTTTTTTTCCCTCTGGCTTTCAGATTTTTTTCTCTATCTTTGATTTTCTATAGTTTTAATATATGTCTAGGTGTATTGTTTTGGGGGGATGTTTTTGTTGTGGTTGGTTGGTTGTTGCATTTATCCTGCTTGGTGTTCTCTGAGCTTCTGGGATCTGTATATGGTTTAATGTCTGAAATTAATTTGAAGAAATTCTCAGTCATAATTACTTTCAGCATTTCTTCTTTTCTCTTTTTTCCTTCTGATATTCACATAATGCATATGTTCCCTCTTTAATAGTTGTCCCAAAGTCCTTGGATGATGTGTTACTTTTTTTCTTTACAGTTTTTTATGATTTCTTTGCTTTTCAATTTTAAAAGTTTCTGTTAACATATTGTCTAGCACAAGAAATTCTTTTCTTAGCCATGGCCACTGATGAGCCCCTGAGAGGTTTTCTTTGTGTTATAGTGTTTTAATCTCTAGCATTTCTTTTGGATTCTTTTTTTTTTTTTAATAATGATTTTTTATTATATTATGTTAGTCACCATACAGTACATCCCCGGTTTTCGATGTAAGGCTCGATGATTCATTAGTTGTGTATAACACCCAGTGCACCATGCAATATGTGCCCTCCTTACTACCCATCACCGGTCTATCCCATTCCCCCACCCCCCTCCCCTCTGTAGCCCTCAGTTTGTTTCTCATAGTCCATAGTCTCTCATGCTTCATTCCCCCTTCTGATTACCCCCCCTTCTTTATCCCTTTCTTCCCCTACTGATCATTCTAGTTCTTATGTTCCATAGATGAGAGAAATCATATGATAGTTGTCTTTCTCTGCTTGACTTATTTCACTAAGCATTATCTCCTCCAGTGCTGTCCATGTTGTAGCAAATGTTGAGAACTCGTTCTTTCTGATTGCTGAGTAATATTCCATTGTATATATGGACCACAACTTCTTAATCCAGTCATCTGTTGAAGGGCATCTCGGCTCCTTCCACGATTTAGCTATTGTGGACATTGCTGCTATGAACATTGGGGTGCATATGGCCCTTCTCTTCACTACGTCTGTATCTTTGGGGTAAACACCCAGTAGTGCAATGGCTGGATCATAGGGTAGCTCAATTTTTAACTTTTTAAGGGACCTCCACACTGTTTTCCAGAGTGGCTGTACCAACTTGCATTCCCACCAACAATGTAGGAGGGATCCCCTTTCTCCACATCCTCTCCAACAATTGTTGTTTCTTGCCTTGTCTATTTTTGCAATTCTAACTGGCGTAAGGTGGTATCTCAGTGTGGTTTTGATTTGAATTTCCTTGATGGCTAATGATTTTGAACATTTTTTCATGTGTCTGTTAGCCATTTGTATGTCTTCATTGGAAAAGTGTCTGTTCATATCTTCTGCCCATTTTTTGATTTGTTTATTTGTTTCTCGTGTATTGAGTTTGAGAAGTTCTTTGTACATCTTAGATACCAGTCCTTTATCGTAGTGTCATTTGCAAATATCTTCTCCCATTCCGTGCGCTGCCTCTTAGTTTTTCTGACTGTTTCCTTGGCTGTGCAGAAACTTTTAATCTTGATGAAGTCCCATAAATTCATTTTATCTTTTGTTTCTCTTGCCTTTGGGGATGTATCATGAAAAAGGTTGCTTTGGCCGATGTCGTAGAGGTTGCTGCCTATGTTCTCCTCTAGAATTTTGATGGATTCCTGTCTCACATCGAGGTCTTTCATCCATTTGGAGTTTATTTTTGTGTATGGTGTGAGATAGTGGTCAAGTTTCATTCTTTTGCATGTAGCTGTCCAATTTTCCCAGCACCATTTATTGAAGAGACTGTCTTTTTCCCACCGGATGTTTTTACCTGCTTTATCAAATATTAGTTGCCCAAAGAGCTGAGGGCCCATTTCTGGGCTCTCTATTCTGTTCCATTGGTCTATGTGTCTGTTTTTGTGCCAGTACCATGCTGTCTTTGTGATCACAGCTTTGTAGTACAGCTCGAAATCCGGCATTGTGATGCCCCCAGCTTTGTTTTTCCTTTTCAACAGTTCTTTGGAGATTCGGGGTCTTTTCTGGTTCCATACAAATTTAAGGACTATTTGTTCCAGTTCTTTGAAAAACGTTCTCGGTATTTTGATCGGGATAGCATTGAAAGTGTAGATTGCTCTGGGTAGCATGGACATTTTAACCATGTTAATTCTCCCGATCCATGAGCATGGAATATCTTTCCATCTTTTTATGTCTTCCTCAATGTCTTTTAAGAGTGATTTATAGTTTCTAGAATAAAGGTCCTTTACGTCTCTGGTTAAGTTAATTCCAAGGTAACGTATGGTTTTTGGTGCTATTGTAAATGGGATGGATTCCCTAATTTCTCTTTCTTCGTTCTCGTTATTCGTGTACAGAAATGCAACTGATTTCTGAGCATTGATTTTGTATCCCGCCACGTTACTGAATTGCTCTATAACTTCTAATAGTTTGGGAGTGGCTTCTTTTGGGTTTTCCATATAGAGTATCATGTCATCTGCAAAGAGAGACAGCTTGACTTCTTCTTTGCCGATTTGAATACCTTTGATCCCTTTTTGTTGTCTGATTGCTGTTGCAAGGACTTCTAGTACTATGTTGAATAATAGTGGTGAGAGTGGGCATCCTTGTCGTGTTCCTGATCTTAAGGGAAAGGCTTCCAGCTTTTCCTCATTGAGACTAATATTTGCAGTAGGCTTTTCATAGATGGCTTTTATGAGATTGAGAAATGTACCTTCTATTCGTACACTCTGAAGGGTTTTAATCAGGAAAGGATGCTGTATTTTGTCAAATGCTTTTTCGGCATCGATTGAGAGGATCATATGGTTCCTGAGTCTTTTCTTCTTGATATGATGTATCACGCTGATTGATTTGCGAATATTGAACCACGCTTGCATCCCAGGTATGAATCCCACTTGATCGTGGTGGATAATCCTTTTAATGAACTGTTGGATTCTATTAGCAAGTATCTTGTTGAGGATTTTGGTGTCCATATTCATTAGGGAAATCGGTCTGTAATTCTCCTTTTTGAGGGGGTCTTTGCCTGGTTTGGGGATCAAGGTAATATTGGCCTCATAGAATGAGTTTGGTAGCTTTCCTTCTGTTTCTATTTTTTGAAATAGCTTTAGGAGAATAGGTATTATTTCTTCTTTGAATGTTTGGTAGAATTCCCCAGGAAAACCGTCCGGGCCTGGAGTTTTGTTATTTGGAAGGTTGTTTATCACTGACTCAATTTCTTCATAATTAATTGGCCTGTTTAAGAAATCAATTTCTTCTTGTTTCAATCTTGGTAGTTTATAGGTTTCCAGGAAGGATTCCATCTCTTCCAGATTGCTTAGTTTATTGGCATATAGCTGTTGATAAAAATTTCTAATAATCCTTCCAATTTCAATGGTGTTCGTCGTACCTCTCCTTTTTCATTCATAATTTTAATAATCTGGGTCCTTTCTCTTTTCTTTTGGATAAGTCTTGCCAGTGGTCTGTCAATTTTATTGATTCTCTCCAAGAACCAGCTTCTAGTCCTGTTAATCTGCTCTACTGTACTCCTGGTTTCTAATTCATTGATTTCTGCTCTAATCTTAGTCAACTGCTTCCTCGTGCGTGGATTAGGCCTGTCCCTCTGTTGCTGTTCCAGCTTCTTGAGGTGAGAATATAAAAACTGCATTTTAGATTTTTCTATTCTTTTGAGTGAGGCTTGGATGGCTATTTATTTCCCCCTTAGGACCGCCTTTGCAGTATCCCATAGGTTTTGGACTGTTGTATTTTCATTCTCATTGGTCTCCATACATTGTTTAATTTGATTTTTGATTTCCTGGTTTATCGAGTCATTCCTGAGCAGGATGGTTCTTAGTCTCCAAGTGTTTGAGTTTCTTCCAAATTTTTCCTTGTGGTTGAGTTCCAATTTCAGAGCGTTGTGGTCTGAGAATATGCAGGGGCTAATTTCAATCTTTTGGTATTGGCTGAGACCTGTTTTGTGTCCCAGAACATGGTCTATTCTTGAAAATGTTCCATGGGCATTAGAATAGAATGAGTATTCTTTGGTTCTGGGGTGTAGTGTTCTATATATATCTAAGAGGTCCAACTCGTTGAGTATGGCATTCAAAGCCTTTGATTCTTTGCTTAGTTTTTGCCAGGGTGTTCTGTCTATTTCTGAGAGTGGAGTGTTGAGGTCCCCTACTATTAATGTATTTTTATTTATATGTCTCTTTATTGTGGTTAAGAGTTGGCTTGTGTATCTTGCTGCTCCCCTGTTGGGGGCATATATATTTATAATTGTCATATCCACTTGTTGAATACTTCCTTTAAGAATAATATAGTGCCCTTCTGCGTCTCTAACTATAGTCTGTAGTTTAAAATCCAGTTTATCTGATATGAGAATTGCTTCCCCAGCTTTCTTTTGAGGTCCATTTGCATGAAAGATGGTACTCCATCCCCTTACTCTCAGTCTGAATGCATCTTTGGGTTCGAAATGAGTCTCTTGTAGACAGCAAATGGATGGGTCATTTCTTTTTATCCAATCTGCAACCCTGTGGCGTTTAAAGCAAGAATTTAAACCATTAATGTTAAGACTGAGTACTGAGAGATATGCTTTTAATTCTGCCATGTTGTCAGTAAAGTCTTTGTTTGTATTGGCTGTGACTTTCTGTTTTGTATCACTCTTGGGGCCTTTTTACTTTTATAGAACCCCCAGTAATACCTCCTGTAGGGCAGGTTTCGTGGTTACGAAATTGGCTAGTGACTGTCGATTCTGAAATGTCTTTATTTCTCCATCCATTCTGAATGACAGCCTTGCTGGATAAAGGATCCTTGGCTGCATGTTTTTCTCTGAAAGAGCTTTAAAAATGCTCCCCCAACCCTTTCTCTCATTCCAGGTCTGTGTAGACAGGTCTGACGTAATTCTGATGCCTTTGCCTTGGTACGTGAGAAATTTCTTTGCCCTGGCCGCTTTCAATACTGTATGCTTGGATCTCATATTTGCGAAATGCACTATGACGTGACGTGGTGTAGCTCTGTCATGGTTGAGCTTGGGAGGGGTCCTCTCTGCCTCTTGGACAGGAATTTTTGTTTCCCTTGCTAGATTAGGGAAGTTTTCAGCTACAATTTGTTCAAATATCTCTTCTAGACCTCTGTTTTTCTCCACCCCCTCGGGGATGCCGATGATTCTAACATTGGATCGTTTCGTTGAGTCAGTAATCTCCCGTAGCCAACATTCGTGGGCGTGGATTTTTTTAAGACCATCTTCTATTTTTATTTTTTCCTCTATTAACCCATCCTCCAATTCACTAACCCTTTCCTCTGCTTCGGTGACCCTGGCCGTCAGAACCTCTAGTTTTGCCTGCATTTGGCTCATAGAATCTTTAATTTCTGTCAAATTTGCTCTCATTTCCGCCCTTAGGGATTCTATATTCTCAGTAACATTTTCCTTAATACTTTTTTCAAGTCTACTCATTATCTTGACCATTGTTACTCTGAATTCCATTTCTGGTAATTTGGTTACATCCATATCCATTACTTCTGTGGCAGAGGCCACAGACTCACTGTCTTTTCTTTGCTGGGGGGGGCTTCTCCTTCTTGTCATTCTAATGAGGAGAGGTTGCTGGGTTGTCCAGAGCCCAAAATTATTGACTGGGTCCCAGGCCGTGCCCCTTGTTTTATAGGGATCTTAGAGATGTGGGCTTCTTCTTTAAAGATTTTATTTATTTACTTATCTGAGAGAGGGAGACAGACAGTCAGCAAGAACGGAACAGAAGCAGGGGAGTGAGAGAGGAAGAAGCAGGCTCCCAGCGGAGGAGCCCGATGAAGGACTCCTTTCCGGAACGCTGGGATCACACCCTAAGCCGGAGACAGGCGCTCAATGACTGCGCCACCCAGGCACCTCGGGTTGTGGGCTTCTTGATTTTTCAGCCTGCCTTCTGGGGGAGGGGCCTGCCGCGCCGATACTCAGGCAACCCTGTTTGGGTAGAGTCTCCGTGTCCCCTGCGAGGGGGGATGGGGATGGGCACTCTCTGAGCCGGTATTTCCAGGCTTTTGTTTTCTGGCGGCTTTCCCTGGCGGCCGGCTATGCATCTTCTGAGGGTCAGAGCAGCAGAGGCTGCATTGTCACAGAACAGAGGGATTGCAGCCCTTCTCCACTGATGTTCTGGCCACTTTAACTCTATTACTGTTGGTGCTGCTCAACCCTGCAGCGTCCCGGGATGTGCGCCCCACACCCGGCGTCCCAGCCCTCACTTCCAGGGCCGGCGCGTCTCTGTCCTTTGTGTTTCTAATGCCGCCAGCCACCGGCCGCCCCGCACCCCGGGTCTCCCGGTCTCAGTCCATGCCCGGTGAGCACACCTCGATTCCGGAGTTTCGTGAGAAGCCTGGTGGCGCGCACCCGGTTCAGGGTCTCAGTCTGCTGTTTCACGGGTGCCGGGTGCCGACCGCGAGTCCGCCCGCTCCCCTGTGCAGGTGGCCCGCCAGCCGCGAGCCGCCCCGCGCGCGCTCCGGGAGCTCCCGGTCTCAATCTGGATCCCGTGAGCACACCGGGATTCTGGTGTTCCGGGAGATGCCTGGTGGCGCGCGTTCACGGCTCACCGGTCTCAGTCCGCTCTCTCGCGGGTGCCCTCTGTGAGTCCGCCCGCTCCCCCGTGCAGGTGGCTGCCGCTTCCTGGCGCCCAAACGCGGCGGCTCCCTCCCCCTTCCGTTTATCTTCCGATATCCGTGCACGGTTTATAGCTCCCCTCTTCGTACCTCAATACTCAGCGCTGGAGATGTTCATTTGTAGAGATCCAGATGCATCATCCTGCGTCTCAGGCTGATTCCGTGGTTATTTAGGCTGGTCTGGTACCTATCCAGCTCGACTCAGGGGACCGGCTGAAAAAGGGGTCCCCTGCCCCTCCGCCATCTTAACTCCCTCCCTGGATTCTTTTTTATAATATCTATCTTCCTTCTTATATTTCTGCATCCATTTTTGCATGCTGTCTACTTTATTTATCACAGTCCATAATATATTAATTATACTTTTTTTAATTCCCATTCTGACAATTCTAGCAATCCTACCATGTACGGTTCTGAGTCTCGCTGTCTGTCTTCAAATTGTGTTTTTTGCTTTATATCACTCCTTTTAATTTTTTCCTTGATATCTAGACATGATGTACCACGTAAAAGGAATTGCTACAATTGGCCTTTAGTACTGTAGTAGTAAGGTGTGGGAGAGGAAAGTAGTCTATAGTCCTATGATTAAATCTCAAAATTTCAGTGAAGCTCTGTCTCTGGGCTGTGAACTTCATACTCTAGGTAGGAAAGGATGGCTGGAATTAAGTGTTTAGAGTGGGCTGGATTTAAATATTTCCCCTCCCCCAGGTGTGGTTAACAATTGTTTTCTGAGGGGAGGCTTTTCATAGAACAGAATGCTTTGGCATATCTCAAAAATAATTTCTTTCGCACTCTCCCCTGCTGGAAGCAGAGGGATTCTTTCTCTGATATTCACTGTGAGGACCTGGTAAGCCCCTGGATGGGGTAAAACTCACAAAAATGGGGCCACCTTCTCATGATGACTGGGCCCTCCTGGAGATTTAACTCAAAGACTTGTCCACTCTGAACCTCCAGCAATTCATCAATTACAATTGAGGTTTTCTTGGGACAGCTCTGGCTCCTGCAGAGGTGTCTGCTCCAGTAAGTTGTGTGTATCTGTGTATTTTCTTTTTATTAGAGACTATTGTATGCAAATTTTAAAGTGTAAGCAACAAATCAGAATGTCAGAGGTTACTACCATAATAACTGGATATGTGTTGTTTAGATTTCCATTGCCAACACTCATCCTAGGAAATAATCCTTGCAATGTTGCAATTGAGAACTGACAGGATTGTTGCATAGTGTATATGTGTATATTTGTGTTACACAAGCCTGCTTATGTGGTAGAGGGACCTCACAGCTGTCTAGCATTTGCTTTAATCAACGGTGTGTTCAAATGGAAATAGCTTTACATATTTCCATGTTGGGTATTACTGAGTTAATGATTCCTCTGAACTTTTGAAACAGTACACTGGTTTTCAAACTGCGCCCTGTGGAGCTACAGTCTGCACTGCTGAGAGGAGCAGGCTGAGGGGGCTCCAGGCTGTTTCCTACTTCAGCTGAGCAGCTGTTGTGCTTGATCAATTTCATGTGGCATGGTTCTGCATGAGATTGCATATGAAAAGAATTTTTTGTGTTCTGACACTGCATGGCTTATGCAAGCAGATTGCAAATGCCAGTGTGGCCCCATGTCACATTTGTGCTGTGACTCTTCTCAGACATATGCACCACCGCAGCCAGGTGCTCACATAAAAACGAGTGAGTGCAGGAAGTTAGGTGGCTGGGAGGAATAATTTACACAAATCTGTCTGGTTGTTTTCAACCAATAGCTGAGAATGAATGTTATCTAATTGTTGGGCACCGCCCACCTGCTGATTCCCACATGGGTAATGGAAGTCTCTGTTTACTAGCAGTATCTGAGAAAAAAAAATGACTGCTTGCTAGCAATTTCTGAGCAAAACACAGTATTTCTTGGAAAGAAGAAAATATAAAGAAACAATTCCCATGTATTAACCACAAACTATTAGGATGCTTAGGGGCAGCCACCCTTTTATTTATCTTTCTCTCCCTGGTTACCTAATGGACAGGTGTTGCTTATTACCCATTAAATTAATAAATGTAGATAGCAAAAGATTATGGATATAGGTTACTCTAATCCTGAATCCTTGCAGGAGGTTTCCAGATATCCAAGTAGTCACTACTTTAGACAAGTAATAAGCTTAGCATTGTGTACACTAGAACATCCTTGTCTTATGTGCCTTCTGAGGTCCACTTATAAAGTACACACAGGGCCAGTGAATTCTTCCAAGAATGTTTAACGCTACTCTAATCATGAGTAAATAATCAAATGAATGGAGATTCTGGTCATTTGTATAAAGCATCTGATCTGCACTCTTTATAAATGTCAAATATATTAAAAGAAAAAAAAGCTATAAAGGGTATTATCCAAATTAAAAAATTTTAAAATAACCAAATAAATTTTGAATGGATTTTTGATTAAAAAAATTTAATAACATTTATTATACTTTCAGATTACATTGAATTAATGTTAATTTTCATGGGTGTACCGATACTAGAGTTATGTGAAAAAATATCTTTAGAGCACCTGGGTGGCTGAGTCAGTTAAGCATCTGCTTTTGGCTCACATCATGATCTTGGGTTCTTGGGGTCAAGCGTTGCATCAGGCTCCCTGCTTAGTGGAAAACCTGCTTTTCCCTGTCTTTCTGTGTGCACTCTCTCTCTCTAATAAATAAAATCTTTTTTTTAAAAAAGCCACTCATTTTAGGAAATACAGATAAAATATTCAGAAGGTGTTTATAGTCTGATGTCTATAAACAACTTGTAAGTGGTTTGGAAATGTTTGTACCACATAGACACTTATATACATAAATATGTAAATCTTGTATATAAACACATGTTTATATATGTGGATATAGGTGTATGGATAGATATAGATACAAATGGTCCCAATTTATGATGGTTCGACTTATGACTTTACAATGGTGTGAAAGTAATCTGCATTCAGGAGAAATTGCACTTTAAATTTTGAATTTGCCCTGGGTTGGTAGCATGTAGTCCTTTCCCCTGATGCTGTGCAGTGCAACAAGCCAGAAGCTCCCGTCAGTGATGCAATAACAAATGACAATCATTTTGTTTGCCTCTTTTTCTACTATTAGATAGGTTACATGGCACATCCAGTATGTTATTATAAATAGACTTGGTGTTAGATGATTTTGCCCAACTGTAGGCTAATGTAAATGTCCTGAAGACATTTAAGGTAGGCTAGGCTAACCTATGATGTTTAGTAGATTAAATGTATGAAATGCATTTTGATTTGGGATATTTTCACCTTATAATGTGTTTATTGGGATGTAACACCACATATATATATATATATCCAAATATATGTATTTTATATATCTATCTATCTATATACATAGGATCTTACCGATAGCTTTCAGACTTGAATCTGGTCATTTAGAAATAATCTGATTTCATTAAAGGTATTAACTATTTCTGGTAGTAAAGAGAGATACTTCATATTATGGTATAGCATAGAGATAATAAAATATTACCATTGGATACTTGCATTGTATGGTTGTAGGCTTCTGTGATTTGTCTTGCATAACCAATCCCCCTGACATGCATGTATGCAGGTAGGTCAAGAAACATTGTTTGCGAGACTCGTGCTAGATGAGTGATCTCGGGAGCCTGGTTAGTTGACATTAGCTGGCCTCCAGGTTAGAACTGGCCCTTCTGGTCTGGATGCCAAAACCTGTAAATCTTGCCTTATATCCCCTCCTGCTCCAGGCTGGGCTAGTGCCGTGTAATGGACCCAGGAGGGGAGGCAAGCACACTTAGCCAAGGCTCCTTGAATATGTAAAGATACGATAACATAGGAATGCAGCTGGCTCCAAACTGCACATAGGCAAACAAATGTTTAACTTCAGACCTCGTCATTTGCCCTATAACTATGGCCCTTAGAGGGATGGTCAGTTAGAAGTCTGAGGGGAGAACACTCCACCCAGACCTCTCAGTTAGGACTCCAGAATGACTGTCTCCATAGGGCTTCCCCAGCTAATGAGGTTGGATGTTGTAATTACCTGATATGATGTAACTCTGTCTTATTTTCCTTTACTGTTTACTATTGCCCTCATCTATAGGCAGATTTCCCGTTTCTTCTGTCTGTTTCTATTAGATTTTTATAATATCAATAAAATGTCTTTTTCTTCTTCGAAACTGAGAGTATGGCTGCTATGAATCTTTTCTGTAGAATAATACTCTTAATAAAATTTTGTAAGAATCAAGGTTCTGGTTTACCTTGTATTTCATGCCTTAAAATATTTTGTCAAACTAGTGGCTATAATGAGCTTTGATGGTTGCTCCTAATTGTACTTTTATTTTAATTTCATTTTCCTCCTGGTCTTCCTCCAGTTCATCTTTTTTTTTTTTTTTTTTAAGATTTTATTTATTTATTTGACAGAGACAGCCAGCGAGAGGGAACACAAGCAGGGGGAGTGGGAGAGAAGAAGCAGGCTCCTAGCGGAGGAGCCCGATGTGGGGCTCGATCTCAGAACGCCGGAATCACGCCCTGAGCCGAAGGCAGACCCTTAACGACTGCTCCACCCAGGCGCCCCTCCAGTTCATCTTCTGCTGCTGGAATTTTTTCCCCCCACATTCTTATAGAGTTTAAAACTCTCAATGACTTCCTTTGACTACAGGCAAAATGTGCACAATCTGTAGAGAACAGCTTGAAGCCCTTTGGTCTCCCCAGAGTGCTTTGATGCCTTTGCCTTGACTCACACTACTCTCTTGGCTCTTGATACACATTCCTGAAGTGCTTAGAGAAGAATGGCAGTCTATATTCTGTTTGGTTGCTAGTTCATGGATCATTACCATGGGCATGATACAGAAGAGTGATCCGTCCTCTATGTATAACGTGTGCATTGCTCCTCAGAGCCATATTTCTTCCATGTTGGGTGGTTCTGCTTTGTATCTGACTTGGAGAACAACATGATTATTTCCACTGCATGAATCTGTCATATGTTTTCCAACACTGTTTCAAATTTTGGATCACCTTGCTTTTATTTATTTTTAACCCTTGGGCTGCCTGCTTGTGTTACCAGGGGCTACGCTTGCAACATATAGTGCAAATATTATTTTTCTATGGGAACAGTCTGGATGAGTACAATGGATGCTATAGATTTAATTTATGGGTCTTCAAGTTAATGTGAACTTTTTTCCAAGTCCCCATTTCTAAACCTCATCCCTAGAGTTCCCACAGGGAAAAGTTGGGATGTTGCTTTGTAAACTTTAAGCTGATATGAAAATAAAAATACTACTTTTCTCTTTTATCTTTCAAAGTGAACTAGACAAAAAGATTATTTTATTTTTGCTTTCTTTTTAAACAGTTCTTTAAAACATTAAAAAAAAAGTTTCCCTTGTGATTGACTCACTTCAACTTCATACCTTGAGGCATAAGTATTGTTAATTAAGGACAATTGAAAATACTTTGGCTTGGGGATTAAAAGTGAGTTATATTGAACAGACTTCACCATAGTACTGATGATGTGGTTCCAGCTAGGAATGGAGTTAATAGTAATATAAACTACTGGGCTTTTAATGTCCTGTATGGTTGTATTTTATTGTTTACTATCAAGTGTAAAACTCATTCCACACATACTAATTTTTTATTGCATTGCACTCACATTTTTAACTTCCAGAGAGAAAATAAATACAGCACCAACAATGCATTGTGGCAAAACAGGAAATCCTAACTATGTATACAATTTAAAAATTTTAAATTCCAACCATCTCTCTGTGTTAATGGGAAAGAAATGGTTTAATGACCACTCTGCTGTAGCATAGAAGACAGGGTATATATTTTTCCTGCCATCTTGGAATATATATTTTCTCAGACTAGAAACTTATTAGAATCCAGAAATGCTTTGCTGAACAAAGATGATTTGTACATTTTTTATTTTTTCATCATCAAAAAACCACCTGTAGTTCATTAAAATCTATCTTTTAACATGCCTGTCCTGGTTTTTATTTCTTAGTCTTTCTGTCTCTTTTCCACACTTTAATTCACTTCTGTCAATTCTAATATTATGTCCAAAAAGCCAGGGAGGAGAGTTGAGGAGAAGTAGCCTTCAAACCAGAAAATATAGATTGTCTTTTATTATTTATTATTATTCATACCGAAAATATTTAGAGTAATTCTCTTTCATAACCTGACAGCATACAGTTTCTCCAATTATTCTGCCCCTCTTTAAAAAAAGTGAAATATCACTTGTTGTGGAATTCATACTTTTAGAGCAACAAATTAGCAAAAAGTTGGTCAAACTTTATTAGTCAGGCATAAAACCCTTGTTTCCTAGCAATGTCGTCTTCACTCATCAGGACAACTCTTATAGAGTTTGTCAAGCTTCTGACTTATTTGGAACCAAGCAACAGGAACCCCAAACTCAGTCTAAAGTTTGGAGCAAAAGTACAGTTGCAGGGCTACCTCATGGATATTTCATGGGTTTTTAAGAAATCTCACTATCGTGTACATGTATGTGAATAATCAAACATATTTTGAACACATAATGTGACTTGAAAAAGAGCATTTACTATATTTCAAACTCAAAATAGCGTAGCCATGCAAATTATTTCCCAAACCTTTGAATCTATGAGAGTGCTTGTTGGAGTGCAAAACTTTTAGAGTGCTTTGCTGTCAATCATAGTCAAATTACGATTTCAAGCAGAATAGGGTGAGTTTAGAGGGCACATTAACACTTCTTATGTTTATTGATAGGAGTTTCTTGGATCTTGAAATGACATGTATATCCTTTGTCCTAATGGTCACTAAGTTTAAGCCCCCTGTGGAGTTTGCTGACCATGGATGACCAGCTCCTCTATAACTGCATCCTCTATTTTCCTACAAATAAATATAATATTATTTTATTTTGACCTTTATAGGGGTCCTTTTCCAAGAGTGACCTTGTCCAGGGATCTACAGATTGGCTGTGATTCTTGAACAAAGGCAAAACGCAACCTGAAACTGAGGAAACAAACAAACAAAAAGGATAGCATCTGATTAATGTGTTATCAGAAGTATACATCTATCTGTATTGTTTGATCTCTGGTCTTTGAGTTTTGGTAAAGGAAACAGTTGTCAGAAGTGTGAACAATGAAAAACATATGTTTATATCTTATGCACTTGAGAAAAATAAAAACAGGACTAGGTAGACTCCCATACGACAAAAACAGATTTATACAAAATAAATGGGTCCATCAACTCATGCTTTCATTGTAAATCAACTTGTTAATATAGCACCTCTCATAAGAGGCAAGTGATAAAAAAGGAGGATAGCAGAGCAGATTAGCTTTTAAATCTTTTGTTGTGGTTTAAAAATAATCAGTTGTCTTCAGAAGACTATAAATTTCAATAAAAATTGAAGAGCTTTTATGAATTTTCAGAATAGATAACTTCCACTCTGATAATTGGAGATCATTATATGGGGTTGGACTAACATCTTCCTGTAGTGACTGGAAAATGATAATAGAATATTCTTTATCATATTCTCTGAGTGGAAATTAATTAGGAAAAGTGTTTAGGATTGTAAATTGTCCAGGGTTTTGTTTGTTTATTTGTTTGTTTTTGTGCCTTGCTAAATTAGTTCCTCTTTTGGTCTAGTGATAGATACAGCTATGCCAGTGATGACAGCTTTCAGAGCCAACACTAGCTGGGTTGGAAATAAGCTGAAACTAATAGATGACTCAGAATGTCCAACACTGCTTCTCAAGTATTATCTGTTTGTCTTAAAGACAAGCTGTCGTCTTGATGTGGAAGGGAACATTACAGGACTTGTTTTGCAGGAATTTGCTCTCTTTGGGATGCTCCTATTTAACTGATATAGTTAGCAGGACAGCTGTCAAAAGTTAGCATTTTGGGGAAAATGGAATGCAGCTGAGGCTAGGAAATAATGAGGGACGAGGCTGTGGTGGTTAGAGTTATCATAGTCTTGGTCAGGGATTGGCAAGATTTTTCTGTAATGGGCCAGATAGTAAATCTTTTAGACTTTATATGCCATATAGTCTCTGTCACAACTAACTCTGTCATTATAGCATGAAAGCAGCACTAGACAATGCATAAATGAATGATTGGTCAGTATTTTCTAATAGAACTTTTTAAAAAAAATTTTTTATTATGTTTTATTAGTTACCAAACAGTACATCACTAGATTTTGATGTCATGTTCCATGATATGTTTGCGAATAACACCCAGTGTTCCATGCGATATGTGCCCTCCTTAATACCCTTCACCAGGCTAGCCCATCCTCCCCACCTCCATCCTCTCTAAAACCCTCAGTTTGTTTCCCAGAGTCTATAGCCTCTTATGGTTCATTCCCTCTTCTGTTCACCCTCCTCCGCAATAGAACTTTATTAAAATAGTTTGCAGACTCCTGTCCTAGCTCACTGAGAGAAAGCCACATTACCTTGGATTTACATAAAATAAAATAGTATTTTACTTATTTGTAGGGAGATGAAGGAAACTGGCTTGATTTTCAAAGGCAGGTATTCCCCTCACAGGTCTATAACGCTTTATTAGAGAACAGCAGTCTGCCTAACTTTTTAAAATTCAAATTCAGAAATAATTATGCCTGAGATGACCCTAGAATGCATGGCAGGCTTGAATTGGATGAGCAATTCTTTAGCAGAATGATGGGCCTTGGAAAATTTGTAGAATTAGTTATTGCAGGGTGAGCTCTCTTCATATTTCACCTAAGGGTAGAATATTCATGTTCATTTGCAGGAAAGCAAAGCTCTATCTATTAGGTTTGCCTCACACATGGAGGCCTTTAGAAGCAAACCAAAATGGTGCAGATTAGCTGAAGCCATTTTCTTTATTTTATTTTATTTTTTATTTTTATTTTTTAAAGATTTTATTTATTCAACAGAGATAGAGACAGCCAGCGAGAGAGGGAACACAAGTGGGGGATTGGGAGAGGAAGAAGCAGGCTCATAGCAGAAGAGCCTGATGTGGGGCTCCATCCCATAATGCTGGGATCACGCCCTGAGCCGAAGGCAGACGCCTAGCCACCCAGGTGCCCCTGAAGGCATTTTAAAGACTTGCATTATTCATTTCCTAACATTGCTAATTTGGACAGATGATAGATAGATTGATGATAGATAGATAATAGATAGATAGATGATATGATAGATAGATGATAGATAAATGATAGATAAATGATAGATAGATGATAGATGATAGATACATGATAGTACATGATAGATACATGATAGATAGATAGATGATAGATAGATAGATAATAGATGATAGATAGATAGATGATAGATAGATGATAGATAGATGATAGATAGATAGATGATAGATAATAGATGTTAGATAGATGATAGATAGATAGATAGATAGATAGATGATAGATAGATAGATAGATAGATAGATTGATAGATGATAGATGATGATAGATAGATAGATAGATAGATAGATAGATAGATAGATGATAGATAGATGACAGATACATAGATAGATAGATGATAGATAATAGGTAGATAGATGATAGATGATAGATAGATGATAGATAGATAGATAGATAGATAGATAGATAGTAGATAGATGATAGATAGATGATAGATAGATGATAGATAGATAATAGATGTTAGATAGATGATAGGTAGATAGATGATGATAGATGATAGATAGATAGATAGATAGTAGATAGATAGATAGATAGATGATAGATAGATGACAGATAGATAGATAGATGATAGATAATAGGTAGATAGATGATAGATGAGAGATAGATGATAGATAATAGATAGATAGGTAGATAGATGGTAGATAGATAGATGATAGGTAGATGGATAGATAATAGATGATAGATGATAGATAGATAGATGATAGATAGATAGATAGATGATAGATAGATAGATGATAGATGACAGATACATAGATAGATAGATGATAGATAATAGGTAGATAGATGATAGATGATAGATAGATGATAGATAGATAGATAGATAGATAGATAGATAGATAGATAGATAGATGATAGGTAGATAGAATTGCGTTTTTTGTTTCTTTTAGCCTCTGAAGTAATTGAAGTCAAGGTCAGGTAGCTATCTGAAGAATCATTGCACCCATAGACTCACTCTGTTCTTCACCAAACATGGGATATAAAGCTTTGAAGGGAAACTGTAGTATGTATTTCCACAAACCAGAACCAATAAAGTAGTTTTCTTTTTCATCTAAAAGCAGTCTTTGGTTCTCCCAAATTTCCATAGCGGACTACACTTTTCTCAACAAACTAAATGCAGGAAAGGTGTGCTTTGTCTTGTACAGTGTGTTGTGTGTTCAGGAGGTAAGAAAGGATCCAGGTAAAAGCACCTTTGCCATACTGTATGGGAAGGATGGTAGGTTGACAAAGATTGTCTCCTTGACCAAACTCTGCTCAAGCTCCTGTAAACTCCCTTCCCAACTAGGCCTTCTCTTTTAGGCTTCTGTGTCTGCTTCTACATTGTCCAATTTTAGGAAAAATTCTGCTAAGTCAGTTTAGCCAAAATCTCTCTCCTTGATATGGGATCCCCGTGGCATTTGACTACGTTTTTTTCTTCCCCTGTCATTCTGCAGATAGTGTGTGGTCACCATGGCCTGCCTTCAACAAGAATCCTTAGGTCAGTTTAGCCAGAGTCCTAACCTTTTCCAGATATTTTCTCTTCATAATTTTTTATTCACTGACACTCTTCCATACTTGGCTATAAATTCCCAGTTGCTCATGCTGCATTGAGAATTGAGCCCAATTTGTCCCCTTGCAAAACCATATTGCTGTGATCCCTATACCTGCTGTGATAGTTCCTCTAAAAAACGTCTGCCTTATTAGTCTTAAACAATATAATTTTTTTTCTGTAACTAGGGCATGTACTGAAATTGGTCTAAAGTAAAAACTGTCACTTTGTAGGAACTCTAATGTAGATTAGTGCACAGCTCAAGCTCACTCAGTTAAAGTAAAATTAAACAGGTTCAGTATGAGGAACTTAGGAAGGGAGCCCCTCGCCTCAGGCAGAAAGTTTAGGTGGGGCACCAAAATATTTAGGAATCAAGATGAACTATTTTAACTTTAATATGTACTTTTAAAAATTAAAATCAATGCAAAAATTTACAACAAACAAAATAATAAAATAATTAAAGTTTTACTAACACATGATCCACGTGTGGCACATTTTCACGTCTACCTAGTCCTGGTTTCTGATCTATTATGTTTTCTAATCATTCTAAATATTCTAATTACCCTAAATAGTCTATGTTGAATATGCTTGAGATGACTTAATTATTACTTAATTATTATGAACTTTTTAAAAAAGATTTTATTTGTTTATTTCTCAGAGACAGAGTGAACAAGCATAACCAGGGGGAGTGGCAGGCAGAGGGAGAAGCAGGCTCCCTGGCAAGTACTTAAGTGACTGAGCCCCTACTAACTTTTTTGATAATAATTTATATATATCAACTATTCGCTTAACTTTTTGTAATTATTCTTGGTTTTCAAAACATTTTTAATGCTACAGCATTTTACGTCATTTTATTATTATTAATATTTATTATTAATTATTATTATTCTACTACAGTTAACATCCAGTGCAATATTAGTTTCAGGTGTACAATATAGTGATTCAACAATTCTATGCATTACTCAGTGCTCATCGAGATAAGTGTATTCTTAATCCCCATCACCTATTTCACCCAACCCCCACCTCTCCTGATAACCATCAGTTTGTTCTCTAAAGTAGAGTCTGTTTTTTTTTTCTTTGCCTTATATTTCCTTTGTCTGTTAATTTTATTTCTCAAATTCCACATATGAGGAAAACCATATGGTGTTGTTCTTTTTCTGACAGACTTATTCATTTAGCATGATACTCTCTAGGTCTACCAGTGTTTTTGCAAATGGCAAGATTTCACTCGTTCTATGGCTCAGTAACATTCCACAGTGTGTGTATGTGTGTGTATGTATGTGTGATATATATTATATATCACATTTTCCTTATTCACTTATTGATGAACAGACACCTACATTGTTTGCATATCTTGACTATTGTAAATAACGCTGCAATAAACCAAGGTGTGCATGTATCTTTTCAAGTTAGTGGCTCCACTGTCTTTGGGTGAATATCCAAAAGTGGAATTAGTAGTCTATATGGTAATACTATTTTTAATTTTTTGATGAACCTCCATAGTGTTTTTCTTCAGTTGCTGTACCAGTTTGCATTCCCGTTGACAGTATAGGAAAGTTTTTTCTCCACATCCTCGCCAGAACTTATTATTTCTTTTCTTTTTTATTTTAGCTTTTCTGACAGGTGTGAGTTGATAGCTCATTGGGTTTTGATTTCCATTTCACTGATGACTGGTGAGCAGCTTTTCATGTGTCTGTTCACCATCTGTATGTTTTCTTTGAAAAGATGTCCATTCATGTCCTTTGCCCATTTTAATTGAATTAATTTGAGGGGGCAGTTTGGTCTACTTCAGATATTTTGGATATTAATGCCTTATCAGACATGTCATTTGCAAATATTTCCTCTCATTCAGTAGGTTACCTTTTTCTTTTGTTCATGGTTTCCTTCATTGTACAGAATGTTCTGCTGTAGTCCCCACACTTTAATTTTGCTTTGTTTCTCTTGCCAGAGGAGACAAATCTAGAAATATATTTTTATGGCTGATGTCAAAGAGATTACTGCCCAAGATTTCTTTTAAGAATTTCGTGGTTTCAGGTCCCACATTTATGTCTTTAATCCATTTTGAGTTTATTTTATGTGTAGTATAAGAAAGTGATCCAGTTTCCTTCTTTTGCATGTAGCTGTCCAGCTTTCCCAGCACCATTTGTTGAAAAGACTGTCTTTTCCCTATTGTATATTTTTACCTCCTTTGTCATAAATTAGTTGGCAATGAGAGCATGGGTTTATTTCTGGACACTCTATTCTGTTTCATTGATCTATGTGTCTGTTATTGCGCTACTACCATATTTGTTTGATTACTACAGCTTTATAGTACGTCTTGGAATCTGGCTTTTTGTGATACCTACAGTCTTGTTCTTTTTCAAGACTGCTTTACTATTGGAGGTCCTTTGTGGTCCCATACTAATTGTAGTATCATATATTCTAGGTTTGTGGAAAATGCTGTTGGTATTTTGATAGGGATTGAATTAAATCTGTACCATGTCATCAACAAATAGTGAAAGTTTGACTTCTGTGCCAATTTGGATGCCTTTTATTTCTTTTTGTTCTCTGATCGCTGAGGCTAGGACTTCCAGGGCTATGTTAAATAACAGTGGTAAGAGTGTATATCCCTGGCTTGTTCCTGAACATAGAGGAAAAGTTCTCAGTTGTTATCCCCCATTGAGGATGGTATTAACCATGCATTTTTCATAAATGACCTTTATTATGTTGAGGTATGTTCCCATTAAACCTACCTTGCTCAGCGTTTTTATCATGAATGGATGTTGTACTTTGTCAAATGCTTTTTTCTGCATCTATTGGAATGATCATATGGTTCTTCTCCTTTCTCTTATTAATGTGGTGTATCATGTTGATTGATAAGCTAATATTGAACCACGCATGCATCCCAGGAATAAGTACTACTTGATCATAGTAATTTTTTAAATGTATTTTTGGATTCATTTTATTGAGAATTGTGGCATCCATATTTACCAGGGATATTGGCCTGTAGCTCTCTTTTTTTGTGGCATCTTTTCTGGTTTTAATATCAGGATCATGCTGTCCTCATAGAATGAATTTGGAAGTTTCCCTTCATTTTCTATTTTCTGTAATAGTTCAAGAAGAATAGGCATTAACTCTACTTCAAGTGTTTGGTAGAATTTGCCTGTGAAGCCATTTGGCCCTAGACTTTTGTTTTCTGGGAGATTTTTGATTACTAATTAAATTTCTTTGCTGGTTATCAGTCTATTCAAGTTTTCTATTTCTTCCTGTTTCCGTTTTGGTACTTTATGTTTTTATGAATTAATCTATTTCTTCCAGGTTGTTCAGTTTGTTCGCATATAGTTTTCCATAATACTATCTAATGATTGTATTTATGTGGTGCTGGTTATTATTTCTCTTTTCTCAATCATGATTTTATTTCTTATTTGTGTCATTTTTCTTTTCTTTTTGATAAGTGTGGCTAGGGTGTTATCAATTTTATTATTTTTGTTAAAATTTAAAAATTTTAAAGAACTACCTCATAGTTTCATTGTTCTGTTATTTGTGTGTGTGTGTGTTTGTCTGTTTAGTTTCTATATTTCTGCTCTAACTCTAAATTATTTCCTTCCTTCTGATGGTTTTGGGTTTTGTTTGTTGTTGTTCTTTTAGTTCCTTTAGGTGTAAGATTAGGTTGTTTGAGATTTTTTTTTACTTCTTGACATAGGCCTGTATTGCTATATACTGTCTCTGAGGATCACTTTTGCTGCATCCCAAAGTTTTCATTTTCTTTTGTTTCCACGTTTTTTGTTGTGTTTTGCTTTTGTTTTTGTTTTTTTCTTCTTTGATTTCCTGCTTCACCCATTCATTGTTTAGTAGCATTTTGTTTAACATGTATTTGTTGTCTTTCCAAATTTTTTTCTTTTTTTCTTTTTTTAGGATTTTATTTATTCATTTGAGAGAGAGAGAGACAGCCAGCAGGAGAGGAAACACAAGCAGGGGGAGTGGGAGAGGAAGAAGCAGGCCCCTAGTGGAGAAGCCTGATGTGGGGCTCGATCCCAGAACACTGGGATCATGCCTTGAGCCAAAGACAGATGCTTAATGACTGAGCCACCCAGGCGCCCCTTTCCAAATTTTTCTTATGGTTGACTTCTAGTTTCATGGTGCTATGCTCATAAAAGTTACATGGTAAGTCAAGCAGAGAAACACAATTTTCATATGGTTTCACTCATTTGTGGAACATAAGAAATAGCAGGGAGATCGGTAGGAGAAGGAAGGGAAGAATGAAGGGGGGGGGGACAGAAGGGGGAATGAACCATGAGAGACTATGGACTCTGGGAAACAAACTGAGGGCTTCAGAGGGGAGAGGGTGGGGGACTGAGAGAGGCCGGTGATGGGTATTAAGGAGGGCACATATTGTATGGTGCACTGGGTGTTATACACAAACAATGAATCATGGAACACTACATCAAAAACTAATGATGTACTATATGGTGACTAACATAGCATAATAAAAAATTTTTAAAAAAAGAAAAAAAAAAGAAAAGCTACATGGTACGATTTTCCATTTTTTTGTATTTGTTGAGGCCTGTTTGGCCCAATATGTGATCTTTTCTGGAGAATGTTCCACATGCACTTGAAAAGAATGTGTATGCTGCTGATTTAGGATGGAATGGTCCAAAAGTATCTGTTAAGTCCATCTGGTCCAGTGTGTAATTCAAGGCCGTTGTTTCCTTGTTTATTCTTTGTTTAGGTGATCCATCCATTGATGTAAATGGGGTGTTGAAGTCCCCTACTATTTTTGCATTATTATCAATGAATTCCCTAGGTTTGTTAGGAACTGTTTTATATCACTGGATGCTCCCATGTTGGGGCATAAATATTTACAATTGTTAGATCTTCTTGTTGGATTGTCTCCTTTATTATGATATAGTGCCCTTTGTCCTCTCTTGTTACAGATTTTGATTTAAAATCTAGCTTCTCTGATATAACTATTGCTACTCTGGCTTTCTTTTGGCATCCCTTTGTGTGATAAATGTTTTCCATCCCTTCACTTTCAATTTGCAGGTGTCTTTAAGTCTAAAATGAGTCTATTATACACAGCACATAGATAGGTCTTTTTTTTTTTTTAATCCATTCTGACACCCTATGTCTTGATTGGAGCATTTTGTCCATCTACATTCAAAGTAATTATTAATAGATATGTATTGCTAGTGTTATTTTATTACTTGCTCTGCCATTATATCTGGTGATATTCTCTGATCCTTTCTTGACTTTGTCATTTTTGTCTTTCCTTTCCTTCCTTTAATATTTCTTACAGGACTGGTTTAGTGGTTGCAAACTCCTTCCACTTTTGTTTGTCCTGGAGGTGCTTTATCTCTCCTTCTGTTCTGAATGAGAGCCTTGCTGGATAAACTATTCTTGGTTGCAATTTTTTCTCATTTAGTATCTTGAATATATCTCACCACTCTCTCTGTCTTGCTGTTTCTGCTCAGATATCTCCAGCTACCCTTATGAGTTTTCCCTTGTAGATTAAGAACTCTTTCGTCTTGCTGCTTTTAAGATTTTTTTTTTCTTTATCACTATGTTTGCAAATTTAATTCTATGTCTTCGTGTTGCCTTGTTTTTGTTGGTTTTGAAGGGAGTTCTCTGTGCTTCTTGAATCTGGATATGTTTCTTTCCCCAGATTAGGAAAGTTTTCAGGTATTATTTCTTGAAATAATTTTTCTGCCTCTTCTCTCTCTTCTTCCTCTACAATAGGCATGCTATTTTATTTCATAGTGTCATTTGAGTTCCTATGTCTATTCTTGTGTTCCATAATTCTTCATTGTCTCTTTTAATTACCTTCATTATTTTCCATTATTTTGTCTTCTATACCATTTCTTCCAGCCTGGTGTTCTTTGCATCAATTCTGTTGGCAATCTCATTAATAGCATTTCATCTCTGAATGATTATTTTTTAACTGTTTTATCTCTGGGGTAAGGGTCTCCATGACGTCTTCTGTTTTTTTCTCATGCCCAGTGAGTGTCCATATGATTGTTACTTTAAATTCTCCATCAGGTATCTTTTTCTTTTTTTTAAGATTTTATTTATTTATTTATTTGACAGAGAGAGAGAGAGAGACAGCCAGCGAGAGAGGGAACACAAGCAGGGGGAGTGGGAGAGGAAGAAGCAGGCTCATAGTGGAGGAGCCTGATGTGGGGCTCGATCCCATAACAGCAGGATCACGCCCTGAGCCGAAGGGAGACGCTTAACTGCTGTGCCACCCAGGCACCCCTCTCCATCAGGCATCTTACTTATATCTGTTTTGCTTAGATTTCTGGCCATGGCTTTATTTTGTTCTTTCATGTGGGGTAAATTCCTCCACCTTCACATTTTGTCTAAATCTCTTCCTCCTTCACTGTGTTAGAAAAGGCAGTTATGGCTCCTACTCCTGAAAGAAATGGACTTTTGAAGAAAAGGTAAGTATAGTGCCCAGGGTCTGCTGCTTCACAGAGTGTCTGTCATGTGTGCTGCGTGCACTCTGCTGCTGTGTTTTGGCTGCTGTGTCCTTCACACCAGTTGTCTGCAGAAGCTCTCCTTGCCTGCTATGGGCAGTCTTTGGTCCCTGGCCTGAATGTGGTGAGTCTTAACTTGGTGTGCTCTGCTCTGGTTGTGAAATGAGACCTGACACCACCTCCACCAGAACTGAAGCCCTGAAGATCTCTCTGGTTGGGAGACATGGTGTGGGCAGGGTATCTGCTGGTATTCTCGGGGAGAGATTTGTTGTGATGGGACTAAGGCAAGCTTGACTGAGAAATGCAATCCCACCAGAGGGCTTGCTTGGTGTAAGCAAGTTAGGCAGCTAGTGTTTGCACTGACTACTTCCCACAGGTGGCTCTGTTTATGCAGAGGGGTGAGTGTGGCAAATGCTGCCAGCCAGATCCTTTGTTCCTAGAGAGGTATCTCAATGAACTGTCTCTCAAGGATATGCTCTCAGCAAAGCAAATAATCTCCCTACCATGTGCCCTACTCATTCTTCAGATTGCTGTTTCTACACTGTCTACCCCCTCCCCAACCTGTTGCTTGCCTGACTTCTCTACAACAGTGGTGCAGTGCCCTATGGGCTCTATCCCAGCCAAGACTGCTGACCTTTAAAACTACAGGCTTTAAGGTTCGCTGGTTGCATGAACTCATGAAATTCAGCCCCTCTTGTTTTCCAATCCAGTGGCTCTGGAGAAATGTTCTTCTTCTGCATTCCCTTGAGCTCCCCTCTCTCTGGCCCTTCTCTATGACCACGGCTCCCTTTTCTCCATAGAACCCACAATCCATTTGTACCCTATCACACATCTCCACAGTTCCTACTGTCTTCAACATGGCCTCTTCTCTACTTTTAGTTGTGGAGTTTGTTCTGTCGGTCTTCAAGAAAATTTCTGGGGTATTTAGGATGATTTGATAGTTATCTAATTGTGTTTGTGGGATGAGATGAGCCCAGGGTCCTGCTACTCTGCTACATCTTCTCTCCCTCTCTCTACAAAGAAAAATATAATAATAAAATAAATTCTTTAAATATTTTTGATGTTAACCCTTTATCAAATATAGGCTTTGTAAACATTTTCTTCCATTTCATAGATAGCCATTTCATTTTATTGAAATGGTTTCCTTTGCTGTGCAGAACCCTTCTAGTTTGATATAATGTTCTTGTTTATTTTCACTTTTGTTGCCCTTTTTGTGTCAAATTCAAAGAATCTTTTCAAGGCTAATGTCAATGAACTCACCCCTTATAGTTTCTTCTCAGAGTTTTATGCTTTCAAGGCTTATGTTCAAGTTTGTCATTCATTTTGAGTTAATTTTATGTATGGTGTAAGAGAGGGGTCCGTTTATATTCTTTTGCGTGTGGAAACCCAACATAATCTATAGAAAAGACTACTCTTTCTCCATTGAGTATTCCTTGCACCTTGTCAAATATTAGTTGACTATATATGCATGGATCTATTTCTGGATTTTAAAGTTTTTCTTTGGTCTATGTGTCTTTTTATGCCAATATGATACTTGTTTGATTACTATAACATTTTAATATAGCTTGCAATCAGGAAGCATGATGCCTCCAACTTTGTTTCTTAAGATTGCTTAGCCTATTTGGGGTCCTTTGTTGTTCCATATGAATTTAATATTATTTTTAGGTTCCTACTGCTTTTCCCCCTCTCTTCCCTCTCTTCCCCCTCTCTTCACCTCTGGGACTCCTATGAAATATAGTGAACTGTTTAATGGTGTCCCATCAATCTCTTAAGCTATGCACACTTTTTTGTTCTTTTATATTTTCCAGTTTTATTGAGATATACCTGATATATAACAATGTATTAGTCCAACGTATATAACAGAATGACTTGATACATGTATTACTGTATATATTTATGTGTATATATGGATATGTGTGTACATGAATTTAGTTAACATCAACCACTTTACACAATTAAAGTTTTCTTTTGATAATGTCTTTTAAAATCTACTCTCTTAGCAAATTTTAAATACACAATACAGTATTGTTGATTATCATCACCAGGCTTTACATTACTACATTCCCCAAAGTTACATAGTTGTTTTTGACCTTTTGTCCACTTTCACACATTTCCTCCACCCCCGCCCCCACCTTGGGTAATCATTAATATAGTCTCTGTATTTATTTATTTATTTATTTAAATTTTACTTATTTATTTGACAGAGAGACAGCCAGTGAGAGAGGGAACACAGCAGGGGACTGGGAGAGGAAGAAGCAGGCCCCAGCAGAGGAGCCCGATGTGGGACTTGATCCCGCAATGCCGGGATCACGCCCTGAGCCAAAGGCAGATGCCCAACAACTGCGCCACCCAGGCGCCCCAGTCTCTGTATTTATTAGTTTGTTTTTCAAAGATTGCTCATATCAATGATATCACATAGTATTTGTTTTCTGTGAGGGAAGTCTTTTATTAAATGTACCAACTAAACTCTTCCTGTGCCTGCTGTGAACAAGCCCCGTGTGAAAATTATCATAAGAAATACTCCCTACTGCAATATTAGTCATATTACTGCCTGAGAGGTCAATAATAGTGGTATTAGGAGGGAAATAGACTCTAGAACTTTGTCCAAACTCTAATAAGGCAGCTAAAGGGAGTAGGGGTAGGGAGAAGAGTTCATAAACAAAATTAAAAGAACAGATTATTCATTTATAGCACTAAGAATAGAACCTGCAAAGACTACGAGTTGATTGAATCAGCAAGAATAACATTTCAAGCTCTGGTTTGCTCAGTAGTAATTGTGCTTCACTTGGGTCCCCCAGTTTCTTGACTCCTTTCTTGGTGTCACTTTCCATGAAAAGTAGAATTAAAAGAAACGAAGGTAATATAATAATTACACAGGTCATTTAAAAGGCAGCATTTCATAGGTGTGTGGGTGAGTCAGTTGGTTGCCTGACTTTTGTTTTCAGCTACAATCATGATATCTGGGTCCTGGGATTAAGTCCCATGTTGGGCTCTATGTTTAGTACAGAGTCTGCTTGGGATCCTCTCTCCCCCTCTGTCATTGCCCCTCCCCCTGCTTGTGCTCTCTCTCTCTCTCTCTCTAAAATAAATAAATAAATAAAATCTTTTAAAAAATAAAATAAAAATAAAAGGCAGCATTTCATGCAAAAGTTACTGTTTAACTAGGAGAATGATAATCTTTGTCTTGGTATAGGAATCACAGAGTCCATTGGTGGCTAAAATTTTGACTAATTCTTTGGGATCCTTGGGCTGACTAATGTTATGCTCTTCCTAAGTGGAAGTTAGTTGGGGAGTGCAATGTATTAAGTTGGGTTTTCTAAAAGCTGATTTTGTAATGGAGATTGTGTATGCAGGAATTATTGGGATAGCGTTCTCAGGGCAAACAGTAGCAAGGGAAGCAAAATAAAACACGGAAAGGAGGAATGCAAAGATTCAGTCTTAGCTGGAGTTTAACTCCATCATGATCCCATATCTGCAGCATGAAGCATACCATGCTTCCAGCCATAGAGTTGCATCTTAAGACAAGAAGGCTGACTTTTGTAATTTCCCCAGCTGTGGGCTGCAGGAGGATATGGGGTACATAACCTCTCAGACAATGCAACCTCTCAGACAATGCAACGCTCTTTGGTTAAGAGCAATTCTCTAGAGAAAGGGCAGTTGTGAAATCCCAGCAGCTTGTAGATGATGCATCAGCTCAATGAAAGGTGATCTGAGTGAGACATCAACATTATCTATTCTAGTTGTTACCCAAAGTCACATTCCAGTTTAAGTCACAATTAAGATTAAAGCCCATCTCTCAGTCTTGCCACCATCTCTAGTCTACTTTGTATAGTGGCGGTACCTGCCATTATGCCATTCTTTATAAAACATCTTCAGGTCTATTATTTCATTTCATGCCCACCATAAAATAGACAAGTACAGATTGTATTTGCATGCCTTAGACATGGAGGCTAAGAGAATGATCTGGCCTAAGGTTATACACTTAGAAGTAACACAGCTAACCTTGTTCCATGGGGAACCACCACTATGATAGGTCAGAAGACACATCTAATAGCAAGCCATCATTTGTCTTTATTCTTGATGTCTCCTGATTGCAGCCTCTCTTCATCAATTTGGCTTTGTCCTTCTTCCTTATGTGGTGAGCAGTTGTAAGTCTCCAAGAAGGACCTTCTTTTTGCAGGGACTTACTCAAGGGATAATGAAGTTTCCGGTCATGTATCACCAGCCCTGGTTTGCAGTTCACACTTTTGACAAAAACTCTTGGTATTAAGAGAAAAAAATCATCTATTTTTATAGAATGATTCACATGTCTCTGAAAACACCTACAGTGCCTGGAGTATTTTGTCTTAATGATTTCCTGATCTGTATACAGTAAGTCATTTTAATGTAATAATAACTAATATGAAATTCCTCATCATTGTGGAACTTAAATTTTGCTCTATACTTTCTTTGCATTTATATTTAATCACAGTCGATCCTCACATAAATTGAATATGTGATAATTTTCTCTGCCTTTTGCTTATTTATAGGAAGTTATCTTGGCTTTTCATCTTATCTTTCCCCTCCATTTCCTTAAGCCTCATATTCTTTCTCATGTTATAATGGTTTCCTGCACTGGCAACTGGACATCCAGAGCCTCCTCCAAATTTTCCCACAGAATATTTATATCTTTGATGAGGTCACTTGTACAAGGCCATTGTGGAGTTGTACACACAGAAGACATTGGTTCCAGATCACAGTACAACTTTGCTCTGACTTTGTGATCTTGTAGCAAAAAAGAGCATTACAGTTGTGTATATCTTTTGACCTAGGAATTGCAGTTCTTATATCTATTCTAGAGAAATATTTTATTTTGAAGGTGTTTATTGCAATTTTTATAAGAATAAGTTGTCCAGAGACTTCTCAACCCCTAATGAGAGAGGAATGGTAATATAAAATCTATTGTATCTATAAAATGAAATGAGAACCTCAAACTTGAGTGTGTTTCAGAATACACTGGAGGGTTAGTAAATAAACCACAGTCGGTATGCTCTACCTCTGAAATTTCTGATTCAGTAAATCTTGGATGCAGTCTGTATATTGCATTTCTATCAAGTACTCAGGTGATGCTGATACTTTTTATTTATGGATCACACTTTGGAAACTATTACTATACAAGAATATGTAGTAACATAGTGTTTATGTATCATTAGCCTTAAGGGACAATTTATGTGACCAAAATATTTAAACCCGTTATTGTAAATTAACACAATATTTAAAACATTGAATGATTAATTCTGAGGTTATCTTTGAATGGCACGGTGGTGAAGGCAGTATATTTCTCCTAACCCCCATTTTTTGCACTGACTCAGAACTCATAGACCTGGGTTTAATTCCATTTCCAGCTCTCATCTGCTGTATGATCTTGAGCAATACATAAAGAACAATTAGCCACAAATTCTTCTCCTTACATAAGCAGTTAATGATTCTTACCTCAAGGAAATATTTGGCCTATTATAGAAAGCCAAATACACTCGTGTATATGTTACAGGATCCCAGTGTTCTTGTCTCACGGAGCCAAAGAATGAATCTCACGGACACAAAAGGGTAAAGTGAAGTGAAACTTCATTAAGTGAAGGTGAGAGCAGAAAGGAAAGCAGAAGTTCCTTAGAGTGAGAAGGGTCCTGAATGGGTTGGCACAGAGGGCTTCTAGTGGCATTCTTTTATTGAGGACTTCGTGGAAGCCTGTGGCCTTGAGATTCTTGTGCTGTCTTGGTTTGTCCTCTTATTTCTTGTTCTGTCTCAGCATCTCCACCTGCCAGGAATAGTTTGGGAGTCCAGTCAGGGGAGTCAGGGGCCTCCTATTTCTTCTGCCTAGACCTTAACCATTCCCCTATTCCTGGGAAAGGACCTCTGGGCAGAAAGAGCTATACTAGGATTGTGAGGAGTCACTGACTGTATACTTTTTAATTAGTGGGGGTTAGGGATAGAGCAAATCTCCAAGGAATCTGGAAGCAAGGTATTCTGCCAAGATTAGGTTCTTTTTGAACATAAAGGCACTAAGGCAACCACGGGTTCCTTGAGGAAGGTCACGCTTTGCATGTTTCAGGGATTTATCACTGGGCTGCAAGCTTTAAGAAGATTTTAAGTTACATTTCTTTTGCCTTTGTTTCCTACATCATATATATTCACTTAAATAAATTCTGTGGAACTGCTACTGTGCCCTGGGCACTTATTCTTGGGAGCTGAAGGAGAAATTTTTACCATGCCCCATAGGGTTAATGTAGCTAAGACTAACAGGAAACCTAAACCTTCTTTTTCAGAGACTTGTTTCTTCCTAATCAGCCATTGCTTCTTTTCAGACCACACTAACAAAGCCCCTAGCTATCTCTGCAGTAACCAAGACTGACACAAATGTAGATCACTGATATGATTCCAGCCTATGAAAAGCAAGGCCCTACATTTCTTATGTGAAATAACAAGCCAAGAGCCCATCCAGTTTATACAGACTTTCAGAGCATGAATATAGTCTTTCTTTTTGACTTACAGATGACTATGATTTTACTTCCTTTTAATTTGTCTCCCCAGTGAACATAAGATGTATGTTACTTATAACTTTGCTCAGTGGGCATGCATCATCTTTCCTCATAAATAGTCATGTTGCCCACCCTTCTCACCAATATGTTTGTAATCCCCACCCTTATGATTATAGATACTTGTTCTAACCTCAGTGGAAACATATTTGAGCCAGGCTTTTCATTTGGCTGCCTCTTAAATAAACACTTTTCTTAATGAATATTCACTGTCTGAAGGATTGGCTTTGCAGTGTATTGTATGTATGAACTTGGGTTCAGTTACAAAATGACGAAGTAGATTTAGTGTCTTCACCTCACACAATTTCAACTTTATCAAAGGAAAAATACTCTTTGGGGAGCACAGAGCTCCAGTGTCAGCTTTCACCCCAGAGCTATTCTGCTCACGAGAAAGAGTCTCCAGAGCTGTGGCTGTGAACAGTGGGAGGAGGCCCCCAGGATATGGTTAATCTGGGCAGCCTGGTCTTACTGGGCACTGCCTTCCTCAACTTCCTTTGGCCAAACCTCTGGCTTTATCTCTTGATAATGTAATGTTTTTACTCAACCTGCCTTTGTACCTGGGTGGTGCTGTAGGCAGTGATTGTGTTTTGCTGCCCGTATTCCAATCTCTGGGCCTCTAACTATAAAAAGAAAAAAGGAGGAAAAGGAGGAAGCTGGATCCAACCTTTCAAAAAACAAAACAAAACAAAACTAACACTTACAGAGCAAAAACAATAAAATAATTACTATGTTTTAGAAGGAGATCTTTTTGTTTTGTTTTGGTGTTTTACTGAGTGTCTTGAACTTCCATAAGAAAATCACAAAATTGCTCACCAAATGTCATCCTGGAAGGACAACTCATGAATGTAGTTTCTTTATTTCCATTTAAGAGACTATTACTGAAAACTATGGCAAAAGGGAACCCACAATACAATTTGATGAAAGATAGAATCAAGTGTGCACATCCTCTAGCAAGTCATTAAAAAGATAACTAATGTAAGAATCCTTTAAAGAAAAAGATACAAGTCACCAAATTCTAATTTCAGAACACTTTCATCATGCCAGAAAGAAACCCATACTCAGTAGTCACTCTCCATTCCCTCGTGGTCCCTATGAACAACTAATCTGTTTTGTCTCTGTACACTTCCAGGTATTTCATGTGAATGAAATCATACACTATGTATTATTTTGTGTCTAGTTTATTTCACTTAGTATACTGTTTTCAAAATTCTTCCACGTTATATCAGTACTACTTTCCTCTTTATGGCTGATAATATTTCATTGTAAGGACATGCCACATTTTTTTTTTAAAGATTTTATTTATTTATTCGACAGAGATAGAGACAGCCAGCGAGAGAGGGAACACAAGCAGGGGGAGTGGGAGAGGAGGAAGCAGGCTCATAGCGGAGGAGCCTGATGTGGGGCTTGATCCCATAACACCGGGATCACGCCCTGAGCCGAAGGCAGACGCTTAACCGCTGTGCCACCCAGGCGCCCCAGGACATACCACATTTTGTTTATCGAGGCTTATATAAGCCTAGGTGGTCAATGACTCATCTGCCTGTGTAGGTAAAAAAAATTCAGTTTATAAAAAAGTTATACTGAGAGGTATATTTGAACGATACAGCCTGCTTTGGGGCAGGCCTCCAGGCACCTACCTAGTCACCCAATAAGTGCCCATTTAGTCAACTCAACTGAAAGAATTTCCCTGATGGGAAAGTTTGTGATGAATTATAGCAGTGAAACTCTTTTATTTTCAAACTAAGCAAATTGCTAAAGTGTGAGGTAAAGACAGCCAATTTTCAAGTATAAAATGTTACTTAGAGTATACTCATATATTGAGATATTCAGAGAACTGAATGTTAAAAATTCTAGTAGAATCAAAGAAAATATGAAGATAGCCAATTAGCATGTAGAAAGATGATTCACACCACATATCATAAGAAAAATGCAAATTAAAATGAGATGCCACTACATAGCTATTGTATTGGCCCAAATCTCAAAAACTAATACCACTAAATGCTGGTAAAGATGGGGAACAAAAGGAATTTTCATTTATTGCTGAATGATACTATAATGGTGAATCCATGTAACTATACATTTGTTCAAACCTGTAGAATATTCCACAGTGGAATATTTCAGCTGTAATAGGGTGGAGTTTTTTTAAAGCTTAATATGGACAACTACCCATTTTTACTATGGACTCTGGTGATAATGATGTAGGTGAGGATGTGAGTGGTGGGGGAGGGGACATATATATATATATATATTTTTTAATTTCAAAGCAGTTTTAATGTTGTAAAGCAGTTTTAGGTTCACAACAAAATTGAGAGGAAGGTACAGAAATTTCACATTTATCCCCTTTACCACACAAACACAGCCTCCCCCATTATCAACAACACTCATCAGATTAGCATATTCGTTATGAGGGAAGAGCCTACACTTACACATTATCATCACCCAAAACTCCGTAGTCTACCTCAGGAGACTCAGCTCTTTTACTGCTTCCTGTATATTGCTTTGTGTTCAGCTATAAATAATCAAAATCCAGACTTGAGTGGCTTAAACCTGGGGGAATTAATTTTTAACATAATAGGAAGTTTAAAACTGTATAGCTGTTAATATTAAGATAAAAAAACTATACCCTATTACAACTAGGCCCACATGCCTGTACTTCTTTTGCTCTCTCCCTCATTTTCCAGTTTCCAAGCACCATTTCTTTTTTTTTTTTTTTTTTAAGATTTTATTTTATTTGACAGAGATAGAGACAGCCAGTGAGAGAGGGAACACAAGCAGGGGGAGTGGAGAGGAAGAAGCAGGCTCATAGCGGAGGAGCCTGATGTGGGGCTCGATCCCAGAACGCCGGGATCACGCCCTGAGCCGAAGGCAGACGCTCAACAGCTGTGCCACCCAGGCGCCCCCCAAGCACCATTTCTGCATCTAAGATAGAAGGAAAGTGTAAAGAGAAGAGGGAAAGCCAACAAAAGTCAGCCAATCTCTTTTTGTCCTGGAAGCAAAAGCTGTCCAGAGTTTACCCCTGTCCCAGAAACACTTTTGCTTTGGGCTCCCTGCCCAGAATCAGGTCACATAGGAACTCCCAGCTACACGAGGGTCTGTGGTATACCGCTAGGCATGTTGCAGCCACAAACTGAGTTTTATTAGCACAGAAAAACACCGTAAATTGGTGTGGGTGTGGCAATACAGGATTTTTCATACACACTACAATAATCAATAACTGTATGGGTTCCTACACTCTTTGAATTAAGGGTAGAAAGCATCTGTTTCAGTTGGCATCCACTGTAGGGTGGATTTTATAATTTTATAATTATAACAACTACATTTATTACAACAAGCCCTTTAAAGATACAGGATGAGAAAACTGAGATTCAGAGCAGGACCAGCTCCATGAACATTGTTGACATGGAATCTAAATCTGACCCTTGTGCTTCCAAAGCCTGTGCTAAGTGCTGTGATTCTGTTACTGTCTGCTCAGTCAGTACAGTATGTTTAACCCTCTGGGAAGGCCATAGGACTCAAAATACTGAGAAATGAGAAGTGTCAACCTGAGTCCAGAGCGTATGAAGACAGTGAGTCTGTTCATGGTTTCTTCTGTCTTAGATGGACTGTAGGTTTTTGGTTTCATTCATCACAACATTCTAAAGGACTTTCTGTCTGCGAAAATGGATACGAAAAATGGACCTACAGGCAGCAATGGGCACTTATATCCCCCAAACCATAGATTACAACAGAAGATGAAAAATGCTCCATTGCATAATGTTGAGTGGAGAGGGGGGCCATCTTTGCCTTGGGGGGAATGACAAAAACCCCTTTTAGAAAGACAAACCCATGTACACATTGAAATATTAGAGTTTTCCTTTGGTTCCCAAATCTTTACATGACATATGAGTTTTGGGGCATTATAAGGAAATTTCAGACACCAGGAACCATAAAATTCCATTCCACTAAACTTTAGACAGATTTCTTCAACAGTGACAATCCAAAAAAATGTTTTGTCTTCCATATGTGAGACATGCTGAATAAAACCTAAAGATAATTTGAAATAAGCAAAAGAATTCAGTCATACAGAAGCACAGTTTGCAAAACCTATTTGAATGTATTTAATTCTATATGGAAATGCATGTTTGCTTGATTTACTACTTACCATTGATTGGAACCTGGACTCTAAGAAGCAGAATGTTAACTTAGATTAGGTTACCAATGATTTTTGCCCAGTAAGTTGAAAATGATTTCTATTCCTTAGAAAAAAATTACCCTAAAATTTAGGATTTATGTAAGGCATTACAATTTTAAAATTTATCTTTGTTATCATATTTAACATTTCTTTCCACTGACATAGATGTTATCTGGTTCTATGGCTTCTCACACAACATTCTTTATACTTTTAAATTCTATATCTCTATATGAACTTGCTTTCATTTCAAGCTCAGAAACTAACTTCGAGATCACTTTCATTAGATAAAATTTCTCAGGGCAAACCAAACAACCTACATCCTGCATATTTTATCCTAATCTTATCAGTCATTTTCTCCTCTAGGGAAAAGGTGACATTTTAAATATCTAGAGTCCTGTGCCTTAAATATTGTTATTTACTCATCCCATTTGACCTTCCCTTCCTTAGAACTTGCTAAGTTGCAGGTTCTGCTAGTTTTAGAATCTATAAGATTACTACTAAAGGATTACAATTTTATTAATTTACCACTTTAGAAATGGAATTCATAGAGTCTGGAGAGAGAGAGAGAAAGAGGGCTCTTCTGTGAGGCTATATGTCAGTTTTGGTACTTTGTCCTAAACCTAGAAAGAATTTAAGATTCCATGTGCTTTGCTGAATTCTACAGGTAAATTTGCTACAAGAATAATAACAAATTTATCACATGATATTTTGCAGTCCTTGATCAGATTATCTTACAGGTGAGAGAGCTGCATGTGCGAAAGTTGGGAATTTTATAAAAGTTCATTCATTTGGGGCTCCTGGGTGGCTCAGTCAGTTAAGCATCCGCCTTTAGCTCAGGTCATGATCCCAGGGTCCTGGGATTGAGCCCCATATCAAGCCCTGCATCTAGCCCTGCATCAGGATCCCTGCTCAGTAGGGAGCCTGCTTTTCCCTCTCCCTCTGCCGCTGTGCCTGCTTCTGCTCTCTCACCTGTCTGTCAAATAAATAAAATCTTTAAAAAAAAGATCATTCATTTAACTATCATAACAACATTACTCTTAGTAAAAACTACTAACCCCTGGAGTTCCAGGATGGTTGCCACCAGAAGGGTCAAAGAAACAAGCTATAGATAATGTTAGATTTTTAAATTTATAGTATGTGCAATTTACAAATGCCTCTAAGTAATAAATCCTCACAACATTGCTATTTATGTTTGCAATCAACTTACTATCTCACTCACGTTCTGGAACCTCAGATAATTTGCCATACTGTTCAAAGAAGAATACTACAAGCAATGTACAAAACCACAAGATATTTTTAAAATCACTGGTGCTGTTGAATAGGGTCTTTTCATGTGATTTCTTTCTGGTTTCATATAGTTGTCATCACAAACATGCATGGTATGACTTTAATCTTTTTTTAATTTTTTGAGACTTACTTTGTGGTCTAATATATAATCTATTCTAGAGAATGTTTCATGTGTATTTGAAAAGAATGTACATTTTATTGTTTGAGGTGAAATATTCTGAATATATGTTAAATATGTCTGGTCCAGTGTGTCATTCAAATCCATTGTTTCTTTGTTGATTTTCTGTTTATTTGTCCATAGATATAAGTAGAGTGTTAAAATTCCCTACTATTATTGTGTTACTATCAATTAGTTCATGTTTGTTATTAATGGTTTTATGTATTTGGTTGTTAACATGTTGGGTGAATAAATATTTACCATTGTTATATCTTCTTGTTCAATTGCCCCCTTATTGTCTTACAGTGTCCTTTTTTCCCCTCCTGTACAGACTGTTTTATAGTCTATTTTGCCTGATATGAGTATTCCTAGTCTGGCTTTCCTTTGATATCCTTTGCATGATAAATGAATCTCCATCCCCTCAGTTTCAATCTGTAGGTGTCTTTAGGTCTGAAATGATGTCTTGTAGGCAGCAAATAAATGGGAGTTTTGTTATTTAGTCATTCCGACAGCTTATGTCTTTTGATTGGAACATTTAGTCCATTTACATTCAAAATAATTATTGATACACATGTATTTATTGCCATTTGTTAATTGTTTTGTTGTTTCTTTACTTTTTCTCAGATCCTTTTTTTAAAAATATTTTATTTATTTATTTGTCAGAGAGAGAGAGCAGGCAGAGGGAAAAGCAGACTGCCCGCTGAACAAGGAACCTGATGCAGGACTTGATTCCAGGACCCTGGGATCATGACCTGAGTTGAACGCAGATGCTTAATGATTGAGCCACCCAGGCTATCCTCTGATCATTTTTCTTTTGCTTTCTTTCATGGTTTATTGTTTTTATTTCATGATATACTTTTTTTTTTTGGTCACTTTAATCACTATGTGTTTTTGTGTGTACCATCTTGGGTTGATTTTTTTGGGAATCTTCTGTGCTTTCTGGATGTAGGTGTGTGTTTCTTTCCCCAGTTTAAGGAAGTTTTCAACTATTTTTTTTTTCAAATATATTTTTCCCCTTTTCTCTCTTCTTCTGGGATCCCTATAATGTTTATGTTATTATCCTTGATAAGTCATTGAGTTCCCTAAAGATTTTCTGAATTTGCATATTTTCCCCCTCAAGTGTTTGCTTTCCATCACTGTGTCTTCAAGGTCATTAATTCATTCCTCTGCTTCCATTAGCCCACTATTTATTCCATCAACTGTATTTTTAAATTTCATTTATTGTGTTCTTCATCTCTGATTGGTTCTTTTGTTTTATCTCTGTGTTAAGGTTCTCACTGATGTCCTCCACTCTTTTCTCAATTCCAGTGAGTATCTTTATGATCATCTTTTAAATTCTCCATCAGGCATGTTAATAATTTCTGTTTTGTTTAGAACTCTTAACTCTTACAGAGGTTTGGTCTTGTTTTTCACTTAAGACGTATTTCTCTGATTTCTCATTTTGTTCCAGTGTTTATATGTGTTAGGAAAGTCAACTACCTCTTCTGTTCTTGAATATATTGGCTTTTACAGAATAGGTCCTGTGGTGTTGCATAGTGCAGTGTCTTCTGTTCCCCAGGACCTGGAGCTTCAGGAAGTGACTCCTGTGTGTGCTCCATATGCTGTGTTCTGTTCTTGCCACTTTTATATTCAGTCTAGTTGTCTGTGGTAGTTCTCTGTGCCTATTGTGGGCTTTGTTTGGTCCCTGGTGGGTGTGGGGCATGTTTTAACAAGGTACACACTGGTCTGCTTGCTAATTGAGACCCAGACCTCTTCTGTCAAGACCTGTCTAGCCTAAACAGATCTGCAAAGCACACATGGGTGGAGTGCACACTTTTAAGAAGGTGCTCCTCAGGCTTCTGTTGTGTCAACCATGCCATGAGGACCAAGGCCCTAAAAAAAGGCACAGGTAGGGAAATGCAGTGCTGGCAATGTCTGTGCTTGTCTTCTGTGGGATGTATCCCACAGCACTGAGATTGAGGTGGGGAAAACTAGGGATTGCAGATCTGCTGAATTACAGGGTGTGGGCATGGTGTAAATGACTTAGGTAGCTACTGACAGTGACACACTGGTTCCTGCAGGTGGCTGTGTGTTTATGCTGGCAGACAGTAGAGGAAATGGTGCCTGCCAGCTCCTTTGTTTCTGGAAAGATCTCTCTGAGATCCCTATCTCTCCAGGACATGCTCTATGATTAGTGAATCACTCTCCCTCCTAGATGCCCCAGGGTTTTAAAACTGTTGCTTCTAAGCTGTACTTGTTCAAGCTGTTTGGCATACTGCCTTTTTAAGGGGTGGGGGTGGAGGGATGGGGACTTAGCTTCCTAATGCTCTCAGGGCTCTCCCAAAGCTAAGCTATAGATTTTTATAATTTTAGTCTTTAATTACTTCTGGTTGTAAGAACTTATGAAATTTGGCCTCTCTAGCTTTCAAAACCAAATGTTATGGGAGTTCATCTTCCCTGTGTGGGGTCCCTGGTGTAAGGTTCTGTGTCTCACCTTTCACTGAAGTTCTGGCTACCTCCTGTCCACAGATAGCCATGGTCCATTTAGGTATCAAATTGTGTCTCCATCTCTCTTACCTTCTTCAATGTGGCCTTTTCTGTACTTTTAGTTGTGGAGTTCATTTTGCCAGTCCCAGGTAATTTTCTGGTTTATTTACACTGATATGAACATTATCTAGTTTTATCTATGGGACGAGGCGAACTTAGGGTCCTCTTAATTTACCACCTTCCCCTCACTCCTTGTAGTAAGTTTTGAGATCAGAAAGTACATCTCCCGGGGCGCCTGGGTGGCACAGCGGTTAAGCGTCTGCCTTCGGCTCAGGGCGTGATCCTGGCGTTACGGGATCGAGCCCCACATCAGGCTCCTCCGCTATGAGCCTGCTTCTTCCTCTCCCATTCCCCCTGCTTGTGTTCCCTCTCTCGCTGGCTGTCTCTATCTCTGTTGAATAAATAAATAAAATATAAAAAAAAAAAAAAAAAAAAAAAAAAAAGAAAGTACATCTCCCAACTTTGTCTTTTTTCTAGACTGTTTTGGCTATTCAAAACCCATTCAGATTCCATGGGAATTTTAGGACACATCCTTCTATTTCTTAAAAAAAAAAAAAAAAAAAAAAAGTGCCCTTGGTATTTTCATAAAGACCACATTGAATCTGTAGGTTGCTTGTTATTCTATTCTTTATTTTATTTTTCTTTCTACTAGTCTTAATTATTTCTTTCTTGTGATAACTTCAGTTTAGTTTGCTCCTTATTTTTCTAATTTCTTAAAGTGTAAAGTTGGGTTATTGATTTAGATTTTTATTTTTTTAATACATGATTTTACCCTACAAAGTTCCTGCTACCACTGCTCTCTAATGCATATCACAAATTTTATCTCAAAGTGTTTTCTAACTTTTCTTATAAATTTTCATTGATATGAAATTTAAAGCATCTTTTAATTGCCGCATACTTGTGAAATTTTGTTTCCTTCTGATATTGATTTCTGTCATTATTCCACTATGATAAAAAAAGATGCATTATATGATTTTGGTATTTTAAATTTTTATGACTTGTTTATGGCCAAATGTATGGTTTATTTTAGAAATATTCCAGGTAGGGGCACTTGGGTGACTCAGTCGATTAAGCTGCCAAGTCTTGATTTCAGATCAGGTCATGATCTCAGGGTTGTGAGATCGAGACCTTCTTCAGGCTCCACAATGAAAGGGATTCTGCTTGAGGACCTTCCTCTCTCACTCTCAAATAAATAAATAAATCTTTTTTAAAAAGCGGGGAAAAAGAAATGTTCCACGTGTATTTGAGAAAAATATCTATTTTGCTGATGTTGAGTACAATGTTCTCTCTAATGCATTCTGGCCTATAGGACATATGGTGTAATTAAATTCCTCTATTTCTCTAATTATCTTCTGTCTGTTATTCTCTTCTGTTTTCAAAGTCAATTATTGAGATCCTGGTTCAAGATGGCAACAGAGTAGGATCTGAATTCATCTCCTTCCATAGACACACTGAAGTTACAGCTATATACACAGCTACATACTGTTTTCCTGTAAAACAAAATAAAACAAATCTAGCTAAGAAACTCTTAACACTCGGGCAAATGAGAAGAAAAAACATTGAATCTGACAGGAGAGTCTGAGACACAATCTTACTATAAATCCCATCTACACTACAATGATCCATAATCAGAAGGAAATTCAAAACCCTGAGCTTCTGCTTAAGGAACAAAGAGTTTAAATCCTCATATAACACTCCAGCTTTTAAGAATTGCACTTGACACCTCAAAACATCTGGCCTTAAAAGTCAATAGGTCTTGGTGTCCTTAAAACCCATAGGGCTATAGTGCACTGAGAAACAGTACTTATAAAGCACTCAAACACACAAACTAACCCACTTCAGGTACTCCAAGGACAAGCACAGTGGCAGCAGACTAAAAGGTGTCTACACTTTCTGAGAAAGATGCGTGTTTATTTAAAACATTGGTTGAGGCCCAGTCTTCTAATTTAATACACATCTAAGGGTCTAATGAAATACTCTGCAAAGATGGAGGTTGGTGCATATCATTCTTTTGTTCTCCCTTTCTTTATCATCTGGTTTTGTGGACAAGGAGAGCTTGCAATCTTGGGTCCCACAGAACTGTAACAAATGAGGAGAGAGCTCTTAGCCAGCTATCACCCCCAAGGCACAGTGGGAGACAACAGACTCAGGCACCCATTCTTTCTGTGAAAGAGACTTATTTTCCTATTAGCATGGCTGTGCTCCAAGGCAGGCTTCTATTTAAACACATATATAAGAGCAATAACAATTCTCTCTAAGGCCTGCTCTAGATTGTTGGTATATCCTGGAAAGGGTCTTATACATGCATCTGATAGCACAATTTTTATATTTGGTGTCCTGTGTTTTGCAGTTGATGCCCATGAAGGATGTCCCTTGATTGCCTGGCTCTGGAAGCCAGAATAGTTTGCATTACTGGATTCCATAGGACTGTAATAATCAGACGCCACCCTGGCACCATATGCAAAGAATAGACTAAAACAGGGGTGCCTTGATGCCTCAGTTGGTTAAGCATCTGTGTTTGGCTCAGGTCATGATCCAAGGTTCCAGCACTGGGCTTCGTGCTCAATGGGGAGACTGCTTCTCCCTCTCCCCTCTCCCTGCATATGCTCTCTTTCTCTCTGTGAAACAAATAAGTAAAATCTTAAAAAGAAAAGAAAAGAATAGACTAAAACACATTCCAGTTGTCTTCTAACAGAGGCCAATTTGCTTGCCCTGGAGTATCAGTCAGAGGAGAAGGTTATTGACTTGGCATACATCTCCATTCCCTGAGAGCAGCAGATACCATCTTTGTGCTCATCCACTGTAAGACTTCAGCTAGCCAGTAGCTCATGGAAAGGAAATGCATTTTTATCTGGCATCCTGAGTTTTGTTTCTAAAGCCCAAGGGACACCTCAATGTTGCCTCACTCTGGTGAGCAGTTGGGCTTTCATTCTTGTATCCCAAAGGACTGTAACAACAAAGAAAGAGTTCTTTTCTTAACCTGCTACCATCTCCAGGGCACAGAGTCAGACAGGGTCAACAGAGTGAGGGCACAATCTTTCTGTGAAATAGACCTAATTGCTCATCTTGGAGCTTTGGTTTAAAGGGCAGGCTTCTTGTCTGCCACATATCTAAAAACTTACTTAGGTACTATCTGGAGATGGAGGCTAGTGCATACCAGCTTGTACATTCCCTCTGCCTCATTTTGTATCAGAGCTATCTCCCAGAAAGGACCTTTTATTTTTTATTTTTATTTTTAAGATTTTATTTATTTATTTGACGGAGAGAGACAGCCAGCAAGAGAGGGAACACAAGCAGGATGAGTGGGAGAGGAAGAGGCAGGCTCCTAGCAGAGAAGCCTGATGTGGGACTCGATCCCAGAATGCTGGGATCACACACTGAGCCGAAGGCAGACGCTTAACGACTGCGCCACCCAGGCGCCCCAGAAAGGACCTTTTAAACTTGCCCAGTGCCCTTACTTTTATGATTGCCATCTAGGGCACATTATTAGATTTCTGGCTCTGGTGGCCAATAAGGCTTACATTTACATTTCCACAAGATTTTATATATTTACATACTTTAGAATCTTCAACCTGAGTATCTGGTTCCCAACCTGAATTTGAGTGATGACTGAGATCCTACTCTCTATGATACTGACAGGTCTTCAAAGACTGTCAATTACTAAAAGACTCTAAAAATAAAGTATACTATTAGGACAATCACAGAGGCTGGAGAGGCACCCAAGAGCTAAAACAGGGTGAAATGATAAAGTCATCTCCCAAACAAGACCATTACTTCCAGATTGGAAAAAGTGGCTGTTTCATCTAATGTATGGAAGCCAACACAGAGACCCAAGGAAAATAAACAGAAGAATATGTTCTAAATACAACAACAAGATAAACATCAGAAAAAAGCTTAATGAAATGGACATAAGTGATTTACCTGATAAAGAGTATATAATAGTGGCAATAATGATGCTCACCAAGCTCTGAAGAAGGATGCAAGGACATAGGAAGAATTTCAACAAAGACAAAATATATGAAAGTACCAAAAGAAGTCACAGAGTTTAGCCAGGATAGCTAGAAAAAGAAATAAAAATAGAACATAACTGGAAAGGAAAAAGGTAAATATTGCATGCACATAATCTAGAATTTAGCACAGTTACAGGACACAAAATGAACAGCATAAATCAATTACATTCCTATATAACTACTATGAACAATCTAAAAAATAATTAAGAAAACATTTTTATTTTTAAGGTATCAAAAAGAACAAAATCGTTAGGAATCAACTTCACTGAGTGGGCAAGTCTCTGTACTGAATAGTATAAAAACATAGCTTAAAGAGATTAAAGAAGATATAACCAAATGAAAAGAAGTCTTGTGTTCTTGAAGTGAAACCTTTAGTACAGGTAAAATATCAGTACTACCCAAACAGATTAAACATAATTCATGTCAAAATCCCAATTTTTGACATTTTTAATGGAAAAAAGACATCTCAAATTCAAATGAATAAATTATCAAGAATCCTCTCCCCACTACCAAAATACAACAATCTTGAAAAAAAAGTAGAAAGTTGGAGAATTCATACCTACTCATTTCAAAACTTACTGAAAAGGTAAAATAAGCAAAACTATGTGGTACTGGCATAACGGTGGACCTATAGATGAAGATAATAGAACAAGATAAAGATAAACCCTTGCATTTAGGGTAAAATGATTTTTCACAAGTGTATGAAGATAATTTAAGACAGAAGGAATAGCTCTTGGGGCACCAGGGAGGCTCAGTCACTGGGCATCTGCCTTCAGCTCAAGGCGTGATCCCAGAGTCCTGGGATCGAGCCCCACATCAGACTCCTCCACTGAGAGCCTGCTTCTTCCTCTCGCACTCCCCCTGACTGTGTTCCCTCTTTCACTAGCTGTCTCTCGTTGTCAAATAAATAAATAAAATCTTAAAAAAAAAAAAAAAAAAAAAAGGAATAGCTCTTGAATAAATGGTTTTGGAAAACTAAATATTCATATGCAAAAGATAAAGTTGTACCTTTACCTTACACAATCTACAAAAAAAAAAAAATGCTTTTAGTGAATCAATCAACGTATAAGAACTAAAGATAAAGACTAAATATAAGAACTGAAAGTACAGAATCAAATTCAGTCTAAACTGGATGCTCTGATGGCCAGGTAAACAAGGCAGAAGAATGAATTAGTGGGTTAGAGGATGAGATGATGGAAAGGAAGGAAAGAGAAGAAACAAACTGAGGGCTTCAGAGGGGAGGGGGTTGGGGGAATGGGATAGGCTGGTGATGTGTAGTAAGGAGGTAGTATTGTATGGTGCACTGGGTGTTATACGCAACTAATGAATCATCAAACTTTACATCAAAAACCAGGGATGTACTGTATGGTGACTAACATAATATAATAAAAAAATATTATTATAAAAAAAAACAACAACATGGGGCGCCTGGGTGGCACAGCGGTTAAGTGTCTGCCTTCGGCGCAGGGCGTGATCCCGGCGTTATGGGATCGAGCCCCACATCAGGCTCCTCCACCGTGAGCCTGCTTCTTCCTCTCCCGCTCCCCCCTGCTTGTGTTCCCTCTCTCGCTGGCTGTCTCTATCCTGTTGAATAAATAAATAAAATCTTTAAAACAACAACAACAACAACAACAACAAAACTCCACTTTTAAGAAAAAGACTACAGGAGATTACTGACTCAATGAAACGTTCCAATGTCAGAATCATCGGCATCCCCGAGGGGGTGGAAAAAGAGAGAAGTCTAGAATAGATATTTGAACAGATTGTAGCTGAGAACTTCCCTAATCTGGCAAAGGAAACAAGCATTTGTGTCCAAGAGGCAGAGAGAACCCCTCCCAAGATCAATGAAAACAGACAGATACCATGACACATAATAGTACAATTCTCAAATCTTAGATCCAAGGATACGATCTTGAAAGTGGCGAGGGAGATGAGATTCCTCATGTACAGAGGGAGGAACATTAGAATAACACCAAACCTGTCTCCAGGGACCTGGCAAGCCAGAAAGGGCTGGCAAGACATTTTCAGACCACTAAGTGAGAAGAACATGCAGCCAAGGATACTCTATCCAGCAAGGCTGTCATTCAGAATGGATGGAGAGACAAGGGGCTTCCAAAACTGGAAGAAACTCATAGAATATGTGACTACCAAGCCAGCCCTACAAGAAATAGTAATGGGGGTTCTATAAAAGTAAAAGGACCCCAAGAGTGATACAGAACAGAAATTTACAGTCTATGGAAACAAGGACTTCACAGGCAACTTGACAACATTAAAATCATATCTCTCAATAATCACTCTCAGTGTGAATGACCTAAATGGTCCCATAAAATGCCACGGGGTTGCAGATTGGATAAAAAGACATGACCCATCCATAGGCTGTCTATAAGAGACTCATTTTGAACCTAAAGATACATCCAGACTGAAAGTGAAGGGATGGAGAATGATTTTTCATGCCAATAACCTCAAAAGAAAGCTGAGGTAGCAATTCTCCTCTCAGACAAATTAGATTTTAAGCTAAAGACTGTAGTTAGAGCTATAGGACACTATATTATTCTTAAAGGGTGTATCCAAGGATCTAACAATTATCAATTTCTATGCCCCCAACAGGGGAACAGCCAGCTACATAAGCCAACTCTTAATCAGAATAAAGAGACATATAGATAATAATACATTAATAGTAGGGGACTTCAACACTCCACTCTCAGCAACAGACAGATCATCTAAGCAGAAAATCAACAAAGAAACAAGAGCTTTGTGAGATACTGGACCAGATGGACCTCATAGATATATACAGAACACTACACCTCAGAACAACAGAATACTCATTCTTTTCGAATGCACATGGAACTTTCTCCAGAATAGACCATATACTGGGTCACAAAACAGGTCTCAACCGGTACCAAAAGACTGAGATTATTCTGTGCATGTTCTCAGACCACAATGCTTTGAAACTGGAACTCAACCACAAGGAAAAATTTGGAAGAAACTCAAACACTTGGAAACTAAGAACCATCCTGCTTAAAAATGATTGGTCAGACCAGGAAATTAAAGAAGAACTTAACCAATTTATGGAAACCAATAAGAATGAAAACACATCGGTCCAAAACCTATGGGACACTGCAAAGGCGGTCGGTCCTAAGGGGAAATTCATAGCCATCCAAGCCTCACTCAAAAGAATAGAAAAATCTAAAATGCAGTTCTTATATTCTCACCTTAAGACGCTGGAGATGGCACGGAAGAACAGGCCTAACCCACACATGAGAAGACAATTGATTAAGATTAGAGCAGAGATCAATGAATTAGAAACCAGAAGCCTACACTGAATATCATTCTCAATGACAAAAAGCTGATAGCCTTTCCCTTAAGATCAGGAACATGACAAGGATGCCCAGTCTCACCATTATTATTCAACATAGTACTAGAAGTCCTTGCAACAGCAGTCAGACAACAAAAAGAAATAAAGAGTATTCAAATTGGCAAAGAAGAAGTCATACTCACTCTCTTCGCAGATGACATAATATTTTATATGGAAAACCCCAAAGACTCCACCTCCAAATTACTAGAACTCATATAACAATTCAGTAAGGTGGCAGGATACAAAATCAATGCTCAGAAATCAGTTGCATTTCTATACATGAACAATGAGACTGAAGAAAGAGAAATTAGGAAATCCATCCCATTTACAATAGCACCAAAAACCATACATTACCTTGGAATTAACTTAACCAGAGATGTAAAGGATCTATATTCTAGAAACTACAAATCACTCTTGAAAGACATTGAAGAAGACACAAAAAGATGGAAAAACATTCCATGCTCATGGATTGGAAGAATAAACGTAGTTAAAATGTCTACGCTACCCAGAGCAATCTACACTTTCAATTTCATGCCAATCAAAATACCAATGACATTTTTCAAAAAGCTGGAACAAGCAATCCTAAAATTTGTGTGGAACCAGAAAAGACCCCAAATCACCAAGGAAATATTGAAAAAGAAAAACAAAGCTGGGGGCATCACGTTGCCTGATTTCAAGTTATACTACAAAGCTGTGATCACCAAGACAGTATGGTACTGGCACAAAAACAGACACATAGACCAATGGAACAGAACACAGACTCCAGAAATGAACCCTCAACTCTATGGTCAACTAATCTCTGACAAAGCAGGAAATAACATCCAGTAGAAAAAAGACAGTCTCTTCAATAAATGGTGCTGGAAAAATTGGACAGCTATATACAGAGGAATGGAACTTGACCACTCTCTCACATCATACACAAAGGTAAACTCCAAATGGTTGAAAGACCTCACTGTGAGATAGGAATCCATCAATATCATAGAGGAAAACATAGGCTGCAACCACTTCATTATTGGCCACAGTAACTTCTTTCATGACACGTCTCCAAAGGCAAGGGAAACAAAAGAAAAAATGAACTTTTGGGACTTCATCAAGATAAAAAACTTCTGCGCAGCAAAGGAAACAGTCAAAAAAACTAAGAGGCAGCCCATGGAATGGGAGAAGATATCTGCAAATGACACTACAGAAGCGACACTACAGAAGACATGACAGACACTACAAAAAAGGCTGGTATCCAAGATCTATAAAGAACTTCTCAAACTCAATACCCAAGAAACAAATAATCAAATCAAAAAATGGGCAGAAGATATGAACAGACAATTTTCCAATGAAGATATACAAATGGCTAACAGACACATGAAAAAATGTTCAACATCATTAGCCATCGGGGAAATTCAAACCAAAACCACATTGAGATACCATCTTACGCCAGTTAGAATGGCAAAAATGGACAAGGCAGGAAACAACAAATGTTGGAGAGGATGTGGAGAAAGGGGATCCCTCTTACACTGTTGGTGGGAATGCAAGTTGGTAGAGCCACTCTGGAAAACAGTGTGGAGGTTCCTCAAAAAGTTAAAAATAGAGCTACCCTATGACCCAGCAATTGCACTACTGGGTATTTATTCCAAAGATACAGACGTAGTGAAGAGAAGGGCCATATGCACCCCAATGTTCATAGCAGCATTGTCCACAATAGCTAAACGTGGAAGGAGCTGAGATGCCCTTCAACAGACAAATGGATAAAGACGATGTGGTCCAAATATACAAAGGAATACTACTCAGCCATCAGAAAGAAAGATTACCCAACATTTGCAGCAACATGGACAGGACTGGAGGAGATTATGCTAAGTGAAATAAGTCAAGCAGAGAAAGACAATATCATATGGTTTCACTCATTTATGGAACATAAGAAATAGCAGGGAGATCAGTAGGAGAAGGAAGGGAAGAACGAAGAGGGGTAAGCAGAAGGGGGAATGAACCATGAGAGACTGTGGACTCTGGGAAACAAACTGAGGGCTTCAGAGGGGAGGGGCTGGAGGATTGGGATAGGCTGGTGATGGGTATTTAGGAGGGCACGTATTGCATGGAGCACTGGGTGTTATATGCAAACAATGAATCATGGAACACTACATCAAAAACTAAGAAATACTGTATGGTGACTAACATAACATAATAAAAAATAAAAAATAAATAAAAAAAGAAGAAGAAGAACTGAAAGTACAAAACCCCTAGGGGTAAGCTTAGGGGAAAAACTTCATGGCATTGGGTTTGGCAATTATTTCATTGGTATAATCACAATAGCATAGGCAACAAAGGAAAATAAAAGGAAAATTGCAGTTTATAAGAAATTACAGCTTTGTATATCAAAAGACTATCAAGACCCTCAGAGCAACTTATAGGATGGGAGATAATACTGGCAAATACTATATCTAATAAGGAGTAAGTAGCTAGGGCATATGAAGAACTCCTATAACACAAGAACACAAAAGCAACCACAAAATGCTATTTTTTAATGGGCAATGTACTCGGATAAACAATTCTTCAAAGAATTGGAGAATGGTCAATAAACACATAAAAAATGTTCGGCATCATTAATCATTAGAAAAAATAAAATATAAACCACAATGAGATACCACTTCATATCCTTATCACAGCTAATATAAAAAAGAAAGATTTTTTCTGGGAGAAATAGGGGAAGTGAAGAGACCAGAAAATAATAAGTATTGATAAGTTTGTACAGAGATGAAAACATTTTTGCATTGCTGGTAGAATCACAAAATGGTACAGCAGCTGTGAAAAACAGAACAATGTTTCCTCAAGAAGTTAAACATAGAATTAATAATCAAGCCATTCCACTCCTATGTACATACCCAAAGCATTGGAAATAGGGTGTAGAAGAGATATTTCTTCAGAAATGTTCACAGCAAGGACACCTGGGTGTCTCAGTTGTTAAGTGTCTGCCTTCAGATCAGGTCATGATCCCAGGGTCCTAGGATCAAGACCCACATCGGGCTCCCTGCTCAGTGGGAATTCTGTTTCTCCCTCTCCCTGCTCTCCTGCTTGTGTTCCCCCTTTTGCTGTCTCTCTTTGTCAAATAAATAAATAAAATCTTAAAAAGAAAAGAAAAGAAAAGAAAAGAAAAGAAAAGAAAAGAAAAGAAAAGAAAAGAAAAGAAAAGAAATGTTCAGAGCAGTAATATTCCCAATAGCCAAAGTTGGGAACAACCTCAGTGCCTCTTGACAGATAAACAAAATGTGGAAAAGACATAGAATGGAATGCTAGTCAGCCTTAAAAAGAAATGAAACTATGGCACATAGATAAATCTTAAAAACATACTAGATAAAATATATTAGGAATAACAGAACTAATATTATGAGATTCTACGTATGTGAGGAGCCAAAATAATTAAATTTTGGAGAAATGAAGAAAAGTGGTTACCAGGCTAGGGAGAGGGATTAAGGGGGATTTATTGTTTAATGGGTACAGTTTGGAATGCTGAAAATTCTAGTGTGATGGTGCACAGGAAAGTGAAAGCACTTACAGCTATTAAGTTGCACACTAAAAAATTATTAAAATGGGGAAATATTTAAATATATAATAATAATAAGATGTCTATAATAATATATGTCTGTAATAAAACAAAACTTAAAACTATATAATTAAGATTCAAAAGAAATACCATATGATTCAGCAATTCCACTACCTGTCATACCAAGAGAATTGAAGCAGGAATTTAAACAGGTATCTGCACACCAATATTCAAAACAACATTAGTCAGTATACCCAAAAAACTGGAAATTAATACAAGTGTTCATCTACATTTGAATAGATAAGTCAAATGTGGTCCATACATACAACGAAATATTATTTAACCATGAAAGAATAAATTTTGATATCTGTTACCATGTGGATGAATATTAAAAACATTATGCTAGGTAAAATGTCAGAGACAGGAGCCCCTGGGTAGACAGTCATTAAGCGTCTGCCTTCGGCTCAGGGCGTGATCCCGGCGTTCTGGGATCGAGCCCCAGATCAGGCTCCTCCGCTGGGAGCCTGCTTCTTCCTCTTCCACTCCACCTGCTTTTGTGCCGTCTCTCACTGGTTGTCTCTCTGTGTCAAATACATAAATAAAATCTTTTAAAAAAATGTCAGAGACAGAAAGACAAATATTATATGATTGTACTAACATGTATCTATAATAGATAAATAAATAAAGACATAAAGTAGGATAGGGGTTACCAGGACCATGATGTGAAGAAAAGAGCAGCTATTGTTAAAGGCTTCAGAGTTTCAACTTAGGAATGATAGGAAAGTTTTGGTAATACAGATGTTTATTGCACAACATTGTGAGTAAACTTAATGCCATTAAACTGGACACTTAAACATGGATAAAATGGCAAATTTTATGTATTTTATCATAATAAAAATAAAATAAAGCTTATTTCATTTGTACCTCCTGTCCCTTAAAAACCTGTTTATCCTCCTCAGCAGTAGTTAGGAAGACCTTTAAAGTATACATTTATTTCCTGGAATCTGTGAGAAATAAATCACCTATCTATCTTAGATAAAATACAACAATTCATGTGACATTACATGTTTTTACAGAAGCCAGTTCTGTAAAACAAAATGAATTTTTTGAGTGTGTATTTCCATGCTTTTATGGTCTTAAGCCTGGAGCTACAGTTAAAGATTTTTTTTTTTAATTACAAGTAGAAAAATGAGGTGCCTGGCTGGCTCAGTGAGTTAAGCTTCCAACTCTTGATTTCAGCGCAGGTCTTGATCTCAGGGTCCTGGATTGAGCCCTGTCATCAGGTTCTGCCCTGGGTGTGGAGCCTGTTTAAGATTATCTCCCTCTCCCTGTGGTCCTTACCTCACTCACACACTCATTCTCTCTCTCTAAAAAAGAAGATAAAGAAAAGAAAGGAGGGATGAGGAAGTAAGGAAAGAAAGAAAAGGCAAGACAAGACAAGAAAGAAGGAAGGAAGAAAGAGAGAGAGGAAGGAAGGAAGAAGGAAGGAAGGAAGGAAGGAAGGAAGGAAGGAAGGAAGGAAGGAAGGAAGGAAGGAAGGAAGGAAGGAAGGAGGGAAGAAAAGGCTTCTACACTGGCCCTTTTCTTTGCCATGAAGTATGTTCACAAGCAGACTGAAATGCATCAAGTTCACATGGACTCCTCCTCCCCCTTGTCCTCCTCCACCCTCTCCCCTCCTTTTTAAGATTTTATTTATTTATTTGCCAGACAGAGAGAGAGCACCCAAGCAGGGGGAGTGGCAGGCAGAGGGAGAGGGAGAAGCATGCTCCCCACTGAGCAGGGGAGTAGATCCCAGGACCCTCCGATCATGACCTGAGCCAAAGGCAGTCGCTTAATCGACTGAGCCACTCAGGAACCCAAGACCTCGTTTATAAGAAGAAAAGCACTTCTCAAAGCCTTGTGTTTCAAGTGCATATATTATAAATTTAGGTGGATGAAGCAAGATTACAGCCAAATATGGGAAGAACATGCTGAGAAACTTCAATTGTGATTGGCTTTTGCCTTGCCCCAAAAAGAGAACATTGTGGTTTAAATGTCATCCCCAGGAAATGTTGAAATCAACTGAATGGTTTTCAAACTCCGTCATTTCAACCAGGGCCCAGCCCCACCACGATTGGCTGCTAGAGGAGCCAAGCTGTAAGTCTGGGCTGATATTTTCAACCCTTGTTTGACAGAACATAATTAGTGCAAAAGCCACACCCCAATGACCTTGGCATTTGAGTCCCAAGAGCTTTTAGTCCCAATATTGGGTTGAGTTTCAGTTGTCTTTCCTGCCACGCTGCAAATTTGCACTGCTGCAGTTTAAATTTCTGCCAACAGTTTGAAGCATTGCCATTTTCTCCAGGCCAATGTAATTCTTTCTTATGGCAACACAGCCACTCTGTTTGCTCTTGTAATCAGACCATGAGTCTCGCTCAGTCACCGAAACTCTGAGGATGAAAGCTATTCATGCCAGTCTCATCTTATGAGCTACCACCCAAGGCACTTGAGATAGCCACATAAAGAATAAAAGCTCACCCAGTCATGTGGAGAACGAGGTGGCTGCTCTTGTATACTAATTCAGGGACAGTGTGCTGTGTGTGATCCATCACCCAGCTGACTGAAAATGTAGGAATTCTAAGGTGACCAGCTGAGAGGGGGAAAATATAGGTGCTGGTGACTTTGGCTGAGACATTTTAATGTTTTCTTAAGTTAGCACAGGGGAAGAAAAAGACTTCATTGACTGCAGCCTTCAGACCACATTAAAGCAAACACTGGGCGTAGTGCAAGGACGGGCCCAGGGAGCCCGTATTTGAGGACCTATACCCATGGTCACAGTGCTCTCTTATCATCAGGAAACTGCTTACTATGTAATCAGAGCCTGGGCAACATTGGTCACTGGTGACCAGATGCTTATCCTTAATGGCATTGAACATGTGTCCATTGTAGCTTTCGAGAAGAGAGAGGCTTGAGCCATTCCTTAGGGAATACATGGAGCTAACTATATGAACTTTACCTGACACCACATTCTTCTCCACACTCTCTAATTGGTCTTTGCTGGGCACTGGGCTCAGTAAGAAATGGCTGTAAGCCTTCTGGCCTCAGAAACTAATGTGCCCATGCCCATTCCATCTGTTCCACCTTCAAGAACCATCTTAACAACTATCAGTAGTGTTCTCCTGTCTCAGTCTGATGCTTCCTTGGAAGTCCCTCTACCAAACTGCTTTTAGCCCTCAGGATGTTCGAACTCTTCCCGAAGACCTATATGGAATGGCTAAGGTGGCTCTACAGTCTCTTCTCTGTTGTTGTGTACTATCTGAGTACTAACGGAAAGATTTATAGATGTAAAGTATTTGTGAATAGCTTAAAATGCGAAGTTTATAGTCTTCTTTTTCCCATCTTGGAAATAGCACAAAGACAGTGAAATGTGGACTGCAGTGTGCATTCTCATGAGCCACATGAAACAGGAATCTTCTGGAGAGCTTCTTGCAAGCATGGGCTAGATAGTTGTGGTTTTAGTGCAACAGGTAGATTTGAGCCACAAGTGTTCACACAAGACACCCTTTATAGCTTCTGTCCAGCTCTGGTGATAGTTAGATGCAGTCCCTTTTACACTTGACAAAAGCCATTTAATTAATATGATGACATTTTATTTTAAATGCAACTGCAATGAAAGACTGAAGATATATTTCCCCATTGAGATTTATTTGTTTTTCTTATATCAGAGGGTCACAAAATCTCGTGTGTGGTGACTTCATTCACTCTCTTCCATTTTTCTTATTCCTTACTCTCAAATTGACACAAGTTGATAGCCAAAGTGGCACTTTCAAATGCATAATATCCAATTTTTAGAACAGTAGCCTATGTTCAATTGCCTACCTACAGCCACCATATCTCACTAATGGTTTTATAAATCAATATTTTTTTAATCATCATATAAATCTCTTTGTCCTTAAGCTGTTCCTGACATAGAAAAAAAGGAAATTCATGAATAAATAAAATGGGTTAAGGAACAATTACCTTTTGCTTTTATGTCCCATTTAAATTCAAACACAAAGGAGAAGAAAAGACAAGACAAAGTCTTGAGAAAATTATTAAGTAAAGACTATAAAACCATTGAAATAATTGAAAAGCAGCTGTAGAACAAATAAACTAGGTAGCCAATGCTCTGGGAGGTGAGCGGAGCAATAAAACTGGCTGAGAAACAAACAAATGTTGCGTAGGTAAGCCCTTCCTGTCACAGTGTGGGTTGCATTCTTATCTATAAGTTGCCTGTGTCCTGTGGCTTTCAGCAAGACTTCCTGTAGAGGAGAAAAAATGAGTAATGATTTCTGTGCTCTTGCCCTGTGTTTTCTTCTATTCTCAGCTGTTGAGCGTCCGACACACAATACACTAGAATTTTATTATTAAACTTAAAACAGCCAGCTTTTATTGAGTAAAATAAATTTATTCAGGAATAACAAGTAATTGCAATTCAGGACAAGCTATAGCAAAACCGCAGTAAGTCCAACAAACAAAGGACAGGAATGCTATTTTAGGGACAAGAAGGACGTGGGGGGGGGGGGGTTGCTTGCTTTGAACTGAAGTGCACTGGAGAAAAACAATAGTCTAGGAAGCCAGCAATCAGATAGTTTCTCATTGTCTGAGCTGCTGGAGTGGTTGCTTTCTTATAGGAGGGAAAGGCAATATCCATCTTTTCCTGTTGAGGCCTGTAATGGAGGATTTTTTTCGTGGTGAGAGTTCTTCTGATGGGTCTATAATTGACAATTCTTCCTGTGATTTAATATTGAGAGTGCTAGAGCTCCCCCTATAAGCCTCTCCTTCTAGTCTCCTGATTCCACTTAAGTGAGGCTTCCCTTTATTAATGTTCACAGTATTTAACACCTGACTATTTTGCACACGTATTTGCTTGGGAAGCTCTCACATAAACAGTCAGATTGATATGAAGACAGAAGTACTATTTACTTCCACAAAGATAGAGGTGCTATCAATAGTATTAGAAATATATTGACAGGTGTTATAGAAGGGTCTAGAAGCTATATTCAACAAAAGAATCATCTCCAAGTACATTAATACCCAGCACCAAACATTGCAGAATAACTAACAGATTTGGATGTTAGGAAAATAATCAAATTTGGATCATAGATATTCTTTTTTTTTTGTTTTTAAAGATTTTATTTATTTATTTGACAGAGAGAGAGACACAGCCAGCGAGAGAGGGAACACAAGCAGGGGGAGTGGGAGAGGAAGAAGCAGGCTCCCAGCGGAGGAGCCTGACGTGGGGCTCGATCCCAGGACTTCGGGATTACGCCCTGAACTAAAGGCAGACACTTAACAACTGTGCCACTCAGACACCCCTGGAACATAGATATTCTGTTTCTATTTATTCTGAAGAGGGTGAGTGGGTCTATGTTTATAATCCTTCTACAATAGGTGTGGATAGTTATTCTTTTTTCTGTAGTGTTAATCAGAAAATCCTGATTATATAAGGTAATACATAATGAAATTTATATCGGTAAAAGAATGACTAAACAGAGATATTTGGTGTCTGGTAGAAATTGTCACAATCAGCTTGTACTTAACATGTTTTGTGCTATTATTACGGTTGCTGAAAGGACACTAGAGATCATAATCTAGAACTTTTGTTTCAGAGATGAAGAAATAGAAAAATGTCATAGAGGTAAGTAGTGAGCACTGATTTTCCTTAAACCTCAAATCTCACAATTAGCAACATTAATGCTCTTTGCACAAAATTCTCCAAACCATGGGGAGGACTTTTTGGTATTTTATTTTTTATTTTATTTTTTATTTTTTTTTTAAAGATTTTATTTATTTGACAGGGATAGAGACAGCCAGCGAGAGAGGGAACACAAGCAGGGAGAGTGGGAGAGGAAGAAGCAGGCTCACAGCAGAAGAGCCTGATGTGGGGCTTGATCCCAGATCGCCGGGATCACGCCCTGAGCCGAAGGCAGACGCTTAACCGCTGTGCCACCCAGGCGCCCCATTTTTGGTATTTTAAATAACAATCATAATGTGTAACTAGAAAGAACAACTTGAACTCCATTTCCTCTTCTTTTTTTTTTTTTTTTAAAGGATTTCTATTTTTTTTTTTTTTAAGATTTTATTTATTTATTTGACAGAGATAGAGACAGCCAGCGAGAGAGGGAACACAAGCAGGGGGAGTGGGAGAGGAAGAAGCAGGCTCATAGTGGAGGAGCCTGATGTGGGGCTCGATCCCAGAACGCCAGGATCACGCCCTGAGCCAAAGGCAGACGCTTAACCGCTGTGCCACCCAGGCGCCCCTCCATTTCCTCTTCTTAACCAGAAGTTTAAAAATCAACAAGCTCAGGGCTGCCAGACAGATACTACTTTACTGAGTTTGATTATATATATATTAGTTATTACCCTGCCTCTAAAGAGGTACAAATTCTATTCTTTATCCTTAAACTGTACAATAATAATCAAGCTAGCTTTTTAAAAAATTTTTTTCTTGTGTTTCCCCTAATTTATATTTTAATAAGTTCAGCCAAGTGGCATTAATGCAGCTATACATTTTTGTTTTTAGTGTTTTCCATAATTTGGGGGGCATATATAGTGAATAGAAGAAATTACAGTGAAACATATGTAAGTTGATTTTTTACTGAAAATTTTTTTTAAAGACATGTTGACATTTATCCAGTGATTTTTTTGTGGGGTTAAAAAGAGGGAAGAGGATACATTATTGGGTTCCTTAATTTGTTCTGTTTTATCAAATTGTTATTTTGGTTAATTCACTAAATTGGAAGTTGTTTTCAATGGATTTATGTTTAAGATATATTTTAGTATAAGGGTTTCTTAATCTCAGTACTATAGACAATTGGAATAAGATTATCTTTGCTGAGGAGGTTGCCCTATGCATTGAAGGACGCCTAGTAGCATCCCTGGGATCTAGCCAGTAGATGCCAGTATCAAATTTCATACTTCCCTCAGTTATTACAAAGAAAAATGTCTCTAAATATTGCCCTCAGTTGGTTTACAGAAATATTTGGCATGTTCCAGACTCCTCAGCAGCAGCTCTGTATATTGTAGGAACCCTAACAAGAAATTGATTTGTTTGTATAGTTTTTCTTGGTTTATGTTCCAATGACATATTAAAAAAACCCCCAAAACCTAAATGATCACTCCTCCCTCACAGCATTACTAATTTTATATTAACTCTCCCTTGTGAGAGCACAAATGAATGCTATCATTTGAAGAGTCGAGGTAATTAAAGGGAACATTATATCAACCTACCTTACATCAAATTAAGAAATTTATTTTTCTTTAATCATAAGGAAAAATTCTGCTCTATGTTACAAGATATGGGTGTGTATGCCCTCTTTAAATTCCCAAATGTTTGCTGGTCCTAGAATTGGTCAGTTCTGCCGCAGAAATGCAGCATTTCCTATGCCGCTATGAACAGAACACTCTGAAGCATGAGAATCTCTAATACTGAGTCATGCTATTTTTGTATTCTCTGAAACTACAATGTTCATAAAAAAGCCCATCACCTCTCTGCTTCTCGGCTTTTCTCTCCTCAAATGGAATCCAAATGAGTGGTGTGTTGAAGTGGATGCTAAAATAATGAAATGTGGATTTGTGAAGCATCTCCTTAAGCCAATGAGAGAATGGTAACTGATGCCAAGAAATTTGTCCATAGCCAAAGCTGAGTATTTGTGCTCAAAGCTATTACAATTCTACACTAAATTTTAGATATCTGATAAATTCAGAAACTATGATACTCAATTTCTCTATGCTTGGGATAATCAGATAAAAAGCTCCTTTTTTTCTAATTATAGATCCCCTTTTTTTGGATCTGTGTGCAAGACTCTGTGGTCTGGCTTTCTGAAACCAGTTTCCTGCATGTGTATAAACACATTTCAGACAGACTGTAGCTTGCAGTCTTCCAAATAGTCATGAGTCACGAGTCATACTACTCCAAATATTTTTAATCAAGCAAGCTTATTGTTGTATTTTCTTCCTGTTTCCCTTTCTTTTTCTTTTCCCCTTTCCTTCTCCCTCCCTCCCTCCCTCCCTCCCTCCTTCCCTCCCTCCCTCCCTCCCTCCCTTCCTTCCTTCCTTCCTTCCTTCCTTCCTTCCTTCCTTCCTTCCTTCCTTCCTTCCTTTCTTCCTCTTTCACCCTCATTCCCTTCCCTTCCCTTCCCTTCCCTTCCCTTCCCTTCCCTTCCCTTCCCTTCCCTTCCCCTCTCTTCCCCTCTTTCTTTTCTTTCTTTCTTTCTCTTTCTTCTTTGATGCTTTCTAGATTTCTTCCTTTCTTTTGTATTTTATTCCCCAATGATAGACTGAGTTATTTTATATTAAATACTAATGTGTGGGGCTTTGGGGAAGATGGTGGAGAAACAGGAAGACACTAAGCTTAGCTCATCTCATGAATACAACTAGATAACTATCAAGTCACCCTAAATACCCCAGAAATTGACCTAGAGACTGGCAGAATGGACTCCATATGAAAGGTAGAGAAGAGGCCACAATGAAGAAAGTAGCAGGTGTGGAGACATGATATGGGAGATAAACAGTTCACGGCTGCTGCAATGAGAGGGAGTCATGGTCATGGAGAAGAGTGAGAGACAGACTAACACATAGAGCAATGCACAGGGAAAATAAATTTCTATAACAATTTGCTGAAAAAGTGAGCAGGGCCAGAATTTCTGAGTTTTTGCAACCAGCAGGACTTAAAGCTTGAAGTTTTAAAGGTCAGTAGGCTTGGCTCAGTTATAGCCCAGAGGCACTGAGTCTACTCTTGGAGAGTAGGCAGGACCAACAGCCCCCAGACATATAGTCTGGAAATCACAACCTGAAGAAAGCCTGGGGCGTAAGGTGGGAAGTTAGTCGCTCATCTCTGACAGCAGAGTTCACAGAGAAGCCCCTCCAGGAACAAAGGACCTGGCAATTAACATTTCCTCACTCCACTCCTCAGCATAAGTACAGGGTCACCTGCAAGAACCTGCTCATCCCGGTCTAACTCATTTACACTAAGCCCTTCCTCCACGCTCAGGAGGAACTGCCCTTCCTAGCCATGCCTGCCTCAGTCCCAAATTTGCAGGCCCCGTCCCCCAAGAGACCAGCCCAAACCTGTGCCCACACCACATCAACTAACCCAGAATTTTATAGGGCCTTGGTGCTAGTAGTGGTGATGACAGGTCTCATTATTCAAGCAAACCAGAACACACCTAAACTCATCATATTTAGGTCAAGGCCAAAACACTGCTGACAATGAGCAAAGACAGCCTCTGCAGATGACAGGCCTGAAGAAGAAAGCAGCCAAACACAACAGCAGAGTACACACAGAATACATTGGAGAAACTATTGAAGCACCAAGACCTGAGGAACAAGGGATAAATACACAGCAAGAGCTATGGTGGCATACACTAGAACAGGCACAGAAATCTAGACAAAATAAGACAGAGGAATTTTTCCCAAATGAAAGAACAGAACAAGGCTACAGCCTCATGTCTCACTCCCTCCTCAGCGGGGAGTCTGCTTTTCCCTCTCCCTCTGCCCCTCCCCACTGCTCATGCTCGCTCTCTCTTTCTCATAAATAAATAAATAAATAAATAAATAAATAAATAATCTTAATAATAAAAAAAAAAAGTAGACTATCCTATGATCCAGCAATTGCACTACTGGATATTTACCCAAAGAATACAAAAATATTAATTCAAAGGTATACATGCATTCTTATGTTTGTGGCAGCATTATTTATAATAGCCAAGATATGGAAGCTGCCCAAGCATCTATTGATTGTCAAATGCATAAAGAAGAAATAGTATATAAATCCTCTTCTTAAAATGTTTTATTTATTCATTTGAGAGAGAGTAAATAAGACAGAGAGAGCACAAGCACAGGCCCAGGGGGGAGGGGCAGTGACCGAGAAAGAAGCAGACTCACTGCTGAACAGGGAGCCCAATGTGGGGCTTCATTCAGAATTCAATCCCAGGACCCTGAGATCACAACCTGAGTTGAAGACAGATGCTTAACCGACTGAGCCATCCAGATACCCCAAGAAGTGCTACATATCTACAGTGGAATATTACTCAGCCATCAAAAAGGGGAATATTGCCATTTTCAGGGACATGGATGAAGCTAGAGAGATACTACTAAAGGAGATAAGCCAGTCAGAGAAAGAGAAATCCCATGTCATTTCACTCATATATGGAATTCAAGGAAAAAAAACAACAACGAGTGAAGGGAAAAGAGAGATAGAGAGACAGAAGCAAACCAAGAGACAGATTCTTAACTATAGAGAATAAATTTGTGGTTACCAGAGGAAAGGTGGGTGGGGGGAGAGGTGATGGGAATTAAAGACTGCACTTATGACGAGCACTGAGTCATGTATAGAATTGCTGAATCACTATATTTTACACCTGAAGCTAATGTAACACTGTATGTTAAGTAACTGGAATTTAAGTAAAAACTTTAAAAAATAAAAATAAATACTATTGTTTTATTCCTTGGACTTCTCATAAACACCAGCAAAGTCTTTCACAAATTTGATTAAAAAATACAACTGTGGAAGAGTTCTATATTCTATATTCTCCCATGCCCACCCTCAGTAAGCTGTAACAAATAGGTCCTGGATAAAAAGTGATACAACTAGTTATTTAGAAGATATCGTAAAGTTCTACCACCCTCCATAATTAACTTTCACCCCAAAGTATCTCCTCCAGGTTCAAAACTCTTACTGTCTATGATAAAGGAGATAAGTAAATAGAACAGGGAATGAGTTTTTGAATTAAAAGCTTTGACTTCAAACTAAGTGAGATTTTATGCCTCCCTGAAGCAAAAATAGTCACATACAAAAAAACTATAATGATACATTATTATTTAATTTGATGTTTCCTTTCTGCGATAATTTTCTTCACAATCTATTTGATTTTTATGAATAATTTTGGTCAATCTCAGTTGTTTGCTAAGTGGTGGCTACTGATCAATCTTTCACTTCCCATTCTGGCAGGCAGCAATGTATGAATTCCTTGAGTAGCCTACACACTGGAGCTAGGGTGAGCAATAAAATCCTATCCCACAATATGGTAGATCTCTATTTCTACCACTGATTGCTGCTACTGATATGAGAAGTACAAACCTCCGTTGTTGGAACTCCTACCCTCATTTTTTTTTTTTTTTTTACCCTGTTTCTCACAAGGAGAAACAAAAATTGCAGAATTGTTTAGTATCTTTTTAGGCAGTTTTGTCAAATAAGCAGCTTGTTATCCACATCTGTCTCCACTTCACATTTTATTACAGTTTGTACAAGAGATTGTTCATTGGGTTGCTATTGTTTTAAAGAAAAAGGAGACAGTATTGAATACTTAGCTCAATATTACGAGTTACACATAACATCTAATACAAAACTGGCTTCCCTGGAAATAGGATGATTCTACCAAGACAAAACTATATAAAGTGTTGTCGGTAAATTTCAAGCTGTTTCAAGTTGTGTTTTCTAGGGCATAGCTGTAGCTGTGTCTAAGAAAGGAACCCATAAGAGGACTTGTATTTGGTGGCAGGAGAAGCTTGAGTGTGAAAAATGGGAAGAGGCACTAATACGGTCTTGGTTATCCACAAAGAAATGAAATATGAACAATATAGCTTTAATTAAGGCTGGAGCCACAAATTTTTATGAACTAAACATATTAGAATACATACAATATTTTACACATATGTAAATGTGAGGAAATTAGTAGAAACATACAAGAGATGAATAAGGAATAATTTGCTACTACAAGGTATTTGAGTTCCATGAAGCTGTACTGCGTTATTTAGAAGTAGACTTGGGGGGCGCCTGGGTGGCACTGCGGTTAAGCGTCTGCCTTCGGCTCAGGGCGTGATCCCAGCGATCCGGGATCGAGCCCCACATCAGGCTCTTCCGCTATGAGCCTGCTTCTTCCTCTCCCACTCCCCCTGCTTGTGTTCCCTCTCTTGCTGGCTGTCTCTATGTCTGTCAAATAAATAAATAAAATCTTAAAAAAAAAAATAAAAGTAGACTTGGATTAGTTGTGAATGTACACTGCAAATTCTAGGGCAACCACCAAAAAAAGAGGAAGAGAGAGAGAAGGAAAGAAAGAAAGAAGGAAGGATAGCAATAAAGAAATAATAAAGAAATAAAGAAAAAAATGGAAGGAAGGAAGAAAGAAAGAAAGAGAAAGAAAGAAAGAAAGAAAGAAAGAAAGAAAGAAAGAAAGAAAGAAAGAAAGAAAGAAAGGAAGGAAGAAAGAAAAAGAGGGAGGGAGGGAGGAAAGATGGAAGGAAGGAGGGAGGGGAAGGAAGGAAGGAAGGGGACAAAAAAGGTATAATTGATATGCTAAAAAAGGAGGAAAATAAAATCACAAAAAGTACTCAATTAAAACCATAAATGGCAGAAAAAGAATGGACAACAAATATAGGGGTACAAGAATAACAAGTGGAGAACAGTAAAAAATACAGTAGATATTAATTGAACTATATCAATAATCATTATTTTAAAAGATTTTATTTATTTATTTGACAGAGAGAGAGACAGCCAGTGAGAGAGGGAACACAAGCAGGGGGAGTAGGAGAGGAGGAGCCTGATGTGGCGCTCGATCCCAGAATGCCAGGATCACACCCTGTGCCGAAGGCAGACGCTTAACGACTGAGCCACCCAGGTGCCCGTCAATAATCATTTTAAGCATCAATGTCTAAACACAGAATTGTCAGAGTAGATCAAATAACAAGGTCCTCACACATGTTGTCTATGATAAACTCACTTTAAATGGAGAATGCAATAGATTAAAGGTAAAATGATGGACAAAGATGTATCATGCTAACACTCATCATAAGAAGTGTTGGTAGCCATCTTAACTTCAGACAGAGCAAACTTCAGAGCAAGACAAGTTATCAAGGATAAAGAGAGGGGCGTCTGGGTGGCACAGCGGTTAAGCGTCTGCCTTCGGCTCAGGGCGTGATCCCGACGTTATGGGATCGAGCCCCACATCAGGCTCCTCTGCTATGAGCCTGTTTCTTCCTCTCCCACTCCCCCTGCTTGTGTTCCCTCTCTCGCTGGCTGTCTCTATCTCTGTCAAAAAAAAAAAAAAAAAAAAAAAAATCTTTAAAAAAAAAAAAAAGGATAAAGAGAGCAATACGTAATGATAAAGGGATCATCTCTCCAAGAGGCATGATAATCTCTAATTTGTATGTGCCTTAACAACAAAGAGTGCAAGTATGTGAGGTGAGAACTGATAACAGAAGAAAAAGAGATGGCATTTGACATCATAGCTGAAGACTTCAACACCTCCCTCTTAGAACTGAACAGATCCAATAGACAGAATATCATAAAGATGTAGTCGAATACAACAGCAGCATCAGTTAACTGGATGTGATGGATTATCTATAGACTATTCCATCCAACAAGAGGAGAATACACATTATTCTCAAACTCTCATGAGCATTTACCATGGTAGACCACATTCTGGGTCATAGAATGCAGTTTAATAATATGAAATTTTGAAATCATACAGTGTCTGCTCTCAGGCAAATAGAATTAAACCAGAAATAAAGAACAGAAAAAACCTGCGTTATTTCACAAGATATCAACAAGCCTCAAGCCAGGTTTACTAAGAGAGAGAGAGGACATAGATGACTAATGTTAGGAATGAAGGGGTGGGGGGAGCACACATGCATCTCTACAGACCCCATTGGGTATTGAAAGGATAATAAGGGAATATTATGAATAACTCTATTACCATAGGTTTGATAACCTAGATGAAATAGACCAAATTCTTGAAGGCAAATCTGCAAAAACTCATAACAAGAAGAACCTGACAATTGGAATAACTCTATATCTATTAAGAAATTTAATCGATAATTAATAACTTTCCAAAACAGCAAATACGCAGCTCAGACAATGTCACTGGTGATTTCTATAGAACATACGAGAGAGATAATACCAATTTTGTACAACTTCTTATCTAAAATATACAAGGAACTCTTAAATTTCAAAAATGAGGAAAGAACAACCAAAAAAAAAAAAAAAGGGATAAAAGATCTACAGATTTCAAGGAGGGCAGATGTCAAGTAAATATATGAGAACATGTTCAACAACACATGTCTTTACAGAATTGGAATATGAGAACATGTTCAACAACACATGTCTTTACAGAATTGGAATGCAAAACAGTAATGAGATACCATTAAACACCCCAGCCCTTTTTTGGAAAAAAATGCAAGCATTGAGAATAAAAAATGTGATGAAGATGTGGAAGGGGGACAACTCTCATTCACTGCTGGTGGGAATGCAGAATAGTTATACACCTTTTATATCCCTGAAGACATTTTATACCATTTGAAGACAGTTTGGCAGTATCTTGTAAAACCAAACACATCCTTACATGGCATTTGGCAATCATCTGCCTTGGTGTTTGCCCAAATGAGTTGAAAACCTCTGTCCAAATGAAAACATGCACTCAAATGTTTATGGCAGCTGTATTCATAATTGCCAAAACTTACAAGCAACCGATGTCCTTCAGTAGGTAAATGGATAACTAAACTGTGTTTTAGTCCATTGCAAACAATGGAATTTTATTTAGGACTAAGAAGAAATGAGCCAGCAAGCCATGAAAAGACATGGTAGAATTTTATTTTATTTATTTATTTATTTTTATTTTAAAAGATTTTATTTATTTATTTATTTATTTATTATTTATTTATTTATTTATTAATGAGAGAGAAACATGAGAGACTACGGACTATGAGAAACAAACTGAGGGCCTCAGAGGGGAGGGAGGTGGGGGAATGGGATAGACCGGTGATGGGTAGTAAGGAGAGCACGTATTGCATGGTGCACTGGGTGTTATATGCAACTAATGAATCATCGAGCTTTACATCGGAAACCGGGGATGTACTATATGGTGACTAACATAATATAATAAAAAAGGTTGCTTTGGCCGATGTCATAGAGGTTGCTGCCTATGTTCTCCTCTAGAATTTTGATGGGTTCCTGTCTCATATCGAGGTCTTTCATCCATTTGGAGTTTATTTTTGTGTATGCTGTGAGATAGTGGTCAAGTTTCATTCTTTTGCATGTAGCTGTCCAATTTTCCCAGCACCATTTATTGAAGACACTGTCGTTTTTCCACCGGATGTTTTTTCCTGCTTTATCAAAGATTAGTTGTCCAAAGAGCCGAGGGTCCATTTCTGGGTTCTCTATTCTGTTCCATTGGTCTATGTGTCTGTTTTTGTGCCAGTACCATGCTGTCTTTGTGATCACAGCTTTGTAGTACAGCTCGAAATCCGGCATTGTGTTGCCCCCAGCTTTGTTTTTCCTTTTCAACAGTTCCTTGGAGATTTGGGGCCTTTTCTGTTTCCATACAAATTTAAGGACTGTTTGTTCCAGTTCTTTGAAAAATGTCCTCGGTATTTTGATTGGGATAGCATTGAAAGTGTAGATTGCTCTGGGTAGCGTGGACATTTTAACTATGTTAATTCTTCTGATCTGACATGGAGGAATTTTAAATGCGTATTACAGACTAAAAGAAGGTATCTGGAAAGGTTACATCCTGGATGATTCCAAGTGTATGACATTCTGGAAAAGGTAAAACTATGGAAACAGTAAAAATTTCAGTGGTTGCCAGGGGTTTGAGTGCATGAAGGGATGAATGGGTGGAGCCCAGGGAAATTTTTAGGGCAGTGAAAATCTCTATGATGCTATAATGGTGGATACATGCCACTATATATTCGTCAAAACCCATAAACTGAGCAAACACCAGAGTGAAACTGAGCAAACTACAGGCTTTGGGTGATGATATATCAGTGTAGATTCATTCACTGTAACAAATGTACAACTCTAGTGAGGCATTTTATGGGGAGCAGGGAGTTGTTTTTGTGTGAGGGGGATAGGAGAACTCTATGCACATTATGCTCAGCTTTCTGTGAACATAAAACTGCCTACAAATATAGTTTATTAATTAAAATAAATACATTTTCTGTATTCCCAAAAGAGTTTTAAGATCTTATGACTAAAGTTTGCTGTTGAAAGAACTAAGCTTCCATAGCTCCAACTTTTATTTTTACAGTTGCTGCTGGAAGAATGGCTAAGCATGTTGGAGTGAACAGTTCCCACTGCCATCTTCCGCCCCCTAAACTAAACCTCATCTTATCCTTACCTCAGTCCTCCAGTCAGCATCAGGAATGGGAACAGGAAATGAAGTTTCTCAGAAAATTCACGCAGCTTTGAATAGATGGCAGACCACGCTGGAGTGAAATGCCCAAAGCAGGCGGAGAGGGTTCTCTTCCTCCAGTTATACAGATACTCTCTCCTTACACTCCTCCCCTAAACCTCCCTAAGCTTGAATGCAGACATTTCTGTAGCTGGGGAAGTGTTCAACATTCTTTGGTTATGGATTTGGGGCCCTATTTCCTCAGGGTTTCAGGAAGACATTTTGGCTTGGTTCAACTTCCAGTTTGTTCTGACTGTTGTCTCTCCTCCCCCACATCAAATAACTGAGCTCTTGGATTTGGCCACACATACATATTCCTGGTTCCAGGTGTACATCCGGAACTGAAAGGAGACATTTACTAAAATAATGTGAAGAGCTTTGATTTTCTGGAGTATGCTCTCTGGCTTTATTCCTGCATGTGGAGACTATGGCAGCCACTCTCACCTTTTCCCTTCAGGTGGACCCTAAAACTTCATAATTGGGGTGTTTCCATTAGGAAGATCATCACATTCTCTAACTCTTGGTCATTCATGGCTACCTGGTTTTCTTTTAAGTCTTATGGAAGTTGATGATTTCCATGAAGTCATCAGAATGCCTGGGAGAACCACAGCAATCTGTGTATATTCACTCCAGTTGTGGGAATTAGTAAAAATCTAGACTTCATTTTTAAGATGTCATCTGATGGTCCTTTACCCAGTTCTACTATTCTTAAATTCTAACTTCTAACTTCTAACATGTTATATAATTTTGGTTTTTGTTGTGTTTGTACCCTCACAATATAAGCTGTATGAAATACTTCTCAGCAATATAAAACAGTTATATATTGACATTTCAACAATATGGATGATTACTAAAATAAATTATGCTGAGTGAAACAGGCTAGATTAAAAAGATATTCTAGTGTATGATTTCATTCATATAAAATTGAGTGTATAAAATACAATCTATAGTATCAGAAAGCAGATTAGTAGTTACACAGGTACTCAGTTTATAAATATTCTGTTATTATGACCTGCTTCTCCATCGTACAGAGCTCTCTCGGTTTGAGTCCTGGCCTTGCAGTCTCTGGTCTTCAGGATTGCTGATGAATCTCACCTCATTTTCTTTATCTGTAAAATGAGGCCAGTAATACTAACCTGCATTTTATTAAAACACAAGAATTTTATTGCTACTAAGCCATGTTTTACTAAAACATCAAGAATGAATTGTGCCAGTACTGACTGTACACACAGTAATTGCTGCCTGACAGTTTCTCTTGGTAGTGCAAATTCCCTGTTTGCCTTTGGGAAAATCTGAGGTTCTTAAATGCATCGGTAGTCTTGTTTGTTTGTTTTGGTTTTTTTTCTCTTGGTTTTTCCCCCCTCTTCTTTGCACTTGGATATATATATATATACATATTTTTTAAAGATTTTATTTATTTATTTGACAGAGATAGAGACAGCCAGTGAGAGAGGGAACACAAGCAGGGGGAGTGGGAGCGGAAGAGGCAGGCTCATAGCGGAAGAGCCTGATGTGGGGCTCGATCCCACAACGCCGGGATCACGCCCTGAGCCGAAGGCAGACGCTCAACCGCTGTGCCACCCAGGCGCCCCTGCACTTGGATATATTAGTAAGCCTAAGAGGTCTTGGCTGGAGAGAGATACAAATCTCAGATACTGATGACTTTTACTGCCATTGCTCTAATTACACAAAGACCTCTGGAGTCTGTTAGGCATTTCGTTAATTGTATTAAATCTAAGACAAGGGGGAAGTCACATGGTTTCCTTGGAAATACCCAAGTTCAGAGATATAGGTCATGGATTTTCTGCAGCTTTCTTGTAGTGAATCAAATAGGTGTCCAAGTGATTGAAGTTCCTGTGTATAAGTTAGACCTTTTGCTTCTCTCTAACCATTTACTATAGCCTAACTAATACTTTTTGGCTATGGTCCAGATTGAATTGCTTTGTGGGTAAAATGGTTTTCTATATTTATTCTAATATCGAAGCAATTTCCGTGTCTCTGTCCTGTTCTGCCATTCATCCTCTGTCTCTCTTCTTCCTGTCTCTCTGTCTCTGTCTGTGTCTCTCTTGCATGCCTCCATGTGTTTCCCTTTTAACAAATGGCTTAAATTCATGATCTGCAGAAGACATTAAGAGTGCCTCTTATGATCTGCTGTTTTTATCATCCATTGTACTATGATCTGTGCACATTTTACTGTTAAGGAAAGATGATTGGAGTGAGAGGGTAGAGTCAGCTCCTTTTCCTGACAACCCAAGCTTTCTCTTAAATGTAGCCCATGAAGGGACAGAAGAGACCACCCTTCTCCTGGTTAGCAGACCTACTTTCCGCACCCTCGGTCTCATAACAATAAAGTTTTCTTTACACACAAGTATGCACACACTCACACTTAATATTTTCTCAAAATTCAACTAAACCTTCATTAGTGACCATCTGTTTATGAGTTCAGAAAGTGTTCCTTTACATAAGAAATAGGAAGATCGGTAGGAGAAGGAAGGGAAGAATGAAGGGGGGGTAAACAGAAGGGGGAATGAACCATGGGAGACTATGGAGTCTGGGAAACAAACTGAGGGCTTCAGAGGGGAGGGGAATGGGGGATTGGAATAGGCTGGTGATGGGTATTAAGGAGGGCACGTATTGCATGGTGCACTGGGTGTTATACGCAAAGAATGAATCATGGAACATTACATCAGAAACTAAGGATATACTGTTTGGTAACTAACATAACATAATAAAAATTATTATTAAAAAAAAGAAAGTGTTCTTTTGAAACAGAAGCATACTCAGCCACTTTATACTTACAAACACCCACTGATGGCAATGGTAGAAATTCTGAAAGATCCAAAGGGATTGGAAACTCATTAGTTGCCTATTGAATTCAAAAGACAGCAGACATTTGTGTCAGAAGTGCAAACTGAGGAGCTGTTTTTTTTTCCATGTGTCAGCACCAAATAGCATGCTTATAATAAGACTGGAAATAGTCACAGGGTATCATCCTTTTTTCCCCTGAATAATTGGATAAATGAACCAATGAATGGAGAGATATTCCTTTACATGCCTAGGAAGACTCCATATCAGTCCTCCCTTATTTACCTTATACATTCAATGCAATTTTAATCATAATCCCAGCAAATTATTTTGTGGATACTGACAAACTGATACTAAAGTTTATATGGAGAGGCAAGAAACTCAGAATATTAAATACAATACTGGAGGACTAGTGCTACTTGACTTCGACAGTCACTATAATGAGTGACAGTAATCAAGACATGTGGTATTGGTGAAAGAATAGACAGCCAATGGAAAAGAATAGAGGGCCCAGAAAGAGGCCCATATAAATATTCTCAACTGATCTTTGAAAATGGAGCAAAGGCAACACAATGGAGTAAAGATATTCTGAAATGAATGTGCTGGAGCAACTGAACATCCAAATTCAAAGAAAGAATCTAGACACAGACTTCACACGCGTCATAAAAATTAACAAAATGGATCATAGGGGCACCTGGGTGGCTCAGTCAGTTAAGTGTCTGACTCTTGGTTTTGGATCCAGCCATGATCTTATGGGTCATGAGATCAGGCCCTGCGGCAGGCTTGGTGCACAGTAGGGAATTTTCTTGAAGATTCCCTCTGCCCCTCCCCGTTCCTCTCAAATAAATAAATATATCTTTACAAAACGAATCACAGATCTAAATGTAAAATGCAAAACTATAAAATGCCTAGAAAATAACATGGAAAACCTAGATGATTTGGGGATATGAATGAATTTTTAGATACAAAATTACAAAGTCCATGAAAGAACTAATTGATAATGTCAACTTCATTAAGATAAAAAAAAACTTGTAATGTGAAAGGCAATTTCAAAAAAAATGAGAAGAAAAGGCACAGAGTGGGAGAAAATATTTCCAAAAATTTGTTGATAAAGGACTATTAACAAAATATACAAAGAATTCTTAAAACTCAACAATAAGAAAACAGCAACCTGATTAAAGAATGGGCCTGAATAGATATCTCACCATAGAACATATACAGATGGTAAGTAATCACATAAATGGCGCTCCAGACCATATATTATTAGGGATTTGCAAGTTAAAGCAACAGGGAGACACCAATATAAACCTATTAGAATGCCCAACACTGACAACGCCAAACACTTGTGAGGATGTGGAGCAACAGGAATGCTCATTCCTTATTATACCTAAAAGGTACAACCACTTTAGAAGACAGTTTGATGGTGTCTTATAAACTAAACATGCTCTTACCATACTATCCCCAATCATGTTCCTTGATACTTATCCAAAGGAGTTGAAAACTCATGTTCATACAAAAGCTATCACATGGATGTTTATGCCTATTTTTGTGATAACTCTCAAGACTTGGAAGCAACCAAGATGTCCTTCAGCAAGTGAGTAAACTATGGTCCATCTACACAATGTAATATTTTTCAGCGCTAAAAAAAAATGAGCTATCAGGCAATGAAAAGAAAGATACAGACAAAATTTCAGTTGGTGAGACATTCTGAAAAGACTACATACTGTATGTTTCCAACTATATGACTTTTTAAAAAAGGAAATTTAAAAAGTCTATAGAAATAGTAAAATCACCAGTGGTTTCCAGGAATTAGGGGGAAAAGGATGGATAAATAGATGAATACACAATTTTTGGGCGACAAAACTATTCCGTAGAACACCATACTGGTAAATACACGTCATTATATATTTGTCAAAATCCACAAAATGTACAATACCAAGAGTGAAACCCAATATAAACTACAGACTTGTAATGTAAATTGCCACCTGTGGATGTGTCAGTATAGGTCATCTATCATAACAAATGAATCACTCAGTTTTGCTGAGTTTAAGTTTGCTCTGAAAAAAAAAAAAGAAGAGGTCTTTTTTTTTCTTAAAGCAATACATGGCACTTGACATTCTTTCCCTGCCTCCTGAATTCCTCAATTGCAACAATTTGTCTCAAACTATTCCTCTGATTTTTTTCACTTCTTATAAAAATGAACAGTCTATAAAAGAAAACATTTTGTAAGGCCTGCAGTTGTTTTATCTAGCTTTTGACAAAAGTTGGTACTTTTTCAGTGAGCTATTGAGTAAGGTGGCAGAGAAGAAAGATCCTGAGTTCACACCATATCATGGACACATTAAGATAACAGCTACATTTATACGACTAACTCTGAAAATGGCATAACAGACCTTCCACGGTCAATTGTAGAGAGGAGGCCACACTGGAAAGGGTAGGAAGGGCAGAGACCTGGTTGAGAACAAAACCCCTGATGAAACTAACCACAAATGCGAGGGACACTACAAGCATGGAGGAACAAGACGATCAGATCCCACAGATCCCCAGCAGGATTTAACTCTGAGAGCTTTTAAAAGCAGACGGCTTAACTCTAGGTGCTTTAAAAATCAGCAAACTTAATTCAGGGAGAGTTTCAGGGAAATAGGAAACTGAACCCCTGCCCTTAGAGAGTAACCCAACCCAAGACACAGCACAGAAGCAGCAGTTTGAAAAGGGCCTATATGTGAAGGAGACTAATTTACTCATCTCACAATCTGTGCTGAAGGATCTTCAGATTTCTCCAGGAAAAAAGGCTGGCAGGTACAAATTTTCTTCTCCTCTTCCAGCCCAGAGAGCCAAATATTTGTGGGAATCAGCTCTAAAACTGTCTGCCTATTTTCTTAGCACCATAGGCCCTGCTCCTACATTCCCTTATGGACCCACTCCATCCAACTGCCTGCTTTTGCAGTCATCCCTCCAAAGCAGCTCCTACCCCACCACACCTTGCAACCAGGCTGGCAAGGACCAGAACCACTACAAAGTGATACAGGGAGAGATGAGATATAACCCCACACACAAGTGCACCTCCCGTGCCAGTAACTGAGCATTTTGGCTGGCCATGCAGGGAGAAAGCCCTACCATTCAGTGTGTTATTGACTGTGACAGAGAAACCAAGTGCAGACAGGTAGACCTGACAGCTGACCCCACCTTCCTGCAAGTGTGTGGGGGTCTGAAACAGGTCCCTCAATAGTCCAGCAACCAAACCCTACTCAGAGCAAAATGAGCTAGTGCCCACTAGCAAAATGGGTAATTGCAGCCAGCAGGGCTGCAAACACAGTTTATCCACAACAGTCTGAGTGCATGCAGCCAACATCGGAATCATCCCAGGAGGGCCTGCTTCTGGCGACCAGGGAGCATTTGTGCAGACTTCTACACAAGGCCACAATTTTAAAGACCAGGAGACAGAGGTGACCTATAAAATATGTAAAAACAAAAACAAAGTTAGACAAAATGAAGAAACAGGAATGTGCCCTAAATAAAAGAACAGGATAAAACCTCAGCAAAAGAGATAAATGAAACAGAAATAGGCAATATGCTTGGATAAAGAATTTAAAGCAATGGTCATGAAGATGTTCACTGGACTTAAGAGAAGAGTGGATGAACTCAATGAGGGCTTCAACAAAGAGGGAGAAAAAATTTTTTTTTTTAAAAAAGAGGAAGAAGAATAGAAAAGAAGAGAACCAGCAGATTAGAGGATGCAGCAGAATGGATCATTAATCTGGAAGACAGGGTGATGGAAAGCAACGAAGATGAACAGCAAAAAGCAGGGGAAAGAATAATCCAAAATGAGAGTAGGGTAAAGGTACTCTGCAACATCACCAAGTATAATAACATCCACATTACAGAGATCCCAGAAAAAAGGAGAAAAGAGAAAAGGGAGCAGAAAATTTATTTGAAATAAATAATAGGTGAAAACTTCCCTAGTGTGGGGAAGAAAACAGACATCCAGATCCAGGAGGCTGAGAATTCAGCAAAGTTAACAATTCAAGGCAGTCCACAACAAGACACCTAGTAATTAAAATGGCAGATAGGGATGATAAAGAGAATATTTTATAAGTGGCAAGAGAAAGGAAAACAGTCACATGCAAGGGATACCCCATAAAGTTATCAGCTGGTTTTTTCAACTTTTCAGCTTTGCAGGACAAAAAGGCATAATGTATTCAAAGTGCTGAAAAGGAAAAATTAAACAAAAGACATCCTGTAATTGAGAATACTCTACCCAGCAAAGTTATAATTCAGAATAGAAGAGATAAAGATTTGTCTGGACAAATAAAAGTTAAAGGAATTTATCACCCCTAAAACAGCCTCACAAGAAATATCAAAGGGAATACTTTGAGTGGAAAGAAAGAAGTAAGAAAATTATGAAAAGAGAAATAATTCAGAGGTAAAAGCAAACATATAATAAAGGTACTAAAGCAGTGATTTATAAACCAGTACAGAGGTTAAAACACAAAAGCAGTAAAATCAATAGTATCTACAAAATATGAGGCAAAGCATATGGGAAATAAAAGGATGGAAGATATGATATCATGTACACAAAATGTGGAAGGGGGAGTAGAAACAGTGCTTTCTCAATATGTCCAAACTCAAGCAACTATCAACTTAATATAGACTGCTATACACATAAGATGAACCAAATGATAACTACAAATAAAAAATCTATAGTAGATACACAAAAAATGAGAAAGGAATCCAAGTCATAACACTAAAGAAAGTCTTCAAACTACAAGGGAAAAGAGCAAGAGAAGAAAAAAGGAAAAGAGAACTACAAAAGCAACCAGGAAACAAGTAACAAATGGCCATAAGTATATACCTATCAATAATTACTTTATACATAAAAGGGCTAAATGCTCCAACCAAAACATATAGAGTAAGAATGGATAAAATAACAAAACCCTCAACAAGAGACTTACTCCAGACCTTAACATACCTGAGGATTGAAAGTGAAAGGATGGACAAACATGATCCACTCAACTGGTAATTGGGTGTGGGGAGACAGAATAGTAATATTTGTATCAGACAAATAGACTTTAAAACAAAAGCTATGGAAAGAGACAAAGAAAGGTACTACATCATGACAAAGGGATCAATCCAACAAGAAGATATAACAATTGCATATATCTATGCACCCAATGTGGGAACACCTATTCATAAAACAATTATTAACATACCTAAAAGGGAGAAATTGATAGTAATATAAAAATGGTAGGGTTCATTCACACCCCACTTATGTCAAAAGATAGGTCATTGAGCTAAAAACCAACAAGGAAACAGTGGCTTTGGATGGCACATTAGATCAAATGGACCTGACAGATATATACAGAACATTCCATCCCCAAGTAGGAGAATACGCATTCTTGTCAATTGCATATGGAACATTCTCTAGGTATATGTTAGGACACAAAACAAATCTCAATAAATTTAATATTGAAATACATCAAGCATCTTTTCTGACCCAATTGTATGAAACCAAAATCAATTACAAGATAAATTCTGGGAAGAACACAACTCAGTGGAGGTTAAATAACATGGTATTGAATAGAAAGTGGGTCAATTGAGAAATCAAAGAAGGAATTTTAAAAACCACAAGGAGATAAATGAAAATGAAAAGCACAACAGTCCAAAATCTTTGAGACATAATGAAAGCAGTTCTAAAACGGAAGTTTAGAGTGAGACAGGTCTACCTCAAGAAACAAGAACATTCTCAAATAAAAAAACCTCAGCTCAAACCTGAAAGAGCTAGAGTAAGAAGAATGAACAAAGCCCAAAGCTATTAGAGGGAATCAAATAATAAATTTTAGACCAGAAATACATGAGATAGAAACAAAAGAGAGAAAAGATCAATGGAAAGTAGAGCTGGGTCTTTGAAATGATCATTTTCAAACAAAATTGATAAAACTTTAGCCAGACTCAACAAACAAAATTGAGAAACCTTTAGCCATGCTTATCAAGAAAAAGAGAGGACTCAACTAAATAAAATCAGAAATGAAGGAGGAAAATGATAAGCTGACACCACAGAAATAAAAAAGATTAAATGAGACCATTAGAAAAATCTAGAAGAAATAGATAAACTCCTAGAAACATACAATCTTCCAAAACTGAATCAGGAAGAGATAGAAAATTTGAACAGACCAATTACTAGGAATGAAATTGAATCAGTAATCAAAATACACCCCAAAACAAAAATCCAGGGCCAGGTGTTTTCACAGGTGAATTCTATTAAACATTTAAAAAAGAGTTAATATCTATTCTTCTCAAACTATTCCAAAAAATAGAAAAGGAAACAAAACTTCCAGATTTGTTCTAGAAGACCAGCAAATATTTTATAAAAGAAGAAAACTACATGCCTTTATCTTTGATAAACATAGACGCAAAATTCCTCAACCAAATGTTAGCAAACCACATTCAACAATACATTTTAAAAGATCATTCACCACTACCAAGTAGGATTTATTCCAGGGATGCAAGTGTGATTTAATATTTGTAAATCAATCAGTGTAATGTATAACAAGAGAAAGGATAAAAATCATATGCTCACCTCAACAGATGCAGAAAAGCATTTGGAGGAATAAAAATTCCATTGGTGGTAAAAATTCTGAACAAAGCCGGGTTAGAGGGAGCACACCTAACACAGGTCTAGAGGGAGGATACCTCACATATGAAAACCCAAGAGCTAAGATCATACTCAATGATGAAAAATGGAACGTTTCCTCTAAGATCAGGAATAAGATAAGAATGATGTCCGCTCTCACCACTTTTAATGAAGTTAGTCCTGAAAGTCTTTGTTGCAGCAATCCTACAAGTAAGGAAAATAAAGGCACCCAAATTGGCAGGGAAGAAGTAAAATGTTGACTACCTGCAAATGACAAGATATTATATATAGAAAACCCTAGAGGTTCCACAAATTCAGTAAAGTTACTGGATACAAAAATTAATATACAGAAATTGACTGCACTTCTATATACTAATGGTGAAACAGCAGAGAGATAAACTAAGAAAAAATCCTTTTTACAATCTTATCAAAAAGAATAAAATACCTAGCAATAAACTTAACCAAATAGAAGAAAGACCTACTCTCTGAAAACTATAAACATTGATGAAAGAAACTGAAGGCAACAAAAACAAATGAAAAGATATTCCACCCTCCTAGATTGGAAGAATTAATATTGTCAAAATGCAATACTACCCAAAGCAATCTACAGGTTCAATGCTATCTCTACCAAAATTCCAACAGCATTTTTCACAGAACTAGAACAAAAATCCAAAAATTTGTATGGAACCACTAGGCAAAGCTCCCTTGAGAAAGAAGAACAAAGCTGGAGCTATCACAATCCAAGATTTCAAGATATACTACAAAGCGTTAGTAGTCAAAACAGTATGGTACTAGCACAAGCATAGACACGTACATCAATGAAACAGGATAGAGAGCCCAGAAATAAGCCCGTGTTTATATGACCAAATGATCTATGACAAAGGAGGAATGAATATACAATGGGGAAAAGATAGACTCTTCAACAAACGGTGCTGAGAAAACTGGATATATGCAAAAGAATGAAAGTGGACCACTTTCTTACAGCGTATACAGCAAGAAATTCAAAATGGATTAATGACCTAAATGTGAGACCTGAAACCATAAAACTCCTAGAAGAAAATATAGGCAGTCATTTCTTTGACATTGGCCTTGGCAATTTTTTTCTAGATATGTCTCCTTCAGGGAAGGGAAACAAAAGCAAAAACAAGGTATTGGGGCTATATCAAAATAAAAAGTTTTTGCATAGGAAAGGAAATCGTCAAGAAAACAATAAGGCAACCTAGAGAATGGGAGAAGATATTTGCAAATGACATATCTGATAAGGAGCTAATAGCCAAAGTACATAAAGAGTTTATACAATTCACCACCAAAAACAGTAAATAATCTGATTTAGAAATGGGCAGAGAACCTGAATTGACATTTTCCCAAAGAAGACAAGCAGATGGCCAACAAACACAGGAAAAGATGGTCAACATCACTTATCATCTGGAAAATGCAAATCACTTCACACTGGTTAGAAAGGTTCAAATAAAAAAGACAAGAAATAACAAGTGGTGAGGATGTGGAGAAAAAGGAGCACTCCTGCATTGTTGATGAGATGTAAATTGGCAGAGCCATGGTGAAAAACAATGTGGAGCTTCCTCCAAAAAATTAAAAATAAAATTACCATATAACAATAATTCTACCCAATAATTTCACTACTGTGTATTTACCTGAAGAAAATAAAAACACTAATTCAAAAAGCTATGTGCCAGGATGCCTGGGTGGCTCAGTGGTTAAGCATCTGCCTTCGGCCCAGGTCATGATCCCAGGGTCGTGGGATCAAGCTCCCGCATCTGGCTCCCCCTTCTCCCTCTGCTGTTCCCCTGCCTGTGTTCCCTCTCTCGTTGGCTGTCTTTCTCTCTGTCAAATAAATAAATAAATAATCTTAAAAAAAAAAAAAAAAAAAAGCTATGTGCACCCCTATGTTTATTGCAGCAGTATTTACCATAGCCAAGATATGGAAGCAACCCATGTCCATCAATAGAAAACTGGAGAAAAAAGATGTGGTATGTACACCATACATACCACAAACATGGTACCAGTGTACATATACATACACACATACACACACATATACATACAATGGAATATTATGCAGCCACTAAAAGGATGAGATTGTGTCATTTGCAACAACGCAGTTGCACTTAGAGGGTATTATGCTAAGTGAAATAAGTCAAACAGAGAGAGAAAAAAAGTATATGACCTTATTTATATGTGGAGTCTAAAAGAAAAAACAAAGGAACAAACAAATAAACAAAATAGACTCTTAAATATAGAAGAAAATGATAATTCCCAGAGGCGAGGAGAGGGGTGATGGGTGAAATGGATAAAGGCGGTTAAAAAGTACAAACTTCCAGTTAAAAAGTAAGTTAGGGTCATGGAGATGAAAAGTATAACATAGGAAATGTAGCCAATTAAAAAAAATAGTAATTTTTTTTTGAATTTTGAGTATCATGCAATGTTCCACTATTTTCATATACAACATGGTGATTCAATTTCTCTATAGGTTATACTATGCTCCACCAAAGTGAACCATTTGTCACTATATGTTGCTATTACACTATTATTGACTATATACCTTTTTCTGTGCCTTTTATTCCTGTGATTTATTCATTCCATACCTGGAAGTCCATATCCCCCTCTCCCATCCACCCATTTTTCTTATTACCCTGGCTCCCATACATCTGGAAATCATGTTTATTCTCTGCATTAATAGATGTGATTCTACTTTTTATTTGTTTATACATAAGCATTTATATATTTATATATGTTTATATATATCACCTCTATCTAGAAATACATATACATACCTATTATCTATCTATCTATCTATCATCTATCTATCTATCATCTATCTATCTATCATCATCTATCTATCATCTATCATCTATCATCATCTATCATCTATCATCTATCTATATCTATCTATCATCTATCATCTATCATCATCTATCTTCTATCTATTATCTATCATCTATCTATCATCTATCTATCTATCTATCATCATCTATGTATCATCTATCATCTATCTATCTATCATCTATCTATCTATCTATCTATCTATCTATCTATTATCTATCTATCTATCTATCTATCATCTATCATCATCTATCTATCATCTATCATCTATCTATCTATCTATCTATCTATCATCTATCTATCATCTATCTATTTATCTAACATCTATCTATCATTACCTATCTACCTACCTAACTACCTGTCAACCACATCATCCTTATCCATTCCTCTGTCTATGGACCCTTAGGTTTCTTCCATATCTTGGCTATGGTAAATACTGCCGCAATAAACATAGGGGTGCACGTAGCTTTTTGATTTAGTGGCTTTTTTTTCTTTAGGTACATACACAGTAGTGAAATTATTGGATCACACAGTAATTCTACTTTTAAAGTTTTTTTGGAGAAACTCCATAATGTTTTCATAGTGGCTGCACCAATTTACATTCCCTCTAAGTGTGTATGAGGATTTATTTTTCTCCACATCCTCACCAACACTTGTTATTTCTTGTCTTTTTGATTCAAGCCATTCTGACTGGTGTAAGGTGATATGATGTTGTGGTTTTGATTTGTATTTCCCTGCTGGTGAGTGATGTTGAGCATCTTTTCATGTGTCTGTTGGACCATCTGGATGTCTTCTTTGGAAAAAACATCTATCCAGGTTCTTAGTCAATAATATTTTAATAACATTGTTTGCTGACATATGATGACTACACTTACAGTGTGACCACTGAGTAATGCACAGAATTCTTGAATTAATACACCTGAAATGTACACCTGAAAGTAATATTACATATGTTAATTAGACTTCAATAAAAAAAAAAGACCAGCTACCATTAAAGTACATACATACATACACATGTACCTACACACATGTGTGTACATACAGACATATGCACATTTATAAAGAAGTGAAAGGAAAAAGTTGGCATCTTTCTGACCATCAGTGTCCTTTTAAAGTTATCTGTGGATATTATATGGAGAAAGAAAATTCATTTTTATTGTTAAATACTAAACCTATTGCAACATATCTGTGATAAATATGGAAAGGGGATATGACACAATTATTTATTTTAAAAATAAAAGACTATTATCCAAGATCTACAAAAAACTTCTCAAACTCAATACACGTGAAACAAATAGTCAAATTAAAAAATGGGCAGAAGATATGAACAGACACTTTTCCAATGAAGACATACAAATGGCTAACAGACACATGGAAAAATGTTCAAAATCATTAGCCATCAGGGAAATTCAAATCAAAACCACACTAAGATACCACCTTACGCCAGTTAGAATGGCAAAAATAGACAAGGCAGGAAACAACAAATGTTGGAGAGGATGTGGAGAAAGGGGATCCCTCCTACACTGTTGGCGGGAATGATTGTTTTCTACATAACAACCCCCCCTAATAAGACTGTTGCAAGTCTGGGGCACACGCAGCAACTAAAACTCACAGAGTTCCTGCCCTCAGGGAGCTTGCAACCTGTGGAGGGGACACTGACACAAAACAAAGAAATATAAATTATCTTCTTTATTCTTTGTTTAATGCTTTATTCTTTAGAATACATTCTCTGTGTGGTGGGGATTTTGGAGGACTTCTTAAAGTGGCATTTGTTAAATAAACATGTGTGGGTTACACAGGCTATGTGTTTGCCATGTCTCCCTAAGCAGGATTCCTCTTAGAATCACTTCCTGGAAGCTTCCACTCTGTCCCACTTTCCCCGAAACACACGCGTGCACACACACAACGTTCACACTCCTCTGACATACTCTGCATCCAACCCCCCATCTCACCACTACCTAGGAGCACTGGGCATAGATAGATAGATGATAAATAGGTAGATAGATGATAGATAGATGATAAATAGATAGATGACAGATGATAGATAGATGATAGATAGATAGATGATAGATAGATGATAGATAGATAGATAGATAGATAGATAGAAGATAGATAATAGATGATAGATACAGATGATAGATAGATCACCACTTAATACTTAAAATTGCACAACCTCTCCCATATCTGTTTTGCAATTTGAAGTCCAATTGAACAGTTTAAGTCATAGGTGAATCCTTCCCTGAAGATCAACCCATATGAATGCTCAGTAAATATGTATAAAATGTATAAGTAAATTAATTATAAGTGCTTATAGCTCAGTCAATCACCAAAATTTATCTAGGGCTTTACCATATATTAACAAACATTTTCAGTAAAGAGACAGATAGTGATTATGCTAGGATTAGCAAGCTATGTATCTCCAATGGAATTAGTCAACTCTGCAATAGTACTATGAAAGCACCCATATACAATATATAAATTAATGGGTAAATTGTATGCCAGCAAAACATATATTTATTTTCTTCAAGTTTTTTTGGACCAGGTTTGGCACCTAATTTGGTAGGTCACTTGTATGCCTTGTCTTGTATAGCCTTCTAATGTCCTTAGAGGTAGATGTTATTTCTTTCCTGCATCTAAAGAAACAGAGATGGATGGGGGGGCTGAATAATTAGTTCCAGGTGGTATAGTGAGGTCCGCCTACTCCAGAACCTATATTCTAAGCAACAGTATTTTACAAAATTAGATCCTCCCCTGTCCGCCCCCCCTCCCCAAATATCTAGAAATAAGAAGATGCTTGTCAACTGGCAACTGGCAAAGGCTGAGAAATCAAAGATGACCAGGAAAATGTTTTTCTGGAGTACAGGTGAACAGTTAACATCAACAAGAAAGAAAGTTTAAGATGAGGAATAAAGCATTTTGTTTCTTTGCTATTTGGCAATGTGGAACATTCAAGTAACTTGGAAGAAAACAATTCCAATACAATGTAAATTCAAAGATGGTGTTGGACCCTTTCTTGGCACAATGTTCTGAGCTGTCTGTACTTTGGGGATCGGAAGTCAGACAGGTGAATGGGTGCTCATAAAAAGGTAATAGTCAGCATTGATTGAGTGCCTTCTATGCAAAATGAACTGGACAAGGACTGCACACTTAGGCTTACCTGATTCTCAGAATTACCCTTCAGTCTCCATCAGTGATAATCCTTTATTAGCAAATAAAGGAAACTATGTTAGATTTCCGCCTGTGCTTTCCTGGTTGTAGCACGTTAATCTTGATCTTTTGGAGAAAGTAACTCAATTTGACATTAGAAGGATTTCTACTGTTTTTCTTTTTTTTTTTTTGTTTCACAATTTAAAAAAATCTTTTAATTATTTTCTGCCTTTATCTCCCTATTCTTTTCCACCTTTATTTCAGTGCTGCCAAGCCGATGTATATGGGTGGGTCATATGCTTGAGGGGTGATTGCCAACATGTGTCTTGGGGGTTTAGAGATAAAGGAAGTTTCCAAAGGAATTTTTATATGTTAAGGTAGACTTGCGGGATCCTGGAAGGGGGCGTTTGGGCCCGGGAAGGGGGTTGCCTTTGGCCCTTAGCAAAGTGTCAACTTCGAGACACTTGAGTTCCTAGAGGAATGTCAGTCTGCCTGTTTCAAGGACTTGTCCATGGGCCTTAAGTAGTAAGGAAATTTAATGATTTTTCTTTTGCCTTTGTTTCCCACATCATACACCACACTAACTCAAGAAAAAGGAGATATTTAGGATATTGGAACTGGAATTTACTTGCTCTCTGGTGCAACCTCTTCTCTCTAAGGTTGAAAAGGAACATAATATCTATGCGCTTAGATGGAGAGTGGGAACTAACTAATCAGTGAAGGGAGATGCATCTGCCTTACCAGACCAAGAAGGTCTGGCCATGGTTTTCCTCTTGGAAATGCTGAAAACTGTATAGCAATATTTCTACAGCAGCAGGAATATCTCAAAGACTAGTAATACTAATGAATTGATAAGAATGATATTTAATTCTATCATGAGCTTGTGTCAAGATTTAAATTCCAGACTGTGAAAGGTGAGAATATTATGCATTTAACGGAACAATAAAAGGACCTTCTTCTCAATAGGTGGGTCTCATAAGTCTTCATCATGAAGTCCAAAAGAAATGAAACTCAAAAAGATACTATACTATTTGCCATAAAAAATTCCTGCAATCTCCCTCCCTGGGTCCTGTACCCCACCTAACAGGTAAGATTCCGCCTTTCTTACGTTTTCCTGAAGCACTTAAGACTCTAATGCAGAGATAAGGAACCAAGCCCAAGTGTTGAGCAATGACAACAGGAAATAATAGAGTTGCACAGACTTTCATTGCTAGAAGAATGTTATCCCCAATATTTACTATGGTTCAGTAGTCAGAGAATTGAAAATGTGGGCTTCAGTCAATATTTTCCAAGTGTAAAATTGAATTAGATTGTCAAACCATGCAAATTTTCTGTCCAAATTTTTAAATTTATAATATAATCAAGACATGTAAAATCCTTCAAATGTTTTACAAAGCCTTGTGACTTTTAGTTGTGTGAGCTCAGAGGATGATGATTCATTAGAATGAGTGGGCAGAGGTGCAGACATTAGGGGGGAAATGTACAAGTCTGGGAAGGAGTAAAATGTAAAATGTACAAACCAGGCAAGCCCTATAGACCAATATAGCTGGTGGAGAAACTTCCTGGAGATTATTATAGGAATGCAGGTTGGAAAAGAAGCTGTGTGGAGAAGCTGAAGAGTTCTGAATGTTAAGTACAAATACCACGTGTTTGTGGAGAGCATTTCCTGGAGTTGCAAGCTTTCCTTCCCTGTAGCGAACTCTCTTGTTTCTACATATTTTAGTGTTCTGTCAAGAATATATATCCATTCTGTCTAATCAAAATAGCCAACACTGATCAAGCATTTTGTAGTATCAGGCATTACTTAATTAATAAATGGTCCAATTAAACTTTGAACCTACACAGTGTGATGATTGAGCCCTCCCTCTGTCCTCTGACATGAAAGATACTTTTGCTGAAAAATTTAGATTTTTGAAAATTCACCCAATGAGCTACCCAGAAGGTTCTGTAGATTTCACTATTTTATATTGTAAATTAAGCTCTAGTTGCACTCATCTTTGAAAGTGTAAGGCCAACTAATAATGTCTCCCACTAAGCTTAAAATGTTGTTTCCCAGTTCCTTGGCTGTTCTTATATGCAAATATGCTGCAGAACCAGTTTTTATTATATTTGCAGCAGCTACATGATAAGAAATACATAAACCTCATTTACTGTTTCATGGATGCTGGCTTTTGTAGAACCTGGTTGTGTAGTAACAACTAATATATGGGCTGCTCATGTTGGTGCTTACCCTTTTAAGCTGTCCTGCATATATAATATTATATATGAAAAGGTAATTCTGCAATTAAAAAAAACAGTTCTATCATGTCTGTCTGCAAGTGCAAGTATCCCATTCTTCCTCCTTCATCCATTTCACTCTGCAGTGGAGGTCATTAACTTGCATAATATGGAGGAACCAAGAGTGCCGCTTCCTCGCTTCTTCGCTTCTTCATTGTAGTACCAAACACGGCAGCCCCCAGCTGTTGTGAAACAGCACTAAGCTTCACAACAGGAAGTACAATCCACAACCAGTAAATAAAGCCCTTCCTTCCCTTTTAGCAGGCCCCAGGACTTCCCCCCCCCCCAGGACTAAGGAGGTGGGGGGAAATCCTTTTACAGATGTTTACTTTGGAGTATAAACTTTCCTCTGATTTTAACTCTTTTATGAGATCAAAGAAACTAGGTTTCCATGCTTTACTTCTCATTTTATGTTAAAAGTAAGCATAGGAAAAAGGAATTTTTTTCAGAAAAACTTAAAACTACAGTCAAGAGGCCCATTTCACCATACATGTCTTACTTTTCAAAATATTTTGAGTTGAAATTTATCAACATCACTTTCTCCTTGAGAATTTCCATTTCAATTTACCCGTGACATTTGCAGCAACATGGACGGGACTGGAGGAGATAATGCTAAGTGAAATAAGGCAAGCAGAGAAAGACAATTATATGGTTTCACTCAATAATGGAACATAAGAAATAGGAAGGTCAGTAGGAGAAGAAAGGGAAGAAGAATGGGAGGGTAAACAGAAGGGGGAATGAAGCATGAGAGACTATGGAGTCTGGGAAACAAACCGAGGGCTTCAGAGGGGAGGGGGGTGGGGGATTGGGATAGGCCGGTGATGGGTATTAAGGAGAGCATGTGTTGCATGGTGCACTGGGTGTTATACACAAATAATGAAGCATGGAACATTACATCAAAAATTAAGAAATACTGTATGGTGACTAACATAACACAATAAAAAATTATTATAAAAAAAAGGGGAAAGAGATCCTTCTAGGCCTGATTAAATCAGTTGGGCATCCTGTGAAAGAAGGATTAGGCCTTCTTTCTCTGAGTCACAGAGATACTTTCTTGCTGCCCTTGAATTAGCAAACCATCATGAACTCTACAGCTTCAAGGAAATGAAGTCTACCAACAACTACATAAATTTGGAAGAAAACACTGAAACTTGTAAGAATGCATCCCAAGTTAACACTTTAATTGTAGCTTGTAAAACTTTAAACAAAACCCTACTAAAAGTCTCAGACTTCTAATGGAAAGTAGTATGAGATTATAAATGTGTTGTTTTGTGCTACTCAGTTTGTTGTGATTTCTTATATAGCAATGAAAAAATACTAAAACAAACAAACAAAAAAAATGTCCAGACTTTTTGATTAACACACATACAACCATCAATAAATGCTTTAAGAAAACAAATATATAGAGACATAGATGCCTTATGTATTTGTAAATCATATATATAAAGTAATATACTAAGAGATTATTCCAAAACAAAACATTAGATACATACAAACTGAAAATTACAGAAGATAACTATTGTCTTTAGCCATGTTCCTCATACATCACTGGTAATTCTCTTCAATAACATGTACTGAAAATTTAGCTGTCTCCTCCCAACTGGACTAAAATATGTCCAAAATAAATAAATAAGCAAGCTTTTGAGAACCTGATGTGGCACTTTTAGGGACTGATCCACTAATATATAGTCAGTCTTTTCAGAGGACCTCCAAAGTATGTTTGCTTTAAGACTCTAAATATTAAAGGTCACCCTCAAATTTGTATTAAATCTGGGTGTCTCTCATCTGTTAGTCAGTCAACAAGGGTTATTGATTACTTACAGGCTGCATAGCTCTGTTTTCAGAAAGGAAAGCATGTTGGTCCAGAAAGAATATATTTTTGCAAAATACATTTTCAAATTTCTTATTCTATTCTGTTCCCTTTCATAATATGCCAAGTTCAGGTTTTTAATGTGTCTGCGTGTGTATGTGTTTACTTTAATCTCTAGATTTTTACTTTCATTGTCATTAGGTTTATATTCCTTACCAATTCATTCTGATACATTTCATTCTGTGTCTAAATTCTCCTGAAAATAACTTTTTCTATACCAAAGGGCAGCAACCTTTTTTCTATAATGAGCCAGACAGTAAATATTTTCACCTTTGAGGCTATTTGGTCTCTATTGCGGCTATTCAACTTTGCCATTACAGTAGTAGAGCAGGCATAAACAAGTTGTAAGTGAGTTGAGTCTGGTGCTGTGTCAATAAAAGTTTATTTATAGACACTAAACTTTCAACTTCATATGATTTTCACATGCCATGAAATAATATTCTTTTGAGTTTCTTCAGTTATTGGAAAAGTATGAAAAGTATTCTTAACTATGAGGCCATGGGAAAACATCTTGCCTGGCCATATGTGGCCATATGTTGTAGTTGCCAACTCCAAGTTGACAAATATTATCACAGTTAATGAATTAATCACTATAAAATATTCTTCTTTTTCAAATAAACAAATTTTAAGTACAAAAAAGGATCAGATTCATAAATCATGTCAAATCTAAAAGAGTATACTGTTTAACTTTTTGATAATGGAACTGGTTCTGTGTGTGCATTTAATTTTCAGAGCAATTCAGTAAACTGCAATGCATCTGTGGTTCTTACAATAAAAGACTTAAGAAGTAGTTTGAAATTATCATGAAGTCCTTTACACTATTTGACATATACATACCATTATGTATAAAAAATGGACCATGTCAATTGATAGCTATCAGTTAAGATAAACAGAAGGGCTACCATATCTAGATGTCTGTCAACTTATGATAACCATGAGTAACTCAAATGTCCAGTTTTTCCATGTCTCTTGCATGACTTTGAACATAATATAGTTTAGACTTGGTTAAAAATGACTCTGCATCCATGTTAGTATAAAGTTATAAAACAGCAAGCCTAACTTTTAAAGACATAAAAGACAGGCTTACCCTACTCCATATTCTTAGAAAAAGAATCTCAACCATTAGGAAACATGACAAGTAGTAATACTACTTCTTAGAATTCTTAGGCACCAAATTATTTGCCTTCTCAAATGTATCAAAGAAAAAGAAAATAAATAAATAAAAATGTGATTGTTTTTCTAGAATTAGATAGACAAATGTCCTCATGATTTTGTTTTGTCTTGATATACTTACTATCAGGTATTTATTTGACCACCATTTTTATCGTATTATATCCATTATGGTATAATGGGACAATGGTATGTAATCCATCATACCATCAATAACATTAATGTAATAGGTTGAAAAAGAAGTATTCACCTCAGAGTTCTGGCAAGAATTCATTTTAAAGTAAATATAATATCTCTGGAAATATTAACCATGAGTAATGCTCTACTTAAAGCTCAATGGTAGGGAAAGGGGTAAAACTGAGAAGTACGTGTTCTAAATACAAATGATAAGACTAACAAATGGAAAAAGAAATAAAGTGAAGGCAAAGTTTAACTCTCAGACTGTCCTGGCAAATTCAGAATGAAGAGAAGGACTCTGGCCCATCTAACCAAAACTCCTTGGTTTAACTCAGTAAGTCTAAATAAGAAAGCTATTAGTATAGGCATTTACTGAATTTTCAAATGCAGTTTTCTATTTTATTCTTTAATATAATAAAGCAATCTCCTTAATTATAAAGCTTTATATTATATATACATATTTGGAAAACATAAGTGGAAGTGCAAAGAAAATTATGCAAATAATTAAATGAAACTCTCTACCCAGAGAAAATAAATGTCTTCTGTTATTAATGAAAGATGATGGTAGAGTATTATTTTCTTATTACAATAAAAACAGCAAACATGTGGAACTAAAATGCTCAGATAAGGTTAATAGCTCAATGTCTAACTATAAAATATGACAACTCCAATCTAGAGAAGCGCAACTTGCTTACACTATCATATTTTCTAATCAGGATAAGAAACAAGTCTTCTAAATAGTAGTCTATTTCATAAATGGAAAAAATTTAAGGTAGTAACCTTAGGCAAGAATCAAAATTTTCCTAAGCCCTGGAGAAGTTGTGATTTATAAAGAAACAAGGATTTGCTTCCTTGCAAAATCGGTGCTTAAAGGAATTTCTGTTTCTTAAGCTTCGTAGCTAATTGCAGAGGGCTTTTTGACTTATTTCCAGAGTTTTTAATATCGCTACCTTAATTTATAGATATTACTTAATTTTAATAGTTAAATGAAAGTTTTAATTAGAATCAAGCAGCTCTTCATATGGAAAGACAAGATTTGTTGGCTCATCTTCAAGAAAATGTGCATTTTTAGTTATTTTCTGGGGCCAGGGGAAACCACAGAATTTAACCATCCTTATTCAGTGTACATTTGCTCAACATGTCTCTACACAAAGCTGGAACATGTTAAACTATAGTTTTGATTTTAGCTGCTTTACACTAAACAGTGTGTACACTGTACACTAAACCTATAGAAATAGTAACTAAATACTGTGTAAACTATACACCAAGCCTAAAGTAACTATCGCAACTGGAAGATAGGTATTTATTAACAATTGGTCTGTGTAATGGCAAGGTATGAGAAATATTAAATTATTAAAACAAATCCATATTAAATACTTGGCATCCAGATAAAATATATTATTTGTTGTTGTGTAGTTTCTTTAAATAACGTATTGCAATAATTTTATATTTGCAGAAAAGTTGCAAACTAGGACAGATTTCCATCCCAATAACCCTCAGTGAACTTCCCGCATCTTTTATCACCATGGTATATTTGTCAAAAATATTTTAAAAATTGGTGCAATACTGCTAATTAAACTCATCACTTTATACCAATTTCACCAATTTTACCATTTAATTTTCATTTCCTCTTAGTCTCCTCTGAGCTATGACAGTTTCTTCATCTTTCATATTTTTTCATGACATTGAGATTTTTTGGTATTACTGGTCAGGTATTTTGCAGACTGTTCACCAGTCTGCATTTTCTGATTAGACTGGGGCTTGTTTTTGGAAAGAGGCGAAGTTCTCTTACACAGCCTATCAGAGGGTACCTGAAATCTACAAGACATCGCTGGCAGAGGGAGTAAAGGTTAAGGTGCTCTTCACTATAATGTTACTGTTTTCCCTTCCCTATTCAATACTCTAATCTTGGAAATGAGTGAATAAATCTAGTGGGGTTGAAGTATTAATCTCTTCATCCCAGAGAGGGGAATATCTAGATATATAATGTGGAATTATCCTGTGAAGAAGGTATGTCTTTTCTACCTAAGGCTATTATTTTTTAAATGCCTCAATCATGGCTACCAGGTAAATTTTCAGTCAGAGAAAACTTGTTTTGAAAGTCAGTAGTCCATCACACTGATTTTAATGAAAGTCAGTTCTTAAAGATACTGAATTCAATGTCATTTGGAGAATTTCACCTAGCCATCTTGATTAACAGTGAAATTTGAGATAAGAAATCAAAGAATCGAGATTAAAACAAGTGAAGAAAGTAGAAAGAAAAGGAAAAGCAGACCAGATGAAGTGCCTCCCTGCTAATATAATTGGCATTACCTTCACAAGATGTTAATGTTCATCAACAGGAGGGAATTCCACCTCCCCCAGAGAAGTAGCTTTACAGGTGAACTTAACTAGAGGCAGGGCTTTTTGCCTGGTTATTGTTGTCCTGATGCCTTATGCATTTTAGTTCTTAATCTTTGACATATAACAAAACCAGCATCCTAACACTATGGATAAACTTTATGTGGAATGATTAAGTAGTTTAAGCAATTATAATTAATTAGAATTCATGCCAAGGATGCACAACTTTAGATTTTTTCATTTATTGGGAAAATGTCTTCTAATGTAAGGCATTTAGGTCAGTGTTTTGGTTCTGTTGTCTGGATCCTCCTTCTACCCCCCATTTGTTGTTTTTGTTGTTCTTTATTTAAAAAAATAATAATTAAACTACAGCTCACATACGATGTTTTATTAGCTTCAGGTTCCCAATATAGGATTGAACAAATTCATATGTTTCTCAGGAATCACCATGATAAATGTAGTCACTATCTGTCACCACACAAAGTTGTTACAATACAATGATTATATTCTCTAGGTATTACTGTTAATCATTTATTTGATAACTGGAAGTTTGTTTTGTTAATCTCCTTCACCTATTTTGCTGCGTTGATGAAACGGATGACCTGGAAAGGAGATGTTTCAGCCATTTGGCACAGTGTGATGAGGACGTGATAGGGCACCTCCTATAGACAATTCTATCCTGCCCACAGCTCCACCTGCTACTCAGAAACCCAATATCTATAGGAGACTTCTTCCGAAATCGCTACCCTATAGTGCTTTTGTAGGGAACCTGCCCTATGATGGGACAGAGAATCCATTAAGGAATTCTTTAGAGGATTAAATATAAGTGAAGTATGTTTATTACGTGAGCCCAGCAATCCAGAGAGGTTGAAAGGTTTTGTTTACGCTGAGTTTGAGGACTTGGATTCTTTGCTTAGTTCCCTGAGCAACAAGAGTCTCTAGGTAACAGGAGAATTCGAGTGGACGTTGCTGATCAAGCAGAGGATAAAGACAGGGATGATCTTCTTTTGGCCGAATAGAAATCACGATTCGGTCAAAACAGATACAGCCTGGAGAGCACGTCCTACCACAGACAGCTCTGATGACTACCCGCAGAGGAGGCGATGATAGCTTTGGAGACAAGTACCCAGTTCGTTATGATTCAGGTCGGTACGTTGATGGGTCTCAGGACGGGTATCGTGATGGCAGGCGCCGAGATATGGATCGATATGGGGGCCGGGATCGCTATGATGACCGAGGCAGCAGAGACTACGGCAGAGGCTACGATTCTAGGCTAGGCAGTGGCAGAAGAGCAGCTGGTAGTGGGAACCGTAGGGATGACTACTGCGGAGGAGGCGGGGACCGTTATGAAGACAGATATGACAGACGAAACAATCGGTCATGCAGCTCCAGAGATGATTACTCTCGGGATGACTACAGGAGTGATGGTAGAGGTCCCCCTCAAAGACCCAAACTGAACCTAAAACCGCGGAGTATTCCTAAGGGAGATGATTCCTCTGGTAGCACCTTCCAGTCCAGTCGAGCGGCCTCTATCTTTGGAGGGGCTAAGCCTGTTGACACAGCTACTAGAGAGCGAGAAGTAGAAGAGCGGCTCCAGAAGGAGCAGGAGAAGCTGCAGCGCAAGCTGAATGAGCCAAAACTAGAACGACGGCCCCGGGAGAGACACCCAAGCTGGCAAAGTGAAGAGACTCAAAAACAGGAACAGTCCATGACAGGAAGTGAGTCATCACAGACTGGGACCTCAGCCACATCTGGCAGAAATGCACAAAGGAGAGAGAGTGAAAAGTCTCTAGAAAATGAAGCACCCAATAAGGAAGAAGACTATCACTCTACAATTTCTAAGCCTCCCAAGTCTAAACAGACTCTGAAGATAACTCCAGCCCCTCCACCAAAGGAGAATGCTTGGGTGAAGCGAAGTTCTAACCGTCCTGCTCGATCTCAGAGCTCAGGCACACTGTCAGAAACCCGTACAAGTGGTGGTGGAAAAGTAATTCCAGCTCAACCACCTGAAAAAGCGCCAGCAAGGAGAGCAGATGAAAACAAAGTACATGGGGTGGGTGTCCCAAAAGGCCGAAGTAGGAATTCCAGCCATGTTCCAGGAGAGGGAGTGAACAAATATCACCGCAAGGAGTCACACAAGAAAGATGGCAAAAAGGATCAAGACTTCCGATCTGCACGTGAACTAAAGAAACCTGAAGAAAATCTAGTTTCCAAGTTCATTTCTGCAAACAAGTATGCTGCTCTCTCTATTGATGGCGAAGATGAGAACAAGGGAGAAGATTATACTGAATAGACCTCTGCGTCCTATTCTTTCTTGCAGTCTCTCCATCTTGAAACATTTGAGAGCAAATCAAACTTCTATGTAGACAAGACAATAAAACTCACCATCTCCTGGAGGGAGAAATCTATTTCTTTTGTTTGTTTCTTCATTTGTTCATTTGTTTTTTCGATTTCACATATAGGTAAAATCACATATTTACCTTACTCTGCTCTATTCCACTTAGCTTTAGATTCTTTAGATACTTAAATGTTGTCACAAATGGTTAGTTCTCATTCTTTTTTTATTTATGAATGAACATACAGTGTAATATTAGTTTCAGGTGTAGAGTATAGTGGTTTCACACTTCCATACATCATTCAGCATTCATCATGACAACTGCCCTCCTTCATCCCCATCACCTAGTTCACCCATCCCCCACCCCCTAGTAACCTTCACTGTGCTTGGTTTGCCTGTCTCTCTCTCTTTTCCCCATGTTCATTTGTTTTGTCTTAAATCCCAAATGTGAGTGAAATCATACAGTATTTGTCTTTCTCTGAATGACTTATTTCATTTAGCATAATACCTTTTAGGTCTAGCCATGTTGTTCGTCTCATTCTTTTTCACAGGTTTGTAATATTCATTGTGTATGTATACAACATTCTTTATCCATTCTTCTATTGATGGAAATATAGGTTGCTCCTATGTCTTGGCTTTTGTAACTCATAATACAATAAGCATACAGATGCATGTATCCTCAAATTAGTGTTTTTGTTTCCTTCAGTAGTAGAATTACTGGATCATATGTAGCTTTTTTGAGGAACCTCCATACTATCTCCCATATTAGGTACACCAATTCACATTCCCACTTGTTAGAAAGTGGAGAAAGAAGAGTAAAATATCCTCCAGACTGGGAAGGAAGATTAAAAAAGGAAGCCACTACTCATCATTTACACACAGATTTCTTTTTCTGACAGGCCGTGTCAGGCAGGTGATGATGCAGATCTGTGCGGCTATTCTCTGCAAAGCCCAGAACTAAATCCACAGATTTTATAGAATGAGGGACTATGTAAAGTGCATTAATGAGTAAGACTAAATGGTCTAACACTTTACAGGGCTGATGGGGCCACCTGTGGTCCAGAAGAGCAGAGAGTGTATTATTTCTACTAGTTGTCTAGACAACTTTAGGGAACATCAGAATAAATGTTCATGTATTCCGGTCAGGATATACACCATTTTTATTAGATTGTATGCTCTCTTCTCTATTCCCTATATGTTTTTTAAGGGAATTTTATATATTTCTCAATAGAGTTTGCGATCCCGAGGGTGTCTCAGCAAATCTTATTTTGTTTTTTTTCTTTTCACATGTAGGGCATGTAGGTAGGAAAGAGCTTGAGAGAAAGGAGAAAAACAATGCACCCAGGAACTGAATTGCAGGTTTGAATGCTTTGAGCAGAACACTTGGATTCCCAATGCTGGTAAATAATGAAAGTTGACTTGTCATGTGTTTTGAATAATAATGATGCCATTGTCTAAGTTGGGGGCAAGTTTTATAGACAGGATAACTTTAAGTAATAATCATGTGGAGACATTAAACTGGATGAAGCACAAGACAAGCAATCAAATAGAGTCTAAAGGAGTCATAGGAATGGAAGAGTACAGATGAGGGAAAGTGAAGATATGCACAGTAAGTGTTAGCTCCTTTAAACCCATGTTTAAGGGACAAATGGAAGGAGTAGAGTTACAGAAAAGATGAAAAGGGAGAAAAGGGGCGCCTTTTCTACTACGCCTGGGTGACGTAGTCATTAAGCGTCTGCCTTTGGCTCAGGGCGTGATCCTGGTGCTCTGGGATCAAGCCCCACATCAGGCTCTGCTGGGAACCTGCTTCTTCCTCTCCCACTCCCCCTGCTTGTGTTCCCTCTCTCGGGCTGGCTGTCTCTCTCTGTCAAATAAATAAATAAAATCCTTAAAATAAAAAAAATAAGAAAGAAAAGGGAGAAAAGCCAGAAAATTCTGGACCAGAAGAAATGACTATGACAATGGCTGAAATGACACTATCCCCAACCAAAAAAAAAAAAAGGTAGGCTAGTGAGAGGGGAGGCTTCCCAGGATAAAAAAGGACAACTTTTGTTGACTTCACCATCTCAACAAAAAAGGAAAAAGATTATGTACATACATGAGAATTAAATGATTTTCCCCCTAAGTTAGCGATGTCCTTTTTTATGATGCTGAGTCTCTTTAAATATAAAAAATATTATCATTTTCATTTAATTGCATCTTTTCATTTTCTTTTTTAGTTTATTTTTTAGTTCTTTTATTTCATCAGTTTATTTTTTAGTTATTTAGGAGATTATGTCTAACAATCTATATCAATAGAGATATAAAACAAGGTTAGAGTAGAAATATACTTCTCATTTTGTTTCGATATTTAAACTCTCTAAATGTGTTAAGTGTTCCAAAGTAGAAATATATTTATGTTAAATTTCCCAGCTTTGATCATTGCACTTTATTATGTAAGAGAATATTCTCATTCTTAGGAAATATAACCTGAGTTACTTTAGAAGGGCTCAGAGAATAGTTCAGGAGAAAAAAGAGAGTAATAAACCAAATGTGACAAAATGTGAATAAAAATTATATCTATATGAAGGTCTTAGAAATTTTTTTTTAATCATTCTTACAACTTTTCTATAGACTTGGAAGTATTTCAAAGTAAAAGGTTAATTAATGAAAGGATCACCTGAAAACTTCTTGCTAGATTAAGAAGATAGTGCTGTGTTCTAAGCCTATGTTGAGATTCTGGGCACTGGAACAGAAAGTTGCATATTATACCAGGGGTTAGCATCTATCTGGGATTCCTGCATGACAGGGACAAGTTCATAAATGAAAGAACTGACCTCTAGTCTTTAGAGTGAAGTCCAGTGTCAAAGATAGCTAATGAAAAGTCAAAACCAGGGAGATCTGATTTCAAAGTGAAGGAGGTTTACTGAATAGGAAGGACAAAGTTCTCTCCTTGGGGTTCTAACAAGTGTGGCTAAAACTCAGCCTTACTGTGTGGGCTGCATTCCTTATCACTGGAGTACAGGAATTCATTGCACCTCAAAATTTTCTTAAAGTCCGTAGATTACCTCTATATCCACCAAGTACCCTTCAAAATCCACGTTCAGGATTTTTGAACAAGTATTTATGACAGACAAATCAAACATGTGTCACATGGTGTATTTCATCATTATTATTGTTATTATGATTATCTCCAGGCAACAGAAGAAAGTGAACTGACCGACCCCTTCAAATTTAATTAGCCAAAAGAATCAATTCTTACAGTGATAGCTGGATGAAGAGCTAAATTAAGCTCAACAGTCTACAAGCTATAGAATTATTTCTTTGCTGGCTGATGAGTCTCTGGTGCACAACACTTTGAGTGAGCACACAGGAAATGTCAAGTCCCTGGAGGCACCGGAAACTCCTAACTATGAGTTAGTCTTCATGACCATAAGCACTCACAATGCACTGGGAAAGACTGATAATATACAATGAATAACACAATCTTTCTAAACATAAAAAATGAGTGACTGAGGAGCAAAAAAGAAGGAAAACTTACCAAGGATGGAAAGCAGTGTGCACGAAGGCAAAGAGGTACAAAGGAATGGTATATCCAAGTAAAAGAAGTAATTTGGCAAGCATGAAGTATGACGCTGAGTGGGGATGTAATCAGAGTGTTGATGATAGGAGTGAGATGGTAGAGAAACAGATGGCATTGGAAAGTATCAGAGGCTGATTGTGAAAGGTATTATAGGTCTCTCTAATCACTTTTTGGTTGTGTTGGAAGAGGAAGAGACAAAAGTCAGGTAGCTACAGTGCTAAAGGTATGGTCCAGGAGAATGTGCACCAAGATAGTTCTACTATTGACCAGCCAGTTGAGCATGATTAGAGAGATTAGAAATCATTGAGGATGAATTCAAGATCCGTACTTTGGGTTATGCCCCAAACTGTAGGGCCATTAACTGACATGGCAAATGGAGCAGGAAGAGGAGAGAAATAATGTACTAATGGGAATATGATGAGACCAAGGTTCCCATGGTGGACCAAGTGGAGATGTCTAGCATGCTGTAGGAGATACAGGTACAGATTTGTCAGTGAGATCTGGGTCAAAGATACAGGTTAGGGAACTAGCAAGTTGGAGGTAGTGGTTGAAGACAAAGCAGGATGAATTCACTTAGGAGTAAAAAGAAAGAAAGGTTGAGGATCAAATCTGGAGATCAATAAGTCTCAAGAGAGAATGGGGAAAAGGCAATCATGGAAATCAATAGAACAAGAGTAATCAGAGAAATCAGGGACTAAAAATGTTGTGGGAGAAGGGAGGGAATGGAAAAGTAGAGTACGGTCAACATTATCAAAGCTACCAAGAAGTCAAAGAAGGGAAGAAACAACAGCTGTAACTATAATAAAACTGACTAAGTATTGAGCACATTTAATATATGAGGTGCATGTATTTCTTTGAATTGTTATAACAATCCCATGCTGTTAGTGCCATCTCTTTTCCCACTTTGCAGATGAGAAAGCAAAACTCAGAAAATTCATGAAGCATATGCAAAATCACACAACTAATAGAGTGCTGACAAGGAACAAAGGACATGTTTAGTGTAACCCTCATGAAAAATTAGTTTTATGTATTGGCCGTTGGGAACCTGGATTGAACAATGGAAAACATAGGCTGTTAGAGTAGGTTCAGCATGGGTTTAAGAACAAATATAGTGGGGAGTGGGGAGGAGAGGGTTTAAAGTCAATCTCAACGACAAATTAGGAACCCAAGCAGGAGAGGGAAAGGAAAGAAATGAGGCCATGAGGAGGCAGGGTGTTTGTATTGAACATTCTACCATCACAGATTAGTAGATACACTTTCAAACACAAAGAGAAACACAAACACACACACACACACACACACACACACACACACCTCTGAATGGAAACTTTAAATCAATACTTAAGCCATTATCAAATCCTCCCATCCCCACTTAGACATTGCAGAACACACAAATCTTAAGTCATTTTCCTGCCTATGTTCTTCCAATTACAAATGGGAAACTGCAAATCCTAATATTACTTGTTGTAGTTTATAAATAGTATTAGCCTCATTTTGTCATCTGTCCCCTTGCTCATTGCCCTTAGGGAACAGTGGTCTCCTTTCAGAGCTCTTTTTGTGTTCGGGGTTATTCTGTGTTCTCTACAAGACTTACTTTACTCTTAGTGAATCAAATTTCTACTTTGCTGTTAGGTTTTACTAAAGTACTGTGTCCTTAAAGAAGCCTTACCAGATCAAATTACCATCTCAATTATTGTGCTTTCTAATAAGATGGTATTTTTTCTTGTGGTAAAATATACGTAACATAATATATACTATTTTAACCATTTTAAGTATACAGTCCACTGACCTTAAATAAATTCACGTTGTTATACAATACCACCACCCAGCCAGAACTTTTTAATCTTCCCAACCTTAAACTCTATCCCCATACAGTGAAAAATCTATTCTCTGCTTTCCTCCTTGATAATCACCATTCTACTCTCCATCTCCATGAATTTACTACTCTAAATACTCTTTTATTACTGGTTTATTTCACTTCACATAATGTCCAAATGCATGTTTGTTGTAGCTAGTGTCAGAATTCCTTTATTTTTTTTTTTAAGATTTTATTTATTTGAGATGGAGAGAGAGTGGGTAAATGGGGAAAGGGACAGAAACAGAGGGAGGAGAAGCTGACTTAGCTGTGAACAGGGAGCCCAGCTTGAGGCTCGATCCCAGGACCCTTGGTTCATGAACTGAGCTGAAGGCAGATGCTTAAGTGACTTAGCTGAGGTGCCCCCAGAATTCCTTCATTTTTAAGACTAAATAATATTTCATTGTATGTATAAATCATATTTTGTTTACCAATCACCTGTAAATGGACAGCTGAGAACTGTTTCCATCATTCACCTATTGTGACTAATGCTGCTATGAACATGAGTGCACAAATATCTGTTTGATTCTGGTTTTAATTCTTTTGGGTATACAACCAGAAGTGGAATCACTGGATCATGTGGTAATTCTACCTTTAAAATTCCGAGGTTCCACCAACATGCTTTGCATAGCAGCTGCATATTTTACATTCCCAATAGCTATGTAAAAGTTTTCAAACCTTTCCACATCCTCACCAACACTTGTTATTTTCTGTGTTTCTTTTTTTTTTTTTTTTTAAAGATTTTATTTATTTATTCGACAGAGATGGAGACAGCCAGCGAGAGAGGGAACACAAGCAGGGGGAGTGGGAGAGGAAGAAGCAGGCTCATAGCGGAGGAGCCTGATGTGGGGCTCGATCCCACAACGCCGGGATCACGCCCTGAGCCGAAGGCAAACGCTTAACCGCTGTGCCACCCAGGCGCCCCTCTGTGTTTCTTTTTAATAAGGTACCCTACTGAATGTGAAGCACTATTTCATTCTTCTTTTGATTTGCATTTTCTATTGACTAATGACATTGAGAATCTTTTCATGTGTTCACTGGCCATTTCTGCATCTTCTTTGGAGACATGCCAATTCAAATCTTTTGCCCATTTTCAATTGATTTTTTTGTTTTGTTTTGTTTTGGTTTCTTAAAAGTACATGACTAGCAGAAGTAAAAGCAGTGAATCATCAATGAGTAGTTATTAATAAGTTATTATTAAGTAGTTATTAATAAGTTTATAGTACATACACCAAAAAGGCAGTGTGAAAACTGGGAGCACTTAAACCAAATATGGATAAGAGCCAGAGATATCATTGTATATAAAGCAATATATATAGTGAAAAGTTTGTTTATTCTTCACTGTGATAGGTGATAGTATTTGAATTTTCTTAAATGATAAGAAATTGGTTAGAGGTTATCCCATATCAATTCTGACAGTTTAAGTTTTGCTTATGATTTTCAGAAGCTCAAGCAAGAAATCTTGCTGTCGATCTTGCAAAATAAGGTAAAGTAAGCTTTGCTTGAAAAACTAAACTGGTACTGTCTACTTAGTGAATTTTCAAGGCTGATCTCCATTTGTTTTTTATTTTAACAAGTTATAGGATTTCTTTATATATTTTAGATATTATCCCATTATCAGATATAGGAGTTGCAATTATTTTCTACCAGTTCATAGGTTGTCTTTTTACTCTGTTAATAGTGACATTTAATACACAAAAGTTTTTAATTTTGATAGGGGCGCCTCGGTGGTGCAGTCGTTAAGCGTCTGCCTTCTGCTCAGGGCATGATCCCGGCGTTGTGGGATAGAGTCCAGCATCAGGCTCCTCCGCTGGGAGCCTGCTTCTTCCTCTCCCACTCCCCCTGCTTGTGTTCCCTCTCTCGCTGGTTGTCTCTCTCTGTCAAATTAATAAATAAAATCTTCAAAAAAAATTTTTTTAAAAAGTTTTTAATTTTGATAGAATTCAACTTGCTTGTTTTGTCTTTTTTTTTTTTTTTTGCCTTTATCTTGCTATATCCAAGAAATTATTACTGTCGTAAAGATTTATATTTTCTTTTAAGAGCTTTATAATTTTAGCTCTTAAGTTTAGGTCTTTTATTCTTCTCAAGTTAATTTTTGTATATGTTATAAAATTAGGTTTCAATTCCAGTTTTTGGAATTTGGATATCCAGTTTTTCCAACACTATTTGTCAGAAAGACTATCATTTCTCCATTAAATTGTCTTGGCCTTTTTGTCAAAAATAATTGACCACATGTGCAAGAGCTCATTTTGGTGTTCAGTATTGTTGACGTCCATACAATACTAAGTCTTCTTATTCGTGAACACAAATGTTTTTCCACTGACTGGTTTCATCTTAATTTCAGGGACATTTTGTAATTTTCATGTATGAGTCTTTTGTTTCCTTAGTTAAGTTGCTCAGCATTTCATTCATTCTTATGCTACTGTAAATAGCATTTCTTTCTTAATTTCATGATTGTTAGTAACTTGTGTATTTCTAGGATTTTCTCCAGTTTAACTTATCCTTTCTTCTTTCTAGGTTATTCAATTTGTTAGCACATAATTTTTCATAGTATTAACTTATAAATATTTGTTTCTGTTGAATTGGTAATAAGTTCCTTTCATATCTCATGTTACTTGAGGTTTTTTTTCCTTAGTCAATTTAAAGTTTGTGAATTTGTTTTTATTATTACAAAGATTCAATTGTTTCTTTATGTGTTTTTTATTTTAAATATGTTTTTTATTTATTTGACAGAGAAAGAGAGAGAGAGTAGCAGCAGCAGAGGGAGAAGCAGGTTTCCCACTGAGCAGGGAGCCCGATGCGGGACTTGATCCCAGGACCCTGGTATCATGATCTGAGCCAAAGACAGACGCTTAACCACCTGAGCCACCCAGGTGCCCCTCAATTGTTCTTTTAATTGATTTTCTCTATTTTTTTTATGTTTGTTTTAACTCTATTTTTTTAATTCTGGTAAGAATGAAGTAGTTAATTTCCTGACATTGTAAGGAGACATGGCCTATGGTGTGAAAACTATGCTCTGGGATACGACTGGAATTGTAGTTAACAATTGGCTGGAGAGTAAAGGTTAAGATCATAATTGATTGTCTGTTTTGACTACAGCTCAGGCATTTTTCCTTAGGTAAACCTAAGCTCCCACAGTTTTCATTCATTTGGTTTTCACTAGAATTTAAAGCACAATTAATACCAATATTGATCTGAACAGCTTCAAAAGAGAAAGAGAGACACAGAGAGAGAGTGGAATATTTCCCAACTTATTTTGTGAGGCCAGCATTAACTTTACACTAAAGGCTGACAAAGACTTTAGTTCAAGAAAACAGAGCCAGAGAGAATAACAGAGAGATGCGGTCCTGAGCAGTGCTCTCTGGTCATTTGGATCTAAAATAATACTGTGTGTGTAGGATGAAATAAGTCTTTATTTACTCAATAAACATTATCAATCACCTACTGAATGTCAGGCTCTTTTCTGGTTGCTGGGATTGGAAGATGGGTTAGGCATGATCTGAATATAGTGGGAGAGTCAGACCTATGTGATGAATGGCCATGTATAATGTGAGTTATGCATATGTTCATTGTCCCAACAAATATTTATCAAGCTTCTATTTTGTGAGACACTGAGCTGGGAGATAAGCTATAACTAGATTGTGAAGCATGCCCAAGGATTTTTGAAATTACTTCTACGCAGTTGGGAAATATAGAAAGTAAAATTATTTAGCTCATATAAGGCAGTTCATAGATGCATCTTGCTCAGGAAAATGGTTATATAGAATATAGGGCAAAGAAGAAGTTGTTCATACTTATTGAAAAAGCGCACTAAAATCATGTGTTAGGAGACTAGTAGAGGAAGAATAAGAATTTAGCAATAGCATTTCTCTGGAATTTTAGTATCTAAACAATAAAACCCTAGAAAATTCAGATTTTTACATTATATGTATTAGGTACATTCGCAGTTTCAGACATCTCTCAGAAAGGATTACTAAAAGATAACCGATAAGATTTATGCACAATTGGGCACCTGGGGGGCTCCGTCAGTCAAGCTTCTGCCTTTCGCTCATGTCATGACCTTGGGGTCCTGGGATCAAGCCCTGAGACAGGCTCCTTGGTCAGCAGAGTCTCCTTCTCCCTATCCCTCTTTTCCTCCCCACTGCTTGTGGGCACTCTCTCTCTCAAATAAATAAATAAATAAACAAATAAATAATCTTTATGGGACTACTGGGTGGCTCATTCAGTTAAGCATCTGCCTTCCACTAAGGTCATGATCCCAGGATCCTTCCATCTAGCCCTGCCTTGGGCTCCCTGCTCAGTGGGGTGCCTGTTTCTCCCTTTCCCTCTTCTCTTCCCCCTACTTGTGTGCACTCTTTCTCTCTCTTAAATAAATAAATAAATAAATAAATAAATAAATAAATAAATAAATAAAATCTTTTTTAAAAAATAAATAATCTTTTAAAAAAAGATTTATGCACAATCTTTCTATGCTAATAATATAAATTATGTAATTATAATGCAAAAAAATCAGCTGATTCCCATCAATATTTTACTTACCATTCAGTTTTGGAAGGTTTTGAAATGATTCAATGATTTGTTACATTACATTTGAATATAATCATTATAGATGTATTTGAATTTGCGCACTAAAGCAAAGAATAAAACTTATTTTAAAAATTCATTATTCACTCTAAATCAGAAAAAGAATATTTCCTTAGCATATTATAATCAAATTTAGATGAAATGGGTATATTTAACCCAATGTCTTCTTATTTATTACTGAATCTCTGTGGCAAATTAAGTAACTTGCACATACCAGGCAGTCAATAAATATTGGTGGAATAAAGTAATGACCTAGTGCTCTGGCCTAATGAGATGCAGTTGCTATAAATATTGGTTAAAAATCAACACAACTAAGGACAGTGACCAAAAAAATAGTCCAAAGCTCTCTAAATAAATTTTTTAAATATTTTAAAAATTGTTTATCTAGCATGATACTCGTATGTTGAAACCAACAACCAAACAAGCATTTAAAAAAATACATCAATGGAGGGGGTACCTGGGTGGCTCAGTTGGTTAAGCATCTGACTTCAGCTCAGGTCATAATCTTGGAGTCCTGGGATCAAGCCTCATGTCCAGCTCCCAGCTCAGCAACGAGTCTGTTTCTCCCTCTCCTTCTGTCCCTCCTCATTGCTTGTGTTCTCTTTCTCTCTCAAATAAATAAAAATTTTTAAAAAAGTGTCAAAGGGGAAAGGGCAGTATACATTGAAGCCCACATATGTGAGTCACTATTGGGCATAGAAAAAAGGGTACATAGGAGCACCTGTTTGTTAAGCATATAGCTCTTGATTTCAGCTCAGGTCATGATCTTAGGGTTGTGAGTTTGAGCCCTATGTTGGGCTTCGCACTTGGAGGGAGCTTGCTTAAGATTCTCTCTCTCCCTCTCCCTCTGCCCCTCCGCACTCTCTCTTTAAAAACGGTGGGAGGGGGGAATGGATATACATAAATATGAACATAGAGTGTATGGACCCTGCCCACAAAGTCTCAGAGTCAAGTTAGAGATGGTACTAGCTTGATGAATTGACTAAAGAGACAAAAGGCTATACAAGCATAGAAGGAGAAAAAACTAGAGTAAAATCAGTTCTTAGAAATATATTTCCTTCTTCAATGACACTTATGTCTCGAATTTGTAACTTAGCCCCTCTTTATTATATGCAAATAAAGTACATTTAACCCAATTTGGTCAGCTTAATTCTCTTACATTACAGTATAATTCACTCCTGTAAATAAAATCTAAAATTGAGACATTTTGTTCTTGGGGAAAGAAAAGGAAGGCTATGTTTCTTCTCTTCCAAGGACAGTGCAGTTCTTCTGAGATTCCTTAATAAAGACAGACTAATAAGAGAAAAACACAGAAAAATTTATTAAGGTGTATACCTCCTTTGTACATGGGAGATACCCAGGAAAAATGAGTAACTGAAAGTGGTTTAGAATCCAGGATTAAACACCAAACACCAATTTAGGAGAAAGAGGCTGGGAAGGTGGCAGAATAGGAGGACCATAAGGAATGCTCCCTCATCCCATAGATAAAACAGATAACACTCACATCAACATAAATAATCAAAAAAATTACCTAAATGACAGAACAAACTCCAGAACTAAAGGTAGAGAAGAGGCCACATAGAAGAAGTTGGGAAGGGTGGAGATGTGATTTGGCAGAGAAATGGATCTTGGCCATAAGCAGATAGGAGGGAGTCAGTGGTGGAGAGAAGGGTGAAAAATAGACTATCACACCAGGGAGGCTCATGGGGAAGACAGATCCTCATAACATGCTTGAAAGCAAGATAGACTGAAATTTTGTGAGTTTATACAACTAGCAGCACTTTAAGCCTGGAAACTTAAAAATCAGTCTGAAAGACATCAGGAAGTTGAGTCCCTGCCCTTACAGAGACAGCAGGACAAACAAGCAGTGGAGATAAAGCACAGAAGCAGTTTACTTCATTCCCAGCCTGGCAGGCCTCTCCCCTACAAGACTAGTACATGCCCCTGCCATACCATATCTCCAAAGCTTGTTGTTGTAAAAGTCCACAGGCTTGGTTGGGATAGAGTTAGGAGGGGACTTTGCTAATCCAGGAGAGAAGGCAGGCAAAAAAACCATGGCAGACAGTGTGGAAACAGTGGTCTAACAAATGCTGAAGGCACACAGGAGGGAGATCATTCACTAGTCTAGGTTCACTGAGAGGCAGCATATATGCTATTTCTCTCCCCAGACCCTCAGCCTAAACACAGAACCACCTGAAGGAAAAAGCTCAGCACAGGCACTGGATGCCTATCTTGCTTACACCAAGCCACACCCCCAGTGCTCTGTCCAGACTGCCTCTCTGTGAAGCATGCCTCTGTCCCAGCACAGTGGGCCCCTTTTCCAGAAAACCAGCACAAGGCCCTGCCAACACAACATCTCCCAACCAGAGAGTTCTTCAGTGTCTCAGTTCTTGCCATTATCAAGTGAGGGTTGTTTTTCCCTCCAGTAAGGAATTACCATGAAGATAATTGGGAACTTCCTGAAGGAACATTACACTCTGCCTACTTCAAGTATCTGTCAATGGGCTGCAGGTTATAAGGACATTTAATTGCATCTACATTTCCTTCTGGAAGCTAGGTTATTGATAGAAATGTTTTGTTCTTGTAAATTGCTAAAACATTTGTAAACTGAGGGACACTCAGGTCTTCAGGATTGTGATCTCTATAAGTTAACTATTTGTTTTTCCTTCCCTTAGCTTTAGGGCAGCCAAGAGTGCCCGAGGAATGTCACATACATCCCATGAGGGGTGGGGGTTGTGGTGTGTCAGCTTCTGCTTTGTCTTCAGCTTGCCTTCTGTTCCCTCATCATGGGCATATAATTGTTTAAACAACTAAAAAAATGGGATTGATTCCCCAACAAATCAACAAGCACCTTGACCAATTCTGTGTGGCTGGGATGAAAAAATCCTTCCCTAAAAGCCAGAGCATACTGGACTCCATAGGGTTAACTATGGACTTATGGAGATAATGGATGACCCTACTTTCTTTATGATTGGATTGGATGATGTACTTGGGGATGCTCTTATCTCTTGAGAAGTCTTCTCCCACCTGCCGGTGATTCCAATAATTAGGATATTGTTAAGGCTGGATCTAAAACAAAAAGTGTTTCTTGATGGTTTCCTCCCTCGTACTCATGTTTATCCTAGAAGCCACCTCTATTGAGGTAAAATAACTACCTTTAACAAAGCCTGACATGCAGTTACCCACAAATCAAAGATGGTCCTCTAAAACCAAATAATCCTCGATAATCCTGACTGCACTTCAAGGAAGCTCAGTATTAGATAGCTGGCTCCTGGCTCGGATCCAATGGCTATGCAACTCTAACTTGAGCCTACAGCTTCCCCCAGGCTGGATGAGCCACTGCACTCTGGGTTTTGCCTGGATGCATGGATGCATTATTAAAACAATTAGCAACCCAGCCAACCTTCAAAATTTAAAATGATGGTGGACATGTTCTCCATCTCATTGGTATGACCACCTAACAACCATCTTTGTTCCCTCTTTGAGACTGGAGGATGTTGTTTGACACTAAGAAGCTCTTAAGTAAATGGTCAAATCCCTAAATAACACTCAAAATAATATTTCTCTATTAAACACTAAAGTAATACAAATGCATAAAGCAGCTTTACAAAATAGAATGGCATTAAATGTTTTAACTTACAAAAGTGGAGCTTTCAATATCATAAAAACAGAATGCTGTGTATAGTCCAGATTACCACAAAAATATTTCTGGGTTTCTAACTTATGTGAATACTCAAATTTGAGATTTAAGTGATCTCTCTTTCCTTTAGTGATTGCTTTAAACTCCTGGACTGGAGGAAAATTATCAAAGGTCAACTATCAAAGGTCTTTTATTCATACTTCTCTTTCTCGTTAAAATATTAACCTAGTTTTGTCATTTCCAGTGTCTCCCTGCCTAGTGCCAAAGATGAGGGAACAAAAGGCAAGCTGGAGACAAAGCAGAAGCTGACACCCTGCAACAGCCCCCCTCCCCCATGGGATGTATGTGACATTCCTCAGGCATTCCTGGCTGCCCTAAAGGACAAAGAAACAGTCCTTACTACCTACAGCCCATTGACAAGTCCTTGAAACAGGCACAGTGACATTCCTCTAGGAACTCAGCTGCCTCAATGTTAATACTTTGCTAAGGGCAAAAGGCAGTCCTAGCCTGACCCCCGCCCCTCCACCAAGATCCTGTAAGTCTACTTTAACATATAAAGATTCCTTTGGAAACTTCCTTTATCTCTAACACCCCAAGATACGTATTGGCAGTCATCCCCCAAGCATATGGCCCACCAATATACATCTGAAGGGTCTCATGACTAAGTTTTTATTAGACGGTAATAAATGACCCTTTCCCAACAGTAGCTAGCCCCCTCAAGGTCCTGGAGACCTTGCTTCCAAAATTCCTTAGAGACTTATGCTATCCCTAACCCCCTCCCAACTTGAGGGTATATAATGGGCCATTCCTCACAACCCTGGGGCAGCAGCTCTTTCTGCCCATGGGTCCTGTCCCCATGCTTTAATAAACCACCATTTTGCACCAAAGACGCCTCAAGAATTCTTTCTTGGTTGTCAGCTCCAGACCCCACTTCACTGAACCTCACCTGTACCTCATTACCAAGACTCCTTCACTGCTGTATCTTTCAGCTAACAGATGATCCTTACTACTCAAGAAGGTTCATACATATTGTCCGTGTTGGATTCAGATGCCTCCCCTTTCATAACTCTGCTATATGTTCCCCAATTGACCAATATTGACACATAGGTAGGGACATCTCTACACCCGTATTCAGCAGGAAGATGTTATAGAAGATGAGACCTTCCACCTTCAACAACCTTAAAGATTTAAGGGCCAAATTGTTCAGGGGAGAAATGATGAGGGAGCAGAAGGCTTGATGAGGCTGTGGAATATAGGTGAAGTTCAGTGGGGTGGAGTCCAGAGCCGACGACCAAGGAAGAATTCTTGAGACGTCTTTGGTGCAAAACGGTTTATTAAAGCACACAGACAGGACCGGTGGGCAGAAAGAGCTCTGCCCTGGGGTTGTGAGGGGTGTCTGATTATATACTATGGGGTTGGGGGAGGTAAGGAAAAGGAGGTTTCAAAAGGATTTTCACATGTTAAAGAAGACTCACTGGATATCCAAGGTCTTGCCATTGTCAAGTTAAGGTTGTCTTCCCCTCTAGCAAGGCATTAACATTAAGGTAGTTGGGAACTAGTAGTTGGGATTTCTAGAAGTATCTGTCTGTGGTCTGCAGGCTAGAAGACATTTAGTTGTATTTACATTCCCTTCTGGAAGCTAGGTTACTGGTGGAAATGCTTTGTTCTTGTAAACTGCAAAGACATTTGCAAACTGAGGGAGACTTAAGTCTTGCAAGACTGTGGTATCTATAGGTCAACTGTTTCTTTGTCCTTTAGGGCAGCCAGGAGTGCCTGAGGAATGTTGCATACATCCCACGGGGGAGGGGGTTGCAGGGTGTCAGCCTCAGCTTGCCTTCCATTCCCTCTTCAGGCTGGCTGAAGACAAAGCATAAACTGACACCCTGCAACCTTCCCACCCCTCTCCACCTCTGGGTGGGACATGCTTCCAGGGATCTCCCAACTATCTGCATGTTAATGGCTTACTAGAGCGGGAAACAACCTTAACTTGACAATGGCAAGGCCTCTGGTGTCCTGTGAGTCTTCTTTAACAAATGAACGTACTCTCTTGAAACCTCCCTTTTTCTTTACTTCCCCCAACACCATAGTATATAATCAGCCACCCCTCACAACCTGGGGCAGCAGCTCTTTCTGCCCACGGGTCCTGTCCCCTGCTTTAATAAGCCATTTTGCACCAAGGCGTCTTAAGAATTCTTTCTTGGTCGTGGGCTCTGGACTCCACCCCACGGAACCTCACCTTTATTTCCAAACCACATCAGTATGATAGTTGTGACAACTTTGTCTGGATGTAGGGTGTTATAGTGTCCTCTCTTGTGACAAGAGTCAGTCTTCCCTGGTTGATGAAACTCCCAGCCTTCAGCTGAAAAGTGCTACATTTTGACATGTTCTGCTACTCTTATTACTGAACAATGTACTGATGAGGTTGGGGAATATCGGTGAGGTTCAGTGGGATTCAGTCCAGAGCCGATGACCAAGAAAGAATTCTTGAGGCATCTTTGGTGCAAAATGGTGGTTTATTAAAGCACAGAGACAGGACCCATGGGCAGAAAGAGCTACTGCCTCAGGGTTGTGAGGAATGGTCCATTATATACCTTCAAGTTGGGAGGGGGTTAGGGATAGCATAAGTCTCTAAGGAATTTTGTAAGCAAGGTTTCCAGGACCTTTATGGTGGGGGCACGGAATACACATGAGGTTCAGTGGGGTGGAGTCCGCAGCCGATGACCTAGAAAGAATTCTTGAGGCGTCTTTGGTGCAAAATTGGTGGTTATTAAAGCATGGGGACAGGACCCATGGGCAGAAAGAGATGCTGCACCAGGGTTGGGAGGGGTGGCTGATTAGATACCATGAGGTTGGGGGAGGTAAGGAAAAAGGGAGGTTGAGGAAATACTTTCATATGTTAAAGAAGACTCACAAGATACCAGAGGCCTTGCCATTGTCAAGTTAAGGTTGTTTACCCCTCTAGTAAGGTATTAACATGAAGATAGTTGGGAACTTCCTGGAGGCTGCAGATTATAAGGGCATTTAATTGTATCTACATTCCCTTCTGGAAGCTAGGTTATTGCTAGAAATGCTTCGTTCTTGTAAACTGCTAAAGACATTTGTAAAACTGAGGGAGACTTAAGTCTTGCAAGATTGTGGTATCTATAGGTTAACTATTTCTTTGTCCTTTAGGGCAGCCAGGAGTGCCTGAGGAATGTCACATACATCCCTTGGGGGGGGGGCGGGGTTGCGAGGTGTCAGTTTCTGCTCTGTCCTCAGCCAGCTTTTTGTTCCCTCATCACCTGAGGGTGCTAGCTGTTGTTGGGAAAAGGTCATTCGTTACCGTCTAATAAAACCTGAGTCATGAGACCCTTCAGACGTGTATCAGTGGGCTATATGCTTGGGGGATGATTGCCAATAGGTATCTTGGGCAGTCAGAGTAAAGGAAGTTTCCAAAGGAATTTTTATACATTAAAGTAGACTTATAGGATCTTGGTGGAGGGGAGGGCGGTCAGGCTAGGACTGCCTTTTGCCCTTAGCAAAGTATTAACATCGAGGCAGCTGAGTTCCTAGACGAATGTCACCATGCCTGTTTCAAGGACTTGTCAGTGGGCTGTAGGTAGTAAGGACTGTTTCTTTGTCCTTTAAGGCAGCCAGAAGTGCCTGAGGAATGTCACATACATCCCATGGTGGTGGTGGGGGGGGTGTTGCAGGGTGTCAGCTTCTTCTTTGTCCTTAGCTTGCCTTCTGTTCCCTCAACATGTACTTTAAGTTTACGTTCTGCACTAAGGCTTAGGATGTTTTATGTTTTATTTTGGACTATTTTGATTACCAAAAATGCCCTGTTCTTTCCAAGAACTTTAAATTTGGAATTCTTTAAACTGACCCCTTTTGTTTAGAAACAATAGAAAATTATTTTACGTTGGTCTTGGGGAGTTAGTGCTTCTTTGGACTAGATAAACAGGTGTTTCTCCTGCTTTTAAAGGAAACAATATGGGGCGCCCGGGTGGCGCAGTCATTAAGCATCTGCCTTTGGCTCAGGGCCTGTTCCCAGTGTTACAGGATTGAGCCCTACATCAGGCTTCTCCACTAGGAGCCTGCTTCTTCCTCTCCCACTCCCTCTGCTTGTGTTCCCTCTCTTGCTGGCTGTCCGTCAAATAAATAAAATCTTAATAAAAAAATAAAGGAAACAATATATAACTCACAAGAGTATAGGAGAATCTCATGATTACTAGGAATGTAAGAGGCCCTATACAAAAGAGACTAACGTCTGTTGACTTTACATGCCTTCCTACCATCCCCATTTACACACTCAATGCTTGCACAAAAGTTGTTTTTCTTCTTAAAGAATAAAGTTGCTTTGAAATTGTGTTGGAAGACTGATAATGTATTTGTAATGGTTGAGAACTTTTTGAGATTTGAAAATGAGTAAGACTGTCTCAGGAGTCCTTTGGTGAGCTTCTTTCTCCTTCTTCCATTTTGTCCTGATCTATTCAAAATTTGCAGAAGTACCAGACAAGACTGACCTTCGGTTCTAAACTTAAATTTCCTTGGCCTATCTCCTCCAAGGGGGAAAGCAGAGAGTCAAGGTTGCCCTTGATAGGAGTCTGAAAAACCCCTCATTCTAATGGTGAATCTCAGGTTCCTTTTGTGCATGTGAAAGAGTATCCACTCCAAGCTTTTAAAAGCATGGTTAAATTCCCATAGGGATTCAAAAATATCCTTAGCCCTTCAAGGAATATTCTCTCCCTCTCCAGAGAAATTTTTTTTCTCCCCTCCCTAAAAGTTGTAAATGTTTCTTCCATCCACTACCATCCATGGTGTTTAAAGTGAATCTAATTCATCCACTCAGGAAAAAAAAAGTGCAGGATTGGAGGCCCTGTCTTCATCATGAGAAGTCTCAGAATTTTGTGCTTATCAATTGCCTATTCTCTATCAAGCAAGCTTAGGAACTTCCTGTTTTACAGCCACAGGCACATATCCCCTTGCAGTGCAGATAGGTTTGATGGTCTGGTTGGTTGTCTAAACCACAGGCAAATCATTTCCTGTGTATTTCTCAGAATAAGTGTTCAGAAAAGGAAATGAAATAAACTGGTTAAGTCATGAACAATTTGCACCTTCCTTTGCTCCCATAACCATTCCCCACCTGTACATTAAAAAAGTATTTTCAAGAGTCTTTATCTGTGGAAAATTTTCTTAGACATGTACACTGCACAGATGAGATAGTAAACTACCATCTTTAAATTTTTTTTTTTTTAAGATTTTATTTATTTGACATAGATAGAGACAGCCAGTGAGAGAGGGAACACAAGCAGGGGGAGTGGGAGAGGAAGAAGCAGGCTCATAGCAGAGGAGCCTGATGTGGGGCTCGATCCCATAACGCCGGGATCACGCCCTGAGCCGAAGGCAGACGCTTAACCGCTGTGCCACCCAGGCGCCCCTAAATTCTATCCCTTTTGTTAATATGTACACTCTTTCCTCAGAAAACCTAGGAATCTAGGACATCTGGTGCCTCAGCTGGTTAAGCATCTGCCTTCAGCTCAGGTCATGAGGTCCTGGAATGGAGTGCTGCTTCAGCTCCTTGCTCAGGGGGGAGCCTGCTTCTCCCTCTGCCTGTCACTCCCCTGCCTGTCCTGACAAATAATCTTAAAAAAGATTCAAGATCTCTTCAGGATTGTGTTGACAATTATTTAATTTATATTTATTTATAAATTGCATATTAACTATCTTCCCACTTTTTCTTAAAATGACCAAAAACAAAGGCTTTCCTTTTACCTACCACTAAAAGCATTTGAAATTGAGATGTATTAAAATCTGGATATTAGCCAAGTAACTCATATTGACTTAAACGTAGCCAAAATGTAGTATATACCAAATTGCTATTCAAAATCCAAGGATTTTTAATTACTCAAATTAATGAACTCAATTGCACCAAAATATTCATTCATGCAATGTGTATTTACCATTTTATAAAAACTGAAATCAAACTGTTGCTGAATCACAAATGCCAAATTCCTTCATAAAGCAATTGTTTATGCAATTTTCACTGATTTTTCGTTTGACAAGATTGCTTGAATTCTATTTTTGCCAATGCCAGTAACTGATAAAGTAACCAAGTTCCATTTGGTACCAGAAATATGCTATAAAAGTTGCCACTTTTTCTTGATTGCACAGCAGGTGTATTCTTGATGAAACTTTTGATACTGCTCATGGGAATTCAATCAGCCTAAGAAAACAATCTATTAACTAGTCTGTAAGATGTATTTTGTGTAACTGAGTGAAACCCATTTTTCTCCTGTAACAGGATGTACCCAAATCATCAGATGTTTGTCACCTATTTTTCCACAATGAGACCAAGAGGTAGGCTCTCTTGCATGGATTTCAGTGAGAACAAACCAGTCTTTCCAAACACACCACATTTTAAACTTTTTATTTGCATATTAAAAATTGTGCATTCCAATAATTAAAATCATACCAAGAAAAAACAATGGCACTGTCATTAAACTGCATTTTACGGCCTGCAAGACACCCTGCACCAACTTAAGTTTTTACTGCTCTTCCCACCCAGTTTCTTCCTTCACCAGCACACAAGTTCTTTTCCCTCCCTGCCAGCCTGGCAGGAGGATTGACTTCCTAGTCAGTAGTTCAGATTCTTTGATAAGAACAGGCACAGCACAGTCATTTAAACTTGATCCAACCTCTTTGCATCTTACGAAGTTAAACAGCTAAAAGAAGTAAAATAAGAAGGCAATGCTTGTGGAATGTACAGTGCATATTGGCGGCGCACGCCTCATTACGATTCGCCTGCTTGCTTCTCCTGTTCAATCGCTGTGACAGGAAAGAGAAAACAGAAAAAAGATGGAGGGAGCTCATTAGGCAGACTCAGTGCAGCCTAGTGTAAGATTATCGTACTTTTCGTTTACAGTATCTTCCCATATCATAGAAATCCACTAAGTATCAAGTCGGCCCATCGTGAAAATATGAACACTAAAAAACATTTTAACAGAAAAGATGGTATAATACTGCATATTAATATGTATACCAAACATCTCATCATCGTTAAATTGTTAAAGCTCTGTTTGTTAGCTGCAAAAACAACTTTTAATTAACCTTTCCAGGACACATTCATCATAAAAATTGTCAGCTCCTCACCCGCACTCCCTCGCCCCCCCCCGACCCCCCGACCCCTCCCCCTCCCCAGTCCCGGTACTTCTCCTAGCCCCTCCCATCCTCCCTCCCGCCCAGCCTTTTTTCAAGGGCGGGGGGGGGGCTTACTTTCTTTCGAAGGCAGCGGATTTTTCTCTTGCGTTTCTGTCTTCTTCAATTTCGATTTATCGAATTTCTCAATCTCAGCCATATCGGGCTTGTCAGACATGGTTGCAGAGGAAGCTGCACACACAAAACCAAGGAGGAGGGTGAGATCGAGCGAGCGACCCACCCTTGCCTCTCCCCGCTCAGAAATGCGCTTCTGCCCTCGCATCTCCAGCCTGAAACCCCACCTCTGCCTCCTTCCGCTTTCATTCAAGGCTAAAGCTCTTCCTCTTTCTACACACAAAAAAGAACCCCCCCTTCATTATTTCCAAATGCGGGGGGCCGAACTGGGAAAATCGCCCTACCATTAGGGGGCGAATCTTTCAGAATAATGAAACTAACCACTCTGGGTTATCAGTTCACAATCTTTGAAAATTAAAATCTGGCTACAAGTAAATAGTGAAGCCATTTCAACTCTGGGGGAGGGCGGGTGGTGGGTATGAGTAAAAATTCTTAAAACGAAGCGGAGGCTGCACAGTGCTGGCATTTTACATGAGTCTCCCCCCAAAGATGCGGGCCCGTGCTGCTTTTCTTCCCTGCTCACAAAGGCGGCAGCTGCAGCCGGCGTCCCCGACCACCGCCCTACTGCTTCTTCGCTCGCGCTCAACAATGCAGCCGGCCGCGCATAAAGCTGCCCCACACGCCATAAACCAGTCCTGATCTGCATTTAGGGGCAATTCGGCAACCCCCGCACACATTCCCCTGCAAGAAAGTTGCTATATTTCATTATAGCCCAGCCACCTTAAATATAGACAAACCTCAAGAAGCATCAGAGAATACAGGAAAAAATATAACTGTTCAAGCCCCGGGATTGGGTGGGTGTAAATTGGAACAAAGGCTCTTTCTGTTCCAGATTAATCACCGCCTAAAAGGCAGTGCAGAATGCCCGGGGAGAGGGAGTGAGAAGGGGTGTAGGGGGGGAGGGCGGAGTGTGTAAGGGAGGAGGGAGGAATGGTGTGGGGGAGAGGGAGGAGGCGTGGGGGGGGTGGGGCAGGGGAATGTTCCCTCGGAACTGCATGGCCAAAAGCCCGGCTTGGGGGGTTTGTCTTTAAACCACCAATTTCCCGACCCTGTTCCCCAGCGTCTGGAAGGGTTTGGCATCCCCAGAACCCCAAGAAAGGCTTCCGGAGGAGGACCCCTTGGGCTAGGCTATAGGGATGCCTCTATAGGGAGAAGGGCGCCGAAGCGCGAGCGCGGGCGCCGGGCGGAAAGGGACCGAGGGCAGGAAGCAGGGGCCCCCGGGCTCACCTGAGCGAGGCGCGCGTGGGAGCGAAGCAGGACGTGCTCAGTGACCGCCTCCGAATGCCGGGCGGGGCGCGCCGCGCGCCGTTATATGCGCGCTCATATGTAAATGAGGTGACGTCACCCGCGGGCCCGCTTAACTCCTTCGCGCCCCGTCTCCGCCCCGGCGTCCGGGGGCCTGCCTGGCGTTTGGGGGACCCCCGCCTCGCATGCACCACTGCACCCTTACTGCAACGAGGGCGGAAAATTAAAGGGAGCCAAAGCCCCCTCCCCCCGGCACTTCCTGCATCATGCGTTTCCCCTCCTTATGTCTATTTTACCATAATGGATTTTTGCAACAGCCGCGCAAACCTGCTCTTGAGGACCGGGGGGCATGATAACGAAGGGTCTGGGTGGTACCTAGGGGGACAGGCATTCCTTTACTGCGAAGCTGTCTTTGTCTGGTGCGGACATCCGCGAGCGAGGGTGCGGTGGCCGCGCTGGAGGGCCTCGCCCGCTGCAGGGGTGCGATTCCTGTAACTCAGCTTTAGGGCCAACCGAGGCCCTTCGCCCCACCCCGGCCCTCTTTGTCTCTCACCCGGCTTCTCGTGAAATTGGGTGGGAGGTAAAGCACCCTTAAGTGATTCTTTTCAAAAAAGTTTCCTCACCGTAACATGCATATTTTTTTCATCGCTATGATTTTTGTGAGCACCCGAATCAAATGTCAAGTTGTTGTATTGACTTGACTCTGACAACGAGGAAGTTCTTTTTCTGTCCAGTTCCTTATTTTCGTAAATATGAAAGTGATTACTAACAAGCCACTGTTGAATGCCATCTTTAAAAGATGACAGGTTAATTTAAAAATCAAACTCTACGTTTTAAAGGGAGCATTTTCTGCACGATGTTTTTGAATTTTGCTTCAAATTACATCTTTCAGATGGAGATGAAGAGCAGTTTTCAAAATGGCACTTGACTGAATACTACTGACTCCTTTGCTCTTTGAACTGTTGTTAAATACCAGACTTTGCACAAATAAATGGCAAGAAAGGAAAAACAAAGATAGAAAATCTCCTACTTGAGATTATTTTGAGACACAAAGTAGTATACATAACACTCTTTATCCCTTTCTGCATCATGAGGAAATGTTTCCAGAAACCCTTTCCCTAATCATGTTATGGGAGAAGAGTTGTCTCACTGGGAACCAAAGTCAAGTGTTAGATAGAACCTTAAAAGGCACTGCAGAAGCAGCTCCAACTTCCCTATTTATTTATCCACTTGACTTCCTTCTGAGGGCAGGGGGGTTTGGTAATTGTCTGGCTCCCCAGTTCATGCTCTGATGGGAGGCTGTAGTTCTACTCTCTGAATGGGGGCACTGGACCTTTCTTTTTTTTCAGACACAGAACGTCAATGGTTAAAGGTTCCCATAACCCTATGCTACTTGACTGGCTTGAAAGTCCATTTCAATAATGGACACTCAGGAAAGATCAAGCAAGATGAATTTTTGGCCCATTTCATCTGGCAGCTACATCATAGCATTTCTGTAGGCTCTGTGATTCCACTTTGCCTCATTCAGCTGCTGTCAAAACTCACTTCTTCCCTCTCTGGTGTCGCTGGCTACAAATGAGTATCACCCAAGGCATTTTTCTTAGAAAGGGTTAGACCTTGCAGAGAAGTATCTACAAAAAAACAGAGGAGTTGAAACTTGTAAACACCTGGAGAATTGGTAACAGGCATCTTTCTGAGATATATAGATATAGACAGAGTGGAAGAGAAAGAGGAGGCAATTCTCTGAAAGGAAGAAAGTCTAACATACTGGGCTTGCCTTCCCACCTTGTCAGGGATTTAGAGAGAGTAGAAAGAAAAGGAAGACAGATACAGTGAAACACAAACTAAAGGAATATTCTTAACAGTTGTGTGACCCTGGCCATGTGAATTACTTTTTGTGTGCTTGAGTTTTCTCCTCCGTAAAATGGCATAATTGCAATACCTACTTCACAGAGTTATAGGGAGGTCTAAATGCTTAGGACAGTGCATGATGGTAAGCACTTTGTCTTATTACAATGATGATGATGACAAAAACATGAGAAAAATAAATACTGTACTGTTTCATATTAACAAAAATTTTAAGATATTTTATATTATTTATCATAAAGTCCTTGTGAAAATGCCATAGATCTTTTGTATTTTTCAGCAAATATAAAACTGATTCCCATTGGTTGATGCATTGTAATAGGGGTTTTACATTTGTTTCCCCCTTTCCTGGCTGCTGCCCTTCCATGACAATAGGTTTAGAGGTAGGGATACTGGCACTCAGAGATCTATCACTGTAAAATTCAGCCAGTAGCCACTGTCTGTTATTTGCGCTAAGGAGTACATAAGTCCTCACCGCAGTCCCCAAGTCTGTGCCTGAGAATCATCAGAAAGCGTGTGAGGGGGCAGGGTGCTTTGTCTCCCATAGCACCTTGGAGAGAGTAGTTGCTTAACAAACAATTACAGACTTGCATTGAACTGACTTGCTGGCTCTAAGCATCTTTCTTTTTTCCCCAGATAATTCCAACTTTTCAATATTAATGTTTCAGATGTCAGAGATAATTCCTTTTCACTAAAGCTACCATTGTAAGTGGGTTAGTATGCTCTGGGCACAGTTACCATAGAGGTGAGGTTTTCAATCCCAATTGAAAAGACAGAGGCTGAGAGCAGCAACAGCACTGCAGGGTGCACTCCCAGCTAGGGGCTTTCTGGGATAAGATGGGTGAAGCACCCACCTGCTGCTGGCCCGGCCTTCCTGAGCTCATGTGCCCTGGCACCCAGTCCTGGCAATGGACAGTCGTCTCCTCCGAACCAAGCCCATGCCCAGTGGAACCAGGAAGAAGTGTCAGTATACATTGCATTTTATTTTCCTTTCTAGGGTAGGCCTGGGACAGATTTGCAGCTATTTTCAAAGCTGGAGAAGCAGTCATGGAAGTCTGGGTTCTTAAAATTTGTCCATTATTTTTAACCCTTCAAACTTTGTACAGAGCGCTGGCCATTAGAAGAGAAGAAACAGAAGAAAGTGACCACAGCAAAACTGCTAACCCTTTGCTTTCTCAAGCCCAGGCCCCTTTGTCTCAGTTTCAGGGCCTCCTACCATCTGCCCTACCTGCCTGCACCCCACTACGCCCGTGACCCCTCAAACTCTATGCATTCATGTAAATCCCCTTAGAGAAACAGCCCAAGTCCGCCTCCCCCCCCCAACGACAGGGAAGGGATATTGAGTGGGCTGTCTGTATACAATATCTAATTCAATTTTCACCCTCTGCAGTGGGCACTAATACCCACATTTTACTGCTGAAAACCCTGACACTCAGAGAATCTAAGCAAGCTTGCTTGAGAACAAACACACAGTTCTGTCTCCCGAGCCTATGCGGGCCCATCGGGGCCAGCTCTCCCCGACCTGAGTGTGTCTCCAGGACTCCCACCTGCGGCAGCTCCACCTCGCGCTCAGTGGGATGGAACAGAAGGCTCCCTCAGCTAGTGTGCTAAGAATGAGTGCCGGAGACGGTGAAGCAGAGAGGAGTCCACGAACGCTCTCGAGAATGTGAAACGTGTCGCTAACTTTCCTGTTCACTTTGTCGGTCTGATGGAATCTTAGAGCCAAGAGCAACTTTGAGGGGGATCTCATTCAACCCAGTTCCCTCCTGTGGCTTGAATTCTGCTCTACAACATCCCCTCCAAGTGGTTGCTCAGTCTATGCACAGCAAGGGCAACAAGAAGACTATCTTCAAGTATATGCAGGAGGCCAAGAGTTTGGCTGGAGCTTGCCTAGGGTGAGAGGTGATAGGAAATAATGTTGAGAGGCAGGCACATGTGACACTGTTTAATAATAATAACACAATAACAGCAAGCATGACCATAATAATGGTCATATAATTACTGTTATAGCACACATCTTTTTTTAAAAGATTTTATTCATTTGTTTGACAGAGAGAGACAGCCAGTGAGAGAGGGAACACAAGCAGGGGGAGAAGGAGAGGAAGAAGTAGGCTCGTAGTGGAGAAGCCTGATGTGGGGCTCAATCCCAGAATGCTGGGATCACGCCCTGAGCCGAAGTCAGACGCTTAACAATGCTGTGCCACCCAGGCGCCCCTGTAGCAAACATTTTTTGAATGCATGTTATAGTCCAAGGAATTTCACATGTAGTTGTCTCCTTAAATCTTCACAGAATACTACGAGACAGGTATTGTTATTTTTCTGCATTACAGATGTGGGAATCCTAGAGATATTAAATAAATTGTTCAAGATCACACATACCTGCCCACACAGTTATAACCAGAGGCAATTTGAACTCTAACTAGTTGGCTCACAAGCCACATCATTTAAGCACTGCACACCTCTCTAATCCCAAACTAAGGTCTTTAAATTTTTTCTGTGGGCCAGTATAAGAGTAAAATTACAATCTGTCTCATTAAACCACTCATATTTTTCATCATTACAACTGTAATATATAGACATGATAATATTCATGTAAATTAAAAATTTGCTTGTCCCAATTTTCAAATTATTATAGAAACTCAGTCTATTCTTTTTTGTTTTTTTTGCCTGATTCTACAAGTACCAATGCATTTGCAATAAAAGGAATTTTTTTATCTTGAAAATTGGTAGTTTTGCAAGTTTTTCACATCTTTAATATTTTCCCAGGAGTCTTTCATATTACAACTGTTAAAAAAATAGAAGGTCCCATAACATATTGAAAGAGGAAGCATTACTAGTACCCAACAGCCTTTATGTTAAAAATGATAAACTTATTCCAATGTGAAGCAAAATTATCATTTGCAAGTTGTACATGCTTACATATTTTAATGTGCTGCTTTTGTGGACATCAAAGCTGTTTCATAGAATATAGCTCCCATGTTACCAGGAGGTAGTAACTGACTTTATAAGAAGAGTATCTATTATATTAGCAGAGTTACCTGACCAAAATTAAATCCAAAGGATTCCAAGAACAACCAAGGCTCTGTGTGTGGCTTAATACTCTGCTTCCATTGTCTTAAAATTCTTAATAATTTTGAACAAAGACTCCTGTCCTTTCATTTCACAGCGTGTCCCCATGTTATGAAGTCAGTCCTGCCCCTCTCACTTTCATTCGCTGTATATCTCCAATGCCCCCTGGTTTTCCCTAGGATCTAGGAATGGGACTGTCTTCTCACATGCACCTTCCTCTGCCTACAATGCCTCTCTGATCATTCTCATCTATGCTGCCCAAGTGTGGAAATATTCTGTCCTTGGTTCAGTCGAGAAGGTGGTAGCAATCTGCAAAGGGACTTTTTTTTATCAAGAAACAGAGGGAAAACAATGTTAAAGAATTTAAAAAATAGAAAAAACAACAACATAGAAACAAACAAATGGTGGGCTTAATTGCAGTAGAGTGTAAACATAGATTGAGTTGACTGGCATAGCTTAGAGGCTACAGGGTTCTGGTTCCTTTAATCACTGTCAGGGCACATGGGAGGAGGTGCTGATACTAGATGAATGTTCTCAGATGGCTGGCTCCAGTACAGCATTAGTGGAATTCTTCATTCCTCCCTTGATTTTCTCTCCACTTGAGGATCATTCTCTTTGACCAGGACTGAGCTATGCTTGTGGACAGAAGTCACCTCAAGGCAATCATGGTCTTCGTCCTGTGTGAGAAAGAAACTTCCTATTATGACCTCCAATTGTTTCTTTACACAATTGTTGGACTGCTTGTTTTGATCTTGCAAGTAAGATTATCAACTGTCTTAGAAGTTTTCCAGGTTCCCCAAATTCAACCCATTTCTTGTGCTGGTAGATTAATCTGAGTGTACATAGGGATGGTTTGCCCTCTTCCCCCTCAGCTAAGCTTCAATCTGAGCCTGGTTGCCCTTGGAACTGGTGACCTGTGATAATCACCATGTTTTTCTAGGGCCTGTGCCAGGTGCATTCTTCCTCTCCTTTCTGCCTCTAGATGGTAAATCTTCAGCTCCCAGCTTACTTATGAATGAAAATTGACTGGCCTCTACCACAGCTAATGAAGAAGATCCTTTACGATAATCTCCTCTCACTTCTCCAGTTGTCTCTGATGCCTGTAATCACAGGAGCTCTCTCTGAGAAAGAATTCCATAGACATAATTTTCACCAAAGTAAGAAGAGGAAGATTCAAGCCTCTCACACATAAGTAAAATATGAGGTCAATGAAAGCATGAGGAGAAGGATACCTCAGTTTCAAGTTTATGCTGTGCAACTCGACAAGGTCACCAATACATATTCTTTTCTTTTCTGTGTTTTTTTTTTTAAGATTTTATTTATTTATTTGACAGACAGAGAGACAGTGAGAGAGAGGGAACACAAGCAGGGGGAGTGGGAGAGGGAGAAGCAGGCTTCCCACTGAGCAGGGAGCCCTACATTGGACTTGATTCCAGGACCCTTGGATCATGACCTGACAGATGCTTAACAACTGAGCCACCCAGGTGCCCCTATCAATACATTTTCTGACAGATAATTGAAGAGATGGTATGGCTATGAATGAATGGGATAAACCACTGAAAATTTAAATTTTGCAGTTTTTTTACCATTTACTTCTGCATGTTCTCTCTGTGGCCTTAATTCTGCAGTGTGTAATAGCAAGTTACCTAAATGCTCATAGGAACCAACAAATTGGATGTCAGTTGGAGGAAACAAAATACTAGCTTACAGGTGTCAGCTTACATGTTAGGATTTAATAATTTCTTATATGATTCATACTTATCTGGTGTTTATAAATTATTCAGTGTATTTTCTCATCTTTGGTGGCATTTTATCCTTGAAGTACGCTTATGTAGATAAAGGGGATAGGTATTGGTATGACTATTTCATATAGGACAAAGCAGCACAATGAACTTATATAACAGAGTGAAGGCCACAAAAGAAGACTTGTTTTCAGCTATGGGCCCCAGGTGCTAGAGCTCAGATAATCCATACTTTAAGAGGAAAACTATATATGTAGGAAAAGAAGGAGCCAAATCCAGTCTTAATGAAATTCAGTCATCTAAGAGCCATATTTTCTTAGTTTTAAGACTTTGTGTTGATACTTGAATTGTTCCCAATGCTAACAAATAATAGCAAACCTGGTTTTGTTGTAATAGTGGTAGTGGTGATGGTGTATTTTATTTGTTAGTCATTGTCTCCTACACATCCATTTCTTACATTTGAAACTGCTTGGCTTCCAAAGACCTAATTTTACTCTTTTCTTTTTTATTTGTTTGACAGAGAGAGAGAGGACACAAGCAGGGGGAGCAGCAGGCAGAGTGAGAGAGAGAAGCAGACTCCCCACTGAGCAGGAAGCCTGATGCAGGACTTGATCCCAGGACCCCGAGATCATGACCTGATCCTAAGGAGGATGCTTAACTGACTGAACCACCCAGGTGCTCCCAAATTTACTCATTTCTGAAAATGGATTCCCCAAGATATTTCTATTTCCTTAATAGTTGTAGTCCTGGACACAGAGAGTGAGCATACTTTTGGATTTAAACATGTATGTCTATTTTTCTATGTACATATATATAGGAAGATAGGTTAATAATTTCAGTTTGGGTAAACAGAAGGTATTTTAATGTCTAAATTTTATATTTTGGACTTTATATCTAAGTTTGAATAAATGTCTTACTTTTTGTTAGAATATTATATTTAATTTACTCAATTTTTTTAAAAGTAGAAGATGCCTACCTATTAAGCCAGTATTTTATTATATTAAACCAATATGAGATACATTATCTCATTTAATCCTTCATCAAAATACTTAAAAGTAAATACTATATTCCTCAGCTTCACCTGGAAGAAAAGTAGGGCTCAGGATACAAAGTTAAGCTGGTATTTTAATACAGACTCCCAAACCCAGAGAAGCACTTTTATTGAAAGATCTATATAGTCAAAACTTTTTGTTAAATTTCAGTCCTTTCAATCCTAGTTATGTTTTAGAGCATGACTCCTTAAAAAAAAAAAAAATCAATATGATTACCTACACTTAATTTAAAAAATAATTTTCCCCATTCAACAAATATTTATTGATTTACTACCTTATAACATGTAGTGTTCTGGTAACCAAGGATATATCAGTAAACAAAATGTCTACTCTTGAGGAATTTGCTTTATAGTGGGAGAAGTATATAAAATTAATAAATATAAAATATGACTAATATTTAGCATACTAGAAGTTGTACAAGAAAAACAGTAAAGGAATGAGTTGAGAGTCTACACGGAAATAGTAGCTTCAGGGGCGCCTGGGTGGCACAGCAGTTAAGCATCTGCCTTCGGCTCAGGGCGTAATCCCGGTGTTATGGGATCGAGCCTCACATCGGGCTCCTCCGCTATGAGCCTGCTTCTTCCTCTCCCATTCCCCCTGCTTGTGTTCCCTCTCTCGCTGGCTGTCTCTATCTCTGTCAAATAAATAAATAAAATCTTAAAAAAAAAAAAAAAAAGAAATAGTAGCTTCATTAGATAAGTGTCATCCAAAGCAACACTTCAAGAGAACAAAGTGAGTCATGCAAATGTCTGAAGGAGGGTGTTTAGGGAAAAGTCACAGCCAGTTTCAAGGCCTTAGAAGGACTCATGTCTACACATGAAGGTCAACATGGCAAAAGCAGACAGTGATCCAGAGATGTGTAAGGTGTGAAATCAGGCAGGGAAATTTATGGGATCATGAGTTTATGGGAAGTGATGCAAATCATGAAGGATTTTCTAGGTCACTTTAAGAATTTCAATCTTCTCTATTTGAATAAGTTACAAAGTCCCTGGTCATTTATAAGACATAAACGCCATGATTTGCTTTAGGTTGAAAAGGGATAATACTGGTTGCAGATTTGAGAATAGAGTAGAAGCAGGCAGACCACGTCAGAGGTCATTGAAATGATTCAACTGTTGGTGATGAGTACTTGCATATTGGATGCAGTTTGAAAGCAGAGTCAGTAGAATTTGATAATTGATAGGATCTAGGTTCAGAGAATATGAGATGTCAAGTAACACCGAGGATTTTGTTCTTGACAATTGGAAAGATGGAGTTGCAATTCACTACCCTTGGGAAAGCTGTGAAACCATTTTAATGAAGATTTTTCTCTGTGTTCTTTTATTCTGCATATTTCCCTACAGAGAGGATATCCTGGCTATCATTTCCAGTAGGAATGCAAGACACTGGAATTGAATTGACACTGTGTGATTCGTTGGCGGCTACTGGGTACTTTGTACATGTCAGTTAGTCAAGAGAGACTTAAAAATTTGTACTACTTTTTGTGCTAAGAAGAGTTTGGGAAAAAAGAATATACATTATTATTATGTTATGTACAAGAATATTAAATATCCAGAAGAGGGAGATAGGCATGAAAGTGGATAAGAAGGAGTGGAAGAAAGGAAGCTCTCTGCACTGCAGTCTAAAGACAGAATGCAGGCAGAGTTCCCCCTTCCTCAAAGGACCTCATTCTTTTAATTTTTTTTTCTTAAACTTTCTCCAGCTGATTGAATGAGAATTGTGTCCCTAGTTAAAAAAAAAGTAACCTTCTTTATTCAAAGTCTACTGATTAAATGTTAATTATATCTTAAAAATACCTTTATAGTAACATCTAGACTACTATTTGAACAAACGAATGGGCACAATACACATACAACACATACATAAAATTATTTACCAAACCATAGGGGAGGAAACACAGTTTTTCTTCTAATTTTTTGTTCTGCCTGAGACTCCTGAAATAAAAACAGATTAATAAGAGAAAAACACGGGGCACCTGGGTGGCTCAGTCATTAAGCGTCTGCCTTTGGCTCAGGGCGTGATCCCGGTGTTCTGGGATCGAGCCCTACATCAGGCTCCTCCGCTGGGAGCCTGCTTCTTCCTCTCCCACTCCCCCTGCTTGTGTTCCCTCTCTCACTGGCTGTCTCTCTCTCTGTTGAATAAATAAATAAAATCTTTAACAAAAAAAAGAGAGAAAAACACACAGAAATTTATTTACAAGATAATTCCTGTGTACATGGGGGATACCCAGGAAAAATGAGTAAACCAAAGAAGTGGTTTAAAATATAGGATTACAGGGGTGCCTGGGTGGCACAGCGGTTAAGCATCTGCCTGGAGCTCAGGGCGTGATCCCGGTGATCTGGGATCGAGCCCCACATCAGGCTCCTCCGCTGTGAGCCTGCTTCTTCCTCTCGCACTCCCCCTGCTTGTGTTCCCTCTCTCGCTGGCTGTCTCTCTCTCTCTGTCAAATAAATAAATAAATAAATAAATTAAATAAATAAATAAATAAATAAATAAAAAATATTTAAAATATATATGTATAGGATTATATACTTACTTAACAGGGAAAGAGTAAAGACTTTTAGGAAGGGTGACTGGTCCTTCAAAAAATAGAAGATGAGTATGACAGTATGATAGTTTGTGACAACTTTGGATGTGGTGTCTTGTAGTATCCTCCCTTGTGACAAGAGTCAGTCCTCCCTGGTTGATAAAACTCCCAGAAAGGGGATTATTGACAGTTGAATCCTTTTTAGAGGATCTGCATTTAGTCAGAATGGGGACTTTAGAGAAAGCCTCTCTCTGTACTTGCTGTTTTTCAAATGCCTTCAACTCAAAATAGTCTATATAGCAAAGTGGTACATTTTGGGGTGGCATAGTGTGCTATTTTTGAAAAACTGTTTTTTGAAACTAATCAAGAATAAGTTGTAAACATGACACCCCTTTACACCTAACATTTTAATGTTCATACATCAAGAAAATCATAGTCTGTAACACAGCTACAGCACAATTATGAGTACTAGGAAAATTCCTATTACAATACTGTTTTGTAATCCACAGACCTTATAGAAAATTTGACTGTTAGCCTAATATCAACCTTATAACATTTTCTTTTCCTTATCCAGATCACAAATCACATTTAATTGTCATATTCCATCATATTTCATAATAATCACATCCATTATTGGCATGTTTACTTTGATCACTTGAATAGGTGTTATTTGCCTGGTTTATGCACTGTAAAATTTTTTTTGAGCTATTCTCTTTAAAGTACCTGTATTCTCTACATTGTGTGAGTTTTTTGGGTGTCTTCAGGGAAAGCTACTGGCTCCATTATGATAGACTTAATTGCTGCCTCAGTGGAGTTGAATTACTTTCCTCACCATGCAAAAATCCAAGCGAGATTCTGTGTAGGATTGAAGGATACAAAAAGACCATATAAGTGCCATATCCCATTTGGATGTAAGTTAGCTGTCTTTTGAGCAACACTATAGTATTCAGTGCATTTGCTACTTCCAAAGAGAAAATTTAAAAGGGGAAAATATGCCAAAAATCATTCACAGAATGGTGTATTTCAAAAAATATATATAACCATGGCAAAACCCTCCAAATGACTTTACTCTTGTTATGTGCCTCTGAGTAGACAAAGTGAGTCTTGAGCCTAAGAACATGAAAGATTTCCAGACAGTTTTTTCTTATGTTCCACCAGTAACCTATTGCAGTAGTTATATATCTAGAAGGTTTTAATAAACATTCATTAGTTGAAGAGCCTCTACTGTTCATGAATTCTGCTGGAGGATGTTGATGGGCAGTTTGGGGAAATCCATGGCTAAAAATAACATCATCTATATAGTACTTGTCATAGTCAGGCACTGTTCTATGTGTTTTATATTTACCCCAACATCCCTCTTGTGAAGATAAACATCTTTATTTTTAATGTTTTTTATTATATTATGTTAGTCACCATACAGTACAACCCTGGTTTCTGATGTAAAGTTCGATGATTCATTAGTTGCGTATAACTCCCAGTGGACCATGCAGTATGTGCCGTCCTTACAACCCATCACCGGTCTATCCCATTCCCCCACCCCCCTCCCCTCTGAAGCCCTCAGTTTGTTTCTCATAGTCCATAGTCTCTCCTGGTTCACTCCCCCTTCTATTACCCCCGTTTCTTTATCCCTTTCTTCCCCTAGTGATCATCCTACTTCTTATGTTCCATAGATGAGAGAAATCATATGATAATTGTCTTTCTCTGCTTGACTTATTTCACTTAGCATTATCTCCTCCAGTGCCGTCCACGTTGCAGCAAATGTTGAGAAATTGTTCTTTTTGATAGCTGAGTAATATTCCATTGTATATATGGACCACAACTTCTTATTCCAGTCATCTGTTGAAGGGCATCTCGGTTCCTTCCACAATTTGACTATTGTGGACAATTCTGCTATGAACATTGGGGTGCATATGACCCTTCTCTGCACTATGTCTGTATCTTTGGGGTAAATACCCAGTAGTGCAATGGCTGGGTCATAGGGTAGCTCAATTTTTAACTTTTTAAGGGACCTCCACACTGTTTTCCAGAGTGGCTGTACCAACTTGCACTCCCACCAACAATGTAGGAGGGATCTCCTTTCTCCACATCCTCTCCAGCAATTGTTGTTTCCTGCCTTGTCAATTTTTGCCATTCTAACTGGTGTAAGGTGGTATCTTAGTGTGGTTTTGATTTGAATTTCCCTGATGGCTAATGATTTTGAACATTTTTTCATGTGTCTGTTAGCCATTTGTATGTCATCGTTGGAAAAGTGTCTGTTCATATCTTCTGCCCATTTTATGATTTATTTGTTTCTCGCGTATTGAGTTTGAGAAGTTCTTTGTAGATCTTGGATACCAGTCTGTTACCTGTAGCATCATTTGCAAATATATTCTCCCATTCTGTGGGCTGCCTCTTAGTTTTTTGGACTGTTTCCTTGGCTGTGAAGAAGCTTTTTATCTTGATGAAGTCCCACAAGTTCATTTTACCTTTTGTTTCTCTTGCCTTTGGGGATGTGTCATGAAAAAGGTTACTTTGGCCGATGTCGTAGAGGTTGCTGCCTATGTTCTCCTCTAGGATTTTGATGGATTCCTGTCTCACATCAAGGTCATTCATTCATTTGGAGTTTATCTTTGTGTATGGTGTGAGAGAGTGGTCAAGTTTCATTCTTTTGCATGTAGCTGTCCAATTTTCCCAGCACCATTTATTGAAGAGACTATCTTTTTTCCACCAGATGTTTTTTCCTGCTTTATCAAAGATTAGTTGCCCAAAGAGCCAAGGGTCCATTTCTGGGCTCTCTATTCTGTTCCATTGGTCTATGTGTCTGTTTTTGTGCCAGTACCATGCTGTCTTTGTGATCACAGCTTTGTAGTACAGCTCGAAATCTGGCATTGTGATGCTCCCAGCTTTGTTTTTCCTTTTCAACAGTTCCTTGGCGATTCAGGAACTTTTCTGGTTCCATACAAATTTAAGGACTATTTGTTCCAGTTCTTTGAAAAATGTCATCGGTATTTTGATTGGGATAGCATTGAAAGTGTAGATTGCTCTGGGTAGCATGGACATTTTAACTATGTTAATTCTTCCAATCCATGAGCATGGAATATTTTTCCATCTTTTTGTGTCTTCCTCAATGTCTTTCAAGAGTGATTTGTAGTTTCTAGAATATAGATCCTTTACGACTCTGGTTAAGTTAATTCCAAGGTAACGTATGGTTTTTGGTGCTATTGTAAATGGGATCGATTCCCTAATTTCTCTTTCTTCAGTCTCATTATTCATGTATAGAAATGTAACTGATTTCTGAGCATTGATTTTGTATCCCGCCACATTACTGAGTTGCTCTATAACTTCTAATAGTTTGGACGTGGATTCTTTTGGGTTTTCCATATACAGTATCATGTCATCTGCGAAGAGAGACATTTTGACTTCTTCTTTGCTGATTTGGATACTTTTATCCCTTTTTGTTGTCTGACAGCTGTTGCAAGGACTTCTAGTTCTATGTTGAATAATATTGGCGAGAGTGGGCATTCTTGTCGTGTTCCTGATCTTAAGGGAAAGGCTTCCAGCTTTTCCCCATTGAGAATGATATTTGCTGTAGGCTTTTCAGAGATGGTTTTTATGAGATTGAGGAATATACCCTCTTTCCCTACACTCTGAAGGGTTTTAATCAGGAAAGGATGCTGTATTTTGTCAAATGCTTTTTCTGCATCTATTGAGAGAATCATATGATTTTTCACTTTTTCCTTCTGGATAAAATCTAAGACACTGATTGATTTGCGAATGTTGAACCACCCTTGCATCCCAGGTATGAATCCCACTTGGTCATGACGGATAATCCTTTTAATGTCCTGTTGGATTCTATTAGCCAGGATCTTGTTGAGGATTTTGGCGTCCATATTCATTAGGGAAATCGGTCTGTAATTCTCCTTTTTGATGGGGTCTTTGCCTGGTTTGGGGATCAAGGTAATATTGGCCTCATAAAATGAGTTTGGTAGCTTTCCTTCTGTTTCTATTCTGAAATAGGTATAGGAGAAGAGGTTTTATTTCTTCTTTGAATGTTTGGTAGAATTCCCCAGGAAAACCGTCTGGGCCTGGAGTTTTGTTATTTGGAAGGTTGTTTATCACTGACTCAATCTCTTCATAATTAATTGGCCTGTTTAAAAAATCAATTTCTTCCTGTTTCAGTCTTGGTAGTTTATAGGTTTCCAGGAAGGCCTCCATCTCTTCCAGATTGCTTAGTTTATTGGCATATAGCTGTTGATAAAAGTTTCTAATAATCCTTCCAATTTCATTTTTGTTGGTCATGACCTCTCCTTTTCATTCATAATTTTATTAATTTGGGTCCTTTCTATATTCTTTTGGATAAGTCTTGCCAGCGGTTTGTCAATTTTATTGATTCTCGGAAAGAACCAACTCTAGTCATGTTGATCTGCTCTACTGTACTTCTGGTTTCTAATTCATTGATTTCTGCTCTAATCTTGGTCAACTGCTTCCTCGTGCGTGGATTAGGCCGGTCCCTCTTCCAGCTTCTTGAGGTGAGAATATAAAAACTGCATTTTAGATTTTTCTATTCTTTTGAGTGAGGCTTGGATGGCTATGTATTTTCTCCTTAGGACTGCCTTTGTAGTATCCCATAGGTTTTGGACCGTTGTGTTATCATTCTCGTTGGTCTCCATAAATTGTTTAAATTGATTTTTTATTTCCTGGTTTATCGAGTCATTCCTGAGCAGGATGGTTCTTAGTCTACAAGTGTTTGAGTTTCTTCCAAATTATTCCTTGTGGTTGAGTTCCAATTTCAGAGCATTGTGGTCTGAGAATATGCAGGGAATAATTTCAGTCTTTTGGTATCGGTTGAGACCTGTTTTGTGACCCAGAACATGGTATATTCTTGAGAATGTTCCATGGGCATTAGAATAGAATGAGTATTCTTTTGTTCTGGGGTATAGTGTTCTATATATATCTATGAGGCCAACTCGTCGAGTATGGCATTCAAAGCGCTTGTTTCTTTGTTGATTTCTTGCCTCATATATTCTAGCAGTTTGAGTCTCCATTTTTTATTGCATCTCATTAATAAACTTTTCGATTTCTAATTGATTAGATTTTAGTTCTTTTATTTCTCCAGAAAGGGATTCCCTAGTGTCTTTTATACTCTTTTCTAGCCCGGCTAGTATGTTTATAATCGTTATTCTAAGCTCTAGTTTTGACATCTTGCGTATAACCATACTGCTTCAGTCCCTGGCAGTCAGTATTGCCTTTTGTTCTCTTCTTTGAGGTTTTTCTGTCTTGTCGTTCTGTCTGGAGAATAGATGAAGAAGAGAACAAAAATACTAAATAACAACAAGACCCAGAAAAATGTACACTAAACAAATCAGAAGAGACCTGAATCCTAAGAAAAAATAATTAAAAAACAAAGAGAATGTAATCAGGCAGGTGAATAGAACAGAGCAATACACTGGTTCCTGTGTGTATTTTGGTCTGTTTGTTAGAAAAGTAGATCCCAAAATTGTAAATAAATAAAAACTTATATATTACAAAATAAAATTAAATATAATGAATGCATAGAATGTAACTCTGAAAATGAAAATTAAAAGACCAAAAAAAAAAAATTAAGACTCTAAATAGACAGGTGAACAAAACAGAGCAATAAACTAGATTCTGAGTGTAATTTGGTTGTTTTTTTTTTTAGAAAAAACTACATCCCAAAATTGTAAAGAAAGGAAAACTGTATATAAAAATAAAATTTGAAGGATAGCATCTAAGTGTAATGATGAAAATTTAAAATGGCTTTAACAACAAAAAAAAAGAGAATATGATCAGACAGTTGAAGAAAATAGCCATACACTGGATTCTCGCTGTATTTTGGTCTCCTTTTTTAGAAGAAACTTGATCTCGAAATTGTAAAAAAGAAGGAAAACCTTATGCATATATACATATGTGTGTATAGACACACACAATGAAAGGATACAATGTAAGTGTAAAAATGAAAATTTAAAAAAGAGTTGATAAAGGAGAAGATTGGTTGAGAAAGGAAAGAGGATAAAAAATTGAAATTGAAAGACTGAAGGATTTTGAGGAAAAAAACATGAATTCTATATAGCATTTTCCCCTAGCACTGGAGCTTTGCAGTTCTGTGTGATCAGCAGCCAACTTGGTCTTTGCTGGATGTTCTTGCAGCTCTTCTGCGGGAGGGGCCTGTTGCTTTGATTCTCAAGTGTCCTTGCCCCAGGGTGGAATTGCACCCCCCTTGCCAGGTAGCCAGGCTAAGTGTAAGCAGCTCCAGATCGCTCTATGTGGCTTTTGTTCCTTAGGGCTTTCAGTGCCCTTTAGAGGATGAGAATGAAAATGGCAACTTCCTCCAGCCCTAGAGCTGAAAGCTCAGGCCCCACTCCTCAGTGCGCCCTCCAAGAGAAGGAGTCAGTCTCTCCTGTCTGCCTGGTCTCTGTCTGCACTCCATGCTCACCCAGCCTGCGACCGAGCGTTTCTCTCTCGGGCACACGACCCCGTTTCAAGTCTCCAAACCCTGCAGACTCCTGCAGCATACACTCAGGCACGCTCATTGTTCCTGAGACCCCAGGGATCCCGAGACGACACTGCCCCACCAGGAATTATGCCCTGTTTGGCCGCCTGAGCACCTTTCAGGCAGGGACATCCCTCACCGGACAGCCTCTAAAGGTTTAAATTTTGGGCTCAGATGCTTCATCACTTTCCCGTAGCCAGCTGATGGAGCCTCACTGGCTGCCGCGGTCTATCTTTCCTTATATGACTTTGGATTCAGTTCTCTCCACCTCCTGCCTTGCAGAAAGTGATCGAGTTGCAGCTATTCTTTTCTTTGATCTCTGGTTGAGTTCATGCATGTTCAGAATGACTTGATAGCTATCCAGCTGAATTCCTGGGACCAGACAAAATGAGGTTTTCTACTCCTCTGCCATATTGGGCTCCTTCCTTGCATATAAATTTTGAAATCAGAAACTGGAGCTCTCCAGCTGTGTTCTTTTTCAAGATTGCTGTGACTACTTAGGGTGCCTTGAGTTTATTTTATGATTTCATTTTCTACTTCTGCAAAAAATGCCACTGGGATTTTGACAAGTGTATTGAATCTGTAGATTGCTTTGTGTAGTATACACATTTTAATAATATTGTCTTCTAGTCCATGAACATAAGCATCATGTCATCCTGTTGATTGTGTCATCTTTAATTTGTTAATGTTTTACATTTTTCAGTAAATGTCTTTAATCTACCTAGTTGATTCCTAAGTATTTTATTGTTTTTGATATTATTATAAATGGAATTGTTTTCATACTTTACTTCTTAGATTGTTCAACTTTAGATATGTAGTAAGGTATACATTATAGTACAGTTCCGCACAAGTGCAACTGGTTTTCATGTTTTGATTTTGTTTCCTACAACTTGCTAAATTTGTTTGTCAGTTCCAACAATTTTTCGTTGAATCTATAGGTTTTCTACATGGAATCATATCATCTGCAAACAGAGATAATTTTACTTCTTCCTTTCTATTTTGGATAACTTTTATTTCTTTTGTTCTTGCCTAATTACTGAATATCAGTGACAAAAGTAAGAATACTTGTCATGTATCACATCGTAGAAAAATTTCAGTCTTTCTTCTTCATGTATGACGTTACTTGTGGGTTTTTTGTAGTTGGCATTTATTATATTGAGGTAGTTTCTTTCCAGTTCTTGCTTATTGAATGTTTTTATAATGAAAGAATGTTGAATTTTGTCAAATACTTTTACTGCATCATTTAAAATGATCTTCTTTTCCCAGTTCATTCCCTAAAAAGGCTGTATGATGTGAATTTATTTTTCTATGTTGCATTCTAGAAATAAATCTCACTTGTTTATTAATGTCTCTGAAAACTCGAAGAGAATTTGGTAAATGAAAACTGAAGCTGAGTGATGAGTGAAATTACAGCCAATAGTAAAACTATGTTTTTTATAGAAACAAGACAATTTTTCCCCAAAGAGTTTCTGCTTTCTGAAGAAAGGCATTCTCTTTACTATTTACTCAAAGACAAAATTTGTGATGCAATGACACCACATGAAAGGTCTCCTGTCCCTCAAAACCAAAGGGCAGGCAATCAAGCATCAGAAACTTTTCCTTCCCCATGACATCCCCTATATCCAGCTTGTAACCCCAACTTATAATTTCCACTTACCCCTAAGTTGTCTGCTTCTCCCTATTTCCCCTGCCTATTCTCCAGGAGCCCCTCCTCATGGTACCCTGGGAGTGTTGCTGTAAGAGCCTCGTCTAGGGGTTTGCTCTCGTCACCCTGCCCCCTAGGCTAAGGCCCCTGACCTGTGTCCACATGGCCTCCACTTCTAAACCTTCCAGCACTCCCCACCACCAGAGCTTCAAGTGCAAGGGCCTTCAGAGTGCCACAGCTTGGAAGCAGTACTATCCGCCAGCACATTTCTCTTTCCTCCAAGTAACCACAGCGGCAGCCACAAGGGCTTATCATTCTTTATGCATATTCCTCTCCTTGCATCCACTTCTGGACCATTATTCATGCTGTTCCCTCTGCCAGGAATGCATTAGTCTCACCTCCAACCTCACAACCACCTTGGGAGATGGGCCATCATAGCATAGATACTACGATAGAAGGCTCTGGAGTCAGACTGCCCAGGGCCGGCTTCTTGGCTGTGCAACTTGCAGAGTCACCTTGTGTGAGCCCCAGGCTTGGTCTACTGTTCTGCTGCTGCCATCAGGAGGTTCAGTCAGGCTGGAAGAGGGTTGCTGGGCTCGCAAATTATGTAGCCAGTCTGGGTTCTAACACTGATAAGCTGTATGACTGGATAATAAGGATAATGGCAAAGGGCTTGAATGGGAATGGGTGGATGCATGGGAAGTGTTCAATAAATGGGACCTATCATGACCCATCTCACCCCTGAGGAAACAGGGGCTCAGTGACTTGATCAGCAGCACACAGCTGTCACATGACAGAAAGTGACGCAATTCACTTTCACTTCCCGTGTGAATGTGAACTTTCCTACGTAGCCCTGACTCTCCTTAGCACGTGGTCACATGGGCTCCTAGGGTACTAACTATGTGATAGACTCAAGGCCTGCCCAGACCTCTTTTATTCCTTTTTTCATAAGCCTTGGAAGCAAGCAGAGCACAAAGCTGGTCTTTTTCACATTTCATAAGTGAGGACAGAGTAAACAAGCGACTAGCCCAAAGGCCCGAATCCAGTCCGAGCTTTGCTGAGACAAAGATGGCAGCAGCAAGTCTGGGGCTCCATGAACCCATTCATCACGCCTTCAGTTGGGAGCCAGAACCCTCCTTCCGATGCAAAAGGCGCTGACAAACACTGGGCTGGGGGAAAGGCTTTTTCTGCGGGCCAATGGGGACTCAGTTAGTCTTGACCTTTGCTGCAGCTTGCAGATTGCACTGCAAGGAGTGGAGGAGATAGCTCCTAATGCTACCAAGACCTGCTTTTAATTATCCTGTAGTATTGACAGCTCAGCACCATGATTTCTAGTAGTGATGAGGGACAGTAATATTACTAACATCAAAGTCAAGAATTCATTTAGTCACGCATTCACACATGCTGAACCTAGTATTATGTTCTTCCTGGGGAAGAAACTATGTTGGTGGAAAGTTCTGTAAAAGTGAAAGAGTGCTATCACTCCTATCCTTAAGGATTAGGCTGACAGCGATACCAAGCATTACCACCACATGGTAAGTACTAAAAGCCAGATAATATGGCAGTTTAAGGGAGAAAGCCCAGGCCTACAAAGGGGTAGAGAAAGAAGGCTTCACAGGAGCTGGAATGTGCACTTTGTTTTGAAGGAGGAGGAAGCCAAATTGCCATCTTCACTGTGTCACTTTCCTATGCTACATATTTAGCAGGTTAAGCAACACAAATGTATTCTTATGGTTCTTGAAGTTAGAGGTCCCACACATTGTCTCATGGGGACAAAAATCAATTGGCTTCCATTTCAAAGCTAGTAACATTGTAACTTGGCCACCATTTTCCCATAATCGTATTTCCCTTTGTCTCTTCTTTTCTGCCCCTTTTCTGCTTTTAAGGACCTCATGATTATATTGGGCCTATTCCAATAAGACCAGCTGATTGATAACTTAATACAACCTAAATTCCCTTTTGCTATGTAACATAACATAGCCATAGGTTCTGAAGATTAGGATGCAGAAATCTTTGGGGGGGGGTGTCATTCTGTAAGGCACACCCATTTATAGATTACCGACTTTGTGGGCAATTTGTTCAAACCTCTCTAAGCCTAACTCTTCTTATCTGCAAAATAGAGAAATAATAGCTACGCTATTCATTTCACAATGTTTTTCCAAGAATTTAATGAGACAGTGCATTTGAAAATGGCAAACATCGTATATCAATGTAAATATTCTTATTAGGAGTACGGGAAGGGATGTAAGTTTTTGAATATTTGCTATATTTTAGGCATGTTTGGATTAGATATCTTAACCTAACCTGATATGGTTTATCTCAGAGCTTCTCAACTTCATATTCAATGATATCACATAGGTATGTTGAAATCAGCTACAGTAAGAGTATTTGCAATATGGAAATTAGTAAATTCTCCAAAAATTTTCCCCTTAGGAATCAGTTCTTGAATTTATCAGAGAAGCATAGTTTTATTCCATTTACTTAAGAATATCTCCTATCATGTTTATTATTGGTTCATATTAGAAAGAAACAAAGTAAAGCTTAAAGACAGTGATGAAACTTCCTAAGTTCACATACCTGGTGAATAAGGAGTTGGATCAGTTTGTATCATTCCAAAGCGTTGGTCCTTTCCATTACACCTTTCCAACTGCTTAACCTTACGAGGTATAGATACTTGAAATGTCCAGGAGCATTAGGTTAAAAAAAAAAAATTGCAAAAATGTAATCATCATGCCTAAATTGGTGGGGTTTCATATTCTGGCTGTGGAAATGAGGTTTCATGAAGTTCACCCAGGTCCCTGATTACATTGATGGCCCCTACATTAAACTTTAAAAAGACTTTATCTAAACTGTTTTTAAAGCCATGTGCTTTCATGTTTAGTCAGCATGTAAAAACACTGAGTAGCTCTAATCCACTGTAGAGATTGAAAGAGATTTGATGCAAACAAATTGCCAGGTCAGTCAGAAATTGAAATGCCATATGTCTTCATTTAAGCAAACTGCACGTGTTTGCAGGTCACCAGTCTGCTTCATTTAGCAACAGATACAGTATATAACAGGTTGGTATTATAAACCTTTGTGAAGCTTGGTAATGGTGGCAGAAAGAAACAATTGAGTTGCTTCATGCTTGATTTTAATTAGGTTTCTATTAAGTTTGAAAGTTATTTTAAATATGTAAGTTATTTTAAAGATGTATTCACTAGTTGGTAGGTGTGAGGATTTCCTTAACACATCTAACAATGATTAAACTCCCAGGTGGTTTCCAGGTGCAGCCAAGGTGTGAGCCACCAGGACAGCTTATTTTCCTTCGTCCCACTTTGCACTGCTGTTTCTTGGGTTTTCTGCTGTTTATAAAGATTGGTGGATGTATAAAGATGTGATATATACAATGGAATATTAGTCATCCATCAATAAAAATGAAATATTTCCATTTGCAATGACACATATGGACCTAGAAAGTATTATAATTAAGTGAAGTAAGTCAGTCAGAAAAAGACGATATCATATGGTTTCCTGTGTGGAATTTAAGAAACACAACAAACAGACGTGAATGGAACTATGCTATGTGAAATAAGTTAGAGAAAGACAAATGCCATACAATCTCATTCATATGTGGAATCTAAGACACAAAACAAAAGAGAAAAAAGAGAGAGAGACAAACCAAGAAAGAGACTGCTAACTTCAGGAGACACAGTAATGGTCACCACAGGGGAGGGGGTGGGAGGAAGGGTTAAACAGGTGATGGGGATTAAGTAGTGCACTTGTGATGAGCACTGGATGTTCTACAGAAGTGTTGAATCACTATATTATACACCTGAGACTAATGTAGCACTGTATGTTAACTAACTGGAATTGAAAATTTTTTAAAAAACACTTGGGGAAAGCTTAATATCTACTTTAAATGGAAGCCCTGCAGTTGAAAGAGCTCAAGAGATTTTTTTTCTAGATATTTCAGGGGATAAAAAGCCCACACCTAAAAAGACAGTTCTCCCAGCCTCGTGTGACATCACCCAGAGCCAATTAGAAACTTCCACTTGAGTTTACCAGTTGATGTTTAAATTGATTAAGCCAAGACATTGCTGGACAAATATTGTAGGATTAGGGCCCCCCAAAACGTGTTTTTGTTTGTTTTTAATGAGAGCGAGCCCATTCTCCGATTTGCAGTAGAACCAGCCTTTCCTGAGCTCTCTTAATTCCAACACGTTTGCTTCCAGCTGTCGTAGCGCTGCTTGGAGGAAAATGTGAGTCCACAAGGAGGTGAGAAGCCCTGTTTGAGAGTCAACAATGAGCCTTCCACGCCCTGAACGCTCCGAGAAGCGAATCCCAAAGCTGTAGGCAGAGTGTTGCTGCCACCTATTGGCTGCAGCGAGTGATTGACGTGGACACCCCCCCCCCCGCCCCCCGCCCCGGGAAAGAGGCGCAAGCCCCTTGGCGGCGGTGAATCCCAGCCAGACCTTCCCCGGCGGTGGCGGCGACCTCCTGCCAGCAGGGCCAGGGGCAGAAAGGGCTCGGCCCTCAGATGTAGCAGGTGGGGGTGATGAGCGCGGGAGACGCGCTCGCCTAGTAGCGTACAGGATCCTTGGGGCCGTGTGCATGTGAGTCTTGAAAGAACCTTCTTTTTGTAATGTTTCCTATTCTGTGATGAGAAAATGATGATTGTGTGCTCGTGGCAGGCTGGGAAGGTATGCAAAGCCGTTCTGAGGAGTTGGAGGAGCGGGGAAACCAGAAGAAGCCAACTGGTTTCAGTTTAAGAGTTCTTCAGCAGATGTTTGCACAAACTATAGCTCCCTTCTTCGGTTGTGTAATAGACCACATAAAACCTCCGACGTGGATTACCGCAAATGATACTGGTAAAAATTTAGTTATTTGCCATCCCTAAAGAAACCATGGAAATTTATGAAAACTTTTCTATAGATTTAATTTATGTAATAAACATAATAAGATCATTCTCCACAATTTTATTCCACATTTTGAAGGAACTGCAAGCTAAGATTTACTGTGCTTTGCACTGTGGGGGATACAATTGTGATTAAATTGTGATTCCTGCCCTCAAAAAAATTTACGATTTTTTGGGGGGGAATGAGATGAAGTTATTAACTGCAACAAACAGAAAAGAACTGCCATGAAAAAAGAACGAACTACTCTGAAATAGGGACGTGAAAATAATTGATTGTAAGTGTGGTACTTGAGTGATGCCTATGAATGGTTCTCAAAGTGTGGTCCCCAACCAGCAGCAGCTGCAACACCTGGGAACTTGTTACAGATGTAGATTCTCAGGCTTGCTGCAGAGCTGCTTGTTTAAAAAGTCCACCAGCTCGTGGTGCCTGGGTGGCGCAGTCATTAAGCGTCTGCCTTTGGCTCAGGGCGTGATCCCAGCGTTGTGGGATCGAGCCCCACATCAGACTCCTTCACTGGGAGCCTGCTTCTTCCTCTCCCACTCCCCCTGCTTGTGTTCCCTTTCTCGCTGACTGTCTCTCTCTGTCAAATAAATAAATAAAATCTTAAAAAAAAAAAAAAAAGTCCACCCTCTGATACATGCTGAAGTTGAATTGTGATTTACAACCCATTATCTGATTTGACCTTTACAATAACAGGACAAGAGACGGAGAAGGAAGCAGGAAAATTTAGTTTTCAAGGCAAAAAAAAAGTTGGGTACAAATCATCACAGTGTGTGATTCGGAAACAATTCCTTACTGTTTTAGAAACTTTCCCATCTACAAATACAAAGAGTGATATTCAACATGATGGTTTTGGGTGAGGATTAGAGTAATAAATATAATATAAAGAGTTATTGGTAACTAAATGGCTATTATTTGTATGCATTATTTTTATAATCCCCTATGGCCCGTGAGAAAATAACCTTAATTGTGGATGTTAGGGTACCAATTGGGTTCTTGGGGACTCTCAGTCCTGGGCTGCTTTCCTTACCCCACAGTTTTCACTACAGATGGGTCCTCTACACATGCCTTCTTTCTGTTCATAGATTTGTCAAGTATTTTGAAGTTTACTATATGTAGAGCAATACAGAGCTCCACTGGTTTGTTATGAAAATGGCACCACCTGTAGCGGTGGAACAAAACTAATTGAATTTTGAGAAGTATTGATAAGGCTGAGTTGTATACAACATGTCACTTTCTCCTCCAGTCAAAGTAGCCATGTTGGAGAAACAGATATACATAGCCCTCTGTTGTGTCTTCCAAATTTAAGGACGAAAACAGGCAGCATTTTACTGTCTGGATAGAGATTTGTACTCCAAGAATTCCATAACTTTTTTTTTATATGTATACAGTATATAAAGTTGGTGGGGGGGTGCATTGTATGGTTGTAGGCTTCTGTGATTTGTCTTGCATAACCAATCCCCCTGACATGCATGTATGCAGGTAGGTCAAGAAACATTGTTTGCGAGACTCGTGCTAGATGAGTGATCTCGGGAGCCTGGTTAGTTGACATTAGCTGGCCTCCAGGTTAGAACTGGCCCTTCTGGTCTGGATGCCAAAACCTGTAAATCTTGCCTTATATCCCCTCCTGCTCCAGGCTGGGCTAGTGCCGTGTAATGGACCCAGGAGGGGAGGCAAGCACACTTAGCCAAGGCTCCTTGAATATGTAAAGATACGATAACATAGGAATGCAGCTGGCTCCAAACTGCACATAGGCAAACAAATGTTTAACTTCAGACCTCGTCATTTGCCCTATAACTATGGCCCTTAGAGGGATGGTCAATTAGAACTCTGAGGAGAGTTCTAATTAACAGTAAAGTATCTCACTATCACTTCGAAATCAACATGTCAAAATCAACATGTCAAATTTCCCCAAATTCCAATTATTGGGCCAGTTTAGGCCCAGTTTTGGAAAGGGAAGGAAAGACAGGTCACCATTGGTCCACTGACTGCCTGTGAGTGCACTTTGATGTATCACACTATATACACAACTGGTGTATATAGTAAGTGCTCATTCAATTTTTGTAGCATGAACAGTGCAGAATATCTAAGTAGGAATGACATGAATCACAATAATCTAATGTTCCTCTGATAATGTGTACTAAGTAGGACAATATTCTGGGTGTGTGCAGAAGGGTCAGTCTGGTTCTGACCCCATACCCTTGTCCCATTGCTGATAAAACTCTATCCTGACGGAGTCCTCCCCCATGAGCAATATCGTTGTCCTTTTCCTCTAATTTTCCTTCTATCCTAACTTTCTTCTACTTTTCTTCTAACGTATATGTTCTTTGCTGAGGACAGTGGGGTATGCTTGCTTCTGCTAGAAGTTCTAAAATTGAGATAAATTAAGAGGCAAAGAAAGTCTACCATTTTCCTGAGAAGATGTTAGATTTCTGACAGCATCAGGGTGGCCTATTTCTTGAGTTTTATGGAACAAGGTATTGAATCCATTCTTATTCCAGTCCAGAGATCATAAGGTAAAAAGCAAATCCATGAATAAAGAATGAAGTGAATATTGTGTTGGGTCACATGTCAGATCTTTGTTTCCTTAGGCTCCTCCACTCCTGCCACCATGTAATACTTTCCTGTTCCTGTCATTACTCAGTTGAATAGTCACATCAAGCTGAGTAAAGTTATCTCTGTGATCCTCAACCAATGCTCTCCCACAGGATTCCTCACTATTTATACCATGGATTACCATTAGTCAATAACATTGTATGAAATTTTGCACACTGCAGTTTGTATTATAAAAGGAGAACACATCCTAAATACGCTTTCCTCACAGCCCCTCCTCTAGCCAACCCCACACTGCCAGGAGGGCTCTACACTTTTACATCACACCTGTGTTTATAGCATGTTTCATTGGCGGGCAAAATCCTCTCCAAAATAATCACTTCTACTCATTTCTCAGGATGGAAGCTCAACATGGGCACTGAGCACAGTTTTTTATTTTGAGAAATGTCAACCATCAACTTTTCTTTCAGTCTGTAATTCTACAACTCTTTTTGTCAAGACTTTTGGTGGAAGTGCACATCTGAGCAAATGCTTTGCAGAATTAGGTAGTATCTATAAACATTTAAGATTCATAAGCCCATTGACTCAGTAATTCCACTCCTAGACCAGTAGTCTTCAAACCATTTGTGGCAAAAGAACATGTTGTTTTAACATTTCCAATGTGCTATTAATCTCTAAACATGTATGTCATTCATTTTAAATTGATACAAAATTCTCAATTTCTGTCATCAAGAACTAGTAACTAGTTCAGAAGCCAGCATCAGTCTGCAGACTACTCTTTTAGTACCATTGTTCTAAAGGAACTAATTTTATAAATACATTTTCATGTGAGTTATAGACAAGCATTATAGAATTGTTTATAGTACCAAATAATTGGAAACAATCTACCTGTTCACCAATATAGGACTGGGAAAGTACCTTATGGTACATTCATATAAAGCAGTATAATGCAGTCACTGAAAAGGAAAATATACCAGTGTGCCTGGGTGACTCAGTTGGTTGGGCATCAGATTCCATTTTGGCTCAGGTCATAATCTCAGGGTCATGTGATAGAGGCTCACATCAGGCTCCTCACCCAGCAGGAAGTCGAATTGAAAGATTCTGTTTCTCTGCCCCTTCTCCCTTACCCTGTTAAATAAATAAATATATTAAAAAGAAAAAAGAAAAATATACCTTCTAGGAAATATTGAGTGCTAACAGTAAAATGGACAAACCATTATAAAGTCTGTTCCTTTGTAGTAAGAGAGTAATTACAGACTTAGATGTACAAACTGAAAACTAGAAGTTATGGCAGAGACCGCAAGCTGTCCATCAAATCTCTTCTCCCTTTCTCCCCCAGTTATAGACTTTCTGCTGAGCATGTTGCCCAGCATACCTTGCAGTTAGGACAGACCAGAGAGGTCCTCACTAATGGAAGGTAAGCAGATGATGAATGCCACTGTTGAGTCTAGGCCTTAAGACACGGGTCTGAGTATTCTTCCTTGTTATTTTTCCCCTTGCCTTAGTTGGAATCCAGCTGCAATGGTGCCCCAGCCTGGCCCATGCTGGTGATGCCAATTCCCTATAGGACAGCAGAGCAACAAGAGAAAGGAGTGTGGGATCTTCAATGGCCATGTTGAACACAGCTACCTTGCCAACCTCAGCTATTATCATTGGAATTGCTATGGGTGTCTTAGTCCATGCAGGCTTCTATCACAAAATACCAGAGACTGGGTGGCTTATAAACAGCAAACATCCATTTCTCACAGTTCTGGAGGTGGCAAGTCCAAAATCATGGCTCTGGCGGGTTCAGGATCTTGTGAGAGTCCATTTTCTAAACAGTTCTTTTTGCTGTAATATCACATGGTAGAAAAGGCAAGGGACATTTCTTGGGCTGTGTTTATAAGGACAACAGTCCCATTCACAAGGTCTCTGCTCTCATGGCCAAATCACCTCCCAAAGGCCCTACCACCTAATACCATCACAGTGGGGGTTAGATTTCAACATATGGATTTTGAAAGGACACAAACATTCAGGCTATATCGCACATGGGATAGAGAAAAAACTTCTGTATTGTTGGGTCTTTTGGTTATAGTAGCTGAGACTTTACAGTTACAATACAAAAGAATACACAAGAATATTTAAGAATGATTGTCTCTAGGAAGTGAACTTGTGCTAGGAGGAAGATATGTTCCACTGTTTATTTTTTAATAAGACTTGAATAATTTAAAAAATTGTCTGTAGGCATTGGCATTAATTCATTATTTAAATAATAATAAAAAATAGAACAATGATGTTTTCCTTGACAATTCACAGTTCAAAGGATAGAAGACCTAGAAGAAATGGATAAATTCCTGAAAACATACAACCTACCAAGTTGAATTAATAAGAAATAGAAAATCTGAACAGACCAATATTAAGTAAAGAGATTAAAACAGTAATCAAAAACCTTCTAATGCAGAAAACTTTGGACTAGATGGCTTCACTGAACACTTTACAACGTATTTAAAGAAGAATTAATGACAAGTCTCAAACTTTCCAAGATATTTCAGAAGAGAAAATACTTCCAAATTCATTTTATAAGGCCAGTGTTACATATATACTAAAACCAGACAAAGATACCACAGGAAAACAAAATTACGGGCCAATATTTCTAATGAATACAGATGAAAAAATTCTCAACAGAGTACTAGCAAACTGAATTCAGCAGTACATCAAGCATTTCACTTACCATGAGAAAGTGGGATTCAGCCCTGTGAAGCAAAAATGATTCAACATATGGAACCGTAAATGTGATACATCACATAACTAGAATGAAACAAAAATATCACATTATCAGCTCAGTAGAAAGAAAAAGCATTTGACAGAATTCAACACTCATTCATGATAAAACTCCCAATAAATATAGAAGAAATGTACCTCAACAATAAAGGCCAAATATGATAAGCCGACAACTGAAATCACAATGGTGAAATGTTGAAAGCTTTTTGTCTAAGATCAGGAAGAAGACAAAGATCCCGTTCCCATACTCCTATTTAACATAGTACTGAAAGTCGTAAGCAGAGTAATTAGGCAAGAAAAGGAAGTAAAAGGAAAGGAAGAAGTACAATTGTAAATATTTGCATATGAAATGATTTATATATAGAAAATCTCAAGACTCCTCCAAAATATGGTTAGATCTAATAAAGACATTCAGCAAAGTTGCAGGATATTATATCAACTTGCCAGTGTTTTTATATACTAAGAACAAATTATCTGAGGGGCTTCTAGTGGCTCAGTTGATTAAGTGACTAATCTTGATTTCAGCTCAGGTCATGATCTCAGGGTCATGAGATCAAGCCCATGTCAGGCTCTGTGCAGGGTGTGGAGCCTGCTTAATATTCTCTCTTTCCAGCTTGCCTCTGTGGCTCAGTCAATTAGGGGTCTGCCTTCCACTCGGATCCTGATCTTGGGTCCAGGGATCTAGCCTCGTGTTGGGCTGCCTGTTTTGTGGGGAGTCCATTTCTCCCTCTGCCTTCCACTCCCCCTGCTTTTGCATGCTCTCTCTCTGTCAAAGAAATAAATTTTAAAAAATCTTAAAAAAAAATTCTCTCTCTTCCTCTCTCTCTATCCTTCCCTCTCTAAAAAAAGAACAAATTACCTGAAAAAGGAATTTTGGAAATTCCATTTATAATAATATCAAAGATAATAAGATATTTATGAACAAATTTAACCAAAGAGATGAAAGATCTCTACATTAAAAGCTATAAGATGTTGATGAAAGAAATCAAAGATATAAAAAACTGGAAAGATATCTCATGTTAATGGATTCAAAGAATTAATATTGTTACAATGTCCACAATACCCAAAGCCATTTGTAGATTTAATACAATCCTTATGAAGATTCCAACAGCATTTTTTTTTTCAGAACTAGAGAAAATAATTGGAAAATATGAATGGAGATCAATGTCAAGGAGACATAAAATTTCAGGTGCAAGATGATGGTAGTTTGAGTTAGGTTGTGGCAATGGAGACATCAAGGAGGTAAAATTGAGAGTCATAGTAATGGATAGATCACAGGACTAGGAGGTGTTCATAGTCACTTTCAATTTTCTTGGCTGTGCAACAGAGATGAACATGAATGGATGAAAATTCCATTCACTATGAAAACATTTGTTTGTTGGTTCATGTATCTGTTTTCATGGGAAGGAGGTAGTGGATATTATAAATTAAATTTTATTTGTTGAACTTGATGAGTTTGTAATATTCAAGTGGAGAGTTCCAGTAGTCAGTGGCTTATGTGCATCTAAAGTTCAGAAGAGACTTCTGATGAAGACAAATGATTGGGGGAATTATAGTAGTTAAAGCCAAAGGTATGAATGAAATCATTTTGGGGGGGGCGAGTAAAAGATTGATGACCCACTGTTGATAATATCTAAATGTAATAGCTAGGATGATGAAAGACTGAAATAGAGGCAGAGATTGGCCAGACAGATAGATTAGAAATGAAGAGTACTGCTTAAAAAGCATTAAAAGCACTTTTTTCCCCAAGGACTGTGAAGCTGAGATTCTTGGGGCTGAAGACATCAGATCTCATTGTCCCCCTATCCTTTGACCTTTCTCTGAATGTCCTCAATAAGTGGTTTGCTCTTCCCGACCCCAAAAGCATTAAAAACAGAAAGCATAGCATAATATATAATGAGAAATGAGACATAATATATTTGGAATATTTTTAAAGATAAATTATTAACTTATATTAGAAAAACAATTTTATAACAGTAGCAAAACCAAAATATATGCTCTACATATTGAAGAAAGGCTGTCTTAGAAATGTTATAAATAAAGGAAATGTAAGGACCAGAAAAATATAAGCAAAAAGAAAGAAGTATTAAAATCTATATATCATAAAAGGTTACGTTTAGGACAAAAGATCATTAATTGATATAAAGAACATATTATAATCATAAAGGGCACAATCTGCACAACTAAATAGCAGTTATAAATATTTATGCACCAAGAAAATATAATATAGACATTCCAAAAACAAACAAGCAAAATGATAAAATATAAAACATAAAAAAGTATCCAGAAACATGAGATGTAGGGGATTTTAATTCCACAAGCCAAATGAGATATTTTTATAATAATATAAAATACTGAAATATAAAATGTGCATTATAAAGAGAGAGGATGCATGTACACAGAGAAATTCTTTTCATATGCACAGAAAAATTTAGCAACATTATGTATCAGTGCATGAAAGAAACAACAACATATTCTAAAAAGTAAAAAGTACAAACAATGTTTTCTGAGAACAATTCTAAAAACTTACATACAAAAATACCTCACCTTATAGAATCGGCTATTTGTTTGCTAAGCACCGTTTTGGACAAAAGGGAAACAGAAAGCATAATTGTAGCATATGAAGAAAACAATAATAAAGAACATATATATACATATTATTTGTATGCTGTTCTCAGAAGAACACTCTTGGATTTAAATAAGTACAATAATAAGGAATTAAGAATTAATAACAAAACTAATTTAAGTACATGTTAAGCATGTACTTTGAACATCTCAATAAAATAAACCTTACCTAAGGATATAAAGAAAAAGGGAAAGACAGAGAGGCAAATATCCCTAATTAGAAATGATAAGTAGGAATATTCATACAGAGAAGTTTGAAGAATTATGAGATCTCTTTTTCTATTATATGCAAATAAATTTGAGAAAGTCAATGAGATCAAAAACTAGATAAGAATTCATTGTGGAAAACATAGAAAATTTAAACAGTCCAATTATCAGAGAAACAAAAAAGAGAAAATCATCAAAAGCACTAGATCCAGATGATTCAGAGGCAAATTCTACCAACTGCAATTCTTGTTGCTATTTAAGCTGTTGATAACATAAGAAAAGAAACTAGCAAAATAGCATTGCTACCAGGAAAAAAAAAGAGCGCAAGATAATTATAAATTAGACTTATAAATACAATTGCAAAAATATCTATACAAATATCCAGAAACATAATAACAATAAACATGACCAAGAAGGAGGTATGAATATGATGGGAGAAAGGCACAAAATTAATGCAAGTTTAATATCAACGGATCTATTAATATAATTTTAAAATTCTGCAAAAAGGAGAAATCATATAATCATCTCCATATATGCTAAACCAGTATCTGATAATACCAAACACAGTTCTTGACAAAAATACATACTAATATGGGAATATATGGGTATTTCCTTGACACGTAAAAGAAGACATTTTAGTACTTTGATTGAAAGGAAACCTCTAAAAGCACTCCTGGAAGATGAAAAGCAAACTCTTACTACTTTACTTACTTTTTCCCTGTTCTGGACAAACTAGGCAATGCAATTAGGTAATAAAAATAAATTAGACCGCATAAAGATAATATAAAATGCAGTGGGTTGAATTCATGTACCTACAACCACAAGATGTGGCCTTATCTGCAAATAGAGTCTTAGCAGATGTAATTACTAAATTAATAAGAAGTCAGTATGAATTAAAGTGGGCCCTAAATTCAATATTTGCTATCTTTAAGAAAGAGGAGGGGACACACAGGGAGAAGACCTTGTGAAGAGACAGAAACAGCTTTGAAAGATGTAACTCTAACTGAGAGAAGACTAAGAATTACAAGCGCCCATCAGAGGGATTATGTCTCTACTCACACCTTGATTTGTGACTTCTAATCTCCACAGAGGTAAGAGAATACATTTGTTGTTTAAAGCAAATTTGTGGTAATTTGATATGGTATCCCTAAGAAAGTGAAAAATAAAGATCATTATTTACAAATAGTTTAATTCCTAACCCATGAAAATAATGTGGAAAAACAACTATTGTAAATAATCAAAGAATGTAGCATAGCATGCTGATTATATATAAAATTAATAAATAAAAATCAGTCAATCTTCTTATGGGAACTTGGTTGGCTCAGTTAGATGAGCATCTCACTCTTAATTTTGGCTCAAGTCATGATCTCAGGGTGATAGGACTGAGCCCCACATCAGGCTCCACACTCTTCTGTTCCTCTTTCTCTACCTCTGCCCCTGCCCCCACATGCATGCATGCCTGTGTGATCTCTCTCTCTCTAAAATAAATAAATCTTAAAAAAAAAAAAAAAGAATCCTCTTAGTGTACACCAGCAAGGACCTGGTAGAATAGAAGATGTAAGTAACCCATTCACAAAAGAATAATGAGCAGGGGGGCACCTGGGTGGCTCAGTTGGTTGAATATCCAAGTATTGATTTCCACTCAGGTCATGGTATCGGGGTCATGAAATGGAGACCTTCTTGGTGCTCCTGACTCAGCATGGAGTCTTCTTCAGATTTTTTCTCTCTCCCTCTTCTTCTCACCTGCCCACTAACTGGTGCTCTCTCTCTCTCACTCTCTCTCTCTCTCTCTCTCTCAGAATAAATAAAATCTCTCAGAAGAAAAGAAAATGAGCTGGATTTCCCTTTCAGATAACAGCTCACCCAAAAGTGTGATTTTTAAAACATGAGGTTCCAGCATATGAATGATGAATAAATTGATGAAGCAGAACAGAGAGTATAGATATACAAGCAAAGAGTTAAGATGGCGGAGGAGTAGGGGACCCCTTTTTTAGCCGGTCTCTTGAGTCGGGTTGGATAGGTACCAGACCATCCTGAACATCCACAGAATCAGCATGAGACGCAGGAAGATACACCTGGATCTCTACAAATGAACATCTCCAGCATTGAGTATTGAGGTACGAAGCGGGGAGCCGTGAAGCAGTGAACGGATATCAGAAGATAAATGGAAGGGGGAGGGAGCCGCAGCGTTTGGACACCGGGAAGCAGTAGCCACCTGCACGGGGGACTGGGAGGAATCACAGACCAGCACTCCTGAGAGAGCAGACTGAGACCGTGAGCCAGAACATATGCGAACAGACTGAAACAGAGCTCCGGAGCTCCAGTGCACTCACTGGAACCAGACTGAGACTGGGAGCTCCGGAACACATGGGGGTGGCTGGTGGCTGGTGGCGTTAGAAACACAAAGGACAGAGACGCGACGGCCCTAGAAGTGATGCCTGGGAAGCAGGGTGTGGGGCGCACATCCCAGGAAGCTGCAAGGTTGCGCAGCACCAACAGAAACAGAGTTAAAGTGGCCACATCATCAGTGGAGAACGGTCCACGATCCCTCTGTTCTGAGACAGACACTGAGATTTGGCCACTGCTGCCCTGACTCTCAGAAGAGGCACAGCAAACTGCCAGGGAACGCCACCAGAGAACAAAGGCCTCTTTGTTTGAAATACCGGCTCACAGCATGCCCTTCCCATCCCCTCTCGCAGGGGACACGGAGAATCTACCCAAACAGGGTTGCCTGAGTATCGGTGCGGCAGGCCCGTACCCCAGAAGGCAGGCTGAAAAATCAAGAAGCCCATATCCCTAAGATCCCTATAAAACAGTGTGCACTGCCTGGGTCCCAGTCAAGAATTTGGGCTCTGGACAGCCCCTGAAACTCTCCTCATCAGAATGATGACAAGGAGAAATCCCCCCCAACAAAGAAAAGACAATGAGTCTGTGGCCTCTGCCACAGAACTAATGGATACAGAAATGGAATTATCAGAAATGGAATTCAGAGTAACAATGGTCAAGATGATGTGTAGACTTGGAAAAAGTATTAACGAAAATGTTAATGAGAATATAGAATCTCTAAGGGCGGAAATGAGAGCAAATCTGGCAGAAATTAAAAATTCTATGAGCCAAATGCAGTCAAAACTAGAGGCTATCATGGCCAGGGTGAATGAGGCAGAAGAACATATTGGCAAATTGGAGGATGGGTTAGTGGAAGAGAAAGCTAAAATAAAATCTGTGTTCAAAAAAATCCATTCTCAAGACTGTAGGTTATGGGAGATTACTGACTCAATGAAACATTCCAATGTCAGAATCATCCACATCCCCGAGAGGGTGGAGAAAAACAGAGCTCTAGAAGAGATATTTGAACAAATTGTAGCTGAAAACTCCCCTAATCTAGCAAGGGAAACAAACATTCGTGTCCAAGAGGCAGAAAGGACCCCTCCCAAGCTCAACCGTGACAAACCTACGCCACGTCATGTCATAGTGTATTTCGCAAATATTAGATCCAAGGATACAGTATTGAAAGTGGCCAGGGCAAAGAAATTTCTCACGTACCAAGGCAAAGGTATCAGAATTACGTCAGACCTGTCCACACAGACCTGGAATGAGAGAAATGGCTGGGGGAGGGGGGGCATTTTCAAAGCTCTTTCAGAGAAAAACATGCAGCCAAAAACATGAATCCTCTATCCAGCAAGGCTGTCATTCAGAATGAATGGAGAAATAAAGACCTTCTAGATTCGCCAGTCATTGACCAATTTCGTAACCACGAAATCAGCCCTACAGGAGATATTAAGGGGGGTTCTATAAAGTAAAAAGTCCCCAAGGGTGATACAGAACAGAAAGTCACAATCGGTAGAAACAAAGACTTTACTGGCAACATGGCATCATTAAAATCATATCTCTCAATAATCTCTCTCAATGTGAATGGCCTAAATGCTCCCATAAAGTGCCACAGGGTTGCAGATTGGATAAAAAGATATGACCCATCCATTTGCTGTCTACAAGAGACTCATTTTGAACCTAAAGATACATTCAGACTGAAAGTAAAGGGATGCAATACCATCTTTCACGCCAATGGACCTCAAAAGAAAGCTGGGGTAGCAATTCTCATATCAGACAGATTGGATTTTAAACTAAAGACTATAGTTAGAGACACAGAAGGACACTATATTATTCTTAAAGGACGTATCCAACAAGTGGATATGACAATTATAAATATATATGCCCCCAACAGGGGAGCAGCAAGATACACAAGCCAACTCTTAACCAGAATAAAGAGACATATAGATAAAAATACATTAATAGTAGGGGAACTCAACACTCCACTATCAGAAATAGACAGATCACATAAGCAAGAAATCAACAAAGAAACAAGCACTTTGAATGCCATACTTGACAAGTTGAACCTCATAGATATATATAGAACACTACGCCCCAGAACCAAAGAATACTCATTCTATTCTAATGCCCATGGAACATTCTCAAGAATAGACCATGTTCTGGGTCACAAAACAGGTCTCAACCGATACCAAAAGACTGAAATTATTCCCTGCATATTCTCAGACCACAACGCTCTGAAATTGGAACTCAACCACAAGGAAAAATTTGGAAGAAACTCAAACACTTAGAGACTAAGAAGCATCCTGCTCAGGAATGACTCGATAAACCAGGAAATAAAAAATCAACTTAAACAATTTATGGAGACCAACAAGAATGAAAATACAACGGTCCAAAACCTATGGGATACTGCAAAGGCAGTCCTAAGGGAAAAATACATAGTTATCCAAGCCTCACTCAAAAGAATAGAAAAATCTAAAACGCAGTTTTTATATTCTCACCTCAAGAAGCTGGAACAGCAACAGAGGGACAGGCCTAATCCACGCACGAGGAAGCAGTTGACCAAGATTAGAGCAGAAATCAATGAATTGGAAACCAGGAGTAGGGTAGAGCAGATCAACAGGACTAGAAGCTGGTTCTTTGAGAGAATTAATAAAATTGACAGACCACTGGCAAGACTTATCCAAAAGAATAGAGAAAGGAACCAAATTAAACAAATTATGAATGAAAGGGAGAGGTCACAACCAACACCAATGAAATTGGAAGGATTATTAGAAACTTTTATCAACAGCTATATGCCAATAAACTAAGCAATCTGGAAGAGATGGAGGCCTTCCTGGAAACCTATAAACTACCAAGACTGAAACAGGAAGAAATTGATTTTTTAAACAGGCCAATTAATTATGAAGAGATTGAGTCAGTGATAAACAACCTTCCAAATAACAAAACTCCAGGCCCGGACAGTTTTCCTGGGGAATTCTACCAAACATTCAAAGAAGAAATAATTCCTATTCTCCTAAAGCTATTTCAGAAAATAGAAACAGAAGGAAAGCTACCAAACTCATTCTATGAGGCCAATATTACCTTGATCCCCAAACCAGGCAAAGACCCCATCAAAAAGGAGAATTACAGACCGATTTCCCTAATGAATATGGACGCCAAAATCCTCAACAAGATCCTGGCTAATAGAATCCAACAGGACATTAAAAGGATTATCCGTCATGACCAAGTGGGATTCATACCTGGGATGCAAGGGTGGTTCAACATTCGCAAATCAATCAGTGTCTTAGATTTTATCCAGAAGGAAAAAGTGAAAAATCATATGATTCTCTCAATAGATGCAGAAAAAGCATTTGACAAAATACAGCATCCTTTCCTGATTAAAACCCTTCAGAGTGTAGGGAAAGAGGGTATATTCCTCAATCTCATAAAAACCATCTCTGAAAAGCCTACAGCAAATATCATTCTCAATGGGGAAAAGCTGGAAGCCTTTCCCTTAAGATCAGAAACACGACAAGAATGCCCACTCTCGCCAATATTATTCAACATAGAACTAGAAGTCCTTGCAACAGCTGTCAGACAACAAAAAGGGATAAAAGTATCCAAATCAGCAAAGAAGAAGTCAAAATGTCTCTCTTCGCAGATGACATGATACTGTATATGGAAAACCCAAAAGAATCCACGTCCAAACTATTAGAAGTTATAGAGCAACTCAGTAATGTGGCGGGATACAAAATCAATGCTCAGAAATCAGTTACATTTCTATACATGAATAATGAGACTGAAGAAAGAGAAATTAGGGAATCGATCCCATTTACAATAGCACCAAAAACCATACGTTACCTTGGAATTAACTTAACCAGAGTCGTAAAGGATCTATATTCTAGAAACTACAAATCACTCTTGAAAGACATTGAGGAAGACACAAAAAGATGGAAAAATATTCCATGCTCATGGATTGGAAGAATTAACATAGTTAAAATGTCCATGCTACCCAGAGCAATCTACACTTTCAATGCTATCCCAATCAAAATACCGATGACATTTTTCAAAGAACTGGAACAAATAGTCCTTAAATTTGTATGGAACCAGAAAAGTTCCTGAATCGCCAAGGAACTGTTGAAAAGGAAAAACAAAGCTGGGAGCATCACAATGCCAGATTTCGAGCTGTACTACAAAGCTGTGATCACAAAGACAGCATGGTACTGGCACAAAAACAGACACATAGACCAATGGAACAGAATAGAGAGCCCAGAAATGGACCCTTGGCTCTTTGGGCAACTAATCTTTGATAAAGCAGGAAAAAACATCTGGTGGAAAAAAGATAGTCTCTTCAATAAATGGTGCTGGGAAAATTGGACAGCTACATGCAAAAGAATGAAACTTGACCACTCTCTCACACCATACACAAAGATAAACTCCAAATGAATGAATGACCTTGATGTGAGACAGGAATCCATCAAAATCCTAGAGGAGAACATAGGCAGCAACCTCTACGACATCGGCCAAAGTAACCTTTTTCATGACACATCCCCAAAGGCAAGAGAAACAAAAGGTAAAATGAACTTGTGGGACTTCATCAAGATAAAAAGCTTCTTCACAGCCAAGGAAACAGTCAAAAAAACTAAGAGGCAGCCCACAGAATGGGAGAATATATTTGCAAATGATGCTACAGGTAACAGACTGGTATCCAAGATCTACAAAGAACTTCTCAAACTCAATACGCGAGAAACAAATAAATCATAAAATGGGCAGAAGATATGAACAGACACTTTTCCAACGATGACATACAAATGGCTAACAGACACATGAAAAAATGTTCAAAATCATTAGCCATCAGGGAAATTCAAATCAAAACCACACTAAGATACCACCTTACACCAGTTAGAATGGCAAAAATTGACAAGGCAGGAAACAACAATTGCTGGAGAGGATGTGGAGAAAGGAGATCCCTCCTACATTGTTGGTGGGAGTGCAAGTTGGTACAGCCACTCTGGAAAACAGTGTGGAGGTCCCTTAAAAAGTTAAAAATTGAGCTACCCTATGACCCAGCCATTGCACTACTGGGTGTTTACCCCAAAGATACAGACATAGTGCAGAGAAGGGTCATATGCACCCCAATGTTCATAGCAGAATTGTCCACAATAGTCAAATTGTGGAAGGAACCGAGATGCCCTTCAACAGATGACTGGAATAAGAAGTTGTGGTCCATATATACAATGGAATATTACTCAGCTATCAAAAAGAACAATTTCTCAACATTTGCTGCAACGTGGACGGCACTGGAGGAGATAATGCTAAGTGAAATAAGTCAAGCAGAGAGAGACAATTATATGGTTTCTCTCATCTATGGAACATAAGAACTAGGAAGATCAGTAGGGGAAGTAAAGGATAAAGAAAGGGGGGGTAATCAGAAGGGGAAATGAAGCATGAGAGACTATGGACCCTGGGAAACAACCTGAGGGCTTCAGAGGGGAGGGGGGTGGGGGAATGGGATAGGCTGGTGATGGGTAGTAAGGAGGGCACGTATTGCATGGTGCACTGGGTGTTATACACAACTAATGAATCATCGAACTTTACATCAAAAACCAGGGATGTACTCTATGGTGACTAACATAATATAATAAAAAAAATTTTTAAAAAGAAAAAGAAATACAAGCAAATACACAAGGAAGTTAGCATATTATAGAGTGAGCATATAAAATTGGTAAGCAAAAGTTACACAATAAATTATATTGAGGCAATTAGGTCTCTACTTGAAAAAATCTTATGGGTGTAGTCTATATGTTAAATATTATAGAAAACCAATTCTGGTGGATAATATGTCAATGTAAGAAAATAAATTCACAAAATTACTAGAAAAGAGAATATAGTGACCTACAGAAATGAAGTGTGAAGGTCTTTTAGCATGACACGTACTCCAGAGGCCAGAAAGGAAAAAACCCAACAAAACACAAATAAAAACTCTGCTTAAGAAAACAAACACCATAAATACTGTTCAAGTGAAACAAGAAATTGGGATAAAATATTGCAGTTCATGCCACCAATAAAGGAGTAAATCATGTATTTTATATATTTAAAAAATACTTTAAAAATATTTTATTTATTTTGTGGTGGGGGGGAGGAGTGGGAGAGGGAGAGAGAGCATCCACAAGCAGATTCCACACTGAGCGTGAGCCCAAGTTCAACTCCATCTCAAGACTCTGAGATTATGACCTGAATTGAAAAGAGTTAGATGCTTAACTCACTTAGCCACCCACGTGTCCCAATATAAAAAGACTTTTAATATATAAATGACAAAATAATTAAATAAACAGCAGGTCAAAGATATATGAACACACATACATTTTGTGTAAAGGCAGATTACTTTTTTTCCCTTCCATTTATAGGTAGACCCTTGATGGTAAAAATGCTTTTCACTATTTTCCTTGGAATCCAGGAGGAGACCCAATGGAAAAGACCAAGGGTTACGAAAGCAGCAACCACTTGTCTGTACCAGGAGGAACTACTTGATACTGAACCAATTGGCTGAGGACTTAAGTATTTGGGCTCTTATTTCACTAACACTGGATAATTTGATATACATATAGATCCTAAATATTTATATTCCATTTCTAAACATACCAGTACTTCTTATGGTATAAGTGTAATTCTTCTCAATTTTGTGACTATACATATGTTTAATATCAAATTACAGAAGGAGAGTCCTATGTCCTCTACTTGCCACTCCTCTCCCAACAGCATTTTATATATGAGCAGAACAGAAAAACTGCAGGCAAATTAGAGGAACAAGAGAAGTAAGAAGGACTGTTCAATGTATTACACATATCTTATCTAATTTTTTGTCATACATTGATGATTCCTTTCTGGTATGGGCAATCCTAGGTCTTGGAGAATTTACAAACACTCTTGTACAGACATGTTGGTGGCTTAGTTGGTTAAGTGTCTGCCTTTGGCTCAGGCCATGATCTCAGGGTCTTGGGATCCAGTCCCACACCAGCCTCCCTGCTCAGTGGGGAGTCTGCTTCACCCTCTCCCTCTGTTCCTCCCCCGTCCCATGCTTGTGCACTCTCTCTCTCAAATAAATAAATAGAAAATAGAAAATAGGGGGCGCCTGGGTGGCACAGTGGTTAAGCATCTGCCTTCGGCTCAGGGCGTGATCCCGGCGTTGTGGGATTGAGCCCCACATCAGGCTCTTCCGCTATGAGCCTGCTTCTTCCTCTCCCACTCCCCCTGCTTGTGTTCCCTCTGTCGCTGGCTGTCTCTATCTCTGTCGAATAAATAAATAAAATCTTAAAAAAAAAAAAAAAGAAAAAACAGAAAATAGAAAAATAAAATATAAAAAAAAAATAAAAACACTGTTTTAGTGAAACATTTATGAAAATTACGAAAATCTTTGGTAGCCAAGCTTCTCCTTGGTAAATTAGTAGTCAGTTTTGCAAAGAAGAATTACATCATTTCCTTGAAGACATGTGTATAGGCATGTGATTCTCTGTAGCCTTGGCATTCTTCAGATACAGCCAGAAGTATGGATGAAGCTATGGATTTTTTGGCCACTGAAGGGAAAAAAATCCCACAGAGCATCCTCTGGGATAAAGGAGCTTCTCAAGGAAAAGCCGCTGTTGGAACAAGCAAAAAAGTATCTTACCGTTCTGTCTTGCTATGTTTATCTTACCGTTCTGTCTTGCTATATCCTAAGCTGCATGGTCTGGGGAAAGTTTTCCAGAACTGGCTACGCTGGTAAACAGTCCTTTTCCTTTATGCATAAATAAAAATATTTTTCTCTTGCGTGAGACCAAATTGGTATTGGCTCATCCAAACCCATTTGGTCACCACTGAGACTTCAGTATAACAATAATAAAAGCACTATAGCAAGAATGTGTTCATGTCAGTTGCTAAACGTCCTTATTTTGGCCTTACAAAACTGGTAACTACAATGTAAATCAAGAAATAGAGGTGGTATGCTCTCAGAAAGACAACCAATTGTATGCAAACTGAGTTAGTCAAATCAAACTCATAGAGGAACTTGGGAAGATGGCAGAGTAGGATGACCCTGAGCTCAGTCCATCCCATGTTTACAACTAGATATCATCCACATCCAAGTCCATCAACCAGAGAGTGATGTGAAAACAGGCAGAACAAACTCCACCACTAAATACAGAGAAGAAGCTGCATCCAAAAGGTTAGGGAGGTCATAAGAAGGGAGAGATATTGCCTGCAGGAGAGAGGGAACTGTAATTGGAGAGGGCAGAGCAATGGGCCCTTTCACAGCAGGATGCTCACACAAGGACTACTAATCCCATGATAGTTGGCTTTAAACACCAGAGGAGCTAAATTCCATTAGTTTATATAACAAGTGGGCCTTGGAGCCTGGAGCTTTGGAGGTCAGCTGAGTCAGCACTGGGCGAGCTGGGAGGGCAAGCTGGGAAGGGTCACTGCCCTTAAGGAGACAGACCCTGCGTGGAGAGACAGCATACAAATGGCAGTTTACACAATGTCATGGGCAAATGGGACAGATCTGTTCCACTGATTTTAGAACGTGTTGGGGACTTCTCTGAAAACAAGGAAGCTGGCAGGTGCCATTGTCCTCTCCCCTCAGCATAGGGACAGGAAAGACATGTGCAGGAGATGGGACTGCACACACATGCTACCTAACGTATTGGGAGTATGCTACACCCGTAAGCACATTTTTTAAAGCTGCATGTGCACCCTGACCAGCAATCAGGACACAGCCAGTGCATGCTCTGTATAGGTCTGCTGGAGTACACCTAATGTCTGCTCCATACCAATGTAGTATGCTGAGTTCAGCCTCACCCAGCCATCTTCACACACCACACCCAACCCTGTGGCCCTGGCAGCCCCAGCATGCAACCTGCAGCTCCTGGAGCATTTTGGGAGATCTGTTATTATTGGGTAAAATGTTCTCTATGTCTTTTGGATCAAGTTATTTCATAGTGGCATTCAAGCCACCATATCTTCTATCTAGAATTTCTCTGAAAGTAGTATAATATCTCTATTTAAAAACTGCCTATTTCTTCCTTTAATTTTAGCAATGTTTACATCATGTATTTGGGGCTCTTTTCGTAGTGCATTGTATTTATAGTTGTTACATCTTCTTGATGAGTTGACCATTGAATCAATATATCATGCCCTCATTTCTCTCTTGTGTGTGTGTGTTTTTTTTTTTTTTAAGCTTTTATTTATTTATTTGAGAGACGGAGGTAGTGAGAAAGAAATGAACAGGGGTTAGGGAGAGAGAGAAGCCGACTCCCCACTGAACTGCGAGCTAGATACCACGCTCAATCCCAGGACCCTGGGTTCATGACCTGAGCCGAAGGCAGGCTCTTAACTGACTGAGCCACCCAGATACCCCCTCTTGTAACACCTTTTGGCTTAAAATTATTTTGTCTGATATTAGCATGGCCACTTATGGTGTTCTCTTCTTTGCTATTTGTATGGAACCCCTTTCTCTGTCCTTCCAATTTAACTTCTTAGCCACACACAGAGGGATCATTTTTAAAATATCCAATTGGCCTATTTGTGCCTTTTTAACTAGGAAAGTTTAATCCACTCATATTTAAATAAACTGTTGCTAAGGAAGGAAGCTATCTGCCAGAACGATTTTTTTTTTCTCCCTGCCTTGAAACTCACTCATTTAGTGAATTTTTCATTCCAGTTATGGTACTTTCCAGCTGCAAAATTTTTGCTTTATTGCTCTTGCACTCTCTATATCTTATTGATTTCTTCAGTTTATTTTTACACTGTTTTCCTGAATTCCTTTAGTTCCTTGCACAAATTTTCCTTAAGCTCAATAAGCATAGATAAGACAGTAAATTTAACAACTTTTACTGGTAATTTTTGTGTCTGGACTTTCTCAAATACTTCTTCCTGGATATGGGCCATGCTTTCCTCTTTCTTTGTATGTTGTAGTTTTTGATTGAAAACTGAACATTATGAATATTAAATTGTAGTACTTGGAAATCTATTCACGCACTATCTAGAGATTCCTGATTTTGTTTCTTGATGGTTTTAGCCACCCATTTGTGACTTTTCCAAACTATTTTTCCAGAGTGTATATACTCCTGGCTGTGTGTGGTCCTGAAGTTTCTGATCCATTATCTCAGTGGTCTACCGATGACCTGACAAACATTTTCTTAAATCTCTGGCTCAAAAAGTAGGGGGAAAAAAAGGATATATATATTTTTAGATCTCGTGGTAGAATCTAGCAGGGAAAGTCACTGCAGCGGGGAGACCCAAAACCAAGGCATACATTTGAGCCAGTCAACAGAGCACTGCAAAACAGACACAGAAACACATAACACAAAATGTTTAGAAACAAGGTTCTACTACCCAATAGATCACCTGTGAACTACTCCAAGAACTTAGGCTGCTATGTCCATAATCACAGTAGGACTGAGGAATTGGGGATGGTGCAATCAGGTTTTAGAGTCTCAGGTTAGTTGACTGTCTTTTACCAGCATGATGGTTGCTTATAATGAAGGGAGTGACTCCTAGAGCTTCCTTCTCCACCACTTTGCATGACCTATTTTATATTATGTCCTTTAAAACTAATATTATGTAATTATCAGAGTCCCATTTTAAGATGAAACTGTGCCAAAGTGTCGTAATTCATTAAACTTTGTTTTAGTTGTCAATTAGAAACTAGTTAGAAATAAAATAAATAAAACCAAAATAGAAACAAAATAAATAGAAATAAATAAATAAAACCAAAAATAAAAATTTGCAAATATGAAGTGCTAACTCAAGTGCAAGTAGAAGGCTAAAGAAAATGAAACAAATTGAAAACTCTAGCTTTTTCTGGGTTTCTTTACAGGTAAATTCTTACTAAAGCAATTACACAGAGTAAGAATTTGAGTGTATCATTAGTAGGCAAAGAGTCCTGATGGAATGAAAACAACAAAAAGAAACAGAAAGGGAGGACTGCCCAGAATTCTGCCTGTGCACATGGATTTTTCCTCTGGGCACATATGTCAAATGTGGGCATGCTTCCTCATCCATTCAAATAATATAAGATTTTAGCCTACTTACATGTAACAAAGAGGTGAAATTAAACTGTTTTCCCTGATCACTCTTAGCCACTTCATCATTTGTCCTTAAAAGCAAATAGTGGCTTTTTAAGTGCATACTAAATTCCTCTGTTACTCTCACCTAAACATAATTCTTGGTATCCAAAGCCACTTGATCTAAAAAGAGAAATAAATAGGAAAACCATTACTCATCTCAAAATACTAAGGCGTAGAAAAAATATCATCCATTTAAAAATATTAAGGCACATCTCAAATAATAAAATTAGTAATTCCCTTCTTTCTTTTTTTAGTATTCAAGAGCCGTGGCTTGTTCATTTGTTTGTTTATAAATTGTAGTTGACACACAGAGTTACATTAGTTTCAGGTGTACGATGTAGTGATTCAACAAGTTATGCTATGCTCACTACAAGAGTAATACCATCTCTCAACAATACAACACTATTGAAATCCCATTGTTTATATTCTCTATGGTGTACCTTTCATCCCTGTGACTTACTCATTCTGTAACTGAAAGTTTGTATCTCCCACTCCCCTCCACCCATTTTGCTCATTACCCCATCCCCTCTCCCGTCCGGCAATCATCAGTGCCTTCTCTGTATTTATAGGTCGGTTTCTGCTGTTTCTTTTTAGATCCCCCCATAAAACTGAAGTCATTGGTATTTATCTTTCCCTTTCTGAGTTATTTCACTTAGCCTTATACCCTCTAGGTCCATCCATGTTATTGCAAATGGCAGGATCTCATTCACTTTTAGGGCTGAATGATAGTCTATTGTACATGTATACCACTTCTTCTTTATCCATTCATCTATCTATAGACACTTGGGCTGTTTCCATACTTTGGATATTGTAAATCGTGCTTCATAAAGCATACTGGTGTGTAAATCTTTTCAAGTTATTGTTTTCCTTTTCTTTGGGTAAATACCAGTAATGGAATTAATGGATTATACACTATTCTATTTTTAATTTTTTGAGGAACCTCCATACTACCTTCTAGAGAGTGGCTGCACCAGTTTGCTCTCCCACCAACAGTTTATGAAGGTTCCTTCTCTCCACATCCTCGCCAACACATATTGTTTCTTGAGTTTTTGATACTAGCCATTCAGACTGATGTGAAGGAATAATTCTTTGTGCTTTGATTTTCATTTCTGTGATGATTAGTGATGTTGAGCATCTTTTCATGTGTATGTTGGTCATACAAAATGTCTATTCGAGTCCTCCCTTTTTAATCAGATTTTTTTTTTGTATTTTCATTTTGTATTTGGTGTATATAAGTTCCTAATATATTTTGCATATTCACTCCTTATCAGAGATCTTCAATGCAAATACCTTCTCCCATTCTGTAGGTTGCATTTTTCTTTGTTGATGGTTTCCCTCACTCTGCAGAAGCTTTTTATTTTGGCAAAGTACAAATTGTTTATTTTTGCTTTTGTTTCTTTGCCTGATGAACGTATCTAGAAAAATGTTGTAAAGGCGGTTGTCAAAGAAATCACTTCCTGTGTTTTCTTTTAGGAGTTTTATGGTATCATTTCTCATAGCTAGGTCTTTAATCCATGTTGAGTTCATTCTTCTGTACGGTGTTAGAAAGTGTCCAGTTTCCTTTTTTTTTTTTTTTGCATGTGACTGTCCAGTTTTCCCAACACTGTTTGTTGAAGAGACTGTCTTTCCTCCAGTGCATACTCTTGCCTCCTTTGTTGAAGATTGATTGGCCGTATAGGTGTTTATTTCTGGGCTCTTTACTCTCTTCCATTGATCTATGTGTCTGTTGTTGTGCCAGTATTATAGTGTTTTGATTATTACAACTTTGTACTATATTTCAAAATCTGGAATTGTGATGCCTCCAGCTTTGTTCTTTTCTAAGACTGCTTTGACTATTCAAGTCTTTTGTGGTTCCACACAAATTGTGGTATTATTAACTCTATTAACTCAGAGAAAAATGCTTATTGGTATTTCGAGACAGATTGGATTAAATCTGTAGATTTACCTGGGCGGATGGACATTTTACCAATATTAATCCTTCCAATGTATGAGCATTGAATGTCTTTGCATTTGTTTGTGGTACCTACACTTTCTTTCATCAATGTCTTAGCATTTTCATAGTACAAGTTTTTCACCTTCTTAAATTTTTTCTTAGGTTTTTTAGTCTTTTGCGTGCATTTACAACTGGGATTGTTTTCCTTATTTCTCTTTCATGTACTTTGTTATTAGTGTACAGAAATGCAACAGATCTCTGTATACTAATTTTGTATCTCGATCCTATACTGAATTCATTTATTACTTCTAGTAGTTGTTTCATTTGGTTTTCTTTGGTAGGGTCCTAAGCGTTTTCTGCATATAGTATCATGTCATGTGCAAATTTTTAATCTTTGTCTTTAGGTGTGATACAAATCATCCCAACTGCCCATAGTGTCAGACATAATAGTGCCAAAGATATCTATGTGCTTTGCCTGCCTTCAACACCAATTCTGATAGGTGTACAAAAAGGGTGGTCGTACATCCCAACTTACCTGAAACAGTATGGGTAGACACATGTTTACTAGCATAATTGTTCATAAAACTTTCTTTCATTTTCAAATGTCCTAGTTCAGATGATAAATTATATAATAACCAAGGACACTATCTCAAAGCCTACACAGATTTTTTAGGCTTGCATATTAACAAATCAATGAGTTTTCTTAAGGACCCCTGTGATGGGTACAATGATATTAGGTCACAATCCTGGAATCTGTAAATGTTACCTTATGTGGAAAAAAGGGTCTTTGTTTACGTGATTAAGTTAAGGATCATGAGGGGCACCTGGGTGGCTCGTGATCCCGGCGTTCTGGGATCGAGCCCCACATCAGGCTCCTCTGCTGGGAGCCTGCTTCTTCCTCTCCCACTCCCCCTGCTTGTGTTCCCTCTCTCGCTGGCTGTCTCTATCTCTGTCAAATAAATAAATAAAATCTTTAAAAAAAAAAGTTAAGGATCATGAGATGAGAAGATTTTTCTGGATTATGTTGGAAAGCCCTTGATACCATTACACTTATCCTTATAAGATGGAGGTATGCTAGAGAAGGAGATGTGAAGATGGAAGCAGAGATTGGTGTGATGGTGAGTACAGGCAAGATATGCTTACAGTCAGCAGAATCTGGAAGAGGCAAGAAGATTCTTCCCTAGAGCTGCTGGAGGGAACACAATCCCACAGATATCTTACCCTGTGTTTGTGGTGTCTCAGCTAGTAGGGAATACATTTGTTGTTGTTGTTTTGTTGTTGTTGTTGTTGTTTTTAAAGATTTTTAAATTTATTTTAGAGAGAGAGAGAGCATGAGCAGGGGGAGGGGCAGAGGGAGAGAATTTCCAGCAGACTCTGCACTAAGTGTGGAGCCCCACATGGGGCTCGAACCCATAACCCTGAGATCATGACATGGGCCGAAATCAAGAGTCGGACACTCAACTAACAGCCAACCATGTGCCCCTTTTATTGCTTTGAAAAGGCAAACAAGTGCATGGTAAAGGATTAACACAGCTCCAGAACTAAGACAGCCCACTAAGACTCCTTTTCTATCAGTTTTCTCTAAGAATAAGCCATATATTTCCTAACTCAGGATTCTCTTTGCTCCTGACTATACTGTCTCTCAAATGTTATCACATTGTAACTTAGTGTTCCTGACAATGCAAGTTTTATTATCTTTTCCACCAGGTGATAAGTTTTGAAAATCCTGGAATTGACTGACATGGTTAAATATAAAAACAGGTACCATGTTGTTACCAAGAAGCACACTCAAAATAAAATGATTAAGAAAGGATGAAAAGGAGAGGATAAGGATAAAAAACAAAACAAAACAAATCAAAAACCCCAAAACACCACATAAAGTAGACATGGCTGAAAATAGAAAACACCACCTGAATGTTTCCCAATTGGAAAACAAGTAAATAGCTTCTCATGCAAATATGGTTTAGACTAGATGGGTTAGACTAGGTTTAGACTAGGTTAAAAATCTTAGAATGCCACCTAGTGCATTCTAAGAAATTTACAGAGCTCTTCTTGTTAGCACAGTGGCTGGAAAAATGGTGAGTAGGGGACAGAAGCCAGGAGTTCCTCAATCCCCTTCCAATGCATGACAGTAGACTACACAAAGGGGAGTGAACAGATAATTTCTTTATAGAGCTAAGACTTATTTATGAAGAAAAATAAGAAAGAAACAAAAGTTAATACAATCCTGCAAGAGGAAGTAAGTATAAATCATGTGTATGTGTGTGTGTGTGTGTGGTATTACATCCATTGAAAGGGAATTTAAGGTTAAAGTCACCAAAGAGTGGGAAAGCACTATGTAATTATAAAAAAAAGAAGAAATAATAGTTAGTCATTTGTGTCCAATATCTTTGAGCCAAATACAAAAGACAAAACCTATTAGAAGTGAAAGGAGGACTTGATTATTTAAACAATTAAAATGCATTGATTTAACCTCTTGCCACAGGGAACATGAATTGTAACTGAATACTGGCTCCTTTACAACATGGATAATGGTGAGGATGCTAACTAATCTGATGGAAACACATAAATTGGAAAAATAGCTTAGACAACAACAAATAAGTTGAAATTATTTATTATTTTAGGAGCTAAAAATGCAAACCATTATAATTAAATAAAAATAAAATAGAATAAAATAAGCTGCGTAAGGAACAAGTGCTGGGATATGGTTTCGTAGCAGTATCTATCACCTAAGTTTTCAGTAGAAGATGACACATTAACATACAAAAAAAAATAAACAAGACTCTTTTTTTTTTTTTTTAATAATGTTTTTTTATTATATTATGTTAGTCACCATACAGTACATCCCCGGTTTTCGATGTAAGGCTCGATGATTCATTAGTTGTGTATAACACCCAGTGCACCATGCAATATGTGCCCTCCTTACTACCCATCACCGGTCTATCCCATTCCCCCACTCCCCTCCCCTCTGTAGCCCTCAGTTTTGTTTCTCATAGTCCATAGTCTCTCATATAAACAAGACTCTTATCCAAGGATTATCCAAATGTGGACAGCCACCATTGTATTTCTTTCTTTCTTTCTTTCTTTCTTTCTTTCTTTCTTTCTTTCTTTCTTTCTTTCTTTCTTTCTTTCTTTCTTTCTTTCTTTCTGCTAGTGCACTATTAATGTTTTATTCATGGCTGAAAAATAGGAACCTTATGTCATCCGGAAAAAGAAAAAAAAAAGCCATGCTATGAAAGTTATGCAATTCAAATTTCAATATCCAAAAATGAGGTTTATATTGGAAGCACCACAGCTATTCACTTACATGTTTTCAAAGACTACGTTCAAGCTAGTAGACATGAATATCTGCAGCAGAAATCCTATAAGTCACAAACTCAAAAAAATTTACTGCATGGCTTTTTACAGAAAAAGTTTACTGGCCTCCTCAAATACATACATACATATATACATGTGCTAAATTGTATCCCAAGTGATGAATGCACTTCTGCAGATGAATTTTTAATGAGAAATTAAGTGAGTAGCTTATGTTCAGCACAAGGTGCGGAAACTATGCCTGGAAAAGCAGGAATTAAAAATTTTAAGAAATCTTTAATAAATTTTGTTCATATATGAAAGGATCTTGTGTGATGCTTCAGAAATTTATATTGTCTCAGAAAATGAATTCAGGAGATAAACGGAGGCACGCTAGGGAAAATCCTTCCAGGAATCAGTTTTTGTATCACAGTAGCAGGGCATATTGTAAGCTGGAAGGAATCGTGCAGAACCTGCCTCAACATCTACTCACAAACTGTGTAGCAGGGATAATGACCTCAGAACTCATCCCCTTTAAAGCTCTCCTCAAACTCCAATTTGTCTGATTTATCTTAAAGACAATGTCTTTGCTAAATTTTTCTAGATACTATTAGAACCTCCTCTCTAAAGCTATTTTTAATTATAACACTAATTCAATAATTACTTTTTTTGTAAAGTTAAAAAGACATGTTATCTTAAAACTACACTTCAAAAAATTGTAGATTCTGATAGATTTTTAAGACTGTATACAAAGATCTTTCACGCAGTTTTTACCCAGTTTACCCCAAAACTATGGTGCATTATGGCAACAGGGGTACTAACATTTGTACAAACCATTGGCCTTATTGCAATTTTTCCAGCTCTGCTTGTACTCATGTGGACAATATGTATCCTTTTAATTCTTTGCAATTTCATCACATGCATGTTCAGGTATGTGCCACCCAGTGCAATATAAACAACAGTTCTGTCACCACAGCTATGATAATTGCACTTTAACACCTGCAGAAATATATACTGTTTCATTCCTTTTTTTTAAATTAAATTTTTAATTTAAATTTCAGCTGGTGGACATACACAGTAATGGTAGTTTCAGATGTGATTGAGAACACTTCCATACATCACCCAGTGTGATCAGAAGTGTACTCCTAAATCCCCATCACTTATTTTCCCCAATCCCACACTCCACTGCCCTCTGGTGACCATCAGTGTATTCTTTAGAGTCAAGAGTCTTTTTCTTGGTTTGCGTCTCTTTCTATTTTTTCCTTTGCTCCTTGTTTGTTTCTTTCTTAAATTCCACATATGAGTGAAACCATATGGCATTTGTCTGATTTTGACTTACTTCACGTACCATTATACTCTCTAGTTGCATCCATATTGTTGCAAATGGCAAGATTTCATTCTTTTTTTATGGCCAATGGTTCATTGTGTGCACATATATTCACACACACACACACACACGCACCACATCTTTATCCATTCATCAGCTGATAGACACTTGGGCTGCTTCCACACTTTGGCTATTGTAGATAATGTACCCCTTTGAATTAAGGTTTTGTATTCTTTTGGGTAAGTACTCAGTAGGTGATTACTGGATCGAAGGGTACTTCTACTTTTTTTTTTTAAGTTGTTATTTACATTGCAGTTAGTTAACATACAAAGTAGTATTTGTTACTGAAGTCCTGGCCTCAGCAATCAGACAATAAAAAAGAAACAAAGGTATCAGAATAGCATAGGACAAAGTAAAATTGTCTCTATTTGAACATGACATGATTCCACACAGGAAAACTGTAAACATCCACTTTTAGTAAGCTGTTAAGTCTAATCAGGCAATTCAATAAATTTGCAGGATACGTGGTGTTTCTAAACCCTAATAACTATCTAAAAAAGCAAACAAATTATCCATTTACAAGAGCATCAAACACAATACCATATTGACTTATAAATTTAGTTAATTTAATTTAACACAAATATTCTCCAACTTTTCCCAAAAAACTGCAGAGGTTAAGGCCTGCATCACCCTGACACCAAGGCCAGACAAGGATACAAGGAAAGAAAACTATTCACCAATTTCCCTGGTGAACACAGATGACACACAATAAGCAAGGACGTGAGAGATCACAACACTGAAAACTACAAGACACTGATGAAAAGACAGAAATAGAGGGAAAGATATTCAGTGTGTGTTGTTGGAAGAATTAATATTGTTGAAATATCCCTTTTGCCCAAAGACATGTACAGATTTTTGCAATCCCTATCAAGGTTTCAGTAAGTTGTTTTTGGTTTTTTGCTTTTGTTTGTTTTTTGTGTTTTTTTGCAGAAATAGGAAAAACAATGTAAGGTTTATATGAAACCAAGGATCCTGAGTACCCAAAACGAGGGTGAGAGAGAAGAAAATGAGAGGCATCACACTTCCTGGTTTCAAGCTGTATAATAAAGCTGTGGTAATCAAAACAGCGGCACTGGTATATAAAGTCACATATACACCAATGCAACAGATCTGAGAGCCCAGAAATAAACCCAGGTTAATTTACGATCTGACAAGAGAGCTAAGAAAACTCACTGGAGAAAACATGCTGTTCTAAAAAGAGTGCTTGATAATTGGACATTCCCTTCTAAAAGAATAAAACTAGACTGTGTTACAACACTCAGAAAAAGTAACTTGAAATGAAAGGCTTAAATATAAGAGCTGAAACCGTAACACTCAAGGAGAAGATATATTTAAAAAATCTCCGTGATGTTGGTCTTGGGAATTGTTTTTTGGATACTGTACCAAAAGCACAAGCAATAAAAGCAAAGATAATCAAGCAAGAGTACATCAAACTAAAACATCTGCACAGCAAAAGTTACAATCAGCAAAGTGACAAGGCAATCTACAAAATGAGGGGGAAATTGCAAACCAGGTATCTAATAAATGGCTACTATCGAAAATATGTGAGAATGTACAGTTAATAGCAAACAAAGAAAAACCAGCCAAATAAACAAAACCAAAACCCCAATTTAAAAATGGGCAAAGGACATAATTAAAAAGATGTTTACAAAGGTATGTCAATGACCAACAGGTACATAACAAGGTGCTAAACACAGTAATCATCAGGGAAATGCAAATCAGAATTACAATGAGGCACCACTTCACAGGTGTCAGAATGGCTAATACCAAAAGACAAGAGATAATAAATGCTGGAGAGGACTCGGTATTGATGGGGAGGAAGAAACGTCTGTTAGACCCCGTTCCCTCACCTACGGAGAAGCAGAGTCCAAGGAGCTCGATGGGGCGGGGTCTTGACGGGAGAGGCTTCATCAACAGTACAGCCAATGAGATACAGTCACAATTGAGGCAACGCTCCAGGACCCAGCCAGTCAGAGGCTGTCACAGCCCAGCCCATGAAAATGCACTATACTTTGAACTCCTAGTGTAGCCAATGTGTTTACAACAGCCTTCCCAAAGCCGTTTTGGTTTGGAACAGAGAGGTTCTCTGTGTTGTTGCCCCTGACGTGGTTTCGGAGAGCTTGCCTGTGCCAGGTTATAATTATCTGCTATACCTGAGTAAACCTATTTTTTCCTGGTACCATGACGTTTGCTTTTAAGGTAAACATAAGAGCTAATAGAGGGAGCATTTTAGCAAGATTAAGGAAAAATTTTTAATTTTTAAAATTCGTGTTATTGTACAATATCAGAGCTGTTTTCGTTTTCATATAGGCACATGTTCTTTGCTTCCACATTTTGTCATTAGAATGAGAACAGCCTCTAATTGTTCTGAAGCAATTTGTAGTTTTATGTATACTTTTAAAGATAGCTAGTATTTCCTACTTGCTCTGACAGACTATACTCTAGGGCAGGACGAACAGTCCAACCCAAGAAAAACTGTGATTTTAGGTTCGAGAGGCGCACATAACAGAGGGAGTCAGGGCTGGTCACACTGGAGACTCAAGATTCCGCCTCCCTAGGCCAACCACGCCTGCCCATCCCTGCCCCGCCCTATCGCCTTCGGCCTTGTCCCTATCCCCCCCTGCTACCCAGCTCTGGCCACTGTCTCTTTGGCCCAGCCACCGGCCAACCACGCCTCGTCGCCATGTTGTTCCCTTGGTGCTGGAAAGGAGCCCTGCAGTAGGTAGTAGGAGCCTCACTGTCGGTTTTTTCCCTTTGGTACCGAGCCTGTCTTTTCGTCATTGCACCCTATGGGCATGTGCACAGCTACCGGGTTCTTGCGTGTCACAGTAAGGTGAGCTAGACGCGGATACCCCTCGAATTCGGTAGGGGCCCTGTATGCCGAGTTAGAGTCGGGAAGGAGCCGAGCGGCCTGCTGCAGCCTAGGCATAAGGTAGGCATATGCACGGGAAACAGATCATGAAATTCACCCACTGCTTTGGAAAGAAATACATAAACAACCACAACTATACATACCTTAAGACTACAGATCTCTGTAGGGAAATATACAGACACCCAAGAGACACAACCTCATACAGAGATAATGGAGAAAAATACACATTCAGGAAAAGAAACACAAAACCTTGGAGAGAAAAACTCTTACCAATGCACACTCCAGACACGCAGGTTTGCAAACACATTTCGTAAAACTGATATACAGACTCAGAGGAGCCAGACTCCCAACACAAACATACTGGAAAAGAGACATACAAACGCCTGGAGACAAATGCTGGTGGGGTCAGACACCTAAACACCTGGTGAAAGAGATACACAGTTTACCACATATCCTCTCATACACATTCCTATGAGTGAGACTCAACATTACACAGAAATCTATAAATATATAAGACAGGCATATGTACACACACACCTGGAACACATACAGACAACAAATACTTGAAGATACACATATGCATACATGAACACCCAGGGAAAGACATACACAAACATCCAGAACGAGGAACACAAACACACACACAGGCACACACATGCAGACACATAAAAAATGTCATCAAGGAGAAACGTATTCACTCAAACTATCAGAGAAGCACTTATGCAAGCCAAAAGTCCTTGGGAAACAGAAATACACATAAACATAATGCAGAAGTACACCAGATCACTACAGACAAATATAAACCAGCCTTTTCATCAAACCTAGCACACCTAAATCAAACCCTACATCTTAATTTTTAATATGTGCAAAGCAAATTCATTTATACTTATTTTATTTTATTTCAATGTCTTTTGACATTCTGTCTACTTCTGCATTTACTCACATGTTGTGAGTTTTGTGTGTCTCTCTCCAGAATATGTGTATCATATGATCACTCACATGAGGACTTTAGAATGTAAACTCAGTCCTACATTAGAAGAACTTTGGAGCATTATCTGCTTCACACTTTGGCTAACATTCTTAAAATTGGGTTCCTTTGTTTACTTCAATTGATCAAGTAAAAAAGCAAGAATTTTAAGGTCTTACTAAATACTTAGTGAAAGTATTATTTTTTTTTCTTTCTTTTTTTTGTGTGAAATGACAATGATAGTCATTTTGGGGATAACTTGCCTTCTCAATTTCAGATGGCTTTTGAACACAGTCTTTATGAATTCATTGTCCTCATAAAAATCAATGAACAATATTAGGCTTTAAGACACATACCTTTTTTTTCTGTTTCTGGCACCAATTTAATGGCAAATGTCTAACTTCCTGGTAATCTCAAAAGTCAGGGGCCAGATGATGTTAAAAAACAAAACAGCTGCACACCTGCCCATGGGTACCTGTATTTTAGTACTTACTATGGGTACATTTAGGTGAAATAGGGTAAAGTTGAAATGTTCTTTCTAGTTTTGTACAGTTGACCATGTTGTGGACATTTAAAAGAACCAAACTGAGAAGGCGTTCTTCTTAAGCATAAAATTCTTTCTTAAATTTGCCTTAGTAGATAAAAACCTACATAACTATGCATGCATTTTATCATTGAAATCAAGAGGTAAATGAAAACTTTTAAAATACAGTTTTACAACAAAAACTTTTTCTTGCTGATCTTTTTTGCTCTATTTTCACTATGCTGTGTACAACTTATATATTTCTTCAATATATACTACTTTCATTCTGGTATCAAATAAAATTTATTAGATAAATATGGGAACGATTAATTGAAAAGCAGAGTCAAAAAGTTTGGATCTCTTTTTAGAAATCATTGTGAAAGTGTTAAAGTAAGTGGAGCATGTTTTTAACGATAGCTGTGGCTTTGATTCATGATAATGGATAGCATTTTTTTTTTTTTTGGCTAGTGAATAGATTTCTCTGCATCTTACTAGACATCATGTACTAAAATATATACCTAAAAATTTGCCTTCTCAGGATCTAACAAAAGGATGGAAATTCTTTTCTTACTGCGGTTTTACTCTCAGGAGACCCAAAACCAATCGTAGTGGAAAGGTTGCTGACCAGCTTCTGAAGAATCTTGCTCTTTCATAAATTGAAGTATTAGCTTGCTAGGGCTGCCATACACAATATCACAGATTAGTGGCTTAAACAATAGGAATTTATTTCTTACAGTTTCAGAGGTTGTAAGTCCCAGGTCAAGGTATCAGCAGGTTTGGTTACTTTGAAGGCCTCCTCTTGCAGATGACACCCCCCTTCTATCCTGCCATGACTTTTCTTCTGTGTCTGTACAAATTTCCTGTTTTTTGGGGGTGCCTGGGTGGCGCAGTCATTAAGTGTCTGCCTTCGGCTCAGGGCGTGATCCCAGTGTTATGGGATCGAGCCCCACATCAGGCTCCTCTGCTATGAGCCTGGTTCTTCCTCTCCCATTCCCCCTGCTTGTGTTCCCTCTCTCGCTGGCTGTCTCTATCTCTGTTAAATAAATAAATTACATCTTAAAAAAAATTTTTTTTCCTGTTTTTGGGAGAGCAGTCATATTGGATTAGGGCTGGATCTAATGCCTATTTTTAATTTAATCACACCTTAATAGCCCTATTTTCAACTGTAGTGGAATTCTGGTGTATCAGGGTTACGGTGTCAACATAACCAAATTCCTGAATTTGGGAGAGGGGACACTGATTCTGCCCATAACAGCTTGCTATTCTGGTTAAGTTACCAAATTATGTTCATTATTATTATTATTATTTTTAAAGATTTTATTTATTTATCTGACGGAGAGAGAGGGAGAGAACACAAGCAGGGAGCTGTAGACAGAGGCAGAGGGAGAAGCAGACCCCCCCCCCCAGCAGGGAACGTGATACGGGGCTCGATCCCAGGAGACCCTGGGATCCTGACCTGAGCCTAACGCAGATGCTTAACAACTGAGCCACCTAGATACCCACCAAATTACCTATTTTTGTAATAGGAGACAGTTGTACTTTAAAGGTTCTAGGAGATTATATGATCAGAGACATTAAATTTCTAGCTTTTGAACTGTGTTGCTATCTCTTAACAGTCATTTTTTTCTTCTTTTTCTATCATGAGTTTGCATACTTTTTAGTTATTTTCTATCATTTGGTGAGAGTGAAGATAATAAATTTGATCTGCCCTGTTAATTAAACTTGGAGAAGTTATTTAATGTTTCTGAACTTTTATTTATTGAGATATAAAATGTAAGTTATAGTTGTCAGCTTAACAGAGATATTAAGGTGCTCTGTGCCACATAGATATTCATGAAATAATGGCTAGTCATGTTATTATATTCACAGCATTTGTTATGTGAGGAAATAGGAAAATGCCAATAGGTGAAGGGGAAAGTGGAATGTTAGACAAACCATATTACACTATAAAGGTGTTGGGAATTCTTGTCTGCACTGTGCTTTTGGGGGCTGGAGGGTTGAGGTAGAAAGGAACAGATGGTCATAGAGCTTGAGATTCATTGGCTTTTATGCTCCAGAAAGACATGGTCTAGGAAGAAATAAGTGGCTTGACAAACAAATCTTGGCTTAAATGGTTATATGATAATGTGCAAGACACTTTATAGTTGGGCCACCTTTCCTTATTAATCAATCAATCAATCAATTAATTAATTAATTTAAAGATTTGAGTACTTCCCCCATTCCAACAAGAATTCTCTGGTTCTCTAACACCAACTGGGTGTCTTCCAAAGCAGTTCAACTCTGACTCTGTGTACAGTTAGCAAGTTTAAGAGCTCAGTCCCATGATACTACATTACATTACAAAGTCACAGGCAATGCATGCTTCCTTTTTACTTGGCTCCCAAGTCCTCCTCCATGCAGTTCAGAAATTTGCTAGAATGAGTTAAGAAAGTCCTATAGTTATGGTTTTATAATTTTATTATAAGGATACAAGTCAAGAACAGTTAAATAAATAAGATACATAAGGTAAGTTGGCAAGAGTGTAGAGAACTGGCCTGCCACTCTGCACATCAAATGTGTCCAATAGCCAGGAAGCTCCTGTGTCTTCCTTGTTTCCAAGTTGTTGTTGTTCTTTTCTTTTGTTTTTTCATTTGAGATTGAGTGGGAGAGAGAAAAACAGTGAGTACGTGTGGTGGGAGGGACAGAAGGAGAAGGAGGGGAAAGAATCTCAAGCAGACTCCCCACTGAGCCCAGATCCTGACATGAGGTTTGGTCTCATCACGCTGAGATCATGACCTGAGCTGAAGCCAAGAGTTGGACACTTAACCAACTGAGCCACCCAGGCTGCCCTCAAAGTTTTTATGAAAGTTCATAACATAGACACAGTTGACTAAATCACTGGTCATAGATGATTTAATTCAGCCCCTACCTCCTCTGTTCTGGAGGGAAACAAAGAATGTACAGGTGAAAATTCCAATTCTCTAACCATGTAGTTGTTTCATTTGGCATTTAGTCCCCATCCTGAAGCTGAAGGGCCTGTCAAGAGTCACTTCATCGTTAATGTGAATTCAGGTGTGGGCAAAAGGGGCTCCTTATTAATTAATAACAGACATTCCTATAACTAGGGAAATTCCAGGGGTTTTAGGTGCTCTCTGTGACAAACCTGAGACACAGACCAAGTATATATACTTTTATACCACAGTACCCTTCTGAGACTTTATGTCACATATATTCAGACAAAGCAATACAGAATTAAGTGTCTGCTATTTGGGAATATCCTCAGATTCGGATGTTGATCAACTATGAGAATATACATTTTGGAAGTGTACACAGTGAAGTCCTAAATAAGTACTTTTCTCCCTGTTTGCTTTAGGGATGTGTGTCCCTTAGGGCATTTTGATGAGGACTGAGGAGAAGCCCCTGGACTGGCCTTTAGGAGCTCTCTGGTGACTTCTGCTGACTCTCAGGGGAATGGAGAAGTTGGGAGCCTGTGTGCAGTGAGCAGAATAGAAAGTTGATCAGGCATAGAGGTGAAATAGGAGTAATGGCAGAGTAAGTTTGGGCTTGGGAAGCATTTTGTAAGCAAAGTGGGCGTCAGTACCTCCATGGGTAAACTGAGCCTTCTTGATGAAGTGCAACGAAGTGAACTTTCTGGAAAGCTCTGTGGCACACTCTTAACATTTTTCATCATTTTGATCTGGTAACAACTTTCCTACACATGGGGACTAATCTATTTAGTCCTGTGTCCCAGACACATTACTCAAAGAGGAGTAATGAAATTAATTACTTTGGACTCCCCTTCAGAAGCCATTTCAGTGCGAGAGTACAGTGAGATATTTAAAGCATTTGAGGGGAAAAACAAAACAAAATTATCCTTCATAAAACAGGACAAATGAAGACATTGTCAGACAAGTAAAAATTGAGAAAATCTGTTGCCAGTAGACCTATTATGCAAGAAATGTTGTAAGTAGTTCTTCAGAAAGAAGGAATATGATGTAAGTCAGAAGTTTGGATCTAAAGAAAGGAGTGTTAGAGAAGGAATAAATGAAGGTAAAACAAAATCTTTTATCTTTCTTATACTTAGTGGTTCTAACAGATAGAGCTTTTTCAAAGTAATAAAGTAAAAAATAATTAGGTGGATTCTCTGTCATAAGGTATGTGCCTTACCTTTGAAGCAGTAAATTATGATGTTTTATAAAAATGGAGTTAGATTGCCTGTAAATGTATAGTGCAGACTCTAAGCTAATCAGTAAAAAAAAAAATTAAAATTCAAAAGAATGTAATGATATGAGAGAGGAAGACAAGTCATACAAAATTCCTAATAAGAGCAGAGAAGGCAGAAGGAGTGGGAGACAAAAAAGAACAATGCCAGTGAATACAAAACAGCTACAAATTTGGTAGATACTAATCTAGTTATTTCAGAAATCACTTTAAATGTAATAGCTCTGAATATATCAATAAGAGACTGAGATTCTGAGTGAATACAAAAATAAGATCTAACTATGCGTTGTGTATAAGAGTCCCACTTTGAATATAGAGACAGATTAATGAAAGATAAAGAGAAGGAGAAATATATCATATGCTAAAACTAATCTAGGGATAGTGTGTGTGTAACTATGTTTTAGACAAAATAAACTTCACAAGAATAAATACCAGGCATAAAGAAAGGCATTATTACATCAAGATAAGGGAGTTATTTTTCTAAGACATAATCGCCCTTAATAAATTTGTTACCTTACAAAGCCTTGAGATGCATGAGATAAAAAGGTGATAGAACTGAGTAAGAAATAGATTAATCCATTATTATAGTTGGACACTTTAGTCCTTTCCAGCAGTAATTGACAGATCTAGTTGCACAAGTTTGAACTGAATAGTCTTATTTGTCAACTTGATGTACCTGACCTTAAAGAATATCTTTTTTTTTAAAAAAAAGATTTTATTTATTTATTTGACAGAGATAGAGACAGCCAGCGAGAGAGGGAACACAAGCAGGGGGAGTGGGAGAGGAAGAAGCAGGCTCCCAGCAGAGGAGCCTGATGTGGGGCTCGATCCCGGAACGCTGGGATCATGCCCTGAGCCGAAGGCAGATGCCTAACGACTGAGCCACCCAGGCGCCCCTGACCTTAAAGAATATCTTATCCAACAGCAGCAGCAGAATACATATTATCAAGTTCACATACAATGTTTGCCAAAATAGATCAAATTATGGGCCTAAAATAGACTTTCACAAAAATTTTTAAAAGAATAGAAATCATACAGACCATATCCCAACAGCACAGTGTAACTAAACTGGAAATCAATAACAGAAGGATAGCTGGAAAATTCCAGTAAAGTTGGAGCTCAGATAACACAAGTCTAGATAACTGATGGGTCAAAGAAGTCTCATGAGAAGAAAAACATTTAGAACTAAGTGAAAATGAAAAGACAGCTTATAAATTTCTGTGGATGCAGTGAAAACAGTGCTTATGGGAAGATTTATAGCACTGAATATATACATTAGAAACAAAGATGTGAAAACAGCAAAACAAACCTCCATTTGAAAAAGAAGAGAAAATTAAGTCAGAAGAAAAGATTTATAAAAACTGAAGTGGAAAATAACAGAACTGAAACCATGTCAGTAGAGAAAATCAATGATAACAAAAATAAGTGTTTTAAAAATATCAGTGAATTCAAATGAAATTGAAAACTCTAGCCTAGTGGATCATGGAAAAAAGAGAAAAGACACCAATTACTAATGTCAGTAATAAAAGAGGGCCATACTACTGATATCTGGATAGTAAAAGGATATTAAAGAAATACTCTGAACAATTCCATATAGATTTGATAATGTAGGTGAAATAGACCAATTCCTTGAAAGACACAGTCCATTAAATCTCACAGGAAAAATCTGAGTAGTTCTATATTTATTCAATAAATTTATCAATAATTTATAACCTTTTAAAACATAAAGCATCAGGCCCAGTTGAGTCCCCTGGTAGTGAATTCTACCAAACAGTTAATATAGAAATTATACCCATTCTGTACGAAATGTAGAAATTATGCCCATTCTCTTCAATCTCTTCCAGAAAACAGAATTAGAATTAGTATTTCTTGGGGCGCCTGGGTGGCACAGCGGTTGAGCATCTGCCTTCGGCTCAGAGCGTGATCCCAGCGTTCTGGGATCAAGCCCCACATCAGGCTCCTCCGCTATGAGCCTGCTTCTTCCTCTCCCACTCCCCCTGCTTGTGTTCCCTCTCTCGCTGGCTGTCTCTCTCTCTGTCAAATAAATAAAAATAAAAAAAATCTTAAAAAAAAAAAAAAAGAATTAGTATTTCTTAACTCATTCTCTAAGGCCAGCACTACTCTAAAAGCATTTGACAAAATCCAACATCCAACCATGATAAAAATGCTAGGTAAACTAGGAATAAAGGGAAACTTCCTCAATTGATAAAGACCATCTACAAAAATCCTACAGGTGAGATCAGGTATAGGGCAAACATGTTCTCACCATGTATGTTAAACAGTACACTGCTAGACATCCTACCATATGTAAATTAGCAAGAAAAGGGAAATAAAAATAAAGGTTGGGAAGGAGGAAATAAAACTGTCTTTTTAGTATATATCATGTGATTAAACATGTGTAAAATTTTAGAGCATCAACAAACACTTTTTTTATATTACATTAAAAAATGAAATCGGAAGGAGCCTGGGTGGCTAAGTTGTTTGAGAGTGTAATGCTTGATTTCGGCTCAGGTAATGAGGTCGGAGTTCTGGGGGTTTTAGCCCTCTGTTGGGCTCTGTGCTCAGCATGGAGTAGTCTTGGGATTCTCTCTCCCTTTCACTCGGTCCCTCCTCTTTCTCTTTCTACATAAATCTTTCAAAAATGAAATAGATACAAATATAGCAAAATATACAAAAGATGTCCTTTGGTAGGTGAATAGATAAGTTGGCACATTGACACATGGCAATGTTATAAAGTATAAAACATAGAGGAGATATTAATAACCCATGAAAAACATGGTGGAATGTTAAAACAAATATTGTCGAATGAAAGAAACCATTTTGAAAAGGCTTCAAAACATGGTATATGATTTTAACTATATGCAGTTCTTGAGATTACAAAACTTTAAAAACAGTAAAACGATCAGTGATTTCCACAGATTCAGGAAGAGAAGAATGATTAGATGGGGATTGTTTAGGACAGTAAAACTGTGTATGATGCTTTGGTTATGCTTCTGTCAGATTATGCATCACTAAAACTCTTAAGAAAACAGAAAGAATGAAATCTAATGTAAGCTATGGGCTTTTAAAACAGTGTGTCAAAATTACTGGCTCATTAATTGCAACAAATGGACCACACTGATGAAAAAATGTTAGTAATAGGGGAACTGTGTGGAAGTCTATCAACTTAAAAAATACTGGGATAAATACTAGACTCGAGTAACATACATATTTTGTACTTCCGTAACAAAACATTAAGGTTTTGTGATTATGTATTTTTAAAATTGTGTATAACAACACTGAGGAGTATAGAACGTTGAGGAGGAGGTCTGAGAAGTAATTAAAATAATGATGAATTCCAAAGTAATAACCATTTAATTAGGTGAAGTGGGCAAGGTATAACAAACTACAAGATTAGGGGCGCCTGGGTGGCATAGCAGTTAAGCGTCTGCCTTCAGCTCAGAGCGTGATCTCGGCATTATGGGATCGAGCCCCACATCAGGCTCCTCCGCTGGGAGCCTGCTTCTTCCTCTCCCACTCCCCCTGCTTGTGTTCCCTCTCTCGCTGGCTGTCTCTGTCTCTGTCGAATAAATAAATAAAAATCTTTAAAAAAAAAAACAACTACAAGATTAGCATACACTAAAGCTGAAGCAAGGGAAATAATGGTTAGGCAATAGAACTGAATTTGCATTAGTTATTCTGAAATGCAGTTTCAAATGGAAGCAGCCAGAGTTAGGCTGGTAATGTCAGTGAGATCCAGATGTCTTCACTGAAAAGAAGGCTTGGTCCTCAATCTATGAAGGAGAGTTTTAAAGGAGGGACAACAATAGTTTATGTTAAAATAGTTTCATTCTTTTGGTTTTGGTCTTCTATCTTCGAAAACTTGAAGTTCTATAATCAAGAATCAAAAGAATTAAACAAAATAAAATATGTCAGCAAATTAAGGAGTTGAACTTTTGACTTCCTTTCTCCCATTTATTATGTCCTGCCATTGAATGGAGCAATATATTTAAAATTGAGAAAGCTTTTTCTTATTTGTATCAGCAGGATTTGCATTTATGAGGAGATTGAGTGACAACACAGATGTCATTGTCATTGAAGAAAACCTTTACTGCTATATTTCATGAGAGGAAGGTGACCCATACGCTATAGGCCAGGAGACAAAAAGGAGTGAAACAAATCCTAGATCACAGCCGTAATTTGGGTTTCCATGGAGAGGCAAAGTACTTCACAGTAACAATTTAAGATTGAATAATTGAATAATTGAATAATTCTGGCAGGCTTTGAGTTAAAGTAGTGGTCCCTAGTTATAGGGTCCCTGAAGTGATCTAGGGCAGGAGAAAGTTTGGCTTAGTCTGTGAGAGGTAGATAAAGGAAGTGGTTGGATTGTGGGATTTGTTGATTTGGTCATGAAAGACTTGCTCTTCGCGGAGTTGTTTGCTATCTCAAGGAGTGAGGGTGGCTGGAAAGTCTTTTGCTGTTCAGAAATATTTTTAAGGTGCCAAGACATCATAAAAGACAGACAATGTAAAAAAACATTAATATGACCTTCTAGACGTATACACTTCAATTACTCTTGCACAGCTTTAAGTGTATTAATCAGAGTACTAATTACTGTAGCAGTTATTTCAAAGAACTGATATAATGAGAGTTAAATAAAGGTCTAAGGTATGTTCCATTATTTTTAGTCATATTTTCTTGTTAAGTTGACTTCTATCTAATGAGAGGTTGCTACAAGTTTTTTCCACAATGGTATAGCACGTAGTTGGAATGAATAATTATTTTATATTATAGAAAATGCTCAGTTACATTACAGGGATTCACATACCCAGTATATAGTGGTTCGAACATCACATTTTAATGTAATCATATGTTTACCACAGGGAATATGCAAATTCATACTAGTCAGTATAATAATTATTATTAATATCCGTTTACCTTTTACCATTCCAATACTCAACATCTGCTCTCATTCATCATTAACTACTTTCATGTTAATTACAAGTTTCCTCCAGGACCATGCAGTCCAGTACAACTTTTGGCTCTTAGAATGTAGCAATTTAAACGTAGTTAAAATTAAATAAAATTTAAGGTTCATTCCTTCATCCCTATAGCCACATGTTAAGCACTCAATACCTACATGTGGCTAGTGCCAATTGAGTTTGATATTGCTGTGGTAGGGCATTTACTTAATTATACAAACTTCTAAAGCTCTGACAGGTCTTTTGTTTTATAAAATTTAATATACTTAAAACTTCTTACTGCTGAGATATTTGCAGATTAAGTAATATAATTTGAGTCCAAAAAACTGGAGAGGAGTAAAGGATTATGGAGGAAACAATTTGTCATAAATTTATAATTGCTTAATATGCTAGGATTAATTTTTTTGTTCATTCATTGTTAATTCTCTTTATTCAGAAAGTGTGAGTTTCTTTCAAAGTACCTTAAGAAACAGCCATAAGAAGCATCAAAGTTCTCACCAGCATTTAGAGCTGTTTGTATTAATGTGTAAGCAGATATAATCCCGTTTCACACAGCCTGGTTCCTGTAGTGTGGGAAGTTTTAATTTTGCCTTAGGACTAGCCTGCAAAACTATATATAGATTAAGTTTTCTTTTAAGGTTTATTCTGTTCTGCTTCAAAACATACAAATAATGGCAGAAGTTAATTTTTGCTAAAAGTAGGAGTTGCCATAATGGATTTTATGGATAGACTATCATAGACTGTACTGCTGCTGAGATTAATTTTAGGAAATTCAAATTAACATTTCTAATGAAGAGAATAAGGTTTGTTTACTCAGTGATTGGTGTTTTGTCCCGCTGTATCAATCCGCTTTTGTGTGTTGCTTTCTTGGTCCTTTTGGTGGCATCATTTTAACAGAGAAAGTGGGAAAGAGTAAAGAAAATCCTTGGTATGTTAGGCAAACAATGACAATAATAGATGGTCTGTTTGAAATTGGTGCAGAAAGTAATTCTTTCTCTTTAGTCCATTATAAATGGACTTATTTATAAGTAGGCAGGTGATTATCATTAGACGGTAATGGTTAAGAGCAAAGTCTCTGGGGCCAAACTTGGACTTAAAAATCAGCTTCACAGTAAACTGTGACCTAATGAAAGGGAAGAATAATCCCTCATTAGTTGTTTTAGGGAGTTATGGTAGGATTGTTTGTAGCACATAATTCAGTGATGAGTAAATGACAGCTTTTGTTACCAGGTATTCCCTATGCAGCAATAAATTGGGCTACGTATATTGATTTAAATTCTTATAGTCACGGGATAGTGTCTGTAGATGAACATAATGGTAACTTTTTATTTTGCAGGGTTCTATAGTCAAAGATCTTATGAATAACAATGGCAGGAAAACCATCACTTTTTAAAGTAATTCTCCTTGGAGATGGTGGAGTTGGGAAGAGCTCTCTAATGAACAGATATGCGACCAATAAGTTTGATACCCAGCTCTTCCATACAATAGGTGTGGAATTTTTAAATAAAGATTTGGAGGTGGATGGACATTTTGTTACCATGCAGATTTGGGACACAGCCGGTCAAGAGCGATTCAGAAGCCTGAGGACGCCGTTTTACAGAGGTTCTGACTGTTGCCTGCTCACTTTTAGTGTCCATGATTCTCAGACCTTCCAGAACTTGAGTAACTGGAAGAAAGAATTCATATATTGCGCAGATGTGAAAGAGCCCGAAAGCTTTCCTTTCGTGATTTTGGGCAACAAGATTGACATAACTGAACGTCAGGTGTCTACAGAAGAAGCCCAAGCCTGGTGCAGGGACAACAGCGACTATCCTTACTTTGAAACAAGTGCAAAAGATGCCACAAATGTCGCAGTGGCCTTTGAGGAAGCAGTTCGAAGAGTGCTTGCTACTGAGGATAGGTCAGATCACCTGATTCAGACAGACACAGTCAGTCTGCACCGAAAGCCCAAGCCTAGCTCATCTTGCTGTTGATCGTTAGAGAGGTTGCCTATGCGATCTAACCAACTTACACACATACACAAAAAAGACACAGGGTAGAGAAGAGAATTAGCATTTGCAGCAATGCATCATCTACTCATAAAATTAAACTAACCACATTGCTGCTTTGTTAGTGGGTGGGAGAAGGGACACATCCACTCGTGGAAGAATCAATTTACTCAGTAGTGGCACCTTACATTTATAAATTGTAATGGTTGTCTAATAACGTTTAATTTAAATGTGTACGTTACAGAGCTAATAAATCAGATGATCAATACTTTAATTATAGTTAAAGTGAAACACTGCATTATTCTTAAAGTTATAGCTGGGCTGCTTTTCTCTTTAGAAAATTGAAAACTATATATTTAAGTTTCTCCCGCTATCCAAAAGTAGAGTGTTCTTCTGAAAACTTTCATAAGGAAAATGGTACAGTACAAAGAAGCAATTATCAATTTATATGGAGAACTTTTTGAGTGTACTCAGACCAAAACAAATAACCTCTTAGGCTTTCCTGACACCTTAGGACATGTGTTGCTAACAGATGCCCAAAATAAATCAAGGTGAAGAACAGATGCTCATCAACATAGTTCAGAATTCAGGCATTTGGATGGTGAGATCTTGAGTATAGTTCCTGGGAAAGGATCTTGACAGTGGCACTGTCACTGCTTGAAATGTGTGCTACCTCTATAAGGTCTCTCTACAAAATGTGCTGAATGCTGTTTTTGCTTTTTACCTGTTTTCATAAAAGCAAAAATCTGGTTTGGATTTGTTTTAGTAAGTGAACAACTACTAATGTAGGTCTTTTGTAAAACCAATTGGGAAAATGCAAACTTTTGAAAAGTAGAGGATACTTGTATTTGTATTTTTACGCATCTCATTCTTGGTTCAGGAAAAACATTTGCTAAAGCAATGTTAAATACAGTTGACCCTTGAACAACATAGGGTAGAGGGGCACTGAGCCACCACATAGTACAAAAATTACATGTAACTTTTAACTTCCCTCAAACTTTACTACTGGTACTCTGCTGACCAGAAAACTGATCAATTACATAAACAGTTAATATATTTCGTATGTTACATATATTATATACTGTATTTTTATAATGAAATAAGCTAGACAAAAAATTGATTTAAAAAATCATAAAGAAGGGAAAATATAGTACTGTATTGTGTAGATGAAAAGGAATCTCTCTGTAAGTGGACCCACACAGTTCAACCCCTGTTGTTCAAGGATCAACTATAGTATAAGTTAAAATCAAATGAAATGTAGCCTGTTGTTTGTTTTTTGATTGAATTACTACTTCTATTTAAAATAATTTAATGACTCATATTTTAGTATTAAATATCAATAGAGTTAGTTTCACTGGTAATTGTCATTTGTGTACAACATGGCCAACCCATTTGCTAACTTTATTGCTCTTCAGAGGAAGTACAAAGAAGAACCATTCTTTCTGTGAGGGAAAATAAAGGCATCCTTATTTAGTTAGGTGTTTAGTGTCTTCTCTATCACCAAACATTTTTTAGTAACATATATTAAAGAAAATTTGTCATTTTTTAGAGAACTTGCTGCAAAGATCAAATGACACAAATTTTTTGTGGCTAAAGTTTGTGTAATGTGCTTGTGAGATGATCCTACAGAGATAAGGGCATACACTGAGCCTACACAGAGTCTAAAGTGTCTGTTAGTGTAGACAGGGATGTGTTAGTGTAGACGGGGCTCTTTAACTGTGGACTGTTAATGGTTATCAAAGGACATTATATGGGTATGAGAGCCATTCTTGCCATGCAAGAGTAGTTGAATACATGAAACTAGATTCATGTATTTCTCTACCTGACCCTATTATTTGGAACATCTGAAAGATTACCATTAGAGTAAACTAAGTATTTGAGAATCCAATTTCCTAATATAGTGAACAAATTTGCCATAATACCATAAATTTGTAAAAATTAAATTTCCTCATATTCTTACACTAGAAACAGCTTTAGTTTTTACTATTTATAACATAATAATTTGCCCTCCAAAATTGTAATCCCCATCACAAAAGAAAAACATAATGTAAACCTATTGTTAACAAACTGGTGTACATTCTATATTCCTTTTTTTTTTTAAATTGGAGAACTTGCTTTAAGAACTTTTTAAAATTCATGTTGAGTGTAGTCATTGTTTTATGAGTTGTCCTTTTCTGTACACATGTGCATGCATTTTCAATATGACAAACTTCATTTTATTAGCTATGCGGATGTCTAACAATTTATTTACACAATTCTTTATCATAGACATTTGGATATAAAATATTAATTGATATTAGAAAATTTCAAATGATAAATATTACGTGACATTTGTACACTGCCACTTTCTACTAGTTGGTCAACAATTGGTATTGCAAGTATTTTTTTTTAATTTTGTGACTAGGTAATAATATAACCATACTCTTTAAAAGATTTTCTTTATTTACTTGACAGAGACAGCGAGAGAGGGAACACAAGCAGGGGGAGTGGGAGAGGAAGAAGCAGGCTCCCAGCGGAGCAGGGAGCCCTACTTGGGACTCGATTCCAGGACCCTGGGATCATATCCTGAGCCAAAGGCAAATGGTTAACAGTGAGCCACCTGGGCGCCCCTATAATCATACTCTTAATATAAAAAATTCAAGGAACTAATACATGTACTACAGTAGCTTGTTCTTACTCTTGGTGGCAACTATGTATTAGATTCTTGAAAGTCATTTAATACTTAAATACATTTTTTATCTGCATAAGGGAAGTATAGGTGTATGGGATATTACGTATAGTTTTTGTGGTTGCACAAATTTAATATCTTACTGATTATTTTTAAATATTGAGGAAATTTCCCTTCCATTTCTGTTTTTTGAAACAGCTTCAGAAGAATAGGTATTAGTTCTTCTTTAAATGTTTGGTAGAATTCCCCTGGGAATCCATCTGGCCCTACACTTTTGTTTGTTGGAACACTTTTGATTACTGCTTCAGTTTCCTTGCTGCTTATGATTCTTTCAGGTTGCCTATTTCTTCTTGTTTCAGTTTTGGTAAGTTTATAAGTTTCTAAGAATGCATCCATTTCTTCCAGATTATCTAATTTGTTGGCACATAGTTGCTCATAATATATTCTTAAAATTGTTTGTATTTCTTCAGTATTGGTTGTGATCTCTCCTCTTTCATTCATGATTTATTAATTTGAGTCCTTTCTCTTTTCTTTTGATAAGCCTGGCCATGGCTTATTGATCTTATTAATGAGAGGAAGGGTTGGCAGGGTATTTTCAAAGCTCTATCTGAAAAGAACATGCAGCCAAGGATCCTTTATCCAGCAAGGCTGTCATTCAGAATTGATGGAGAGACAAGGACCTTCCAATATAGGCAGAAACTGAAGGAATTTGTAACCACCACCAAGCCAGTCCTACATGAGATACTAAGAGGAGGTTCTATAAAAGTGAAAAGGCCCCAAGAGTGATACAGAACAGAAATTTACAATCTATACAAACAACGATTTCACTGGCAACATGAAATCATTAAAATCATATCTCTCAATAATCACTCTCAATGTGAATTGGCCTAAAAGCTCCCATTAAACAGCACAGCGTTGCACATTGGATAAAAAGACATGACTCATCCATTTACTGTCTACAAGAAACTCATTTTGAACCTAAAGATACATCCAGACGGAAAGTAAAGGGATGGAATACCATTCTTCACGCCAATGGACCTCAAAAGAAAGCTGGGGTACCAATTCTCACATCAGACAGATTAGATTTTAAACTAAAAACTGTAGTTAGAGATACAGAAGGGCACTATATTATTCTTAAAGGATGTATCCAACAAGTGGATATGACAATTATAAATATCTATGCCCCCAACAGGGGAGCAGCTAGATATGCAAGCCAACTCTTAACTAGAATAAAGAGACATACAGATAAAAATACATTAACAGTAGGGGACCTCAACACTCTACTATCAGAAATAGACAGAACACCCATGCAGAAAATCAACAAAGAAACAAGAGCTTTGAATGCCATACTGGACCAGATGTACCTCATGGATATATACAGAACACTACACCCCAGAACAACAGAATACTCATTCTTTTCGAATGCACATGGAACGTTCTCCAGAATGGACCATATACTGGGTCACAAAACAGGTCTCAACCGATACCATAAGACTGAAATTATTCCCTGCATATTCTCAGACCGCAATGCTTTGAAACTGGAGCTGAATCATAAGGAAAAATTGGGAAGAAACTCAAACACTTGGAAACTAAGATCCATCCTGCTCAAGAATAATTGGGTAAACCAGGAAATTAAAATCAGATTAAGCAATTTTCAGAGACCAATTAGAATGAACACAGAATGGTCCAAAACTTAGGGACACTGCAAAGGCAGTCCTAAGGGAAAAATACATAGCCATCCAAGCCTTACTCAAAAGAACAGAAAAATCTAAAATGCAGTTTTTATATGCTCACCTCAAGAAGCTGGAGCTGGAATAGAAGAACAGGCCTAACCCATGCACAAGAAAGCAGTTGATCAAGATTAGAGCAGAGATCAATGAATTAGAAACCAGGAGCACAGTAGAGCAGATCAACAGAACTAGAAGCTGATATATTGAAAGAATAAATAAGATCGATAAGCCACTGGCAAGACTTATTCAAAAGAATAGGGAAAGGACCCAAATTAATAAAATAATGAAATAGAGGGGAGAGATCACAAAACAACACCAATGAAATAGGAAAGATCATTAGAAACTTTTATCAACAGCTTTATGCCAATAAATTAAACAACCTGGAAGAAATGCATGCCTTCCTGGAAATCTATAAACTACCAAGACTGAAACAGGAAGAAATTGATTATTTAAACAGACTAATTAATTATGAAGAGATTGAAGCAGTGATCAAAAACCTCCCCAAAATCAAGAGTCCAGGGCCTGACGTTATCCCTGGGGAATTCTACCAAACATTCAAAGAAGAACTAATACCTATTCTCCTGAAGATGTTTCAAAACATAGAAACAGAAGGAAAACTACCAAACTCATTCTATGAGGCCAGTATTACCTTGATCCCCAAACCAGGCAAAGACCCCATCAAAAAGGAGAATTACAGACTGATAACCCTGATGAATATGGACGCCAAAATTCTCAACGAGATCCTAGCTAAAAGGATCCAACAGTACATTAAAAGGATTATCCACCATGACCAAGTGGGATTCATCCCTGGGATACAAGAGTGGTTGAACATTCACAAATCGATTAGTGTGATAGATCATGTAAACAAGAAAAGAGTCAAGAACGATATGATCCTCTCAATTGATGCAGAAAAGCATTTGACAAAACACAGCATCCTTTCCTAATTAAATCCCTTCAGATTGTAGGGAGACAGGACACATTCCTCAACTTCATAAAAACCATCTAATAAAAGCCTACGGTGAATATCACTCTCAATGGGGAAAAGCTGAGAGCCTTTCCCTTATGATCGGGAACGCAACAAGGATGTCCACTCTCACCATATTATTCAACATAGTACTAGAATTCCTTGCAACAGCAATCAGACAACAGAAAGGGATAAAAAGTATCCAAATCGGCAAAGAAAAAGTCTAATTGTCTCTCTTTACAGATGACATGATACTCTGTATGGAAAACCCAAAAGACTCCATCCACAAATTACTAGAACTTATAGAGCAATTCAGTAATGTGGTGGGATACAAAATCAATGCTCAGAAATCAGTTGCATTTCTATACACAAACAATGAGACTGAAGAAAGAGAAATTAGGGAATCCATTCCATTTACAATAGAACCAAAAATCATAAGTTATCTCAGAACTAACTTAACCAGAGGCGTAAAGGATCTATATTCTAGAAACTAAAAATCACTCTTGAAAGACATTGAAGAAGACACAAAAAGATGGAAAAATATTCCATGCTCATGGATCGGAAGAATAAACAGTTAAAATGTCTATGCTACCCAGAGCAATCTACACTTTCAATGCCATCCCAATATAAATATCAATTACATTTTTCAAAGAACTGGAACAAACACCCCTTAAATTTGATGGAACCAGAAAAGGCCCCGAATCGTCAAGGCATTGTTGAAAAAGAAAAAGCTGGGGACATCACGTTGCCAGATTTCAAGCTATACTACAAAGCTGTGATCATAAAGACAGCATGGTACTGGCACAAAAACAGACACGTAGACCACAGGAACAGAAGAGAGAACCCAGAAATGGACCCTCGGCTCTTTGGGCAACTAATCTTTGACAAAGCAGGAAAAAACATCCGGTGGAAAAAAGACAGTCTCTTCAATAAATGGTGCTGGGAAAACTGGACAGCTACATTCAAAAGAATGAAACTTGACCACTCTCTCACACCATACACAAAGATAAACTCCAAATGGATGAAAGACCTCGATGTGACACAGGAATCCATCAAAATCCTAGAGGAGAACACAGGCTGTAACCTCTTTAACATCGGCCACAGCAACTTTTTTCATGACACATCTCCAAAGGCAAGAGAAACAGAAGAAAATATGAACTTGTGGGACTTCATCAAGATAAAAAGCTTCTGCACAGCCAAGGAAACAGTCAAAAAAACTAAGAGGCAGCCCACGGAATGGGAGAAGATATTTGCAAATGACACTACAGATAAAAGACTGGTATCCAAGATCTACAAAGAACTTCTCAAACTCAATACACGAGAAACAAATAAACAAATCATAAAATGGGCAGAAGATATGAACAGACACTTTTCCAGTGAAGACATACAAATGGCCTATGGACACATGAAAAAATGTTCAAAATCATTAGCCATCAGGGAATTTCAAATCAAAACCACACTAAGATACCACCTCACGCCAGTTAGAATGGCAAAAAATTGACAAGGCAAGAAACAACAATTGCTGGAGAGGATGTGGAGAAAAGGGATCCCTCCTACATTGTTGGTGGGAATGCAAGTTGGTACAGCCACTCTGGAAAACAGTGTTGAGGTCCCTTAAAAAGGTAAAAATTGAGCTACCCTATGACCCAGCCATTGCACTACTGGGTATTTACCCCAAAGATACAGACATAGTGAAGAGAAGGGCCATGTGCACCCCAATGTTCATAGCAGCATTATCCACAATAGCTATATCATGAAAGGAACTGAGATGCCCTTCAACAGATGACTGGATTAAGAAGTTGTGGTCCATATATACGATGGAATATTACTCAGCTATCAAAAAGAAAGAATTCTCAACATTTGCAGCAACATCGACGGGACTGGAGGAGATTATGCTAAGTGAAATACTTCAAGCAGAGAAGGACAATTATCATATGGTTTCACTCATTTACAGAACATAAGAAATAGTAGGGAGATCGGTAGGAGAAAGAAGGGAAGAATGAAGGGGGAGTAAACAGTAGGGGGAATGAACCGTCAGAGACTATGGACCCTGGGAAGCAAACTGAGGGCTTCAGAGGGGAGGGGGTGGGGGATTGGGATAGGCCAGTGATGGGTATTAAGTAGGGCACGTATTACATGGAACACTGTGTGTTATATGCAAATAATGAATCATGGAACATTACACAAAAACCAAGGCTACTGTATGGTGACTAGAATAAAAAATTTTATAGTAAATAAAATACATATGCATGTCTAAAAAAAACCCCAAAAATTAAAAATAAAAGATAAGTTCTTTGATCCTATGAAAACCAGAGCCAACTTTATACTGAATAATGTAGGACTAAAGAATTTTTTCTAACATGAATGTTCATTTTTACCACATATATTAAAAATACTGTATAGTTTGTATCCAGAGAAATTAGGCAAGAAAAGGGGAAAGAATATATAGAAAGGGAAAGGAGAAATTTAAAATATATTCACAGATGACATTATCATTTATGAAAAGTATACTTGAATATTTTTCAAGTTTATTGAGGTAGAATTGACAAAAATTGTATGTGTTTAGGGTGTAAAACTTGATGTTTTGAAATACATATTAATAACCTACAGTAAGGCTAAATAATAAATGGAATGCCTCAGTTACCCTTTTCTTTCTTATGTCTCTCTCTCAGAACACAAGATTTATCCTTGTACTGTACACAGTATTATTAACTAAGGTAATATTGTTACATATTAGATCTCAAAAATTCATCTTGCATTATAAGAAGGTCATGCCCACTGACAAACATGTCCCCCAAGTTCCTGGCAACCACCATTTTACTAGCTGTGTGTATAAGTTTGAATTTTTAGATCCCACATATACGTGAAATAGGATAGTATTTTGTCTTTCCACGTCTAATTTATGTCACTAATGTCCCTCAAGTTTATCCATGAGGTTGCCGACGTGCAATTTTCTTCTTTATAATGGCTGAAAAATATTCTCTCTCAATATATAAGTATGTGTGCATATGTATGTATATGCCTGAGAGAAGATTCACGATTTTTCTCGTATGTTTTCATAGGAATATTACAGTTTTAACTGTTACACTTTTTAATTCATTTTGAGTGGATCTTTGTTTATGGTGTAAGAGAAGAATCCGAGTTCATTCTTTTGCATGTGGTTATCGAATTTGCCCAACACTATTTTTCATCCTTTCCTTACTGTGAATTCCTGGAACCCTTGTCAAAGATAAGTGAATCATAGAAGTGTGGATTTACTTCTGGGCTCTAATCTGTTCCAATGGCCTACATATTGGTTTTTATGTCAATACCATACTCTTCTTTAGTTTTGTAATCTATTTTGAAATGAGGAAGTATGAAGCCTCCGGCTTTGTTCTTGTCAAGATTGATTTAACTATTGGGAGATTTTTGTGGTTCCATACAAATTTTACAAATTATTTTTGCTATTTCTGTGGTAAATTCCTTAGAATTTTAAGATTTGCTGAATCTATAGATCACCTTGCATAGTATAGAAATTTTTAAAAATCTTCCTACTCATGATCATGGAATATCCTTTAACTGATTGCGTGGTCTTCAATTTATTTCTTCTTTTCTTTTTCTTTTTTCTTTCTTTCTTTCTTTCTTTCTTTCTTTCTTTCTTTCTTTCTTTTTTTTTTTTTTGTCTAATGGGTAGGAGTTTCAATACTATGTTGAATAAAAGTTGTAGGAGTCAGTACACTTACTTTATACTTAATCATAAAGGAAAAGCTTTCATTGTTTCTCCATTGACTATGTTAGCTTAGGGTTTTTCCACATATTACCTTTATTGGGTTAAGAAACCTTCAAGTATTTTATTTAGAGTTTTAATGAAAAATGTTCGATTTTTCAGAATGCTTTTATATATCAATTGAAATAATTATGTATTGCTCTTTCTTTTGTACTGTTAATATATCGTAGCACACTGATTTATTTGTGTGTGTTAAGTCTCTTGGGGTTGACCTTGTTGGAGCCTTTTGAGCTTCAATAATTTGGTTGTCAGAATTCCTCCAAGAATTGATAAGTTTTCAGTTGTTATTTCTTTTTCTAAATTAATTACTTGAGAGGAGGCAAGATGGCAGAAGAGTAAGGGACCTCATTTCATCTGGTCCCCTGAATTTAGCTGAGTAACTATCAAATCATTTGGAGCGCCCATCAATTCAACCTGAGATGTGAGAAAAGAATATCTGAAACTCTACAAGTAGAAAAGCGACCCTTTCTGCAAGGTAGGACGTGTGAAGCGAATTTTAGGGGAGATAAAGATAAATGGCGGGGGGAGGGAGCCTCTGTAAGCCAGCTACTAGAAACTGATATAGCCCTGCAGCACAAAATCAGAACCCTTAGAAAGCTGCTGACAGAAAAGTGCTCCAGTGGTGAAAAGGGGCAGAATTCTAGATAAGTGAGTGTGGTCTCAGGATCCCAAGTCACAGAACTAATCTGGGTTCCTGAGCTGGTGGAGTTCCCATGTATTGGAGCAGGGAAACTGGTTACAGTCCAGCAAGCCTGGGAGGGGGCTCTTAGCTCAGATAGCCATTAACCGTGAGCTGCAATTAGGTCAGGTGACTGTTCTCCACTCGGGGAGACAGGAATGCTGGTCCCCTCTGCCTCCCCAGGGAGGGTTGGAGCAGGTGCATCCAACCACGCAACAGCTCTCAGGGTAGCGGCCCTGAAAGGACAGTAATGGGAGGCCCTCCACCTTCTCCCGGAAAGGGCAAAGCAGGTGCACATATGATTTGGTGACCACTGTGCAAGCCAGGCCCCTACAAAGTGCAGTAACACCGGACCCTCCACCTGCCCCTGGGAGGATTGCTGTGGGCACACACCATGGAGTCTGCAGAGCTTGTCACACACAAAAGTGAAGACAGTTTATCCCAGAGGATAAACTGAGAAACTGAGATAAACTGAGGATAAAGAGATTCGGAACCTGCAGTCTTTTGACTCTGAGGCTGGAGATCACGGGTGTGGCCATTTTTATTTTGACCCTCTAAAGAGGTGCAGAAAACCTTCGGGGAACAAAAGCCACACAGAGGACCAGCTTACACTGAGCCCAGGCCCTGACAGGGCTGGTGCAACTCCACCCAGGAAAAGACACCTGAGAAGCAGACAGCAGGCCTGTCCCCCAGAAGACCAACTGAAAGAACAGGTGACAGTAAGACTGGAAAACTCCAGCGCTAGGGGAAAATAGTATATAGAATAGGAGGTTTCTTCCTCATGATTTGATTTGTTTATCTTTCAGTTTAAATTTTTCCGTTTTTTTTTCTTTTTTCTCTTTTCAACTAGTTCCTCCTTTCCTTTCCTTTTTCCTTTCCTCCACTCCCCTCCCCTCCCTCTCTCTCTTTTTCGTTTTCTTTCTTTTTTTCTTTTGCTTTTCTTTTTTGGTTTGTGATCTCTCTAGATTTGTCCAGTGTGTATTCTGCTTGGGTCATGATTGGTATTTTTGCTTTGGATCATGGTCCTGGTACATGGTACTGCTCACTTGTTCATCCATTTTTCTCTGGACAGAATGAATAGATGGAGGAATTCACAACAGAAGAAAGAAACAGATGTAACACTCTCTGCCACAGATCTAATGGAAATGGACATTAGTAAAATGTCAGAGATGGAAATCAGGATAGCAATTATAAATTTAATAGTTGGACTTGAAAAAGGCATAACAGACACTAGAGAATCCCTTAATGCAGAAATGAGATCTAATCAGGCCAAAATTTAAAAACGCTCTAATGCAGATGCAATCAAAATTGGATGCTCTAACAGCTAGGGTAAATGAGGCAGAAAAGAGAGAGTAAATGACATAGAAGACAAGATGATAAAAAGAAAGGAAGCTGAGGGAAAGAGAGGAAAACAACTTAAAAACCTTGAGGAGAGGATTCGAAAAGCAGTGATGCCATAAAACAAACCAACATCAGAATTATTTGGGTGCCTGAGGGTGAAGGAAGACAGAGAGGGTCAAAAAATGTATTTGAGCAAATTATGTCTGAGAACTTCCCTAATGTGTGGAAAACAAGCATACATGTCCAAGAGGTGGGGAGGACCCCTCCCAGAATCAATAAAAGTAGATCTACACCCCGATATATAATAGTGAAGCTCGCTAATTTCAGAGATAAAGTAAAACCCTGAAAGCAGCTCAAGAAGTTCCTAACCTACAGAGGTAGGAACATAACACTGACATCAGACCTATCCAGAGACCTGGCAAGCCAGAAAGGGCTGGCATGACATATTCAGGGTACTAAATGAGAAAAAGACACAGACAAGAATACTTTATCCAATAAGGCTGTCATTCTGAATGGAACGAGAGATAAAGAGCTTCCAGGACAAACAGAAACTGAAAGAATATGTGACCACCAAGCCAGCCTTGCAAAAAATATTAAGGGGGATTCTGTAAGTGAAGAAAGACCCTAACAGTCACACAGACCTGAAAGAAACAGAGACAACCTACAGAAACAGTGAATTCACAGGCAATACAAGGGCAATAAATTCATATCTTTCGATACTTATTCTGAATGTAAATGGACTGAACACTCTCATGAAAAAACACAGGGTTTCAGATTGGCTAAAAAGCAGGACCCATCCATATGCTGTCTACAAGAGACTCATTTTAGACCTAAAGACACCCCCAGACTGAATGTGAGAGGGTGGAGAACATTTTACCACACTAATGGACCTCAGGTGAAAGCTGGGGTAGCAACCCTCATTTCAGACAACTTAGATTTAAACCAAAGACTGTAGTAAGAGATGTAGAGGGTCACTATAACATACTTAAAGGGTGTACCTAACAAGAAGATCTAACAATTACCTACGCCCGCAACAAGGGAGCATAAATTATATAAACCAATTAACTATATAAACCAATTAATACCCAAAATAAAGGAATATATGGATAATAATACTTTAATAGTAGGAGACCTCAACACTCCACTCACAACAATGGACAGACCATCTAAACAGAAGATCAACAAAGGAACAAGAGCTTTGAATGACGCATGGGACCAGTGGACTTCATAGATATATACAGAACATTCCATCCTAAAACAACAGAATACTCATTCTTCTGGACTGCACATGGAACTTTCTCCAGAATAGACCACATCTAGATCACAAATCAGATCTCAACCAGTACCAAAAGACTGAGATTCTCCCCTGCATATTTTCAGACCACAACACTGTGAAACTGGAACTGAACCAAAAGAGGAAGTTTAGAAGGAACTCAAACACTTGGAAGTTAAAGAGCATCCTGCTAAAGACTGAATGGGTCAACCAGGAAATAGAGAAGAACTTAAACCATTCAAGGAAACTAATGAGAATGAAAACATATTGGTACCAAACCTATGGGATACTGCAAAGGCTGTCCTAAGAGGGAAGTACATTACAGTACAAGCCTTTCTCAAAATATTAGAAAAATCTCAAATACACAAGCTAAACTTACACCTAAAGGACCTGGAGGAAGAACAGCAAATAAGGCCTAAACCAAGCAGGAGAAGAGAAATAATAAAGATGAAAACAGAAATCAATGAAACAGAAACCAGAAAAATAGTACAACAGATCAATGAAACTAGAAACTGGTTCTTTAAAAGAATTAATAAGATTGACAAGCCTCTGGACAGACTTATCCAAAAGAAAAGGGAAAGGACCCAAAGTATTAAAATCATGAATGAAAGGAGAGAGATCATGAACAACACCAAGGAAATAGGAACAATTTTAAGAACATATTGTGAGCAACTATACACCAACAAATTAGGCAATTAGGAAGAAATGGATGCATTCCTGGAAACTTATAAACTACCAAAACTGAAACACGAAGAAATAGAAAATCTGAACAGACCTATAACAAGCAAGGAAATTGACAATGTAATCAAAAACCTCCCAAAAACGGAGTCCAGGCCCAGATGGCTTCCCGGGGGAACTGCACCAAACACTGACTTATTTTTTCTTTTAAAGATTTTATTTTTATTTATTTGACAGAGAGAGAGAGACAGTCAGTGAGAGAGGGAACACAAGCATGGGGAGTGGGAGAGGAAGAAGCAGGCTCCCTCCCAGTGGAGCAGGGGATCCCAAGACCCTGGGATCACTCCCTGGGCCGAAGGCAGATGCTTAATGACTGAGCCACCCAGGCGCCCACCACCAAACATTTAAAGAACAAATAATACCTATTCTACTGAAGCTGTTTCAAAAAAATAGAAATAGAAGAAAAACTTCCAAACTCGTCCTATGAGGCCAGCATTAGTCTGATCCCAAAGCCAAACAAAGTCCCCACAGAAAAGGAGAATCACAGACCAATATCCCTGATGAATATGGAGGCCAAAATACTCAACAAGATCATAGCCAACAGGATCCACAGTACATTAAAAGGATTACTCACCATGAACAGGTGGAATTTATTCCTGGGATGCAAGCGTGGTTCAAAATTTGGAAATCAATCAACATGATAGAACACATTAATAAAAGAAAAGACAAGAACCATGGGATCCTCTCAATTGATGCAGAAAAAGCATTTAACAAAGTACAGCATCCTTTCCTGATTAAAACTCTTCAGAGTATGGCATAGAGAGAATATTCCTCAATATCATAACAGCCATCTATGAAAAGCTCACAGTGGTATCATTCTCAATGGGGAAAAGCTGACAGCTTTCCCTTAAGGTCAGGAACATGACAGGGATGCCCACTCTCACCATGATTGTTTAACATAGTACTAGAAGTCCCAGACTCAGCAATCAGACAACAAAAAGAAATAAAAGGCATCCAAATTGGCAAAGAAGAAGTCAAACTCTCCCTCTTCGCAGATGACATGATATTTTATGTGGAAAATCCAAAAGACTCCACACCCAAGTTGCTAGAACTTATACAGCAATTCAGCAACATAGCAGGATACAAAATCAATGCACCAAGAGTCAGCTGCATTTCTACACACCAACAATGAGACTGAAGAAAGAGAAATTAGGGAATCGATTCCATTTACAATAGCACCAAAAACCATAAGATACTTAGGAATAAACCTAACCAACGGGGTAAAGGATCTATACTCTAGAAACTATAGAACACTTATGAAAGAAGATGAGGAAGACACAAAGAGATAGAAAAACATTCCATGCTCATGGATTGGAAAAATAAACATTGTGAGAATGTCTATGATGCCCAGAGCAATCTACACTTTCAACATCTTCCCTATCAAAACACCAATGGCATTTTTCAGAGCTGGAACAATCCTAAAATTTGTACAGAACCAGAAAAGACTCTGAATTGCCAAGGGAATGTTAAAAAAGAAAACCAGAGCTGGGGGCATCACAATGCCTGGCTTCAAGCTATATTACAAAGCTGTGATCACCAAGACAGCATAGTACTGACACAAAAACAGACACATAGACCAATGGAACAGAATAGAGACCCCAGAAATGGACCCTTGACTCTATGGTCAACTAATCTCTGACAAAGCAGGAAAGAACATGCATGGGGAAGGGCGCCTGGGTGGCTCAGTTGTTAAGTATCTGCCTTCGGCTCAGGGCGTGATCCTGGCGTTCTGGGATCGAGCCCCACATCAGCTCCTCCGCTGGAAGCCTGCTTCTTCCTCCCCCACTCCCCCTGCTTGTGTTCCCTCTCTCGCTGGCTGTCTCTATCTCTGTCAAATGGATAAATAAAATCTTTAAAAAAAAAAAAAAAAAAAAAAGAACATGCATGGGGAAAAAAACAGTCTCTTCAATAAATGGTGCTGGGAAAACTGGACAGCCACATGTTGAAGAATGAAACTGGACCACTGTCTTACACCATACACAAAGACAAACTCAAAATGAAAGAAAGACCTCAATGTGAGATGGGAAGTCCTAGAGGAGAACATAGGTAGTAACCTCTTCGACATTGGCCACAGCAACTTCTTTCATGACATGTCTCCAAACGCAAGGGAAACAAAAGCGAAAATGAACTTTTGGGACTTCATCAAGATAAAAAGCTTCCGCACAGCAAAGGAAACAGTCAACAAAATTAAGAGGCAACCCTCGGCATGGGAGAAGATATTTGCAAATGACATTATAGATCAAGGGCTGGTATCCAAGATCTATAAAAACTTCTCAACACCCAAAACCCCAATTAATCCTGTCAAGAAATAAGCAGAAGACACAGTTCACAAAAGAAGACAAATGGCTGACACATGAAAAAACATTATCACTAGTTATCAAGGTAAAGAAATCGTAACTGCAACGAGATCTCACCTTACACCAGTTAGAATGGCAAAAATTAACAAAACAGAAAACAAGTGTTGGGGAGGATGTGGAGTAGGGGGAACCCTCTTACACTGTTGGTGGGAATGCAAGCTGGTACAGCTACTCTGAGAAACAGTATGGAGGTTCCTCAAAAAGTTAAAAATAGAGCTACCCTATGACCCAGCAATTGCACTACTAGGGATTTATCCCAAAAATACAGGTGCAGGGAAAAGAAGGGCACATGAATCCCAGTGTTCAAAGCAGCAATGTCCGTAACAGCCAAACTGTGAAAGGAGCCGAGATATCCTTCAACAGACTAATGGATAAAGAAGATGTGGTTTATATATACAATGGAATATTACACAGCCATCAGTAACAATGAATACTCATCATTTGCAGCAACATGGATGCAGCAACTGGAGGGAATTATGCTAAGTGAAATAAGCCAAGTAGAGAAAGACAATTATCATATGCTTTCACTCATATGTGGAAAATAAGGAATAGTGTGGAGGACCACCTGGGGAGGGAGAGAAAACTGAATGGGAAGAAATCAGAGAGGGAGAAAAACCATGCAAGATTCTTGACTCCGGGAAACAAATTCAGGGTTACAGAAGGGGGGTAGGGATGGGGTAACCGGTTGATGGGTATTAAGGAGGGCACACGTCGTGATGAGCGCTGGGTGTTATATGTAACTAATGAATCGCTGAACACAAAAAAAACTAAAAACCTAAAAGGATCAAAAAATAAATAAATAAAATACCTTAGTTTGTTGCAATTAAAACAGGTAAGAAATTAAAAACATTTATAATATTTTAATAGAAACAATATATTAGAATAATAAAACATTATACTATATTATGTATGTCCTATTATAAGAACCTAAGATGCAAACAAGTATAGAATATGAAATCTGATTATTTTATATTACAAAGTCCTGCATATCAAAATGTGGAAATTAAATAATATACTTTTTTTTTTAAAGATTTTATTTATTTATTCGACAGAGATAGAGACAGCCAGCGAGAGAGGGAACACAAGCAGGGGGAGTGGGAGAGGAAGAAGCAGGCTCCCAGTGGAGGAGCCTGACGTGGGGCTCGATCCCAGAACGCTGGGATCACGCCCTGAGCCGAAGGCAGACGCTTAACCGCTGTGCCACCCAGGCGCCCCTAAATAATATACTTTTAAACCAACAAATGTCGATGATCAAAGAAGGAATACAAGAAAACTAGAAATTAGTTAGAAACAAATAAAAATGAAAACACAACATACAATCTACAAGAAAACCAGTGAAAGGGGGGAAATTTACAGTTATAGGGCTTACATTAAAAAAAAGAAAGATCTCAAATAATAGCGTAATTTTATAAATTAATTAACTAGAGATAAAAGAAATCCAATGCTAGACAGGAATAATAAAGATTAGAGCAGAAATAAATGAAATAGAGAAATAAAGAGAGAATCACTGACATGAAGAGTTGGTTTTTCACAAGATCAATAAAAACTGAATAACATTTAAGTATATGAACTAAAAAGAGGTAAGACTCAAATTCCTAAAATCAGAAATGAAAATGGGGTATACTACTGATTCTACAAAAAGTATTATGAGAGTCCTGTAGTTGGATGTCAACAAGTTGGATGACCTAGATGAAGCAGATTCACAGAAACACAGAACCTACCAAGAATGAATCACAAAAACAGAAAACCTTAACAGACCTGTAATTAAGGAGGTGATTGATTCAATAACAAAAAGTCTTCCAAAGAAAAGTCTGTACTTGAATATGCCAAATGTTAAAAGATGAGCTAACATCAAACCTTCTCAAACTTTTCCCCCAAAATGAATAGGAAATGCTTCTTAATCCATTCTATGAAACCATCATTATCTTGCTACCAAAGCCAGTCAAAGGCAAAAGAAGACAACTACAGAACATTAATCCTTTATGACAAAATCCTCAATGACATAAAAGCAAACCAAATTCAGTAGCATAATAAAAGGATTATAAACCCAGAACAAGGAATTTAGACATGGAATGCAAAGATGGTTCAACAGACACCACCCCCCAAATCAATGAACTGCACATTAACAAAATGAAGGAAAAAAGTCAATCACCTCTATGCAGAAAAAGCTGACAAAATACCCTTTCATGATAAAAACACACAACAAAGGAGGAATAAAGGAACACTGACTCAACATTGTAACAGCCACATTTTAAAAACCACAGCAAACACACTCAATAGTGAAGAATCAAAAATCTTTCTTCTATGATTAGGAACATCGGAAGGTGCCTGCTTTCACCACTCCTGTTCAACACAGCACTGGAAGTTCTAGCCAGAGCAATTAAGAAACAAAAAGACATAAAAGGCATCCAAACTGGAAAGGAAGAAAAAAATTACCCGTCTTGTAGACGATGCAATATTTTATGTAGAAAATCCAAAAGATTCCAATCACACACAAAAAATTAGAATAGGTGAATTCATCAAGATAGCAAGGTACAATCAACACATAGGAAGCAGCTGCATTTCTATACACAATGACCAATCTGAAAAGGAAATTACAAAAGCAATTTTACTTACAACAGCATCAAAAAAGAGCAAGATACTAATTACCTTAATGAAGGAGACAAGAGACCTGTATAGTGAAACTATAAAATATTCCTGAAGGAAATTACATAACACATAAATTAAAATACACCTTATGTTTGTGGACAATATTTTTAAGTATGAGTTTTAATACTGAAAGTTATCTACAGATTCAATCCCATCTCTATCAAAGTCCTAATAATTTTTGTTGTTGTTGCAGAAATAGAAAAACCCACCTTAAAATTTATATGGGATCTCAAATTTATATGGGATCGCTAAAACAATTTTGAAAAATACAGAACTGGAGGATTCCTACTTCCTGACTTTGAGCTTATAATACAGCAAGTGTAATAAAAAAACAGTGGGACTGGTATAAAGACATACAGACCAATGGATTAGAGAGCACAGAATAAACCCTCACATATAAAGTCAAATGATTTCTGACAAGGGTGCGAAGGCCATTCAAAGGAAAAAGAACTGGCTTTTAAACATAAAAGGTTAATATCTCTAACACATTAAGAACTCATACAACTCAACTAAAATACAAACAGCCCTGTTCAAAATGGGTAAAGGACCCGAATAGACATTTCTATAAGATATATAAATGGTAAATAAACATATGCAAAGAGCTTACCATAACTAATAATTAGATAAATGCAAATCAAAATGAGATACTACTTCACATCCAGGACGGCTAAAACAAACAAAACAACATAGCAAAAGTTGGAGAGGTTGTAGAGAAACTACAATCCTTGTGCACTGTTGACGTGAATGTAAAATTGTGCGGCTGCTCTGGAAAAGTTATGGAGGTTCCTCAAAAAAAAGAAAAGAAAAAAAAAAAGAAGTGTGGTATATTCCAGCGATTTGTTTTGATTATATATCCAAAGAAACTGAACAGGCTCAAAGACCCCACCTATATACCAATGTTCATAGTAGCATTATTCACAATAGCTAAAACATGGACACAATGCAAGTATCCTCTGACAGATAAATGGATAAGGAAAATGTAATATACACATTCAGTGGAGCATTTATGCAGCCTATAAATGGGAGGAAACTGACATAAACTGCATCATGGATTAACCTTGAGGACATTATTGGAAGCAAAATATACTAGGTACACTGTACAAATACTGTATATTCTACTTGTACAAGGCATTTAGAATAGTCAAAATCATAAGGATAGTAAGTATAATGATGTTTGCCACTAGGACTATGGATGAGAATGGTCAATTATCATTTAATGGGTAAAATGTTTGTTTTACAAGATGAAAAGAGTTATTTGGACATGGATGGTGGTTAACGGTTGTTCGACAATGTGACTCTATTTAATACCACTGAACTGTAGATTTAAAAATGGCTATGATGGTAAATTTTGTTAATGTATATCTATTACAATTAAAAAGGAGAAAAAATCTTTGTCATTTTGTTAGGTCAACCAAGATTAAAAGTCATTAAAATCTGTATAAAATACAGATAAAGGTATGAACAATAAATCTAGATGTTTCATTCAAGACATGTTTATCTATTTGTGAATACTGTCAACATAAAGAGTACTTACTCAAAACAGGTGGAATTAAACCAGTAATTACATTTTGTAAGCAATTGTATTTTTAGCTTGATCCTAAGAAAACCAATGGTCATTCGTTAATAAAGTAGAAAACTGTCCATCATAATCCACAGTTTACAGAAAACTTACAATAACTTCTTTATAGTTTGAATGTTTAAAAAAAAGGTCAACAGTCAACCGTTACCAGTCTTCCTACACAAATGATTACTAGCCACCCTAAACATACAACATACTTATACTCTCACTACAAGTGGAATGAACAGTACATGATGCAGCCCTACCAAAATCACTGTGCATCCTCTCTCAGCAAAAGTTAATCAAGTTAATCAGTACCATATCACTATAAATGTTGTTTTTCTTGGCTTTCAATATTTTTATTTTCTTTCCAGAGCTTATACCATAGTGTTGTGGAAATCAAAGAATGTAATAGATTTTCATTTATTTTTGACTACTTTCATTCCTCATTTGAAATATAATCATACACCTACAAAATTTCTACATGAAATTTATTGAAATAACTCTTCCAAGCAATGCTATACCTGAGCTACAACTTTAATCCAACTAATAATTTAATTCTGATTTTGTATCTTCCAAGATGAAACACTATGCTGAACTGTTCCTAAATAGCAAGGAAAAAAAAATGTATCCATGTCTTAGTCTATTCAGGCTATAACAAAATACTACAGACTGTGTGGCTTATAAACAAGAGAAGTTTATTTCTCACAGCTGTATACCGGAAGTCCATGACAAGCATGCCGGTATGGTTTGGGTTCTGCTGAAGGCACGCACTTGAGTCTCTTTTATAGCACTGACCCTAAAACTTCCTAAAGGCCACTCTTCTAATACCAACATTCATCATTACAGGTTAGGGTTTCAACAGATGAATTTTAGGGAAGGCACAATCAGACCATAACAACTAGCAAACACGAAATGTCAGTGTAATTGTTCTTAAAGAAATTCTTTAGATAAACTATGTTTGTTAGAAGTATACAGGAAAAAGTATGTTTTGAGTGGCCCTATACCTAACATGAACTGTGCCATATATCGAGGTTCTGATATTCTTGGCGAAATGTTGAAGAATATGTAAATTCAATATACTTTTATTTACAAGAAGCTACATATTTCACCAAGTTTTGATTATCCAGGAGGATAAATCCTGAATCAATTCTTCAAAGCCAGTTTCTTAGACGTATTATAAAATAGTCCTCAGTCTCAGACACATTCCACCTAGATAAATGTTCACAAACTTCACATAAGAACAACCATGAATTACATCTGTGCACTTTCATTTCTTATTTTTAAGTGTAATTATGTATGTATTCTGGCATTGGAACTGGCTCGAGATGTCAAACTTAGGAAGTAAACTTATGGCAAAGTGAGATGAAACCATGTGAAACCTCTTTTATATTTCTCATATTTATCATTTTGTAACCACGTGAAAATATATTTTCTTTACGTGAATCCTCACTGCTGAAAAATCCTCACAGGAAAAGAGCTCTGCTTTACAACCTGATGAATCTTTTCCATTGAAGTTGTGTTAAGGTTTAACTGTAGTAGTAATTAACTAGCTTCACTCTTAGTTTTACTTTATTAATTGATAACTTTGAAATAAACAAAGTGTCAAACAGAAAGGTTATAATCTAAATTCCTAGTAAATTATACACAAAAGTTCAACATGCAATAAGATACATCAATAACACAAAGCAAGGACAAAATATACTCAACAACACATTTTATTATATTTCTCAGTGGTGATTCCTCTCTTCCCTTTTGATAAAACCCAGCTAGGCTAAGGCTTTAAGAAAGGCTTAGTTTAATAGAACTTACTATAATATTAGTTTCATTTATACATTGTACTTTAATTGTTCATAAAGCCCAAAAATATAGATTACAATGCATATGAGCATTGACAATAAATGACATATTTAACACAACCTATTCCATATAATTAAAAATACTGTACTTATTTTGCCATCAAAAGCTGTCTTGAGAAATTTCCTATACACAGTAAGTAAAAATACTATCAACTAATACGTTAATACTTCCAACGTAAAAATAACTGGGTTATCTACCACTGAATTTTTGCAACTACTAATCATACAAATTGAAAATTGCTCTTCAAACCCATGTTCTAAAAACTGCATTTTGGAAATGCTTTTTTATTTCTTTATGATGGTGGCAACATAAAATGATGAAAAGAAATGTTTAAGTTATCAAACTTAGTATAAAAATACATATGGCTACATAAATATGAAAATAGCTCCATTTCTTGACTTGAAGTGTAGACTTCTCTTTCTTAAATTATATCAAAAATCTTAGAAAACACCTAGGTAACTAGAATATACAGAAAAACTGTAAACAAACTAGCTGGAACAAGGCTTTACCAAAACCAATAATGATAAGGCAATTTATTCAAAACACCTATTAACTAGAATAAAGTAGTCACAATGGGAATGACTTGTTTCTATTGTTTAACAGCAGGTACTGTAATCTTTTATTCCTAAAGTCAATTACATCAAAAGAATAAGTGTTAAAATTTCACTTAAAGTAATTGTTTCATCAGTTATAGAGAAATGTAATACTTTAAAACAATGAAAATAAATGAGTGTGTCTTAACAAACTAAATTGATACTAAATGAAGTTTTAGTCTTCTTAAAAGGTGTTGGTCAAAATCAAAATTGTAGAATAATCCTCACAAACTCTGAGTTCAATTTAGATCTGTAAGTGAAAAGAACATGAAATCCATGGAAAAAATAATTCTTATAATACAATAAATAGTCTATTACATAATAAGGACCTCTTTACACTATCTGGGAAATACTTACATTCTTTTGAATGAAATATTCTCTATACTATTTTTCTCAATTCCTGTTTGTTTCCATTAAGCGTTTATGAACCCTTTAAGAATGTTTTATGTTATACAGCTGTTCTTAATAAAGTTTAAAATCACCTTTCTTTTCATGGTAGTGATTACAGGTGTTATACTGTGCAAGTAGGAACAGACATTTGGCAGTATAAATTACCTTAAAAATGGGAAACTGCGGTACTAAACCAAAGTCTCCTCTTCATATTCACATACACACTGTAGTTCAGCTCCTACCTAGCCTTCAATCCCATCTCAGGTGTCAAAATATGCAAATGTCCTTAATGGACAACCAACTGTTATGTTAAATTTTGGCACAGAAAATAATCGTTCTACTGTCAAAAATTAACTTAGTTGTAAGAATCCTCTGGGGCTCAGGGTCCCCAAAGGAGGTACATGAAGAAAATATCAGAACAATGTTTTCTTGCCATCCTTTTTCATTTCCTACTTCTGGGTATGCTTTAAAATATACACAACTTTTATAAAGCAGTTTAAAAATGCATATAAATGGGGCGACTGGGTGGTGCAGTCGTTAAGTGTCTGCTTTGGCTCAGGGTGTAATCCCAGTGTCCCGGGATCAAGCCCCACATCGCGCTTCTCCTCTATGAGCCTGCTGCCTCCTCTCCCACTCCCCTGCTTGTGTTCCCTCTCCCGCTGGCTGTCTCTCTCTAAATAAATAAATAAAATCTTTTAAAAAAAATAAAAAATAAAATCTAAAAATGCATATAAATGAATGGTAAAAAAATCTGGTAAAAATCTACTTTGGAGGCATGTATTCAATATTTCTTTAACTCATTGAGTAATCTAAATGATTTGAAAACACATTAAAGAATAACATGGATCTATAAATGAATAAAAGGACTGATGTTATAGATCAAGTATAGAAAAATGTAAATTGTCTAATCTTGGTGGTACATATTTAAGTGTTCACTTCACTTTAGAAACTCTCAACTTCTCCGAATGTCTGAAAATGCCCTTAATAAAGGTGTTTGTTGGTGATTAAAAGATTTGGAAATCTCTACTCTAGATCAGTGACTACCAATGTGGCATGATTTCACTTGTGCTCAACTTAAATTTCCCACAGACTGGTTTCACTTTTTTGAACAACTTTGCTATTGTGCTGCACAGTATTTGTCAGAAACAAATACTCTACATATTCTTAACGTCTAAGTATCAAATCAAATCCTCATTTGTGGTTTCTGAATTACCTTTTTTTTACAGAGATATTGAAAAACAAACAAACAAGAAAGCCTAAGCCTGATAGAAATGTAGGACATACCACCATCCCATTTCACATATACATTCCAAGAAAATCAAGATGGATTTTATTTAAATACAGTAACAACCTAACAGTGAGACATTTATTACTTTTGTACACAGTATACTGCTTTATTACGAAAAAGTATATTGCAATTTCAATCCTTGAGCAAGCTGGTTCAAACAAGATTCTTCTTTTAACCTACTAATATTTCATTAAGAAGAAGGCACATTCTCAAAACTGCTACATTTCTTAATAGCTGTCTCTATAGACACTCACTTAAGCAAGTTTTCATTATGGAGTACCCATTGTTAGAGTGAATAATATTGCTCTTTTCAAAAAGAAATGTTTCAAAGGATTATAAGGTTTCTCAAAGCATAAACCATCTGACTAGCTGGACTCTAAACATTAATGAATACTCAAATTCATGCACTGGTCTTAACATACTTAGCTTAATGTTTAACATTCCTAGATTAAACAAATCTGGGAAAGACCTTGTTTCTCTATAGATAATTTATAAACAAAACAAAATATACAAGGTTTTGTCCACTACTTACATCATCAATGTCTTCATCATCATCTCCAATATCATCAAACTGGATTTCATCATCATCTCCAGGACCAAATGTATCTGTTTCATTGATTTTGGCTAAAGACAAAATAAATATACTCATATGTATAGTCAAGATAATATTAGATAAATTAGACTACAAAAACAAGTCTGGTATAAAATACTGAACTATACAAAACACTCTCAGAAGTGACATTTCAGTTCAACCAATGTTTCATTACAAGAAAAATGTTACTAACTTCTATATAAAAATGCATCACACAAAGCAAGTTCATAATGAAATACCAAGTTCACTGCTAAGTCATTAAAATGAAGAGTATATATATATATATTTATTATATTTCTATTTTGTTTAAAAATGTAGTGTAAAAAGTGTAGTGTAAATAAAGCAGGCAGGCTCTAATTACACTAACTTAGGTATACATTTCCCAAGTATGCTTCAAATGGTTTAAAAATATGCTAACAACTTATCAGCATACATAGTGTTCTAACAGAAGAGTAGCTTACGAACTATTACACTTACCAAATCAGTCAAAAAGAGTTGGTCAAATCATGTTTATCCTCAACCAATAAAAATGAAATATGGAAGTACTGGTCTCTCATATATTTTAACGCTTCCTTAAATGTCAATAATTTCATTAGAAATTTCATGGCTTGTGTAAAAATCTTGTATTTTCATAAGAAAATGTAATGCAGTAAAAAACATATTTAAAAAAGTAGCTGCCAAGTGAATAGTGTGACCTTAGGAAATAGTACATTCCTCCTTTATGTTATGAAGGACTTATGTTAATATCTTCAAGTTTACTACAATGAAAATGCAATACTTTTGCCATTAGAAAGAAATGTCTATTAAAATATACACAACTCTACAGGAGACCATTAAGCTAAGAAAAATTGACCATTGTTTTCTATAAAAATCAAATCCAGTATCATAATAGTTCTCCTTGCTTAGCTGAAAACCAACAATTTCTTGAAAATCATTAAAAACACTATACAATACATTCTTTAACACATACTACATAGAAGGGACTATAAGGTGTTAAACTTCCCGCCAAAAGAACATTTTTTAGGAACAGAATTCTATTTATTATTAAAGTATCAATAGTATAAGATATCATAAAATATTGACATTTGGTATGACCAGCATACTAAAAACTAATTTTATAAGTACATACACAATATGTAAATGAGACAAAATTCCATCAAAATGGCTTCATCTAAACACCTACAAATAATATCCTAAGACAAGGAAATATGAAAACTTCAACATTACCATGCTCTGGAAGCTCGCCATATGCCTTCAGACTTCTAGCTTCATCAGCATTGTACTTTAAAATTACATCAGCTTTGTTATCCTTAGAAATAAACAAGTAACTGTCAAACTGATAGGTCAAAATATCAGTTGTCCCACAAATTACTTTCAAATTAACACATTAAGAAAAAGCTCACTTACTGTTCTGTTACAAATTCTCCTGTTTTTCTTCACCTACTCTCTACTTTCTTTAAGAAAAAAATTCTTGGGTTTAAACAAGTAGGAAGTTTACATGCACGACTAAATAATGATTTAGCCTAGAAAAATTACTTATATTATTCACTTTAATAAGAGAAATAAAAGAAAAAACTAAGAAAAAAGTAAAAAACAAAACAGAAAAAGGAAGGTGTAATGGATTCCTTTTAGGTTAAACACTGTCAACTCAAAGCCAAAAATGGTATGATGACATAAGAAAATTAACATACCTTTCTATATTCAGCGGTTCTTAGGATAGTTTACCTATAAGAATCACTTGTAGAGCTTTCAAAAGATACCTATGACTCCTGAAGATTGACAAACCTGAGGTGATATCCAGAATTCTGTATTTAAAAAATTCTTTTGGTTGCTTCTGATGCAAATATCCCCGATAACTGTAGTGCATTTTTTAAATCATACTTCACCATTCTAAACAATCTGAAGCATTTAGAGTTTGGAGGCTTGTAATTAACCTAAAAAAAGCGCCTAAGAAAGGCGATTAAAATGATCACAGTGCTGCAACTGCAGTATGCTATAAACCAACACTTCACAAACTGCAAAGGGCATACAAAACACATAGGAATTTTCTTAAAATTACAATCTGGAGTCAGCAGATAGCAGACTGGGCTAATAATCTGCATTTCTAACACGCTTTGCACATGGTGGTGGTGATATTGTAATATGGACAACTGAATAGCAACATTACAAAATTACTCACAAAAGATTAAGATCAGAATAGCCAGCTACCCCAGACCTTGGCTATTACTTTCTTATTAGGATATTAATCCTTTAAGAATTCTGGTTTCATTGTCCATAAAAGAAATTTAGTAACTATTCTTTCACCACTTTTGGAGTTCATATGAAGTTAAAATAAGATAATGGGCATAAAAATGATATATTTTTAACACGCGATCACAAGTTTTTATTAGACAATATTAAAAAAAGAATCAATGCATGATCAGATTCAGTCTATAAAAGTTGATACAAAAAATGAATTCAGTAAGTATCAGGATACAAAATCAAAATATGAAAATCTGTGTCTCTACAAACTAGCAATAAACTATCTGAAAAAGTATACAGGAAAACAATCCCATTTACAATAGCATCAAAACCAAAATACTTAAGATTATTTTTTTTTAAAGATTTTATTTGTAAACTACTCTCAACACCCAACATCAGGCTTGAGCTCACAATGCTGACATCAAGAGTCAGACACTCTACCAATCGAGCCAGTCAAGTCACTCCTAAGAATACAGTTAGCCAAGGGTTCAATATCTGCAAATTAATCAATGTGATACACCACATTAATAAAAGAAAGGATAAGAGCCATACTATCATTTCAATAGATGCAGAAAAAGCATATGGCAAAGTACAGCATCCATTTTTGATAAAAACCCTCAAAAAAACAGATTTGGAGAGAACATACATCAGCATCATAAAAGCCACCTATGAAAGACCCACAGCCAATATCTTTTTCAATGGGGAAAAAACTGAGAGCTTTTCCCCTACAACCAGGAAGAAGACAAGGATGTCCACTCTCACCATTCCTATTTAACACAACAGTGGAAGTCCTAGCCTCAGCAATCAGACAACAAAAAGAAATAAAAGGCAACCAAATGAGCAAGGAAGAAGTCAAACTTTCACTATCTGCAGATGACATGGTACTCTATGTACAAAACCCAAAAGCCACTACCAAAAACCTGCCAGAACTGAGTCTCAAATTCAGTGAAGTCAGAGAATACAAAATCAATACAGAGAAGTCTGTTGCATTTCTATACACCAATAGTAAGGCAGCAGAAAGAGAAATCAAGAAATCGATCCTATTTATAATTGCACCAATACTCAAGATACCTAGGAATAAACCTAATAAAAAAGGTAAAAAATATGTACTCTGAGAACTATAAAACACTGATCAAAGGAAATGAAGAGGACACAAAGAAATGGAAAGGCATTCCATGATCATGGAATGTAAGAACAAATATGGGCCAAATATCTTTATCCTACCAAAAAACATCTACACATATAATGCAATCCACATCAAAATACCAACAGCATTTTTCACCGAACTAGAACAAATGATCCTAAAATCTATGTGGAACCACAAAAAACTCCAAATACCAAAGCCACCTTGAAACAGAAGAGCAAAACCAAAGCTGGGGGCATCACAAATAGCACCAGACTTCAAGCTCTATTACAAAGCTGTAGTCATCAAGACAGTATGGTACTAGCACAAAAACAGACAGATCAATGGACCAGAAGAGAGAACCCAGAAAAAGACCCTCAACTCTATGGTCAGCTAATCATCGACAAAGGAGGAAAGACGATCCAATAGAAAAAAAGACAGTCTCTTCAACAAATGGTGTTAGGAAAACTGGACAGCCACATGCAGAAGAATGAAACTTGACCCTTCTCTTACACCATACACAAAGATACAAAGACTTAACTATGAGACGTGAAACCATAAAAATCCTTAAAAAAAAGCATAGGCAGTAACTTTTTTGATATGAGCCACAGCAACTTCTTACTAGCTATGTCTCTTGATTCAAGGGAAACAAAAAGCAAAAATAAACTATCAGGACTACATGAAAATAGAAAGCTTCTGAAGATCAAAGGAAACAATCAACAAAACCAAAAGGCAACGTTTGTAGTGGGAGAAAATATCTATAAAGGATATTTCTGATAAAGGGTTAGTACCCAAAATACATAAAGAACTTACAAATTATAAAACATGCAAAAACAATCCATTTAAAAAATGGGCAGAAGATGGAGTGCCTTGGTGGCTCAGTTGATTAAGCATTTGACATCGGCTCAGGTCCATGATCTCAGGGTCATGGGACTGAGCCTGGTGTGGGGTTCCCAGCTCAGCACGGAGTCTGCTTCTCCCTCTCCCATTCCCCCTGCTTGTGCTCCCTGTCAAATAAATAAAAATAATAATAAAAAAAATGGGCACAAGATACAAATAGTTATTTCTCCACAGAAGATATGCAGATGACTAACACACACATGCAAAGATGCTCAACATCATTCAACATCAGGGAGGTGTAATCAAAACTCCACTGAAATAAATTAACAAAACAGGAAACAACAGATGTTGGTGAGGATGCAGAGAAAGGGAAAACCTCCTGCACTGCTGGTGGGAATGCAAACTGGTGCAGCCACCTTGGAAAACAGTATGGAGGTTCCTCAAAAAGTGAAAAATAGAGCTACCCTACAGCCCAGCAATTGCACCAGTATTTTACCCAAAAATACGAATTCAAGGGGATACATGTACCCCAAAGTTTAAAGCAGCATTATCTAAAATAGCCAAACTATGGAAAGAGCCCAAGTGTGTACCAACTGATGAATGGATAAAGAAGATGTGGTATATACACACAATGGAATATTATTTAGCCATCAAAAAGAATGAAATCTTGCCATTTGCAACAATGTGGATGGAACTAGAGGGTATTATGCTAAGTGAAATAAGTCTATCACAAAAGACAAATACCATATGATTTCACTAATAAGTGGAATTTAAAAAACTAAATGAATGAGCAAAGGGAAACAAAAGAGAGAGAGACAAAGAAAGGGACCCATAATTAGAGAACAAACTGATGGTTACCAAGAGGATACAGGTGGAGGGATGGGTTAAGTAGGTGATAGTGATTAGAAGTGCACTTGTGATGAGTACGGTGTGATATATGGAAATGCTGAATCACTACATTGTATACGCGAAACTAATATTATACTGTACTAAATTAACTGGAATTTAAATAAAATTAAAAATATTCAAAAAAAATTTTTAAAAAGAGCAAATTTAAAGCAATGATGTACAAGAGCATACACTGGAAACTATAAGGTATTAATTAAGAAAAACTGAAGACACAAATAAATGGAAATATATCACATGTTCCTGAACTAGGATATTAATATTGTTTATACTATCGAAAGCAATCTACAGATTCAATGTAATTACTATCAAAATTCTAATGAATTATTTACACAAAGAGAAAAACTCTAAAATTTATATAGAATCACAAAGACTACAAACAGCCAGAGCAATCTCAATAGCAAAGCTAGAGGCATCATACATCCTGATTTCAAACTGCACTACAAAGCTATACTAATAAAGAGTATGGTAAGCATTAAAACAGACGCAGAGATCAACAGAACAGAATTGACAGCCCAGAAATAAGTCTTCACATATCAAGTCAACCAGTATTTGGCAAGAGAACCAAGGACACTCAAATGGGAAAGGATAGGTTCCTTGATAAATGGCATTAGGAGATTCTTACACCGCTAACAAAAAATAACTCAAAATGGATCAAAGAAAAGACTAAAACATGCCTGGAACTGTAAAACTAATGGATGAAAACATAGGGAAAAGCTCCTTGACACTGGCGTCGGCAATTTTTTTTTTTTTAGTGACAGCAAAGACACAAACAACAAAAGTAAAAATAAACTAGTGGGACTACATCAAACTAAAAAGCTTCTGCACTGCAAAGGAAATAGTCAACAAACATGAAGAGGTAATCTACAGAATGAGAGAAAATATATTGCAAACCATTTATCTGATAAGCAGACAAAATAAAGACATCTCAAGAGCAGAAAAAATGATTAACTTCTACTAGAAAGTAGGCAAAGGACTTGAAGACAGTTTTTCAAAGATATCCAAATGGTAACAAGTAAATAAAAAGGTAGTCAACATCATGAAGATGCAAATCAAAACCACAGTGAAATGTCACCTTGTACTTCTTAAAATCGCTTTCACCAAAAAGATAAGGTAACAAATGCAGGCCAAAAAAGAGAAAAGAAAACCGTTGTGCACTGCTGATGGAAATGTAAATTGGTAGAGCTACCACTGAACACAGTATGAAATTCCTCAAAAAATTTAAAATAGAACTTCCATATGATCCAGCAATCCCACTTCCAGGCATATATATCCAAAAGAAACAATAAATAAAAAGATCTCAAAGAGTTATATGCACCCATGTATACCATAGCCAAGACACAAAGCAATCTAAGTGTCCATCAACAGATGAATGGATAAAGACATCACATACACACGAACAGAAGAAAATTATTTAGCCATGAAAAAGAAGGAAATCTTTGTTATTTCTTACAACACAGATGAACCCTCAGGACATTAGGCTAAGTGAACTACATCAGATAGAGAAATACCGTATGACCTTACTTAAATGTAGAATGCAAAAAAGCAAAAAGCACCGACACATAGCATAAAGTGGTAGTTGCCAGGTGAAATCAGGAGATACTGGTCAAAGGCTACAAACTTCCAGTTACAAAATGACTCAGTTCTGGACATCAAATGTATAGCATGTTAACTAACTGAACTAAATATAGTAACATATTTAAATATTTTTAGAAAACAGAACTTAAATTTTCTAACCACAAAAAAAAAATAATTATATCGCAGAACAGCGATGTTAATGCCAAAGTGGGAATCATTTTGCAATATATAAAAGTATCAAGTTGTCACACTGTACAATATTATATGTCAATTATATTCCAATAAAGCTTGGGGGAGACAGATACAAAGAACAATGACACTGGCAGGAATGGTGGATTAAGAACTTCCTAAATCTGCTCTTCATAATACCAGGGAATACTAGCAAAAAGTGTCAAAATCCATTTTATCAGAATACAGAAATTATCCAATGCTTGCAATAATCTGAGAGTTAACTGCAAGCAAGTGCAAATGAACTTTAGTTTACCTTGCTCCAGTCCCATCCCTTCACCCAAGTTCTCATAACGATGAAAACCAGTATGTGAGCAGCCCCTGGAAAGGCAGAACCTGTCTGAAGAGCCTTAAAAACAACATTTGTTAGAGAACTAGTAGTTCCCAGAAATTCCCACTTATAGACCTTTTCTTAATTTTATTATCAAGAGCTTAGTCACTATTATTATTTTACTCTGGGGACTTTTACTGAGAAGGAATCAGTGGCAATTTTATAATAGTGCAATGGCTTTAAGTGGTTACAGTAAAGGCAAACAAAACCAAGAGACCAATAAACTTAAGGGGAAAAGCTTTGGAAGGCACGTCTGAAAGAGCTGGCAAGTCCAACATATTCCTGAGAAACCACATCAAGCACATGCCCAGGGCTGTGTACGTGCTTAAGAAAGACCTAGAGAGGTCCCAATCTCCCAGATTTGACTGACCTTGAAATTCTGTACAAGTATCAATATAAAAATTAAGGCAGAGTTGTCAATAGCCTGAATGTTAAATACAGTCTATACACAAAGCCTGGGAAGATTATTGGTTTCAAGTAAATCTCATCCCAAACACAAGCTGTCCACTAAGCTAACAATTCAACAGCCACACATTAGGAAAAAACATGTTCAGGAAAGTCACTAAATGAACAACAGCAAGAACAAACTGCTGGGAGAGGGAATCTGATTTCCAGTCTTGCCATATTGCGTTTGCAATTGCTAGTTTTCAACAAAACAATTATGACATCCACAAAAAAACAAAACGAACCAAAACAAAAAAACAGTAAAGTATGGCCCATGCACAAGAAAAGAAGCATTCAACAAAAACAGTTTTGAGAAAATCCAGAAATTGAACTTGAAGATTTTACCTCAGCTTTTGTAAGTATATTTAAAGAAACTATGTCTAAAAATATTAAAGATATCAGAAGAATGTCTCACTAAACCAAAAAAAGTCAATAGCAATTGATCATTTTTTAACAGAAATTCTAGACATGAAACTAGAAGAACTGCCTTCAGTATGTCTCTTTCCATAATGAACAGACTTATTCAAAAGAGCAACAACGAAATACAAGACTGAAACGTTAAAAACAACTGGACCTAAAAGGTATCTACACAAAGTTCGACAAAATAACAGCATAAAAAAATACAGCAAACTTTTGCTCACAATTTGATTGAATATGTGGTTATGAGTTCCAATAGGTAGAAAGCTCATGGATTAGTCAGTTTGTGTAAGATCTGAAGGATGATATTATATAGGGTAAATATTATGAATTTTCTAAGTGCTCATATCAAATTTATAACATATATACACAAATTTGCAATTTAACTACTGAGTTCATGTCTATTCCTTCCACAGTCATATTGTAAACCTTTTGGAGATTAAAGGTTTAACTTATTCAGCTGCTCCCCAAAACAGGATTTCTCAGACATGGATTTCAAGAACTTTAAATTTAAAAACAAAAAACACTAATTGAGGGGGGAGGAGTTAAGATGGCGGAGGAGTAGGGGTCCCCTTTTTCAGCTGGTCCCCTGAGTCTAGCTGGATAGGTACCAGACCATTCTGAACAACCATGGAATCAGCCTGAAACGCAGGAAAATACATCTGGATCTCTACAAATAAACATCTCCAGCACTGAGTATTGAGGTACGAAACGGGGGGCCGTGAAACCACGCACAGATATCGGAAGCTAAACGGAAGGGGGAAGGAGCTGCCGCGTTCAGGCACCGGGAAGCAGTAGCCACCTGCACGGGGGAGCGGGTGGACTTGTGGACCTGCATGCGCGAGAGAGCAGACTGAGACTGTGAGCCAGGGAATGCGCGCGACCAGTCTGAAAACCGGAGCTCCGGAGTGTGTGCAAACCACACTGAAACAGAGCTCCGGAGCGCGCGGGCGTGGCTGGAGGCTGGCGGTGTTAGAAACACAAAGGACAGAGAGGTGCCGGCCCTGGAAGTGAGGGCTGGGACGCCAGCTGTGGAGTGCACATCCCTGGACGCTGTAGGCTGTAGCAGCACCAACAGAAACAGAGTTAAAATGGCCAGAAGAGCTCAATGGAGAGCAGACTGTGATCCCTCTGTTCTGAGACAGAGGCTGGGATTTGGCCACTGCTGCTCTGACTCTCAGAAGAGACACAGCAAACCACCAGAGGAAAATGCCAGAGAACAAAAGCCTGGAAATACCGGCTCACAGTGTGCCCATTCTCATCCTCCCTCGCAGGGGACAGGGAGACTCTACCCAAACAGAGTTGCCTGAGTATCGGTGTGGCAGGGCCCTCCCCCAGAAGGCAGGCTGAAAAATCAAGAAGCCTACATCCCTAAGATCCCTATAAAACAAGGGCGCAAGACCTGGGTCCTGGTCAATAATTTCGGCTTTGGACAACCCCGCAACCTCTCCTCATCAGAATGACAAGAAGGAGAAATCCCCCCTAACAAAGAAAAGATAGTGAGTCTGTGGACTCTGCCACAGAACTAATGGATATGGATATAACAAATTATCAGAAATGGAATTCAGAGTAACAATGGTCAAGATGATGTGTAGACTTGAAAAAAGTATTAACGAAAATGTTAATGAGAATATAGAATCTCTAAGGGTGGAAATGAGAGTGAATCTGGCAGAAACTAAAAATTCTATGTGCCAAATGCAGTCAAAACTAGAGGCTCTGACGGCCAGGGTGAATGAGGCAGAAGAACGTATCAGCGAATTGGAGGATGAGTTAGTAGAAGAGAAAGCGAAAATAGAAGCTGGACTTAAAAAAATCCACGCCCACGAATGTAGGTTACGGGAGATTACTGAGTCAATGAAACGATCCAATGTCAGAATCATCGGCATCCCCAAGGGGGTGGAAAAAAACAGAGGTCTAGAAGAGATATTTGAACACATTGTAGCTGAAAACTTCCCTGATTTAGCAAAGGAAACAAGGGTTCGTGTTCAAGAGGCAGAGAGGACCCCTCCTAAGCTCAACCACGACAAACCTACACCACATCACGTCATAGTGCATTTCGCAAATATTGGATCCAAGAAAACAGTATTGAAAGCGGCCAGGGCAAAGAAGTTTCTCACGTACAAAGGCAAAGGTATCACGATGACGTCAGACCTGTCCACACAGACCTGGAATGAGAGAAAGGGTTGGGGGGGGGGCATTTTCAAAGCTCTTTCAGAGAAAAACATGCAGCCAAGGATCCTTTATCCAGCAAGGCTGTCATTCAGAATTGATGGAGAGATAAAGACCTTCCAGAATCGCCAGTCATTGACCAATTTCGTAACCACGAAATCAGCCCTACAGGAGATATTAAGGGGGGTCCTATAAAAGGAAAAAGGCCCCAAGAGGGATACAGAACAGAAAGTTACAAGCTATAGAAACAAAGACTTTACTGGCAACATGACATCATTAAAATCATATCTCTCAATAATCACTCTCAATATAAATGGCCTAAATGCTCCCATAAAGTGCCACAGGGTTGCAGATTGGATAAAAAGACATGATCCATCCATTTACTGTCTACATGAGACTCATTTTGAACCTAAAGATAGATTCAGACTGAAAGTGAAGGGATGGAATACCATCTTTCACGCCAATGGACCTCAAAAGAAAGCTGGGGTACCAATTCTCATATCAGACAGATTAGATTTTAAACTAAAGAATGTAGTTACAGATACAGAAAGACACTATATTATTCTTAAAGGATGTATCCAACAAGTGGATATGACAATTATAAATATCTAAGCTCCCAACAGGGAAGCAGCAAGATATACAAGCCAACTCTTAACCAGAATAAAGAGACATATAGATAAAAATACGTTAATAGTAGGGGACCTCAACACTCCACTATCAGCAACAGATAGATCACCTAAGCAGAAAATCAACAAAGAAACAAGAGCTTTGAATGCCATACTAGACGAATTGGACCTCATAGATATATACAGAACACTACACCCCAGAACCAAAGAATACTCATTCTATTCTAATGTCCATGGAACATTCTCCAGAATAGACCATCTTCTGGGTCACAAAACAGGTCTCAACCGATACCAAAAGACTGAAATTATCCCATGCATATTCTCAGACCACGATGATTTGAAATTGGAACTCAACCACAAGGAAAAATTTGGAAGAAACTCAAACACTTGGAGACTAAGAACCATCCTGCTCAAATAATTCGATAAACCAGGAAATCAAAAATCAATTTAAACAATTTATGGAGACAAAAGAGAATGAAAACACAATGGTCCAAAACCTATGGGACACTGCAAAGGCAGTCCTAAGGGGAAAATACATAGCCATCCAAGCCTCACTCAAAAGAATAGAAAAATCTAAAATGCAGTTTTTATATTCTCACCTCAAGAAGCTAGATCAGTAACAGAAGGACAGGCCTAATCCACGCACGAGAAAGCAGCTGATCAAGATTAGAGCAGAAAACAATGAATTAGAAACCAGAGGTACAGTAGAGCAGATCAACAGGACTAAAAGCTGGTTCTTGGAGGGGCGCCTGGGTGGCACAGCGGTTAAGCGTCTGCCTTCGGCTCAGGGCGTGATCCTGGCGTTATGGGATTGAGCCCCACGTAAGGCTCCTCCGCTGTGAGCCTGCTTCTTCCTCTCCCATTCCCCCTGCTTGTGTTCCCTCTCTCGCTGGCTGTCTCTATCTCTGTCAAGTAAATAAATAAATAAATCTTTAAAAAAAAAAAAAAAAAAAGCTGGTTCTTGGAGAAAATCAATAAAATTGACAGACCACTGGCAAGACTTATCCAAAAGAAAAGAGAAAGGAACCAAATTATTAAAATTATGAATGAAAAAGGAGAGGACACGACCAACACCAATGGAATTGGAAGGATTATTATATTTATGGGAGAATTTAGGCCATTTACATTGAGAGTGATTATTGAGAGATATGAAGATCCAACAGTACATTAAAAGGATTATCCACCATGACCAAGAGGGATTCATCCGTCGGATGCAAGGGTGGTTCAACATTCGCAAATCAATCAGTGTCTTAGATTTTATCCAGAAACAAAAATTCACAAATCATATGATTCAATAGATGCACAAAAAGCATTTGACAAAATACAGCATCCTTTCCTGATTAAAACCCTTCAGAGTGCAGGGATAGAGGGTACATTCCTCAATCTCATAAAAACCATCTATGAAAAGCCTACAGAGAATATCGTTCTCAATGGGGAAAAGCTGGAAGCCTTTCCCTTAAGAATAGGAACACGACAAGGATGCCCACTCTCACCATTATTATTCAACATAGTACTAGAAGTCCTTGCAACAGCAATTAGACAACAAAAAGCGATAAAAAGTATCCAAATCGGCAAAGAAGTCGTCAAACTGTCTCTCTTAGCGAACGACATGATATGGAAAACCCAAAAGTATCCACCCCCAAACTACTAGAAGTTATAGAACTATTGAGTAATGTGGCGGGATACAAAATCAATGTTAAGAAATCAGTTGCATTTTTATACACGAATAATGAGACCGAAGAAAGAGAAATTAGGGAATCCACTCCATTTACAATAGCACCAAAAATCATACAACATCTCGGAGTTAACTTAACTTGAGACATAAAGGATCTATATTCTAGAAACTACAAATCACTCTTGAAAGACATTAAAGAAGACACAAAAAGATGGAAAAACATTCCATGCTCATGGATCGGAAGAATTAACATAGCAAAACGTCCATGCTACCCAAAGCAATCTACACTTTCAATGCCATCCCAATCAAAATACCGATGACATTTTTCAAAGAACTGGAACAAACAGCTCTTAAATTTGATGGAACCAGAAAAGGGCCCGAATTGCCAAGGAATTGTTGAAAAGGAAAAACAAAGCTGGGGGCATCACAATGCTGGATTTCAAGCTATACTACAAAGCTGTGATCACAAAGACAGCATGGTACTGGCACAAAACCAGACACGTAGACCACAGGAACAGAAGAGAGAACCCAGAAATGGACCCTCGGCTCTTTGGGCAACTAATATTTGACAAAGCAGGAAAAAACATCCAGGGGAAAAAAGATAGTCTCTTCAATAAATGGTGCTGGGAAAATTGGACAGCTACATGCAAAAGAATGAAACTTGACCACTCTCTCACACCATAATCAAAGATGAACTCCAAATGGATGAAAGACCTCAATGTGAGACAGGAATCCATCCAAATCCTAGAGGAGAGCATAGGCTGCAACCTCTTTGACATCGGCCACAGCAACTTTTTTCATGACACATCTCCAAAGGCAAGAGAAACAGAAGAAAATATGAACTTGTGGGACTTCACCAAGATAAAAAGCTTCTGCACAGCCAAGGATACAGTCAAAAAAACTAAGAGGCAGCCCACGGAATGGGAGAAGATATTTGAAAATGACACTACAGATAAAAGACTGGTATCCGAGATCGACAAATAACTTCTCAAACTCAATATACAAGAAACAAATCATAAAATGCGCAGAAGATATGAACAGACACTTTTCCAGTGAAGACATACAAATGGCTAACAGACACATGAAAAAAGGTTCAAAATCATTAACCATCAGGGAAATTCAAATCAAAACCACACTGAGATACCACCTTACGCCAGTTAGAATGGCAAAAATTGACAAGGCAAGAAACAAGAATTGCTGGAGAGGATGTGGAGAAAGGGGATCCCTCCTACATTGTTGGTGGGAATGCAAGCTGGTACAGCCACTCTGGAAAACAGTGTGGAGGTCCCCTAAAAAGTTAAAAATTGAGCTACCCTATGATCCAGCAATTGCACACTGGGTATTTACCCCAAAGATACAGACGTAGTGAAGAGAAGGGCCATATGCACCCCAATGTTCATAGCAGCAATGTCCACAATAGCTAAATCGTGGAAGAATCGAGATGCCCTTCAACAGGTGACTGGATTAAGAAGCTGTGGTCCATATATACCATGGAATGTTACTCAGCTATCAAAAAGAACGATTTCTCAACATTTGCTGCAACATGGACGGCACTGGATGAGATAATGCTAAGTGAAATAAGTCAAGCAGAGAAGGACAATTATCATATGGTTTCTCTCATCTATGGAACATAAGAACTAGCAAGATCGGCAGGAGAAGAAAGGGATAAAGAAAGGGGGGTAGGGGCGCCTGGGTGGCTCAGTTGTTAAACGTCTGCCTTTGACTCAGGGCGTGATCCCATCATTCTGGGATCGAGCACCACATTAGGCTCCTCTGCTGGGAGCCTGCTTCTTCCTCTCCCACTCCCCCTGCTTGTGTTCTCGGTCTCACTGGCTGTCTCTCTCTTTGTAAAATAAATAAATAAAATCTTTAAAAAAAGAGGGGGGAATCAGAAGGGGGAATGAAGTATGAGAGCTATGGACTCTGAGAAACAAACTGAGGGCTCCGGCGGGGGGAATGGGATAGGCTGGTGATGGGTAGTAAGGAGGGCACATATTGCATGGTTTATTGGGTGTTATACACAACTAATGAATCATCGAACTTTACATCATAAACCAGGGATGTACTGTATGGTGACTAACATAATATAATAAAAAAAATTATTATAAAAAAATTTCTAATTGATGATGAGATCCTACCATGACATTATTAAATTTTTGTTACGACAAGAACCCTAATAAAAATCACCATCATATAGACTATCACTTCATTTCAGAAAAAGTAACTTAAAAAATATTTTTAAAAAAGAAAACACAATTTAGCTTCATGAGAAAAACCATATAACCACATATCTTCTCATTGCACCACGGAACAGTGAAGATATTAGTCCACATCAATATTGTACAGACTGAGGGGACCCTGGCTGGCTCAGTCAGTTAAGTGTCTGCTTCGGCTCAGATCATGATCCCAAGGTCCTGGGATTGAACCCTGCTCAGTAGGGAGGCTGCTTCTCTCTCTCCCTGCTTGTGCTCTCTCTTGCTATCTCGCACTATAAATAAATAAAGAAAACTTAAAAAAAAAATATTTCACAGACAGGCATTTTTGGGAACCATAATCCCTGGAATACCCAGCATAATGCCTAAAATTTAACTGGCCTTTAAACGAATATGAACAGACTAATCTTTGGTATCTATCCAAACTTTGTAAGAGAGTATGTACTGCATACTATAGTTAAAGAAAAATTATACATAAAGAACAATATTGAATCAGCCAGTCTTCTCATAACATACATGTATCATTAATCTCTGTGGGAATTATTCTGAATTAGGAAAGTACTACAGTCTTGAACATCACTGGCCCTTAATATATTTTGAAAATAGAATGGTGAGGATTCATAAATGCCTAGAACTAATCAAACATATCCATATTGTCTCTTCTAAGCATTAATGACTTATTAAACACAAGGACACAATATAACTTTAAGTGTATTTGTTACCTGATAGTCTCGAAGACCAACCAATATAATGTCTGAGGTATTTATCCAAACCTATAAAAGAAAATTTACTGCATACCACATTTAATCAAAAACAAGTAAGAAAAAAGAATGTTAAACCATTCTCCCAACAAAAAAAAATTCACCCAGTGTGGAAAAAAGTTCCTATAAAGAATTAAGGAAAAACAGCAGCATATATATACCACACTTCATGTGTGTATTTATACATAAACATGTATATAGAAGCAAAATTCGTCTAGTTTATGTAGTTTTAGCATACCAGGAAAAAAACTGTACTATACACTTGAGTTAGTTTCAAATTTTCTAATTTAGGATGTTAAAATATTAATAATTTTAAGTAGTTTAAAAATCACAAAAGAAGCATCATTTGTGACATGGACATCAGAGGTTTTTAATCACAATCCACTCAAATGATAATCAATTATTCAAAATATATGAAAATCAGCCACCAACATTAACAGCCACTCTGTTACGAGTCTACAAATATATAGGCTCTAAACCCATCATTTATTTAGAAAACAACATGTTAACAGAACAAAAAAATTTTAATTATAAAATCAGAGATGAAGGAACTTTTAACCAACATGAGTAATAAATCTGTCTGAGCTACTATGACAACGAATTAAATACTATTACTTAACATAATCCAATTTAATTTTTTCCTAAAACATTTTTCCCAAACCAAAATCTAGTCAAGGAACATGCACTATAATTAGCAGTCTCTTTAGTCTTCTTTGATGTTAATTCTTAGCTTTTTTCTTTCTTTTCTGACAAATTTTTAAAAGTGTTTTGTAGATTGGATTTGTCTGACTGTTTCCTCAATATTATAATCAGAGTAAACATTTGTGGCAGAACTACAATATTGATGAAACTGGTAAATCTTTGTAAAACACAAACTTCTATTATATAAGTTATCATCAAAGATTTTATTTTTCTTAATTACAACGTCCTCTAAAAAACTACTCTTTGAAATCTTCGGGAACTTACAAAAATAAGTTGCTTGGCCTATATACAGCTAAAGCAGAGCCATTTTTTTAAAAAAGCAAATTTTGTATTAAACTGAAACAAATCTCCATACCTACCTTTTTTCTCAATTTTCCTCTGATATGACATAATCTCTTTACACCATCAAAACACATAGCTTCTAATCTTCCATTTCCCAACATTTTAATTACCTGAGCATACTCTGAGGGGTTGAGGGGGAAGAATATAGAATACTGTTCAATATTTGTTAAAAGGTCGTAATTGAAATTAGCATACAATTAACAGCCTCATTTTTACTGGTAAACATACATCAAACCATAATTTTTTTTAAAAAGGGATAAGCCTTCATCAACAAAAAAGCTTAAATATTCTACCGAGAAAGGGTTCTTCCAAGGTGATATATATACATATATATCTCTCTAATATAGTTAACATATATTACTCTAAAATAGGTGATATATTCTAATTATACTCAAGCAAACCACAGAACTCCCTGTTGAACAATTTCTACAGCCTCTTCCAGCTACACTTACATACTTTACCACCTTATTTTTAGAGTAAGTAAAAGCCAACAGAAGAATTTGTCTACGATTACAAATGCCATTTCCATGACATGCTATCTCTGTTAATACAAACATTTTAATTTTAAGTAAATCAGTTCACTTTTATCTTCATGACTGAGTGCTCTACTTTAGATATCAAATTTGCTCACTCTAAAATGTAAACTGTAATCCTGGCTTATCAATTTCTCACATTTGGCTAGAAGTCAAATCTTGACTCTTCTTTCCTCCAGAAACTTTAGTAGTAAAAAACCCGTAAGTTAATTAATAATAAGCTTTTATTTACTTTAGAATAACTTGGTGATTATCCTAAAGTTATTTAATAAGAATAATGTTCCAAGATAAAATGCCAAATGTTTAAAATATTTCCAAAAGCAATATTCTTTAGGAAGCCACCTTATTCTATTGCCACTAGAAAATACTGGTAAGATAAGAGCATTAGTCACATGAAGCAGTGTCTTCTAGACTTAAACACCAAAGGCAGAAGTGCAAGTGAGGAGAAGGAAACATAATTACTACAAAACCCACTCACTACTAAAGTTTATATTAAGAACTAACCCCAAGGAGAGCCTGCACTAATTTATAATTACACTGACAGATAAATTAGAATACACTGTTGGGGATTACATGATGAGCTTCCACTTCTTCAACGTGGGAAAAATAAAACAACAAAGAAGAAAACATGAAAAAAATTAGAAAATTGGCCTGAAAACAAACTTCTAATGGAAGTGAGAAATACAAAGGTTAAATAACTGTCTTTTCACAGACAACACATTTTATATATACAATAAAAATGCCAACTTTCTAGTGGCTTGCATGCATACCATGACTACAAGGTTTTGTTATAAGGTGCTGGAAATTACTGACAACTGAAGAAATGTGAATATATATTATAACAGTAAATCAGAACCATCCAATAGAACTTTTCTCTGTTGATGGTAACATATAAATGAACTGAATAATACGGTAATTCAAAATTTGAATTTCACTTCATTTAAATAGCCATATACAGTCAGTGGCTAATATAGCAGATACCACTACACAATACTATGTAACACAATTTTGTTTTGTTTTGTTTCTGTTGATTATAATCCCTGTTGTACTCTTCATCTTCATGACTTATTTTAAAGGTGCAAGTTTGTTTTATAATTATAACAGCGTGTTAAAGTTAAATTTCTTGTAATAATTCTGTAATTATGAAAGAAAAAGCCCTTGTCTTACGAGATAATGTTGAGGTGTTACAGGGCTGAAGTCTCTAACTATGGAATAAGGTGTCTGTAAGAAAGTTTAAAACTTTAGGGAAAAAAATGTAAACACCTATTGAAAGTATAAAAAGAAAATGTTAAAAACTAAAGAACGTAGGTAAAGAGATGAGAGTCTGTTATACCCATATACGATTTTTCTGAAGAGTTTAAATTTGTTTTTAACATGGAAAAAATAACTTCCAGTCTTTTTTTAAAAACTCATTTTCTGTATCTTTGGCCTTCCTTAATCCAATAGGGTTAATCAATAATTCATTTTTATTACATTTTATGATTATGTGTTAGCATCACTGGAGAATGGAGGGCCCAAGGTCAGGATATACTCCTCAAAAATATCAGAGTATGATATTTTTAATGATGCCATTCTGGGCTTAATTTGCTCTAAATCATATAATTCTTTCAGTTATAACCTGTTCTTTACAAAACAATGAGAACTGTATTTACAAAAATGCCAGCAATTAATCCTCTTTCCAGAGCTAGTATAAAACTCGTTATTTAGTAGACAAATTCTGGGGAATTGGGTTAGGGGATTATAAATGAGGAACAGCAAAATGCTCAGGATTATGCATAAGATTCTTTTTCAGGTTAAACGCTGAAATTCACATTAATTAGAAAAAGATGTTAGTAAGTTAAAAAATTTTACCTTGTCCATCCTCTTTGAACACCAATTCTCTTTTTTCAGATTCATTTTCATTCTTACCCCTGCGCCGGTTTTTACCTCCTTTACCTGGTTGATTTAAAAGTAAATAAAAAAATTAAGTGTAATAGTCTGTACTTTATATAGTAAATTATGAAACAAGCTAAAATAAGGCTTACAAAATTTTTAAAATCACTTAGAGAAAAATATTATCATTTAAATAGTACTACAACACTAACAGAATTCTAAGATTTTTAAAAATTTATATAATTTGGTTACCTAACTGGTTACACGTATAATTTTTCAATGGTTCCTTTCTAGTTGTTTACTAGGTTAACATATAATAAAACTGCACCCTTCCTGGACATTTGTTTTTGAATTTTTCTGACATAAAAGTACACAGAAGAAAAATTTCATTAGTTGAGCTATTAGTATTTTATTGTCTTTGCTTTCCAAATAAAAATAGGATTCCAAACATTCTCTTCTATAACCTATTTTAATTACAGTCAATAAATAATCCCTTTCATATCAATAGAGACTTAGAGAACATTTTCATGTGTGGTTAATTCCTTATTTTGATAACCTGTGTTTCAATTATTAAATTATGTTATATTGAAGATTATTCTACAAATTCCACAGTATAAATGTATTTCCTTAGACTATTATGAACTGTACTAACCGCTATTTGCATTAGTGAAACAGGAGTATTATGTAGTTCCTTGCAATAACCGTACCATGTTAAAAATTTAAAACCACAGTTAACTTCCATTTTTCAATTTTTGCTTTAACTAAAGTTGAATATTTGAATATAGTATTAACTTTCTTTCTTTCAGGCTTTTTATTAAATAATGAAGGTGTACTTTATGGGGTTTTATTTCCATTTCTGAATGTAAACCACAAGAGCAGTCGTTTTCAAAGGTTGGAGAAAGGCTGTAAGCAGTAGTAATAAGGCACCGACGGGAATAATGTTAAACAAAAGTTCACTTTCGAAATAGAATTTAAAAATGTCTGTCTGAGCACTGTGCAAATATCAATCTTCTTCAATGTACTCTTGCCCTGTTAGGGCAGTTTGCCACTGTTGTGTTATAGTAAAAGGTAGGTGGGCCTGAAAAATTTTTAATCCATTTGGTTTCACTACGTTATGCATTGTTATACGGCATCAAAAGTAATTTCCCAGATAAAGAAAGATGTTGAATACCTCAAACGTGGTTTATGTAGGTTAGTACTCCCACTTGGAGTTCAAAGTACACTTATTAAATCTGATCATTTGTGAAGTGTATGTAGGAGAATAGGGCAGATAGAAACCTTTACTTTCAGTACACGTTATAGGAAACGAAGCCTGAAAACTTTGGTAAATATGTAAAATGCCTTCTGGAAAAGATTTTTAAAATGTGAAGGGCCAGAGGAAAAGTCAACCACCACATATGAAGCTATATGGGAATTAGGGTTTCACCTACAGTTTACAAGAAAAGATAGTACGTTCAACAATACTGAAGTGTCCTTAAAGAAACACCACATCTGGTAGTCGTAAAAGCAGGAAACACAACTGTTCTTGAACAGTGCCAGGATGGACAAAAATGCTACACTTGGGAAACCCTGGCCACCTCGGCGAGGTCTTCCCCACAGGTCCATAAAGCGTCGCGGTCAGTCTGACGCCAATCGGGAGCAAAGCCTACATTCTCCCGCAGGAGGCCCTACAAAAATGGCGTCGGCTCCATTGCAATGTGACCAAACTGGGAGGGAAGTAACGTCTCAGCTCCTATCCTGAGCGAGGTCTACTGGAAAGGAAGAATGGTCACTGGGCCTGGTCTCAGGTCTGCGCCGAGAGCAGTGGGCCGCACGTTACCTTTATTCTTTGGCATGGTGGTAACTGATATGTCCCGGCGCTTGCGACTTCTTTCCTGGGGAGGCGGCGGAACAGCTATTTCTCCAAGGGATGTAACGGAGGAAGTAATCGCAGCCTGAGCGTGACTGACAATAATTTGCGCCGAGCTCCACAAAGTCGCCCAGGAAGTGCGATTGCACGCAAAGCAAACGGCGTTGGGGCCGCTTGCGTCACTTTTCCGTGCCTCCAGCACCGGAATAGATTTACACCCCTGTCCTATTGCTTCTACTGAGCATGTGTAGCTACTGACTGATGGTTCTTGGAAGAAGAGAGAAGGACTCTGAAATAGCAAATCAAGAGGTGAAAGTCCTGCGAAGGCAAGTACACTTGAGCTGAAAAGAAACGGAATCAAGGATGGAGTATGCCGAACCATGTGTTCTAATGAAAGAATCTTTAAAGGAAACCGCACTGCCAGTTTAAACCAGAAGTCGGCTGCCTTCTTGTGTCTCCCGGTTTCACAAGTTATGGACACATTATTCTTGCCTCTTACCTAGATTTTAATAAGTCATGTTCCCATGCTAAGGTATTTCGTAGTACTTACGAGAGCCAAGACACCCTTTGTGCAATATACTTGTTACTACTTTTTCTTTTTTTCTTTTTAAAATTGAGATATAAGTCTACTGTAAAATTGTGTAACTTTAAATTTAACATTCTGTAATGTGTTAACTAGATATTCATGTATTGAAATATAATTACCACCATAACTTTACCTAAAACTTTATATTACTTCACATAAGTATCATAGCTGGCTATAACGCTTAACATCTACACCATTAGTAACTTGAACTATGTAACACAGTACTGTTACCATAAACACTATGCTATGCATTACACAACTTCTTCAAAATTTGTCTTCCTTACCTCACTGTAAACCTTAACAGGACAGACACTTTAGCTATTCCTCACCTTTACCAACACTCACCAGAATATCTAAGAAGCACTAAATGTAGATAAAACAGAAAAGAAGTGAGAATAAACAGAGGAAAACTTAAACTCAGCCTCTTAATTTTACAATAAATACCATTTAACCAATTGCCGAAGATGTCTAGCCCACAAATTATCCTATGAGAAATTCCACTTCATTATGATACATAATCATTTAATATGTTGCTACTGTTTTGTTGAGAATATCTGCATCTGTGTTAATAACAGACATTACCCTATACTTCTTGTAATGTCTTTATCTGGCTTTGGAATAAGAAAAATATGACTTCATTGAATAATGTCATGTTTCCTCTTCCACTGTTTTATAAGTTCTTTTTTCAGTGATGGGTAGAATTCACCAATCTGACAAAGCTAGATTCACTAGTCACCAACTAGAGCTATTTGGTCCCGGCCTTAACTTTTGTGGAAGCTTTTCATTACTGATCAGTTTTACATTATACATTTGGTTAGGTTTTCTATTTCTTTTGACACATTTTTGGTAGTTTGTATTTTTCAGAAATTAATTTATCTATGTTTTCTAATTTGTACGTATACAATTATGTATTCTTTCATAATCCTTTTTATTTTATTTTAAAATAAAAATAAAATAATTCCATTTAACTTATGAAGGGCAGTAGTAACACCCCAGTTTTTGTTGCTGACTATAATTTTAGTCTTCTTTCTTTATTTCTCTCAATCTAGTGTTGGGAAATTGCAATTCAAAATAAAATCTTATCCCAACCCAGATATCCTCTCCAGTGTGAAAATAAACGGAAACCCCAGTAATATGGATTTGGGAAGCCAGAAAGGGAGCTCCCATGTTCTATGATTCATCATCAATTGCAACAGGGACCATGCAAGTAAATAACTACTTTAGCTACTAAAATAAACAAACAAACGACCCTGAAGCAAGATGCAAGGGCATTGATAACTTTATACAGAGGATGAACCTAGCCTAATCCATCCTGCTGTGAGCTTTCGCATTGTCAATTCTCTCTAGGATCTTCAAGCATCAGTGATCATTGTTACCTTTTATCCTAATCCTATCTATATGTGTAAGATAGTTACATATAATCACTCAGCGCTCTGATTAAAATAAATAAATAAGGTGAGTCTTTAAAGAACTTTATTTCTTCATTCAGGTTATGAGTGATCATCCCCTATCTTGTCTTTTCACCCACTAGGATTCCCTCAAACACTTCCAACAGGGCAGGTTAGTGCTAACAAAGTCCTTCAACTGTGTTTAGATGGGAGTCCTAGTACCTTTTTCACTTTTATTTTGCTAATATAGAGTGATTGTTTAACAGATTTTTAGTTAGGTAGGTACCTAGGTAGGTTGTTTGTTTATGTATTTATTTATTTATTAGTACATTGAATTTATCAGTGCCCTGGCTTCTGGCTTTCAAAGTTTCTGATGAAAAATCTGTTGATAATTTTATTGAGGATCACTTGTATGGGATGAGTCCCTTCTACGTGGTTTCATGATTTTCTCTTTCCTTTTTGCTTCAAACATTTGATTTTAAAATTTTAATGTGAGTCTCTGAGTTAATTTCATTTGCAGTTAATTGAGCTCCTTGGTGGTTTATATATGTCTTTTCTTAAATTTGAGGTTTTCAATCATTATATCTTCATATACTCTCTTTGCCTGACCTTTGTCTTCCTTCTGGAATTCCCTCAATGCCTTGTCAATCAAGTTGATGGTCCTTTAAGTTTGCTTCACTTTTCTTCAAACTTTTCTTTCCTTCTCTTTCTCATATTCGGTAATATCCATTGTCCTATCATCTAGTTTGCTGATTCGATCTTCTTTCTGTTCAAATCTATTTTTGTTTTTTCTTTTGTTTTGTTTTGTTTCTTTATAATTTTTATTTTGTTATATTAGTCACCATATAGTACACCCCCAGTTTTTGATGCAATGTTCCATGATTCATTATTTGCGTATAACACCCAGTGCACCATTAAATACGTGCCCTCCTTAATACTCATCACTGGCCTATCCCAATCCCACACCCTTCTCCCCTCTGAAGCCCTCAGTTTGTTTCCCAGAGACCACAGTCTCTCATGGTTCATTCCCCCTTCTGTTTACCCCCCTTCATTCTTCCCTTCCTTCTCCTACCGATTTTCCTATTTCTTATGTTCCATAAATGAGTGAAACCATATAATAATTGTCTTTCTCTGCTTGACGTATTTCACTTAGCATAATCTCCTCCAGTCCCATCCATGTTGCTGCAAATGTTGGGTAATCGTTCTTTCTGATGTCTGAGTAATATTCCATTGTATATATGGACCACATCTTCTTAATCCAGTCATCTATTGAAGGGCATCTCGGCTCCTAACACTATTTAGCTATTGTGGACAATGCTGCTATGAACATTTGGGTGCATATGACCCTTCTCTTCACTATGTCTGTATCTTTGGGGTAAATACCTAGTACTGCAATTGCTGGATCATAGGGTAGCTCAATTTTTGAACTTTTTAAGGGACCTCCACACTGTTTTCCAGAGTGTCTATATCAACTTGCATTCCCACCAACATTGTAAGAGGGATCCCCTTTTTCCACATCCTCTCCAACCTTTGTTTTTTCTTGCCTTGTCAATTTTTGCCATTCTAACTGGCGTAAGGTGGTATCTCAGTGTGCGTTTGATTTGAATTTCCCTGATGGCTAATGATTTTGAACCTTTTTTCATGTGTCTGTTAGCCATTTGTATGTCTTCATTGGAAAAGTCATTTTTTGATTTATTTGTTTCTCGTGTATTGAGTTTGAGAAGTTCCCTGTAGATCTCAGATACCAGTCTTTTATCTGTAGTGTCATTTTCAAATATCTTCTCCCATTCTATGAGCTGCCTCTTAGTTTTTTGGACTGTTTCCTTGGCTGTGCAGAAGCATTTTATCTTGATGAAGTCCCACAAGTTCATTTTTTCTTTTGTTTCTCTTGCCTTTGGAGACGTGTCGTGAAAAAAGTTGCTGTGGCCGATGTCAAAGAGGTTGCTGCATATGTTCTCTTCTAGGATTTTAATGGATTCCTGTCTCACATCAGGGTCTTTCATCCATTTAGAGTTTATCTTTGTGTGTGGTGTGAGAGAGTGGTCAAGTTTCATTCTTTTGCATATAGCTGTCCAATTTTCCCGGCACCATTCATTGAAGAGACTCTTTTCCACTGTATGTTTTTTCCTGCTTTGTCAAAGAGTAGTTGCCCAAAGAGCCAAGATTCATTTCTGGGTTCTCTAATCTGTTCCCCTGGTCTATGTGTCTGTTTTTGTGCCGGTACCATGCTGTCTTTGTGATCACAGCTTTGTAGTACAGCTCGAAATCCAGCATTGTGATGCCCCCAGCTTTGTTTTTCCTTTCAACAATTCGGGCCCTTTTCTGGTTCCACATAAATTTAAGGGCTGTTTGTTCCAGTTCTTTGAAAAATGTCATTGGTATTTTGATTGGGATGGCATTGAAAGTGTAGATTGCTTTGGGTAGCATAGATGTTTTACTATGTTAATTCTTCTGATCCATGAGCATGGAATATTTTTCCATCTTTTTGTATCTTCTTCAATGTCTTTCAAGAGTGATTTGTAGTTTCTAGAATATAGATCCTTTACGTCTCTGGTTAAGTTAATTCTGAGATAACATATGATTTTTGGTGCTATTGTAAATGGAGTGGATTCCCTAATTTCTCTTTCTTCAGTCTCATTGTTAGTGTATAGAAATGCAACTGATTTCTGAACATTGATTTTGTATCCCGCCACATTACTGAATTGCTCTATAAGTTCTAGTAATTTGGGGGTGGAGTCTTTTGGGTTTTCCATATAGAGTATCATGTCATCTGCAAAGAGAGACAGTTTGACTTCTTCTTTGCTGATTTGGATACCTTTTATCCCTTTTTGTTGTCTGATTGCTGTTGCAAGGACTTCTACTACTATGTTGAATAATAATGGTGAGAGTGGGCATCCTTGTCGTGTTCCTGATCTTAGGGGAAAGGCTTCCAGCTTTTCCCCATTGAGAATGATATTCTCTGTAGGCTTTTCATAGATGGTTTTTATGAGACTGAGAAATTTACCCTCTATCCCTACACTCTGAAGGGTTTTAATCAGGAAAGGATGCTGTATTTTGTCCAATGCTTTTTCTGCATCTATTGAGAGGATCATATGGTTCTTGACTCTTTTCTTGTTTATATAATCTATCACACTGACAGATTTGCGGTTGTTGAGCCACCCTTGCATCCCAGGGATGAATCCCACTTGGTCATGATGGGTAATCCTTTTAATGTACTGTTGGATCCTATTAGCTAGGATCTTGTTAAGAATTTTGGTATCCATATTCATGGATATCAGTTGATAATTCTCCTTTTTGATGGGGTCCTTGCCTGGTTTGGGGATCAAGGTAATACTGGCCTCATAGAATGAGTTTGGTAGTTTTCCTTCTGTTTCTATTTTTTGAAACATCTTCAGGAGAATAGTTATTATTTCTAATTTGAATGCTTGGTAGACTTTCCCAGGGAATCCCTCAGGCCCTAGACTCTTGATTTTCAGAAGGTTTTTGATCATTGCTTCAATCTCCTCATAATTAATCAGTATCTTTAAATAATCAATTTCTTCCTATTTCAGACTTGGTAGTTTATAGGTCCAGGAAGGCATCCATTTCTTCCAGGTTGTTCAATTTATTGGCGTAAAACTGTTGATAAAGATTCTAATAATCCTTCCTATTTCTTTGGTGTTCGTTGTAATCTCTTCCCTTTCATTCATAATTTTATTAATTTGGGTCCTTTCTCTATTCTTTTGAATAAATCTTGCCAGTGGCTTATCGATCTTATTTATTCTTTCAAAGAACCAGCTTCCAGTTCTGTTGATTTGCTCTGCTGTGCTCCTGGTTACTAATTCATTGATCTCTGCTCTAATCTTGATCAGCTGCCTTCTCATGCATGGCTTAGGCCTGTTCTTCTGTTCCAAACTCCAGCTTCTTTAGGTGAGAATATAAAAACTGCATTTTAGATTTTTCTGTTCTTTTGAGTGAGGCTTGGATGGCTATGTATTTTCCCCTAGGACTGCCTTTGCAGTGTCCCATAAGTTTTGGACCAATGTGTTTTCATTCTCGTTGGTCTCCATAAATTCTATAAACATATTTAATTTCCTGGTTTACTGAATCATTCTTGAGCAGGATGGATCTTAGTCTCCAAGTGTTTGAGTTTCTTCCCAATTTTTCCTTGTGATTGACTTCCAGTTTCAAAGCATTGTGGTCTGAGAATATGCAAGGAATAATCTCAGTTTTTGGTATCAGTTGAGACCTGTTTTGTGACCCAGCATATGGTCTATTCTGGAGAAAGTTCCATGTGCATTCGAGAAGAATGAGTATTCTGTTGTTCTGGGGTGTAGTGTTATATATATATATATATATATCTATGAGGTCCATCTGTTCCAGTATGGTCATTCAAAGCTCTTGTTTCTTTGTTGATTTCCTGCTTAGGTGATCTATTAATTGCTGATAGTAGAGTGTTGAGGTCCCTTGCTATTAACGTATTATTATCTATATGTCTCTTTATTCTGGTTAAGAGTTGGCTTGTGTATCTAGCTGTTCCCCTGTTCGGGGCATAGATATTTATAATTATCATATCCACTTGTTGGATACATCCTTTAAGAATAATATAGTGTCCTTCTGTATCTCTAACTACAGTCTTTAGTTTAAAATGTAATCTGTCTGATATGAGAATTGCCTCCCCAGCTTTCTTTTGAGGTCCATTGGCATGAAGAATGGTTTTCCATTACTTCACTTTCAGTCTGGATGTATCTTAGGTTCAAAATGAGTCTCATGTAGACAGCACATGAATGGGTCATGTCTTTTTATCCCTGCAACCCTGTGGCGTTTTTGGGAGCATTTAGGCCATTCACATTGAGAGTGATTATTGAGAGATATGATTTTAATGAAGTCATATTGCCTGTAAAGTCTTTGTTTCTATCGATTGTAAATTTCTGTTCTGTATCACTCTTGGGGCCTTTTTACTTTTATAGAACCCCCCTTAATATCTCCTTTAGGGCTGGTTTCATGGTTAAGAATTCAGTCAGTTTCTGCCGATTCTGGAAGGTCTTCATCTCTCCATCAATTCTGAATGACAGCCTTGCTGGATAAAGGATCCTTGGCTGCATGTTCTTTTGAGCTTTGAAAATACCCTGCCAACCCTTCCTGCCTGCCAGGTCTCTGTAGACAGGTCTGATGTTATTCTGATATTTTTCCCTCTGTACATAAGGATTTTCTTCACCCTGGCTGCTTTCAATACTGTATCCTTGGATCCAATATTTGCAAAATGCACTATGACGTGACGTGGTGTAGGTCTGCTCCCAGTGACTTTGGGAGGGGTCCTCTCTGCCTCTTGGACATGAATGCTTGTTTCCTTTGCCAGATTAGGGAAGTTCTCAGCTACAATTTGTTCAAATATCTCTTCTAGACCTCTCTCTTTCTCCACCCCCTCAGGGATGCCGATGATTCTGACATTGGAATGTTTCATTGAGTCAGTAATCTCCCGTAATCTACTTTCTTGAGATTGGATTATTTTGAGCCAAGTTTCTGTTTTAACTTTCTCTTCTACTAGCCCATCCTCCAATTCACTAATTCGTTCTTCTGTCTCATTTACCCTGGTTGTCAGAGTGTGTAGTTTAGACTGTGTTTGATTCATAGCATTTTTAATTTCTGCCAGGTTTGCTCTCATTTCTGCCCTTAGAGATTCTATATTCTTGTTAATATTTTCGTTAATATTTTTTTAAAGTCTACACATCATCTTGACCATTGTTACTCTGAACTCCATTTCGGATAATTTGGTTATATCCATATCCATCAGTTCTGTGGCAGAGGCCACAGACTCATTGTCTTTTCTTTGCTAGGGGGGACTTCTCCTCATCATTCTGATGAGGAGAGGTTGCGGGGTTGTCCAGAGCCCAAATTATTGACCAGGACCCAGGCCTTGAGCACTTGTTTTGTTTTGTTTTGTTTTATGATTTTTTATTATATTATGTTAGTCACCATACAGTACATCCCCGGTTTCCGTTGTAAGGCTCGATGATTCATTAGTTGAGTATAACACCTAGTGCACCATGCAATACGTGCCGTCCTTACTACCCATCACTGGTCTATCCCATTCCCCCACCCCCTCCCCTCTGAGGCCCTCAGTTTTTTTCTCAGAGTCCATAGTCTCTCATGTTTCATTCCCCCTTCTGATTACCCCCCTTTCTTTATCCCTTTCTTCCCCTACTGATCATCCTAGTTCTTATGTTCCATAGATGAGAGAAATCATATGATAGTTGTCTTTCTCTGCTTGACTTATTTCACTTAGCATTATCTCCTCCAGGCGCACTTGTTTTATAGGGATCTTAGGGATATGGGCTTCTTGATTTTTCAGCCTGCCTTCTGGGGGAGGGACCTGACGTTTTGATACTCAGGCAACCCTGTTTGGGTAGAGTTGCCCTGTCCCCTGTGAGGGGAATGGGGATGGGCACAATGTGAGCTGGTATTTCCGGGCTTTTGTTCTCTGGCAGCTTTCCCTGGCAGTTTTCTGTGCCTCTTCTGAGCGTCAGAGCAGCAGTAGCAGAATCCCAGCCTCTGTCTCAGAACAGAGTTATCACAATCCGCTCTCCACTGTGCTCTCTTGGCCACTTTAACTCTGTTTCTGTTGGTGCTGCTAAAAACCCTGCAGTGTCCCAGGTTGTGTGCCTTACAGCTGCTCTCCCAACCCTCACTTCCAGGGCCTGCATATCTCTGTACTTTGTGCTTTTAATACTGCCAGCCACCCCTGGTTCCTGCGCATGCTCCTGAGAAACCTGTTTCAGTGTGGTTTGCTCCTGCTCTGAAGCTCCAGTTTTCAGTCTGCTCACGCACGTGATCCCAAGCTCCAAGTACCAGTCCGGTCCAGTGAGCACTCCGGGGCTCCAGTTTTCAGTCTGATCATGTGTGCACTCCCTAGTTCTCGGTTTCAGTCTAGTTCAGATGTGCGCTCTGGAACTCTGGTTTTCAGGGTTTTTTTTTAAGGTTTTATTTATTTATTTGACAGGGATAGACACAGCCAGTGAGAGAGGGAACACAAGCAGGGGGAGTGGGAGAGGAAGAAGTAGACTCCCAGCAGAAGAGCCTGACGTGGGGCTCGATCCCAGAACTCTGGGATCACACCCTGAGCCGAAGGCAGACACTTAACGACTGAGCCACCCAGGCGCCCCTGGTTTTCAGTTTTGACATGTGAGCACTCCCCAGCTCCTTGCTTTAGTCTGGTTCCAGTGTGTGCTCCGGAGCTCTGGTTTTCAGTCTGGTCACACGCGTGTTCCCAGGCTCATGGTCTCCATCTGCTCTTTTGCGGGTGCCAGTCTTGAGTCTGGCTCTCTCCCCAGTGCAAGTGGCTACTGCTTCCTGGCACCCGAGCACAGCGGTTCCCTCCCCCTTCCATTTATCTTCCAATATCTGTGCACGGTTTCACGGCTCCCCGCTTCGTACCTCAATACTCAGCGCTGGAGATGTTCATTTGTAGAGATCCAGTTGCATCTTCCTGCGTCTCAGGCTGGTTCCGTGGTTGTTGACGCTGGTCTGATACCTATCCAGCTAGACTCGGGGGACCGGCTGAAAAAGGTGTCTCCTACTCCTCCGCCATCTTAACTCCTCCCTGTAATTAACTTCTATAGTAATTTTTTTCATTTGATTTTATTTCATTTTTCATTTTTACTTTTCAACTCCAGCATTTCTATTTGGCTCTTTTTATAAAAATGTACATAATTGAATTTCTTCCTGGGTATTCTCTATGGTGGTGAAGTATTTTTCCTCTGATTTCTATTAATTCATTGATTATGGTTTCTTTTTATCTTTGAGCATATTTAAGACAGTTGATTTAAAGCCTGTGTCTAAATAAAAATAATATATTATGCCAAAACTTAAAGTATGCAGGAAAAGCAGTAGTAGGAAGGAATTTTGTAGTGATAAAATTCTACATCTAAAAAAGGGAGACCTACATTAAAAAAATAAATAAGTTTATACTTCTCATAACTAAAAAAGGGGGGAAAACTAAGCCCATATAGCAGAAGGATGAAATAAATGAAATATAGAATCAGAAAAACAATAAAACAGATAATTTATTGAAAAGATAAAATTGATAAAGCCATAGCTAGACTACATAAGAAAGCAAGAAAGAAAACAAAACTAAATACTAGATCTCATTTATATGTAGAATCTAAAATAGTAAAACTCAGAAATAGAGTGTGGAATTGTGATTGTCAGGGGCTTGGGGCAGAGAAAATTGGGATGATGATGGTCAAAGGTACGAAGTTCCAATTGTGCAAGATGAATAACTTCTGGAGATCTAATGTGTAGCATGGTGACTGTAGTTAACAGTATGATATCATATACTTGAAATTTGCTAAGCAGGAAGATATTTAGGTGTTCTCATGAAACACACTAAAAGAAAATAGTAACCATGTGCAATGATAGATATGTGAATTTTCTTGATTGTGGTGATGATTGCACAACAAGACCAAGTTGTACATCTAAATATATAAAATATATTTGTTTGTGTCATTTATATATTTATTTAAATAAGTTTATATAAATAAGTTATTTTTAATTCCTTAGTAAAACCCAATAAATAGGAAAGTATTTGTCTAATTACTCCAGTATTTCGTTTCCTCAGGGACAGTCTGGTAATTTCTTCTTTTTCAGTGAAGTTGTTTCTTTGCATACCTAATTTTTTGTTAATAAATGGATATCTTGAGTATTATAGTAACACTGGAAATAAGTCTTTTCCTCTCAGAAATTATTGTTGCTTGCTATCGAATAGACTGTTTCATTTAATGACTTTTTGGTGCTGCTTTTACCAACTATTTTCCTTGCCATGTGTAGTCAAGGAAATTCTTTGCTTTTATAGTTTAGTAGTCTGACAGTGGTTTCCTTAAACACCGGGATTTAAAAAAAGAGAGAGAGAGAGACAAACAATCTTCCAGTCTTCACAGACTTATATCTGCAGGTGGGATGTTCTTTCAACATAGAAGCCTTTTAAACTCTGCCTCAGGCTTCATTTATTTGTGCTGAGCTCAAAGGTCAGTCAGAGGTCAAATCTGTGTCTTCAAACATCTTTTTTTTTTTTTTTAAAGCATGCTTCCTGCCTCCGCTATGTGCATGGCTTTGTAGGTTCTTTGAAATATATAGACATTTTCAAAGCTCTTACTCATCACTCACTGTTTTTCCTCCCACATTTCAGTATGTTTATTGATTGACTTAACTTTTTCTCTATTTTTTTAGCCCAAGCAGTAGCAGCTTCTTCATTTTCAATTCAGTATTTTGGGGGAACAACCTCTGTAGTAACTTCCGGTCCTGACATAATTAAAGTTAGGTGGAATAGGGGAAAGCCTCATTTAGGAGCTCTTCAGGGAGCCACCAGAGCATTTCTTGGGAATGAGGTTTGCTCTGCTTTTTCCAGAACCTAGTACCTATACTAGGGATACATACTGTCATATTGAAGACTATTGGAGACCATGGAATGGAAGAAGGGAGAAGGGAATGCAAGTGGTCAGATTAACTGCCACAAGAATTTTCTACCATTTTTGTCTTGATAATATATCTAGTTGGTTGCATGTTTCTCCTGGTTAAAACTTTTGGTTGTCTTAACTCTTCTAGAGTCCATTTAAAGTTGATTCTGACAAATTTTTCCACTTTTAAGTGTTTTTAAGTTTTCAAACATTTAAATCGTGTATACAGTGAGAAAATAACATCGTGATGCAAAAGAGATGAGACACAATTGCTAGAGTGAACTACTTCAGTAGATAAAATGAAATTGATCTTGTACTTGAGCTGAAATGTTGACCTAGAATAGAGCAAGAAGATTTTATCTTTGTAAAAATGAAGAAGTCAGAATATATGATGATAGATGCTAGGAGTAGATAGATATGGTGAAAATACATGGGAAATTCTCTGGTTAGTACTTTCTTTTTATAATAAAATTGGAAGCAAGATTATCATCTGTGTATTAGAAGAAGGAGGAAATGTTGGCAGTTGGGGAAAATAAAACAAAATACAAAATACCCTTCTAAATTTTTTGAAAGAAAGAACCTACAGAGAAGGAAAGAGAAGAGAGTGTTTGTGAATATGGAAAAAATATTGAATATTTTAATAAGTCAAGAAGAAAAAATAACTCCTATCCCAGAATAAAATTACATAGCTGTCAAGATCAACAAATGATGGCAGAGGAAGAAACCAAAAATCACCTGTTAAGTTGTTTATGAAATAATGAAATAGGAATAATATCATCATTTTTATGATCTCATTAAAATTACTCTAAGTAAATAATAAAGAAACACATTTAAAAAAATAAATAAACCCAAGTGAGGATGTAATAGACAGCAGAAGTAAGGGAGATGTTAAAAACAAATGAGTTTATTGAAAGTTTCTCTACAGAAAAAGCACATCTGATTCTCACTCTCTATATCCCCTCTCATAATTGCCTTGGGAGCAGAAAACAAAATCTGTTTTGGTTAATGTTAATTAACATGATTTTTAAAAAGATATTTATAGGTAGTTCACAAAATTGATTAAGTCAGAAAAATCAGACAAGCAGTCTTGCAGTCTGGGAAGCAGGAAATGGAGCTACTATCTTGTAGTAAGAGTAAGTTATTGAGGAGATTGCAGTAAGAATAAGTGCAATCCAGCCATTGATTTTGTATTTCTATCCCTCGCTCAATATTGAAAATCCTAGAAGGGAATACCTGATTACCTGAGGTACTTCACAGGAGACTTTATCATTTTCTCAAATTGTGCATGGCAGAAAGAGAAAAGATCAAAATTATCAGTTTCCAGTTTAGGAAGCATGCACTTAGATATTTGCATCCTGCCATAATTCCCAAATTTTGACATCTTCCAGTACCTTCCATGTAATTTCTTAAGTACACCTCCTCGAGTGGAGTTCATTTTGGTCTGAAAACAAGTCCACTAAAGGGACAAGCTTTCTGCCACTCCAAAAGTCCAAGATATTATAATGGGACTCATATATGGTCACCTCTGTAGACATTTGTTCAAAAATGACAAAACAGGGGTTCTGTAAATATGGTACATAATCTTGAGTTCATTTCATGCCATAAGCACACTGATACACAAGCTACCTATATACAACTAATTCTGAAAATGACTTGAAGACTGGCAGTATATACCTCCCACAAATAATCATAGAGAGGAAATGTTACTGACATGGGGAGGAGCAGCAGAGATGCAGCTGGGAACCAAATTTCCAGCAAGACTAACTACAAACAGGAGGAACACCGTAAGGACAGAAAACTGATCAAATCACTTGGGGCTTGGACTAGGAAGGAAAGTTCTCATAATATCTAGCTGTGAAAACCAGAGGGATTTAACGTCAGGAGCCCTGAATTTTTACTCCCTCTTCCATGTTTATTTATACACACACACACATATATAAAAATATACGCATATGAGAATGTATGACATATGTATTTAAATATATATAATATTTATGTACTTATATAATTTCCCATATAAGGTACTATATTTTAAATGTTTTATTTTGTGCATCCCCCAATGTAACTGATTTTATTACTTTTCTTTTTTAACTTCCACACTGGCTTTATATGTGATTAACTTACTACCTTTTCTGTATGTTCACTTTTACTTGTGGAATTATTTACTTTCATAATTTTCTTATTCATGAGTATGACCTTTTTTTCCAGTTAAAGAATTCCATTTTTAATGTTCTTTTAAGGCTAGTTTAGAATGATGAATTCCATAACTTTTGTTTGCCCAGGAAACTCTTAATCCCTCCTTCTATTTTGAATAATAGTCTTGCTGGATAGAGTATTCTTGGCTGCAATATTTTCCTTTCAAAACTTGAATATATTATGACACTCTCTTCTGGCTTGGAAAGTTTTCACTGAATAATCAGGTGGTAGCCTTATGCGATTTCCCTAAAATGTATCTGTTTTCTTTTCTCTGACTCCTTTAAAAATTCTCTCATTAACAATATTTTTGCATTTGATTATTACATGTCTTGGTATAGAGCTCCCCAAATTAATCTTTTTACGTCCTTTCTCTTCTTCCTGGACCTGGATATTCCCACATTACGGAAATTTTTAGGTATTATTTATCCAATAAATTTTCTACACCCTTCTCTTTCTAACTTCTGGGATCCCTAAACATGAATTGTTATACTCGATGATGTCTCTGGAGTTTCCTTAACTTATTCTCATTTATTATTATTGTTACTATTATTATTATTATTATTATTATTATTATTTACTTGCTGTGTTGAAAGCCATATATGAAAACTCACAGATACCATTACATTCAATGGGGGAAAACTCAGAGCTTTTCCTCTAAGATCAAAAACAAAACAAGTATGCCCATTCTCACTACATTTATTTAACATAGTAATGAAAGCCTACCTGCAGCAACTGGATAAAGAAAAGGAATAAAAGTCATCCAATTGCTAAAGAATATGTAAAAATGTCACTATTTACAGTTTACATAACGCTATATTCAAAAAACAATTAAACTACACTAAAAAAACCCTTAGAAGTGATGAATGAATTCAATAAATTAGCAGGATACAACATGAACATACAGAAACTAGTACAGTGATTGCTCACTCATAGGGTAGATTTATTTTCAACTTTCTGAGGAAACTCCATAGTGTTTTCCAGACTGGCTGCACCAGTTTGCATTCCCACCAACAGCATAGGAGGGTTCCCCTTTCACCACATCCTCCCCAACATCTGTCATTTCCGGGCTTGTTAATTTTAGCCATTCTGACTGGTGTGAGGTGGTATCTCCTTGCCGTTTTGATTTGTACTTCCCTGATGCCAAGTGATATTGAGCACTTTTTCGAGTCTGTTGGCCATTTAGATGTCTTCTTTGAAGAAATGTCTTTCCTATCTTCTGCCCAATTATTGATTGGACTTTTGGTTTTTGGGTGTTGAGGTTGATAGATTTTGGATACCAGCCCTTTATGTGATATGTCATTTGCAAATACCTTTGTTGTTTCGACCGTTTCCTTTGCTGTGCAGAAGCTTTTTATCTGATGAAGTCCAATAGTTCATTTTTGCTTTTGTTTCCCTTGCCTAGACATATGGAGATATGTCTAACAAGAGGTTGCTACAGCCAAGGTCACAGAGGTTGCTGCCTGTGTTCTCCTCTAGGGTCTTGATGGATTCCAGTCTCACATTCAGGTCTTTCATCCATTTTGAGTTTATCTTTGTGTATGGTCTAAGAAAATGGTCTAGTTTCATTCTTCTGCATCTGGCTGTCCAATTTTCCCAGCACCATTTACTGAAGAGACTGTCCTTTTTCCATTGGCTATTCTTTCCTGCCTTGTTGAAGGTTGGTTGACTATAGAGTTGAGGGTCCATTTCTGGGCTCTCTATTCTGTTCATTGATCGATGTGTCCGTTTTTGTGCCAGTACCATACTGATGATCACAGCTTTGTCATACAGCTTGAAGTCAGGCATTATGATTTGGTTGTGTTTTTCAATATTCCTTTGGCTAGGCAGGGTCTTTTCTGGTTCCATACAAATTTTAAGATCGTTTGTTCCAGCACTGTGAAAAATGTTGATGGTATTTTGATAGGGATTGCATTGAATGTGTAGATTGCTTGGGTAGCATGGACATTGTAACAATATTCGTTCATCCATTCCATGAGCACGGAAACTTTTTCCATTTCTTTGTCTTCCTCAGTTTCTTTCATAAGTGTTCTGTAGTTTTCAGAGTACAGATGCTTTACCTCTTTGGTTAGGTTTATTCCTTGGTATCTTATGGTTTTTTGTGCAATTGTAAATGGGATTGATTCCATGACTTGTCTTTCTTCTGCCTCATTGTTAGTGTATACAAATGCAGCTGACTTCTGTACATTGATTTTATATCCTGCAACTTTGCTGCATACCTGTTCTGGCAATATTTTGGGGGAGTCTTTGGGTTTTCTACCTAGGGAATCATGTCATCTGGGAAGACTGAGAGTTTGACTTCTTTACCAATGTGGATGCCTTTTATTTCTTTTTGTTGTCTGATTGCTGAGGCTAGGACTTCCAGAACTATGTTGAACAACACTGGTGAGAGTGGACATCCCTATCATGCTCCTGACCTCAGGGAAGAAGATTTCAGTTTTTCCCCATTTAGGATGATATTTGCTGTGGGCTTTTTGTATATGGCTTTTATGACATTGAGGTATGTTCCCCTTATCCCTGCATGGGTGGGGGGGGGGGCGGCAGGGAGGGTTGTATCAAAAGAAAGGATGCTGTATTTTTGTCAAATGCTTTTTCTGCATCTAATAAGAAGATTCTGTAGTTCTTGTCCTTTCTTTATTAATGTGGTGTATCATTGATTTGTGGGTATTGAACCACCCCTGCAGCCCAGGAATAAATCCCACTTGGTTGTGGTGAGTAATCCTTTTAATATGCTGTTGGGTCCTATTGGTTAGTATCCTGGTGAGAATTTTGGCATCCGTGTTCATCAGGAATATTGGTCTGTGATTCTACCCAGTGGGGTCTGTGTCTGGTTTTGGGATCAAGGTAATCTGGCCTCATAGAATGAATTTGGAAGTTTTCCTTCCATTTCTATTTTTTGGAACAGTTTCAGAAGAATAGGTATTAGTTCTTCTTTAAATGTTTGGTAGAATTGCCCTGGGAGGGCATAAGGCCCTAGATTCTTGTTTCTTGGGAGATTTTTGTTTACTGATTCAATTTCTCTGCTGGTTGTGGGTCTGTTCAGATTTTCTGTTTCTTCCTGTTTCAGTTTTGCTAGCTTATGTTTCATATAATTGCTCATAAAATTCTCTTATAATTGCTTGCATTTCTGTGGTGTTGGTTGTGCTCTCTCCTCCTTCACTGATTATTTTATTTGGGTCCCATTTGTTTATTTGGGTCCTTTCTCTTCTCTTCTTAGTTAGGCTGGCTATGGGTTTATCAGTCTTATTAATTTTTTTCTTATGATATGTTAGTCACCGTACAGTATATCATTAGTTTTTGATGTAGCATTCCATGATTCATTGTTTGCATATAACACCCAGTGCTCCATGCGATATGTGCCCTCCTTAATACCCATCCCCAGGCTAGCGCATCCCCCCACCCCCCTCTCCTCTAAAACCCTCAGTTTGTTTCCCGGAGTCCATAGTCTCTCGTGGTTCATTTCCCCTTCTGTTTACCACCCCCCTTCAGTCTTATTAATTCCTTCAAAGAAACATCTCCTGGTTTTGGTGAACTGTTCTAATGTCCTTTTGATTTCTATGTCATTGATTTCTGCTCTAATCTTTATTATTTCTCTTCTCCTTCCAATTTAGGCTTTATTAGCTGTTCTTTCTCCACCGCCTTTACATGTAAGGTTAGGGTTGTGCATGTGAGACTTTTCTTGCTTCTTGAGGAAGTGTATAATGCTATATACTTTCCTCTTAGGACCACCCTTGTTGCATCCCAAAGGTTCTGGACTCACATGTTTCATTTTCATTTGTTTCCCTGTATTTTTTAAAAATTTTTCTTTAATTTCCTGGCTGACCTATTCATTCTTTAGTAGGATGCTCTTCAGCCTCCATGTACTGTGTTCCTTGTGGCCTGGAAATATGCAGGGAATAACCTGTCTCTTGGTACTGTTGGAGACGTGTTTTGTGATCCAGTATGTGATCTATCCTGGAGAATATTCCATAGACACTCGAGAAGAATGTGTATTCTGTCGCTGTAGGATGGAGTGTTCTGACTATATCTTTGAAGTCCATCTGGTCCGGTGTGTCATTAAAAGCTCTTGTTTCCTTGTTGATCTTCTGCTTAGATGATTTGTTCCATTGGTGTGAGTGGGGTGTTGAAGTCTCCTGCTATTATTGTAGTATTATGAATGTGTTTCTTTAATTTTGTTATTAATTGGTTTATACATTTGGCTGCTCCCATGGTAGGGACATAAATAGTTACAATTGTTAGATCTTCTTGTTGGATCCATCCATTTATTATGCTGTAGTGTCCTTCTTTGTCTTTTATTATAGTCTTTGGTTTAAGATCTAGTTTGTCTGATATGAGGACTGCTACCCCAGCTTCCTTGCATGTCCCTTAGCATGATAAATAGTTCCCCACCCCTTGACTTTCAACCTGGTTGTGTCTTTGGGTCTAAAATGAGTCTCTTGAAGACAGCATATTGATGGGTCTTGTTTTTGTAATCCAATCTGATCTCCTGTGTCTTTTCATTAGAGCATTTAGCCCCTTTACATTCAAAGTAATGATGGAAAGATATGAGTTTAGTGCCATGGTATTATCCGTGAAGTTGCTGTTCCTGTACATTGTATGTTCCTTTCTCATCTTTGTACTTTTTGGGCTCTCCCTTTGCTCTAAGGGTCCCCTGTAATGTTTCTTGCAGGGCCTTCCTTTAGGGTTTTTTTTTTTTAGTCCTGGAAACTCTTTATCTCTCCTTCCCTTCTGGAATTACAGCCTTGCTGGATCAAGGATCCTTGTCTGCGTATGTTTCCCATCTAGCATGTTGAGTCTAAAAAGCCAGTCCTTTCCCCCCATTCCAGGGCTCCGTGGACAGGTCTGCTGTCAGCCTTCTGTGTCTACCCTTGTAGGTTAAGGACCTCTTGTCCCGAGCTGTTTTCAGGATTTTCTCTTTGTCTCTAAAATTTGCAAGCTTCACTATTATATGTTGGGGTGCTGACCTATTAGCATTGATTTTGAGGGTGCCTTCTACACGTGAATGCCTGTTTCCTTCCCCAGATTAGGGAATTTCTCACCTATAATTGGTTCAGATCAACCTTCTGCCCCACCCCCTGCCTCATTTTCTGGGACCCCTATTCAAATATCACTGTGCTTCATGGTATCGCTGATTTCTCAAAGTCTCCCCTCATGATCCAGTAGTTGTTTTTCTCTCTTTGTCTCAGCTTCCTTATTCTCCATCATGTTGTCTCCTCTGTCACATTTATCCTTGCTTCTGCCTCATTTATCCTTGCTGTTAGAGCCTCCGTTTTTGGCTGCATCTCGGTAATAACATTTTTAATTTTGGCCTGATAGATTCTAATTCTTTTTTTTCTCCATTAAGGGATTCTCTAGTGTCTTCTATGTTTTTTCAAGCCCAGGTAGTATCTTTATAACCGTTGTTTTTGAATTCTAGTTCCAACATATTACTTATAACCGTATCGATTAATCACAAGGCAGAGAGTACTACCTCTGGTTCTCTGCAATGAATTTCTCTTGCAAGTCGTTGGGTCCAAAAAAAGAGAGGAGGAAAGAAAGAAAATAGACAGGAAGAGAGGAAAGAGAAGGGGAAGGGGAAGAAAAGGGAAGGGAGGGAAGGTTGGCTCAGAAACTGTTTGTGGTGTAAACTGTGTACACTCTGCTGTTGTGTTTTGGCTGCTCTTTCCCACTGGTCCTTCCTCTACAGAGTTCCACCTTGCTTGAGGTGGGGAGTGTTTGGAACTTTAGGTAGGTGTGCTTTGATTTGTTTGTGAGGTTAAGCCTGTAAGGAATAGATAAGAAAAAGAGAAAAAGGAAAAGAAAAACAGCCTGATTCAGGACAAGAAAAGGGGAAATTGAATAAAATGGATACAAACATACAGACAATAAACTTTAAGGCTGTTTGTAAAAAATTAGAAACCTGGGGGGAGAGATAGGGAAAGAAGATATGTGTGTGTGTGTATGTATATGTATATACATGTATGTGTAAATGTAAAGGATAAAGAATAAAAAATAAACAGAAAAATAAAAAATGTAAAAAAAGTCTTTTTTAAATAAGAGAAAAAGAAATAAAAGAAGCGAGCCTGGTCTTATTTCCACCAGAAGCTGATGTTTTGGAGCGTGTTCAGTCAGTAGACTTGGCAGATGTGGAGGCCTGTGTTGGTCTTCTGAGGGAGAGGCTTGCTGTGCTGCTCCACAAGCTGAATTGCCCTAGTAAAGTTGTCCCTGTCAGGCCAGGGGGTGCGGGGTTTAGCAAAGGGGACTCCAGGCTCCACTGGAGTCCACCTGTGCTGGTAGGCAGGGGTCGAGGGGTGGTGGAGGAGATAGAATATGACATCACACCCCCCTGTCCTCCCTGAGGAGGAGAACGGCAGCTGTCCACTGTTCAGGAGGCCCTCTTAGAAAAGCAAACAATCCCTGTGTTGTGGGCTTTTGTCATTTCACTGCCCTTAACCTGACTGTGTCTGGGCTATTGGTACACCCAGAGCTACAGATCTCCTGTACTCTATCTCTGTCTGGTGGCTGGGATTCAAAACTCCAAGTTTTAAAGCACCAGGTAAGGTGCTGGCCCACTCCCGTGCCCTGGAGGAGAGGAGAGGCGTGTGCCCAGCACCACCCAGCCCCCAAAAGCCATTGCAGTGTGTGCACAGAGGCTAGGGTTTATTGTAGTGCTCAGCAAAAAGCTGCAACCAGGTTATCCGCAGTCTGCACGTCAGTCAGTCCCCTACTCCCTTCTCTTCCAGAAAAGCCAAGGCATTACATGAAAAACTTGGGATGTGCTGTATGGTGACTAACATAACATGATAAAAAATTAGTATAAAAAAAAAGAAGAGAAAAGAAAAGCCAAGGCAGGGGCTTGAATCTATTGCAACAGACAGCAAAAAGCAAGGCCGGGTCATCTGCAGTCTCCTCCCATCTGCTCTCTACTCAGTCTCAGTTCTGCTGCAGAAATGCAGCTGTTTGGTGCCAACCACAGAGACGTAAGGCCATTGTGGCTCACAGCTGAAGCTGTTAAGAGCTTTGCTGTCCGCTCTGTGCAGCTCTGACCTTGCTGCTGAGCACCTCTCAATGGCTCCTAGCTGTCCTTTTGTGCATGGAGAGGGGAAATACGCTCTTCCAAATGTACTCCAAGGAGGGGGAGTGATCTCTCCCAGTGCGACTCTCGGGAGCTTCTTACTGTGGCTTATTGTGTGGTCCCTACCTGCTGCGCTCTCTCTCTCCCACTCTCTCCCTCTCCCTGACTTTGCTCGATGGAAAGGGTTCCTTCCCCTTGGTGGCCACATGGCTTTCCTCTCCCCCAGTTCAGGTCTCCAAAGCTGGAACCTCCCACCTGACACCTTCTCTCCCTCCAACAGTGCAGATTGTTTTCTTAATCCTCAGATTGTCTTCCTAGTTGTTCGGAATAGTTGGGATGTTGCTCTAGCTGTGTTTGTAGGATAAGGCAACCCCAGGGTCCACCTAATACTCTACCATCTTATCTCTGTCCCCTAGGTGATTTTTCTTTTACCTGTTAATGTTGATATTGAAATAATGAATTAGCCATCCATGACATAAAAAAAACAGTGATTATGCTATATATTTTTATTTTAAGAAATATTTGAGATTTTTACATCTCTAGTCGTGATGGTTATTGAGTGTGATCTTTTTTTTTTTTTTTCCTATTGTCTGTCTAGTTTTGGTTTGAGGATAATATTGCCCTCATAGAATTAATTGCAATGTGTTCCCTTTCTTATTTTCCCAGAGACTTTATGTAGAATTGATGTTCATTATTAAAATGTTTAGATTCTTGGTATTTTATAAGTTTATATACAATTTATTAATTCTTTAAATGACAGTACACTTCTGCCGTATAACTCTCTAGGCCTGTATATGGAAATCATATTGGATGACTTAGGGTGTACTGCTTGTTCTTCAAAGAATTTGTTCGTGTCATCTAAATTGTCAGATTTATATGTGTGCAATTGTTCATGGTATTCCTTTTATCTTTTTTATGTTTGCAGGATCTAGTGATATCCCATTTCGTTTTGTATATTTGTAAATTTCCCTCTTCTTTTTCTCTTTGGTCTCTCTAGAGGTTTGTCATTTGATTGCTCTTTTTGAAAAACTAGCTCTGTCTCATTTTTTCCTATGTTTTTCTGTCTTGTGTTTTATTGATTAGTTATTTTATTTCCTTCTTTTGTTTGCTTTGGATTATTTTGCTCTCGATCTAGTTTCTTAAAAAGGGAGTTTAGTAACTGAAACATTTCCTCTTTGCTAACATTTGCAATTACTGTCATAAATTTTCATCTTTCCACTGGTTTGCCTGCATCTGATCTATTTGTTATATATTCGTTTTTCTTAGTTCAATGTATTATGTTTCTCTTGTTACTTCTTCAACCCTTAAAGATTCTTGTTTGACCCGTGGATTGGCTTCAGAGTATGTAACAATTTTCCTATTACCTTTCTCATGGTTTCTATGTAGATTCCATTGGAATTGGACAATACATTGCCTAATTTAAATCCTTTCACATTTGTTGAAGTTTCTTTTATGATACCAGGAAACTACCCTATCGACCCTGTAAAATAAATATTCTCTGTTAGGCAGAGTGTTCAATAATTGTTCATTAGATTGTGTTGGTTTGTGGTGTTGTTGAGTTCTGCCTTTTTTCTGCTTTTCTGCGTTCTTCTGTGAATTGAAGGAGGATTGTTGAAGTCTCCAACTGTACTTGCAGATTTGCAGCAGTTTCCAGTTTATGGCAACACTGAGCAGAAAGCTGGCACCTACACTTGCTGTTCTCAGCCAGCTTCCCCACTCCGATGCCAACTCTGCTGCACTCAGGAACCCTCGTTCTTCTTGTGACCCCTGGGTCCTTAGACTAGGCAATCCCACTTGGGATTCCGCCTCACTTTGCCACCTGAGCATCTTTAGGCCAGGGACGTGCTACAAGCCCACTACAGCAGACTTCTAAAAGTTCTGATTTTGCACTTCACTGTTTACTTTGTGGTAGTGTCCTTAAGCAGTTTCCCTCCCCTCTGCCATATCTTCTGATATATTGCCAGATTCACATCTCCTCACCTCCTACCTTCCAAAAAGTGATCACTTTTCTATTTGTAAATTTGCAGCAGATCTTTTCTCACATGTCCACTTGATTTTGTGGGTGTTCAGAATGATTTAATAGCTATGTAGTTGAATTCTAGGGACCAGATGAAATTAGGGTCCCCCACTCCTTCACCATCTTAACTCCTTCTCCCCTCTAATATTTCTTTCAGGGCTACTTTAATTGTCATGAACTCCTTTAGTTTTTGATTGTTTCTTCTTCTATTTTGAATGACAGTCTTACTGGATACAGTATTCTTGGTCGCATATTTTTCCCATTCACGCTGTTGAATATATCATGCCACTCCCTCTCTCTCACTTTCCAGGTTTCTGTGGAGAGATCTGCAGCTAGCCTTATGGGTCTTCCCTTGTAAAGTGGGACTTCTTTTGTCTTGCTGCTTTTAAAATTCTATTTATAATCTTTGATCATAATGTGTCTTGCTGTGGACATCCTTGTTTGGGGCTCTTTGTGTTCCTGGACATAGGTGTCTATTTTCTTCCCCAGGTTATGGAAATACTCGGCTATTATTTCTTCAAATAATTTATCTGTCCATTCTTCCCCTCTTCTCCACTGGTGATCACTAATAATATCAATGATAGTACAATTGATATTGTTACAGACATCTTTTACACTATCCTTATATTTTAAATTATTTTTTCTCTCTCCTGATCAGATTGCTTGCTTTCCATTACTCTGTCCTGCAGGTTGTAAACCATTCTTTTGCTTCCTCTAATTCACTATTTATTCTCCCTAGTATATTTTTAATTTTAGTTATTGATTCTTCAACTCTGATCCTTTTTTTAATGTTTTCTCTATACCATGCATTCTTCTAACCACAATGCTATGAACTAGAGGTCAACCACCAGAAAAAAATCTGGAAAGACCATAAATAATGGATATGAAAAACATGCTACTAAACAATGAATGGGACAACTAGGTAACCAAAAAAGAAATGTTAAAAACATGCAAACAAATGAAAATGAAAACACAATGGTCCAAAATCTTTGGGATGCAACAAAAGCGGTCCAAAGAGAAAGTATATAGTGATACAAGCCTACCTTAAAAAGCAAAAAAAAAAAAAAAAAAAAAAGTCTCAAACAATCTAACATTTTACATAAAGTAACTAAAAAAAAAAAGAAAGACAAACAAAATCTAAAAGCAGCAGAAGGAAGGAAATAATAAAGATTAGAGCAGAAATAAATGATATAGAAACAAACAACAACAACAAAACAATAGAGTAGATCAATGAAACCAGGAGCTTGTTCTTTCAAAAAAATCAATAATATTGATAAACTTCTAGTCAGACTTAATAATAAAGAGTAAGGATTCAAATAAATAAATAAATAAAGTCACAAAAAAGAGGGTAGGAAAAAACACCACCACAGAAATTATATATATATGAGAATATTATGAAAAACTCTATGCCAACAAATTGGACAACCTGAAAGAAATGGATAAATTCCTAGAAACATATAAATTTCCAAAACTGAAACAGGAAGAAATACAAAATTTTAATAGACATAACCAGCAAAGAAATTTAGTCACAAATCAGGGGCACCTGGGAAGTGCAGTCGTTAAGCATCTGCCTTCAGGTCAGGGCATGATCCCGGCGTTATGGGACCGAGCCCCACATCAGGCTCCTCCGCTGGGAGCCTGCCTTCTTCCTCTCCCACTCCCCCTGCTTGTGTTCCCTCTCTGTCTGGCTGTCTGTCAAATAAATAAATAAAATCTTTTAAAAAAAAATCAAAACTTGCAATATATAAAAGTCCAGGACCACATATATACAATGGAATATTTCTCAGCTATCAGAAAGAACGAGTTCTCAACATTTGCTGCAACATGGATGGCACTGGAGGAGATAATGCTAAGTGAAATAAGTCAAGCAGAGAAAGACAATTATCATATGATTTCTCTCATCTATGGAACATAAGAACTAGGAAGATCGGTAGGGGAAGAAAGGGGTAAAGAAAGGGGTGGTAATCAGAAGGGGGAATGAAACATAAGAGACTATGGACTATGAGAAAAAACTGAGGGCCTCAGAGGGGAGGGGCGGTGGGGGGATGGGATAGACCGGTGATGGGCAGTAAGGAGGGCACATATTGCATGGAGCACTGGGTGTTCTACTCAACTAATTAATCATCAAACTTTACATCGGTACCGGGGATGTACTGTATGGTGACTAACATAATATAATAAAAAAAAAAAATTTTTTTTAAAGTGTGGGAACATGAAGGATCACCTTGTGCAAAAAAAAAAAAAAAAAAGTCCAGGACTAGACCTCGAAATTCGTTCTATGAGGCCAGTATTACACTGATACCAAAACCAGATAAAGACACCAGTAAAAAAGAGAAGTACGGGCCAACATCCCTGATGAGCGTGGATGCAAAACTTCTCAACAAAATACTATCAAACCAACAATACAAAATTCATGATGACCAGTTGGGATTTATTCCTGGGTTGCAAAAGTGGTTCAATATTCCCAACCCCATCAATGTGATACATCACATCAATCAGAGGAAGAATAGCACCACATGATCATTTTAGTAGACACAGAAAGATCATTTGACAAAGTATATCTATTCATGATTAAAAACCCCCAACAAAGTAGATCTAGAGGTAACATGCCACAACATAATAAAAACCATCTTTGAAAACCCAAAGCTAATATCATCTCAATGGGAAAGACTGAGAGTTTTTCCCTTAAGGTCAGGAACAAGACAAAGATATCCCGTCTTACCACTTTTATTTAACATAGTACTAGAAGTCCCAGCCACAGCAATGAGACAACAAAAAGAAATAAAAAGCATTTGAATCAGTAAGATAGAAGTCAAACTTTTTAGTACTTGCATACGACATGATACTTTACAGAGAAAATCTAAAAGAGAAAGTCCACCAAAATACTGCTAGAACTGATAAATTAATCCAAAAAAGTTGCAGTATACAAAGTCAATGTACAGAGTCTATTGCCTTTCTAGACACTGATAATGAAGCAGCAGAGAGAGAAATTAAGGAATCAATCCCATTTACAATTACACCAAAACCGTAAGATACCAAGGAATAAGCCTAATCAAAGAGGTAAAATACCTGTACTCTAAAAGTTATAAAACACTGATGAAAAATATTGAAGATGACACAACGAAATGGGAAGACATTCCATGCTCATGTCTTAGAAGAACAAATATTATTAAAATGTCTATATTATCCAAAACAATCCACATTTATTGCAATCCTATCAAAATAGCAACATTTTTCAGAGAGCTAGAACAATCCTAAAATTGTATGGAACACAGAAGAACCTTGAATAGCCAAAGTAATCCTGAAAAAGAAAAGCAAAGCTGGAGGCATCACAATTCCATACTTCAAGTTATATTACAAAGATGTAGTAATCAAAACAGCATCGTACTGGCACAAAGTAGACACAAAGATCAAAGGAACGGAACACAAAACCAGAAAGAAACCCACAATTAGATGGTCAATTAATCTTTGACAAAGAAGATAAGAATATCCAATGGAGAAAAGACTGACAATTTAACAAATGGTGGTGGGAAAACTGGACAGCAACATGTAGAAGAATGACTGAATCACTTTCTTACATCATATGCAAACATAAATTCAAAATGGATGAAATATCTAAATGTGTGATAGGAATCCATCAAAATCCTAGAAGAGAACACAGGCAGTAACTTCTCTGACATCAGCCATAGCTATTTCTTACTAGATATGTCTCCTACAGCAAGGTAAACAAAAGCAAAAATAAACTATTGGGACATCATCAAAATAAAAAGTTTCTGCACAGTGAAGGAAACAGCCAACAAAACTACAAGCCAGGACGCCTGGGTAGCGCAGTCATTAAGCGTCTGCCTTCGGCTCAGGGCGTGACCCTGGTGTTATGGGATCGAGCCCCACATCAGGCTCCTCCACTGGAAGCCTGCTTCTTCCTCTCCCACTCCTCCTGCTTGTGTTCCCTCTCTCGCTGGCTGTCTCTCTCTCTGTCAAATAAATAAATAAAATCTTTAAAAACAAACAAACCAACAAAAACCCTACAAGTCAACCTACAGAATGAGAGAAGGTATTTGCAAATGATATATCTGATAAAGGGGTATATCCAAAATATATAAAGACACTTATAAAACTCAACCCTCAAAATACATAGAATCCAACTTAGAAATGAGCAGAAGATACGAACATTTTTTCAAGAAGTCATTTGATAGCCAACAGAATCATGAAACAGTGGTCAACGTCACTCATCAGGGGGACAAAAATCAAAGAGGAGCAGCATACAATGGAAGTGGAGGGATTGTGATTCCACTCTCTAAGGCTAGAATGCTATTAAGGACTTAACGAAGGTGTAGCCGTTTGAGGGAGGATGCCAGGGCTAATGAGATCAAAGACAGACTTGTCACAGGTTTAACGCTGGATGAGGGGGGCCTGTGTGGCCTCAGAGGGCAGAACAGAGGGACTCAAGCCACACCGATCCCTCCGAGCCCGAGCAGGTGGGGTGAACTCAACACCACCCCCTCCACCCCAACTGATGACGAAGCAAAGTCTGGACAGATACAAAGATAGCCCCCTGAGCTGTGGGAGGAGAACACAAGCAGGAGGACGTAGGAGGCGAGACTAACCCCCACACAGGGGTGGCCTCCCACGGTCGCTCTCCCTTTCCCCAGGGCTGCAACTCTGATGGAAAACCAGGAAAGGGGGGACCCAGAAGTGCCGAGACATGAATGTGTGGACCACAGTCGATGTGGGAGCTGGCCTGTACCGAAGCACTGAGTTGTGTCTTTGGAGGGGGGCACGGGATACTGCATGCTTCCTAGGAGGAGGGGGTGCTTTTCCTCTGACTCTGAAGGTGGCAATTGGCGACTTGGATCTGACACTTCTGTTCTCCACGGCCTTGCTGTGATGATAGGGGTCTGTCCTGTGTACACACAACTCAGGGGAATCTGAAACATGTGTGTGTGTGGAGGGGGTCTGTGCACTCTCACCCTGTTTATTGATTATTCATTGGAGATGTTCTCCATATGCACTGCTGTCAACCCAGATGTGAATAAGACCTAGCCAGCTGGAAACATAAATTCATATCTGAATGAGATACACATCTGCCAGAATAATCATAATTTAGAAAAATTGACAACACCTAATGTTGGCAAGGATCTGGAGCAACTGGAACTTTCTCATGTTGTTAGTGGGAGTGTAAAATGGTAAACCTAATTTGGAAAACTGCAGATCTTACTAAATAAAATATACATCTGTCATAATGACCCAAGAGTTTCACTCCTAAGTGTTTATCCAAGAGAAATGAAAATATATACCCACAAAAAACTCGCACAAGAATTTTTTTATAGCAGCTTGATCTTTATTATCCTCAAATTGGGAACAACTCAAATGCCTATAAATTAGAGAGTGGGTAAACAGATTGTGGTGTATTTGTACAATGGAATACTACCGAGCAATGAAAAACTTACCTGCCACTGTCATGATCTGTATCCATTTACATAGTGGCATGGATGAAGCTGGAAGGCATGTTGCACAAGGGAAGCCAGCTATAAAGAGAACATACTACATGATTCTATTTATGTGAAATCCAAGGGAAGGCAAATCGAATCCAATGCAGAAATTTTCAGAAAAGTGGTTGCCCACGGGAGTGTCCGTCTTGGATTAGAAGGGGGCACGAGGGAGCTTCCCTGGTTGGTGGAAGTGTTCTGTATCTTTATTAGGCTGGTAGTTACATGGGAAATATGTTCCTTAAAACTTAATTGTATGCTTTCCCTATATGTAAAGTTCACCTCACATGAAAAAGAAAGTACAGACAGACCTCAATTGGGAGATTTGCTCTTTGTAATGGTATGTGTTAGCAATTACGACCCCACTTTCTGTGTATCTTATGTGTGACCAGTTGACTACATTGAGGATGATGGGACCTCCATTTCTCACAATTAGAGAAGGTTGTTACACATGTGGAAAGGGGAAAATTCAAATGAATCTTGTGTAAGTTTGGAACTTGAGGTTTCACGATTAACTCCCAGTTTGTGGAAATTTCTGTATCATTGTCCATCTATATACCTGTGTCTATATAAAAATAGGTACAGAAATAGGTGTCACCATATATGTGTGTCTGCACACGTAGGCACAGGCATATTCACGCACCTCAGGTTGTCCACTGAGAAAGCCACAAAGCAAGAGCATCTTAGTAGCAATGAGCACAGCTGGTACCCATTTCTTATTATCATTCTCCCACAAAAATGACCAGTCTTCTTCAGAGAAGTGTCTAGTTTCCAGGGCAGGAAAAATATAAGATGATCCTGGAACATCCTTTTGTTCCATAAAGTAAGGAATTGCTTAAAGATCAATGAGGGCGTGTCACAAGACACAGCAGCTAGCACAAACAGATGCCAGACCTGGGACAGTCTGCATGTCAGCATGAGTAATGCCAGTAACAGATTATAACCCATTGAATAAAACAAGAAGCCATTAATCCATGTGGATATTAACCAAATAAATGGGGAAGAAAAATCTCTTACAGTAGATTGGCATCTAATAAATGTGAAATGAATGATGATGTTAGAAGACTATCAGTGGGTGCTGTGCTAGTGGGTGAAAATTTAATGAGGAATAAGGTATTTGCCAATTCTCAAAGCATCCCCACACAAATTACTTATTAATAGGGAGAAAATAGGGACTAAACAGAGGAGAAAACTTGCAGACATTATCTTATATTTATCTATATATTTATGTGAAAGAGATTGGGAGAGAATTCTAAAACAATGGGATAAAATGTAAACAATTTTTGAATTAGGTAATGGGAAATTTTTTTGTACTTTCAACTTTTTTGTCAAGTTGAGATAATATTGAAAAGTTTAAAAGATAAACTTTAAAGTAGCAGAAGAAAACAATTATATTTTTAACTTCAGAGTGGAGGGTGTTTCCAAACATGACTGAAGAGCCATTAAAAAAAAAAGTGCAAGAAAAGTAAAAGATTGATGCATTAAATGAAAGAAAGGTAACCATTTCTGCAAGCAAACAGTGCCAAAGACGGTGTCCAACTGAAAAATATTTGCAATTTACATCACAGACTAGGAGTAATTCCCTTAATATATAAAACCTGTAAGTCTGGAAGAAAAGGACTAAGAGGTCAATTGAAAAAAAAAAGTCAAATGATATGAATATACACTTCACAAAAAAAGATGTGAAAATGGCTGCTTTTCTTGTATCCAAATCAGATTTCTGACTTGGTCTTGTAACAGTCCCAGCCACATCCCCCTCCATGTGAATCTGGTGTCCCATCCCTTCTCAGCCACTGAGGGACTGCTGTGCCTCTCAAGTATGAGCCATTTTGATGGCTGGTGTTGCTCAAACCCATTCCTGAATTATTGTGGATGTACCATTTAATTTGTAGTCACTTGGCATCTTTAAGACATAATTAACACTGAAGAAAGAGTTTGGCTGAAAGTGCTAATTAACTGGAAAGTAATGGTGTGGCTTTCATTTGTATGTTTCATTGACCTTAAGTAAACCATAGGGCTGGTCTCTTGGGAATGAACCCCAGCTGGGACCTCTGGTCCTGAATGTTTGACTTATTCAGTGAATCATATCACAGCTATTAATCTTATGTTCTATCACAGAAATAGAGCAGAAGGAAATCTGTGGTGACAGGTCCAATTAGGGTCTTTAAAAATTAGAGATCTGTATGTTAGACATATAAATTAGGATACTGTACAAGGGTGATGGTTTCTCTCTGGCAAGAGTCTTACTTAGATTAGAATCTTGAAACATTATTAATACCGAATGAATAATAATCATTCATTTAGGAACTGGTAAGAACCTTAGGTAGTATCTGGGATAACTCTGATTTTACAGGTGAGGATATGGGGAACTGGAGGAGGGATATGACTTTTCCAAAATGGTGTGAAGCTTTAATTGTGGTAAATCATAACTTCACTTGATGATTTTTGCCGTAGAACCTGGGAATCCTGGTGCAGCATGTTTGTACTGAGACATGAGCAGTCCCACATCAGTGTGGCCCACCTGTTACTTGGAGTCTTTTAATGTTTGCAATTAAATGGTCAGAAATCAACTTTGAGTGTAAATTACTTTCTGTAAAATGCAGCCACATTAACTGTACAGTTTGACAAGTTTTGACAGATGTATATCCCACATAACTACCACCACCACCACCACGATGTAAAATATTCTCATACCCCCAAAAGTTTTCCTGACCCCATTACAGTCAATCCTTTCTTGCCCCAACCCCAGGCAACTACTCATCTGCCTTTTGTCACTAAAGACTAACCTTTTGCAGCATCTGCTATACGTGCAATCATATATAGTATCACGTACTCAGAATAATGTTCTCGAGATTCTTCATGTTGTGTGTCAGTAGTTTGTTCCATTTTGTTGCAGAGTAGTATTTCATCTGATGGATGTACTACGATTAATCTAGTCACCTACCTCTTCTTGGACTTTGAGGTTATTTCCAGTTTGGGATTATTATGAGTAAAATTTCCATAGATATTTACATACATGCCTTTGTGTGGATATGTGTTTTTATTTTTCTTGGTAAGAGTCTTATTGCTGAATAATATGTTAATTCTGTAAGTTTATAAGGAATTCTGACTAGTTGTTTCCTAAAGTGATTGTGCTATTTTATATTACCACCAGCAATTTCTGAGAGTTCTAGTAGATTCCTTAGGATTTTTTTTTTTTTTTTTTTTTGGTACATGATGGTGTTGTCTGTGAGCAGACAGTTTTACTTCCTTTCTGACATGTATGTCTTTAATTTCTTTTTCTTACCTTATTGAACTTGCTAGGATCTCAAGTACAGTGTTGATAGGAGTAATGACAGCTACATCCTTGCCTTAATCCAGATTAAAATCTGAACATTTAGTTTACTATGAGATGTGGTTTTAAACTGCAAAACTAGGGGCGCCTGGGTGGCACAGCGGTTAAGCGTCTGCCTTCGGCTTAGGGCGTGATCCCAGGGTCCTGGGATCAAGCCCCACATTAGGCTCCTCTGCTATGAGCCTGCTTCTTCCTCTCCTACTCCCCCTGCTTGTGTTCCCTCTCTCGCTGGCTGTCTATCTCTGTCTAATAAATAAATAAATAAATAAAATCTTTAAAAATAAATAAATAAACAGCAAAACTTTTTCATAGGTGCACTTTATAGATTGAGGATATTCCTTTCTATGTCTAGTTTGTGGTGTTTTTTTTTTTTAAATCTTAAGTGGGTTTTGAATTTTGTCAGCTGTTTTCTGTTGCTATTGAGGTGATTCTATGGCTTTTCTTTTTTGTCTGGTAATAGTCTCTTGATATGGTGAATGACATTAACTGATTTTCTGATGTTATACCAACCTCGCATTGTTGAGATAAACTTACTCGGTCATGATGCATTTTTCATCCTATCTATTACTGAATTTAGGATTTTTATATCTAAATTCATGAGGGATATAGGTCTGTGGTTTTCTTTCCTTGTAAGCTCTGTGTTATTTTGGTATTTGGGTAAGACTGCACTCATAAAAAGAAGGGGGACATTTCCTCTGTTTTCTGAAGGTGTTTGTATAAAACTGTATTGCCTCTAACCTAAGGTTTTAATAGAATTCAGCAGGGAAACCTCCTGGCTTTGGGCTTCCTTCAGGAGGACTGTTTGCATTTGTGAATGCAGTGTCTTCAGTTGACATGAGTCTCTCAGGTTTTCTATTTTTTCCTGGTTCCATTTGGTAACGTGTTTATTCAAGTTGAATCTATTGGCACTAAATTGTTTGTACTATTTTATTATCCTTTTAATGTGTGTAGGATCTCTGCTGACACTCATTTTCATTTTTGATACTGGTAATTAGTTTCTTCTTTTTTTTTGATCAGACTAACTTAGATTGTCACATTTATTGGTATTTTCAAGAACTAGACTTTATTTTTCTCTGTTTATCCGTTTTCAAGTTTTTTGTTTGTTTTTGTTTTGTTTTGTTTTTAGATCTTATTTCTTTATTTGACAGAGCGTGCACAAGCAGGGTGAGCGGCAGAGGGAGAGGAAGAAGCAGGCTCCCCACTGAGCAGAGAGCCTGATGTGGGGCTTGATCCCAGGACCCTGGGATTATGACCTGAGCAGAAGGCAGTCACTTAACTGACTGAGCCATCTAGGTGCCCCTATCCATTTTCTTTTTAATGATTGCCTGATTCTGCCTTTCTTGCTAAGATGTTGTTCCTTCTTATCCAACTCCTGGCCTTCCAGGTGTAATAGTCTTCGGTACCTCCCTATATCCTAGGATACTTCTCTATACTATGTAACAATTTATCTAAAAATGTCTCTGGGCCTGTGTCTTTAACTACACTTGAGTTCCCATAGGTGGCATTGTGCCTTCTGCCATCATCCTTTGCACATAATAGACATTTGTTCAGGGTCAATGAGTGAGTGGGTAGATGGATGAATGAATGCTCTTCTGAGTAGTTTGTGAAAATGGCAAGAGAGTGGGCTGTGCAGCCATGTGGCTCCGCATTTAAATCCTGAATGTGCTGCTTCCTGGGTGTGTGGCCTGGGCCAGTCACCTAACAGCTCTGAGCCTTGTTTATGCAAACAGGACTTTCCTTGTAGGACTCTTAAGAACTTTAGAGTCAGTATGTATAGATGATGTATCATGGTATTTGGTACCTAGTAGGTGCTCAATAAAAGGTAGCCACTGAAAGACCTTTTATTTTAGCTCAAATAATAAGTTGCATTCTTAGAAAATGTTTTCTTTAGTTCCTTGCCCATAACTGATTTATGTAATAGTTTTTTTTTCTAAGTAAGGACTGCAGCAGTAAGGACCTGAGAAGGGAAAGTCTGAGGGTAGAGTAGCACATTGCTTCTCATTATTTTGTGATTGAAAAAAAAGTTGGAGCATCCTATGGCTTTTACCTTACCAACCCACTTTCTGTTTTTATTAAAATATGCTAATTTTATAGGGCCAAGGAGGGCTTTTTTGTTTTCATTTCTGTTTGTTTTTTTTTAAGAAAGGAAGAAAGGCAGTGTAGTACTCAATAATTGCACAAAATCTTCAATTTTCTTGATTTTTATAAATTATTTTCCCTGTAATCCTTTCTTTTCCTTGGTTCTTTACAGAGCAAAAGACATAGCCAATTCCAAAAAAACAGAAACACGGACTGTTTCTTCTTCGTTATATAGTACTTGATTGTTATGTATCCCTATGAATTTTTTGCTGCCTTCCTAGGTGATTTCTACCACATCACTCCCTGGAGGTGACTTTTAACTTTACCTTACAAAAACAAAGTCCATGCTACATTTGTGTGACTTCATAGGTTTGGGCATTTCAAGGCCATTATTCAGAATGTTTGTTTCCCTGACCGCTGTGCCTGCAGTTTGAGAAAACCGCCATGTGTATGCTTGTTGTTGGGTTGGCTCCATCGATAAGTTACTTAATTCGGGTATTCATTCCCTCAGTGTTTACCGAGCTTTCTGAGCCCCAGCACCACACCTTACTCATCTTGTTTTAAGCATAGAGCCTGGCACTCAGAAAGTACCCAGAAGTGCTTGAAAGGATGAATGAAAAATAGACCAAACAAATAAAGGTCAGTTGTATTCAGGAAGTTGTTACAGGAAGGCTTATTGGGGGCACCTGGGGGGCTCAGTCGGTGAAGTAACTGCTTTCGGCTCAGGTCATGATCCTGGAGTTCTGGGATTGAGCCCAGAGTTGGGTTCCCTGCTCATCGAGGAGCCTGCTTCTCCCTCTCCCTCTGCCTCTTTCCCTGCTTGTGCTGTCTCTCTCTCTCTCTCTCTCTCTCTGTCTCTCTTTCTCATTCTCAAGTAAATACATAAATATTAAAAAAAATTAAAAAGGCTTATTGGGATGTGTGTATGTGGGGGTCTTGTCATTTGCTGACGATGAGGGATTTTTCAAAAAGTGTAAGAAACGTTCACAGGAAACCAGCAATCCTTTTGAGGTGATAGAACCGTGCTTTATACTATGGGAAAAGGATTTGGGATTTTGGTGAGTCTAAAATATGATCTTTGGGTATTAAAAATTATTCTGTATTTTCTTGAGCCTTTTTAAAGTGATGAAGTGTAGATGTCCTCTTGGATAAGGCATGGCTTTATACCACATTTTTGTAGGTGGAGAGAATCAGGAAGGCATTCCTGGTGGTACAGAAGTTGAAGGGAACCTGTAAGCCTATAGGTGTGAGAGACACCTTGAGGAGGGGTGGGAAGTGAACTTTTAAAATGACACCGAAAGCTTTGAACAGACATTTCTCAAAGACAATAATAAACTGGCCAGTAAGCAGATGAAAAGATGCTCAGTATCGCTAGTCATTAGGAAAATGCAAATCAAAACCAAAAAGAGATACCACTTCACACCCATTCGGAGGGTTATTATAAAAAACAAACAAACCTACAAAACTGAAAATAACAGATGTTGACAAGGATGTGGAGAAATTAGAACCCGTAGGCACTGTCGGTGGGAACATAAGATGATCCAGCAACTGTGGAAAATGGCATGGTGATCCCTAAATCAATTAAATGCATATAAATGAATGAATACCCAGAGGATTGAAAGCACCATCTCAGGACCGCTGTCTCTCTCCCCATGTTCATGGCAGCATCATTCACAGCAGCTGAGAGATCGAAGAAACCCAAGTGTCCCTCAACAGATAGATAAACAAAATGTGGCCTGTGCGTGCACTGCAGTGTTATCCAGTTTTAAAACGGACGTTCTGACACCTGTTATGACCTTTGAAGACATGAAGCTGAGTGAAACCAGTCCCCAAAGGACAAAAGCTAGGACTCCTTTTACAGGAGGTTCTGAGAGGCCTCTAATTCATAGAGACAGAAAGAGCACAGGTGGTATCCAAGGCTGGGGGAGGGCAGGGGGGGTGGTTAGTGTTTAATGGGGAGAGAGTTTCAGTTTGGGAAATAAAAAAGTTCTGCATATGGACCGAGGGTGGTGATGGTTGCACGACTGTGCAGATGTACGTAATGCCACACAACCTTACACTTAAAAATGGTTGAAATGGCAAATTTTATGATATATCTCTTACCATGATAAAAAATGCAAGGGGGGGGGGAGAAATAGCACTGAAATCCACTTCCCATTTCTTCCCATTTTAATTCATGTTGCCTCAGGGTAGCAGATGGCGAGGTTGCAGAGGGAGAAAGGAATTCTTTTTAATGAGGGTCTACGTGTTCTGCTGCTACATTTTCTCATCGAATCTGCACTGGAGTCGACTGAGCTGGGGATTCGTCATTGCCCTATGTCACAGTGGAGAAGCGGGCTGAGAGTGGCGGGAAGGTGTGGCACAGATCTCGGGGAGCCAGAGCACCACACTGAGCCTGGCCTCCACACCTGTTCCCCGCCTGCCGTGCCGTGCTGCTCCCCACAGTTCTGGATTCTCTCGGGAAAGTCATTGTCCTCCTTGGGGTGCCCGTCTCTGACGACATGCACGTAGAGGTGTGTTATTCATTTTTAAAAGGTCTGTAGCTGTGGCTGCCTGTCTGCTGGAGGGAAGAAATAGGTCAATGAACACGCGGACCGAAGGCCGAACACTCTCTTGCCAGGAAGGTTTATGGAAATAGGCTCTTGAACGTGGAGAGGAAGGCCGCTAGCTCCTCCTGTCCTTTTGGAAGCGCGGCTTCACTTTGCTCTTACCAGGTGACAGGGTACTTAGGCCCCACCTGGAGCACATGGCTTTGAAGCCCTGTTGGCCATTGCCTGTGCCACCCCTGTTCCTCTGGGCTCTGTGAGCTCTGACTTCCACGAGCGTCGTCCGGCTGATGGCCACACGTGGATGCTCTCTCACACCCCTCTCTCCATGGCATGGCTGCAGCAGTGGGTGCTCTGGCCTGTCTTCTGGAAGGTCTGCCTTCCTTGGATTTCCTTGACACTGGCCTTTTGTCTCTCGTTGCTGGTGCTTTCCACGTCCTGTCTGTGACTCCACACCCTAATCCAGGGTCACGAAGATCTACTTCTGTTTTCTTCTTACAGTTTATCAGCAAGCTCTTTACAGAAAGAACCATATGGTAAATATTTCAGTTTTGCTGGCCACAAATGGTCACTGTAATATGTTCTTTGTTTTTTGTTGTTGTTGTTTTACAACCTTTTAAAACTAAAAACTGCTCTAGGGGCATATAAAACCAGGCTACAGGCCACATTGGGCTCACAGGCCATAGTTTGCTGATGCCTGTGTTAGGACTTCACTGTGGAAGGTTGAGTCACTCTAGTGAGGAGTTGAGCTGGGTTTGAGGTTTCTTGTTGCTATAGTTACTTGGGTGCACCATAGGCTCCCACATTCCTCTAGTGCTGGGTTTGAGGTTTCTTGTTGCTATAGTTACTTGGGTGCACCATAGGCTCCCACATTCCTCTGGTGTTGTCTTGTACAGGGTAGCGGGGGGAAGAGGGAAGAGAAGAAAGTAGGGACTGCTGAGGTACCAGGCGTTTTTCCCAGAATGGTCACCCTCCATCCTCAGCCCTCCCTGCATGCCAGCAAAATAGTGGGGTCTTTCCACACCTTTGTTCCTTCCCCACTGCTGCTGGTGGCAGGAGCAGATGGTGCTTCTCTGCTGTCCTTGTCCCACACTGTGCACCCGGGTCTTCTGTGTTGGGCTCCCTTGGCACCCCTGCTCCTCCCCAACATGGCAGCCCATCTCTGCCTCATAGCTGGTGGGCACTGTGGATGAGTGGGTTTCCAGCCCCGCTCGGTGGTGGGAGACTTCTAATAGCGCTGGTATGGGGTTCTGGCTGGGACTAGCTTCTGCCCTCCCCCCTGCTAGAATGTCCTAGAATGGGTATTTATCCCTGCCGCTATGCCCTTGGTGTTGGCTGCCCCTCCTCCAGAAGCTTAGGCTTTTGCTTCAGAGGAGAAGCATCCCTGGATAGGGATGAGAGGGAAGTATGGGGTTGGGGCTGGGGTGTTGGTTTCTTACCCTTCCTTCAGTGGCTGCTGACCCCCTTCCTCTGTGCCTGCGCTACTGAGGAAGGCTCCCTCTGCTCTCCTGCACCCTGGCCAGTCCTTCGTGTGTAATACCCAGGAAGGTCCATGGTGAAGAGCCTGGAGTGGGTGGGAACTGCCTTCTTGTCTGGGTTCCCAGGGGGTCTTCACTATTATAAGAGCCCTTATTCAGCCTTTAGCAATTCATTAACCTTGAGCTCATTCCTTCCTGCTGGCCTGTATGGTGGCTGGCTCTACGCTTGCTGACAAGATGTTCCTACACTTACCTTCTAGAAGGGTCTTGTATCTCCTTGGTCTTCTGGCTCCATGGTTACGCTGTGACCTCATCTCTTGATGGGTTCAAGGAAGTGCCAGGAGTTTGTAGCTCATCAGCTTTCCCGACTGTTGGCCTGGGAGCCACACTCTACCTCTCTGGGAGGAGCGCCACCTCTCCCCACCCCCTCATCTGTATGTGTAAGTGATGCTGACAGAAATGTGTTTTTCTGTCTAAAATGCTCTGTGAACCACAGAATAATTTGGACCCTTTTACCATTTGCGTATCTGGGCTGGGAATTGTTAGCGTAGACGCAGGCCATCGTGGGACGGACGGTGTGGGCGCCGGGTACTGGAGTTGCCCAGTCGGGGTTATCTTCAGCCTTACCTAAGTGAAGCCTGCGTTCTGGAAGAACGCTGGTCAACTTCAGGATTGTTAACTTATCATTTTTACATCATTTTAGACCCTGGAAGCTATCCCGAATTTCAAATACTCTGGAGGTCCGGGCCACGTTGAAGGATATTACAGGAACCTCTCCCTGGGGCTGCACGTGGAAGCTGAGCCGTCGGTATTCTTCACCCGAGTCAGCACTCTGCTGGCGACCAGGTAAATGGATCTCTGTTCTGTCATGGCCTTTTTCTAGAGTCTGACAGCACTGCATTTGGAATTCTGACCTCAGTGTTCATCTTGGTCCCACCTCTAGTCAAATCCAAACCATTGTGCCAAGTTGCTTAGCCTCCCTGGCACTTCGGTTCTGTATCGGAAAAACAGGCATTCTACAGAAATGCTTGTTTCAGTTAGTTGTGAGTGGATAGGCTTTACACCTTCTCAGATGGCGTAACGATGTTAACATTGCCTCATGCTTGTTGGTGGTCATCGTTGTACAGGATGCGTTTCCCACACATTGCCCTGAGCCTGGGCCTGGCTTCAGTCTGGTTCAGCTCGCCTGTTGGTAGGGGGTTCAGCAGCTAGCCCCATGCCCTGGGCACTCCTGGAGGAGTCCTGCGTGTTTTCTGTGTCACTGCTGGCATCCAAGTAAGACTCTGTGTGCATAGCCAGGCTGTCCAGCATCTTGGCACCTGTTCTCATGGAGCTCCCAGCCATCTGGAGCACTGGCCTGTTTCTGCCCTGGGAGCCCTTCTTGCACAGAAGTTTTCTCTCCTAGTTATTTCTCTAGGCCTATTCTTTCTTGAGGGGAAAGAAAACAAACAGTGTGTCTACTTCAAACCCGAGGTGGCCAGGGGTCCTAAAGGTATTCTCTAAGATGGGAGAATGACAATTTCCCGTCTTAAACTTTGACTTAGGATGAGCTGGGAGTGGTGGGGTCTGAAAGTGGTGGATGGTGTTCCTGCCAACTGGAGACACTCTGCTGCTCAAATCTCTGCCCCAGTGGTCAGCAGCCTGTGGAAAGCAGGTGCTGATGAGCACTGAGTACTTGCATATCTTCACATCCAGAGGTGCCTTACCTATTGGCGCAGGATGCGGTGGGATAGTAGTATCTGTTCTTAGTAGAGTTAAGGCGGTAGTGGTGACAAGCACCCCTGTGGCCTGGAACTGCAGAAAGAGCATCACATGCAGCCGCCCCCTCCCCCCTGCAAAAACGGGTTCTGTACTCCACGGGGTAAAATAGATGGGTGTTGCTGCCCATGTTAATGTTGATATAAAACTCCCTTTAAAGTGATACAGCCCCAAATAATAAGTGTAGTTTTAGTTTATAAGACAGACTGTTTTTCTTCCCAGCCATCGGAGAATGGTTTCACAAGAATTAATGGCTTAGCTCGGGCATTTTAACATCACATTTCATCATCTGTCAGGTTTTCAGTCCATGGAGTAATAGTCTTTCTTGCCAAGGCTTGCCTCTGTTTTGAATTTGTTGTATAAAGCATCAAAGCACTTGCCCCTTGGGGAGCCGTGGCCAGGACAGCTGCCAGATGCTGTTCGCTGTTCCCGTGTTCCAGGTCTTTCCTGTGCATTAGGGCTGCTCCACGATGTACCTGCTGTGTTTCCCTCTCATCCCTGTGTTGCCTGCTGCCGCTGCTCATAGAAATAGTTTTTGGAAGCAGCACAGGTTGTCACTGAGTTGGGTTTGTTCCCCCCTCTTGATATCCGGCTTGCACGTCATGGCCCCTGCTGCTCTGAATGACAATTTAAGATGAGAAAAATACCACCACGTGGAATGGAGCAAACACACGGTTGGAAGAGTCAGTGGTTAGCACAAGTGCTGCTTGGCTCCCAAATTCCCCGCTCGTTGACCCTGCTCTCTTTCCTCTTGGCCTGTGTGGTCCTCTTCCTGTTCTTGGGATGGAGATTGGATTTCTTCTAATCTTCCCTTTCTATCCCTGCTAAGCCTAATCCTCCCCAGATCCTGTGGATTGAGCCTCGGAAATTTCTCCTGACCACCCTGCGCATTCCACTGCACATCTCAGTTACCTTTCCTTAGGACTCTAGGAATAGTTGCCTTTGTGGTCCCGCTACTTCCAGTTTTGCTCCCGCATCATCCTGTAAATACAAATGTTCCCACGTCACTGTCTGGCTTAACAATTTTCCCAGTACTTAGGAGATAAAGTTCAAGGTCCCTACTGTGATATTCATGGTACTTAAAAATTTGACCCAGACCTTTCTCTTGAGCCTCCAGCTCAATTTACCCCCCATTTCTCACTGGAGAGTCTCACTGGGTATGTCAACACAGTTTCCTGCAATATGCCATTGCATACATCTTTTTCTGAAACTCTTCTTAAATTTCATTCCTTAACCTTTTGGAAAATATTTGTTGGCCATTGATGATCTATGTCACCATTTTTGTAAAATTTTCCTGAACATGACTAGATAGAGTGAGTTGGTCCTTCTTTGGGTCTCTGTACTTCTAAATACTTACCAGACTGTAAACCTTTAAACCAGCACCTTCAATGTTTCACTTATTCTTAAAATCAATACTTCCAATGTTTCACATGCTATATAAAGCACTCAGTGGGGTAAGAGGTGGATAGAGCATAGTCCTTGTGTTTCATCAGCCTGATAAAAGCTCATCAGGCAGAAGCAATACCAAATGGAAACATGGGTCTATATTAAGGAATGTCAAATCCCAGAAATAGAAATAGCAAGTGAATAAATATCAGATATTCTTCCCTTGCTTCTTAATTTCTTTAAAAGACTATTGACTATTTAAAGAAAAAATAAGAGCATTTAATTTTGTAGTGTATATCACATATAGAAGTAAAATACACAACAGAAAATAGCACAGAGAAAAGGAAGGGAAATGGAGGAGAGGAGAAATTGTAGTTCTTATGTGCTATGTATTACCACATTCTAACTTCAACCATATCATAAGTTAAAGATGCATATTGTAAACCCTTTAGCAACCACTTAAAGTATGGGTAATATGCCAGAAAAGAGAAAATGGGTTACTAAAAAATACTTAATCTGAAAAGTGGGGAAGAGGTGGCAAGAAAGGAGAAAAGCATGAGAGACTATGGACTATGAGAAACAAACAGGGCTTCAGAGGGGAGGGGGGTTGGGGAATGGGATAGACTGGTGATGGGTAGTAAGGAAGGCACGTTTTGCATGGTGCACTGGGTGTTATACGCAACTAATGAATCATCGAACTTTACATCAGAAACCAGGGATGTACTGTATGGTGACTAACATAATATAATAAAAAAACATTAAAATAAAAAAAAAGAAAGGAGAAAAGAACTACAAACATACAGTCAAATAGGAAACAGCAACATGGTAGACTTAAATCCAATGTACCAAGAATTACATTAAATGTAAGTGGATAAAGACTATATTTAAAAGTGGAAGTTGTCAGACTATATTTAAAAAAAGAAAAACCAACTAGAGTCAACTACATTTTTTCTACCAGAAACTCACAATTATGTACAGTTGAAAAGCACAAAGATGGGGGGGGAGATATGCCATACAAACAGTAATCATAAGAAAGTTGGTGTGGGAAAATTAATATCAAATAGGTAGACTTTGAGGAGAAAAAGAGGTAGAATAATTTATATTGATAGAAGGGTCAAGTCATCACGAGTACATAGGAAGCCTAAATACTAATGTACTTAAAAGCATAACTCAAAATAAAAATGACATCTCAGGGAGAAATGGAAAATGCCACAATTATAGTTGAATATTTTGACACTTGTACCTCAGTAGTTGATAGAACAAGAAGACAGGAAATTAGTACAAATATAAGATAGGGGAAGAAAGGGATAAAGAAAGGGGGGTAGTCAGAAGGGGGAATGAAGCATGAGAGACTATGGACTCTGAGAAACAAACTGAGGGCTTCAGAGGGGAGGGGGTGGGGGAAGGGGATAGGTTGGTGATGGGTAGTAAAGAGGGCACGTATTGCATGGTGCACTGGGTGTTATACGCAACTGATGAATCATCGAACTTTACATCAACCAGGGATGTACTGTATGGTGACTAACATAATATAATAAAAAAACATTAAAAAATATAAGAAACATGCACAGTTCTAGTAAATGATTCTGGCTGATATTTATAGGATACTAAATGCTTATGTTAGAAAAGTTGAATGGTTCAAAAAACACTAAGAGTAGTTATTGTTGAAGTAGAAAATGAAAAAAATCATGTATAAAGTCAATGCAACCAAAAGTTGATTCTTTGGAAAGATTAATAAAATTATTAAACCATAGCCAGGACAATCAGAATTAAAAGGAGAAAACACAAATTACTAATGTTGTGAATGAATCATTACAGATCCTGTACACATAAAAAGGATAATAAGTATTTTATGATAAATCATATTCCAATAAATTTTACAAAGGAAAAATGTGTTGAAAGACAAAAATTACTAAAATTGACACGAGAAGAAATAGAGTCCCTGAGATAATCACATATCAGAGTTTAAATTGTTAGGTCTTTTTCAAGTTGCTACATTTATTTATTAAGTTGGTTTTAAGCTTAACAAGAGTTGAGAATGTTAACAAGCACCAGGATTCAGAAGGAAGTGTGACCTGTATCTGATCTCAAATTTTGATTCTACTGCTTACTTGCACTGTGGTCTTGAGCAAATCATTTCTGTTTCTTTACCTTGAAACAGAGAGAACATTGTTCTTGCAGAGTTGTGGTAAGGTTTTAAAAATGTATGTGAGGTACTAGTGTAGTGCCCGAGAGAAGGTAGATCCTTGACAAGGGGTGGTCGGCATTTTTCTTGCTTGTGTGTGCACGTGTGTGTTCCAAGTCTGTGCCAGATTCTAGGGGTGAAGGGATGTGTGAACATGTAACAGCCAGGCTGTAACAGCCTGGCTGCTGCGGGCCCTGCAGACTTCCTTAGGATGTCCTTCCCCTCAGCATATCTGAGCGGTCTGTCTGTCTGCCTGTTCCCCACCTTACCGCCAGCTCCTTGAAGGTGAGCACTTCTGAACTCACAGCTGTCTCGGTAGCACAGCCAATAAAGTAAGCAGTCAGGACTCAGCGGAATTGTTAAATAACTGTCACAGTGGGGATGTGAACAGTGTGTGGTGAGAACTCTGAGGAGTTCTCTGGGGGACGAGGGGGCAGGACAGTTCCTGACGTCCCCTGTGATGGGGAGTGATGGGCAGAGGGGGGCACGCCCAGAGGCGTAGTGGGGTGCTGGGGTGGACTGCAGCCACTGCGGATGGGGGTGTGGGGTGTGTCTTAACCTGGCTCGTCCCCCAATCCCCACCTAGCAAGCCCCAGAGAGCAGCTGCATCTTTTGCACGTGTAACCAGTTACGCTTGGGGGCAAAAGACTCTTTCCTCCTCCTCTTCTGAGATGACAGAAGGTGAAATGATGTTTGGAATTCTGTTAGTCTGATTCACACCCATGTCATTTTTTTTTTTTCAATTTATTTTGAAGTAGTTATAGATTCACAGGAAGTTGCAAAAAATGTGCAGGATGATCCTGTGCAGCCCACATCCTGCCTTCCCCAGTAGGATATAAAATAGGTCTGCAGTTGGGAAATGTAGAAAATAAATATTGAAAAGAATTACTTAAAGTGCCAAATTAAGTCTCTTTATAATATTTAATGAGCTTTCCAAGTTGTTTCCGCCATACAGGCTATAGCAAGGTATTTAATGTCAACAAGATGTAGTAGACCATGAGCGGACTGGTCCCCAAATGAGGAACTCCTGGAGAGTGTGCGTCCTGGGCTTCGCTCTGGTGTCCATGGCCGGGGAGAACCCCACTACATCTGCAGCAGGGGCGACCCTGCTCCCTCTGGGGAGCTCGTATCATTCAGACACGGTTCTCAGTGGTTGCTTTCCATCTCAAATCCTCCAGGAGGATGGTCAAGCCCAGGGTGGGGGATTCAGAGGGTCGGTCCAGCTAGTGAACCTGCGTGGGTGGGCCATGTGACAGGGCAGCCCACCCCTGCCTCTTCGCCCCCAGTCCGAGGCCAGGCTGTGAGGAGTGCCCCAGGGAACAGGAGAAGGGCTGCCTTGCTTCTTGGAGAACCTGTCTGGCTGGTGTTGGTGGCCACACCCAGCTCCCTTGCCCCCAGGTGCCATGGCCATTCAGGAGTTAGCAGGTCAGTTTGCAGGGAGCATCACCCTCTACCCCGCCAACAGCTGTTGGCTTGCATCGTCTGCAAGGATGAGCACACCTGTCATCGCCCTTCCCACTGCTAACATACTACAGACCTGTAGAAGCCGGGAGGTGGGACTGAGCCCGTCGTGGCCCGGAGCAGATGGACGCTCCGTCTAACTGACGCTGACTCCGTAGTCCTCACTCTCTGGTTCTGGGTGCGCCACCTCCCAGGGACCACCACCCAGTTTTCTGTTTCTGCTCACAGGTGTATCTTGAGGGGCCTTTTATTTCTTACTGATATGTAATATTAAACTATTATTAAAATCAGTAGTTTTAAGTGATCCGTATTTTATCATAGGTGGTTATATCATTACATGTTGTGTGTTGATGTTCATTTTATAACAGTATACTTACTAAAGGCAGTTTAAGTTTTTCTTTTTAACAAATAACATACACTAATATATTTTAAAAGTCTCATTTATAAACTTCAATTAAAAGTGCCTATGCCCTGGGACGCCTGGATGGCTCAGTCAGTGAAGTGTCTGCCTTCAACTCAGGTCGTGATCTTGGGGTCCTGGGATGGAGCTCGGCGTCAGGCCCCCTGCTCTGCGAGGAGTCTGCTTCTCCCCCTTTTTCTCCCCCTGCTCATGCTGTCTCTCTCTCAAATAAATAAATAAATAAATAAATAAAACCTTTAAAAAAAGTGCCTATGTCATGTTTGATTTAGGGATTGAACATATGTATAAAGGTAGATTCTATAAAAGCAACAGTTGGCCAAAGTTTCTTTGCAACCTTATGTTTAGAATTCTTGCATTTTGCATTTTTACAGTTTTACTGGTTTGTTTAATCATCTTAAAGTGAATCTCAAGTGGTGACGCATGAGGTGATTTCAGGTAGTTATTTGCAAGTACTTTTCTGTAAGCAATCCTGCTTGAATTCGGCTTGTCGTTATTCCCAGAAAATGAAAAGCTACATTGGACGTGCTCATCATTATGCATTTTCTTTGTGAGGCACAGGTGTCTTGACGTGCCCAGCTCACATACCTGGTGACAGTCACCTGAGGCTCTGTCTTCCTGGCTCCTGTCTCTTACCCCTGGGCTCTTATGAGTACAGGTTGGGTGATGGAACGGACGCTGAGTGGCAGGGTCTTCACAGCCACTGTGGTGCAGTGCTGGTCTGTTAGAAGGTGAAACAGCATGATTCTCTGAGCACCAGTGGCTCGTGGGCATGCTGCGTCCTGGATGCTCAGCGTCTCAAATGGTTGCTTTCTGTTTAAGCATCTTTATTGAAACATCATTTACATACCATACAGTCCCCCCCACTTAAACTGTAATTTAGTGTTTTTAGTAGATTCAGAGCTGTTCAGTCATCACCACAGTCTAAATTTAGAACTTTCCATCCTCCCAAAAGAAGCCCTGTACCCATTACCAGTGGCTCCCATCCTCCATCCCAGGCAACTGCAAATCTCTTCTCTGTCTCCGCAGATTTGTCTGGTCTAAATATTTTATGTACATGGAATTATACAGTATGTGACTGTCTTCTTGTCTTAGCATAATGTTTTCAAGGTTAACCCACAGTGAAGTATCATCATACCATTCGTTTTCAGGGTTATTTCCCTTCTGGACCAGACAAATCGAAGGGGTGGAGGTGTGTGGAGGGTGGGAGTGATGAATCTGCAGTATCTTCATCGCTCAGAAGAGAAGGAGGGTGTAGTCTGTGCAAGGCTCATAACAGGTGCGCACACAGGTACCTGGGATACGGTTCTCCACATGCCAGTGCCCAGCACCTTGCCCCATACCTGCAGAAGGCAGCAGACATCTGCATCTGGGGTCATGACACGGATACAGAGGTTGTCACGTGTGCCACGTGCTTTCCCACTGGTGGTCTTCCTTCCAGGTGAGCTGTTCTAGTCCTCACATACACAAGGCTTGGAGAACTCTGCTGACCTTCCCAGGGCCACTTGCTTTGTCAAGGGCACCCTGGGCTGTATGCATGTGTCCCCTGGACTGGGGAGGATTTGATGCCCAAACCCATTTTGCAGAGTTCAGTGAGTTCAGCGTGAACATCTGTGATCCTGTATGTCTGGGGCATGTGACATTTTGATAAATTGCACCTCCGACGTCCTCAAGCACTTTGGGAGGAGAAAAAGTCTAAGTTGCTCTGGTTTGGCTTCCAGAAGATCCTCAACTTTCTCTTGTCCTCTGTGCAGTACCCGGCAGTGCCACCTGCTCCTGGACGTCTTCAACTCCACGGAGCACGAGCTGACCGTCAGCGCCCGTGGCAACGAGGAGCTCATCCTGCACGCCGGCGAGTGCCAGCGGTGAGTGTCCCCACCTCCCCACCTGCGAAGCGCTGGGATAACCCTCCCTCCGAGACAGCAGGGGAAAGGCAGTCTTGTCTGTCTGGGGAAGCCTGGTCGTGATTCAGGTTCCATGAAAGATTCTGAGGTGGCTTCAGGTTGGAGGCAGGTGTGAAGTCGGGGCGAAGCCCAGTGGTGTCCATCCAAGGAAACGGGCACCTGCTTCCAGGCCCCCCTCTCAGGACCCTGAGGCTCCTGGGCAGGACTTCACTCTTCAGTTCTGAAAGCTGTATCCGGGAAACCTTGGCCTTGATTGTGGGGCCTCTATCAGTATTTGTAGGAAGCCCCTCGGAGGAATTCCACAGACAGACAGGCAAGGCTCAGACCTCTGGGAGAGGGGCAGCGCCACCCAAGCCCTGTCCCCAGAGGGCAAAAAGGTGGCTCCGCCAGACCGTGGGAGAGTCAGCTGTGGGCCACACCTGACAGGAGCAGAGTTAGAAGTGAGAGCTGACCAGGAGTGAGGCCAGGCTTTGTGGGCGTGTCCCAAGGCAGGCAGAGCTCCCTGACTTCAGGAAGAAGCTCTTCTGTTCTCGGGGGCCCCTTACCCAGGCCCTCCCACCGCCGTCTGCCGGGCCTCTCCCCAGATCCACTGCTGTGTCTCCAAGCCCAGCTTGGATGTTAGGGGCATACCCTTATAGACGGAGTTATCATTGGGATAAGACGTAGATGGAATACCATTTTTATTTTTAATTGCAAAGTACTTCCCACCTGGAGAAAATACCTTAGAAACCAGCACACACATATCCCAGATGTAAGCACTTGGTTCACTTTCGTTAGCCCCAGACCTGTGTGTGTGTTCTTGTCTTTCTCCCTCTATCCCTTCTCTGTCTTGTCTGTGTCTTTCTCTTATTTTAAGGAAATGAAATGTTAAAAAGTAGCTAACAGTAACAGAGTCAGTGGGGGAAATGTAAATTCACTCCATACTCACCAGAACGATTGAAGTGAGGGACCCGCCAGGTCCAAGTGTGGGCGCGGAGGTGAAGTGGCTGGAACTCGTGCGCCTTGGCAGGAATGTGAATGCGTGCAGCCACTTTGAAGAGGGTCTGCGGTTTCTTACAAAACTAAACATACCCCTACTCGGTGCCCAGCAGTTCCAACTCTGGTAATTTATTCAGGAAACGTTTAAATGTTTGTTCACAAGAAGACCTACACAACAATGCTCGTAGTCAAAAAGTAGAGCCCAGATGTCCATTATGGGAGAGTGGATAAGCAAAGGGTGGCATTTTTCCTGCAAATGGAATAACACCCAGCATCCAAACCTAGCACATTCTTATATCAGTAGGGGCCTCCCAGGAATGGAACCCGAGTGAAGGGAGCCTCCCCGGGAGAGGCAGGTACCATGCAACTCCAGTCACCTGAAGTCCCAGAATGAGCCAGCTGGCCTACTATGGAAAAAGCAGAGCGTTGCTTGCCTCTGGAGAGCTTGGGGTGGGGTTTGGACAGGAAGCAGCACAGGGGTTTTCCAGGTAAGGTCTTGGGGGGCAACCTGACGTGTGTGGGGGCTGCACGTTGTTTGCATTTGTTAAGAATTTTGTTGTAAGTCAGTTTTGTATCGAAAGAAAAACTGCATGCAAGTGTTGAGCTCTAAGCGCAGCTATGCTGCTGGAGGCTTTGGAGGGCTGCGCCGTCCCGGCAGTGGTCTCTGGAATGCCTGAAAACTAGGACGAACGATGGAAAGGGATGGGAAGTGGAGAGGCTTGATGGAAAAGCACATGGAGTAAAATGTTCATGGTGCAGACTCTTGCAAGGGGCATGGAGGGTGTTCACGGAATTCTTTCCACATTCGTTGTCTTTGCCATTTTTCATAAGAAATCGTTGGGGGGAAAACGATGTTGGAGAAAATAAATGAAAGAACAGCTCAGTCCTCCTCCCTGTCTCACCATCTTCCTCCCCTTCCCCTCCCTCCTTGGGGGGATTGCAGTCTTGGAGGCGATGGAATCATTCATACCATGTTTTGCTATTTTATTGTATTTATATCTACAACCAAACATTATTTTCAGAGTTTTTATGACAAGCGCTTCTATATCACATATGTCTTTTTAAAAATATGTCTTTTTATAACTTTAAATCAGCATTATGCTTTGGAGATAAATATAAATCTGGTTCTCTCCTTTCGACTGCTATTTATGTTTTGTTGCATGAATACGCCACTTTATCCATTTCCGTGCTGATCCGCGCCGAGGTTTGCTTCAGAGTGGTGCCGTCTGATGTGATTATTGTTAATGACCCTGGGAATGCCGAGTCAGTCCCCATGGCCCCTAGTGCAGGACTGTTGGGGCTGATAGTGGGAAGCTCGAGGCCAGGTGACTTGGGGGCATCCCCCTGGAGATCTCACGGCCTCTGCCCCTGCAGAGCACTTGCTGTGTGGGGGTGGCTGTGCGGGGGCTCCAGTGCTCCTGCACACGGGCCGCGGAGGCCAAGGCTCAGAGTTGGGCGCCTGGTGCAGGACTGGCTCCTTTGTAGGGCGCCCGTGCAGCCCCTGGGGTCTCCACCACCGACAGCTGTCTGGGCCCCGTGCTGTTCTCCGAATCGTGAAGGAAGCTGTCTGCTCTCTGCCTGTCTTTGTCTGGATGTTTTGATGTGGTCTGAGATCCCAGAGGATGTAAATGTGGTCGTCTTATGACACTGACATGAAACCGGTTGTTACAAATTTATAAATTGTTAAACTTGTTCTCAGCTAAATCGGTCGCATCGGTGGAAGGCTGAATGACGTTGGCAATCCCACTCGCAAATAATCACAAATTAGTTTTCTGCTTCGGGCTTCCTCATTATTGACCCTTCTCTTACATTCTCATTTCTCTCTGCTCCTAGCTCACACATTCTTTATTCATTCATAAAATGTTCACCCAATAAATATTGATACTTGGAGACTTGTTCTGTGGTGCCTGCGCCGGGCTCGGAGAGTGCCAGGGAGAGCAGGGGACCCCCCCCCCCCAGCCTGGGAGCTAGGTGTGATGAGGGTGACGAGTGTCTCCCGCAGCTGGGCACCTGCCCGATGGGGCATCTTGCTGACCTGCGGTGGGACTGGTAAACCAGAGGTCAGAAGCCATGTCTGGCTCTTGTCCTGCTGCCCCTGCTAACCGGTGGTGCCGGGGAGCCCAGTGTTTGTGGGGACGCAGGGAGGCACTTCCCATCTGCTTTTCAAACATCTCTGGCCTTGCCTGGATCAGGACAGACACATGCTCTGCCTCTGGGGAGGGCGACCCAGTGCTCACAGATCACTCTGCTGGAGGAAGCAGAGGTGGCTGAACCTGGCAGCACCGGAAAGCACCCTGCAGACCTTGGCCATGAATGCTGTCCCTGTGTCCCCAGGCTCTCTCCTCAGTGCCCTCCCTTCCCGGAGTCCTGAGCTCAACCAGTTGCCTGCCTCTTGACTTCTCCCATGAGGAGCCTTCCCCAGCGTAGCTCCGGCTGTGCCCATGGCTGAAGCAGCCTTCTCTGTGGCCAGGCGTGGCCGCTGTGAAGAGGGTCAGGCTCTGCCCCTTGGTGACTTCAGTTTAATCCCTCCACCTGCGTGTGCTGTTCCCACTGCTGCCTGGGAACTGGGCGGATGGACGGCGCTTTCTGCTGGAGATGGCAAGGAATGCTCTGTGACGAAAGGCCAGGTTCCTGGGACTCGCATGGCGTTCTTCCTGCTCTTCCCAGAATCCGGGCACCCTGGGGTCAAGAGGCATTTGACTTCCTTTTAAGGGTGGCCTGTACTCCAGGAGAGGGACCAACTCAAGTCCTCTTAGATTGTTGGGGCCTGTGCTGCTCCTCTCCTCCAGGTAGAAAGGGGTGGCCTCATCTTACTCAGGACAGGAGTGTGTGCTTCCCAGGGGAGGAAACAATGGAAGGCGGAGTCACTGAACCTGCGTGTTTGGAAGTGAGGGCGCTTCAGTCCACACGATGCGTTCGCGGGAGGGTTTGTCTGCGTTTTAGAGATGAGAGACCTGAGCAACGATCAGAGTCCCCTGGTGGGCTCCGCATCTGTCTGACTCCACGGCTTTGCTTACAGTGGTGACCGACGGTTAAGAACTGGTTCCATTCCTCTCCCCCTTGCACTCTGTGCAGCCTTTGGTAAGTTGTAACCAGCACCGTGAAGTCCACTGTCCAGTGTGAAGGCCGGCAGAAGGATGGATGGAGAAGCATACTGGGTTCTTGGCATCCCAGGTGTTCATAAATTCATTCCACACACATTCCCTGAGTCTCAGGCTGGTGCCAGGCCCTGCCAGGAGGTGAGACAGCGAGCAAAGGACTTCTGTGTTGGTGTGGAGTAAAGGCTCACAAACAGGCAGTTGGCATGCACAGTAAGGGGAATTGAAAGCACGTGGGAAGAAAACTGGTCCAGAAGGGGTGAGGGGTGGCTGGGAAGGCTTCCTGGAGGAAGGGGTGCTGTGTCGAGCAGAACAGCTGAGTAGGAGTGAGCTGGGGCTGGTGTACAAGGGGATGACGGCAGCCCAGGTGCAGGGACAGTGTGCTGCCAGGAGCGGCATGCAAGGGTTCTCGACAGAACGCTTGCGTTCTTAGCTTAGAAGCATCACTCCTATTACCATGTTTCTTAGAGATTTCTTTCTAATCATAGAACTTAAGCGACAGGGGTGCCTGGGTGGCACAGCGGTTAAGAGTCTGCCTTCGGCTCAGGGCGTGATCCTGGCGTTCTGGGATCGAGCCCCATATCAGGCTCCTCCACTATGAGCCTGCTTCTTCCTCTCCCACTCCCCCTGCTGGTGTTCCCTCTCTCGCTGGCTGTCTATCTCTGTCGAATAAATAAATAAAATCTTTAAAAAAAAAAAAAAAAAGAACTTAAGCGACAGCTTTTCAGCAAATGGATGTAGAAAGTACTGTCTCACCTCCCTGATCTCTTCTTTAGAAGGTCCTCTGGAAATGACTGACTCATCTTGCCTCGGGAGGGTCTGTGGCATGGTTGGTGCATCCATTCTGTAATTAGGGACCACGAGTTAAGTTCACTTTTGCCAAACGTGATTCAGGACGCTCAGTCTGTTGTGATGACGTTTCCAGGGGCCCCCCACCACCCATCACCACGTTCAGAATGTCTTCCGCCAGCTTCGTAGCTGGGTGCCCGCAGCAACGTCGTTTTCCTCTGGGGGCTGGCGTGCTGCAGGCAACACTTTCGTGGACAAGGGCATCTTTATGCCTCACAGCTGAAGCTCAAGTGTGAACATTGTGCCCATTTTTGCTTCTGAGTAGGAGAGGTCAGAACTTGCCAAGGGTCATGCAGTTGGTTGCCACCGGAACCCAGGGCCACCCGTCGACCGCTGGGCCTTTCTACAGGAGCTGTCTGCAGCTCTAATTTCAAAAGATGACCAGAAACCATAGAAAGCTTTTCTGAGTAAAACAGCATCAACTTTCTTAAGAAAATACAATGTTGCCAGCAGCTGCTTTACTGGTAAATTAAGATGATAATTATTGTGGGTTTTTTGCTTAATTGTCAAACCATTAAAATTAAATTTCATGACCACCCTCATTTATGTATGCATCTTTTTAATCTCTGGTAATAGATGTTACTCCGTGCCTCCAGCTACCCCGTTTTGTTCCCCTGCGTCACACGCTGTCATCATCCCGTCTCCGCAGAGGAGGAAAAAGGTTCAGAGAGGTGACCAGCGAGGAGCCGACCAGGGTCCCCTCCTCCTCCAGTGCTATTGGCTGTGGTCTCACGAAAGTCTTCACGGGTGCGTGGAGACAGGGACGGTGATGGCATGGCAAGGCCCTGCCTGGGTGCCCGCGGTTGCTGAGCGCCTGCCCCTGGAAGCGGGTGACAGTGATCTCGGTGCAGCCCTACCGCACATTGCATTGCAGGTTCCTGCGTCCCCACGCCTAGAACAGCCCAACTCAAACACCTGGTCCCCCACTCAGCTGCCCGTAACCTCACTGGTCTTGTTCAATTCCTCTGCGTGCTCTGAAGAACCCCGTGCGGCATCCAGGGAGCCCCTCGCTGTGTGCAGCGCCGTGCTCGTGCTGGGCATTCCTCGACCATATTTCACCTGCTGCCCATCCTCCATCAGGGTGGCACACCCTGCCCCTGGCACTGATGGGCTGTGCCCTTGACCTGGGTGGTCCCTCCTGCCATCATTCTGGAGAGCTTTGGGGATTTTCTTTTTCAGTCTGGAAGGAATATGAGAGAGTCCTTCAGAAGCGGCTTCCAGAAGGAAGGAGAAATCATCTTGACATGTTCTCGTCCCTTCAGCTGACTGATGGGGAAAATGAGGCTCAGGTCTGGTTAGTAGGCCCTGGGCAGTGACAGTGGAACCCGGGGTGGTCAGTCTCCTGTCCAGAGCGGCCTCCACCACCCCACTCTGCCTCCCTTGTAAGGAGCAGTTTTCAAGTTTCCTAATAGAACAGCCCTTGGATGGGTAGGAGCCTCTGATGATTGGCGGGCAGCAAGGAGAAACACTGGAGTTCAGCCTGGAGGAGCTGTCAGGTCACAGAGTCAGCACTTTGGAACATGCAGCTGTTTGCTGATTCAGATGGTGGAGAAATCCTTTCTGTGAGAAAAGGAAAAGATGACTGGATTGGATCCATACCCTATGCAGCTTTCTCTTCCTCAGAACCCTCAGACATGTGGCGTCTTGTGGGCATTTGTTCTGTGTTCCCGATCAGAGTCTTCCCTTTGGTCCGTCTTTACACGTGCCCCCGCCCCGGCTGCAGGTGGTCTTGAGTTGTTCTGTCCCGCGGACTGAGGCAGGTGGACACAGACCTGGGGCCGCACCCAGCCTGTGTCCAGGCCCACCGCCGGCTGGCTCAGCCGTCCTGGGCAAGTGGCCTGGCCTTGGTGAATTTCCAAGCGCTTTTCTGTATTTTTTTTTTTTTACTTGTATTTAAATTCCAGTGTACTTAACTTACAGCGTAATTAATATTAGCTTCAGGTGTATAGTACAATGACTCAACGCTTCCATCTAGCACCCCAGTGCTCATCGTGACAGGTGCCCTCCTTAATCCCCATCACCTGCTTCCACTACCCCCCCTCCATTCTGGTGACCATCAATTTGTTCTCTATAAATAAGAGTCTGTTTCCTGATTTCTCTCCCTCTCTCTTCCCTTTGCCCATTTGTGTGTTTTTTTTTTCTTAAAGCTGCATATGAGTGAAATCGTACACTATTTGTCTTTCTCTGAGTTATTTCACTTGGCATAATACGCTCAAGCTCCATTCATGTTGTTGCAAATGGCAAGATTTCGTCCTTTATTATAGCTGAATAATGTTCCATTATACACGTACACATACACTGTATATAGTGCGTGTGTGTATATGTGTGTGTGTGTGTGTATACGCACACCCCACACACCTTTAATACACACACACCTTTATCCGTTCATCAGTCGATGGACACTTGGGCTGCTTCCATAATCTGGCTATTGTAGATAATGTTGCCATAAGCATCCGGGGTGCATGTATCCCTTTGAAGTAGTATTTTTGTATTCTTTGGGTAAGTACCTAATAATGCAGCTGCTGGGTTGGAGGGGAGCTCTGTTTTTAACTTTCTGAGGAATCTGCACACTGTTTTCCAGAGTGGCTGCACCAGTTGGCTCCCACCAACATGTTCGCATCCTCACCAACACCTGTTGTTTCTTATGTTGTTGATTTTAGCCATTCTGACAGCTGTGAGATGGTATCTCATTGTGGTTTTGATTTGTGTTTGCCTGATGCTGAGTGATGTTGAACATCTTTTCATGGGTCTGTTAGCAATCTGGAGGTCTTCTTTGGAGAAATGTTTGTTCAAAAAATCCATTTTTAAATAGGATTATTCATTTTTTGGGTTTTATAAGTTCTTCATAGGTTTTGGATAGCAAACCTTTATGAGATATGCCATTTGCAAATATCTTCTCCCATTCTATTGGCTGCCTTTTAGTTCTGTTGACTGTTTCCTTTGCTGCGCAGAAGCTTTGATGAAATCCCAATAGTTTATTTTTGCTTTTGTTTCCCTTGCCTCTGGTGACATGTCTAGAAAGAAGTTGCTATGGCGAGGTCAAAGAGGTTGCTGCCTGTGTTCTTTTCTAGGGTTTTTATGGTTTCGGGTCCAAGCACTTTTCTTTAAAATGGGGACAATATTGCCCAACATTACAGATTGTTACAAATACTAACGTTAAGCTGTGTCGATAGGAATACGTAGCGCCCCCGAGCCCCACGGTGGGCACTGCACAGGTGGCAAACAGTTATTCTGCAGGACCCTGTGTCACACCCGGGGACCGGTTCCCCCCAGCCTCGCCACCTTGGCTGGAGCATATCTCAGCCTGGGTGAAGCGCATGTGTCTGAGGTGTCGTGCTTCCTTCCTGGCGAGGTGAGTGTCTCAGAGTTTTGCTCAAGTAATTAGCTGTTCTTGGGAGCCTCGTTTCCCTGGCTTCTCAATGGTATCTGAAGTGGAGGCAGAAAAAGTTGTCATCCATCAGGAGTCGGAACCACAGAGAGGATGTAATGTGAAGAACTGCTACCAGGCGTGAGGTTGTAACTAGGTAACTGTGAGTATAGAGTGCACCAGGGAGGCTCTGGTGTAGCAGCTGCAGGAGGCATCATCGTCCATGGGGCCGGGAGCCTAGACAGCGGGTAGGGATTATTAGTTAGAAGCTGGGGACTGTGGGCGTGGAGCTGATACTCAGCACTGTAAGGGACGCCCGAGGTCTGGGACCTGAGAGGGGAAATGTCATGTTGCTGGGCTGCAACCAGTTGGAACCCAGGGTGGAAGGACATTGTTCAGGAACAGACGGGAAGCCATAGAGGGAGCAAGTCCCTCCTTCCCCCATGTGCCACATCCTCTTTCCACCTGTACGAGGCTGGGAGAGCAGAGATGTGGCTTGCAGAGTGGGTGCCTGCAGGACCGGCACAGCCTTGCCTGAAGCCAGCTCTGCCTTGTGCCCCCTGAGCTCCGGGTACAGTTGTCTTGCTCTTCTGCATATCCGTGGCACATTCTCACTCCTGCCAGACTAGAGGGTCCCCAGCTGCGCTGCCTATTGTAATTTCAGGGACCTTTGAAAAAGAGCGATGCTCGTCCTCTCCCCCCAACCCCATGTCCTGGTCCGATTGGCTGGGCGCCAGCAGGACACTGGGATTTGTGACTCTAACTTGCGGTCAAGAGGAGGAACTACAGGGCCAGACAGTGAATTACTCGAGAGCAGTTTGTGTCTTGGTTGTTCTCGAATATCTCCCCTCCTTGGCCCAGTGTCCAGCACGTAGTAGGTGCTCAGGTGATTCTGATTGAGTGGGTCAGCAGTCGGCAGGCTCTGCTCGTTGGGAGTCTGAGGTTTTCATTCTCTGTGTGGCTCCAGGAAGCAGCCTAGATGCTGAGGTCAGGGTAGAAAATGCCTCGATCAGTTGCTTTGAGTTGACTCACAAGGGGCCATGGCCTGTGATGGTACAGTTGTACCTTGTGTATGTTGTCCCTGGCCGGGGGGGTCTGATAGTCCCCCCACGTTCTGCTTGGGAGCTGTGCCAGGGGTGTGGGTTCGATGGGAGGAAAGCATGCCTTTTTCTGATTGGTCTACCCGGGGGAGTGGGGTTTTGCCACGCGCCCACCTAGAGGGGACGTGTGTTTCTAATGTACAGAATGGCGTCCTGTGTTCCCCGTAACCCTGGGTGTGTCCTCCTAAGTGTGATTCTTCTCATTACCTTAATCTGATAGATCTGTTCCTGTGGGGAAAACTTGAGAAGGAAAGTAAAACATTTTATTACCTGTAGACACCTTGTTCGTTCTCGAAGTTTGAGGCTCACCCTTACATCAGACTTGTGCCATGGGTGTTTTATAAGTAGTTAGAGACAATGTCTGTATAACGTGTTTCATTCTGCAGGGATTTGGTGGAGGTCTGTGGGCATGGGGACGGGTGGCGGTAGGATATGTGCACCGGGGCACTTTCTTTTATGCTGGAGCTTTAAAATCTGTAACAGATAACCTTTGGCATTCATTCATATTTCCATTTGTTCAGTAGTTGGTGCTGTCACAAGAGCTGAGAACCAGACCTAGTGCTTTGTGCATGGAGCCCAGGCTCATGGCAGACTGCCCACCCCTGGCGTGGGGCTCGGGGCGGGAGTGTGAGGGCAAGAGGCTCATCCCCTAGCCAGCCGGGGGGTGGGGTGGCTGGGGACAGCTTCTCGATGCAAGACCTTCATGGGCGCTTTGGGCCAAGAAGGAGCCGGCAAGACAAGGGCAAACTGGGTGGGGGGGTTGTTTAGGCAGAGGGCATAGCTGTGCCAGCCAGGGGTTTGGGGTCGGGGAGAACACACGGGGTTCTGCAGGCCGGAGGCCATTCAGAGTTGGAGCTGCAGGCGGGAGAGGAGAGGCCAGGGCGAGGCAGGGAGGCAGCAGGACCTGTGAGCCAACGCTGGGTCTCTCTCTGGGGGGAAATGGATGGTCATGAGAGGGTTTTAGGGAGGACAGTGTCTGACCGGCCTCTAGGGAGCGACCGGAAAGGGGGGAAAGCTGGTGAGAGCCTGGGTGCTGGTTAGGGACGTCACAGTGCTGACAACTGCGAGTGCCTTTGGTGCTGCGAGGAGAGGCTGGGTCCCAGAGATGCTCGGCGGGGAGGAAGAGTTGGCAGGATTTGGGCGTGGGCCCCCTGGATCGACAGGCCTGAAGTCAGTCCAGGGACTTTCCTGTCTGGGGGGAGGGTCTCATGTGAGGCACGTGACGCCCAGGAAAATCGCAGCGGCCTTCCTCGGTCTGTGACTTCCACGACATTTTTCACGTAATGAAGGAGGTACTTCAGGAGTGGAAAACTGGCTTGGAACGTGGGTCACAAGGCAGGGTCTTGGAGCTGAGTGCTTGCCGATTGGAACCATCAGTGGCAGAACCCGAGTGAAATGGGGAGGGCATAATAGAGTCATTTAATCTGTGTTGGTTCAGAAAGTCTCTGCGAAGTCACACTAACTCCAAGACCGATTCGCCGCTGGAACCTGCCCGAGGTAGACACAGTTAAACCAGCACCGTCGAGAGCTTCGCTGGATGCCATTGGCCACGGCGGAGAAGGAGCATCCGAGCTCTCCGCGCTGACTGTGCGGCCACCGTGTACTCGGTGGTCACATGCAAGTGCCCCACCTGCAGGCAGACGACTTGCGGTTCTCTCAGGCCTCCTCTCCTGCCCTCGAACCAGATGATCCCCGCTTGCCGGCTGAGGAGACTGAGGCTCGGTGAGATCACCTGACTGGTTCCAGGCGACACTGGACTCGCGTCTGAACCAGGCTTTGGGCCAGGTTGTAAGACGCTGACCATACCGAGCTCCGTCCCACCGCTCATTCCGACCAAATCGGGAGCTCCTACCAGGAACCACACCGTGTGCCAGGCCCTGAGACACACACAGCAAAGGCCAGCGACTCCGAGGCCTCATGGTGTATTGGGAGGGAAGGCCTGCAGCGAGGCGAGCAGAATGCAGGCCCGGCCGGTGCAGGAGGCCCGGCGGGCTGTGTGTCCTTCCTGGAGCGCGGGTGCTGAGCCTTCCAGTGTGGGAACAGGCCTCTGCCCATGCAGGGTCGTCTTGCTGGCTGCCTTCCTGAATCTCTGTCCGGAGATGCCTGGAGTACATGCATGTGATACACAGCATATGTTCTGCATGCACACGTGTGTTCAGAGACCTGAGTTTATACACACCTGCACACACACAGTAAACCATGGATGTTATTTGTAATACCTGTGAAATGTTATCACAGCTCATGGGCTTTGTCTGAAGTCAGCTCGGGGCTGACATTCTCTCCAGAAATGGTGGAAAGGCCGGGAGCTCCGGGGCATGGAGACCTGGGTCAGAGTCGTCCTGCATTACTCCTGCTTACTGTTTCATGCCAGGCAAAGTACTCAGTCCAGCGTCAGTGCTGACATCTGCAAAGCAGGGACGGGGATGACACCTGCCTGGCGAGGTGAGTATGAGCGCTCAGGTCCCTGGCATCGAGCTTGTCCAGCATTTAGTAACGGCTCCATAAATGGGAGGCTATCTCTGTTTTCTTAGAGAAATTTTGAGTGCTCTCCCGTGTTGGGAATACGGCATTCTGAAGAGGAAAAGAGGCAAAGGCCCTTTACTATGGGGCTCTGAGGGAGTGGACGTCTGCTTTCAGGAGCGCATGAGCTGTTGGCAGACGGTGCGCACCGGCAGCATTCCAGAGCCCCGCAGGCCTGCCGCGTCCTACTGTCCCTGCAGCCGTGTCCTCCCTCCTGACTTCAGGGTCGTCCTGGAGACTCCTGAGGCTCAAGACAGGGGACAGAGTGGGCTTCCCATGCTGGGAAAGAGCTGGCGACTCCTGGCAGAGGAGCCTGTTTCCAGGGCTTGATGGGGGCCCGAGGACACAGATAATAAGCTGGCTCTGAGAGGTGAGGAGGTCGTAGGACTCCAGGCCAAAGGCTGTGGGTTTCCTATAACAAAACAGAGCATAAGCCCATGTCACTGAGCATCCCTCATCCCCAGGGGACCAGTTTATTAGGGAAAGTTTTTTACCTCCTACTCTTACTGTTGGGGTAAATGTATCGTGACCTGCACGCACCGTTATAAAGTCCTCTGTGCTCTGCCTGTTCAGCCTGCCACGCTCCCAAACCTGGCAGCCACTGATCCTTTTACCGTCACCTCAGTTTTCCCTTTTCTGGAGCGTCCTAGAGTTGCAATCATATAGGGTGTAGCTTTTCCAGTTGGCTCCTCTGAGTTAGCAATCCACGTTTAATGTTCATTTCTCTTCAGCGCCAAGTGGTACCGCTGTGTGGATGGAGCCCGCGTGCCCGCGCCTCCTGCAGCTCACGTTGGTTGGGTCTGTGTCTTGGCAAAGACGAGTGAGGCGGCTGTAAACATCCATGTGCAATTTCAGTGTGGACAGACGTTTTCAGCTCCTTTATGTAAATACCAAGGTGTGTGGTTTCTGGATCACATGGTCAGAGTACGTTGAGTTTTATAAGAATCATTGCACATTTTTAAAAGCCAAAAACAACACATGCTTCATTGGCCTTTCCACCATGCTGTTTCCAGTTACTGTTCCATCACAGAAGGGGATGAAAACGAAAGCCATTGTGTTTGAGCAGCACAACAGAGCGGTTCAGGGTGTGCGGCCCCGCTTGGTGCCCGCGGACCTTTCTCGGGAGTGCCCTGTGCCGCGCGGCCTGACTGTCTCTGCGTCCTCTGAGACTGTGGCCCTGCGCCCTCCACCCCCCATGTGATGTCGGTGTCTGCTTACGAGGCTCTCCGCCCTGGGAGCCACTCCGGCCGGGCTCACGTGCTGGTCAGCTCTCTGTCGGCTCCCAGCCAGAGAGAAGCAGCTCCAAATCCCTTTCCATATCCTGCTGTTGTGGCCAAGGTTCTCTGCAGTGACAGGAGACCCAGAATCTTGGTGACTTAGCACAGCGAGTTTCCTGGGCATCCCAGGGCAGATCTCGCTCTGCTCATGTTGCTGTCATTCATGACTCACTTTCTATCTGGGATGTACTGGTTTCGTGGCAGAGAGCAAAGGGAAGGGGATGGGCCGCACGGCACCCCAGGAGCATGTCACTGCTGCATGGGCCACACGGCACCCCGGGAGCACGTCACTGCTGCATGTTTTGTTGGTCCAGCAAGTCCCAGGCAGCCCGAGATCAGGAGGTGCGGGAGGACAGTCCCATGGGGAGGGACACCGAGCATGTGGACATGGCTGTGATCTCCCCCATCCTCACGTTTCCTCCAGCCTGGTGCCTCCGGCTCTCGTCCTCGTCCTCGCCCTCTGTTAGCAGGCTTGCTTTGTCCTCTCTGAACGTGTTGGTTACGGTCGGCTCTACGCTCTTTCCCTCCTTCCAGTGTGTATTCGGACGGCATTCCTGGTGCCGTGGTGCTGAGGAGGGCACACAGAAGTGCCCGTCTGGCCTGTGTGACGCACGGGTGCGTGGTGGGCACTGTGTCTGCTGGGGTTTACTGAGCACCTGTGAGACTCCAGCTACGCTGCCTCTCCCAGAAACAAGCCCACTCTCCACTCTTGGGTTTTGTGGTAGTGGGACCAGAATGAGACTGTGGTACTCAGACACCCAGTGAGTGCCCAGCACTGGTTGCCTGGCTCGTATACTTCTTGGCCTCTCAGTGACCCAAAGGACAGGGAGGCCTGAAACCCCCTGGTAATGGGAGAGACGGACTGGACGGACTGGCCGCCCCGGCCCCGTGGGAGAGTGGCAGAGGGGGCCATGCCCTCACCTTTCCCGCTGTGTTCGCCCATCCTTTCTGGAAGTTCTTTTCTTTTCAGAATTGGTATATACCAAGGACCTCTTCCCCGTGAAGCCCCCTCCCTCAGTGAGAATGCAGTGCGTTGTTCTGGAGGCCACACTGCCCTCTGAGATGCCTGTCTGCCTTGCTTCCTTCTGCACTGCTTACTGGTGATTAGGTTAAAGAAATTCTCTTCTTTCCAATTAATCATCCCTCATGAGTCTGTTCTGCGTTCAGCACACAGCAGACTCCCTACTTAACATGGAACTCCCTCTCTCCCCTCTGGGATTCTTCTCTATTTTTAAAAAAGTAATTGCATTATTTGTGTTTGCTCCTTGTGTTTGGGGATGTTTCTGGAACAAGGAAGCAGAGGTTATGGTCGATGAATGCTAATGGACACCTTGATAGGAAAATCTTAGTTAGCACATGCCAGCTGGGGGCTCCCACAGGCCAGGAGGCAAAGCCTCTATGCTTTGGGAGCCTTTGTTCTTGATAATTATTTCTATTAAAAATTCACGGAAGCATCATTTTCTGCTTACATAGGACCTCAGAACACTTTGTCCCCTTACCGTCCACAGCTCCGTACACGAGCCTTGTACTCCCCCACCCGGTGGGGCTGATGCAGACCCCGGTTTGTTCCGAGAAGGCTGGGGGACCAGAGGAGCGGCTGCTGCCTCTCCCAGGTGTTTAGCCTGGAGGAAAGGTGATTTCATGAGTTGTTGTCACGTGGGGAGGACCTCTGAGAGCCCAGCAAGGCCCAGGATCACAGAGGGGATATTTCAGAATACCCAAAAATATTCTCACTACTCCTCCATTAACAGCCCTTTCTAGGTGCCTGAATGAGTGAGGCAGCGTGCCAGGTGTCTGAGAGGAACAAATTTTGCACTGTAGTTATAGGTGGCGTAGGGGAGAGGTAGGCAGCGCCTCCCTTGGGGAGCGCCTGCTCCAGGGAACAAAATGGACCAGGCAACAGTTGCCGCCAGCCGGGCGGGCTCAGAACAGACAGCGATGAGGGTGCTGGGCCTGGCCTGCCTTCACGGGTCAGTGTAGGATGAAGGGTCCCATGGGAGAAGGCAGCTGCTGTTTGGCTGGTTTTGCAGGCAGCATCCCTCTGCCGCTATCACTGAATCATCTTCTCCAGTGCACATGTTAGTAGCCCCGAGGTCATAGTTCTCTGGTAGAAATGTTTAATATTTTAGGAAAATTAAAAATCTAGCCTCTCTCAAACATTGCTTAAGTTCAAGCACTCAGAAAATGTAGGGAAAACCAGTCTTGCCATGTTTGATTTCCCTCTTCAACCTCTTAATGTTTTCTTAACTATTCTTAGTATCATTTTGGGGATGCGGTTCTGAATACTTGTAATGATTATTCTGAAAACACCTAACCCTTGACTCCGAAAATTGCAAGGGGTCTTTGAGATCCCCAAAGCCTAGACCCCACATTACCGATGTGGGTCCTCAAGTCCAGAGAAGGCACAGTGGCTTTTGCAAGATATTGTAGGCAGCTGGTGAAAGAACCCAGACTAGACTTGGAATTTGGTTTTCTGATTCATGGGTGCCCCCAGTTGCTTTATCTTCCCCCAGGTTGTGGGTTCTTGGTGAGGGTTTGGGCCAAGGATCTCCGAGACTGGGTGTAGTGTCTGAGTCAGGTGTAGGCTGGTTTCTCCCTTCTCTCAGCCTGGATTCCCTGCTCTTTCTCCTCGACCCAGGCCAGGCATCATCTCTGCCAGAGGCCTTCCCTGACCTCCTGAGACCCTACTTTCTTCTCTATGTCCTACGGCACCTGCTACCTGCCTGCCCCTGTGGCTGAGGCTGCACTCTGCCATTACCAGGTGTCTGCAGGTACCTCTCCCCAAGTAGGTGGGGGCATTGGGAGCAGGGGCGATGCTTAGTTATTTTCTCTCTCCCCAGGGTCAGTGGAGCGGTAAGTGATTAACCAGGGTGGTGGACAGAATAATACCCCACCACCCTGGATATCTACATCCAAATCCCTGGAACCTGTGGTGTGCTTCCTTACATGGCGAAAGCAACTTTGCAGATGTAATTAAGTACCTTGAGATAAGGAGATGATCCTGGTGCCTTAGTCTGTTGGGACTCCTGTAACAAGATGGTTTATGAACAATAGAAGCTTATTTTTCCCAGTTTGGGAGGTGGGAGGTCCAGGATCAGGGTGCCGGCACGGTCAGGCTCTAGAGGGGGCTCTCTTCCGGGTTGCGAACAGCTGCCTTTTCACTGGATCCTCACAAGGTAGAAGGAGGATAGTAGCTCTCCAGTCTCTTCTTATAAGGGCACTGATCCCATTCATGAGGGCCACTCCCTTATGATCTGCTCACCTCCCAGAAGCCCCACCTCCAGATGCCATTATACTGGTATTAGAGACTCAGCACTGGAATTTTGGAGGGACACAAACCGGCAGTCCGCTGCACCTGGGGTATCTGGGTAGCCCAGTGTAATCACAAGGATCCTTACCGGGGAAGCGGGAGGTCCTCGGGTCTGAGGCAGGGCAGCTGGGACAATTGAAGCAGAGGTTGGAGGGAGCCAAGGCATGCAGGTGGCCTCCAGAAACTAGAAGAGGCAGGGAAGCTGGTTCTCCTCTGGAGCCTCCTGGGGAAATGCAGCCCTGCTGACCCATGTGAAGACCTCCGACTTGCGGAGCTGTACCGTGATCATCTGTGTTCCTGGAAGTCTGTTGGGCAATTTGTATGTGGCGGTCTGTTACAGGAGCACAGAGAGCTAGAGGGAGAGTGGGTGCATGTGTGCAGCGCGGAAGAGACGCCTTCGGAGGCCAGCCCAGGGACTGGCTCTCAGGGTCGGCCCTTCACTTTGATGAGCGCAAGGTGGATGGTAATGCCTGCCCTGCCTTACCTCCCGGCGGTTCTGAAGCGGTTTGGAGAAGACGGTGGGGTGCGTAGCGCTTGGCTGCCCCTGCAGGGTACCGAGCAGGAGCTGTCCCTGTGCTGACGTGCAGTCCTGCCTTCTGAGCCATGGGGGTCTTGAAACTTGTGCTTTCTGAGGCCAGCAGCCCTAAGGTCCAGACTTCAGCTGCTGACCATGTTCCTGCTGCTCCCCGGTTCTGTATTTGGTCCAGTGCTCCGTCTCTAACAGCTCCATTACACGATTCACTTTATAAGATCTGTGCAGAAGATTTGCACATGCGCCGAGTGTGCCCTGCATCTTACCTGAGCCCAGAGCACAGTGATGGGGGCGCAGCCCGCGTCTGCGTCCCCCTTCAGCTTAACCCTGCGCCAGGCTCTCTGTTCGGAAGGCTTCCTCTACTCTTCATGGTGGCCCTTGGGATGGTAGCCACTGTGACTGCCGTGTCTTACAGATGGGACACAAAAGCCCGCTGAAGTGAAGCTCTCTGCCCTGGATGGACCAAGCGGCTGCTGTCAGTCTGGCCTGGGTCTGCCGGTATCAAAGCAAGGCCTTTCTAGTCCCCACTTTGCCTGGACCCCCTTTATACTTACGTCCACGGACTATTCTCAGCCTACATGCTACATACCGGTACGAGGGCAGTTTGTGTATTTGGGGTAAAATACATAGAAATAGAAGTAGAATAGGTTGTAATGTTTCTTCTGCAGCTCTGCGGATCTCATGCTCCACGCTGTACCTTGACCACTGTGCCAGGCGGTGGCGAACAATGTGGTTGCCTGCTTTGTGCCAAGCCCCATGCTGGGTGTCTGGAAATACTATGTCTGCTCCTCCTAGATGCTATTCCAGATTTCATAGGGGGCGGCTGAGGGGATCAGCCATGTTACTCATTCCTGTACCAGGATTTGCTGAGGGCCTGCCACGTGCCTGCAGCCTGCCGTGTTCAGTCCTGTGAACTCACCTGCGAACCCAAGACAAGTCTCTGCTCTCCTGGGGCTGACGTTCTAGTGGGGTGTGTACCGATGGGCGACGTCCGGTGATGAGAAGTGGCAGAAGGGCGATGAGGAGGTGAGGAAGGAGAGCAGGACAGAGCCTCACGGGCTTATGGACATGCTCTGGATTTACTCTGAGCCAGGAAGGCACTGGAGGCTTTTGAGCAGGACTGACGTCATTTACAGTTGTTATTCGGGGATCAGCTGGTAGGCCCAGGAACGGGGTTTCAAACCCCCATCCTTGTCGCTGGAGGCCTGGGCCCTCTCCTCACATCTGGGCCTTCCCCACGCTTCTGATTACCTTGTACTGCTGGAGCTGGGGCCTCATGAAGTGGGCCCTGAGGGTGTTAGCCAGGGTCACCTTTCCCCCATGTCCCCTCATCACTAGGTGGGCACGGCTCCTGTGGTGCACAGGTACTCAGGACTTGCAGAAGATGGACCTCAGGTGAGAGGGACGGTCCCCCTGCCTTCCACGTTTGGATGTCCTGCCATGAAATGTGGAGGTTTTCATGAAAGTACACACGTCCTCATGCTGCAGCCTTGCCACAAAGCCATTTGATGATCTCTAACAAAGAGTCTTGAAAGCTTTTGAGTAAGTGAATGATTCCCTCCTGGAAGGCTCTTCTAGTGGGAAAAAAATCTATTAGGCCAAGTGTTGAACGCAAGGATTGTATTTCTGTCATTTATAGAAACCAAAATGTCTGGCAATAGGGCATGGTTAGTAAATCATGTACATTTATATAATTGACTGTTACACGGCTATCAGAAATTGTGTTTTTAATAGAATTTGTAATGCCATGCTCGTTGTCACAGGAGTGATGCCAGCAGACACAGGCAGGGAAAACACACTCTCTATGTGGTAGTGAGGGAACATGTCCCTGGGTGTGTCTGATGGGGGTCACACCTGAAGCCATCCCCTCGGGCCCCAATGCCTTGGTCTTCAAGGCCAGGACGCGCCGGGGTTGCTACTGGACCCCCTGATAGGGAGGGAGCTCTGCTCAGCTTCCCACGGAAGCTGTCCCCGTGTCCACCATGTGCTGACGTTCATGGGTGCTCCCATGAGGCTGGGTGAATGCAAAGCTCGATCCTCAGGAACAGGACCAAGACACAGCACCTACCTCTAGGCCCAGACTTTGGGTGGACCTGACATTTATTCTGACAACCAGGAGAAGTGTCCGCCACTTCATTCGCAGAAAAGGCAGGGTGCGCGCAGGTGTCTGTGATAGGATACACAGGACACAGGAGTCCAGGAGCGTAAATAACGCATGCGTGTGTTCACGTGACTGGAGGGAAATGCAGCTGAGTGTTCACAGTGAGAGAATCACGGGGGAATCTTTTCCTTCTGTGTCCTTCAGCTTTTCTGACGTGCATGCCGTGGTAATTGAAATAGAGACTTTTTTTTAAAACCCTCACCCAGGATATTACCAAGTGCTTTTTGGGTTTCAAAGTGCCTTACTGCCCCTTTATTCCACTTTTATTGTTGTGTGTGTGCATTTGGGTTTGCTCACCTTTTGTCTACCAGAAATCCCCGGTGTCTCTGGGGACAGAAGCTTCGTCTTTTTATTAGGGACAGATTGGAACTCGGCACTGGCCCATCTCGTTGCCGGCCCGGCACCTTCCAGCGGTCACTTGTCCTGCCGCGGCTGCTCTGCACAGTAGCGCAGGAGTCTGGAGATCCAGACCTATGTTCCTGACCCCGAAGGAAAATCAAGCTTGTTTAGAAAGCAGCTTTTGGGTTTTCTGAAGCTCTGAAATGCTCGCAGCCAGACAGCTGGCCATCTTGTGTTTTCACTTCTCTCTCGGCAGTAATGGAGTCTTTCCTCAGTGGGGTTCGCTCAGCACCAGCGCCGCCTCCGCCAGGACAGAGCGCAAGGGCGAACGTTAGCTGGCTTCCCGTGCGCCATCTGTGGAGGGCAGGGGACCGCCGTCCTGTGGGCGAGTCCCGACAACCCTCCACCTGGCCGCGGCCAGCCCCTGGGCTTACTGCGCTCTGCATCTCGCCCCTGCACACCCGCCTTCCGGGCATCCTCTCCAACCTCTTCTTCTCAGTCTTAGGCTCCCTCTATCTGTTGGCCTAATCAGGTTCCCTGCCATCCAGTCTGTCCTCCCGTTTCAGGACGGTCGTATCGATACTCCCTCAGCTTCCCCCTCGCGGTGCAGGGAGGCCCACACGCCTGTGCCTGGCTCACGGGTTCTCTGTCTCCCTCCTTCCTGTTCATGCTGTTGTGGGTTCCATCTCAGGAGATCTCGTCTCTGCTCCTGAGAGGTCTCTGTAGTGGGGAGGCAGACAGAGGCCAGACTGCGAGGGTACAGCTTCCTGTCACATCATCTTACTGGACTCATCCGCGTTTGTCCATTCGCGTGCGTGGGCCTGCTCCCCTCCCCGCGTGCCTGTATTCTCACGGAGTCAACCAGACACACCATGCTGTTCTCCTACACATGTTGTTCCTTCTCAGGAACACGCGTTCTCCCCCCACTGACTGAGTCCTCCTCCTCCCTACGTTGGATGGGATGTCCTCCTTCCAAGGGGCCCTGCCTGGCCATCCCAGACAGGTGCGTCACTGACGCCACTCTGCTGTAACTTGCGTGCATTTTTCTTGCATTTGACCCTCTCTCTTCCATTCATTTGATTCCACACATGTCACTAGTACCAGGCCCTAAACTGCTTGACAGCAGGAAATTCAGCACGTTTTTACAGTCTTTGTCTACCTGAAGCCTGCTCAGCACGTACTTGGTCCTCAATAAACGTTTGCTGAATGAATGGATTGAAAGAAAATGTACGACGTGTGTTTTCATCCCTCTGAGCCCTTGCCCACGCTCTCCTGCTCGGGGAATGTCTGTAACCTATATTCCCTTAGTGCTCTCCAGCCCCGGGTTGAGAACAGGCGCCGTGGCAGACTCGTGCTCCCAGCTGCACGTGGCGGGCAGACGGGGACAGTCTGTGGGCTGTGACTGCACACACGTGTGTGGTGGGTTTTCGTGTGTTCCTACTGCTCCTGCTATTGAAATGTCACCTTACACGTGTGCAAGGAGCAAGACAGACATTCCTGACTGGAATCTAATGTCCCATAATCCGGCTTGCGGAGTTTTATTTTCTCCTGCTCGTTTCTGACTCATAAGGACGTGTTTTGTTGTTGCTTGCTTGTTTTACAGAACTTGCTGCTGGGAACAGTTGGACAGAGAAAGCAAATCTTCAGACGTTAGGGGTTAGGCCTCCAGGCACCTGGGCTTGCTCTGCCCTCCTCGTGGCATCGCTGGGAGCTCCCAGGAGCACAGTCATGCGGCATGAGCAGGCGCTGCGGCCCCGTGCCTGCTGGGCTCTGTCCCGGCCTGGGAGGTGTGGGGTGGTGCAGGGCAGAGGTGGTCAGACCTGACGGCTGGGTTTTCTGGTGCAGTGGACGGTGGCCATGAAGTGTGGGCCTTGGCTCAGGCTGCAGACACATGTGGTGCGTGGAGCTGGCCTGGTCAGGGGTCATGCGGCCTAAAGGCATAAATAGCTTTGACAGGAGAATCAGGATGGGAGGAAGTTTGGAACAGGCACAGGATAGGAGTGGGCATGGGGGCTGAGTCCCGTGTGGGGTGGCCTCACTAGGGCGTGTCCATCCTGATGGAGTCTCACCTCGCGTTGCCCCACTTGGGTGTCCAGGCCCCTGGCAGTCCAGCGTGCTTGGAGACTGTCCTAATGGGACGGGACAGGGCTCGGCCACAGTCCTCGGCTGTCCCGCGGCTGGCTGTAGGGCGGGCCTGGAGTACGCTCATCGTTCATCGTAGGCCAAGCAGTTACATTGCATTCCAGCCCCCTGCTGGGCGAGATCTTTAACCCCTGACCTCAGGATTCCCGCCTCACAGCAGTTTCTTGTGAACAGCAGGGCTACCGTAGATAAGCTCCTGCTGGAGCGCCTCACATGTGTGCCAGGTGCCCATCTGTGTCTCGCTCCCTCCCCCCGGCCCTTGCTCCAGCACAGAGCCTTGACTGTCCCTCTCTCTGAGCACGTGGCCTTCAGAACCCGTGGTTCTCCTTCTCAGAAGGAGCAGCGCTCTGACAGCAGAGTGTGGGTCTCTATCCTTCGGGCAGATGGATTGTACTGAGCCGGCTGTGACCGGGTGTGGACGTGACTCAGACATTAGTCCTGCCCCTGCAGAGCGTCCAGTCCAGGAGAGGAGACAACACAGGACGCACGTACAAACAGTAGATAGGGCGTGCTACCTTGACACGGGGGAGGCCCAGACTCCAGTGTCCCGACAGGACAGCCCTGGACCCCTGGGTGTGAGATGCTAGTGTGGGCCTCTGGAGGCCCCGGAGCCCGGACTCGTGGAACGGCAGGGTTTCACCAGGCTGAGCTGATGGGGAAAAATTAAGCAAAGGCATGAAGGTTTAATATAAATGGGACCGTTTAGTTGGAGGAATAAAGACACTCGGGGCAGCTCAAGAAGTGTGAGGTATTCTGTCAGGGAAGTTGTCATGGGCTTGGTTGTGGGGCTGGGACAGCTGTGAGGCCCTGGGGCAGGCACTCCTCCTGTCCGCCTGTCCGCCTGTCTCAGGCATCTGGTCTTGGTTGCTGCCTTCATGTCGAACTGCCTTGTCTTTCTTCCCCCCACCGTGGCCTGACCCTGGCCCTGCCTCAGTGTGCCTTTCTGTGCAAGCCCCCACTGCCACCTGACGTTCAGGATCTTTCCACTCACGGAGATGCTCCTGGAGGGCTGTGTGTGGGTAGAGCTGGATAATTGGCCAAAAGGTCGGGTATGTTTGGGAACAGAAAACAACAGGTCAATTTGATTAGAATGCAGAGTCTTTGGAGGGGAAGAGGAGGCCAGTGGACATGGAGGCTGGAAGAGCTGGCAGCCCCTCGCATGTCCTGCTGACTTCATTCTGCAGGAGGTTTAATCCGAGAGGAGCACAGCGATTTGCCGTGAATGTCTAGCTCGGCACTTTGCTTCTCCACGCAGCTTTAAAAGTAGGCGAGCGTGCTTCCTGGCTATGACCGAGCTTCCTCTCTGAGAGCACCTGATGCCAGCCCCTCCTCGCCATGGCGTCCGGGCCTCAGCTCTCCATCTTCTTTCTGAGCAGATAGAGGTAGCGGTAGACAGAGCAGCCCATTTACTGAGCACATGGGTGCCTGGGGTCAGAAGGGCACATCCCGTTGTCACGTGACCTTCCTGTGGGTCTTGTTGCCACCCCGGCCAGTGCTAGGACTGAGATGCAGAGCCGTCTGCCGGGGTCAGGCAGTTAGTGCACGACAGGTGCCTATGACCCCGGCTCCGTCGGGCTGCACAGTACATCCCGGCGTCTCCTAGCTTACTTACGTAGAAAGGGCTAGCTCACACGAAAGCATGAAAGTGTGTGCTTTTCCCCCGAGACAGGTGTTTGGAGGAAGTAGCTCTGCTACGTGGCCTCCATAACCCCCAGGGCCGCGCCCCCGGGGTCACCCAGTCCTGGGACACCTTGCTGGTGGCGGGCCCTTCTTGCCCACAGCGCTTTCCTGTGTGCGCTGTTTCTATGGCAACTCGATCAGCCTGGGCCCGTCCAAGTGTCTGCGGACAAAGGTGGCTGTTGCTGTTGGGACTGATTTGGATCCTGTTGGCTATTTTTAGCTCCAGTGAGGAACATCTTTTGACTTAGAAATGTTGCCGGATGAAATATGCTTCTAGAGCTCACCAGCTACTCCATGTGGAGTGTAAGTTCGCCGTCTCTGAGAAAATGGCCTTTTGTTGCCATTTTCCCTCGGACTCAGAGGCAAGCTCCAAAAGTGCCCTTTGGTTCCCCGATTTACTTTCTTTTGTGCTTTTAGCTGAAACCCCACAGAGCTTTTCTGGGCTAATTAGAAGAGGTGGTGGTTCTTTACCAACTAGAAATGATCGCATGCGACTCCCGGTGCCCAGCGCTGGGCCCTTTAAGAACTGGCCTGAAAGCATGGTGCTTTCCTTCCAGGGCGGGGGCCCCCTTGGCTCCCCCTTTTGCAGTGCTCTCCCAGGCCCAGGAGAACCAGGCCCAGTCAGAGCAGACCAGGTGTCTCTGAAGGAGGGCTGCGTGTGGACACCGCTGGCCTGCAGGCCCCAGTTTATGAATGCTGGGGCCACCACGATACCCAGAAGTCTGTCCCAGTGCTGTGACTCACTATCATGCATCAGCTGGACACAGAAGGGCAGGCCTCGAATAATTTCCAAAATTCAGTCCAGTTTGTCAGTTGATGATTCCGAGTCCTTGCTATACTTTCTGCTCTGACCCTCGTGGGGCCGCTGATGAGGGGGGCCCTCGGAAATGTGCCCTCCTGGGCGGTGCTGCACCCTCTGCCCGAGTTCCCAGGGCCCATCTCTCACTGGGGCCACAGCGAGAAGATGAACTTGACGAGATGTTTTGGTCGAACTAAAGAGCTGATAGGGATGTGGGCCTACGTGGACCCCTGCTGATGGTTCCTTTGATGGTGGCATGCCTGCGGATGCATAGGCATAACTAACTCCACATTTGTCCTCACTCAGAGCTGGGAAAACCTTCATCGACATGCATGATGTGGGGTGTCAAGTGCTGTGATTTCATCTGCCTTCGTTCCTTCAGCGTCAGCCAGGGACGGCGACCGTCCTCACCCGAGTGACGCAGCCACAGACGGAAGTGCAGGCACTGAGGTCACGTGGTGGGCTCCTCTCGTGAGATGGTCATGAGATCGCCTAGCGTCTACTTATGCTGATGGGTGACCGCTGTTTCCGTCCGCTCAGGTGCCTGTCACAGGCTGGGGACTTCAATGACAGTCCTGGGGGCTGGAAGTCTGTGGTCAGGGTCCCAGCCGGTTCCTTTCCTGGTGAGGACTCTCCCTGGTTTGCAGACAGCTGCCTTCTGCCTGCGTGCACACAGGGCCGGCCCTCTGTGTGTGTGCGCACAGGGGATGGGGGCGAGGTGAGCCCTTTGCTGTCTCTCCTCATGTGGGTGCTGGTCCCATCCTGGAGCCCCACCCTCATGATGTCATCTGACCCTAAGCCCCTCCCAAACGCCCCATCTCCGGGTGCCATCACATCAGGGTGCAGGGCTTCGACAAGGCGTTCTGGGGTCAGCCCTCCAGATTGTGACACCAGTTTCATGAGGATATAGCGGACACACAGTACGCCGCACACATGTAAGTTATACAGTTGGGTAAGTTGTGGCGCACGTTTACCCCCAGGGAACCATCACCATACTCAAGAGAATGAGCGTATCCTGACCCCTGAAAGTTTCCCTGAGCCCTTCTTTCCCCCCAACCCCTGGCCCAGTGCCCAGGTAAATCCTGACTTGGTTTTCTATCCGTGAACCCTTCCTCGTCTGGCTCCTCTGACTCGGCTTAATTACTTCGAGACTTGTCCATGTTATGGGCACACCAGTGGTTTCTGCGTAGCTCCCTGATATTTGACACGGTCTTTTTCAGCTTCGCCATTGTAACAGGTGGGTAGAGGGCTATCGTTGCAGTTTTCCCCTGAATTTCCCTAATGATCAGTGAGTGTCTTTTCATGGACTTTTTTGCCGTCTGTCACTTATCTTGGTGATGTGTGTGTTCCGGTTCTTTATTTTTGAAATGGTTGATTGCCTTAGTGTTGAGTTTCAAGATCTTTAGTGTAGATACATAAAAATACGTAATAAGATAAATGATTTGCAAGTATGTAATTCCAGCCTACCTTATCTGCTCAAGTGTCAAAGAGCAGTTTTTCCCTCTGATGAAGCCTAACTGATTCAGTTTGTTCCTTTATGAGTCTTTGGTGTCCTGTCCAGGAAATCTTTGTTTATCCCAAGACCACAAAGATTTTCTCTTTCATTTGCTTCTAGAAGTTTTGTCGTTTTAGGGTTTACGTTTAGATCTGGGATCCCTTTTGAGTTCGTTGTTGCATATAGTGCAAAGTGTGGATCAAAGTTTATTTTTCAACACAGCTAAGTGAACGTCCCAGCACTCTCTCATTGCCATCCCCTTGCTGTGTGGCTGGCAGCATGGCGTAGCGGCCTGGGCACGGGCCTGCTGGATTCTGAGCCCCCTTAGCAGCAGCAGGACCTTGGGAAATGACTGTGCATGACAGGGAACCTGACTTCCGGGGCCGCTGGGAAGTCAGAGTGCCTTCCAGGTGGTGAGGAGCTCCTTGGAGCCGGGGCACAGCTGGGACAGGTGGGGAGGGGCCCTCACTTCTAAGGACTGTGTGCGGAGGAGGGCATATGCCTGAGAGCCCAGACAGAAGGCCAGCGGGCCCGGGGCAGCTCGCAGATATGTTTGGCCTGCCCTGTGTCAAGAAAACATGGAGCCATCGTCTAGAAAATATAGAGATTTCAGATTCAATCTGGTTTCTGGTGCTCCTGAGGAGTCAGGAGATAGGGGGTAGTAGGGAGCCATGTCCTGCAGACCACTTGTCTGCGGGGACCAGCCCTCCTGCCCTGCTCCCTGCCTTCCTGCACGCACAGGCTGAGTCAGTGCACTGAGAGGAAGACTGCCATGCCTGGGGGCAGTGTCATTGCTACCCTGAGCTCCCAGGTTTTTTTCCAGTTCCGACATTTAGGGTTCGAAGATACTTAGGCAATATTTATAAACTGCTGCTAGAATGGCTAAAATTAACAAGTCAGGAAACAACAGATGTTGGGGAGGATGCGGAGAAAAGGGAACCCTCTTACACTGCTGGTGGGAATATAAGCTGGTGCAGTCACTCTGGAAAATAGTATGGAGGTTCCTCAAAAAGTTAAAAAAAGAACTACCGTAGGACCTAGCAATTGCACTCCTAGGTATTTACCCCAAAGACACACCTGCACCCCAATGTTCATAGCAGCAATGTCCATACCATAGCCAAACTATGGAAAGAGCCCAAATCTCCATCGACAGATGAACAGATAAAGAAGATGTGGTGTGTGTGTATGTGTGTGTACACGCATATACAATGGAATATTACTCAGCCATCAAAAATAATGAAATCTCGCCATTTGCAATGACACGGACAGAACTAGAGGGTATTATGCTAAGTGAAATAAGTCAATCAGAGGAAGACAAATACCATATATTTCACTCATATGTGGAATTTAAGAAACAAACAGATGAACATAGGGGAAAGGAGGGAAAAAGAAGACAAAAACAGAAAGACAAATCATAAGAACCTCTTAACTCTAGGGAACAAACTGAGGGTTGCTGGAGCGGAGGGGGTTGGGGATGGGGTCACTGGGTGATGGGCCTGAAGGAGGGCTCGTGATAGAATGAGCACTGGGTGTTATATGTAACTGATGAATCACTAAATTCTACCCCTGAAACTAATAATACACTATATGGTAACTAAATTGAATTTAAATATAAATTTTAAAAAAAGAAAAAAGAAACTGTTGCTAGATATGATTGGGCTGGTCTGGTCCATCATGGTGCATGATCAGTGGCCCACTAGGAGACATTGCAGGGGACAGAGGGCCCTGAGCACACACACCAGCCCCTGACACAGGGGCACTGGTCCCCTCACACTGCAGGCCACAAGAAGAGAAGCCCCTGCGAGCTGGGTGTGCAGGGGCAGACCCGCCCTAGGAATGGCCTGGGAGGGCAGGGTGGGGGCCACTGAGCTGTGTCTCTGTGGCCCTGTCGGACACGCAAACTTCTTCCCTTGGGGGGCCTCCTGCCCCCTGCAATGCCTCCCTCTCCTAGTTGCCCCCTCCTCCTGAGGCTGCTTCTGCTTGGCCTCAATGGTAGCTCTAGCTCCTCCCTCCCCAATTCCCTCCATGCCTCACCCAGGTGGCACAGGAATCCTCCATCCCGCATGGTGGCTTAGCTCCCAGCTGAGATGGCACCTCTCCCAGGATCTTTCATGGCCTCCATCAGGGCTTTCGCCTGTTCTCTGGCTCCTGTGGCACGATCCCCATGGGGAGCACTGACCGCAGCAGAATGTAGTCACTGGCCTAGCTCTCTGTCCTCTCTGCCATGAGACAGCCAGTTCCTTGGATGTAGAAACCATGTTGTATTGGCCTTTCTGTCCCAGAACCCTGAGAATAGGGGTTACTCCTTACCTGTCTGTGGGGAGGAAGGGCAGAGGTCAGTGTGGGAGACAACCACAGTATCTCTCCTCTGGTCTTTGGAAAGTAGTTTGGGGTAACTCCTCATGTCTCAGGGAGTTGCATGTGTAGAAGCTTTCACTTAAAAACAGACGATTTCAGGGGTGTCTGGGTGGCACAGTCGGTTAAGCATCCATCTCTTGGTTTTGGCTCAGGTCATGATCTCGGGGTTCTGGGATCGAGCCCCATGTTGGGCTCTGTGCTCAGCATGGAATCCGCTTGGGATTCTCTCCCTCTGCCCCTCCTGCTTGTGTGCAAGCTCACGTGCGCGCTCTCTTTCATAGATAGATAGATAGATAGATAGATAGATAGATAGATAAATGAAATCTTTAAAAAAAATATGGACTATTTGAAGTGGCAACTCCCTGTTTCTTCTCCCAGAATTTTCATGTAGGGACCACTCATGGGGACTTTGCTGGGGGCTTTGCTGGCCCCCTTGGAAACACTTGCTGGGGGCCATGGGGGAGAGGCTACTGGTTATTGGTTCCTTCGGAAATTCTGTGTCGTTCCTGTCATCAATTCCATGTTGTGAAGGACTTTCCTTTACTCCTATTTCTGTGGCTCTGGGGGTTTTTGATATCAGCCAGACTCCTAAAAGACTTTTCTAGTTGAATCAATGTCTCACAGGGTTGATTTCTCTGTTTTCAAATCCCCAAAGGTGCAGAGCAGTTGGGAAAGCATACCCCTCCTTGCAGGTCTTATTAACGTATTTTCGCCGTGTTTGCTTTTCTGAGCCGTGTGGGCCTTGGACAAAATGCATGGGTCAGGGTGTGACTGTGTAGGGCTGGCTTGGTCACCCCATGCCTAGCACAGAAGCGCAGTGGCAGTGGCAATCGCCGGTAACACTGATGACCATTGCCACTTCACACTTGGCCTTCCCACTATTCCCTATGGGGCCCTACCGCTGGCCAGGAGCTGTTCCTGACCTGCCTTCTTGCGGTCTCCTGCATGGACACTGCCCGTCTCCACCTGCTTGCCCGCAGTGACCCTGTTTGCTTTGGCCGTGTCAGCGTCCCCTGTGCCAGCTCCCACCCCTCCACCTTCACCTCCCCACCCCCGGCTGCTGCCCTCGCCCTTCTGTCCAGCTTCCCAACAATGGATTCCTTTCTTTTTCAGGGTGGCATCTGTTACCCCTGCAGAAATGCCATATGCCTGTCTTAGAACAGAAGGAAAATTATGAGAAAGACGATTTTTCTAATTGCACATAATTCCCCCCCCGCCCCCCGCCTCCGATGATGCCCTTTCTCTGCGGACCCACATCCATTGCCTGGGCTGTGTCTAGTGAACTTCATTCATACAAAGTTAGGATTGCTTTGTGGCCGTGCTTTTGTAGCCTGCCCCTCCCCCACAGTGTAACAAGAGCTCTCCTTGTTCTTCAGGGACAGTGTGTTGTGGTTTCACAGCATCCCATAAACACGGTTAATCATCGGCACAACCCCCCACTGGGGACGTGGCCCGGTGACACCTGCCCCCCGCCCCTCCGTCCGCCTCCCACCTGAACTGCAACCCCTCTGCTTGGTCACCCTGCTGCTAGTCTCCTGCTTCCTGGGTGGGCCGCCCACTCCCTGCTCGCGGTGGCTCCCTCCCCTTTCAGGGTGTGCCCCCCCCCCCCAGCAAGCAGTGCCTCCTTGCACCCCATGGGGGCTCATGCTCAGCTCCGTTGCAGCTTCTGTCCCCTCTGTGCCAGTGTGTGTCAGCCCCCACTGACCATCGCTCCTGATGGCCAGGTGCACTTCCTCACCCGTGTCTTACGGAGCTGCACTCGGCCTGCATTCTCTCTCTGGTGGGCCCGGTGAGGCCTGGTGGCATGTGCCAGATGCTCTGTTGGCCTGTGGCTCTCCCGGCCTGCTGCGTCCTGCCTCAGTGGGCAGGAATCCTCCACCCGAGGACCCAGCAGCTGGAGGGGGCCTCACGTAGCAGGTGGACGGGGCCGAGCTACACTTCCTCCACAGTGTGCAGCTGGCACTGCAGTCCCACAGGCTGCATCGTGCTGGCCTCCCCACCATGGGATGTGGCTTAGGGAGATCATGTGTGCGTCCTGCATGTGTCCCAGTTTCCACATCCATGCCCAAGGAAGGGCTGCGGTGCAGAGGAAGTGGGGGAGTTGATGTGAACCTACGTTGGATGGTAACACAGGAAGTCCTGGCGGAAATCACACTTCTTCCAGTATATGGGGGGGGGGGGGCAGAGTTCAAGTAGCCAGTGAGTTAAACTTGAAACAAGCGTCAACATTGTTTTGAAACACAAGGTCTAAAGAAACCTATTTTAAGGTGGAATTCAAATCTGGGAGATGCTTTGTGCAAACACACCCCATCACGTACCTGATTCCTGGTTTGGGGTTCTGTGGGGAGGCTCGACACTATCGTTGCCCCCTGTGTGTCATAGCTGAGGAAAGGAGAAACAGACGGGAGAGTTTCCGTGTCCTCATCGTGGCCTTGGTGCTCCGCACTGTGCTAAACACTTAGGACGTCTTCTCCCCTGTAATTCTTGTAAGGCTGCTATGGCATCGGCGTTGTTTCTCATCTTGGGGACAAGGACATTGAAGCCCAGAGAGTAAGACCCCGTCAAAGTCTTCGCAGCGGCTGATTGAACTGTAACCATATCATGTAACATGTCAAGTGCGTCCCCCTCTTAGAGTCTAACACAAAAGCAGGTGTGACGAAAAAAAAAAGTCTGTCTCCTCCTCCTTCCCTTTCAGCAAGTGTATTTACAGAAACACTTGGTCCGCTGTTTGGAGTCATCATAGGACAGATGGTTTTGCACAAATACATCTGTTGTCTGACCGATAGCGTGTTTGCTGGCAGCACACCCTCACATGGTATTGTCCTGCGGGGTCTTTACAAGACTCATGGGAGGTGATTTCCGGGCAGTGGGCTGAGTGACTGCTTAGAGGCGCAGGTTCTCTGGGGATGTCTGATGTCTGCAGCTGTCTCTCCTTTCTACTTCCGTTGTGCAAAAGACTCCACTAAGCAGGTGTTTCTTCATTCTCATGGTCCCCAGCATATCAGGCGTTGTCATCCCCGTTTCTCTGGTGGGGAGAGCCACACCCCCGAATGGTCCATTGTCTAACCAGGCTCATAGCAGTTCTGGGCAGGGCTGGGGTTTGAACCCATGTGTGAGTGACTCCGTGTCTCGCTGGAGTGGTGCCCCATCCACATGGACACTCTCCAGAGGGCCCTCGGGGTTGGGTACAGCGTGTCCACTCGCAGCAGGGACAGGCCTTCGACCACATGCCCAGCCCAGAGGCGCCTTGGCAGGACGAGAGTCTGTTTCCTGTGCGTGGAGGAGAAGGAGGAGAGGATCGCTTAGCACTTGAGAAGTGGCGACTTGGGTCGCTAACCATGAAGTGGAAGACCCTGTCTGTGCCATGGGCACCACTGAAATGGGGCCAGGATGCCAGCCTGTGGTGCACAGTCCGATAAGCTGGGAGAGTGACATCCACAGTGCCCAGACTTGTGATTGTCTGTGCAAACCATCGCCACCAAGCACCATGACCAAGCAGCCTCTGTGGGTGCAGTCCATGTCACGGTCAGTCTGTTCTTGTCCCTATCTCAGAGGGGACTGGTGGGTCCTTAGTCAGGGACTCGGCTACATTCACCGAAAAGAGTGACGGCACAGTGTCCACACACAGAACGTTGTGTGGAGTGAGAGCAGTGGCAGGACTTAGCCTTGCTAGCGGGGTTTGTTCGCAAACATGAATTCTGCTGAGCATAACTTCGCATGTCCACTTCTATAATTTGGTATCAGCTAAGGATGGAGAAATACGGGCAGGATGCTATCACGTCAGGTAGGGTCCTAAGGTAGCAGGTGGCACCTACTAGCAGCCACAAATGAGAGCACATTACTTCTCATCATTCCCTTCACCTTCAAGGCATTATTATTGCTGTTTTGCAGGTGAAGGAGTTAGGATTCAGAGAGGTTAGGCCATTCACTAATGCTCACACAGCAAGTGAGGGAGATCTGGAATTCCTATTCTTCGTCTCTCAGGGCCACTCTCCTGGGGGAAATTAATGTTGAAACAGGTGTCAGTGGAAAATTGTGGGCTAGATGTCAGGTAGGTATGAATTGATCCCATAGCTTCCTTCAGGTGGAACAGAAACCAGGACAGGGCCCAGGATCGAGCAAATGAGTAAGTGTGTGTGGAAGAGTGTGAGTCTGTGACCTGGCCACCTGTGGTCCTCAGAAGAGGAGCCCGGACACAGGTGCAGAGGTCTGAGCATCAGCGTGTGCGGTGTCCTGCTGTGGCCGGGGCGCCAGGGGAGGCCATCTGGGGGCCTGGACTCTGGCCCTATTGCTCCGACGGGCCTCTGTGGGCACCAGGGTCCTGCTGTGGCCTGGCGTCCAAGGGTGTGTAACTAGCAGCTCTACTTCCTCTGATCCACTGTCCGTGGATTCACAGAAGGTAGGAGTTCCTCGCCGCAGGAGATGTTGGCTCCCTCAGTATATCGCTGCCGCTTATAGTTCACTTGGCTGTTTGTAACCCAGCAGTTATTCGCTGAATCACGGGTCCTAGGTCTTAAATTTGAAAGAGATCTTGGCTATGGAGTTACCTATTTTAGAACAAGAGTCATGGCCTTATAGCCTGCCACGTGTCTTCAGGGAAATTCTCCCACGTCTGGAGAGGAAGTGGGTCCTAAGAGCCATAATGCAAGGAACAAAGTAATAAAGTCCATGGGTAGACGGGTAAAGGGCTGTAGGTCTTGAGGGGAGAAAGATGGCTCTCAGCCGAGGAATCAGGGAGGCTTCTGGAAGAGGTGGCCGTCGAGCTAGGCCTGGGAGTGAACGTGTGCTGTAGCAGGGTGCGAGGGCGTTCCGAAACAAGAGCGAGTGGTCCTTTGCTGGGGTATGTTGCGGTACACTGCGGTACGCTGCTCCTCGCTGTTGGCAACGTCAAGCAATGCTGGACGTTGTGCTCACGTCACGCTTCTGGGAGCCTGCCCCACACCCCTTGCCTGTTCCAGAAGTCACATCAGCCAACCTGAACCTGGACCGCGGCAGGGAAGGAGAAATGGCCGAGCCACGCGTGTTCTTCAGGGTCGCGGAGCCTAAAAAGTGAGTATGTCACCATGCTTGGGCCTGGGGGTCAGAGCGCGTTGTGGGGCCAAGCCTGACTTGGCGAGGTGAGGCACGCACCCCCACCTCCCAGGTGGCTGCCCCATGTGAGGCCCGGCAGTGGGCAGGCCCCCATCCGAAGGCTCTGGGGCTGCCTGCGGGGGCTGCCTCTCCCCTCTGGTTCCCATGTCTTCACACCTGAGGCCAGTGTGGCCGAGCTCCAATCCACAGGCTGCGGAGTCACCGCGGACTTCAGCTGTACCTTCTGGACTTCCTTCGCCCTGTCTTCATTCTGAATCCTGTCGCTGCTGTTAGGTGCTCTTGTAACGCTTGACAGATTCTCTGCGAAGAAGGGAAGATTGACGTATAAATCCCACGGACAGGAGTGTTTTCTAATGTGGCTGTGCGGCACAGCAGCTCTGGGTGGCTTCCACTCTTCAGTGTCAGCGAGCTGCTCTGACAGGCCACCGTCGTCTGCCACAGCGGGGTACAATGCCACACGTCGCCAGGCCAAAACGGGCTTTGTCTCACGCGTGCATGTGGTCTCCCCTTCCCCATTTGCCTCGTGGGGCTTATAATCCTTAATGACTCTCTGGTAAGATGTGATGGTCAGAGCCTCAGTCTTACCCCGACGGGCCAACAGAGGATGGAGATCTGGGCCCTGTGCAGACCGGGCTGCCACAGGTCAATGGCCACACGCAGACCAGCCCTATGCAGGGCAGGGGGCCTTTGCTACACACCAGCCGGAGGCTCAGCCTGAGCTCTGCAGCCACAAGTGGAGTCTGGGCTTGGGTTGTTGACCCTGTGTTCCCTGTCGCTGTGAAACTCCCACACCCACGGCTAGGTTTCAGTGGGCGGCTTCTTTAGCCACGTGTTTGAGGCGCGTGCAAGTCTGAAAGAGCATTCCTCCTCCTCCTCCCTGGGGTTCTGCCAGTAAGACGTTGTATTTGAAAACTGCTGTTATCTGTGTTTGCCTCAGGGGGACCTTCCCCAATCTCCCGTTTCCTCCTCTGTGAAGTAGGGTGTTCTCACCTGGCTCCAGGGTGGTTGTGAGGGTTGAAGGTGAAGGGGTCCCGGTGCATAGGTCACAGGACCCTTCTGTCATCATGTTCCTCGTGTTCAGCTCAGAAAGCTAAGCCCCTCTTGTGACCTCACGCTCGTCATGGTCAAGGTGGGTTGGAGTCTCATGCATGCTCCCGCCCGTCCCCTCCTGGAGCAGCCTGGGAGGTGGGAGCATGGGAGCTGGGGCCTTGCACTTACTTCCTGTGCAGGACAGCAGGGCTGGAAGGGAGGAGGCTCTGGTGCCCGAGGGCCCATTCCAGCAGGGGCTTAGCCTGCCGTGCCTCAGTTTCTGCATCTGTGAAAGGGGGTACTGCATGGTCGTGAAGAGTTCGTGACCTCATGAGTGTGTCTCTACGTGGTGAGTGCTCACGATGTCCCTGTTGTGATTTCCCCATGGTGATAACCCTGTGTGGTCTCCTTCCCTCCGCCTTCCTCTTCTGAGCCTCTCCTGGGAAAGTCTAGGCCTCCAAGGAACCATCAGTCACTACCATTACTGGAAAATGAAGTGTCTTTGTACAGATTTCCTCTAACATGGGGCCAGATGTGGAATGCCTCTTACTGTATTTGACAGGGCTAGAAAGATTGAAATTGTCTTTGAATATTAATCTTGTCACCATTACCTTTTTTTCCTTTAAACGTCTTAGCTGGAGAGGAGGCTCTAAATAGCACACTCGTCTGTTTCTTTAAAGGCCTGAGTGTTACTCACTATCTCGAATGCAAAACAGAAGCTCGATTCAAAGCTTTGGTCAGTCATTAACTCCCTTGTTTTCCAGCGTGATCCTGAGCCAACCATCCACCTGACCTGCCGTGGGGGAGGGTTGCCGGAGAGAATTGTTTAGGGTGCATTCAGCTGTCCTGCTCTTGCTCACACTGTGTGTCAACGACAGGCCAGCTGTGCATGTCCAGTACCTGTCACGTGCCATCCATGGTGCTAAACATCTTCACTCTGGCTCCTGTACACCACAGAAAGGGTTAGAGACATAGCAGAGCCCAGGTGTGGCATCTGCCGGTGACTTCCGTGGCCTTTTGCGTGCTGCTCCCAGGCCCAGACACTCTTCCCTGCGAGGTGGCCCTGTTTAGCTATGTGTCAGATGAGATCACAGTGTGTGAGGCTATGGGCTGTGGGCTGGAAGTGAGGCTGGAAAGGCAGGTGCCTCCTCAGGTCAGCCTTTTCTCGAACCCCCACAGCAAACCCCGCACGGCCTCTATGGGGGCCCCATTCCGCCCGTGCCTTCGAGTCAGGCTACTGTTCGTGTCCCAAGGTTGCAGGACACACACAGAAGCACGCTGTTGGAAGAGACACAGGATTATCATCCTGAGAGCCAAGGAACCGTGCACGTGGGGAGAGAGAATCAGGCATGGCCGAGTGAGGGCTGCCTGATCACGGAGAGGGCTGAGCCACATGTTTGTACTTTTTGGCAAATCCGAGGCCAGCATGTGTTTGAGAATGGCTGTGTTGTAAAGTGCTTTATTTTTTTTTTTTTAAGATTTATTTATTTATTTATTTATTTATTTATTTATTTATTCGACAGGATAGAGACAGCCAGCGAGAGAGGGAACACAAGCAGGGGGAGTGGAAGAGGAAGAAGCAGGCTCACAGCGGAGGAGCCTGATTTGGGGCTCGATCCCGTAACGCCAGGATCACGCCCTGAGCCGAAGGCAGATGCTTAACCACTGTGCCACCCAGGCGCCCCTGTAAAGTGCTTTAAAGGTGCCTGTCTTAACTGAAATTTACCAGACTTCGTTTTATTTTCGCGGCTCAAGTTTTAAGTGTATTCATGTGTTGTTCATGTACTCTGTGCTACGCGATTCACAGCCTCGGGGACATTTGTGTTTAAAACATGACAGACGCAGTGCCTACCTGTGATTTTTGTTAGGGAAAGCAGCAAAAAAGCATCTAATGACAGGGCAGGAAACAACAATTGCTGGAGAGGATGTGGAGAAAGGGGATCCCTCCTACATTGGTGGTGGGAATGCAAGTTGGTGCAGCCACTTTGGAAAACAGTGTGGAGGTCCCTTAAAAAGTTAAAAATTGAGCTACCCTATGACCCAGCAAGTGCACTACTGGGTATTTACCCCAAAGATACAGACATAGTGAAGAGAAGGGCCATATGCACCCCAATGTTCATAGCAGCGATGTCCACAATAGCTAAATCGTGGAAGGAGCCGAGATGCCCTTCAACAGATGACTGGATTAAGAAGACGTGGTCCATATATACAATGGAATATTACTCAGCTATCAGAAAGAACGAGTTCTCAACATTTGCTGCAACATGGACGGCACTGGAGGAGATAATGCTAAGTGAAATAAGTCAAGCAGAGAAAGACAATTATCATATGGTTTCACTCATTTATGGAACATAAGAAGTAGGAAGATTGGTAGGAGAAGAAAGGGAAGAATGAAGGGGGGGTAAACAGAAGGGGGAATGAACCATGAGAGATTATGGATTCTGGGAAACAAACTGAGGGCTTCGGGGCGGGGGAATGGGATAGGCAGGTGATGGGTATTAAGGAGGGCATGTATTGCATGGAGCACTGGGTGTTATATGCAAGTAATGAATCATGGAACTTTACATAAAAAACTAGGGATGTACTGTATGGTGACTAACCTAATATAATAAAAAAATGTTATTTTAAAAAGCTTCTAAAATCTATAAGTTAGAGGATTGTTTATTCATTGTTGTATTTTTTAAGAGAATTGCTTTAAGTTTTGAACAAGCAGAACTAAGGGTAATTGTAAATTTCATTAAGTCCTTGTTGGTCACAAATTTGCCACACAGTGCAGTTGTCCTGAGTGTGTAACCGGGTCTGTTGCAGCCCCTCCCCACCCCTGCACGCCCTCTTCCTCCGGGGTGTTTAAGCACTTGGTGTTTATGTTAGGGATGTCAGGAGCACAGAAGACCACGCGCTCCCCCTCCCAGCAAGCCTCGTTTCCGAGAGCTGGCAGCATTCCAGCACAAGTGCCGGAGGAAAGCAGACAAGCCCCCCGAACAGGCTGCATACAGGATTTGGGAGTTCCGAGGGGGGATCGGGTCCTTGCTTGCTAATGAGAACTACGGCGTCTGTGCCGGGAGGAGGGTAGGGACCTTGCGCATGCGAGTCGTGACAGTGGCAAAGCCTGGCACGTGGCCAAGGTACACAGGAGGAGTGACAACCACACGGCAGCCGGCACCACTTCCTCGCCACCAGCTTGCTGAACGCAACGCCCTGTGGGGAGGCAGATGCCCTGGCTGCCTCCATGAGACATACAAGGAACTCGACTTCAGGGCGGGCAGTCACTTGCCAGGCCAGGGTTCGAGCCCAGGTGCCACTGGCTCCGGAAGCCACACATTCGTCAGGTGGTTGGGAGCCCACAGCGTGGGGGACCGTAGTTCTGGGCTGAGACATTCACACCGCATCTTTCGGTTCCTCTCGGTAGAAGGAGAATGGAAGCAGTCAGCTGCACGTCTTTCAAGTCCACGACTTGGTCAGTTTAGACCCCGGGAGTCCTGCAGCACCACACGTGCCCGCCATTCTGAGCTGTGTCCTCCTTGTTGGTATGTGACGTGGGTCTCTCTTTCACCACCGACCAGTATTCCAAGTGTGTGCTACTATTCATTTATGCACTCACCTGTTGGACTTTTGGGGTGTTTCTCTTCTTGGACTGTTACAGATAAAGCCGCTGTGACCGTTCACGTGCAAGTCTTTGAGAGACTCCTGTTTTCATCTCTCTTGGAAATCCCAGGCGCAGCCTCACGAGTGTGTGATAGGTCTGTGTATGACTGTCCGGGAACCCGCCCCGCTTTTTCCGGGGGCCTGCTCCCCTGGAGCCTCTTATGTCCCTGGCTGCCCCGCACAGCTGGCCAGTGCTGGGTGCGGCTGGGCATGTCTCTGGTCTGGACACACATTTGCTGGGGACCGCAAGTTCACTTAATTTCCTCTGTAATTTCTCTCCTATTGAACTCATTCTGTGAGGTTTCTCAAAAATGTTACTGTATTTTTAAGGTCTAGAATTTCCTTTTGCCTCTCTTCAAAAATATCTTCTATTTCTTTACTGTGAATCCTTATTTTTTTTCATTCCTTCCAAGTGTGTTTTCCTTTATCCTAAGGAGCATGGTTACAATAGCACCTTTGACAGTCCAAGCATTTGGGTGAGCTCAGGCTCAGCCTCACTGGTTCTCGAGAATTGGTTACATTTTCCTGTGTGTGTGTGTGTGTGTGTGTGTGTGTGTGTGTGTGTGTTTTCCTGAAAGTTATTTTAAATTTTATTGGGACATTGTGAATGCCATTTTTGTGGACTCAGACTTTGAGTGTTACCCTTTATAAGGCTCCGGAGGACACGGATGGCTTGTTTGGGCAGGCAGCCTGTCTAGTTCGGCTCTGATTATAAATTACGTCGCCCCTTCTTTGGGTGGAGGTCAAGATATTCGCTCCCCCAGCTCTGTTCCCCAAGCCTCTGCTGTGCTGGTTTGGGTCTGTCCACGTGTGACCTGGAAATCTTTAATAAGCAACTCTGGACTTTACAGCATTTGTCTCTTTCTGGGGCGTGCACACTTCCCCGTGGCCAATTTCAAGCTACCAGCGCGACACCCCTGAGGGCAGCATTGAGAAGAGATGCCAGCAGTCAGCTCCCGTGACCTGTATGAGCTGGCCTTGGCTCACCCTGGGCGTGGGCTCCCCCGTGCCCCTCGGGATCAGGCTGTGGTATTTGCACACGTGGTTCCAATCTCAGTGATCAGATGCTGGCACATCTGGTTTCCTACCAACACTGCTTTGTGGAGCTCCCTCTCTCCTTTCTTAGTGTTTTGCGTGACCCTACCCAAAGCCTCTGTCATGCCTGATGCTGAGTGTTTTTGCATGAGCGTGGCTGCCTCCCTCTTGAATCAGTTGCTGTGTGTTCTGCTTCTTTCTTTCTTTTTTTGTAGTCTGCTCACCTAGCCATGCGCACGAGCCAGGGTCGTCTGTACTGGCTCAGGGGATCTCTTTCTCTGACTCTCTCCCCTCTTGGATTTTTTTTTCTTCTCGTGGAGATCGTTCAGGTTATCAGAGGCAGTTTTCAGTGATTCATTCAGCAAACACTTGTTGAACATGTCAGTTCCAAGTTTGTAGAAGATGAGATCTCATAGTGCATTTGGTTTGGGGCCAGGAATCTAAGATGTGGATTTGAGCCCCTTTTCTCTTCCACACCGATGTGTACTTGGCTTTCCATGAGTACCAGGGGCCAGAGTCTGATGTTGGAATGCCGTGAGTTCTGTCTCCTCGCTCTGTGGAATTTGTGATAGTGGATGGAGAGGGGTGAAACAAGCATGTTGGGAAATCGCCATGTTAACACAGCATGTGTTGTAGGTTGGACTATTCTGTGACTGTGGGTTATATTGAAATTATGTTGTGTTAGAGTTTAGAGCATAAAAAATTGGGGAAGGTAGGAAAAACATATTGAAGTCATGCATACCTATTTTCTGCATTTCCTCATTGTTTTCATCCTTTTATTTTTCTTACACCTTACTCTATCCTTACTTTTGCCTTACTTAATTCCATAGTTTAACCATATCATCATCCTCTTATTTTCTCCCATCATTTTTCTTTCTTTTGGTTCTCCCAGTGTTCTCCATTTACCCCACTTAAATCTTTTTCACTTTTTATTATTTTAGGACTCAAACTTTTTTTCTTTGAAACATGTATGTATAACATTTAACCATGTTGTTAAGTTACATTCTCTATAACTACACCTCTGAGAACTAAAAAATAGGGATTAAAGGCACATGACCATGGTATTGTCATGAAACTCCAGAAAGAAATCAGGATTCCCTATACAGAGTAACAATTCCAAACGTTTTTTGTGTAGACACAATTTGAAAATATGTGTTGATGCAGTAGATGAAAAGAATTGATTGTCAGTGTGAGATCTGTGGATGTTCAGATCTGTACTTCATTCCAATCCCAGCTATCTCTGAGGCCAAGGGGATGAATTTTGTCATTGTAATGCACTTCAGCACAATAGTGGGGATAGTGCTGTAGACACAAAGCTGGTAAGTATGTAGCAAATTCTTTCAGGGTATGACTTGTCAAAACAGAAGATGGAGAAGAAATTGTCAGAGGGAGAGAAATAATCCTATATTTCAATGAAACAGAGAGGAAAAAAGCCTTTACAGTGGTATTAACCAGAGTATCCAAGTTTGCATAATGGTCAAATAACTGGAAGCTAAAAATTAGTGCATGCAGTGATAACTAGTGATACTAGATTCATTAACTCAAACTTGTCAACTGTGAGCTACCCTTCAAAGAAAATTTCCAGTGAAGAGTAACACCAATTATAGTAATCGTGAAAGACATGGGATGTTTAGTCACAAAAAGTAGGGTTCTTTTAAAGATTTTATTTATTTGACAGAGACAGAGACAGCCAGCGAGAGAGGGAACACAAGCAGGGGGAGCGGGAGAGGAAGAAGCAGGCTCATAGCGGTGGAGCCTGACGTGGGGCTCGATCCCATAACGCCGGGATCACGCCCTGAGCCGAAGGCAGACGCTTAACCACTGTGCCACCCAGGTGCCCCCAGAATATTTTTTTAAAGTCCTATTCTATTTTAACATAGTACAGCATACACATTAATATTCTATGCCTTGTGATAGTGAAATTCTTATAACTTTCCCAATGGTTTCATGATAGGAGACCCTTTAAAAGAAGCCCTAATTGCATTTAAACTTAAGTGCAAGGCCTAGTAATTTGCTTTATTTGAATAAAAAATGTAAACAAAATAGAAAATTGGAGGCAAATCGCCAGCGAGTCTGGCTTTTTTTTCTTTTTGATGCTTAGTTGTACTTTTTAGTACATTAAAATATATATTTAAAGTAACATTCATTTAACACCTGAAAAAGGAAAATTAACATACGTATATATGTTACTAAATGTAAGGCTGTATACAGACTCATGCATTTGAAACTGCTAAATGCTATCATATGCTCAGAAAAGCACGACAGCCTTGACTGACATTCGCTCCAAGTTAAGGACTACTATCTCGTGCTCGAGACTGGTTCTCCATGCCCAAATTCCATCCAATCCATTCCAAGCACTGTTCGCTGTACCTCAAAAAATGCATCTTAGGGGCGCTTGGGTGGCACAGCGGTTGAGCGTCTGCCTTCGGCTCAGGGCATGATCCCGGCGTTATGGGATCGAGCCCCACATCAGGCTCCTCCGCTATGAGCCTGCTTCTTCCTCTCCCACTCCCCCTGCTTGTGTTCCCTCTCTCGCTGGCTGTCTCTATCTCTGTCAAATAAATAAATAAAATCTTTAAAAATATATATATATTCCAAAGGAGGGGGGTCAGATCTCATTTGATTAAAAATATATTCCAAAGACGGGGGGGGTGTCTTAGTCCTTTCAGAAGGAATGAGAGTTTTATATATATATAAATATATGTAGATATAAGCATATATACTAATATATGTGCATAGTATATAGTATCTAGTATATATATACTATATATATGTATATTGTGCTATTATATATTATAAAATATATAGCATATATAAGCATAGATACTTATATAAGCATATATATTATGTGCTTATATGTATTTAGGTATTATTATATTTATAATATTATAATTATATATAATTATATATTTATATATCCTGTAATATGACTTCTATTAATATAATATGATACATAATATATAATATAGTAATATAATATACATATATTCTTTTATTTATTTATTTATTTTTAAAGATTTTATTTATTTATTTATTTGACAGAGAGACAGCCAGCGAGAGAGGGAACACAAGCAGGGGGAGTGGGAGAGGAAGAAGCAGGCTCATAGCGGAGGAGCCTGATGTGGGGCTTGATCCCATAACGCCGGGATCACGCCCTGAGCCGAAGGCAGACGCTCAACCGCTGTGCCACCCAGGCGCCCCCACAAAAAGTAGATTTTGATTGGAGTAAACAAAAATTCATTTATTGCTCATTCAATATATACATATAAAAATATATCATTTGACAGTAACTGTGCTCAGTCACATCAGTGCTGATGTCCAAGATACACAAAGTAAAGGGGATCAACAGGTAACATCTGGAATAGATGGTATATGTGCTATCTTGCAAGAGAGGGATTTCTAATATATCTAATACATATTTCTATATATTGCTATATATACAAGAGAGGGATTTCTAAACCTAGGAAAGAGCTGGCACAAAAGTTGTATAATGGGAATTCACATGGCTAAAAAGAGTTTGAATATAACTCAGAATGGACAGTGGCATAGACACCTATGAACCTGCTAAGGTAAACAGTTGTCTTTGAGAAACTCATTAACTATGCTGAATTTCAGGGCTCAGAATTTAAAAGGCATCAATAAAAGCGTAATGAATTAAGCCTGGAAAAGGCTGTGGATGGAATTAGAAACTAGCATAGATATATATGCATTTAAAAATACAAAAGATGGACTAATGAAAGGAGGAAATTAAAGCACAACAAACTGGAATGTTTTGATATCACTAGGGCAAAATATGTCTTTGATAATACCGCTTGTAAAATTACACAACATTCTGATGGATGTAGTTCAGGACTGCTTGTTCCACTGGTGAGAACATTATACTTTCCTGTGTGAATGTATTTTTTAAGGAATACAACCTTTACTAACTAAAATCCAAGGACTCTTCTAAATAACTGGGAGAATATAACGTAATTGAGAAAATGTTTAAGTAAATACTGTGTATTTGTCTTTTCTAGATTTCATTTACATGTATCTCTTCCACATCAATTTTTTTTTAAAGATCTTTGTTTATTGGAGAGCACACATAAGGGACAGGAGGATAGAGGGAGAGGGGGGAAGTAGGCTCCCTGCAGGGAGCCCAATGTGGGGCTCAGATCTCAGGACCCTGAGATCATGACCTGAGCCAAAGGAAGAGACTTAACCAACTGAGCCACCCAGGTGCCCCCTTCCACATCATTATAACTTATGCCCTCATTTGATTCATCCTGGACTATTTCAGAAATTACTTAAGTCCAATTTCTTCTTTTCCTTTGCTCCATTCTTTTTTAAACACACATAATTTATTTAGGATGTATGTCAAAGATTCTTGTCAAATGACAAAAAAATACAATAAATAAACAATAGAGAATTTTACTCTATTTCAAAAAATAAAGAAAATGAAACTGTAAAGATGAACATGTAATTTTATTGTTCAAATAAGAGAATTGCCAATATGCGGTCATCTGCCAACAAAGAATAATCTTTGTTGTCTTGCATAATGATAGTCCTTTGATAGATCAGTTGTAATTAGGATGATGTGCATACGATGGAAAGGGTTGATGAGTTGACCTTGAAAGTGAGGCAGAAGAAGTATCAGCTATCATTGGCATTGTGAACCATGGGTTGCCTGCTGGTTGCAGGTTAGAAAAACGAGCCTCACTGGCTGACAGATCAGCATATGTAGTTGGAAAAGTAGAAGGCTCGACCATTGTTCCAAAATAACTGCTCTGTAAGGGAGATATGATACGGTACTGAGATGTAGAAGTTGTAGTTGTAACAAAGTTCACAATGTGGCCATTTGCTTGAGTGTAGCTGCTATGTGAGTGCATGTGAAAAGTGGTCAACTGGTTTAAAATAGCATGTTGTTCCATTCCAATTTGTTCGGAAGGTCTGACTGACATTGTTGATGCAGGAGAAAAATCACTTCTCATGGGGGTAGTTGTAGTAGCAATTCTCTGGCTGGGAGAAGGCTTCCTTATCAGAGGCTCATTTAAATTGGTGGAGTTTGAACATACCCTTTCTCGAATAGTTTCAGGAACAAAACCAGAATTAGGACTATCCACATTATCCCCTCCTCTGCAGGGTTTCTTGTTGAAATCTTGAACTAGTGATACTGTAGAAGCATTTTTAATCCCGACTCTTCTTTTCATTCTTACTAAAAGTTGGGGGCAGCCTCTTTTAAAATTTGGATTATGATAGAACTGTAACTAAAACCAAAGGAGAAAGTTACTAAGTAACATTCCCAATCAAGATACAAGAGAAGATAACCTATAAAATTTGACTTTAGTTTCATCACACAAAATTATTAAATATTCTATATTAGTATTTTTAAAAATTTAGTTACTGGAAACATTTAATTATGATTCATAAAAATGTGTTATATATTTACAAGTAATAGTGGCTTCAGGACCTTATTTAAATAAGAGTTCATTGATAAGGGTCAAAGATACTAGCAAAATTTCTTATAACCCTGAATGTTTCATGCCTAAGCTGGCCTCAATTTTTAATAAATAAATATTTGTAAACAATTTTTCATATAACTTTAAAATCTGACTTTAGCCTGTATATATGAACATATTTATTCCTGTACAAAATAAAATCTCATATATTCTTTAAATAGGTAATAATTTTTTAATACCTTGCTTAAAACAGAGACTTCTTTTTCTTCTGCTAGAAAGTCAGCCAGAGAAGCAGATCTTTGAAAACTCTGTCGCATTTTACTAAATCCATAAAGATTAAGCTGGCGAACTAAACTCTTCATACTTCCAGTTTCAAATATTCTGAAAGGAGCCTTTCTCTCCAAAACTTCTTTCTTGAAGAGTTCCTCATTAATCACTATAGAAGTTCCTTTCTCATCCCACCAAATTGACTTGAATTGATCACTTTCAACTATTTTCCAGAGTTTTCTGGGAAAAGTCAGAGAAAAAAAATCATTATCTTCATCTGGTTCAGAGACACAGAATGTATAACGTGGTCTTTTTATCAAGGATCCTCCTGACAAGGCCTGAAAAGCATTTTCTTCAATCATAGACCTTAGGTCCACATCTCCAGTGAATCTGTGATCACACAAAGGAGAGCTAATGGTGGCTGCGGAACCAGTCGATCCATCTTTAGGAGAATCATCTTGAATTTCTGAAGAAACATATGCCATCTCAAATAAGTTTTCCTTCAGCTACGTTTCTCATCTGCATGGCTTTGAACACTGCAGCTTCAAATGCCGCTTTGGCTGTCCTACACAGATAAACTATCCAGACTATCACAATGGTCCACCCCCTGAGTAGTTGTGACATCACAAGATGCCTGGTTTCCTAGCAATTAAAGGGTAACATTCAGGCAGAATGTTTCCTTTTGAAATTCATTCAGTTTAAATAAAATAAAATATTTAAAATAAAAATCATGTACATAGCAACCAAAAATATTAGATCTGCAAAATCTCATTTTTACAAAATTTTTTAAAGAAATTAATACATAATTATACTTAGCCCCTCATTTAAAATTATTTTCTTCCTTCTAAACACACTCTTACTAGGTTGGTACCAATAACATAAAACCTGGAAAATGAAACCTGCAAAAAAAGAGCAAAACAAAATATTTAAAAAGCCCTGATGATTTATAACTTAAATCTCTGTAACCCGTATATAAAAAAAGCCGTAGCCATTGAGACCACAAGTTAGTGGTTACCCTGGGCCTAGGTGAGAGGGGAATGGAAAGTTCTATTTAATGGATTTCTTCTTAAGGTATTAAAAATGTTTAAGAATTAGAGCGGTGATATGATACAACATTACGAAGATACAACTATCCCTGAATTATATGTGTTAAAATGGTTATTTTTACATAATGTATATTTTGCCTCAATTTTTTAACAGTAACCTAGATCTGTTATCACTGATGAAAATAAAATGTAATTAGCTTTCTGAATATAAAGTTACCTTACCTGTTTATCTTACATAAGTAGTCTGTGTTAAATAGTATCAAATACATTTCACAGTCATATTAGTGGAATAAATATGATTTTGGGGGGGTATATCTGTAAATACCTGTTAGATACTCAGGAACTAAAGGATTTTAAAAGGTGTCAAAAGCTCTACCATGAATGAGATCCTAAAGAGTGAGAGAGAAAAAGTAACAAGAGTCTGTTATAAGTAAAATCTATTTGTATGTGTGTCTGAGTGGAAAATTGCTTTTGTTGCAACACCCAATGTACTTATATAAAAAGATTATATGGAATAATCTTTGTGCCCAACAAACAAAACATACATTTGTAAGGCAATCTTAGTTTTCAGTAAAAAGTTCCCTTTCTGTCTAGAAATAACCACACTCCATCTACAGTAAGAATTTCCATAGATTCATGATGTAATATTGTGACTGCTTTGTCTTTCTTAAGTATTCAATAAGTGTAGAAGAAATTATTTTTACAATTGCCATATTTTATCATGCCTAGAAAGACATACCAATGTTAGGAGGATGTCTTAGTTTAATATACTTTTTAAATCCAGAATTTTATGTATTAACAATAAGTAATAAAATTGGCACATCAGTAGATATTTCATGAAGATAAAAAGATACTCCCTCCAGGGTGGCTCAGTTGGTTAAGCATCCAGCTCTTGGTTTTGGCTCAGGTCATGATCTCAGGATCATGAGATCAAGTCCCATGTTAGGCTCTGCAGTCAGCCGTGAGCCTGCTTGAGATCCTGTCCCTCTCACCTCCCCCTCTCTACCACTTGTGCAAACTCTCTCAAATAAATCAATAAAATAAATCTTTTTCTTTTAAAGGAATTCCCTCCAGATACAAGTTCATGAATTTTGACAATTATTTCATTCAAACTTTTTTTTTTTTTGCAAAATTGTACAGATTTGTATTACATTCTAGGGTATTTCCTTAATTTTTCACATGCAATTTTTGTTGGGGGAGTAGTGATTATCTATGGCTACAAACAATGGGGTGGGTATGTAGAGAAAACAGCGAGTTGATGGTAGGAGCAGAAAGCAGAAATCACATTAAATGTAGAAAAGTTTCATCAAGTAGGAAGGAAAAAGAGTTTGCAGATTTTAGGGAAAAATGCCCTAATTCAGCTTTCATCTACGTCTAAATTATAAAGCTTAACTCCATAAAGGTAAAAGAAATTAGCAATTTTATCTGGAAAACATGAATATAATAGGTTGTATCTTCTTAGCTATATAGAAGAATAAGATTTCTGTCTTTGCAGTCTCTTTGTCACTTAGCATGTGATGCACCTTACATTCTCCCTGGTTAAAGCTTACTCTATAACAAAATTGTTTTCTTTCTCTTCTGTCTTTGTGAAGACGTTTTATAGACTGGATGGAGATTTTGTTTTTAATTATATTCCTCCAGGATGTGTTATGTTTAACCTGGAGACTACATGAAAAGGAACAGGCAGATAAGAGAAGGTTAAGTTTGCAAAATGAGTTAGGAGATAGGAATAGTCTTGTTCAAGGGAGGTAAGTAAAGCCCCTCATTTCAGTAAGAGTCCTAAGAGATCTCAGGTTGAAAATAAATTCATTATGATTTGAACATGTTCCAAAACTATTGAACAGCAAATAAGGAGGAGCTCCAACAGCTCTTTTCAGCTGTTTCTACATATCCCTTTCTCTCCCTAAATGCACATATTTTTCAATAACTGTATCTGTCATAAATCTGGTGACTTTAGGGTTTGTTTTTCTGGAGGCTTGAAGCTAGAGACATCCTCAATCGATTCTGATACTGAAAAAAGAGAACATGCTGATGAATACTCTCGGGTTGCAGAATAGTTAAATGTTAATGTATTAAAAATATTGTATTAATAATTAGTAGAAGAATTAATTCTTAAATATTTTAAGCTAAACTCAACCAAAGTGGCAGAAATGAACTGTATTTTGAGTTATTCAGATGTTTGGTGGCACAGGCTATTTGAAATAAACAAGTCCATCTATGTACACCTGAATTCCATTGCTCTGTGAATGTTTTTAGCTTTACACTTTAAATGTTTAGACTGTCAGTGACCTGCTTTTAAACTCTAACTCCCATCAGGGAAATTAAAATCAAAACCACATTGAGATACCACCTTACACCAGTTAGAATGGCAAAAATTGACAAGGCAGGAAACAACAATTGTTGGAGAGGATGTGGAGAAAGGGGATCCCTCCTACATTGTTGGTGGGAATGCAAGTTGGTACAGCCACTCTGGAAAACAGTGTGGAGGTCCCTTAAAAAGTTAAAAATTGAGCTACCCTATGATCCAGCCATTGCGCTACTGGGTGTTTACCCCAAAGATACAGACGTAGTGAAGAGGAGGGCCATATGCACCCCAATGTTCATAGCAGCATTGTCCACAATAGCTAAATTGTGGAAGGAGCCGAGATGCCCTTTAACAGATGACTGGATTAAGAAGATGTGGTCCATATATACAATGGAATATTACTCAGCCATCAAAAAGAACGATTACTCAACATTTGCAGCAACATGGACAGGACTGGAGGAGATAATGCTAAGCGAAATAAGTCAAGCTGAGAAAGACAATTGTCATATGATTTCTCTCATCTATGGAACATAAGAACTAGGATGATCGGTAGGGGAAGAAAGGGATAAAGAAAGGGGGGTAATCAGAAGGAGGAATGAACCATGAGAGACTATGGACTCTGGGAAACAAACTGAGGGCCTCAGAGGGGAGGAGGTGGGGGGATGGGTTAACCTGGTGATGGGTAGTAAGGAGGGCATGTGGTGTAATGAGCAAATAATGACTCATGGAACTCTACCTCAAAAGCTAATGATGCGCTGTAGGGTGACTAACATATCAGAATAAAAACAAAATAAATAAAATAAAAATTAAAAAGAAAACACCAACTATGAGGCCCCACTGTATGTAGATGTTTTCACAGGTGTTTTCTAAAAATAAACTTTACAGGTCAGTTTACATGTTCTGAGGAGAGAGGAGTGGATTGGGCTGGGAGAAAGGTATACCCTTTAGCATCACATTTGGTTTATGGATTCCTGGGGAGAAAATGGATTTCATTTCTTATAATATTGATCTCCGTCTTCCCTTAAGCTCAGAAATTCTTGCCTCCAGTTATTCACCCTTTTTTCACCTACTCTTGTATTTCCTTTTCTCCTTCCCTTTTTTTCTGATTCCTGTAGTCACTGTGTATTTAATAATCATTTAAAATAAGATCCTTCTTTTGCTAACATTGTATCCTTATCTTACATTATTTCAAAAGAACATTTTTTTAAAGATTTTATTTATTTATTCGACAGAGATAGAGACAGCCAGCGAGAGAGGGAACACAAGCAGGGGGAGTGGGAGAGGAAGAAGCAGGCTCATAGTGGAAGAGCCTGATGTGGGGCTCGATCCCAGAACGCCGGGATCACGCCCTGAGCCGAAGGCAGACGCTTAACCGCTGTGCCACCCAGGCGCCCCCCTAAAATCTGTTTTAAATTAAAGCTGATCTGTGATTTAATGATTTGGCAATATTTACAGTATCCTTTATTTACACAGAGCAGAGTTAGATAATGTTCACCAGCTGGTAGAAGTAATTTTACTTAATGATGCATAAGAAAAATGTCCTGTATGTACTAGCTTCCCAAGGTTTACGTAAGGAGTTCCAAACCTTGAAATGATGTTGATTTTAATAAGAATGTCTTAGATACATACAGCTATTTCTGTGAACCTCTTTCCTTTATTCAAACTTCTGACAACTTTCTGAGGCTAGTCTCATCTGTATGAAAAATATAATATTAGGATGTTTTTGGCTATTAATCTTTCTCTTAGTTTGTATATGTTATTTGATTTTTATTTCATCCTGGCATTTGCTTTTTAAGTTTTTTCTGTTAATAGAAATACGCCTTTTCTCTTGTGGAACCGTTTTAGCCATCAGTAAGTTTAATTCAAGATGAGAAATTTTTTATATATTATGATATAATTACTTAGCATTTTTAAATGAATGATGAAATGAATCAGAATGAAAGTCTCCCTGTAGGAGATCTGTAATTTTCCTAAGTTGGACTACAGTAATTTAACTTAGTCTAGCCAAGTATGAAACCTCTCTAATACACCATAGTGTTTCTGGTGTAATGTATTAGTGTAGAAACTTAAATCCCAGCTCAAGTTTGTTGAAATAATGGTAAAAACTAGTAGTTCATGTCATAGCAATTCCAGACTTGAGGATTAATTGATTTAGTCATTCAGATATGACATCAAGGATCCATATTGTCTTTTCTTTTGGCTTTTCCATCTTTGATGTAGGATATTCACCAGGCATGAAAGAAGTAGATTCTTTCTCATATGTTCATCTGTAAGGAGAAAACTAGTGTAAGTGGAATGGCAATGAAGATATTGTAAAACCTTCAACTTTTATATAAAGGAAGATGCTGGGTTTTTTACAGATGTCGTTTGAGTAGCATTTTCCAAAAGCCTATCTTATGAAGCTATAATTAAATTACCTTTCAATGAAGACATGACTACATGGCCTATAAATTTCCTATACATGAGTATTTTTTTAAAGGAAATATAGTTTAGATTGATTAACTTCTTTTTTAAAGATTTTATTTTTTTGAGACACAGAGTGAGAGAGACAAGGCACAAGTAGGGGGAGGGGCAGAGGGAGAAGCCGACTCCCTGTTGAGCAGGGAGCCACACATGGGACTTCGAACCCAGAACCCTGGGATCATGACCTGAGCAAAAGGCAGACGTATAACCAACTGAGCCACCCAGGCACCCCTGAATTTTTCTAAGATTTTATTTATTTATTTGACAGAGATAGAGACAGCCAGCGAGAGAAGGAACACAAGCAGGGGGAGTGGGAGAGGAAGAAGCAGGCTCATAGCGGAGGAGCCTGATGTGGGGCTCGATCCCATAACACCAGGGTCACGCCCTGAGCGGAAGGCAGATGCTTAATGACTGAGCTACCCAGGTGGCCCCCAAAAAACATTTTTATAACATCGTTGGATGAGTAATTACATCATCTGCAAATGACTATTTCATATTTCCATATTTACACATACTTCATAGGAAGATATGAATGTTTCATTCTCTCTTTTGTACTTATAAGTGGTACAGTGTATTTTCTACCACCTCCTTTTGAGAAATTACAATTGATTATTTCATATGTTATCCTTTTGATCCATTCATTATGAAAATCTACATTCATTATAAAAATGTCTTCCTTTGATATTTCTTATAGATCACATCTGCTAATGAGAAATTTAACCATTGTTTTCTTTGGGTATATCTATCTGACCACTCCTAGAAGTCACTCACAATTACTAAATTTCTTCTCAGAATTTCATCCAGTAGTTTTAGCAGCATTTCTAACCTAGAAAATCTGATTCCAGAACTTGCTTTAGAACATTAGTTCATCATTTATCAATAGGAAGTGACTCATGTTATCCTCAGGTTTTTGCTCTGAAATCTACTTTGATATCAATATAACCACCGAGCTCTTTTATGACTAATACTTTTATGACTTTTTTCCATCCCTTTACCTGTGTTTTATTGATTAATCTTTACTAATTATCTTGGTTATCTTATTTATTTTTTATAGATTTTTATTCATTTATTGGCAAGAGAGCACAAGAAAGGGGTGCTATAGGCAGAGGAAGAGGGAGAAGAAGTCTGCCCATTGAACAAGAAGCCCAATGCAGTACTTGATCCCAGCACCCTGGGATCATGACCTCAGCTGAAGACAGACACTTTACCAACTGAACCACCCAGGTGGCCTCCTTGTTTTCTTATTTAATGTGTATTTCTTCTGCGCAGCACTTAGTTGGAGCATGCCTTTTTTTTTTTTTTTAAGATTTCATTTAGTTATTTGCCAGACAGAGAGCAAGCACAGCAGGGGGAGCAGCAGGCAGAGGGAGAGGTAGAGGGAGATGCAGAAGCAGTCTCTCCACTGAGCAGAGGAGCTCCATCCCAGGACCCTGCGATCATGACCTGAGCTGAAGGCAGACGCTTCACTGATTGAGCCGCCCAGGTGTCCCAGGAGCTTGCTTTTTAAAATCCAGCCCAACAAGCTGTGCCTCTTTATTAGGGCATATAAATCATTTACAGTTAATACACTTCTTAAACTTTTCTATGTACCCTATCAAGTGTGTTTGATTCCACTTAATCTCTTTTGTTGGCTTTTCAGCTATAACTGTCTTATTGCTAGTTGTTGTTTTGAGTTAGTAATACACATCTTTAACATCATAATCTACCTTCAAGGGATATTATACCTCTTCATGTACAGTAAAAGCATCTGAAAATTATATACTTCCTTTCTTCTCTTACCAGCCTTTTTGCTATCATATATACTCTCATGTATAAAAGTTTACTTTTCCTTATATACCCACAGTACATTGTTATTATTTTTATTTTGGTAGTCAACACTCAGATTTAGACCAATGGAAAAGAAATTTTACAAATTTACTCAAATACTTAGCTTTTTCAGTCTTTGTCCTTTTGTGTAGGCACACTACATATTTGTACACCTTTAATAGTCAGTTAATAAAGTAATTTGTAGATAGAGTAAAAATACCACAACTTTATTAAAATTTTGATAATTTAACTTTTAAATTTCTTATGATTATTCAGCAATAAAAAATGAAAACAAATAGTCACTGTCTTAAAACTAAACCGTATTTTTTTAAAAAATATTTTATTTATTTATTTATTTATTTATTTGGGAGAGAAAGCCAGGGGAGGAGTAGAGGGAGAGGGACAGACTCCATGCTGAGGCGGAGCCCAATGTAGGACTCCATCCCAGGACTCTGAGATTATGACCTGAGTGTGCTCAACTGACTGAGCCATCCAGCCACCCTAAACTCTCTTATCTTATTAAAATATTTAACTACACATAAGCTAGTGCATATTTTATTTGAAATACAAAATAAATACCTTAAAGTTTAAGAAGTTACAACTTTTAATGCTTTTTTATAGAAAATTGCAACCCTACGTTTTCTAGATATGTGCTACCTGAGTCAGAACTAAGTCTTTCAATGATTATTCTTTTTTTTTTAAAAAAAGATTTTATTTATTTGACAGAGATAGAGACAGCCAGCGAGAGAGGGAACACAGCAGGGGGAGTGGGAGAGGAAGAAGCAGGCTCACAGCGGAGGAGCCTGATGTGGGGCTCGATCACGCCGGGATCACGCCCTGAGCTGAAGGCAGACGCTTAACCGCTGTGCCACCCAGGCGCCCCTCAATGATTATTCTTATTACAGAAACTTTTGAATTCTAAATTCTGAGGGAGAATGTGTCCATGAAATTCCCTCCTGCTGTCTCTTGCATTAGCATCTATTACAGAGAAAAATAGGATAAAAATATATGTTGTGTTTATTTCTTACCTACTAAATCTTAAGTATTACTCATAATCAAGACTTGAAAAAATTCTTGATTTGTTGTATCAATATATTGTCAATATATCTGGTAAGCAAATATATTTCGTTTATTAATTTGCTACTATTTTACTTTACTAAGTTGGTCAATACCAATATTATAACTTAGGCTCGGGTTATTTGAGATACTTTACATATTACAGTATTCTTCAAATAATGTCAGAATTATTTTAAATATTCATTGTAAAGATAGTTTTCTTTTTTTAAAAGATTTTTAAACTGGGTGTTATACACAACAATGAATCATTGAAAACTACATCAAAAATTGATGACGTACTCTATGTAGGCTAATTGAACATAATAAAAAAATAATAACATAAATAAAATAAAAGATTTTTTCATTTTAAGTAATCTCCACACCCAGTGTGGGGCTCAAATTTACAAACCCAAGATCAAGATCACACACTCTTCCAACTATGACAGCCAGGTGCCTCATGATTGATAATTTTCTTAAATTTAGCTGTGCTTTTATAAATGGAACTTTCTAGAATGAAAGGAAGCAAAGTTGTTTAACATCTCCTCCCATTTCCTAGATTAAGCCAGTGATACTAAAGGAATATATTATTTGTTAATACTGGTGTATGGTGATTTGGAGTTGAACAAGTAATCTTTAAGTGACCCCTAAAATATGTTGATAGCACTTTGTTATGTTCATCTTGTACTCTAAAACTTTATATAATACTTTACATTTTTTTCAAATCTGCTTTTTATTGATTTGTTTTAGTATAATTATTTTATGTTTTAAATTTTACATTTTAAATGGAAGAAGTTTCCATCACAAGATAGTTATATTCATAAGGGGGTATAACTTGCAATCCAATTATGAAGCAACTGTTGTATTTCTAGTATTTGTTCAGTTTTTTAATCTATACCTATGAATGACATTTCAGATGTGATTTGAAATCTATTTTTAAAACTCAGTGTATCATTTACCTATCTCCGATACTGTCTTTTATGATTATTGAATTATTTCCTAGATATTATACAGTTAAATAATTTGTTCTAAAATAATCATAGTGATGGAGTGAAAGATTGTTCCCTAAATATTATGTACTGAAAAGTGGTGGCCAGGAAGTCAGTACTGGTATGTACCAGTATGTACTGATGGTGGGCCAGGAAGATACACACCCTTGTTCCCCACAGAGACAGTGAGTTAACAACAGTGTATAGACCCACAATATCTTTATGGGAACTGTAGAGACCAGATGAGAAGCTACAACATCCAGGCCAATGTAAAATTAAGAAAAGATTCCAGCTAAAGGTGTGTAGAACATAGCTTTATTTTGCATGAAGGGCAGTGTCCATACCCCCAGGTGGCATAGTAGGATACAACCAGCTAACTCCAGGCCTCTTCCATCAGATTGGAAACAACAGAGTGGGCCATGTGTCCCAACAGACTGGTTTGTCTGTGGCCTGCTTAGGGATTGATTTCCATCTCACCTAACTGGAGCATTGATAGACTACTGGCCTGGTGATGGTCATAGTTGGGAAGATAATGACAATAGAGGCAAGTACCTCCCCATAGTTCTATAGTTCTGCATATAGTTCTGCAGGCAGACATCAAGAGGAGCAAGAGATCAGAAAAGGTTTGAGAGATCCAATATCGTCTAGGTGGAGTGATTGGTGAAAATCTTCCCACAGGAAAGCCAGAAGTGGTTGGTTTTTCAGATGCCCAATTGTCAGCAAAAATTACAATGCATATAAAAAATAGGGAAACATAGTAATCAGTTTAACAAAATGAAACCTCAGACCATTAACCTTGAAGAATCTCAGTTCCCAAATTACCTCATAAAGAATTTAAAACAACTTTCTTAAAAATACTCAGTGAACTAAAAGGGAATATAGACAACTAAATGAAATCAGGAAAATGGCACATGACTAAAGTGAGAATATCACCATGAGAATAAAAAACAAAAATCCTGCACCTAAAGAATATAATAATTGAACCGAAAAATTCACCAGAGTCTTCAATAGCAGATACAATCAGACAGAAGAATAAGTGACCTTGACATCAGTAACTTAAAATAATTGAATGAGGAATGCAGAAACAAGAATGAAGTAAAATAGACCTCATGGTTGAGGGGAATTAGGAAGTGGATCAATATATCCATTATATATCTAATGAAATATGTGTGTGCTTATATATGTATATAGGTATATATATAATTATATTTCTAATCTAATTATACCTGATCACATAAATGCATTTGTATATTAATCTAATGATATTTATATATGATTAGATTCACATGTATAAATATGCAATTATGCATTTAATATTTATATGTTAAATTATATATTAAGTATAAATATTAGACACATAATGGATATATTGTGCTGGTGCAATGTACAAGAAAAGAGAAAAAGGACAGAAAAGTCATTTAAAGAAATAACAGTCAAACATGTCAAATCTGAGGAAAGAGATGGTCATAGGGATTGAGGAGTTTATAAACTCTGTGTACGATAAACCCAGTGAGATGACAAACAGTGTAATCAAACTGTTGGAAGTCAAGAAATAACCTCGAACACAGCAAGAAAAAAGTGATCCATGACACATAAATAAGATTCCATCAGATTATTAGTGGATTGCTTAGCAGGAACCTTGTGAGGCAGAAGGGAGTAGAATGACCTATTAAAAGTACTTAAAGAAAAACTGGCAACCAAGGATCCTATGTAGGGAACACCTAATTGAAAAATGAAGGAGAAACTAAAACTTTCCCAGATTAAAAAAATAAAAAACAAATCTGGTGGAGTCATTACAATTGGAGCTGCTCTATAGTATTAAAGCCAGTCCTTCAAGGAAAAAAGAAAGGATGGTTAGACAACTATCCAAAGGCAATGAAAATATTAGGTTTTCCAGTAAAAGTTATGGTAAGATATTGTAATCTGGATTATTGTGATGTGCATAGAATGATAAAAATATTCAAAAAGTGATTAATCTATGTTGATGGTTATGTAATAGACAATGATGTGTTGTGTGACATCAGGGAAGCAAAGAGGGAAGTGGTGGAGCTGGAAAGAAATTGTTTCTGTATGATTCAAGTTAAGTTGTTATCAGTTAAAATAGCGTAATATAACTTGAAGGTGTTTTATGTAGTTGCTGTGATTACCAAAAAGGAAATATGTATAGAATAGAAACAAAAAGGAATAATGGAACCAAAGTGTATTACTATAGAAAATCAATGAAACACAAAGGAAAGCGATAAGAGAGAAAGAGAGAGACAAAAAAATACAAAATACTCAGGAAATAAATAACAAAATTATAATAGTAGTCTTTTCCTATCAGTAATTAGTTTAAATGTAAATAGATGAAATTCTGCAATCAAAAGATTGCTACTGCTAAGAATGACAAAAAAAAATCAAGTTACTTGTTAAAGAATGGGTAAAGGACTTGAACAGATATTTCTCCAAAGATGATACACAAATGTTCAATAAAAACATGAAAAGATGCTCAGCAGCACTCATAATACATAAATGCAAAGAAAACCGTAATGAAATATCTCACAAATATTAGGATTAGTCCTAAAACAAAAGAGACAGTGACAAGTGTTGAGAATGTGGAGAAATTGGAACACTTGTGTAGTGTTGGTGGAATTATAAAACTGTTATGGGAAACCACAGGGAGATTTGTTAAAATTTAACATATAACTACTTTAGATGAAGACCCCCGTGTGGCGCAGGGAAGGACCCTGAAAATAAAGAGCCGCTATTTTGTGAGCAGCCTTTCCCGGGCCTGCGTCTGAGTTTCCGCCGCTTCAGTCCCGCTCAGACGGCGAAGATCTAACTGTAGCTATGAGCAGCAATGAGTGTTTCAAGTGTGTGGCAGAGGTTTCCAGTTTGTTTCCTCATGTCTTCCAGACATCTGTTATCGCTGTGGTGAGTCTGGTCGTCTTGCCAAGGATTGTGACCTTCAAGAGGATGCCAGCTATAACTGCGGTAGAGGTGGCCACATTGCCAACGACTGAAAGGAGCCCAAGAGAGAGCAACAGCAATGCTGCTACAACTGTGGCAAACCAGGCCATCTGGCTCGTGACTGTGACCATGCGGATGAGCAGAAGTGCTATTCTTGTGGAGAATTTGGACACATTCAAAAAGACTGCACCAAAGTGAAGTGTATAGGTGTAGTGAAACTCGTCACATAGCCATGAACTGCAGCAAGACAACTGAAGTCAACTGTTACCGCTGTGGCGAGTCAGGGCACCTTGCACGGGAATGCACGATTGAAGCCAGTGACTTTTACTTACCGTATAAAAGGAAGAAAGGAGTCCAAGAAATAGAATTTATGCACTTAAATACAAAAAAAAAAAAAAAAGTTTGTTTAGTTTCGTAGAGATGTTATGTATAATACTTTGTAAAAGAACCTCGTTTCCGCGCCACTACTGAATACGGATTGAGGAATGAGAAGACTTCAGTCACACCAGTAAGCCCGTTCTGGATTTCTTAGATATGTTCCCACGTCGGAGGTAAAACCAATTCTGGAACTATTTATGAGCTTTCGTAAATAATTTTAATTTTAGCATAATGATGACCTTGGATTGTCTGACCTCAGTAGCTGTTAAATAACACGAAGTAACATCTGTATCAGGCCCTACATAGAACATACTGTTGAGTGGGAGTAAACAAAACAAGACAAATGTGTGTTAATGGCTCTACGAGAAAAATCAAGATAAAATCCTAAACAGAAACAACTTCATCACAGTGTGGATGCCTGAATATACATAATGTGATGGCAAAGGTTTAGAACACATTTTTTTCAAAGACTAAATCTAAAACTCAGAGTAAACATCTATGCTCACAGTAAGCATAATTTGGAATTATTCAAGAATTCAAGAGAAATGCATTTTTACAGAAATCAAGATGTTATTTTTGTATACTATACCACTTAGACAACTGTGTTTCATTTGCTGTAATCACTTTTTAAAAGTCAGATAGAGAGAGCACCCAAAGTCCTAGAAAATAAAAATGTAATTTAAAAATATCCAATAAAGCTGGAGGACAAAGGGGAAAAAAATAAAATCAAAATAAAATAAAATAATAAAATATAACTACTTTATGTTTAACATATTTCCATAGTGAATTGGAAGTGTTTTTTTCAAATGCCCAATATGCTTTCCTTAGTATTAAAATCTACAGTTTTAAAGTCATATTTTTTTTTAAGATTTTATTTATTTATTTGACAGAGAGACAGTCAGCGAGAGAGGGAACACAAGCAGGGGGAGTGGGAGAGGAAGAAGCAGGCTCCCAGCAGAGCCTGATGTGGGGCTCAATCCCAGAACGCCGGGATCACGCCTTGAGCCGAAGGCAGACGCTTAACGACTGAGCCACCCAGGTGCCCCTAAAGTCATATTTTAAACAGAAAGAACAAAATGAAAGAATTATTCTCAAACAATAATTACTATTTTTGTAGAAGTGGTAGTTTCTAATCTAATTACTTTTCTAATCTAGTGAGTCATATCTGACTAGGCAATGGAATTAAGGTGGTTTTTAATATAATGAGAGTAAAGTGGTTCATATGACAGCTTGTCAGAGGCAAATTAGGATAAACTACCTGATAAGGAAATTACTGTAGAAAGAGTATTCCACTTGGAATTAACTTTAAGACAAAAGGTTTTGAAAACTGAGTCAACCCTTAAAGTTAATTTTAGAAGTGAGGCAAAGATTATATCAAAATAATGAAGATGAATTATTGAGGGGTATGACCTAGAAAAAGTGAAGTAAAAAATAGTTTCATCTTTGTAACTACACAAAACAGAATCTGTGGTACATAATCCTAAAGTCTGAGGTAGAAAAAGAGATTTGGCATCAGAGTTGACACTTTGATATTATATTTTACAGGAAAAACTGTATAGTGGCTTTGATGAATATAGCAGTTCTCAAGTATGGAGTGTTTTGTTGTTGTTGTTGTTTGTTTGTTTCTTTTAATAAAAATGGCGGGGGGAAAATTCCTGAAAAAAGGCTAGTTGACCTGTCTTGTGGGACTTAGATAACATGTAGTGGAAAGAAGGAAAAATTTCCAGTTTAGTCAGAGAAGTATATCTGTACTCCATATATTTTGCTATACCTACCTATCTGTATATTTCTATTTATTTTTTATGGGAAATAGATCATTTTCCATAGGGACAATACTAATGGAGTACAATTAATGTAATGGTTTCAAGTCCATAAAATCTAATATGATATCAAAGCAATGTTAAGAATAGATAATACTAAATTAGATATTGTTTTTTAAAAATAGCAATGCATAAGAATAGAAGGGATATAATATTAAGAAGTTTTACAAATAAAAAGTATAAAAAGCCTAATGTCAAAAGCATTATAAAAAGTAATTGGAGGGGGGAACAATTAGGTATAGATAGCAGGAAAGGCAAATATTTTAGCACAACTGATCAGATAAATAAAATTTATGGATGTCGTAAACATTGTTGAAAAAATTGAGAGATGGTTAGATGCTCAAATGTTGTCACTGAGTTTTCAGTAGTTGCTTTACATTAAAATAAATCTATTTGATGAGTATTATATGTTCCAGAAGGGAGATTTACTAGTTAAGAGAATTAATCCTCCTACTACATTGTAATGCAACACAGCATTTTTCCTACAGTGCAAATAATTTTTATTGACAAACTGTGAGAGAGTCTTAAATCCTTCATAGTAAGTTATTCAGTTCAGTGTTAAAGAGCAGATTTGTTTACATTTTAGGTTAGTAGAGATAGAGAAGTATCTTTGAGCAGCTACCTGGCATGTTGTTCTGTTGCCTCTTCTGAAAGCTTTTGGATTAAGGTAAGCTTTTATGTTAAGTCAAAGCAAAGAGAAAATAAAAGAAAATATATTTGTTCTATCCTGTGAATAACACATTGGATAATATTTACATGGTGTTACTGATTTTTTGAAAATAGATTAATCAACATTGAAACTAAGAGCAACATAGAAATAGCTTAAGTTCTACATCTAACTGATAAATATTTCATACAACATGAAAAATAAGATTTAAAATAATGGGAAAATATTAATAAAGTAATAAATATGATATCAGGAACTCATGTGAAATAGTAAAATAGTCTGGATGAGAGATGTTACTGACGAAAATCAAAGGCAGAGACAATGAAATTGGGAAGATTCTAGTATAAATAGTCTGAGCCATTATCCTCATCATCTGGGCTAGTGTAGCAGCCTTCTCACTGTACCACTTTTATGCCTCATTTCCTTAATAATTTATTCTGCACCCATTATCTGGAGAAATTTTGTTAAACTCTAATTCAAATTCTGCAATTTTGTCAGAATCCTTCAATTTCTCCTTATGTCGTGCAGATCAGTATTTCAAAATAATGTATGAATTGAGCTGAAAATCCTTCAGCAGTATATGTTGAATTGCTGTCCTTCAAATTAGACATCAAAATCCCATCCATCACTTCAAAATGTAATCCTATTTGGAAATGGTATCGTTACAGAAAATATATTGTAAAGATGAAGTTATTAAGATAATATGATTGGTGTCCTATGAAAAGCAGAAATTGGGACACATTTGTCTACACACAAAGATAAATGATGTGAAGTCATGCAAGGAGAATGCCACGTGATTACGGAAATAGACTTTGGAGTGATGCAGTTACATGCTAAACACAGAATTGCTGGCCACCACCAGAAATTAGAATAGTTAGGAATAATATAAGCTCTTTCCGAAAGAGCTTATAGAAGAAGTGTGGCTCTGTCAACACCTCAGCCTTTTAGCCTCTAGAACTGAAATTAAATTTCTGTTGTTTTAACCACCCAGTTTATAATACTTTGTTATGTCAGCCTTAACAATTTTTCATACTCGCTGCCCTCCCTTATTTCATCTTCTACTCTTACTGTTACACTTTTTACTATTCATGTAGTAGGAGTTATTCCCACTTTTATGTTTTTGAACTGACTGCCTTAATATGTCCTCAGAATGGGTTTTCTTAAGCCTCTGTATATAAATTGCTGTTTCCCCAAGTCTCTTACCTGTCTTTTAAAGTCACACACTTCACTCTGCTCCTCCTATCTAGGTCATAACAATCACTAATCTTTTCTTCATTTCCATAAGTTTGTCATTTGGGAAATTTTTCCAAATGGAACAATACTCTGTGTTATCTCTTGAGATTAACTTTTTAAATATCTGTATCATTCTCTGACAATTCATCCAATTATAAGCAATTATATGAAGAAACTATTAAAACATTTCTTATTGTTGAGTAGTATTCCATGGTATGGATGTATCACAGGTTATTTCACCATTGACAATTGAAAGAACACACAGGATGATTTCAGGTTGTAGTTTCTAAGCAGTTTTATGGGTTTTGTGTGAAAGAAAGTTTTCACAAAAGTTTTCATGCCCAACAGTGTACTTGCAGGGTTTTATAATAATTGCATAGTTTTATAGGAAACTGCCAAACTCTTATGTGTGATGAGTGCACTGTCTTACATGTCAACCACCAGTGTATGTGTGATTCAGTTTTTTTGCTATTCTCACCAGCATTTGATATTATCACTACTTTTTCTTTTACATATTTTAATATGCACATGCTGATATGTTAAGTATTTTTGAACATACTTTCCTGGGTGTTTTACCCATGTGAATATCCTCTTTAATGAAATGTCTGATTAGTCTGTCGTATATTTGCTAATTGTATTGTTTGTATTTTTCTGTTGAGTTTTAAGAGTTCTTCATACTTTCTAGGGGAAGGGAGGAAAACCTTTTCCTCTGTCTTCAGTAACTGGGAGGTCCCAGTTTATTTTGAGTTGACAAATAAGCTGACAAAAGGCAGATTAACAGGAAAAGAAGTTTATTTTGTATGCACTCAAGGGATGTCACAAACAGTAGTGAAAACCCCAAACAGAACTTTAGACCCAGGGACTTCTATCGATCCCACTTTAACAAAGGTTGGTAAAGAAAAGATTCGACAAAGGAAGAGGAAGAGTTTTGAGCTTGTGAGGCCGTGTAAGTTATGCGAAGTTGACTAAGATATATCTGGGAAATCAGAGTTGTGTAGTTCAGTGTGTTAATTCTACTCAAATAACTGCAGCTGATAATAGCTGTTTCCAGAGTTCCTCTTTCCTCCCTAAGGGAAAGGAGGACATTTCTACAAATGGAAATTTGCTTTACAAAAGGAAAAAATAAGCCTGGCTTTTAAGCAGAAAGTGGGGAGAACAGCTTCTTCTCTGGTTGCTCCTTCTTAACTGTGTTCAATTCAAAATAAACTTTATGCCAAATGGCATTTTTTAAAATGGCATATCCTGATCTCTTTCATTAGATATAAGTTGGTCAGATGCATGGTTTGCGAACATTTTCTCCTGGTCTGTAGCTTGTCTTTTCACAGTGTGGAGAACAAAGTGTTTTTTTTTTTTTAATTTTGAGGAGATTTAATTTATCACGTTTTCCTTTTATCATAAAGGGTTAGGTTTTTGGTACCAACCGAACTCTTTTCCTAGCCCTGAGTCTAGAACTACTTCCTATCATTTTTTTCTAAGTGAGTTTTATTATGAGTGTCATGATTTTACATTACTCTAAATCTACAATGCAATGTAAGTTAATTTTTGTATTTGTGACATTGGTATCAAGACTCATTTTTTGTTTAAACTTATGGATCTCTACTTTTTCTACCACCATTTGTTGAAAGACTTATTTTCCTTCACCAAATTGCTTTTGCAACTTTGTGAAAAATTAGTTAGGCTATTTATGTTTTCCTGTTTCTGGATTTTGGCTTCAATTATATTATTCTGTCTCTATGCCAATATCATGTTGTTTTGATTGCTATACCTATTAAACTTTGCTGTATAGTAACTCTTGAAATCTAGTAGACGGATTCCTCCCTTTATACATCTTTTTCAAATATGTTTTAGCTACACAGATTCCTGTGCCTTTCCATTGTTGACATAAAACAAACAAATATTTTAGAATCTCTAAAAGTAAGAGAGTTTTAGTTGAGCCCATGTTACGATAGCTGCCTGGGAAACACATTCTTCATAAGGAAGAAGGTGCTCCAGAGGATGAACAATTTTTAATTTGGACAGGCATAGCTATTATAGGCCAAGCTGAAGTGGATTCACAGCTCCATTATTACTTAGGGCATACCCATTTATTTTGCCTGAATTTACAGATACACTTTTTACATCTTAAAAAAAAAATCTCAAACGATCAGCATATAGGCAAGAATCATGACGTTTTATTGTTAGAGAGTATTAACAGATATCTCAAAGAAAAGATGACTTTCCTTTAAGCTACTCCTTCGCTCTGTGATGGGCTCTGGTTTTAAAAGTTTACATACAGTCATGTTGACTAGGGAAGAAATCTAAAATGGCTTCCTTTATATATCAGGACTTTAGAGAGTCTTCTTTCATCATTTACCTCTTTTATTAATAATGTTTTGACAAAAAGCATTGATGATCATTATTTTTCCCTAGATGCCTGGGTGATTGCTTATCTGCCCTAGGTATATTATTTCCCACAGTGCTATGCCTAATTTAGGTCACTTAGGAGTCTATACTGGGGAGTCAACAGTATGACCTTTAATAAGGAACATTACAACTAACATATATATTTTTAAGGACATTGAATTGCTGTGCAAACATTATATATCTGCTTTGTGGTGAGTTTTGCCTTTACATTTTTTTGGTAATATTTATAGCATGAACACAAAAATAGTAATAAAAATACAGTTAATAACATTTCAATTAACCAATGGAGAATAAATGCAGAATTAGAAAGACAAGAGCAGAATCTAAAAAGAAATCCATTACAAGCATTTTGATAATCTTAAATTAAATTAAGTAGTTTTACCTTCTTTACCTATAGTTATTTGTGCTTTGTGATATGTTTAGGTGATTGGTGTTAAAATGGTGATTAAATTTTCTGTTATATGAAACCATTTCTCTGGCTAATTGGTTTCCATAGATATTACATCTTATGATGGTTGTAATTCTATCTCCCAAATATTTAATTATCGATATTAATATTACTATAATTTTTGTTAGAGTCAGGCAATTCTATTTGAGGTATAAAGTGGCATTACACCAAATAGCAGTGGAGTTATGATGAAAAGCAGACTGGTTACAAAATAGATCAAACAGTATTGGTAGATATTGGTATCCAATAAGAATCATTGTTTCATAAGGCCCATCTTCCCCCAGTGGGAAGAACTCTGAAGGTATTTAGAATAGTTTCTGTTCCTACTGTGACATTGTAATGAATCTAATTATCCATAAGTTTGGGTACCAAAGCAGTAATTGAATATTTATGTAAATTACAGGGGTCTTTAATGATTTTCCACAAATTAGGAGAGCAGTGCTTTTGGAGTGTCTGCAATTAATAAAGAAGGCCATTAACCCATAGTTACCTCAGAATCTTCTGGGTTGTATAGTAAAGATGGATTTACAAGGTGGTTGAAACCTCCAAGTCACTCCTCAAGTAGCATCTTTAATAGATGTCTATTGTTTTTTTCCATCACAAAAGCATGGTTTGTGAGTACATGGATGTTTTGGCATGTTGGACAAGCTGCCACTAAGTTTCTCCCATTGTCCCCTAGGACCTTATCATTGAAGTTTATAGAGATACAATGGCAAATCTGTCCAGTGTTACATATAATGCAGGTTAAGTTTGAGTTAGGTAGCACCTCATGAAAGGTTTTTCCTAATAGAGGTACACTTTATAATGTATAAGCACCAGAAGCTAAGAAAAATTGTCTACCTTAATGTCATTTGCTTCTTATCCTAGTTTATAGTTCAAATGTCTCTGATGAGCTTTGGTTTGAGTGTCTGAGCAGTAAGCACAAAGATTGTCTTTGCATGTAACTATTGTTATGATTTCTTTACATAAAGTCATTTGTATTTAGTTTACAGGGCTTCACGGAAAAGGGCAGTTTTAGTTCTCAATGATTCCAAGTCAGAAACCTGGGAATAAAATCAAAATATCACTTTATACAGTTGTAGCCAGGAACTGGAGAACACAGAAGATATCAGGATCTAGTTGAATTTATAATGAATTGTCTTAAATTCTAATATCTACAAAGATCTGTTATTAAAATCTTTTTTTCCATTCCAAATTTTTATTTAAATTCTAGTTAGTTAACATATACTGTAATATTGGTTTCAGAAGTAAATTTAGTGGTTCATCACTTACATAAAACACGCAGTGCTCATCACAGGTGCCCTGTTTACTCTGTATCACCCATCCTGCCTCCCCCTCCAACCCCCTCCATCAACCCTCAGTTTCCTTCCAAAAGTTAAGAGTCTCATAGGATTTGTCTGCTTCTATGATTTCATCTTATTTTATTTTTCCTTCCCTTCCCCTATGTTCATTCCTTTTGTTTCTTAAATTCCACATAGGAGTGAAATCATATGATAATTATCTTTCTCTGATTGACATTTTGCTCAGCATAATACCCTCCATCCAGTTCCATCTATGGTCGTCTAAAGGATAAATATTCATCCTTTCTGATAGCTGAGTAATATTCCGTTGTGTGTGTGTGTGTGTGTGTGTGTGTGTGTGTGTGTGTGTATACACCGTGTGTGTGTGTGTATGTGTATGTGTGTGTTTGTATGTACGTGTGTGTGTGTGTGTGTGTGTGTGTATGTATCTTCCTTATCCATTCATCTGTCAATGGGCACTTTCCATAGCTTGGCTATTATCAACATTGCTGCTGTAAACATTGGGATGCAGGTGCTCCTTTGATCACTACATTTGTGTCTTTGGGGTAAATGTCTAGTACTGTGATTGCTCACTCATAGGGTAGATTTATTTTCAACTTTCTGAGGAAACTCCATAGTGTTTTCCAGACTGGCTGCACCAGTTTGCATTCCCACCAACAGCATAGGAGGGTTCCCCTTTCACCACATCCTCCCCAACATCTGTCATTTCCGGGCTTGTTAATTTTAGCCATTCTGACTGGTGTGAGGTGGTATCTCCTTGCCGTTTTGATTTGTACTTCCCTGATGCCAAGTGATATTGAGCACTTTTTCGAGTCTGTTGGCCATTTAGATGTCTTCTTTGAAGAAATGTCTTTCCTATCTTCTGCCCAATTATTGATTGGACTTTTGGTTTTTGGGTGTTGAGGTTGATAGATTTTGGATACCAGCCCTTTATGTGATATGTCATTTGCAAATACCTTTGTTGTTTCGACCGTTTCCTTTGCTGTGCAGAAGCTTTTTATCTGATGAAGTCCAATAGTTCATTTTTGCTTTTGTTTCCCTTGCCTAGACATATGGAGATATGTCTAATAAGAGGTTGCTACAGCCAAGGTCACAGAGGTTGCTGCCTGTGTTCTCCTCTAGGGTCTTGATGGATTCCAGTCTCACATTCAGGTCTTTCATCCATTTTGAGTTTATCTTTGTGTATGGTCTAAGAAAATGGTCTAGTTTCATTCTTCTGCATCTGGCTGTCCAATTTTCCCAGCACCATTTATTGAAGAGACTGTCCTTTTTCCATTGGCTATTCTTTCCTGCCTTGTTGAAGGTTGGTTGACTATAGAGTTGAGGGTCCATTTCTGGGCTCTCTATTCTGTTCATTGATCGATGTGTCCGTTTTTGTGCCAGTACCATACTGATGATCACAGCTTTGTCATACAGCTTGAAGTCAGGCATTATGATTTGGTTGTGTTTTTCAATATTCCTTTGGCTAGGCAGGGTCTTTTCTGGTTCCATACAAATTTTAAGATCGTTTGTTCCAGCACTGTGAAAAATGTTGATGGTATTTTGATAGGGATTGCATTGAATGTGTAGATTGCTTGGGTAGCATGGACATTGTAACAATATTCGTTCATCCATTCCATGAGCACGGAAACTTTTTCCATTTCTTTGTCTTCCTCAATTTCTTTCATAAGTGTTCTGTAGTTTTCAGAGTACAGATGCTTTACCTCTTTGGTTAGGTTTATTCCTTGGTATCTTATGGTTTTTTGTGCAATTGTAAATGGGATTGATTCCATGACTTGTCTTTCTTCTGCCTCATTGTTAGTGTATACAAATGCAGCTGACTTCTGTACATTGATTTTATATCCTGCAACTTTGCTGCATACCTGTTCTGGCAATATTTTGGGGGAGTCTTTGGGTTTTCTACCTAGGGAATCATGTCATCTGGGAAGACTGAGAGTTTGACTTCTTTACCAATGTGGATGCCTTTTATTTCTTTTTGTTGTCTGATTGCTGAGGCTAGGACTTCCAGAACTATGTTGAACAACACTGGTGAGAGTGGACATCCCTATCATGCTCCTGACCTCAGGGAAGAAGATTTCAGTTTTTCCCCATTTAGGATGATATTTGCTGTGGGCTTTTTGTATATGGCTTTTATGACATTGAGGTATGTTCCCCTTATCCCTGCATGGGTGGGGGGGGGGCGGCAGGGAGGGTTGTATCAAAAGAAAGGATGCTGTATTTTTGTCAAATGCTTTTTCTGCATCTAATAAGAAGATTCTGTAGTTCTTGTCCTTTCTTTATTAATGTGGTGTATCATTGATTTGTGGGTATTGAACCACCCCTGCAGCCCAGGAATAAATCCCACTTGGTTGTGGTGAGTAATCCTTTTAATATGCTGTTGGGTCCTATTGGTTAGTATCCTGGTGAGAATTTTGGCATCCGTGTTCATCAGGAATATTGGTCTGTGATTCTACCCAGTGGGGTCTGTGTCTGGTTTTGGGATCAAGGTAATCTGGCCTCATAGAATGAATTTGGAAGTTTTCCTTCCATTTCTATTTTTTGGAACAGTTTCAGAAGAATAGGTATTAGTTCTTCTTTAAATGTTTGGTAGAATTGCCCTGGGAGGGCATAAGGCCCTAGATTCTTGTTTCTTGGGAGATTTTTGTTTACTGATTCAATTTCTCTGCTGGTTGTGGGTCTGTTCAGATTTTCTGTTTCTTCCTGTTTCAGTTTTGCTAGCTTATGTTTCATATAATTGCTCATAAAATTCTCTTATAATTGCTTGCATTTCTGTGGTGTTGGTTGTGCTCTCTCCTCCTTCACTGATTATTTTATTTGGGTCCCATTTGTTTATTTGGGTCCTTTCTCTTCTCTTCTTAGTTAGGCTGGCTATGGGTTTATCAGTCTTATTAATTTTTTTCTTATGATATGTTAGTCACCGTACAGTATATCATTAGTTTTTGATGTAGCATTCCATGATTCATTGTTTGCATATAACACCCAGTGCTCCATGCGATATGTGCCCTCCTTAATACCCATCCCCAGGCTAGCGCATCCCCCCACCCCCCTCTCCTCTAAAACCCTCAGTTTGTTTCCCGGAGTCCATAGTCTCTCGTGGTTCATTTCCCCTTCTGTTTACCACCCCCCTTCAGTCTTATTAATTCCTTCAAAGAAACATCTCCTGGTTTTGGTGAACTGTTCTAATGTCCTTTTGATTTCTATGTCATTGATTTCTGCTCTAATCTTTATTATTTCTCTTCTCCTTCCAATTTAGGCTTTATTAGCTGTTCTTTCTCCACCGCCTTTACATGTAAGGTTAGGGTTGTGCATGTGAGACTTTTCTTGCTTCTTGAGGAAGTGTATAATGCTATATACTTTCCTCTTAGGACCACCCTTGTTGCATCCCAAAGGTTCTGGACTCACATGTTTCATTTTCATTTGTTTCCCTGTATTTTTTAAAAATTTTTCTTTAATTTCCTGGCTGACCTATTCATTCTTTAGTAGGATGCTCTTCAGCCTCCATGTACTGTGTTCCTTGTGGCCTGGAAATATGCAGGGAATAACCTGTCTCTTGGTACTGTTGGAGACGTGTTTTGTGATCCAGTATGTGATCTATCCTGGAGAATATTCCATAGACACTCGAGAAGAATGTGTATTCTGTCGCTGTAGGATGGAGTGTTCTGACTATATCTTTGAAGTCCATCTGGTCCGGTGTGTCATTAAAAGCTCTTGTTTCCTTGTTGATCTTCTGCTTAGATGATTTGTTCCATTGGTGTGAGTGGGGTGTTGAAGTCTCCTGCTATTATTGTAGTATTATGAATGTGTTTCTTTAATTTTGTTATTAATTGGTTTATACATTTGGCTGCTCCCATGGTAGGGACATAAATAGTTACAATTGTTAGATCTTCTTGTTGGATCCATCCATTTATTATGCTGTAGTGTCCTTCTTTGTCTTTTATTATAGTCTTTGGTTTAAGATCTAGTTTGTCTGATATGAGGACTGCTACCCCAGCTTCCTTGCATGTCCCTTAGCATGATAAATAGTTCCCCACCCCTTGACTTTCAACCTGGTTGTGTCTTTGGGTCTAAAATGAGTCTCTTGAAGACAGCATATTGATGGGTCTTGTTTTTGTAATCCAATCTGATCTCCTGTGTCTTTTCATTAGAGCATTTAGCCCCTTTACATTCAAAGTAATGATGGAAAGATATGAGTTTAGTGCCATGGTATTATCCGTGAAGTTGCTGTTCCTGTACATTGTATGTTCCTTTCTCATCTTTGTTACTTTTTGGGCTCTCCCTTTGCTCTAAGGGTCCCCTGTAATGTTTCTTGCAGGGCCTTCCTTTAGGGTTTTTTTTTTAGTCCTGGAAACTCTTTATCTCTCCTTCCCTTCTGGAATTACAGCCTTGCTGGATCAAGGATCCTTGTCTGCGTATGTTTCCCATCTAGCATGTTGAGTCTAAAAAGCCAGTCCTTTCCCCCCATTCCAGGGCTCCGTGGACAGGTCTGCTGTCAGCCTTCTGTGTCTACCCTTGTAGGTTAAGGACCTCTTGTCCCGAGCTGTTTTCAGGATTTTCTCTTTGTCTCTAAAATTTGCAAGCTTCACTATTATAGTTGGGGTGCTGACCTATTAGCATTGATTTTGAGGGTGCCTTCTACACGTGAATGCCTGTTTCCTTCCCCAGATTAGGGAATTTCTCACCTATAATTGGTTCAGATCAACCTTCTGCCCCACCCCCTGCCTCATTTTCTGGGACCCCTATTCAAATATCACTGTGCTTCATGGTATCGCTGATTTCTCAAAGTCTCCCCTCATGATCCAGTAGTTGTTTTTCTCTCTTTGTCTCAGCTTCCTTATTCTCCATCATGTTGTCTCCTCTGTCACATTTATCCTTGCTTCTGCCTCATTTATCCTTGCTGTTAGAGCCTCCGTTTTTGGCTGCATCTCGGTAATAACATTTTTAATTTTGGCCTGATAGATTCTAATTCTTTTATTTCTCCATTAAGGGATTCTCTAGTGTCTTCTATGTTTTTTCAAGCCCAGGTAGTATCTTTATAACCGTTGTTTTTGAATTCTAGTTCCAACATATTACTTATAACCGTATCGATTAATCACAAGGCAGAGAGTACTACCTCTGGTTCTCTGCAATGAATTTCTCTTGCAAGTCGTTGGGTCCAAAAAAAGAGAGGAGGAAAGAAAGAAAATAGACAGGAAGAGAGGAAAGAGAAGGGGAAGGGGAAGAAAAGGGAAGGGAGGGAAGGTTGGCTCAGAAACTGTTTGTGGTGTAAACTGTGTACACTCTGCTGTTGTGTTTTGGCTGCTCTTTCCCACTGGTCCTTCCTCTACAGAGTTCCACCTTGCTTGAGGTGGGGAGTGTTTGGAACTTTAGGTAGGTGTGCTTTGATTTGTTTGTGAGGTTAAGCCTGTAAGGAATAGATAAGAAAAAGAGAAAAAGGAAAAGAAAAACAGCCTGATTCAGGACAAGAAAAGGGGAAATTGAATAAAATGGATACAAACATACAGACAATAAACTTTAAGGCTGTTTGTAAAAAATTAGAAACCTGGGGGGAGAGATAGGGAAAGAAGATATATGTGTGTGTGTGTATGTATATGTATATACATGTATGTGTAAATGTAAAGGATAAAGAATAAAAAATAAACAGAAAAATAAAAAATGTAAAAAAAGTCTTTTTTAAATAAGAGAAAAAGAAATAAAAGAAGCGAGCCTGGTCTTATTTCCACCAGAAGCTGATGTTTTGGAGCGTGTTCAGTCAGTAGACTTGGCAGATGTGGAGGCCTGTGTTGGTCTTCTGAGGGAGAAGCTTGCTGTGCTGCTCCACAAGCTGAATTGCCCTAGTAAAGTTGTCCCTGTCAGGCCAGGGGGTGCGGGGTTTAGCAAAGGGGACTCCAGGCTCCACTGGAGTCCACCTGTGCTGGTAGGCAGGGGTCGAGGGGTGGTGGAGGAGATAGAATATGACATCACACCCCCCTGTCCTCCCTGAGGAGGAGAACGGCAGCTGTCCACTGTTCAGGAGGCCCTCTTAGAAAAGCAAACAATCCCTGTGTTGTGGGCTTTTGTCATTTCACTGCCCTTAACCTGACTGTGTCTGGGCTATTGGTACACCCAGAGCTACAGATCTCCTGTACTCTATCTCTGTCTGGTGGCTGGGATTCAAAACTCCAAGTTTTAAAGCACCAGGTAAGGTGCTGGCCCACTCCCGTGCCCTGGAGGAGAGGAGAGGCGTGTGCCCAGCACCACCCAGCCCCCAAAAGCCATTGCAGTGTGTGCACAGAGGCTAGGGTTTATTGTAGTGCTCAGCAAAAAGCTGCAACCAGGTTATCCGCAGTCTGCACGTCAGTCAGTCCCCTACTCCCTTCTCTTCCAGAAAAGCCAAGGCATTACATGAAAAACTTGGGATGTGCTGTATGGTGACTAACATAACATGATAAAAAATTAGTATAAAAAAAAAGAAGAGAAAAGAAAAGCCAAGGCAGGGGCTTGAATCTATTGCAACAGACAGCAAAAAGCAAGGCCGGGTCATCTGCAGTCTCCTCCCATCTGCTCTCTACTCAGTCTCAGTTCTGCTGCAGAAATGCAGCTGTTTGGTGCCAACCACAGAGACGTAAGGCCATTGTGGCTCACAGCTGAAGCTGTTAAGAGCTTTGCTGTCCGCTCTGTGCAGCTCTGACCTTGCTGCTGAGCACCTCTCAATGGCTCCTAGCTGTCCTTTTGTGCATGGAGAGGGGAAATACGCTCTTCCAAATGTACTCCAAGGAGGGGGAGTGATCTCTCCCAGTGCGACTCTGGGGAGCTTCTTACTGTGGCTTATTGTGTGGTCCCTACCTGCTGCGCTCTCTCTCTCCCACTCTCTCCCTCTCCCTGACTTTGCTCGATGGAAAGGGTTCCTTCCCCTTGGTGGCCACATGGCTTTCCTCTCCCCCAGTTCAGGTCTCCAAAGCTGGAACCTCCCACCTGACACCTTCTCTCCCTCCAACAGTGCAGATTGTTTTCTTAATCCTCAGATTGTCTTCCTAGTTGTTCGGAATAGTTGGGATGTTGCTCTAGCTGTGTTTGTAGGATAAGGCAACCCCAGGGTCCACCTAATACTCTACCATCTTATCTCTGTCCCCTAGGTGATTTTTCTTTTACCTGTTAATGTTGATATTGAAATAATGAATTAGCCATCCATGACATAAAAAAAACAGTGATTATGCTATATATTTTTATTTTAAGAAATATTTGAGATTTTTACATCTCTAGTCGTGATGGTTATTGAGTGTGATCTTTTTTTTTTTTTTTCCTATTGTCTGTCTAGTTTTGGTTTGAGGATAATATTGCCCTCATAGAATTAATTGCAATGTGTTCCCTTTCTTATTTTCCCAGAGACTTTATGTAGAATTGATGTTCATTATTAAAATGTTTAGATTCTTGGTATTTTATAAGTTTATATACAATTTATTAATTCTTTAAATGACAGTACACTTCTGCCGTATAACTCTCTAGGCCTGTATATGGAAATCATATTGGATGACTTAGGGTGTACTGCTTGTTCTTCAAAGAATTTGTTCGTGTCATCTAAATTGTCAGATTTATATGTGTGCAATTGTTCATGGTATTCCTTTTATCTTTTTTATGTTTGCAGGATCTAGTGATATCCCATTTCGTTTTGTATATTTGTAAATTTCCCTCTTCTTTTTCTCTTTGGTCTCTCTAGAGGTTTGTCATTTGATTGCTCTTTTTGAAAAACTAGCTCTGTCTCATTTTTTCCTATGTTTTTCTGTCTTGTGTTTTATTGATTAGTTATTTTATTTCCTTCTTTTGTTTGCTTTGGATTATTTTGCTCTCGATCTAGTTTCTTAAAAAGGGAGTTTAGTAACTGAAACATTTCCTCTTTGCTAACATTTGCAATTACTGTCATAAATTTTCATCTTTCCACTGGTTTGCCTGCATCTGATCTATTTGTTATATATTCGTTTTTCTTAGTTCAATGTATTATGTTTCTCTTGTTACTTCTTCAACCCTTAAAGATTCTTGTTTGACCCGTGGATTGGCTTCAGAGTATGTAACAATTTTCCTATTACCTTTCTCATGGTTTCTATGTAGATTCCGTTGGAATTGGACAATACATTGCCTAATTTAAATCCTTTCACATTTGTTGAAGTTTCTTTTATGATACCAGGAAACTACCCTATCGACCCTGTAAAATAAATATTCTCTGTTAGGCAGAGTGTTCAATAATTGTTCATTAGATTGTGTTGGTTTGTGGTGTTGTTGAGTTCTGCCTTTTTTCTGCTTTTCTGCGTTCTTCTGTGAATTGAAGGAGGATTGTTGAAGTCTCCAACTGTACTTGCAGATTTGCAGCAGTTTCCAGTTTATGGCAACACTGAGCAGAAAGCTGGCACCTACACTTGCTGTTCTCAGCCAGCTTCCCCACTCCGATGCCAACTCTGCTGCACTCAGGAACCCTCGTTCTTCTTGTGACCCCTGGGTCCTTAGACTAGGCAATCCCACTTGGGATTCTGCCTCACTTTGCCACCTGAGCATCTTTAGGCCAGGGACGTGCTACAAGCCCACTACAGCAGACTTCTAAAAGTTCTGATTTTGCACTTCACTGTTTACTTTGTGGTAGTGTCCTTAAGCAGTTTCCCTCCCCTCTGCCATATCTTCTGATATATTGCCAGATTCACATCTCCTCACCTCCTACCTTCCAAAAAGTGATCACTTTTCTATTTGTAAATTTGCAGCAGATCTTTTCTCACATGTCCACTTGATTTTGTGGGTGTTCAGAATGATTTAATAGCTATGTAGTTGAATTCTAGGGACCAGATGAAATTAGGGTCCCCCACTCCTTCACCATCTTAACTCCTTCTCCCCTCTAATATTTCTTTCAGGGCTACTTTAATTGTCATGAACTCCTTTAGTTTTTGATTGTTTCTTCTTCTATTTTGAATGACAGTCTTACTGGATACAGTATTCTTGGTCGCATATTTTTCCCATTCACGCTGTTGAATATATCATGCCACTCCCTCTCTCTCACTTTCCAGGTTTCTGTGGAGAGATCTGCAGCTAGCCTTATGGGTCTTCCCTTGTAAAGTGGGACTTCTTTTGTCTTGCTGCTTTTAAAATTCTATTTATAATCTTTGATCATAATGTGTCTTGCTGTGGACATCCTTGTTTGGGGCTCTTTGTGTTCCTGGACATAGGTGTCTATTTTCTTCCCCAGGTTATGGAAATACTCGGCTATTATTTCTTCAAATAATTTATCTGTCCATTCTTCCCCTCTTCTCCACTGGTGATCACTAATTATATCAATGATAGTACAATTGATATTGTTACAGACATCTTTTACACTATCCTTATATTTTAAATTATTTTTTCTCTCTCCTGATCAGATTGCTTGCTTTCCATTACTCTGTCCTGCAGGTTGTAAACCATTCTTTTGCTTCCTCTAATTCACTATTTATTCTCCCTAGTATATTTTTAATTTTAGTTATTGATTCTTCAACTCTGATCCTTTTTTTAATGTTTTCTCTATACCATGCATTCTTCTAACCACAATGCTATGAACTAGAGGTCAACCACCAGAAAAAAATCTGGAAAGACCATAAATAATGGATATGAAAAACATGCTACTAAACAATGAATGGGACAACTAGGTAACCAAAAAAGAAATGTTAAAAACATGCAAACAAATGAAAATGAAAACACAATGGTCCAAAATCTTTGGGATGCAACAAAAGCGGTCCAAAGAGAAAGTATATAGTGATACAAGCCTACCTTAAAAAGCAAAAAAAAAAAAAAAAAAAAAAAAAAAAGTCTCAAACAATCTAACATTTTACATAAAGTAACTAAAAAAAAAAGAAAGACAAACAAAATCTAAAAGCAGCAGAAGGAAGGAAATAAAGATTAGAGCAGAAATAAATGATATAGAAACAAACAACAACAACAAAACAATAGAGTAGATCAATGAAACCAGGAGCTTGTTCTTTCAAAAAAATCAATAATATTGATAAACTTCTAGTCAGACTTAATAATAAAGAGTAAGGATTCAAATAAATAAATAAATAAAGTCACAAAAAAGAGGGTAGAAAAAAACACCACCACAGAAATTATATATATATGAGAATATTATGAAAAACTCTATGCCAACAAATTGGACAACCTGAAAGAAATGGATAAATTCCTAGAAACATATAAATTTCCAAAACTGAAACAGGAAGAAATAGAAAATTTTAATAGACATAACCAGCAAAGAAATTTAGTCACAAATCAGGGGCACCTGGGAAGTGCAGTCGTTAAGCATCTGCCTTCAGGTCAGGGCATGATCCCGGCGTTATGGGACCGAGCCCCACATCAGGCTCCTCCGCTGGGAGCCTGCCTTCTTCCTCTCCCACTCCCCCTGCTTGTGTTCCCTCTCTGTCTGGCTGTCTGTCAAATAAATAAATAAAATCTTTTAAAAAAAAATCAAAACTTGCAATATATAAAAGTCCAGGACCACATATATACAATGGAATATTTCTCAGCTATCAGAAAGAACGAGTTCTCAACATTTGCTGCAACATGGATGGCACTGGAGGAGATAATGCTAAGTGAAATAAGTCAAGCAGAGAAAGACAATTATCATATGATTTCTCTCATCTATGGAACATAAGAACTAGGAAGATCGGTAGGGGAAGAAAGGGGTAAAGAAAGGGGTGGTAATCAGAAGGGGGAATGAAACATAAGAGACTATGGACTATGAGAAAAAACTGAGGGCCTCAGAGGGGAGGGGCGGTGGGGGGATGGGATAGACCGGTGATGGGCAGTAAGGAGGGCACATATTGCATGGAGCACTGGGTGTTCTACTCAACTAATTAATCATCAAACTTTACATCGGTACCGGGGATGTACTGTATGGTGACTAACATAATATAATAAAAAAAAAAAATTTTTTTTAAAGTGTGGGAACATGAAGGATCACCTTGTGCAAAAAAAAAAAAAAAAAGTCCAGGACTAGACCTCGAAATTCGTTCTATGAGGCCAGTATTACACTGATACCAAAACCAGATAAAGACACCAGTAAAAAAGAGAAGTACGGGCCAACATCCCTGATGAGCGTGGATGCAAAACTTCTCAACAAAATACTATCAAACCAACAATACAAAATTCATGATGACCAGTTGGGATTTATTCCTGGGTTGCAAAAGTGGTTCAATATTCCCAACCCCATCAATGTGATACATCACATCAATCAGAGGAAGAATAGCACCACATGATCATTTTAGTAGACACAGAAAGATCATTTGACAAAGTATATCTATTCATGATTAAAAACCCCCAACAAAGTAGATCTAGAGGTAACATGCCACAACATAATAAAAACCATCTTTGAAAACCCAAAGCTAATATCATCTCAATGGGAAAGACTGAGAGTTTTTCCCTTAAGGTCAGGAACAAGACAAAGATATCCCGTCTTACCACTTTTATTTAACATAGTACTAGAAGTCCCAGCCACAGCAATGAGACAACAAAAAGAAATAAAAAGCATTTGAATCAGTAAGATAGAAGTCAAACTTTTTAGTACTTGCATACGACATGATACTTTACAGAGAAAATCTAAAAGAGAAAGTCCACCAAAATACTGCTAGAACTGATAAATTAATCCAAAAAAGTTGCAGTATACAAAGTCAATGTACAGAGTCTATTGCCTTTCTAGACACTGATAATGAAGCAGCAGAGAGAGAAATTAAGGAATCAATCCCATTTACAATTACACCAAAACCGTAAGATACCAAGGAATAAGCCTAATCAAAGAGGTAAAATACCTGTACTCTAAAAGTTATAAAACACTGATGAAAAATATTGAAGATGACACAACGAAATGGGAAGACATTCCATGCTCATGTCTTAGAAGAACAAATATTATTAAAATGTCTATATTATCCAAAACAATCCACATTTATTGCAATCCTATCAAAATAGCAACATTTTTCAGAGAGCTAGAACAATCCTAAAATTGTATGGAACACAGAAGAACCTTGAATAGCCAAAGTAAAAAAGAAAAGCAAAGCTGGAGGCATCACAATTCCATACTTCAAGTTATATTACAAAGATGTAGTAATCAAAACAGCATCGTACTGGCACAAAGTAGACACAAAGATCAAAGGAACGGAACACAAAACCAGAAAGAAACCCACAATTAGATGGTCAATTAATCTTTGACAAAGAAGATAAGAATATCTAATGGAGAAAAGACTGACAATTTAACAAATGGTGGTGGGAAAACTGGACAGCAACATGTAGAAGAATGACTGAATCACTTTCTTACATCATATGCAAACATAAATTCAAAATGGATGAAATATCTAAATGTGTGATAGGAATCCATCAAAATCCTAGAAGAGAACACAGGCAGTAACTTCTCTGACATCAGCCATAGCTATTTCTTACTAGATATGTCTCCTACAGCAAGGTAAACAAAAGCAAAAATAAACTATTGGGACATCATCAAAATAAAAAGTTTCTGCACAGTGAAGGAAACAGCCAACAAAACTACAAGCCAGGACGCCTGGGTAGCGCAGTCATTAAGCGTCTGCCTTCGGCTCAGGGCGTGACCCTGGTGTTATGGGATCGAGCCCCACATCAGGCTCCTCCACTGGAAGCCTGCTTCTTCCTCTCCCACTCCTCCTGCTTGTGTTCCCTCTCTCGCTGGCTGTCTCTCTCTCTGTCAAATAAATAAATAAAATATTTAAAAACAAACAAACCAACAAAAACCCTACAAGTCAACCTACAGAATGAGAGAAGGTATTTGCAAATGATATATCTGATAAAGGGGTACATCCAAAATATATAAAGACACTTATAAAACTCAACCCTCAAAATACAAAGAATCCAACTTAGAAATGAGCAGAAGATACGAACATTTTTTCAAGAAGTCATATGATAGCCAACAGAATCATGAAACAGTGGTCAACGTCACTCATCAGGGGGACAAAAATCAAAGCACATGAGGAATTTCCTTTATTTCTCTTTTCAAATTTCTTTTATCCAAAATCTATAAAGAACTCATCAAACTCAACACCAGGAAAAAAAAATAATAATCTAGTTAATACAGAGGCTGCAGACATGAGTAGACACGTTTCCAAAGAAGACATCCATACAGATGGCCAACAGACACATGAAAAGATGTTCATCAGCCTTCTGCATTAGGGAGACAAAAATCAAAACTACAATGAGATATCACTTCACACCTGTTAGAATGGTTAAAATTAACAACACAAGAAGCAACGGGTGTTAGCAAGGATGTGAAGAAAAAGGAACTTGCACTGTTCATGGGATTGCAAACTGGTGTATCCCATATAGAAAACAGTATGGAGTTTCCTTATAATGTTAAAAATAGAACTATCCTACATCCAGCAATTGTACTACTGTATATATCCCCAAGAATATAAGGCTACTTAGTCAAAGGAATACATGCAATCCCATGTTTATAATAGCATTATCTACAATAACCAAATAATGGAAACAGCCCAAATGAATTGATAAAGAAGAAGCGTATGATTGTGGTATGTATGTGTGTGTGTATACATAATATACATATATTATATATATTATATGTATATATATATAATGGAATATTCCTCAGCCATTAAAAAGAATGAAATCTTGGCATTTGCAATGATGTGAATGGAACTATGCTATGTCAAATAAGTCAGTCAGAGAAAGACAAATGCCATACAATATCACTCACATATGGAATTTAAGACACAAAACAAAAGAGCAAAGGAGAAAAAAGAGAGAGAGACAAACCAAGAAAGAGACTGCTAACTTCAGGAGACACAGTAATGGTCACCACAGGGGAGGGGGTGGGAGGAAGGGTTAAACAGGTGATGGGGATTAAGTAGTGCACTTGTGATGAGCACTGGATGTTCTACAGAAGTGTTGAATTACTATATTATACACCTGAGACTAATGCAGCACTGTATGTTAACTAACTGGAATTTAAATGACAACTTCAAGAAAAAACACTGTAAAACCAGCAAATTATGAGACTCAACTATATTAGAGCTCTGGAAGACAGCAAAGGTGGATACCAACAAAGGAAATGATGAATTACAGGAGCCACTGACTCCACACTCTTTCAGGTCCAAAGAGTGGCTACACAGGTTTTCTCCAAAACATTGAAAAATAACATGACATTGTTTTGGGGCGCCTGGGTGGCACAGCGGTTAGGCGCCTGCCTTCGGCTCAGGGCGTGATCCTGGCGTTCCGGGATCGAGCCCCACATCAGGCTCCTCCGCTATGAGCCTGCTTCGTCCTCTCCCACTCCTCCTGCTTGTGTTCCCTCTCTCGCTGGCTGTCTCTATCTCTGTCAAATAAATAAATAAAATCTTTAAAAAAAAAAAAATAACATGACATTGTTCTATGAGGGCAAAAATAAAAATCAACAAGAAACCGTTTGAAAGTGTGGTAGAGGGGGCTCCTGGGTGTCTCAGTCATTAAGCGTCTGCCTTCGGCTCAGGGCGTGATCCCGGAGTTCTGGGATCGAGCCCCACATCAGGCTCCTCCACTAAGATCCTGCTTCTTCCTCTCCCACTCCCCCCACTTGTGTTCCCCCTCTCGTTGGCTGTCTCTCTCTCCATCAAATGAACAAATAAAATCTTTTAAAAAGAAAAGAGGGGCACCTGGGTGGCGCAGCAGTTGGGCATCTGCCTTCAGCTCAGGGCGTGATCCTGGCGTTATGGGATCGAGCCCCACATCAGGCTCCTCCGCTATGAGCCTGCTTCTTCCTCTCCCACTCCCCCTGCTTGTGTTCCCTCTCTCGCTGGCTGTCTCTATCTCTGTCGAATAAAAAAAAAAAAAAAATCTTAAAAAAAAAAAAAAAGAAAAGAAAAGAAAGTGTGGTCGAATAATTAGGGGGAAGTGAGATACTTTGATGAATAACAGACAGCCCTGAAAATACTGCAAATACATGTTGAGTGCTTGATGCACACTCAGAAATGACCTAAAGAGACAATAACCTTTCACAACTGTTAGAGTGACCAGGGATGGGTTGGAATGGCGGGGGCGGGGGCGAGAGTTGCACAAAGAGTGGAGCAACAAGCAGGGACAAACTTTATTCACTCTCCAAGGGAGAGGAGGGGCCACCTCTAGAGAGATGTTAGTCCTGAGTTTCTGTCAGTCAGGGCCTTTAAGATGGTTGTCACTGTGCTCATGGTGGGAGGAGCGCGTGTGGGGAGGGGGTCGACTCTCTTGGCCAGCTGGAGCAGGAGGTGGTAGTAGGTTTTCAAGGAGCTCTGTGTGGAGATTCTTCATGATGTGAGTATGGTCAGGCTAGAGAAGAATATGTTTTGTAGTTGGGGTCTACTGTCCAAGAATGGATGGGACCATCACCTAGAAAAACAGAGTTAGGGTCAACCTCAGACACCTGGGAGTTTTCTCACAGGTATATTGGTATATATACATATATTATATGTGTGTGTATATATATATAATATATATTATATATTAAAATATATATGACATACAATTATATATCTTTTATATATCTATATATAGATATATCTACATATATGAATATAATATATAAATATATAAGTATATAAATTTATGTATTCAAATTTCTATATATAACAGAAAAATAAATTATATAAACATATAAATTAACTTATATATAAAATATTAAACATATAAACATATTTATATTATATTCTAATACATATGTAATCTATGTTTATAGTATATGTAACATATGTAACATATATTTCTATTATATATAAATATATTTTGTCTCAAAATTAAACTGACCCTATCTTAAAACACTAGTTAATAGCAAAAGTAAAGGCAACAACATAAAAATATGCCTTAAAAAGTGGTACAGAAAAGTCACTGAAAAACCAAACCCACACAAAAATAAATCTAGGGAGTGGAAAGAACCTAAGTTTTAGTGTCTGTTCTTCTAATTCAGCATTTTCTTGGATGCTATGAACCTTTGTTTTTTTGCAGAGTTCCACTTCCAAAGTTGATTCTGTCAACATATGCATAACAGGACTTTAAGAATCAAGAAAGAAAAGAAGCAGTAAGAATATTTGAAGAAATTATGGCCAAAAATTTCTCAAATTTGATAAAAGGCATTAATATAACACCTGCAAAAAACCAAACTAATTACAAGTAGAACATAAAAACATACTCATGAAGATTAAATATATAGTGAAACAGTTCAAAACCAAAAATAAAATCTTGAACTCAGTGAGAAGAAAGTAATTCTCGTGTAAAAGTGAAATTGTGGCCTAAGGTATCATAAACTAGAGAGGCAAAGAACCAGTAAGATGAGTATCTAATTAAAAGAAAAAACATCAATCAAGAATTTTATATCCAGCAAAATTATAGTTCAAAAATGGAGCAGTAATCAAGATATTTACTAATAAAAGATGTTTAACAAATGTAAAGGGAAGGCTTCATATTGAAATAAAAAGACAGAAATTTGAATCCATGTGATGAAATAATACAGTGAAAGGTAAGTACATAGGTAAATATAAGTCTCTACTGCTGTATTTTTATTAAGATTTTATTTATTTATGTGACAGAGAGACAGCCAGTGAGAGAGGGAACACAGCAGGGGAGTGGGAGAGGATGAAGCAGTCTCCCAGCGGAGGAGCCCGATGTGAGACTCAATCCCGGAATGCTGGGATCACTCCCTGAGCCAAAGGCAGACGATTAGCAACTGCGCTACCCAGGTGCCCCTCTATTGCTGTATTTTTGTATCCTTTGTGATGTTAAAGACATGGCACCAATAAAAATGGTGCTACACAAGCAATCTCAGATTTATTTTGGGATAACATACATTAGGGCTCTCACCATCAGGCAGCCTTCTCTTAGCTTGGGAGTCAGTACATATAAACAATGGGGAACAGACTCCAGTAGGGCACCTGCAGTGACCATAAAGAAAGACCGATAGGTAGCAGAAAGAGAAAAACCCTAAGCATCTAGAACTTCTAGGTGATCTCCTATGAAAGTACTAGCAAGGACCTAATATTGCTTCACTGATATCAGAAACATTCAGAGTGTTAGGGCCATAGTTATCAGAAACCCTACTAGGAAGGCTTCAGAGTGTGTAGTGTGCAGCTGGGAATAGTATAACTCCTGGCAATCCCACTGCTACAGCCACTGTCCTGAACCTGCCTATGACTGTTGCCTGCCACCTCCAGCCTCTTCGTGCCAGTCCAGGGGCTCCCTCAGTTATATCCTCTTTCAGATCTGGTCTGTCCACCTTAATATAGTACTGGACTGTGTACATAGCAGCCTATTCCTGCATACTGAAGCAGTCCTCAGTCTGCTTTACTCCAACTGCCTTGGTTGTAAATACTGGCAGGAAGGTAGCCAAACAGCCACATGGCCAGTGATGAACATGCAGGACAATAGATTTCCATTACCCTCCTCCCTGGAATGTTGGAGGTCTCTTAATCCAGTACTCTAAACTGGTTTGCCAATTTCAGCTTCCCAGCTTTAAGCAATTTTGTGAGATCTGGCCAAGAATCCAAATGCTTCAGGTCCAGAGTTAATATGGCAGAGGAGTAGGGGTCCTCTTTTTCAGCTGGTCCCCTGAGTCAAGCTGGATAGGTACCAGACCATCCTGAACCCATGGAATCAGCCTGGGATGCAGGAAGATACATCTGGATCTCTACAAGTGAACATCTCCAGCGCTGAGTATTCAGGTACGAAGCAGTGAGTCATGAAACCACGCAGAGATATCAGAAGATAAGCGGAAGGGAGAGGTAGCCACCGCATTTGGGCACCGGGAAGTGGTAGCCACCTGCACTGGGGAGCGGCCGGACACACAGACTGGCACCCGCGAGAGAGCAGACTGAGACCGTGAGCCTGGGAATGCGTGTGACCAGACTAAATACCAGAGCTCCAGAGTACACGAGGACCACACTGAAACAGAGCTCTGGAGCACATGGGGGCAGCTGGTGGCTGGCGTTTTAGAAACACAAAGGACAGAGAGGTACTGGCCCTGGAAGTGAGGGCTGGGATGCCTGCTGTGGGGCGCACATCCCAGGACACTGTAGGGTTTAGCAGCACCAACAGAAACAGAGTTAAAATGGCCAGAAGAGCTCAGTGGAGAGCGGACTGCAATTCCTCTGTTCTGAGACAGAGGCTGGGATTCGGCCACTGCTGCTGTCTCAGAAGAGGCAGAGCAAACCGCCAGGGAAAGCTGCCAGAGAACAAAACCCTGGAAATACCTGCTCACAGTGTGCCCATCCCCATCCCCCCTCACAGGGGACACAGAGACTCTAACCAAACAATGTTGCCTGAGTATCAGAGCGGCAGGCCCCTCCCCCAAAAGGCAGGCTGAAAAATAAGAATCCCACCTCCCTAAGGTCCCTATAAAACAAGTGCACACTGCATGGATTCTGGTCAATAATTTCAGCTCTGGACAACCCTGCAAAACCTCTCCTCATCAGAATGACGAGAAGGAGAAATCCACCCCATCAAAGAAAAGACAATGAGTCTGTGGCCTCTGCCACAGAACTGTTGGATATGGATATAACCAAATTATCAGAAATGGAGTTCAGAGTAACAATGGTCAAGATGATGTGTAGACTTGAAAAATATGTTAATGAAAATATTAACAAGAATATAGAATCTCTAAGGGGGGAAATGAGAGTGAATCTGGCAGAAAGTAAAAATGCTATGAATCAAATGCTGTCTAAACTAGATGCTCTGAAGGCCAGGGTAAATGAGGCAGAAGAACGAATTAGAGAATTGGAGGATGGGCTAGTAGAAGAGAAAGCTAAAACAGAAACTTGGCTCAAAAAAATCCAATCTCAAGAATGTACGTTACAGGAGATTACTGACTCAATGAAACGTTCCAATGACAGAATCATCGGCATCCCCAAGGGGGTGGAGAAAAACAGAGGTCTAGAAGAGATATTTGAACCAATTGTAGCTGAAAACTTCCCTAATCTAGCAAAGGAAACAAGCATTTGTGTCCAAGAGGCAGAGAGGACCCCTCACAGGCTCAACCGCGACAAACCTACACCACGTCACGTCATAGTGCATTTCACAAATATTAGACCCAAGGATACAGTATTGAAAGCGGCCAGGACAAAAAATTTTTAACGTACCAAGGCAAAGGTATCAGAATTATGTCGGACCTGTCTACACAGACCCAGAATGAGAGAAAGGGTTGAGGGGGCATTTTTAAAGCTCTTTCAGAGAAAAACATGCAGCCAAGGATCCTTTATCCAGCAAGGCTGTCATTCAGAATTGATGGAGAGATACAGACCTTCCAGAATCGCCAGTCACTGACCAATTTCGTAACCATGAAACCAGCCCTACAGGAGATATTAAGGGGAGTTCTATAAAAAGAATAAGGCCCCAAGAGTGATACAGAACAAAAAGTTACAATCTATAGAGACAGATTTCACAGGAAACATGGCATCATTAAAATCATATCTCTCAATAATCACTCTCAATGTGAATGGCCTAAATGCTCCCATAAAGTGCCACAGGGTTGCAGATTGGATAAAAAGACATGACCCATCCATTTGCCTCTACAAGAGACTCATTTTGAACCTAAAGATATATCCAGACTGAAAGTAAAGGAATGGAAAACCATCTTTCAGGCCAATGGACCTCAAAAGAAAGCTGGGGTAGCAATTCTCATATCAGACAGATTGGATTTTTTTTTAAGATTTTATTTATTTATTTATTTGACAGAGATAGAGACAGCCAGCGAGAGAGGGAACACAAGCAGGAGGAGAGGGAGAGGAAGAAGCAGGCTTATAGTGGAGGAGCCTGATGTGGGGCTCAATCCCATAACACCGGGATCATGCCCTGAGCCGAGGCAGACGCCCAACCGCTGTGCCACCCAGGCGCCCCAGACAGATTGGATTTTAAGCTAAAGACTATAGTTAGAGATACAGAAGGGCACTATATTACTCTTAAAGGATGTATCCAACAAGTAGATATGACAATTATAAATATCTATGCCCCCAACAGGGGAGCAGCAAGATACACAAGCCAACTCTTAACCAGAATAAAGAGACATATAGATAAAAATACATTAATAGTAGGGGACCTCAACACTCCACTATCAGCAATAGACAGAGCACCCATGCAGAAAATCGACAAAGAAACAAGGGCTTTGAATGCCATACTCGATGAGTTGGACCTCATAGATATATATAGAACACTACACCCCAGAGCCAAAGAATACTCATTCTATTCTAATGCCGATGGAACATTCTCAAGAATAGACCATGTTCTGGGTCACAAAACAGGTCTCATCTGATACCAAAAGATTGAAATTATCCCCTGCATATTCTCAGACCACAACGCTCTGAAATTGGAACTCAACCACAAGGAAAAATTTGGAAGAAACTCAAATACTTGGAGACTAAGAACCATCCTGCTCAGGAATGACTCGATAAACCAGGAAATCAAAAATCAATTTAAACAACTTATGGAGACCAACGAGAATGATAACACAATGGTCCGAATCCTTTGGGATACTGCAAAGGCAGTCCTAAGGGAAAAATACATAGCCATCCAAGCCTCACTCAAAAGAATAGAAAAATCTAAAATGCAGTTTTTATATTCTCACCTCAAGAAGCTGGAACAGCAACAGAGGGACAGGCCTAATCCACGCACGAGGAAGCAGTTGACCAATATCAGAGCAGAAATCAATGAATTAGAAACCAGAAGTACAGTAGAGCAGATCAACAGAACTAGAAGCTGGTTCGTTGAAAGAATAAATAAAATTGACAAACCACTGGCAAGATTTATCCAAAAGAATAGAGAAAGGACCCAAATTAATAAAATTATGATTGAAAAGGGAGAGGTCACAATCAACACCAATGAAATAGGAAGGATTATTAGAAACTTTTATCAGCAGCTTTATGCCAATAAATTAAGCAATCTGGAGGAGATGGAGGACTTCCTGGAAACCTATAAACTACCAAGACTGAAACCGGAAGCAATTGATTTTTTAAACAGACCAATTAATTATGAAGAAGTTGAAACAGTGATTAAAAACCTTCCAAAAAACAAAACGCCAGGGCTTGATGGATTTCCTGGGGAATTCTACCAAACATTTAAAGAAGAACTAATACCTATTCTCCTTAAGCTATTTCAAAAAATAGAAACAGAAGGAAAGCTACCAAACTCATTCTATGAGGCCAATATTACCTTGATCCCCAAACCAGGCAAAGACCCCATCAAAAAGGAGAATTACAGACCGATTTCCCTAATGAATATGGACGCCAAAATTCTCAACAAGATCCTTTCTAATAGAATCCAAAAGGACATTAAAAGGATTATCCATCATGACCAAGTGGGATTCATCCATGGGATGCAAGTGTGGTTCAACATTTGCAAATCAATCGGTATGATAGATTTTATCAATAAGAAAAAAAGCCAAGAACCATATGATCCTCTCAATAAATGCAGAAAAAGCAATTGACAAAATACAGCATCCTTTCCTAATTAAAACCCTTCAGAGTGTAGGGATAGAGAGTACATTCCTCAATCTCATAAAAACCATCTATGAAAAGCCTACAGCAAATATCATTCTCAATGGGGAAAAGCTGGAAGTCTTTCCCTTAAGATCAGGAACACGACAAGGATGCCCACTCTCGCCACTATTATTCAACATAGTACTAGAAGTCCTTGCAACAGCAATCAGACAACAAAAAGGGATAAAAGGTATTCAAATCGGCAAAGAAGTCAAACTGTCTCTTTGCAGATGACATGATACTCTATATGGAAAACTCAAAGAATCCACTCCCAAACTACTAGAAGTTATAGAGCAATTCAGTAACGTGGCGGGATACAAAATCAATGCTCAGAAATCAGTTGCATTTCTATACACAAACAATGAGACTGAAGAAAGAGAAATTAGGGAATCCATTCCACTTACAATAGCACCAAAAACCATACATTGTCTTGGAATTAACTTAACCAGAGACGTAAAGGACCTATATTTTAGAAACTACAAATCACTCTTGAAAGACATTGAAGAAGACACAAAAAGATGGAAAAATATTCCATGCCCTTGGATCGGAAGAATTAACATATTTGAAATGTCCGTCTTACCCAGAGCAGTCTACACTTTCAATGCTATCCCGATCAAAATACCAATGACATTTTTCAAAGAAATGGAACAAACAGCCCTTAAATATGTGTGGAACCAGAAAAGGCCCCGAATCACCAAGGAAAAGGAAAAACAAAGCTGGGGACATCACAATGCCGGATTTCGAGCTGTATTACCAAGCTGTGATCACAAAGACAGCATGGTACTGGCACAAAAACAGACACATAGACCAATGGAACAGAATAGAGAACCCAGAAATGGACCCTTGGCTCTTTGGGCAACTAATCTTTGACAAAGCAGGAAGAAACATCCAATGGAATAAAGACAGTCTCTTCAATAAATGGTGCTGGGAAAATTGGACAGCTACATGCAAAAGAATGAAACTTGACCACTCTCTCACACCATACACAAAGATAAACTCCAAATGGATGAAAGACCTCAATGTGAAACAGGAATCCATCCAAATCCTAGAGGACAGCATAGGCTGCAACCTCTTTGACATCTGCCACAGCAACCTTTTTCATGACACATCTCCAAAGGCAAGAGAAACAAAAGAAAAAATGAACCTGTGGGACTTCATCAAGATAAAAAGCTTCTGCGCAGCCAAGGAAACAGTCAGGAAGACTAAGAGGCAGCCCACAGAATGGGAGAAGATATTTGAAAATGACACTACAGATAAAAGACTGGTATCCAAGGTTTACAAAGAACTTCTCAAACTCAATACACAAGAAACAAATAAACAGATCAAAAAATGGGCAGAAGATACGAACAGACACTTTTCCAATGAAGACAGACAAATGCCTAACAGACACATGAAAAAATGTTCAAAATCATTAGCCATCAGGGAAATTCAAATCCAAACCACACTGAGATACCACCTTATGCCAGTTAGAATGGCAAAAATTGACAAGAGGATGTGGAGAAAGGGGATCCCTCTTACACTGCTGGTAGGACTGCAAGTTGGTACTGCCACTCTGGAAAACAGTGTGGAGGTCCCTTAAAAAGTTAAAAATTGAGCTACCCTATGACCCAGCTATTTCACTACTGGGTATTTACCCTAAAGATACAGACGTAGCGAAGAGAAGGGCCATATGCACCCCAATGTTCATAGCAGCATTGTGCACAATAGCTAAATCGTGGAAGGAGCCGAGATGCCCTTCAACAGATGACTGGATTAAGAAGATGTGGTCCATATATACAATGGAATATTATTCAGCTATCAAAAAGAACGATTTCTCAACATTTGCTGCATCATGGACGGCACTGGAGGAGATAATGCTAAGTGAAATAAGTCAAGCAGAGAAAGACAATTATCATAAGGTTTCTCTCATCTATGGAACATAAGAACTAGGAAGATCGGTAGGAAAAGAAAGGGATAAAGAAAGGGGGGTAATCAGAAGGGGGAATGAAGCATGAGAGACTATTGACTCTGAGAAACAAACTGAGGGCTTCAGGGAGGGAATGGAATAGGCTGGTGATGGGTAGTAAGGAGGGAGAGCACATATTGCATGGTGCACTAGGTGTTATACGCAAGTAATGAATCATGGAACTTTACATCAAAAACCAGGGATGTACTGTATGATGACTAACATAATATAATAAAAAATATTATTATAAAATTTAAAAAATAAATAATAAATAAAATAAATCTCTAAAAAAAAAAAAAAAGAATCCAAATGCTTGATCAGGACACTTGCACCCCTCTCCAGTCACATTGCATAATTCAGGCCAAATCCTGAGACTCTCCTGTTTTTCCTCACTTTCCATACAACTTTGAGCTGACATTGTATAAACAGCATCATCATTCTTTGCTGACAACCACTCCTACAGAGGCACCATACCCAATCCCTGCTTCATGGTCAGTCATAAGTAGAAAAAGCAGAGATTCTGATAAACAGGTTCTGCTGAAATCCAAATCTTGCTACCCCATTTGAGGATGCTTGTACTTGTTGTGTACTAGAACAAGAGATCACTTCCCTGCACTGGCAGTCACCCAAGGAATCGCAGGAATACAAAAGGTGGTATGTTCAGGTATTTTCTCTTTGAATCCTATACAGGTCTCATACAGGACAGAATTGTGTGCTGGGATGTGTTCATTTCTTTTATTTTTCTTTTTTTTCTGTGCGAAGTGAGTAACTTAATGAAAGTACACTTTCATTTCTTGAAAAACAGTGGCAAGTGTGCCAATCAGGTCTGTCTGCCTCTTTTCCTTGTAAGTTGAATGTACCTGCATATGTACATAATGGAAACAGGTGAAACTTGTTTTCATGCCAGTTTTGTGTGTCTTGAAAGGAATGTCATTCTTTCAGGAAATGAAACCATGCAAGAGAGAAAGACTACATTGTAGAAGTTGGGATGAGGTGCCTCTTGGTTTGGTTAGTTGAGGCCTGTTTCAATTGTCAAATCTGATATGCAAGAATATGCCTAGGACTAGGAAATTTTTTTGCTCTAATGTACTTGGAATTGTACAGTATGGGGGGTTTGCAAAGAAAGTTTACAATCATGCTGTGTATGTGTATTCCAGTTGGCTAGAGATAAGCAACCATGGTGCCTAGGGGAGGGGAAAAAAGATGTTTGGGTATGTCCCCACATTGGTGGGTTAAGGTGGCTATACAAAAAGATAGTTGGCTAATGGCAATAGTATATAGTACAACCTTTACAGGCAAACTCCCTTTATTTTTTTTTTTATTTTTTTTTTTAAAGATTTTTTTATTTATTTATGTGACAGAGAGACAGCCAGCGAGAGAGGGAACACAGCAGGGGGAGTGGGAGAGGAAGAAGCAGGCTCCCAGCAGAGGAGCCCGATGTGGGACTCGATCCCGGAACGCCGGGATCACGCCCTGAGCCGAAGGCAGATGCTTTAACGACTGCGCTACCCAGGCGCCCCGGCAAACTCCCTTTAAAGTAGCTTCTAAGATCAGGAAAAATAGTAATTCTGTGACCATGTGCCTCAAGTAAATGTGCCTATAGCATTTGTACTGCAGGCCTTTCAACTCACATTCTAGTTCTGCAGGTGCTCAGACCACAGCACTTACCACTCAAGTCAGTAGCCTTTCTCCTGACAGAACTAAGCATTGTTCCCTGTACATGTGTTTTACTGCCCTGTTGTGGGTGGGGCAGGAACAACAGCAGATAACAGACAGTCTTCACTCAGGATAAAGAACAGAGAATTCAGTTGCAGTCCCTCTCCCATCTCAAGACTCCAACAGCACTCCAACTTGATTTCCAAGATCTGCCAACCTCAGGATTGTGTACCCAGAGGCATTATGGGAACTTCTTTCATATTTCAGCACATTTGATCGCATTCTTTCTTTCCTGCCCAGCTCCAATCTAGACTTTCACAGGGAGACATCTGCCATCAGCCTAGTACCTGCTGCCCTTCCTCAAAACTCCTTTCGCTTCCCTTCATTCCCCCATCCGTCCCTACCATCCACCTTTATATTCCCTAATGGAAAAAGAAGATAGCTTCTGAGGAAATTCTGGTGAACACTGCAACTAGCTCCTAAGACAGGCATAGTCATGATTTGGGCTTAGTCAGAATATGAAGGCAACAAAGATTTCTTAAACACTTTTCAAATTCAGTTCTTGCTGACCTAGTATGGGAAGAACAGATGTCTCCTGGGATGTGTACTTTTTGGTTTTCTTTTTTCTTTCTCTGTAGGGGAAGCTTATACTTCCTGAAAATTCCTTGTTACTTCCTGAAAGCACCTGTTTCTTCCCAAAAGCCCTAGTGATGCATGCCTATGGGGTCTGGGTCCATCTAATTTCCTGGGAACTTCAGTGCACCCAAAGTTTGTATGATGAGGATCCAGAGCAAGAGGATAGCTCTTGGGGATCCTTCCTGTAATGGGGATTAAAGTGACTTATTCAGAAAGCATCCCAGCTTTGTGGAGATAAAGGCTACTGAGTTGGGGCTAGCACCTGCTTAATGTGGCATTAATAGCATGATCACTTTTCTGAATGCCCAGGTACTGGTGTGCAGGAATATGCAAAGGACTGAAGAGTTCTTGCCTGTATACTACGAGTCTCAAACACCTGAGGATGGTACTGGAAATGAGAAATGAAGCGGGACAGTTTTAGGAGCCATATACTATGTCATGATAGGAAGGAGGCAAAATATTAAGCACCCATAACTTCTATGTGTTCCAATCCTATTTGGTTTTTGAGATGAGAAGATACAGGTGATAGGATGCAAAGTGTTAAGGTCACAAGTATCCACAGTTGTCTTCGCTGCATATCACACCCAGCTCAAGGCAAGTTGTCTTTAGTGTCTCCAGGTCACTGGATCCTACAAGACTGCATTTCATACCAATACAAATTGCAAAGTGTTTGAGGACCTCTCTAGCCTGATCCTTCAGCTAACATCCAATTCTAATCTCTGGGTCCTGTCAAAATGACAAGGCCAGGATTCCACACTGACCACACCACTTTCCCCAATATCCTGGATAGTTTAACAGCCTGTCCTCTTCCTCCCATCCTGCTCCCCTCTCATCAGAGGCATGCAGAAAGGCGTGCAATAAGCTGGACCTTGTAGAACCATGCTACCTGTTCCAGTAAGGAGAGTTACCTACCACCCTTTACTCCAAGTGGTCTCCCATCCCTGAACTCAAAAGGCCAGGCTGGACATGGCTTCAGAAATGCTCAAAATCTTCAGGCACACAGGCATTAGAGCCCTCTCCAATCTGGGCTCCAATACTAACTTGCCTACATCTTTTTCCAGACCTCTAGTTAACACATTCCACTCGACATCACTGTGCCCAAAGGAGAGCTGACCAGTCCTGATGTTGTTCCTAGCACCTCTCAGGCTTTACATCACCAAACCCTGTTGTTAAGACTACTCCAGGCAGGGAGAAAAGAAGTGAAGTGATAGAAGGTATGATGAAAATAAATCCCTGCTGAAGGATGCTTGTGCTTGGGATGCATTCGAACACAGCTTCCTGCAGGTTTTTTAGGAAGGTGACCATTTTAACTTGCTGGGGACCTTGGTGGGTGGGGTTGGAGAGGAGGCAGAGCACGGTGCATCTTGTGAAACAGACTGTTGCTCTGCTCCTTTTATCTCATTACCACTGCTTCTACTCTCTTTGGCTTTGGGAAAGCAGACAGCAAGGCACTGCTAAGGTTGACAGCTCAGTGTCAACTCCCACCCCATCTTTTTTCTACCCTAATTTGACCACCTACACGGAGCTGCTGGTGCACTCACAGGGCACTAACCCTTGTCTGATGCCCCTCTTCAGAATTCTCAGTGATAATAAAGATAGCCCCTGGTGAGGAGCACAGCTCCCAAGGCAGGCAACTACTGCTTGGTCATAAAACCCATTTAATCTTCTCATTGCTTTGTAGTGTTTGTAGTGTAAGAGTCACCATCCAGAAAGGGAAGAGGGCAAAGGTACTCCCAGGAGATATGCGGATGAGGACATAGCTGTCTAGGTGATGTCACTCAGCCCCAAAGTTGTTAAAGGGAATGCTGGTATCAGGTCTTGTGAGAAAGTTCTCCTTTGGGTGAGGTTCAAGGTATGTGTTAGAGGATGCAGAAGCATACGTGAGTATTTATGTGAACAAGCATTTAAATGTTAAAAAGCAGCAACTTTGGCAATAAATAAATAAATAAATAAATAAATAAATAAAGTAAAATCCAAATAAACATAAAAACCCATATGCCTAAAAACTTGACTTTGGCAAGTAATCTCAGTATACAGTTAAAACTAAACAACAGAAGGACTAATAAGGAGAGCCAATATTGACTCATTAATATAACAGTGATCTTGGCAGTGGAGCAAAAACAGAGCTTCACTTGTAAGGGTGGAATCAGAGAAACATGGGAATGGTCAAAGCCATTATAGGGGCGCCTGAGTGGCTCAGTCGTTAAGCGTCTGCCTTCGGCTCAGGGTATATCCCAGCGTTCTGGGATCGAGCCCCACATCGGGCTCCCTGCTGGGCGGGAAGCCTGCTTCTTCCTCTCCCATTCCCCCTGACTGTGTTCCCTCTTTGGCTGTCTCTCTCTCTGTCAAACAAATAAAATCTTAAAAAAAAAGGCCATTGTGGAGGTTAACACTGTCACATGCAGAGTGAAGATTTTAAGTATTTGTAAATTAAGAAAATCTAAATGGCTAAATTCTGCTTCTTTGGGATATTTAAAATATAATTGTATTTGTAAAAATTTGACTCAGGTACCAGCAGCTTTTGAACTACACAATGGAGAAATAAAGTAGGGGTCAAAGCAGGCCATCTTTGGCTTATTTATATAAGTGTGATCTTGGAAGTGATGGAGGAAACATAGAATGGTTAAGGCTTGGGATGGAAATCAGAGAGTGTTCACTTTATGAAAATAAACAAACCGGAGTTTTCAGGGTTATGATAGATGAAAAACATGCTAACGTGATAATGGCTGGTAATGGCCAGAGGATGGAGAATCAGAGTTGTGATTTTATTATGTACATAATTAGAAGGAGAAAGAGGCAAAGTTTAATGCATAAGCTAAAAAGGGAATTTTTACGGGAAGGGAAAAACTGTTCAAGAAGCAACTGTCAAGGGCAAGGAAAATATGTATTTAAGCTGTAGTTACTCATTTAAGAAAGCCTTAGGAGAAACAGTACACAGTTAATTATTAAGGGGAAAACGTGATGAGATAGTTCAAAGAAAAAAACAAAACAAAAATACCCCTAGGAATAGACTTAAGATGATAGAGAAGTAGGGCAACTCTAAGCTTGCCTGCTCCCTCAGCCCAGGTAAATAAATATCCAATAATTCTGAACATCCAAAAATTGATTGGAGGTCTTCAAGAACAAAGCTGCACATCTAAATGCAGTAAAAATAACCCATGGAAGGTAGGACCTGCAAAGAGTGGATTTGGGCCATAAAGTAGCACAAGCTCTGCGGAGGGGAGGGAGTCCTGATCATGGAGAGATCAAAAGACAACAGGGGTGGGGGAGAGAACTTGCGTGGGGGACTACACAAGAAAACTATTCCCAAAACAACCGGCTGGGAAAAAGGAAAGGGTTTAAATATTTTTATAAACAGATTTTTATAAACAGTGCAGCACAGAGTCTGAGAATTTGGAGGTTACAGCAATCACCAGGATGGCCCCTGGCAGGAGTCCATTGGGGAAGGAGGGCAGAGCTTCAGGAGTGGGCAGTGGGGGCTGAGGATCCCATGGGTTGCATGAAGAGAACTGTTCCCCAGCCTAAAGTGCATTTGGTAGACCCATTTGGCCTCTCCAGGGGAAAAAGACTTTTGGGTGCCATTGAGCTGCCCCATTCACCAGCATAGGAATGAAGGTCCAGGCTGATGGCTGCAAACCCTGGCGCCAGCTATGTGTTGCAATTTACCATAAACTCTGAACTGCTGTGAGGTGGCAAGACTCTTTTCTAGGACATGCACCAGCCATAGTACAATGAGGTAGTCATTGGGAATCACCATGGGTCTGTGTTATGGGACTCTCTGGTGTATGGGGATTTGAAACCGACCTGTGTCTGAGATAAAACAGGAGTGCTACACAGGCTGGCAGGTGGACAGGTCAAACAAAAACAGGGTGAAGGCGGGGATCTGACAGAAGCCAGGGATACAGGAGGGGCGACTGCTTGCTCATCTGTGAGGGCTTCCTGAAGAGTGGTGCGCACAAGATCTCCATTCTGGATTTCAGAAAGATGAATGAACCCATTTTCACCCCATCTCCTCCAATCAGACTGATGCACCTCAGTGAGCTAAACAGAACCATCAAGTTGACACCTGAGCTGATTACACCAAGCCCTATATCTCCCTGTACTGTGCAGGCACATCAGCACTGGGACAAGTCCATCTGCGAATCAGAGCAGCAGGCTCCTCTCCCGGAAGACCAGCACAAACCCCTCACAAGCACCAAGTCTACTGATCATGGAGTGCTAAAAACTTCACCTTTATGGGAAACAGGATCTAGGTTTCTTTGGTTTTGTTTGTTTTTCTTTTCTTTTGGATACAGAAAGAACCACTGATATTTATTTAAATTTTTAAAATATTTTTTTATTATATTATGTTAGTCATCATACAGTACATCCCTGGTGTTTGATGTAAAGTTCCATGATTCATTACTTGCATAACACCCACTGCACCATGCAACACGTGCCCTCCTTAATACCCATCACTGGCCTATCCCACTCCCCCACCCCCCTCCCATCTGAAGTCCTTAGTTTGTTTCCCAGAGTCCATAGTCTCTCATGCTTCATTCCCCGTTCATTCTTCCCTTCCTTCTCCTACTGATCTTCCTATTTCTTATATTCCATAAATGAGTAAAACCATATAATTGTCTTTCTCTGTTTGACTTATTTCACTTAGCATTATCTCCTACAGTCCTGTCCATGTTGCAGCAAATGTTGGGTAATCGTTCTTTTTGATGGCTGAGTAATATTCCATTGTATAGATGGACCACATCTTCTTAATCCAGTCATCTGTTGAAGGGCATCTCGGCTCCTTCCACGATTTAGCTATTGTGGACAATGCTGCTATGAACATTGGGGTGCATATGGCCCTTATCTTCACCAAGTCTGTATCTTTGGGGTAAACACCCAGTAGTGCAATGGCTGGATCATAGGGTAGCTCAATTTTTAACTTTTTAAGGGACCTCCACACTGTTTTCCAGAGTGGCTGTACCAACTTGCATTCCCACCAACAATGTAGGAGGGATCCCCTTTCTCCACATCCTCTCCAACATTTGTTGTTCCCTGCCTTATCAATTTTTGCCATTCTAACTGCCATTAAGGTGGTATCTCAGTGTGGTTTGGATTTGAATTTCCCTGATGGCTAATGATTTTGAACATTTTTTCATGTGTCTGTTAGGCATTTGTCTGTCTTCATTGGAAAAGTGTCTGTTCGTATCTTCTGCCCATTTTTTGATGTTTGTTTCTTGTGTATTGAGTTTGAGAAGTTCTTTGTAGACCTTGGATACCAGTCTTTTATCTGTAGTGTCATTTTCAAATATCTTCTCCCATTCTGTGGGCTGCCTCTTAGTCTTCCTGACTGTTTCCTTGGCTGCGCAGAAGCTTTTTATCTTGATGAAATCCCACAAGTTCATTTTTTTCTTTTGTTTCTCTTGCCTTTGGAGATGTGTCATGAAAAAGGTTGCTGTGGCAGATGTCACAGAGGTTGGTGCCTATGTTGTCCTCCAGGATTTTGATGGATTCCTGTCTCACATCAAGGTCTTTCATCCATTTGGAGTGTATCTTTGTGTATGGTGTGAGATAGTGGTCAAGTTTCATTCTTTTGCATGTAGCTGTCCAATTTTCCCAGCACCATTTATTGAAGAGACTGTCTTTATTCCATTGGATGTTTCTTCCTGCTTTGTCAAAAATTAGTTGCCCAAAGAGCCGAGGGTCCATTTCTGGGTTCTCTATTCTGTTCCATTGGTCTATGTGTCTGTTTTTGTGCCAGTACCATGCTGTCTTTGTGATCACAGCTTGGTAATACAGCTCGAAATCCGGCATTGTGATGTCCCCAGCTTTGTTTTTCCTTTTCAACAATTCCTTGGTGATTCGGGGCCTTTTCTGGTTCCACACATATTTAAGGGCTGTTTGTTCCATTTCTTTGAAAAATGTCATTGGTATTTTGATCGGGATAGCATTGAAAGTGTAGACTGCTCTGGGTAGTACGGACATTTCAAATATGTTAATTCTTCCGATCCAAGGGCATGGAAATATTTTTCCATCTTTTTGTGTCTTCTTCAATGTCTTTCAAGAATGATTTGTAGTTTCTAGAATATAGGTCCTTTACGTCTCTGGTTAAGTTAATTCCAAGATAATGTATGGTTTTTGGTGCTATTGTAAATGGAATGGATTCCCTAATTTCTCTTTCTTCAGCCTCATTGTTTGTGTATAGAAATGCAACTGATTTCTGAGCATTGATTTTGTATTCCACCACGTTACTGAATTGCTCTATAACTTCTAGTAGTTTGGGAGTGGATTCTTTGAGTTTTCCATATAGAGTATCATGTCATCTGCAAAGAGACAGTTTGACTTCTTTGCCAATTTGGATACCTTTTATCCCTTTTTGTTGTCTGATTGCTGTTGCAAGGACTTCTAGTACTATGTTGAATAATAGTGGTGAGAGTGGGCACCCTTGTCATTTTCCTGATCTTAAGGGAAAAGGCTTCCAGCTTTTCCCCATTGAGAATGATATTTGCTGTAGCCTCTGTCTCAGAACAGAAAGATCGCAGTCCGATCTCCACTGAGCTTTCTTGGCCACTTTAACTCTGTTTCTGCCGGTGCTGCTAAAAACCCTGCAGCGTCCCAGCATGTGCGCCCCACACAAGGTGTCCCAGCCCTCACTTCCAGGGCCTGCACGTCTGTTTCTAACACCAGCAGCCGCACCCAGTTCCTGCGCATGCTCCCGAGCTCTCTGTTTCAGTGCGGTTCATGTGTGCTCAGGTACGCCGGTTTTCAGTCTCGTTGCACACGCATTCCCAGGCTCATGGTCTCAGTCTACTCTGTTGCGTGTGCCGGTCTGTGAGTCCGGCCCGCTCCCCAGTGCAGGTGGCTACTACTTCCCAGTGCCCGAATGCGGCAGCTCCCTCCCCCTTCTGTTTATCTTCCGATATCTGTGCGTGGTTTCACGGCTCCCCGCTTCGTACCTCTATACTCAGTGCTGGAGATGTTCATTTGTAGAGATCCAGATATATCTTCCTGCGTTTCAGGCTGATTCTGTGGGTGTTCAGGTTGGTCTGGTACCTATCCAGCTCGACTCAGGGGACCGGCTGAAAAAGCAGTCCCCTACTCCTCCGCCATCTTAACTCTTAATTTGTTTAAATTTTTAAGTGATTTCTAGATTTTTATCTTTTTTTCTTTTTCCTTTTCTATAAAACATTCTCTTAACAGGCAGACAAACACACGCCTGGGCTCCAGCTTCCTTTATTGACTAACTGATCGACGGATTATTTTATTTAACCTCTTTTTCCCCCCCTCCCAAATGAGGAGATGGATGAATTCACCCCAGAAAAAGTAGGAATACACAGACAAGGAAAGAATCCTGGAAGCAGCAAGGGAAAAACTGTCCCTAACCTACAAGGGGAAGACAGTTCAGATTTGCAGCAGATCTGTTCACAGACACTGAACAAGCCAGAAGAGAATGACAGGATATATTCAACATATGGAATGAGAAAAATATGAAGCCCAGAATTCTTTATCCAGCAATGCTATCATTCAAAGAGAAGGATAAAGAGTTTCCCAGACAAAAACTAAAGGGGTTCATGACCACTAAAACCAGCCCTTGCAAGAAATATTTAAGGGGACAGTTTGAGCGAAGAAAAACAGACCAATAGCATCAAAGACTAGAAAGGATCAGAGAACAGGTAAAACAATGGTACTCAAACCATATCTCTCAATGATTACTATGAATGTAAATGTAAAACTAGATATTCCAACCAAAAGCATTAGTGCATCAGAATGGATTTTTTAAAAAATCCATCTATATACTTCCACCAAGAGACTCATTTTAGACCTAAAGACACCTGCAGATGGAAAGTGAGGAAATGGAGAACCATCATGCTAATGGATGACAGTAGAAAGCCAGAGTAGCCATACCTATCTCAGACACACCAGATTTTTTAAAACAAAGATGGTAACAAGAGATGAGGAACAGCATTATATCATAATAGAGGGGACAATCCATCAAGAATATCTAACAATTGTAAATACTTATGCCCCCAACTTGGAAACACCCAAATATATAAATCAATTAATAGCAAACATTAAAAATAATTCATTGATAATACAATCATAGTAGTGGACCCTAACACCCCACTAACAGTGACAGATAGGTCATCTAAATGGAAAATTAACAAGGAGACGATGGTTTTATATGACACACTGGACCAGACAAACTGAACAGATAAATTCAGAACATTTCATCGCCAACAGAATACACAGTCTTTTCGACTGCACATGGAACATCCTCCAGGATAGATCATATGCTGGGTCACAAATCATCCCTCAACAAGTACAAGACAACTGAGATCATACCATGTAATTTTCAGACCACAACACTATAACCTGAAGTCAACCACAAGAAGAAATCTGGAAAGAACACAAATACATGGAGGTTAAAGAATATCCTACTAAAGAAGGAACAGGTGAACCAGGAAATTAAAGAAGAAATAAAAAAATACTACACAACAGGGGTGTTTTCACTGAGCCATGACAGGAGTGGCTCAGTCAGTTAAGCATCTGACTCTTGATTTTGGCTCAAGTCATCATCTCAGGGTCATGACATTAAGCCCCATGTTGGGCACTCAAAGTGTAGTCTGCTTGAGATTCTCTCCTCTCCCTCTTTCCCCACCACCCACTCTCTAAAGTAAAGACATAAATTGGAGGGAGGGAGGGAAAGAGAGAGAGACAGAAAGAGAGAGAAAGGAAGGGGAGGGGAGGAGGGGAGGGAGATGGGAAGGGAAGGGGAGGAAAGGGAAGGGGGAGGTAAGGGGAAGGAAAGGGAGGGGAGGGGAGGGACAGGAAGGGAGAAGAGAGGAGGGAAAAGGAAGGAAAGGGGCGGGGGGAGAGGGAGCCTGATGCAGGGCTTGATCCCAGGACCCTGGGATCATGACCTGAGTGGGAGGTAGACGCTTAACTGAGTGAGTCACCCAGGCGCCCCGGTTGCAAAAATTCTTAACAAGATAATAGGCTCCTCAGATCCAACAGTTCATTAACAGTATTATTCATCACATCCAAGTGAGATTTATTCCTAGGCTGCAGGGGTGATCCACCAACCTATCCACAGGATCCACCCCATTACTGAAAGGAAGAAGAATCATATAGTACTGTCAATAGATGCAGAAAAAGCATTTGACCAATACAGCATCCTTCATAAAAACCCTCAACAATGTAGGGGTAAGGGGCACACGCCTTAACATCATTAAGGCCACATACAAAAGACCCACAGCTAATCTTCTCAAAGGGGGAGCTTTTCCCCTACAAGCAGGAACAAGACAAGGAATATCTAATAGAAAAAAAGACAGTCTCTTCAATAAGTGGTGTTGGGTAAACTGGACAGCTACATGCAGAAGAAAGAAACTAGGCCACTTTCTTACACCATACACAAAAATATACTCAAAATGGATGAAAGACCTAAATGTGAGACAGGAATCCATCAAAATCCTAGATGAGAACATAAGGCAGTAACCTCTCTGACTTTGGTTGCGCCTCTTAGTGCTAAACACGTCTCCAAAGGCAAGGAAAACAAAAGCAAAAACGAACTTTTGGGACTTCATCAAGATAAAACGCTCCTGCACAGCAAAGGAAACAATCAAGAGAATTAAAAGGCAACTTAGCTCATGGGAGAAGATATATGCAAATGACATTAGAGATCAAGGGCTGGTATCCAAGATCTACAAAGAACTTCCCAAACTCAACACGCAGAAAACAAATAATCCAGTGAAGAAATGGGCAGAAGACACGAATAGGAACAGACCCTTTTCCATGGAAGACATGTAGATGGTTGCCCGACAAATGAAGAGATGCTCAACATCATTAGCCATCAGGGAAATATAAATGAAAACCACAATGAGATACCACCTCACACCAGTCAGAATGGCTCAAATTACCAACCCAGGAAAGAACAGCTGTTGATGAGGATGTGGAGAAAGGGTAACCCTCTTACACCGTTGGTGTGAATGCAAACTGGTGCAGCCACTCTGGAAAACAGTGTGGAGGGTTACCCATAAAGTTTAAAATAGAATTATCCTACGTTTCAGCAAATGCACTACCATGTATTTACCCACAGGATACAAAAATACTCATTCAAAAGGGTATTTGTTTATTGCAGCCCCAATGTCTATTGCAGCATGATCAACAATAGCCAAACTATGGAAAGAGCCCAAATGTCCATCAACTGAGGAATGGAGAAAGATGTGGTGTATATATACACAATGGAATATTACTCAACGATCAGAAAGAATGACATCTTGCCATTTGCAATAATGTGGATGGAGCTAGAGAGCATTATGGTAAAAGAATTCAGAGAAAGACAAATACCATATGATTTCATTTGCCTGTGGAATTTAAGAAAACATGAACACATGGGAAAGGTAGAGAAAGGTAAAAGAGAGAGAAAGAAGAGAAAGAAACCATAAAAGACTCTTAATCATAGGAAACAAACGGAGTGTTGCTGGAGGGGCTGTGGGTGGGGGATAGGTGAGGTAGGAAAGGCATTTAGGACAGCACATGATGGAATAAGGACTGGGTGTTGTATGTAAGTGAAGAATCACTGAATCTACTCCTGAATCTAATATTGTACTGTATGTTAACTAAAATTTAAATTAAAACAACAAAGTTCCTATTACTTCTATAGGGCTACTAAACAGGAACAGGCTTTTAAATCCCTATTACTACAAAGGAAGGACTGTATCAACCGATCATAAGGTGGGAAAGTTTAAGAAATCTGGACTCTTGACAAAAGTTTGGCCAGGTTTAATTAAATCCCTGTTTTAACTGGTCTCTTTACCACAAGTCAAAATCTTTTGTCTCTAGCTAGAGTGTCTGCCACCTGTTTTCACATTTTAAATAGTTGCGAAAAAAAGTGAAAATAGTTTGTTGTGAAAATTTTATAAAATTCAAATTTGTGATCATCCTTTACATGTGGAGAGCTGAAAATAGAGGATTTGAAGTTACTCCTTGGTATACTTTCTTGGTACACTACAAATCACAGTAAGTCAGTTATTAATGTTTCAAGTGACATATGCAGTGCTATAGGACTTCATTTTATTTTCTGCTTATTACTAGTGCAAACTCATCACAAAAAGAGTGTATAATGAATGTTATGCATGGTTTTAAACATCTGCATGTTACTGAATTACATGCTAAAATATTATGTTTATTATTCAATGACATGATAGCTGTTAAAGAACACAATGCATACTAGCACTACTAGATTAAGCACTCATTTCCAACCCCACATGGAAAGAAGAGTCAGAAAAAGTAAGAAATTTAAGATAGAGAATCTCATTTTAGCACAATTTTTTCTTAAAAGTATCAGAATGGAACAAAAGTTATGTCTCCAATGACTCAATGACACCAATTAAGGAAATCCATTTATAGATGTTGAGTTAATTAAATTGTGTTTCATAACAGCAGCCTGAAAAACTGTGCAGAGAAAATAAACTTAACCTGTTGGAGAGAACAGAGGTGTAAATAAACACACATAATTACTTAAAAGTGGATTTCACTGGGGCACCTTGGTGGCTCAGTTGATTAAGCATCTGACTCTTGGTTTTGACTCAGGTCATGATCTCAGCGTCGTGAGACTGAGCCCTATGTCAGGCTCCACGGTGGTGGAGCCTGCTTAAGATTCTCTCTTCCTCGGCCCCTCCCCTTCACTCAGAAGCATTATCTCAAAAAAAAAAAAAAAAAAAAAATTAAGTGGCTTCCCTTGACTGCTAAGATGACATTACTGCTACTACTTTTGTTATTTTTGAAGTCAGTGTGAAATAGGAAGTAAATAAAGAATGAGGCTTCATTAACAGCCTATATGGAACTATCAGTAACAGTATTTTTAGAATAGTTCAGAAAATACGAATTCACTGAATCCTAAAGAAGAATGTGTGAACAGGTATCAAAAGTGGTGGTGAAAGATTGAAATTATCCCCTGCATATTCTCAGACCACAACGCTCTGAAATTGGAACTCAACCACAAGGAAAAATTTGGAAGAAACTCAAACACTTGGAGACTAAGAGCCATACTGCTCAGGAATGACTCGATAAACCAGGAAATCAAAAATCAAATTAAACAATTTATGGAGACCAATGAGAATGAAAATACAACAGTCCAAAACCTATGGGATACTGCAAAGGCAGTCCTAAGGGGGAAATACATAGCCATCCAAGCCTCACTCAAAAGAATAGAAAAATCTAAAATGCAGTTTTTATATTCTCACCTCAAGAAGCTGGAACAGCAACAGAGGGACAGGCCTAATCCACGCACGAGGAAGCAGTTGACCAAAATTAGAGCTGAAATCAATCAAGCAGAAACCAGAAGTACAGTAGAGCAGATCAACAGGACTAGAAGCTGGTTCTTTGAGAGAATCAATAAAATTGACAGACCACTGGCAAGACTTATCCAAAAGAAAAGAGAAAGGACCCAGATTATTAAAATTATGAATGAAAAAGGAGAGGTCACGACGAGCACCATTGAAATTGGAAGGATTATTAGAAATTTTTATCAACAGCTATATGCCAATAAACTAAGCAATCTGGAAGAGATGGAATCCTTCCTGGAAACCTATAAACTACCAAGATTGAAACAAGAAGAAATTGATTTCTTAAACAGGCCAATTAATTATGAAGAAATTGAGTCAGTGATAAACAACCTTCCAAATAACAAAACCCCAGGCCCGGACGGTTTTCCTGGGGAATTCTACCAAACATTCAAAGAAGAAATAATACCTATTCTCCTAAAGCTATTTCAAAAAATAGAAACAGAAGGAAAGCTACCAAACTCATTCTATGAGGCCAATACTACCTTGATCCCCAAACCAGGCAAAGACCCCCTCAAAAAGGAGAATTACAGACCGATTTCCCTAATGAATATGGACGCCAAAATCCTCAACAAGATACTTGCTAATAGAATCCAACAGTACATTAAAAGGATTATCCATCACGATCAAGTGGGATTCATACCTGGGATGCAAGAGTGGTTCAATATTCGCAAATCAATCAGCGTGATACATCATATCAAGAAGAAAAGACTCAGGAACCATATGATCCTCTCAATCGATGCCGAAAAAGCATTTGACAAAATACAGCATCCTTTCCTGATTAAAACCCTTCAGAGTGTAGGAATAGAAGGTACATTTCTCAATCTCATAAAAGCCATCTATGAAAAGCCTACTGCAAATATTATTCTCAATGGAGAAAAGCTGGAAGCCTTTCCCTTAAGATCAGGAACTCGACAAGGATGCCCACTCTCGCCACTATTATTCAACATAGTACTAGAAGTCCTTGCAACAGCAATCAGACAACAAAAAGAGATAAAAGGTATCCAAATCGGCAAAGAAGAAGTCAAAATGTCTCTCTTCGCAGATGCCATGATACTCTATATGGAAAACCCAAAAGAAGCCACTCCCAAATTATTAGAAGTTATAGAGCAATTCAGTAACGTGGCGGGATACAAAACAAATGCTCAGAAATCAGTTGCATTTCTATACACGAATAACGAGACCGAAGAAAGAGAAATTAGGGAATCCATCCCATTTACAATAGCACCAAAAACCATACGCTACCTTGGAATTAACTTAACCAGAGATGTAAAGGACCTATATTCTAGAAACTATAAATCACTCTTGAAAGACATTGAGGAAGACATAAAAAGATGGAAAGATATTCCATGCTCATGGATCGGAAGAATTAACATGGTTAAAATGTCCATGCTACCCAGAGCAATCTACACTTTCAATGCTATCCCGATCAAAATACCAAGGACATTTTTCAAAGAACTGGAACAAACAGTCCTTAAATTTGTATGGAAACAGAAAAGGCCCCGAATCTCCAAGGAACTGTTGAAAAGGAAAAACAAAGCTGGGGACATCACAATGCCGGATTTTGAGCTGTACTACAAAGCTGTGATCACAAAGACAGCATGGTACTGGCACAAAAACAGACACATAGACCAATGGAACAGAATAGAGAGCCCAGAAATGGACCCTCGGCTCTTTGGGCAACTAATATTTGATAAAGCAGGAAAAAACATCCGGTGGGAAAAAGACAGTCTCTTCAATAAATGGTGCTGGGAAAATTGGACAGCTACATGCAAAAGAATGAAACTTGACCACTATCTCACACCATACACAAAAATAAACTCCAAATGGATGAAAGACCTCAATGTGAGACAGGAATCCATCAAAATTCTAGAGGAGAACATAGGCAACAACCTCTACGACATCGGCCAAAGCAACCTTTTTCATGACACATCCCCAAAGGCAAGAGAAACAAAAGATAAAATGAATTTATGGGACTTCATCAAGATTAAAAGTTTCTGCACAGCCAAAGAAACAGTCAGAAAAACTAAGAGGCAGCCCACGGAATGGGAGAAGATATTTGCAAATGACACTACAGATAAAGGACTGGTATCCAAGATCTACAAAGAACTTCTCAAACTCAATACACGAGAAACAAATAAACAAATCAAAAAATGGGCAGAAGATATGAACAGACACTTTTCCAATGAAGACATACAAATGGCTAACAGACACATGAAAAAATGTTCAAAATCATTAGCCATCAGGGAAATTCAAATCAAAACCACACTGAGATACCACCTTACGCCAGTTAGAATGGCAAAAATAGACAAGGCAAGAAACAACAATTGTTGGAGAGGATGTGGAGAAAGGGGATCCCTCCTACATTGTTGGTGGGAATGCAAGTTGGTACAGCCACTCTGGAAAACAGTGTGGAGGTCCCTTAAAAAGTTAAAAATTGAGCTACCCTATGATCCAGCCATTGCACTACTGGGTATTTACCCCAGAGATACAGACGTAGTGAAGAGAAGGGCCATATGCACCCCAATGTTCATAGCAGCAATGTCCACAATAGCTAAATCGTGGAAGGAGCCGAGATGCCCTTCAACAGATGACTGGATTAAGAAGTTGTGGTCCATATATACAATGGAATATTACTCAGCTATCAGAAAGAACGAGTTCTCAACATTTGCTACAACATGGACAGCACTGGAGGAGATAATGCTAAGTGAAATAAGTCAAGCAGAGAAAGACAACTATCATATGATTTCTCTCATCTATGGAACATAAGAACTAGGATGATCAGTAGGGGAAGAAAGGGATAAAGAAAGGGGGGGGTAATCAGAAGGGGGAATGAAACATGAGAGACTATGGACTATGAGAAACAAACTGAGGACTTCAGAGGGGAGAGGGGTGGGGGAATGGGATAGACCGGTGATGGGTAGTAAGGAGGGCACGTATTGCATGGTGCACTGGGTGTTATACACAACTAATGAATCATCGAGCCTTACATCGGAAACCGGGGATGTACTGTATGGTGACTAACATAATATAATAAAAAATCATTAAAAAAAAAAAAAAAAGTGGTGAAAAAAATGGGTAAAACAAAGACGTTTTGAAATATAAGGTGTTATAATTGCATTTATCATGTATTGCTATATCAATAGTGTCAATGAACTTTATTCTCATGAACAGAAACATTATTAGTTCCATGAATTTGTGTCAGAAACAGAAGGTGAATAGCCTATAAACCATACCATATAGGACTCTGAAGGCTTAGTAATCATAAGGTTATATTACAATTTTTTTTCCATCAAAATCAAGATGAAAATTTTCCTACAAGAGAAGATTACCCTGAATCACTATTACAAAACACTAAATGGCTTTGGAAATTAACTTTCTGCTACATACTTGGTTTCTTAATTCAACCTATAATCACAGAGTAACCAGCATTTATATGCAAAACTTAATGACGCATCTTTGTGTTTGGTTTCATATTAGAGCTCGCTCCTGAAGTAAAACAAAGATGGCCCACAAAAAGATGTACAATCGTCCTTGTGTTGCACCTGACCCAGAGAGGACGAATTTTTGGCTGAGCACTTAGTAAGATTATTGTAGGTAGAAGGTCTCAATTTTTTCACTCTATTATGAGTATTTTCCATTACACAGTGATTCTCAAATGGTGATGTGCAACTATAAACTGTGGGGAAACAAATACAGGAAGCAAATGCTGTATTTTAAAGATATTCCCTTGGAGAATTAATAAAAATTTTCAGAGTGCGCACTGAGAATCACAAACCCACCACATTCGTGTGGGAGAATACCTATAAAACTTCAGAAATAATTCTTGTATGTAGATGAAACAGCACAAGACTTCACATTTATTTAATTTGATTGATATGTTACAGTAAGCTATCATTGATTTTTTTGACAGGTGAAGAAACTAAAACTGGGGTAGGGTGCTATGGTTATGTTCATAAGCAACAAAGTTATGCCTGAGGATTACCTGATAGAGTGGAAAAGACACACACGAAATAAGAGGGAGAAGACAACTAGGATGGTGGCAACAATTATAGGTATGAAATATTATACACACCAGGTGCCTGGGTGGCTCAATTGGTTAAAGGTCTGCCTTTGGCTCATGTCATGATCTCAGAGTCCTGGGATCCAGCCCTACATCGGGCTCCCTGTTCAGATGGGAGTCAGCTTCTCCCTCTCCCTCTGCTGCTCCCCTTGCTAATGCTCTCTGTCTCTCAAATAAATAAATAAAATCTTTTAAAAAAATGTATACAGAGAAATAGGTCTACACTGGCTGGGTAAGCAGGAATAAAAGCAAAGCATTCATTTAAGAGACTGAAACCAGATCCACAAAATCTGATTTCTGAAAAAGACTGAGAAAAGCAATGTGTATGAGTGGATCACTGAGACACACAAAAAAATACATGTAACCTAAGGTTGTTATACTGCTCTTGCTTGAGATATTTACATGTTTATCTTTGTGAACTTTTAGAAGAAATGTATCAGATATCATATTTTATCACCAAAAAAAAAAAACAGGAAAAGGTAAGAGGTATAATAAATTGTTCAAGTTAGGCTCTATCAAATTCAGGAGGCAAAAGTGAAGTGTATACAGGAAAAAAATGTTGGTACCAGACTACTAAAACTGTATGAAACAGCATAAAGAGGGAGAGGCTAACTGAAAGTTACTTACTGGAAGTTACAGTAATGAAGACAATGGAGTCCTGCTAAAGAAATAAACATATGAATCAATAATGAAGAGAACATTACAGACAGAAGTACAACCGAGAGATTTCCAACAAAGGAATAACAAAATGATTCAATGGAGAATGAATAATTCCCCAATGGAATCCACAGAAGAGTAAAAGACCTTGATTTAAATGTACATTACATAAGCTGACTCTTCACACACCCAACAAAAAAAAGTATGACGGCTGAAACCAAGTTTTTAAGCTTCTCATCTTAAGTCCTTCACTGTTACATTGAAAAAAATTCAAATCAGATCCACAGTTTTAAAACACACCAACTACTGTTTTATTTTTAACAAAGGGAATCAAATTAAAATAGACAACAGTCTGAACCAAGAACTTTTTGTTTTGTTCTGTTTTTTTGGCCTTAACAAGTAATTACATAACACAATGTCTTTTCTTATAGGTGAACCAAGGTGAGAAAAGAAAAGGAGCCTTGAAACACCAAAAATTTTAAAAATAAAAGAAAGAAGGGAGGAAAAAAAAAGAAATAGATATATTTGCCTTTGTCAAGTTTTATTTGCCCAAGTGCAGAATGAAACTGGCTTGGGAAATCATTCACTGTAGGCTAGTCCCAGTAATGCTGGCGAGACACTTCTGGGAAGAGGCACACAGAGCAGTGACCTTAGGAACTGAGCTAAAAACATTGCTTTTAAGAGTTAAGGTATCAAAACTCTGAAATGACAAATTCTAGATAAGAAAAAAAGTTCAGGACCTAGGAAGGTTCAAGAGTCAGTGGATTTAAAAAAACCCTTTTGTGCTTGCTGTCATAACTCTTCCTGTTGAGGGCAGGAATGGTGTAGCAAAGGGGTTAAGGAAGGAAAAGAGACTACAGAACCTGAATTGTTCTGGTGGAAAGTATTTTGGTTCCCTTTCAAGATGGGTCTATGGTCTGTAGATGTCAGGAAAATATTTTCACTATCTGTTTCGTCCTCAAACTCTTCTTGGCCCTCCTTAGGCTTAATCCCTGAGTTCCGGGCCTTTTTTGACTGCAGCTCTTCTTGAACAAGATCTTTACTTTTTCTACCCAGATCTATTTTCTGCTGTTGCCGCCGCCTTCGCTTCTCCAATGCCCGGCCTCTTGTCCGATTTCCTTTATGCTCAGGCTTCTCCAGCTACAATGATATATAGGCAAGCAGAAAGTACTTGTGGACCAGTGGTCAGGCCTAATCTCCTGGCCCTGTCCATGACCCTTTTCCTCACCTCTAGAAGTGTACGAATCCGCTCCACGTCTGGAGGCTGTCCAGCTTGCAGCAGCTGCCAAATGCTATGATTCTCATCCAGAGTCACCTCAAGCAGATCCCCCTCCAACATGAGCTCCTCCAGCGGGGCTCGGGTTGCCTCAGGCAGATTCAATACAGGGCCAGTCAACTGTGGCAATAGTGAGGACAATACCTCCAGGCCTGGGAAATTTCAGGAACAGGCTGAGTTAGAGGCTATGTCTAGTCTTATCCCCAACACCATGACAGAGTCAACAACCAAACAGGTCGCCTTTGTGGTATCTACTCAACAGCCTACCCAAAGCCAGACCTACATGTCTTACCTGAGCCCTGAACAGGGGCTACCTTCTCATGACTGGTCATACTGTCCACATTCGACAGCAACCCTGGAGCCTGCTAAGGAAAATAAGAATGCGTATGGTAACCGGTAATAGAAAAACCAGGTCCTAAAATTTTTTGCACCAACTCCAAACTTAGAACCTTTACCTCCTGGAGGAGGAAGGTACATACAGGCTGACAGCAGGGAGCAGTCAGACACCTAGACGGGATGCAAAATGGGACATGGAGGTTACATCAAGGGACACTAAAAATTACAGGACAGAGGGTAGAGCCTAAACAGGGGTACAGCCAGGAGAAAGACATTTAAGAGCAACCTGGGCTGGACAGCTAACCTTAGGCATATCCTTCCCACTGCCTTCTCTGTGTGGATCAGAGTCAGGGGTTGCAGGGTAGGTAGGGGACTCCTCCAGCCTGCAGTTGGTGGGTTCCTCCTGCAGTTGGTGGCGAAGCTCAGCCAGCTGTCCCAACAGAGCAGTCACATCCTCAGATGCTAGAGCCTGCCTGGCACGGCCTTGCCAGACAATGGCCCTCTCTGTGAGGCACTGTAGGGCCTCACCCTCAGGCAGCCGTACTGGCAGTCTCTGCAGGGCTACCAGCAATGACAGGATGGTCTCCAGACGTGGGCGCCTTGAGCGCATGCACAGTGGACACAAAAATTTGGTGTCCCACTCCCACCAGGCCAGCAGTGGCGATGAGGTGGAACTAGGCCTTGAAGAGCTGAGGAGTCGGGGTACTGACACACATTGCCCATGGAACCAGTCCTGACACAGGTCACACTGCAGAGCTCCCACCCCAGCTGGCACCTGCCCACAAACACAGATGGAGGTTGCAGAAGAAGCTGTTCTCGATGATGCCAATGGACTGGGCTTGGAGGAGTTCATGCGACGCAGCTGCAGGATACCCTCCTTCTCCTTTTGCTCCCCGTCCTTGAAGGCCACGATCTGATATGCCCAGGACAGAGGGAGAGAAAGTCAGCAGTCCATTCCATTCCCTTCTCTGGTGTCTTTAATATCTCACTCACAAACCACGTGAGGTTTAGAGAGCAAGTGCTCTGCCTATAGTCACCCAGCTCAGATACTCTTATCATCACCAGGCTCTTCTCCCCACCTATGCCCAAAGTCCTTACCACAGAGCCTGGATCCCTGAGGTCCTGCGCAGATAGTCCCAGCAACTCTGTGTCAGATCTGTAGAAGCCCAATTCCTTCTCTATCCACCGGCTACGCTTGCTGGTGTCTGAGCCAGCATCTGCACATGGGCAGAGTACCTGAAGTAGGCAGACAGTGGGAGCATGGCTAGGGTTCCCCCCCTTCCCCTCACCAGATCCCCAATTCCTGATGTTCTTACAAAATCTAGGTGACAGGCAGGAGAGGATGTGAGTTGCACTCTTAGGCCATACCTCCAGGAGGGTGTAGCATGAATTCTTCTTGAGGAAAGTCTTGGAGGCCTTCTCCCTCCATGAATGTGCTGTCAGTACCTGCACCTCCAACTGTCTCAGCTCTTCCAAACCCACAGGCAGGTCCCGGCCTATAGCCACCAGGCCTTCCAAGTCATCCAAGCAGGGGTAGTGGTCACCATTCTGCGATAGGGACAGGAGAAAGTAAATTATGTCAATGAGTATTGTGTTCAGATGTGTGCTGGCTAATGCTGAGCATCATGCTGCCTAGTTATGTTAAAAAAAAAAAAAAAAAAAAAAGACTATCCTATAGAAAACAACAGGACAGCAAACACTATCACCAAGCACTTCTACTTTACTGGCGCAGAAATTTCCCCTTTCCGGTCAACTATTTTGTTCTGCTTTCCTTTGGCCCCTTCCTTTGCGATAGTCTATGTTCAGCTGTAGGCCCATACCTGTGGTTCTCCTTCTGTTATTTTTACCCTGATATCATCACAGCTCTAACCTGCCACCTTTACTTACCAGCACAGGAGAACTCTGTTATTAAAGAGCCAAAGGCAAAATTGTGTTTCTTCTGCCTATACACCTGCACTACGAAAGTAGGAGACAAGTCCTTACTTGGATCTCGTCCACATCAGCAATCCAAGCCTGTGCTTTAGCCAGAGCATCTTTCAGTGCTTGGATATTAGGCAGGTAAACTGGGATATTTTCTGCCTCACGGATTATGGCTTCCAATATAGCTGGTGGATGCTTCTGCCTAAAAATGTTTGGAAAAATAGAAATACATCCTTCAATGTTAAATACATAGGCATTTTTTTGGTCCTAGATTTCTCTATCAAAACCATAAACAACAAAAAGTTCAAAATAGTAACTAAGCAAAATAGTAACTGTCTCAAGAACTTGAAACACTAAAGCAGCCATCTGGGTCTCTTATTAAGTGATGTCTGGTATCTGTGATTTGAGAACTAGGCCCACAAGTATTTCCTCAATTACTGCCTTCTAATACAGTAGTAAAAAGAGGACTGGATGACATGTCATACCAATCCTTTACAGTTTAGCAGATGCCTAACTAGGGGTCTGGTGTCAGGGTCACCAACTAAAGCCATCCTTAGGATCACCTCCAAACTCTGAGGACAGGAGTTACACAGTATATATGCAGAAAGACTGGGCCCCACCTGGCCTCCAGGCAGAAATGGGCCTTTTCTTCCCAGCGCTCTGCAATGGTCAGCAGCTCCTGAAGCTCTGCCCGGGCCTTGTCCACAGAAGGGCTGGAGGCTATCTTGGCACCTGTAACCAAGAGCTCCTGCATGATGACAAGAGAGCCCCTTTGAGCTGAAGGAGCCAGTGCCTGCTTCACCTCGTCTAGCCATTGTGCCTGCTCCACCTGTTGCTGGAGCTCATAGGCTTCAGGCACCTCTATACCCAGCTGCTGCCCCTTCTCCAACAAGGACTGCAACAGCCCTACACTGGGGGGCAGTGAGGCCAGGGCCTCTCGGGCCTCAATTTGGTAGGCCTCCACCTGTTCCAGAACATCCTGCAAAGATATTCAATAAAGAAGAGACTCTTTAGTCATCTAGATGGAACCACCTGCCCTCAATCTATTCCCTTATCTTCTCTCTTAGGCATTTACACTTATCTTCAATCATATAGTAAGACGCGATATACTTACTATCAACAAAATCCTTTATTTGCCATGATAACCTTGCTTTTCCTTTAGTTATCTCAAATTTACCCTTTCAGGCCCACTTTAATACGATCTTACCATTTCAGAAAGCTTTCTGAAACTCTAAATTATGAAAAAATCTGCCTATCTCCTTTAAATTCTCCAATGTCAAGAGCCACATAGATATGTAGCCCTGTGTTCAGTATTTTTATTATTTTTGCTTGGGAGGGTATCTGCCTGAACTATATAGCTATGGATTATATAGTTATGAAGCTGAAAAGCTATGAAGCTATTATAATACAAATAGTACTAAACCACCCAACCCTGTAAGTTGTAAGAAAAGTGTATTATAAGAAGCTACTTAGAATGATCAGGGTCTCAAGCTTCACTGGTATCCCAGATTTTGCTAGTATCTATTGTTGTTGTTGTTTTTAAAGATTTTATTTATTTATTTGGCAGAGAGAGACAGCCAGAGAGACAGGGAACACAAGCAGGGGGAGTGGGAGAGGAAGAAGCAGGCTCACAGTGGAGGAGCCTGATGGGGGGCTCGATCCCACAACGCTGGGATCACACCCAGAGGCGAAGGCAGATGCTTAATGACTGAGCCACCCCAGCGCCCCTGCTAGTATCTATTCTAAACAAGAATTCCATCAAGGGCACCGGGGTGGCTCAGTCATTAGCGTTTGTCTTTGGCCCAGGCCTTTGGTGCCCCCGTCGGGCTCCCTGCTCTGCAGGAAGGCTGCTTCTCCCTCTCACATGCCCCTTGCTTGTGTTCCCTCTCTCATTGTCTCTCTCTGTCAAATAAATAAATAAAATCTTAAAAAAAAAAAAAGAATTCCATATTTACCTTAACATCCCCAATTTGATGCATGGCACATGGAAGGCTGCCCATCTGCTCAAGAAGTACTCGTAACTCAGTCACAGTTGGTTGTGGAGTTTCAATCCTGCAGGAGTAAGACAGAAAAGATTCATTCACTAAATCTGCTAAGGCCATAGTGCATGCATTTTCAGTAACCCAACATCTTTATCTTATTTCTGTGTTACAGTAATATCTTTGAAGCCACTTCAAAGTTCAGGGACCATGAACCAGTAAGTTAAGATGAAAAAAACGTGAAAACATTTTGTACTTGAAACTGTTAGAAAACAGTGAAGATATCAAAGTGAGACAATACAAGTTTCTGAAGAATGTGTGCTTTCTGGGATACCATTAGATAGAAAATTAAAATAAATACAAACATTTCTTTTTCAGAGAACAACAATGTGAGATGACTTCTACAAAGCTTCTGTTTACAATACTAATTAAGGGTTATAAGGAAAACAAAATGAAGTATAAGAAGGAAATATAAAAATAAAGATCCAATAGTATCTAAGAGTAGTAACTTTCAGAGTGAGACTAAAAATAAAACATGTTAATTACATTTAAAATAAGTATCAGAATTTTTAAGAAAAAGAGACAAAAGAATTAAGAAATAAGGAATGTTATGATACAGAAGTCTGAAAGTAATAATGGACACATGACTGTAGACTAAAGAGGAATGAAGAAGAGCTCATTATGTGAAAAATGTAATAGTGCAAAGTACTAAGTTTTTAAATGTACTCTTCAGTGTAATTGTGCATAAGCAAGAAGAATTAGAGAGGCCAGAAGTCAGATGAATTAGAACTTGAGGCAGATTCAGATCACAAATATTAAAACCCACAGCCAACTGATGAATGTCACCAGGTTCGGAAAGTTAGGAAAAATTAGGAAGTTAGGAAAATTTTTCTTTCTTTTGAAGTAGACAAAAAAAAGACATTGCGTATAAAAAGGGAATTCATTACTACTTTGACCTTTAATTTTTTAAAAAAATTCTCTGAATTTGAAAATATCTGACTTTGAGATATTGTGATTAATGCCTCCAGCTGTTTGTGTTATGTGAAATTTACAAAACATGTATATACTCACCTAACTTTTAGAAAACTTATCTATGTTTATACGCATTTTGCAACTAAGAGATAAATAAAATTTAATGTCCAAAACTGTATTTACCTACACAGCCAATAATTAATTTTCTGGAAATCTGATGTATGAATATTTTATGAAATCTGTTAACAAGTAGAACTATAATGGTTCTACTGCATCTTCATTCTCATTGTCATTGATGGTGTAAGTATGGTTCTTCAACTAGGTTACATATGTAAGTTTTGGATACTAATGTGTTCACATACATAAATTATTAACTTTTACTACATGGATTCTTTATGACCTTTTTTCTTAAGACTTTATTTGTCAGACAGAGAGAAAGAGCACGAGCAGGTGGAGCAGCAGAGGGAGAAGCAGACTCCATGCTGAGCAGGAACTGCTGGGACCTTAAGATCATGACCTGAGCCAAATGCAGACACTTAACAACTCAACCAAACACACATCCCTGACCGATCCATTTTGTTGTCCATTTTCATATACTAACATCCGTTTTCTGCCCTCCTCTCTAACATACCTGGCATCTTGACCACTGACCAGCCCCAGGACTTGGGAGACACAAGCCTCTGCTTCATTTAGGCAGTTCCTCAATCGCTGAAGTAGCTCACTGTTAGGAAACCTCCTCTCACGAGCCTCAGACTCCAGTGCCCTTAGCTCTTCAAAGCCTGAAGATAGAGTAAAAGTTGGAACACAGTAGACAGTATTAGGAAAAAGTGGAAGAGGGAGACTTGGGAGTGCTGAAGAAAAGAAACAGGTTGCTAGGGGGGTCTTTCCATTTCTCATCACTTACTGCGCTTTCGGCCATCCTCCACATCCAAAGCCACTCGTACTTTGTTGGCCCATGTGTCAAAGGATTCAGCCCGAATCTTTAGCTTATGCAGCATGGCAGGAAGCTCATCCAAGGTATACCGATACCTGAAGAAAGGGGGCAAGGAAATGCATATGCGGCCCATCTCTGTAACCTCCTCTGTGTCTTTTAAGTAGACCCCATGGCTCACCGCAGATACTGCCGACTACTCGAGCACTTGCAGAGGTCATTGATGTGGAAAAGGCAGACAAGGCCATCTGGGCAGTCATAGCATGCTAGAGCTGATAGGAAGCATGTTGTCTTGCACTTCATGCACTGGCGTTCATCATCTGGGAGCAGCTCAAAAGCCTCTCGTTCAGCCTCCGTGATGCCCTGGGGGTGTTCAACCCACATACACTGTAAAGACTAGGAGCAGGGTTGTAGACACCCCACCTCAGCCAACACTGAGCCCTGCTGTGGGCTCAAACTTGTAAGGATAGCTGTAGAGAAATCGGAAGAAAAAAATATAAACACATATATTTTCTGCCTTTCCACTTCAAAATGTATGAGTCAGAGATGAGGCACTGAATGACTACTCAATTTTTATCTGTCTCCCTTCCAGAAGTTTGCTTTACTGAATCCCTAAGCCATGCTTCCCACCACCCACCTTCTCCAATACAGCTTTTCGTAAACGTCGCTCCTCTTGCACCATAATGAACATCTCCTTGTGCACCGCCACAGCCAAATTCAGATCCAACTTCTCTGGAAAGGCAGCCATCTTACAGATGAGCTCCTCATGGGAGAAAACACAGTAGCGCCGGAGCCGGCGGTAGTGTTCAATGCACTGGCGTCCAGCAGGTAGCTGTAAGTAGTTCAAGACTGTGTGTGGCCATCTGCAGCCCACAGTATTTACCTTCTCAACAACGACCTCACTCTACATTCTTTATCCCTTTCTATCTACAAGCCTACCACACTCCAGACTCACCCAGTCCGCAGTGCAAAAATTGACAGCCTCAGCAAAATTATAGCCTTGGTTAAAGCCACTGTGGTAAGCACGAGGAAATGTGATGACAAATTCTCCTGCACATTGGTTTGTGCGGACAACCTAGAAAGAACACAGAAGGGGCTATAAGTCAGGACTAATGATAGAATGTGTGCCTATTAATGTCTTTAAATTTTGCGCATAGGCTTGATCTTCACATATGTATGCCTTACAAAAGAAAATTAGAATGTGAAGTTTGAAAGTGATACATGGGGCACATAGGTGACTTCGTTGGTTGAGCATCTAACTCTTGATCTTACATGATGTCTAAATGTCACTGTTGAGGTAGTCAGTGGACTCTAGGCCCGCATGGAGCCCATTAAAAAAAAAAGGTGATATGCAAAGAAAGGGACAAAGAAAAACAATGTGCAATTGAAGAAGGAAATACGAATGGTAAAAAAATATGATAAATATTCTTAACTTCTTCAATAAATAAAGAAATATAACTTAAAAACATCAGGACATGATATCAACACAAATGATGGACAAGGAACTCCAGAATCTCATCCCTGTACTAAAAGAACGATTAAACTAGCAAAAAAGTAGCAAAGTATTTTAAAAACTCTGTAGTAAAATCACAAATTACAAATACTAGGATGACATTTAATGAAAAACAAAAAAGCTTCTAAATAAATAAATAAGAGCATTAAGCCAGTACACTGGAAGAAACCAATTAATCACGGAAAAGTAATGGAAGAATGGAGGATCAAAAAATATATGAAATACAAAAAACAAAGTACAAATTGACATAACCTCCCTTATTGACAATATACGAAAAACTTTAAAATCAAACTCTCAAATAAAGACTAGTGGGATGAATAGAAAACATGGTTAAACTCTATATTATCTATAAGAAACTCACCCAGATAATGACACAGAGTCTGAAAGTGAAACAATGGATAAATTTATTTCATGCACAATAGTGAGAAAGAGAGAGCAAGTGACTCCAAAATAAAACAAAATATATGCCTGAGTAAAAAACTAAGATAAAGAAGATTACATACTGATAAAAAGGTCAATTCATCAAAAAGCAAAAACAAATACGTAAAGAGAGAATGAATGAAAACAAGAAGCTACTTCCTTGAAATGATTAACAGACCTGACAAATCTTTACATACAGAAGACAAAGGGATAGAAGACTCGAATTATTTAAATCAAAAATGAAACTGGGGATATTAACTACCAATTTTACAGAATTAAGAGAGAGATAAGACAACACCATAAAAAACTGTACGCTGGCAAATTAGATAATGAAGGTAAAATGTACAAATTTCAGTCCTAAATATGTGTGCAAATGTAGCTGAATTTATGTGTGAGGGAAAAAAAACAGTAAGACAAGAATAGTAACAAATGGTGTAACTAGGCAGCTGCACCACTTCATCAATTCAGAATCACCTGTTTTTTACGAGACAACAGTAATGTTGAAAAAGAAAGAAAAAGTGCAAACAAGAATTTACAATATGTCAGTAACAGCAGGAAGTCTCGGAAATGCAATCAATTCTAGAAAGAACAATGCAGAAATTCAGATCAATTTCTGAAGATGGAAAAACTGAAATGGACGTGAGTTATAAAAAAATTGTGTAGAAGTTGACCTATACCTTAACAAAAGTACATATGACAAAATTACAGTGTGTTGAAAAGATAGTGCAATACTTTACCTTCTACAAATTGCTGGGTGCTTACCATTTTCTGTAAAACGGGCTGATATAAATCGATCCTACAAATTCCCAAATCTGAAAACAATCCTCAACTTCAATTTAAGTTTCATAAAATTAGAATTTATACCCACTGATGTTGAGAGAACCAATCCTAGACCAGAAGGCACATTAAAAGGCCACACTCTAGCTTTTAACTTTTATATTATTCAAATAACTATCTGCACCTTTTCCTTCCTCTTAAGGATACGCTAGTGGTCTATATAGGACTGCAACTTGACAGCAGTACAGAAAGATAAGAAGACATATGAGACTAAACCCAGTCTCCATATCAAAAATGCATGTAAGTTTATTTCCTCTGAAACTAAGTCCTTCTCATTGCTTTTCATCCCTAGCACAGGCATTAAATCTGTTTTGCCCCTTATTTCCAGGTACTCACTGGTACACCATGGGACATGAGGGTGTTGGGATTCATGAGGGTGACAAGCTGGTGTAGCAGGTCAGGCTGGCTATCAAATAGCTCAGGTGTCAGCCTCTTCATCACCTCCTCCAACTGCTCTGCTGCCAATGAGGGTACCCCATACCAGGTTTTCGGTTCACCCCTGCTCAGGTAAGAGGAGATATATAAAATCTGGGCATATCCTTGCACATGGAATAAGTTTTAATATCCGTCCCAGCCATTTGGGTCTCACTCACCAATGCAGATAGTTAATAGAGTAACTCCAGTGATCCTCAATATGCCAACAAAATGCTGAGAATACCATGCCTACATACAGCCAGGGAACCTTCATGCCTGAGATGTCTGCATTGATGTGGCACAAAACAGACTGATCTAGTACCGGCATTACATTCAGATTCCAACCACTGGTCGCGTATTCCTGTTAAGTCCAAGATTTGCCAGGGTAAGTAGTAAGCAGTGGGGTGAATAAAGACAAACTGTGCCAGGCATATATAAGAAGACAGTAGTGTTCTCAGGGCATGTTATTTGCTTTCATTTACGAATACAGACTCAATACTCATGACATCTTTATACTCATGATACCTCATAATACCTCACGCTCATGATAATGTGCATTATTTCTGAAAGCAAATCTTTCTTTTGGGGAGAGAGAGAATACTGTAACTCAAAATATTTATGTATAATGCAGATTAAGATTCATCTGTCCGAAAAGCAACAAACGCTGTTCATGGGTTTTCTCTCATTTTTTTTTTAAAGATTTTATTTATTTATTTGACAGAGAGACACAGTGAGAAAGGGAACACAAACAAGGGGAGTGTGAGAGGGAGAAGCAGGCCTCCTGCTGAGCAGGGAGCCCGATGCGGGGCTCGATCCCAGGACCCTAGGATCATGACCTGAGCCGAACGCAGACGCTTAACGGCTGAGCCACCCAGGCGCCCCTGTTCATGGGTTTTCTCTTAAGTCACTTTATCCCATTATCAGCTAACTGCTATGCACTAGGTATACCAATTAGGCCTCCAACTAATACTTAAATAATTTACATCTTCTAAATGTGATAATCATATTTTTCTCTTATATGCCTCTGTATTACTGATTAAAACAAAACAGAAAAATACGTTATACTCTAAATTTTGCCCAAAGCTTAGCTATAGTGAGTGTTTTCCACAAGATATTTTAGACTCTCCATCACTTCCAAACTACGAAACTTATTATACTATTTATAGAATCTCATCCATTTCTTTCTTTGTTGTGTACTGAAACATGTTATTAATTTATTTTTTCGGAGTATCAAAAATTGTTGGCTGAAATATCAAAGTAGGATCTAAAGGCCTATCTCTATACAACGATCAAAAAAACGAGCAAAAATTATTAGATTCACCTTTATGGGAACTCTGAATAATACTAAAAATGTTTACTGCCACCAAAAGACAATGAAAAAAAAGTACAGTAAAGCATCATGATATTTTAACTTACCATTGCCCATGCCCCCACCCCATGGTTGTGATAATGTTGAAGACAGCAGCCTACAATGCTCATGTGGGTTCCTCATTCCAGAAGGAACAAAATGTATTTGTTCTCAAAAGGATTTGTTTAACCTGTCATGAGCTCAGCAAAGAACTAATGCAAAAGGTTTATCCTTACCTTGCCTAACTCAGAATTACCTCAGAGTTCAGAAGCAGCTATGAAGAACACAGGCAAATGAACCAACCAATACTTCAGAGCAAAGGATAGCAGCTGCATCAAGAAACAAACATAACAAAAAGCCTGGGTAACTTCTACATTCTGGGTTCTTGGAATACAGAGAAGCTTTTTTTTTTTTTTTCCAGTGTGTATGGACTACAGAACGCTGTCTTAAGGAAGATATTAGATTAAGCCTAAATAGTTTGCTCAGCCCTTACTAAACCCAAGAATAATGCTTTAGATTTAGTGATGAAAGATTTTGACTTTGAGGCATCACTCTTTGAGCTCTCTTTTCATATTGAAGAATCAGCTTATTTGAGCTTTTGTTACACACTAGCTCAGAAAAGGTACAGACATTTTCATCTCTGCCTGATCTTAAGCTCTATGCAAGTAGGAAATAAAGAGTTATACGAAGAGTTATAAATGGCCTATTTAAGCACTGAAGAGTCATACACAGAGCAAATCTGGAAAAAATGGATGAGTATTCAGGGACTAAATATATTCTCTGTGCAAAAATAGTTTTGAAAAGTCACTTTACAAAGAAATACAACTCTAAGGAGCACCAATAAGAAAATGAGGGTAAGGAAAACTTAATTTCCAGATTAAAACATTAAAACCACATTAAAACATTCAAAATGTCAAACACTCAAAATGCTAACAAAGATTATGAGGCATACACATAGATGTGACCTCAGTTAAAGACATTTGCTTTAAAACCAAAGACACGAACAAGTTAAATGGGAAAGGAAAATAAGAAAATGCATTTCATGAAAATAATAACCAAAGGAGATGGAGTGGTCATGTTACTATCAAACAAAATAGACTGTAAAAAATTACTTAAAACAAAGAACACATTTTATACTGATAAAAATGGTCAATGTACCAAGAAGATAAGTTTTACACATGCACCTAAAAATTAGTAACAAGAAAATTTGAGGCAAAGTTGATGAAACTGAAAGGCGAAATAGTTCTACAATGATCACTAGATGTTTTACTACTGCACTGTCAACAATGATAGAGCAACCACAGCCAAAAAACCAATGATCCCAGACAGACACAGACTACATTATCTAACAATACAATTCATATTCCTCACAAGTATAGATACAATATATGTTATAAAGCAAAATGCAATAAGCTAAAAAAAAGAGTAAGTTAAACCACATACTCTTAAAACCCATAGGTCAAAGTAGAAATCACAAAGGAAGTAAGACGCTCTGAAACAAATAACACAACTGACAAAGTTCAGCCAGCCTAGGAGAAAAAACGAAGATTTAATTAATCAAAATCAGAATGAAAGCAGGTACGTTACCATGGACCTGACACAAATTAGAAAGGTTTTATATAATACTATAATTTTAAACCAACAAATCATGTAATCTAGATGAAATGGACAAATTTGTAGAAATACACAACCTCTCAAAACTAACTCAAGAAATAAAAAATATGAAGACTGATAAGAGATGCAAATCTATAGATGCAAAATCTCTGAACAAAAGAACTGGTCAGAAATCCAAAGGTTTCACTGGTGAATTCTACCAAACACAACGTATAATTACACCATCTGTCTCAAATTCTTTGGAGAAAAACAAAAGATTATATCTTTGTTAATTCAACTCATGAGGGCAGCATTATTTTCATAATGAAGTCAGAAAGACATCACAAGAAAACACAGAGATTATACCTTATACAAGTGGAGCACTTCAACAAAATACAAATCATTTATTTAAAAAATTATGTATCATGATCCAGTGATACTACCCCCAAAATATAGAATACTCAAATACGAAAATCGATTAATGTAATACAACACATTAGTAGAATGGAGGGCGGAAAAACCTGATCATACTAACTGATGCAGAAATGAACTTAAAAATAACCCACACCTTTCCTAATAAACATGTTTGATGGATACAATTTCAGTTGGGCAAAATAAAAATTATGAAGATGGATAGTGGTGATGACTGCAAAACAATGTGAACACATTTAATGAAAAGAACTATACACTTAAAAACGTAGTATATTTCATGTTAAGTAATCTTTTTTTTGCTGCAAAAAAAATCAAAGTTGGGATAGTTTTTCTCTACTAGGTATTCATGTGCATTTAACAATGACAATTCAACACTACAAATAAAAGTATTAGCGGAACTGAAAAGCATTACTATTACTTGAACCCTACACTTCAGAACAGAAATTAAAAATTCACTGTGCAACAGCCAAAATAAAAAATATTTTAAAATAAAGCTTTAAGAACACTTAGATGATTTGTTACACATCCATCCTAATTTTTAAAAAAAATTTCAAAATCATTTAGGTAATTCTTTTGATGCATCACAGCCAATCTTGAATGGAGGCCAGAAACAATTTCATCATATACCATTATTCTTGCAAGCACAACACCAAAGGATTCAAAGAAAAAAATTACTTAACATATCAACTACAAAACTGACATGTTTATACTTAGCAGTACTATTGACAATAAAGCTCCAAAACTTAATAATAATTAAATAAATAAATATAAATAATATAAATAATAATTAAATAAATATAAATAATATAAATAAAATAAATAAATAAAATAATAATAAAAATTATTTAAAACCGAGAGAAAATCATAAAGCACAAGTGCAGTCTAAGATAATAGAGGAAATTCTTAGTGGAAAAAACCTAACAAAATGAAAGCACATGTATAAATTAAAGTGCTGAAGCTGATGTTTGACTTAGATTATATGTAATTATTTCCAGTGACCAAAACTTAAGAAAACAAAACATAAGGTAGAGAGTTCAACATAAAGCTATGACATTTCCCACCAATATTACAGTTTTGGTAGTAAAACTGAACAGCATGGAAAATCTCTAAAGATAAAAATGCTCAATATACTTTCTTGCCTTAGCTCTTCCACCTGAACTGACGAATCAAAACAAATGTCACTAAACTCTTATCATCATACGGGTTTGGGTCAGAATTGAAAACTGAAAATGCCAAGCTAAAAATGTATCAGAGTATTGGTGGTGTACTTAGGCATTTGGTGAAACCACAGAATGATTTTTAAGTGGGACATATTTTTTTTTTAAGATTTTATTTATTTATTTGACAGAGACAGCCAGCGAGAGAGGGAACACAAGCAGGGGGAGTGGGAGAGGAAGAAGCAGGCTCCCAGCAGAAGAGCCCGATGTAGGGATGATCCCAGAACGCTGGGATCACACCCTGAGCCGAAGGCAGACGCTTAACGACTGTACCACCCAGGCGCCCCTAAGTGGGACATATTTTTAACCTAGGCTTCATAAAAACTCCTATAATACATATGCTTCACAGAAACATGAGTTCATATTAAATAAAAGGCATATGATAGGGAGTGGGAGTGAAATGAGAAAATATTTCCTGAGATAACAGCAAACTACACAAATAGTACGAATAAGATTATAGATTGGCAAATACTAACTATAAAGTCAATATGTTAAAAATAATAGTAAAAAAGCATAAGCTCCTAATAATGACTAGGAAAATCTGATAAATAATCAAATTCCCAAAATAGAAAATATGTTAGAAATCCACAATTCGGAGTAGTATTATAAAGATTAGCTACTGTGGAGGGTACCTGGGTGGCTTGGTCAGTTAAGCGTCTGCCTTCAGCTCAGACGACGATCTCAGGGTCCTGGGATCGAGCCCCACGTTGGGCTCCCTGCTCAGTGGGGAGCCTGCCTCTCCTTCTCTCTGCCACTCCCCTGTCCTACCCCCCACCCCACTCCTGTTCCCCCCTCTCACTCACTCTCTTTCAAATAAATAAACTTTTAAAAAATTAGCTACTGTGAAAACTGATTCATTTTAAAATTATTTAAAACAAATTACCAGAAAGAAACAAGAAGATAAAAAAGAAAAAAGTATGAAAGGGAAGTAAAGAATCATGAAGTTAAAATAAGATGATGCAGGATATGAGATTTTATGATAGAACACTGGAGAAGTTATGGTAGAAGGGTTCGTACCTAGAATTGATAAAAGGTGAATTCTCAGATTTGAGAAACACAATGAACCCCTGGTATTTTAAACTAAGAAGTCACATCTCCTATCAAGAAAAACTGTAGTAACCCAAAAGAAAAATATCTTACAGCATGCAGGGAAGAAAAATAAATTAAATTACTTATAAATGTTAAGACTCACAATTGAGGTCTCAAAAATTAGTAATCCAAGAATATTTTTAATGTATCGTGAAGAAAATAACTCCTACACCAGATTTATGCATACTCAGAGAAATAATTTTTTGAGAATAAAGGCAAAGAAACATTTCTTTTTGACAAATAAAATAAATACTTCTACTTACAAAATTTCTGAAGATTTTATTTCAGACAAAAAAGAAAATAGCTTTGAAAAAAGATCTGAGTTTCAAGAGAAATGGTAAATAAAAAAGTATACACATGAATAGGTGTATATTAAACTTGAAAATATAAAACAATGAAAATGGCATCTATTTTATAGAGCAAAAAAAATTTTTAAAGCCCAAATAAAAATTTTACAAATGTTAGAAGGGAGATGAACAGAATAGTAGTAATATTACATCACTTTGGATGGGGCAAAATTCCAATAAATATAAACAATAAGTTGATTTATTATCTTTTCCAAAAGATTTTATTTATTTGTTTGAGAGAGAGTGATGTTTGTAACAGCCAAATACTGGAAGTGATCCAACAGAAAAATGGATAAATGATGGTATAATCTCAGTGGAATATTATACAATAGAGAAAAACCAGGTACATTCAAGCTTTAATCAACAATGTGAATGATTTTTCAAAGTAGAACACTGATTTTTAAAAATCAAGTCTGAGATACACACACCATAAGATTTACGAAGCTCAAAAATTGGGTAACATGCTTTTTAGAAATACATTCATATGTAATTAAACACTAAAAAACTGAAAGAAAATTATGACAAAATTTTTATCTGTCTCCTTTTAGGGTTACTGAGGTGATGCAGGGAGAAATGACTTGTGGAGAAGCATGGAAATCGATGCAATTATATTAGAAAACATCAATTATCAGGTTCGAATGTGAGTTTGAGGATATTAATATTATGCTTTATAACTGATACAAAACCTACATTTATTCTGTTGTGGTTTTACAATATCATGATTCAATTATTTCCAATTTCCAAAAAGTAATTTAAAAAACACCAAGATGTCAATAAAGGAAACTACAGGTGGTGATTGCCTTGTATCCTTAGTTTATAGTTTTCAATTTTCCACAACTGATATGTAATACTTTTATTTAAGAATATGAACTATTTTCTTAATAAAAAGTCTGTTCAAATGCTCCTATGTAGGTATACGTATCTGTCTCTATATATACATTCTCATACATACATATATATATTAAGTTAATATAAATACATAAGAGCTGACTAAACCTTTTTGAAAATTTCTCCCCTCTTAAATTGCTACTTTTGCTATCTTGAACAAGTGTCTCATAAGGCTTTACATGAGGTCAATGTATATACAAGCTAAACACTATTTGTCTAGGCTCTGGCCATCATGGTAAAAGAATAATCAAAAAAGGAGTAAGTGCTCAATAATACATAAGATGCATTATCTTTTAGCTTCTTCTTCCCAACTAAGTTATGCTTCACCCATATTGTTTGATTGCCCACAAGAAATTCCTAATGTAATGAGTTAAATTTTCAGACATCGAAATGGGTCTGACTATACATGAGATTGCCTTGGATAAAACTAGTTTCCATATAACTCCATTTGTTCCACATAATGAACAAATTAAAAACTCAACTAGGGTACTTCCCAATGCTTTCTTTCGAATTTATATATAAATATGAATAAACTGGTAATAGCAGTTGTTTTTGTCTATCATGCAGATAGCCAAAGATGATAAGCTTTAAGTATTTACTTTTAAGGAAATCAGAAGGACTCCTGTAGCTCCTAATTGATAAATCCAAGGTTTAATACTATTCCTTGTGTTCTTTGCCATCACAAATGCAAAATGGTAATAGGGGTGGTAATGGTGGTTATGTGCACTGAGGATTACTGACAGATCAACCAATGCCAGGAAACCTGATCTCTATGCCTGTTATGTGAAAACAGCACTAAATGGAAGGAGTCATGAGAACAGATGGTTTCACATGCTAAAATGACTTTCCCTGATTGCGCTGTTAATATGAGTTAGAAATCACATTACCTCTTCCTCAGGGGATAGGTTCCCTTTGCTACTGCTGACAGGAAACCCACTGCCAAATTCTTTGGAATGAATGTCTGCTCCATACTCAACCGTCACATCTTCCTCAATGCTGCTCACCAATCTCCAAAACTCCTTCTCCACAAGTTCTGTAGGTACCATCTGTGACAAAAGATGTAAAAGATGATCACAGCACATTCCATTTTGGACCCATGTCTCTATGAGCACTGAAACTCATCAGACAGTAATCCCTATATTTCCACTCCACAACCACATACATGCACAGGCATGTTGAAGTAGTCGGCCTTGAAGGAATCAGCCATTTCACCAAAGCTCTGCAAACTGTACTCCTGGGTAGCCTGCTCAAAGCCAAAGGCTTCAGGGGGCCTCTTACACTCCTAAAATAGAAAGTATTTCAGCAAGAAAGAGGAAATAGGCAAAGAACCCAAAAAGAACAGCAGGGCATATATCTTATGTTCTACCCTCCACCTTTTCTTATGTTTCAAGGTAGGATGGTTTCTTCACTATCTACTAAACCTATTCCCTTTTCTTTGCTCATGTGGTTCACATCCTTTGTATTATGGTCCTTCCTGTTTTAAACGTATACAATTGTACAACTAGTCTGTCCAACCATTCTTGCTTAGTAACTCATAGACAATCAAAAAACCTGACAGACACAGTAAGTTAACAAAGTGTAGCCAGTAACACCTACTCTAGTTTTCCTTAAACCAAGAAGCTGGATTTAAAAAAATTGCCAAGTTCTAAATGTAAAATATTCATATTTAACAGTCATACCGCCATGATACACTTTGGGCATCTCCAGACCCCTCTAGGGATTTCAGGAAGCGGTGGCATTAGGCAGAAGATGTGGTAATTATCATCGCAGCTATCACAGAGAAGTAGTTTATCATCTTCATCTCCTCGGGAGCATATTCGACAGAGATATGAGTCAATCTACCAGGAAAAATAAAAATATAAGCTGCCTGCTCCATGATACCTTTTCTCAGGTTTCCAAACCACTTTATTTTGAACAGCTACCACCAGCCAACAGCTACGTAACGTCGTACGCATGAGTTCACTATATGGGGAAAAATATGACAGGACACACAATTATGAAATAATATAACACATCAAGAAAACCATGGTTAAGGTGCTTAGAGAACAACAAAGCAGATATTTTATATAAGATTTAATGGTACAAACCTCAATCATGAAGGTATAAACTGGCAAGGATCATTTAAAAATTATATACAGTTTAAAAAGTATGCTCAATGCAAGCTGAACATAATAATCCCAACTGACCAAATATCCAGTAACACCTGTTATTCTGGTATGAAGTTTAAATAGGTGTCCATTTTCACTCTAAAATGTGTCTTCATAATGAATGGGTCACTAAAGTAGTATGCTATAAGAACAAAACACTAGGGGGCAAGGCCAAACAACTTGGATAGTTAGATACCACTAAGATAATCTATTACCAGATAAAAAACAAAACGCATCAATACATTTTTAGCAGAACGAATAGTAGAAAAACTACCTGAAGTGACAATAGGCTGTACTGGTAGAATCAAGAACTAAAATGATGACTAAAAAGAGAGAAGACGAGAGTCACAGAGTAGGAGAAAATATATGATGTCTGTATGAAGCTAGAGAGATACATACATATATATATTCTCATATAGGAGACATGCATATGTAAATATACAAATATATGCACATATGTGTATGTATTTACACACACACTTACATTAGCTTACTTACATATACATGTGTGGCAGTGAGCTTTAGTCACAGCAATTTCAATCCTTTCATATACACAATAAAAATGCCTATATATGTTTCTTAATGGCATGCAGTTTAACAGTAGTATTATTTGATGTATTTCCAAACTGCAAACTACCAAAGACTCCACGAATAGTAAAAAAAGAATAAGAGAGAAAAATAAACTCCAGAATATTCAAGTAAGTCTAAAAGTCCTTCCAGTAAGCAGTACAAAACAGGGGAAAAGATGACTCATATACTTAAAGACATGAGGCAAGATCATAGAAAAGAGATACTGCTATACGAGATATGGTATTTTTGCAGAATTTGCCAAAAACAAACAGCTTTCACATTATGTCCTACCATATGTAGTTGTTAAAGATCAGAAAATACTTATTACTGGTACTGGGAAAGATTCAGCAGTTTGGTGGAAATTTCAGATTTTAAAAATTAGGAAACACAAATTTTCCTCCTAACTACAGTACCTCGGGTATGTTTCTTCTCCTTCCTAACCATCTGTCTCTTTATATGAAGGGCCCAGAAGTAAACGGAAGGGAGGAGAATGTAAGGTGGGATAAAATAACTTCACATTCCATCTAGTTCTCATAGTTCAAAAATAGTGTTAGAAAATCATAGATTAAGTCCTTACAAACTGTGCTCTACTGTGACTCCTCCTCAGCTGCATCGTCATCTTGGTGCAGGACTCTACACTATGATTCAAGTCCTCTCTGGGAAGTGATGACATCACTTTCACATCCTCTCTTGGTTCGTCCTTCATCAGAACAGTGCGGGAGCATATGACCCCTTCTTTATCTAGGGCAGTTAGAAACAAATCTGAAAACAAATCTATTCCCCCATCAAAGACAACAAACCAACTCTCCCACTTTTGTTCTTTAGCCCACACATTGCCTCTTGGCCCTATTAATCTTCACCTTTCTTCCGTAAAGTCTTATCCTTGGCCATAAGCCCCAAGCCCATCATCTTGGGACCAGCCCCATAGATCTGCAGCTTCTTCAGCTCTGGATTCTTCTCAATGTCTTCCTCTGTAGGTTCTGGCTATTAAGACAAGGTTCAAAGAAGGAAAAGAGTTACATATATATGTATATGTATGCATATACATATATAAATACGTATTTTAGGCAAGATCTAAACTTGCCTTATTTGCAAATATCTTGGGAGGTATTACAAAAGAAGTGACACAGATTAAAGTCAATCAACTGTTTCCACTTATTTTTAACTATTTATAAATGATATATCTTTGCCTGTAGGTAAGATATAGCCAGACAGGAGTTAATGAAAGAGAAATCTGAGTGGTAACTACCTTTCTCGAATGTTTTCGTGCTACAAATTAAATAATAGAATAGTTCTGTATTTACAGGCTAGTTAAGCTTAAGTATCATAAAATATACAGGTTATACTAAAGAATCAATAAATATATTATAAAGAACTCTCTTTCTATAGCTCAGTTAAAGATGCAAATGGGAAGTTAGGAGGATTCCGGTTTGAACTCAGACCAATAGAAATAACTTTCTTCCCACAACATAAACAAGGATCCTGGAAAACTACATAAACACATTATGTATCATAAATACATGTGTTATATACCATTTTCAGCACATCTCTTTTTACTGGACACTATGAGGTGTGTTTTACCTGGGTTTGAGTCCATTTTTGTTCTATTTTAAAATTAAAGCCCTACTGTAATTCTCCTTTTTATTTAAAGTTTTACGTTTTTGTAGATTTTATTCTGTATCTGTACACAAATACATTCATTTTCTAAGTTTTACCTATTCCCAAAGTAAGTTATGCAGGAAATAATATATACTGTACAACAATACCCACAATAAACACAGGATCAACTGAAGACAGAATGGTGGTAGTAAAAATAATTTCTCAATGATCAGACAGAGATCAAGGGAAACAGAGTCTGGAGCTCAAAACAGAGGTTTGTTCAAGGATAAAATTTCTGGGGGGTGCCTGGGTGGCTCAGTCGTTAAGCGTCTCCCTTCGGCTCAGGGCGTGATCCTGGCATTCTGGGATCGAGCCCCACATCAGGCTCTTCTGCTATGAGCTTGCTTCTTCCTCTCCCACTCCCCCTGCCTGTGTTCCCTCTCTTGCTCTCTCTCTGTCAAATAAATAAATAAAATCTTTAAAAAAAAAAAAAGGTAAAATTTCTGGAACCATCAACACATATGTCTGTCCATAGTTTATTATTGTATTATAATTGTATTCCACAAGTAATTTAAGCTTTTCTTATTATGTATCATTGGTACTACTTTTGTTTTTGGTATTATAAACAATGACGTAATTAATAGTATTAATCATATTTTAATTTTCTGTATTTTATATTTTGACATCTTTTGGGAGATTGTGCTGGCCTAGGAAACTTGTTTCTGTAAGGGTTAGCTAATTTTTAAAGGGAGTAAATTTGTAGTTGAGTCCACCTATCACATACAAAGCAAGCAATATCAAATCCCAACTCCCAACCACCTCCCTTTCTAACCTTCACACACTAATACATTATTTCCCCTTTCCTAAATCAACCTATGGACAAGTCCAAAACAACTTCATCAGAAAGTCCCTATGAGGGGTGCCTGGGTGGCACAGCGGTTAAGCGTCTGCCTTCAGCTCAGGGCGTGATCCTGGCGTTATGAGATCGAACCCCACATCAGGCTCCTCTGCTATGAGCCTGCTTCTTCGTCTCCCACTCCCCCTGCTTGTGTTCCCTCTCTCGCTGGCTGTCTCTATCTCTGTCAAATAAATAAATAAAATCTTTAAAAAAAAAAAAAAAAAAAAAAAAAGAAAGTCCCTATGAGCCGAAGCCTGGTGGAATTATTCAAACTATTCAATCCTAAGATGTTTATCCTGCCTCACCTTTCCCAAGAAAACTCTAATAAAGGCTGTGGCTTATGCCTTCCCCTTGCTTTCTGATCCTTACTAAGATTAAAGCTTCCTCTTGTGGCTCTGTATGATGTACTACGACTGTTGTTTCTAGGGGAATTGTCATTTTAAAACTTTTCTTTTAGTGGCACTGAACTCTTCATGTTGTCATCCAATCAGTTTTATACATTAAAACCTGGACATAGGGGCGCCTGGGTGGCTCAGACATTAAGCGTCTGCCTTCAGCTCAGAGTGTGATCCCGATCCCGTTATGAGATTGAACCCCACATCAGCCTCCTATGCTGGGAGCCTGCTTCTTCCTCTCCCACTCCCCCTGCTGTGTTCCCTCTCTCGCTGGCTGTCTCTCTGTCAAATAAATAAATAAAATCTTAAAAAAAAAAAAAAACTGGACATAATTAATACCAATTTATTTGTTGCATACTGTTGTGAAAGATTTATTAATAGAAGTTAAAACAGGGGGGCTCCTGGGTGGCACAACGGTTAAGCGTCTGCCTTCGGCTCAGGGCGTGACCCGGCATTACGGGATCGAGTCCCACATCAGGCTCCTCTGTTATGAGCCTGCTTCTTCCTCCCCCACTCCCCCTGCTTGTGTTCCTTCTCTCGCTGGCTGTCTCTATCTCTGTTAAATAAATAAATAAAATCTTTAAAAAAAAAAAAAAAAAAACAGGAAGACACGCACCTCTGTAATTTTAGTAACTTAAAATTTTAACTTTAGTACAATCTTTTACTATCAATAGTGCACAAAGATGCTTGGTTCCTCGTTCTTAACGTATTTTGATTTTACCAATCAGTTATATAAAAAGAAATACATCATTATTTTAAAATTCACTTTATAAGTGAGGTTAAACACTTCTGAGTTATCATTCAGCAGGGTTTAATAGAAGACAAAACTTGAAAATAGGCTGTGAAAGATAATTCTATCAGCATAGTAGGCATGGGACTCTTAAGTACCATACACGTTATACTATTTTACAATTTTACATTATATATTCATTATACTACATACATTATACTAAACACCATGTCTGGAAATATAGTTTCCTCACAAAAAGTACCTTTGAAAAGATCTAATGCTTGCTTTCAAATATGAAATGACAGGTATTATCTTAACCTTTTAGACAACTTACTAGCCATTCTTGTATTACACATACCTATATCCAAATTGGAAAAAAAAGACATTAGACCTAATTTTTCACTGCATATACTTCTTTTCTGCTTTATGCAGAACTTATTTATAATTTTTTCCTCTTAGGTTCTGGAAGTACAACCCCTTTATTTTGATAACTATACAGTTCTTAAGAATTTTTAAGACCTTTCCAGCAAAGTGGACAATCTCATTCTCAAAAAAAGTGTCTGAAGATTGCTTGGTTTTGAAAACTTTGTCTACCATTAGCTGGTAATTACTACTTCTGAACAAATTTTAGTGATTCCCCAGTTATTAGAACCTCACTTTTCTTACTCACATAATTATGAGATGTTACCTTGTTTGAAGAACTAAAGCACTAATGCAGAATCTATCTGAACTGCAATAATCTGAGCTACATGACATTTCTCCTTTCTTCCTTCTACATCCAAATATTAAAATTTAATATTAGGATTACTCACAAAATATCTAAGAACAAACGGCATTATCATAATTTAATATATTTTAGAAATACAAATATCCAAAATTTAATGAGAACATATGTGGACACACAGATTAGGTATTTGTTTTGTTGTTATTAAAGATTTTTTTTAATATTTTACTTATTTATTTAAGAGAGAGCACAAGCAGGAGGATCAGCAAAGGGAGATTCAGACTCCCTGCTGAATAACACAGGAAAAAACCTAACAATTAAAAAAATAAACAATACAAAGTCTGTATAAACCAACCCAATATTCAAAAAATTAACCCCTATAACTATATTAAAAAGAGGGGCACCTGGGAGGCTCAGCTGGTTAGGCATCAGATCCATGATCTCATGGATCGTGAGACTGAGACCTACGTCAGGCCCTGTGCTTGGCATGCAGTCACCTTGAGATTCTGTCTCTGCCCCACCCCCTGCTCATATTGTCTCTCTCAAAGAAATAAAATCTTTTTTTTTTTTAAAGATTTTATTTATTTATTTGACAGAGACAGAGACAGCCAGCGAGAGAGGGAACACAGCAGGGGGAGTGGGAGAGGAAGAAGCAGGCTCATAGCAGAGGAGCCTGATGTGGGGCTCGATCCCATAACGCCTGGATCACGCCCTGAGCCGAAGGCAGACGCTTAACCGCTGTGCCACCCAGGCGCCCCAAAGAAATAAAATCTTGAAAGAAAAAACCTATATTAAAAGAATGTTTGTTTTTAAAATCCGTAAAAACAAAACTACCAGAACAAAAATATTGGAAACGATACCCATACACATAACTCATTCATTTTCAATTAATTCCACCTTGAACCAACTATACATTAAAAAACAGAATGTCTCCTAGAAATGAACTGAACAAGTCCTACATAAACTTTGAAACTTTATGCGGGGAAAAAAAGGCACTCACGTCAGGCTGTAGTCTTTTTGCCCGCCGACTATAGCTACTGAACTTGGAAGGCTGCACAGACTGTCTTAAGGGAATGCTGTGGGGTTTGTATTCCTTGTCTTTTTCCTCACTGTGAAATGGGTGAGTGTTACACTGCTGGGAACGAGAAAACATAAGATCAGGAACTCAGTCACATTCATAATCAGCAAATAATGAAATGATTTATCTTAAATCTCTAACAATGAAAACTTCTTAATAGATTACACAAATCTATCCTTTATATTTTCTGTGACAACAGCACACATACACTGAGAATTCTTCTACATCTTTGCTTATGTATAAACAGTAAAGCATAGTGGAGAACAGTCTTTGGAATCAGACAGGATTGAACCTAGGCTTCTATTCTTACTTTGTGTGCCTTGTGCTACCTGTTTCAATTTCTTTTTTTTTTTTTTTGAAAGATTTTATTTATTTATTCAACAGAGATAGAGACAGCCAGCGAGAGAGGGAACACAAGCAGGGGGAGTGGGAAAGAAGCAGGCTCATAGTGAAGGAGCCTGATGTGGGGCTCGATCCCATAACGCCGGGATCACGCCCTGAGCCGCAGGCAGGCGCTTAACCGCTGTGCCACCCAGGCGCCCCACCTGTTTCAATTTCTTTGTCTGAAAAATAGTTAATATAAATATCAGATCTAACAGAAATATGCAGATTAAGTAAAATAGCCATTTATAAATATTCATATATACACACAATTTTACAAAATGCTTTGAAAATAATAAAACCTAAAAACATTACTTTAGAAACCCAGCCAAATCAGTTCCCACTCCTTGAGTTAAACCCAATATCAAAATTTTATCCTTAAACTAACTCTCTTTATCTGAACTACGCTTAGAAATTTAGTAATTTCGTTTGATAATGGCCTAAAACTGGAACTGCTTTCCTTTAACTTATACTTTGATATCCTCTCCATAAAAATATCCTAATTACCCTCTAAGGAGGAAGACAGAAGAAAAAGATCTTACAATTCTCATGTAGCTGCTCTAGCAGATATAAAACTTCTTCAAAACATATTTCATACTTCTTCACTAACTGAAAAATATTTTCCAGAGTCAATTCCCAGAATTTCTATCAATGTACTTAAGATACTAAACCTTGACTATTCAAGAGAAAGCTCAACCCAGAATAAGGAAGACAAGAGTAGAAAGCAGAACCACATTAGGCCCCAAATCAGCTAAGAGCCCTCACCACAAGGTTGGCTCCAGACTGAAACATTTCATAGGGGTAAATAATGCGCTCATAATGAGATCGTAGCAAAGAACCAATATTTTTGCCTGGTGGGTAGCTGAGTCGTTGGGCAACTCGGGCCCAACGACGGTCCTTGCAGATGGCTTCATAGCCACCTTCCTCCATCACAATCTGCAAGGATAAGAAAGGTATAAATTAACTGTGTGCAAACTGAGAGACCTAAAAAGCAGCAATGAGGATTAAATATGAGAACTATGCACTTCCTCCAATGTCAATTGTTCCAAGACTAAAAGGTTTTCTAAAAAGAAATGTTGACAGGCTCTCTGTTGTCTACTTTCCTATCTAGACACACAAAGTTCAACCACAGGGTCTCCTATCCAAGGGTTTTTACTTCTTTTTCCTCTTTAAAACAGAAATACTCTTACCTTACTAAGGCTGTAGAGATCCAAGATCCTCCGTTCCACGTTGGGAATTTTTAATGAAGAACCTTGGATTTCCCAGAATTTTGCAATCTGGTCCAAATAGTTCAGTTTTACTCTGGTCTGAGCCTGGGGAAGAGAGAGTCATATGAGACTGGCTAACTTAACCTGACTTTGGTCCAATGCCACTTGAATGAACAAGTATTGTTCTGTACAATCTACAAGGCCCTACTAGGATAGAACCTAGATTTCACTGCCTATCTTACCACTAGCGTCTAACAAAAGCTCAAATAAGCTGATTCTAAAATATCAAAAGAGAGCTCAAAGAGTGATGCCTCAAAGTCAAAACCTTTCATCACTAAATCTAAAGCATTATTCTTGGGCTTAATAAGGGCTAAGCAAGACCACTTAGGCTTAATCTAATATCTTCCTTAAGACAAATTCTGTAGTCCATACACACTGAAAAAAAATAAAATATTTTTCTACGCCATGTCAAAAATTTCCACGTGACACCAGTTTCTAAATTATATTTCTTTTAGCCTAAGTCATTTTGGAGTTTCTAAACAGTAACCCTTGTCAAAATGTGTAACAGCATAAGAAAATGCCAAATTATTCATATGGTTTCAGTATTTAATATTACTAAGCTAAATATGCACACTTTTGATTGCTTTAAAAAATAAGGTTTATCTTTCCTACTTACTCTAACCCATATCAAAACAGTCTGTCTTATTCAAGAAGAACTAATGAACTACGACCAGTCTTAAGTGGAAAAATTTAGCTGATCATATATCTGCCCTGAACTTTGCTCTTATGAAGAAATCAGGGAAATTCCAAAATGATAAAATATGTAGGCATGGGTAGGAAAAAATCCATCTTCTTGATATCTACAATTTTAGCCCATTCTATGGCAGAAAAATGTGTCATTGATCCCTGAAAAAAAAACCCTCCTTTATTTGCTGTCATTTTGCGGAAAACTTTCTGGAAGATCAATATTCTGGGGAAAAAATGGAACTGGGGTTAGAATCAAAATATATGTGTTTTAAAAACTTACATTCTTTTTTTTCTTTTTTTAAGATTTTGTTTGACAGAGAGAGAGCCAGAGAGAACGAGAACACAAGCAGGGGGAGTGGGAGAGGAAGAAGCAGACTCCCAGCAGAGGAGTCTGATGTGGGGCTTGATAGAAAAACACAAGGATCACGTCCTGAGCCAAAAGCAGACACTTAATGACTGAGCCACCCAGGTGCTCCTGAAAACTTATAGTCTTAACTACATTGTTATGTACTACTAGCACAAGATTAGAGCTCAAACTCCGGCATAACAGGGTGACTTTCCATTTTACCTCCAGTTCATTTAGCCTCTGAATGCGAGGTGTGAATCTGAAGTTGTCAACTTCTACTGCAAAGGGAGGTTGCCAGTCCTAGAAGAAAATAAAAGAACTTATTATGGCACAGCAAGGGATGTACATGATGAAAAGCAGAATCATTTGTCTCCAGTTTAATATTCCACCCTTTTAAGACTTCTGAGTGCTATTTTTTGCTCCTAAATGTTCAAATGTTAACCTCTTTAATATCAGGTAAGTGAAAAACAACAAAACAAAAACAAAAAAAGTTTGAAAAGTTCTTCGTATGTGTCCTCCAAAACGGGAACAAACAAACAAAGCCACCCTAAATATTCAGAAAGGGTGTAAAAGATGAATTTGAAAGTAATGACGCATACCTGAATGCGGACTCACTGATTTGGGTTCTTACTGAAGTGAAGAAAAATGTAATAGGGATGAGAAGTGATTTTGAAACCTAGACCTAGATCCCACTCCCAACAGTGTTTTAAGAATAGAAGTATAATTAATAGTAGTGAAAAAAGCATATACTTCAAATAGAAGGAGGAAATGTAGTCAGGTTAAGCCTCTGAGAAATTAGTAAAATAGCCTGCAGTAAGAGGACACACGCTGAATTTTGTTTTTAGTTGTTTAAAGTGATAGCTTAGACGTACTTAAATCTGCATTCTTAATTGGGAGAAACATAACAGATTTCAATTACCAGTTTTGGGTAAACCAAATATAGACGGGAGGCTTGTACGGGAAATATCAAATTAAATGGTAGGAAGATCTTACATTTTTATGCATGTTTCTTACAGCATGATCAACTGACAAAAGTGAAACCATCCACGCCCAGTGGTTAATAAGACCATTTATATTATCATTTTATGCTTCAGTTATATAAGGACTTTTAAGTGCATTAAAACTTTTTAAATTTATTAAATTATTTTAATATTAAATTTTAAGTATTACATTAAAAAGCTTTAATGTAAATACACAACACATAAATATTAGTATATTAGGGACGCTCATGTAGTGGCACTGCATACAACCAACTTCATATTCGATGGTTTCATTTCTAAAATAGGAGGAGTTCAAACGATTGGAAACCAGCTCTCTGATTCCAGCGTATTATGGTTATTTACAAAAAGAGAAATTACACCTACATACAGCACTTAACTAACAGAAAGAAGTAGCTAGTTAAGGCCTTGTTCAGTTCTACAGTCCCCGAACTCTCAGAGTTAACGAAACGCCGTTTCCAAATTTTGCTCGAGCCTTACCGCGGGTGGGCGAATCTTGCAAATACCCGACTTCTCTGCAATAGGCCTGATTTTCGCGATGTAACCAAGCGGGTCTCGGAATTCGGTCCACGTAGGTTCGAACACTGGGCACTCTGGCGGCGGTAGGAAGTCGTCGGACCCCGGCTCCATGTTGTTCTCAGGCGCTAACTTGTAAAATGATTTCGCGTTTCTTCAGTGGAATTCTTCAGTGGAATCCTTTGTCGCCAAAACGTGCGCCCTACAGGGCGTTTATTTTTCTCTAACTTTTATAGTTACTTTAATTAGTGCAATTGCTCACGGCTCTCAGTTCTAAACCACCATCTTGACCCTCCACCTTTTCCGGCTGCTTCACACTTTCGTGTCACTCCGCGGATTGATTTTTCAGACGCCAAGACATCTCCAAAACAGAAATGTTGTATGTGGAGTGGTAAAAAAGCTAAACACACATAACGCAGTTCACTAAAACAAAACAGCACCACAAACTAGGTATTCAACTAACCTTAAATAGTTTTTCAACGGAACAGAAGAACACAATTACAAATCAAACCGCCGGATCTTTTTTTAAGGGACAACAGCGCATGTTACGCCTGCGCAGTAAAGAGAACGTCTTACCAGTGTGAGAGAACGGTATTTTCCTTTTTGTTTTTCACGCAGAAAATTCTGTATTTAGAGAAACTGGAAGCCCAGTTGTCTTCCATTGTTTTATCCATACAATCTACGACGACCTGAGGACCGATGTCAAATTCCTTGAGACACTCTCCAAAAACTTCCTCCCTTTTCAGTTACCCACCTCACTTTATGGTAAAGGGGTACCAGTTACAGCACTACTACAATCCTAGAAGTATTTCTAGAATACAAATTGTTTCTGTTCCTGTACACTATTTAACTTATAACGCAGGTGCCGTGCATACATTTTCTTATTGCATTTGTGCAAACTAAATATTGCATTTCTTTATACCTAAACAAATTGGGAGGGGCACTGAAAGCTTTTATAAAAATTACTGCCAAATAGATGTATCCCCTAAAAATTACTTAACACAGTTAAATACAAACTGCAGGACGACAAAGACTTAGTCAAATAATGGCCCTTCATTGCAATATGTAACTATCCATACAATCAAATAAAAGAACCAGAATCGAAAAATGTAAGATTTTTCTGATTTGAATGAATTCTGATTTGAATGTAAGAAACAAAGAGATGGAATCACTGTCCTTGCTATTTCTCAAATTACAATTAGGTGTTAGGTGTTATTTCAAAACAAGCTGTTACTGTTACCTGTTCTCAATGTTTTACTTCTGTGTTAATAAGTGAAATTTGCTATAATTTGTTGTCCTCTAATTAGCTGAGAATCAGTTTTACGCTGTGACAGTCATGTTGTGATGTCTTCTTATCTTTGAAAAATTGCAAAATAAGAAGCGCCCATTTGTTCCCTTAAAAGTTACTCTTGGGCGCCTGGGTGGCTCAGTAGGTTAAGCATCTACCTTGGGCTCAGCTCAGGGTCCCAGGATCCTAGGATGGAATTCTGCATAGAGTTCCCTGCTTAGTAGGGAGTCTGCTTCTCCCTCTCACTCTCCCTCTGTTTTCTCTCTCTCAAGTAAATGGGTAAAATCTTTTACTAAATAAATAATAAAAATTACTCTAAAAAATGAACTGTATGCCCCATTTTGACAGTGGGAGAGAAATCTTGGCTTTTAGGTTTCTTGATGTGATTGGAATACTGTTTCATTTAACACTAGCCTTGGTATTTTTTTTATTCCAAAAGGTTACCCATTTGACCTAGGTTATCAGCATTATTAATTTATTAGATTGAGTATATTATGTTTAAATGTTTATCTTTTTTATTTTGTTTTCACCTTCTTGTATTTTCATCTATATTTTTCTTTTATATTTCATAAAATCAGATTTGCCATAGATTATCCTGTATTATTAATCTTTCATATGCTTAGATCTACTTCCTCCCCAGAATCCTAGAATCACTATTTGTTAAACAGGTTTATTGAGCTAGAATTCACAGAACATAATATTCTCCGTTTTAAAGTGTAGAATTCAGTGGTTTTTAGTTTATTTACGGAATTGTGCTACGCTGACCACTGACAAATTCCAGAACATTTCACTACCGCAGTGAGAAGCCCCATATGCATTAGCAGTCACATCTCACCCTCTCACAAGCACTAATCAACTTTCTGGTGCTATAGATTTGAATATTGCATATTTCTTAGAGATGGAATCATGAAGTATGTGCCTGGCTTCTTCCTTTGTGTCTGGCTTCCTTACTTTTGCATGATGCTGTAAGATTCACCCATGTTGTAACATTTTTCAGAATTCCACAAGATTGGCTATTTTAAGCATTTGTAAGTGTACATTTCATTTTAGGTGTGCAAATCAGAATTTTATACTTAATGGCAGAATAATATTCCGTTATATAAATATACCATATTTTGTTTATTCTTCAGTTGGTGAGCATTTGAGTTGTTTCTACTGTTAACTATTATGAGTAATGTTACTATAGACATTTGTGTACAGGTTTTTTGCATGTGTGTGTTTTTATTTCTCTTAAATATACACAGGCAAATATAATTGCTGGGATTTGGGTAATTCTTTGATTAAAATTCTCATGTGGACACCTGGGAGGCTCCGTTGGTTAATCGTCTGCCTTCAGCTCAGGTCATGATCTCAGGGTCCTGGAATGGAGTCCCACATCAGGCTCCCTGCTCAGTGGGGAGTCTGCTTCTCCCTCTCCCTCTGCCCTTCCCCCACTGTTCCTGTGCACAAGGGCACGCCTTCTCTCACTCTCTCTCTCTCTAATAAATAAAATCTTTAAAAAATAATAAAATAAAATTTTCTGGAACTGCCAGACTGTTCTCCAAATTATCTTTATAATTCCCACCAAGTGTGTAAGACATTCTGATTTTCACTTCCTTGCAACACTATTGTTGTCTTATTGATATGGAGATCCTACTGTGAATGTAGTATCCCTTGTGCTTTTGATTCGCATTTTCTGAATTACTAAAAATTATGATCATCATTTCATGTGCTTATTGATCACTTGCAAGTTTTCTTTGGAAAACAAACAAAAAACTTTTTCCAATTCTGTCGATTGTCTTTTTACTTTTGTAGTTATATCCTTTGAAGTATAAATTTTTAATGTGATAACTATCTAGTATATTTTGCTTTTGTCACTTGGACTTTCAGTGCTTTAAAAGGGAAGGCTTACTAAACCAGAGTCACAAATAGTTATCCCTTTATACTCTTTTCTAAAAGTTTTATAGTTTCAGATTTTACACAGAGTCACTTTTAGGTGTAATGTAAATTAGTGGTCCAACTATATACCTTTGTGTGTGGGTATCGAGTTGTGCCAACAGAATTTCATGAAGATATGATTATGTCTTCTTTGACAGGTCTTGGCATCTTTGATGAGAATCGATTTGATTCATAAATTTTTTTTGTCTAGATTTCATTTCTATTCCATTAATTTGTATGTATATCCTAATGCCAACACCACATTGTTTTGATAACTGTAGCTTTGTTGTATGTTTTTAATTGGGAAAAGTGAACTTTTCAATATTGGTTTTGCTATTGTATGTCTACTGTATTTCCATATGAATTTTTGTATCAACTTGTGTATTTCTGCAAAGAAGCAAGCTAGGTTTTAGATAGGGAATGTGTTGACTCTGTAGATAAGTTTGGGGCATATTGCCATTTTAACAATATTAAAGTTTTCTAATTCATGAGCAAAGGATTTACTTAGGCCTTCTTTGGTTTCTTTCAACAAAGTTTTGTAATTGTACGGCGCCTCGGTGGCTCAGTCAATCATCTGCCTTAAATGTAGTTCTTTGGATAATAATAACAAAAGAAGATTTTGAATCTAAGAGCTGTTTAACTCTGAGGAAAAAATGATAAATAGTAAGTACTTAAAAGATTCTTTTTTGGGTGATCAACTTGAAATCAACATCTCACTTGTTCAGTGAAAAAATTTTTACTTTTTCAAGGCAAAGAGACTTCTTGAGTATCATGAAATAACTTTATAGAATAGTTATGTACAAATTAATTGTAATAAAAGCTCTATGAAGTTTTAGGGTACATAAGAAATGAATGAAATACCAATATGTAAGCAACCATAATTATAGAAAGAAAAGGACAATGAAAGAAAAATTGCTAGAGAGAATGGTAATGGAAAATATTATTTTCATCTACTATATGTTTAGTGGACGTATAGCCCTAGAGTAGGCTTTGAAGACAGAATAAATATTTGAATATTTAGCAACTCTATGAAATCAGGACACTTGATTTATTCATGTTTATAATTACAGTTTTTATCATGATGCTATTTACATGACCAGTTCTGAAAAAACAAATGAGCAAAATTTTAATGTCTGATTTTCCTTTTTAAAATGTAAAGATTTTATTATACTGAAGTGTAGCAGTCAGTTCCTTTATAAATTCACCAGTTTTAAACTTAAGAGGTTTTTTGCAACTAAAATTGTAGTAATACTTATCTGTTATTTTCTGCAGCAATTTTTGATTTTGTGTTTACATATACGTTTTACAGTTCTGTAAAGAAATACATGGAGGCAAGAAAATATGAAAGTATTATGAACAGAATTGTTCAGTTTAGCAGACTTAAGACCACTTGAATGAGAGTACTAAATTAGAAAAATAAACTGGACTGAAGTCAGGATAAACCTAGATGGTAGGCTCAACTATACAAATGCCCTCCTTCTCACTCTTAAAAATAGGATGTAAGTTAAAGAAAATATTTAAGTCTTGATATAATTATCTTCTAAGGAGACTTGAAAACATCATTAAGTGATTATAATAAGGTAGCCCAAGTTAAGAATTTGATTTAGGATAACAGAAGTGGAATTTTAGGGAAGGGAAAAATGTAAGATTTTTAATAAGATTGGCTGGTAACTGGAGAGCATGGAAATGGGGAAAACCATGGAATTTTCAAATCTAGTAAGTAACTGAGTGAGATACAAAAGTTGTAATACAGAGAAATACTACATGAATAATATATATGTTAAGTAATAATACAATATGTACTACATGTTATGATTAATATATACATAGTATATATGGTATATATATATTAGTATATATAAATCATTATCACTTAACATATTATTTATACTAATATATATTCTCTTTATGTTAATACTACAATATGTATTACAGTTTTAAATAATTATATGTATGCTAATATATACTAATTATGTGTACACTATTGTACTAACTATAATATGTATGTGAGTTACAAATATTAGGTATAATATATATTACATCATATGAACGAATATATATTACCTATATACTTACTATAGTTCTCTGTATAATAAGTAACGATACAGAGAAAGTGAAGGTAAGATTGATCAGAAATGAGATAAATAGGGGAGCCTGGGTGGTGCAGTCATTGAGTGTCTGCCTTCGGCTCAGGGAGTGATCCTGGTGTTTTTCGATCGAGCCCCACATCGGGCTCTTCCGCTATGAGCCTGCTTCTTCCTCTCCCACTCCCCCTGCTTGTGTTCCCTCTCTCGCTGGCTGTCTCTGTCAAATAAATAAACAAAATCTTAAAAAAACAAAACAAAAAAAAGCATATAGCTCTTAAAAAAAAAAGAAATGAGATAAATAATTCATTTGAGGGATACCTGGGTGGATCATATGGTTGGACATCTGCCTTTGGCTTATGTTATGATTTCCAAGTCCTGGGATTGAGCCCCACATGGGGTTCCCAGCTCAGCGGTGAGCCTGCTTCTCCTTCTCCCTCTGGCGTACCACCTGCTTGTACTCTTTCTCTTAAATAAATAAATAAAATCTTAAAAAAAAAAGAATTCCTTTGAATTCATTTCTTTTTCAAAATAAATCTTTATATTTGGGTCCCAAATTCTTTATCACATAATGAATTCAATCTGTACTTACCATGTTCAAATACTATGCAATTACTAATATAACTTTGGTATGAGTTATTCAATTTCATTCATTCACACCTGCTGTAATTTGACACATCACTGATTTTAAGTCCTCAATTATATTTATATCAGTAAGAAAACACTGCCAATTAAATGTCAGGCTAAAACATCTTAAAACCTTATCCCAGTATTGGAGATGTTAAAAAGTAACAATATGAGAATTCTAAATATGTAAAAACATTACTTACAGTACCCTTTTGGTAACATTAGAATCTTTCTTTTCACTTCTCATCGCTTTAGAAACTTCTATTTCTGCCATTTCACAGCTTGTCTCTCTCTCTACACTTTTCTACTTGTCTATTTAGGAATGTAGGAAGTCATTTATACTTTCAGACACAGGAAATAAGTTATGAATTTTACCTCTTAATCAATCATTACAATAATTATTTCATTTCTGTAACAATATATATGCTAATTAAAAATAATTTAACAATATAAAAAAGTAAAAATTTAAAATTAGCAGTGACATCCCCAATTGAGGAACTAGGAGAACCAACCTATCTGTCCACAAATATCATTAGACAAAATAAGCTCTGGGGGAGTTCAGTTGTCCTCGTACAGGAATTCCACAGAGGGAGAGGAGTTAATGACAGAGGGGTGGGAGGACATTAACTTTGTGTCATCCTGCGGATACAATAAGAGAGTTACCAAAACATTGTGACTAACTGAGAAATCAAAGGGGGGAGTGTCAAAGACATAGTGCCACTCTACAAGTAGAAAGCTCACCACGTTTTGAAAGGTAGGAGATGTGCAGATTTGAAAGCCCAGGGACAGAGCTGTGGATAGGACAGCGGGGAAGGAAGCTATTGGAGCAAGCTACTGCAAAGGATTAGAAGCAGTAGAGCACAAACTGGGGCCATTTGGAAGTCTGCCACTGTGCCTAGCATATAGGTGCTCAGGAGGCCAACTGGAGGAGAATCCCAGGTGTGACAGTATGGTCCCCAGTGATGCCAGAAGAATGGGTGGAGCCTAGGTCTTGCACTGTTCTCAGGCATAGGTGTGTGGAAACCCGCTGGGACAGTGAGGCTACATACTGGCTTTGTGCTCTGTGTTGCCACAAAGGGGGAAGTGCTGCTCTGTCCTGTGACCACTTTCATGGGTCAGGTCCAGCCAAAGGTAGAAGTGAGGAGAGAGGAGAAGTGGAGGTCCGCCCACAGGATTCCCTAAAAGTTGGACTTTGGAAACTTAAGGGCCTGAGAAAAAACAAAGCAGATGACAAAGAAGAAAGGAAGAAAGGGAGAGAAAGAAAGAAGGAAAGAAAAGAAAGAAAAGAAAGAAGGAAGGGAGGGAGGGAGGAAGGGAGGGAGGGAGGGAGGGAGGGAGAGAGGAAGGAAGGAAAGAAGGAAGGGAGGGAGGGAGGGAGGGAGAGAGGAAGGAAGGAAAGAAGGAAGGGAGGTACGGAGGGAGGGAGGGAAGGAGGGGAAGAAGAAAGGAAGGAAGGAAGGAAGGAAGGAAGGAAGGAAGGAAGGGAGGGAGGGAGGGAGGGAGGGAGGGAGGGAGGGAGGGAGGGAGGGAAGGGAGGGAGGGAGGGAGGGGAAGAAGGAAGGAAGGAAGGAAGGAAGGAAGGAAGGAAGGGAGGGAGGGAGGGAGGGAGGGAGGGAGGGAGGGAGGGAGGAAGGAAGGAAGGAAGGAAGGAAGGAAGGAAGGAAGGAAGGAAGGAAGGAAGGAAGGAAGGAAGGAAAGGAGGGAGGGAGGGAGGGGAAGAAGGAAGGAAGGAAGGAAGGGAGGGAGGGAAGGAAGGAAGGAAGGAAGGAAGGAAGGAAGGAAGGAAGGAAGGAAGGAAGGAAGGAAGGAAGGAAGGAAGGAAAGAAAATAAATAAATAAGCACCGAAACACAAAACCACTCAGACTCAGACAACACGTGAATACAGAGTCCTGACGGAAAGCCGGGGACACAAGTCTGATTGATTGCTCTTCTGAGAGGGCTCACTCAAGAGTGGTGGGCTGAGAATTTTCAGCCCTGGGGCTGGAGAGCAGAGGCAGTGCCATTTTCATCCCACCCATCTTTGGTGAAAGCCTTTAGGAAGGAAAACAGTACTGGAGTCCAGAAACTCTCACAAGTAAGCCCTGCTTCCCCCACACCCTGGACAAGCCTTTCCCCTAGGGCAAGTCCAGCTGGCAATCAGCACAACAGGCCCCTTCCCCAGGAGAACCCACACACAACTGCTCCCACCAAGTTTCCTGAGCAGAGAGCTGCGAAGCTTCAGTTCTAGGGGAAAGACTATCTAGCATTCTTTGTACTTTAGGGCTTTTTTTGGATTGTGATTCTTTTTTCAGTTACTTTCTTGTTCTTTCAATTCCTTCTCTTGATTTATGTTTTCATCTCTATAATACGTTTTCTTAGTTTTTGTTGTTTCATTGTTTATTTTTTCAATTCTTTTCGTGTATCCTCTTTCGATTTTCATTTTCATGGACACTGTACAGGTTTTAGATTTGTTTCTTCTCGTTGTATTTATTTTCCTTCTCTCTTATCTTGCAATCTAGGTTCTCTGGACAAGCAGAACAAAACACTCCCGGGATCCACTTATTTGTTGTGATTTTTATGCCGTGGTGGTGGTGGCTGGTGCTTGTTGTTTTCTTGTTTTTTGCTTTTTCTTGTCCTTTCTCCTCTCATCTTCAGGACAACAGGACCCAATGGAGAAATTTACCCCAACAGAAAGAACAGGAAGTTGTCCTCACAGCCAGGGATTGAATCACTGTGGATATAAGTCAGATGTCTGAAGTAGAATATGAAACCATTGTCAAAAAGATATACTCTAGGCTTGAAAAAAAAAACCCTAGAGAATCTGTCCCCAAAGAGGAAAAACAACTCAAATCTTGTCTGGCCAAAATGGGACACACTATAACCGAGAGGCAGGACCAAGTGGAGAGCATCAAAACAAGTATGAATGAACAAAAGAGTGATCAGTTAGCTAGAAGAGATTACAGGGAAAATGAACCCGAAAAGAAGAGGGCAAGAAGACTATTAGATGATGAAAGTTGTCTTAGGGAATTCAGCCATCCCATAAACAAACCTAATATCCCTATTGTAGGAGACCCAGAGGAAGATGAGCGTGGAAAGAGGGCAAAAGCGTTATAGCTAAGAATTTCCCTAATCCAGGGAATGAAATGGGCATTTGAGTCGAAGAGGCACAGAGAAATCCCCACAAAATCAACAAAAATAGGGCAACCCCATGACCTATCAGAGTGCAGCTTGCAAATGACAAGGAGAAAGAAGAGTCTGAAAGTAGCTCGGAAGAAGAGGTCCTGAACCAACAACATTAGACACGGAAGGCTTGCAGCACATCTGTCCACAGAGACCTGGCGGGCCAGTAAAGGACTGGCATGATAGACTCAATGTGCTAAATGAGAAACATATGCAGCCAAGGATCCTTGATCCAACAAGTTGTTATTCAGAACAGGAGAGATCAAGAACTAGTAGGAAGATCGGTAGGAGAAGAAAGGGATAAAGATGGGGGGGTTATCAGAAGGGGGAATGAAGCACGAGAGACTATGTACTCTGAGAAACAAACTGAGGGCTTCAGAGGAGAGGGGGTTGGGGGAATGGGATAGGCTGGTGATGGGTAGTAAGGAGGGCACGTATTGCATGGTGCACTGGGTGTTATACGCAACTAATGAATCATCGAGCCTTACATCGGAAACTGGGGATGTACTGTATGGTGACTAACATAATATAATAAAAATTATTATTATTATTAACAAAAAAAGAATTTCCACAACCAACAAAAATGATAGGAATTTGGGAACACTAAACTAGCCCTGCAAGAATAAATAGTAAAGGGGACCCATTAAGTAGAAAGAGACAACAAAAGTCACAAAGCCCAGAAAAGGACAGAGACAATCTACAGACACATAGACCTTACAGCTTATACAACGACTCTAAATTCCTATCTTTCCATCATTAATTTAAATGTAAACGGCCCAAACACTCCGGTAGACAGACTCACGGTATCAGAATAATAAAAACCACACTACACCACACCAAACCTAACCCAAATGCAATAAGACCCGTGGATAGCTGTCGTACAAAATACTCATTTCCGACCCTAAGACACCTGTTCATTGACAGAGATAGGTGGGGAAGCATTTGCCACACTAACAGACATCCAAAGAAAGCTAGAGTAGCTGAGACTTCTCTCAGACAAATGAGATGTTCAACCTAAGCCTGTGAGAAGACATGGAGAAGGACCCTATATCCCGTGAAAGGGGCCTACCCAACAAGAAGGTCTGACAAGTGTACGTATATATGCCCTTATTATGATGGGAGCAGCCACTCAGTAAACACAATTAATCACCACCTTAAAGATACTCATAGATAATAAGCTAATAATAATAGTAGGGGACGTGAACAGCCCATTTACAGCAAAGCATAGATCATCTAAGTAGAAGATGAACAAGGAAACAAGGGCTTTGAATGACACACTGGACCAGATGCCCTTAACACATCTATTCAGGGCATTTCTGACTAAGGCAGCAGAATACACCTTCATTTCCAGTGCCATTGGAAGATTCTCCCAAAGAGATCACATCCCATTTTCATTTGTGTGCATGAAGTTAGGGGAAACGAGAAGTTACAGTAGGCCAAAAAGCGGGTTGATAATCTCAAGGTCACTTTCCTTTAGGGGACTGCTAGGATATATCAGTGCTGACCTAACCAGTGCCGACCAGGCAATTCTGGATTGACTTGTTTAACATTCCATTTCTGGGGGAGCTGAAACTATAACTAGATCATCCTAATTTGGTGAGATGGGGCTTGGCACGAGCCTCGACTTTCTAGGCCTGCTGTTTTATAGTTAACAAGTGCAAACCATTACAGGAGACAAAGAACATTATATATTTACAGACAGGTAAATCAACCAAAAATATATTACAATCAGATATGCAGACCAAAAACCAGAGCCCCAATTTATATGAGGGGAAAAAATCAACAAAATTGAGGAGAGAAATAGATCTACAATAACAGAATAATCTATACTTGATAATGGATAAAGTAACTAGAAAAAAAGAGAAAATGAAAATAAAGGAATTGACACAATAAATAGAAAACTCACTCCAATAGTAAATTATACCTTCTTCTCAGTGTACATGGAACATTCTACTGGATAGACCATATCTTACGACATAAAACAAATCTCAAAAATTTTAAGAAGTTGAAATCATACAAAGTATCTTCTACAACCACAATGGGATATAGCTAAAAATCAGTAACACACTTAATCTACACCCCCCAACCTAGTATTATAAAAAATGTGGAAATTAAGTAACGTACTATTATGGGGTGCTTGGGTGGCTCAGCTGATTATATGCCTGACTCTTGATTTCAGATCAGGCCTTGATTAAAAGGTCATGAGTTGAAGCCCCTCGCTGGGCTTCATGCTCAGCAGGAGTCTGCTTGAGATTGTCTGCCTCTTCCTCTGCCCCCCCCATTGCTCACCCATACTCTCTTTCTCTCTCTTGCTCTCTCTCACATAAATAAATCTAAACAAACAAACAAACAAAAAAAACCCAAAAAAACCATCAAACTACCGGTGGGTCAAGGGGAAAAAAAAATCACAAGTGAAATTAGGAAAAAACCTTGAGTGAAATGGAAATAAATATAAGAAAGAAAAATTACAGAAGCAGTAAAAACAGTTCTCAGAGGGGAATTTCAGACAACATTAAAGGACAAGAAAATTTCAAAAAGTAACCATTTAAACCCTAAATACAGAAAGTAGAGCAATCTTGGGGAGCCTGCTTCTCCCTCTGCCTGCCGCTTCCCCTGCTTGTGTGTGCTCGCTCTTTGTCAAATAAATAAAATCTTCAAAAAATAAAATAAAATAAAATAAAGATTTATTTGAGAGAGAAAGAAAATACGAGCAGAGGGGAGGGGAGTGACAAAGGGAAAGGGAGAGGGAGAAGCAGATTCCCCATTAAGCAGGGAACCCGACTCAGACTTGACCCCAACTTGGACTTGACCCCAGGATTCTGAGATCAAGACCTGAGCCAAATGAAGGCAGAAACTTAACTGAATGAGCCACCCAGGTGCCCCAAGAAAGGTAAATTTTATTTATTTATTTCTAAAGATTTTATTTATTTATTTGACAGAGCACAAGCCAGGGAAGCAGCAGGCAGAGGGAGAAGCAAGATCCCCACTGAGCAGGGAGTTTAATGTGGGGCTCAATCCCAGGACCCCGAGATCATGACGTGAGCTGAAGGCAGATGCTTAACTGACTGAGCCACCCAGGAGCCCGTAGAGCAATCTTTCATAAATTAACTATTTAAACTGTAAAGTACTATGAAAAGTAGAGCAACAAAACACAAACCAACAGGGGCGCCTGGGTGGCACAGCGGTTAAGTGTCTGCCTTCAGCTCAGGGCGTGATCCCGGCATTATGGGATCGAGCCCCGCATCAGGCTCCTCTGCTGGGAGCCTGCTTCTTCCTCTCCCACTCCCCCTGCTTGTGTTCCCTCTCTCGCTGGCTGTCTCTGTCTCTGTCAAATAAATAAAATCTTTGAAACAAAACAAAACAAAACACAAACCAACAAAGAAAAAAAAAAGATTAGTGCAAGATAAATGAAATAGAGAACAGAAAGAGAATTAATAAACCAAAAGTTGATGCTTTGACAAAACTGATAAAATACTAGCTAGATTAAAAAAAAAAAGTCAGAAAACTAGGTAGAAAAAAGTGATATTATTTAAATCAACAATGAAGTTAGGGATATTACTACTAAACTTAAGTAAGAAAAAAAATGTTAACCATGAATAATTCAAAACCAGCAATTTGGATATGGTAGATGAACACATTTTTAGAAATGCACAAAATACTAAATCATGAAGAACATTTGCATACCTGTCACAAGTATAAGACAGTTAATTCATCATACACAAAAAGCTCCCAACAAAAAGCTCAGAATATAAGATGGATTTGGGGTACCCAGGTGGCTCAGCCTGTTAAGCGTCTGCGTTAGGTTCAGGTCATGATCCCAGGGCCCTGAGATTGAACTCCACATGGAGCTTCCTGCTCAGTGGGGAGTCTGCTTCTCCCTCTGCTGCTCCCCCTGCTTGTGCTGTCAAATAAAACCTTAGAAAAATTTAAAAAATGACTTCATTAAACATTAAGAATTAACACTGATCACTTAAGTCTTCTGAACACAGAATACTTCCTAACTCTTCTATGAAGCAGCATTATCTGACACCAAAGCCAGAGAAAGACATTACAGACTAATTACAGAAAATTACAGACTAATATTCCTAATGAAAATTGATAAAGTATCCTTAATAAAATATTAGCAAACTTAATGAAGTTGCATAAAGGATTATATACCATATGATATATATATCGAACGGTACATATACATGGGTTACAAAGGATGATGCATAAGCAATCCTTGTAATATACCAAATTAATAAGATAAATGACAAAACATCCTCATCTCTACTGATTCAGAAAAACACCAGACATAATTCAATACCCTTTTATGCTCAAAACAACAAACCAAGAATAGAATAAATTACCTCAACATAATAAAGGATATATATATGAAAAGTGTATTGCTAACTTCGTACTTAATGGGGAAAACTTGAAAAGTAAAATCGGGATCAAATAGAGATGATAAGTGAATAAGCCAATTACACACAAAACCACATATTGTACAATTCTAGTTATGAGATAAAGTTAAGTCCTGATTCTACAAAAAGTAGAGAGGTGGTTACCAGGGAACTGATGGGAGCAAGGAAAGGAGACTTTAACAAGTACATAATTTCAGAATTTGCAAGATAAAACAGTTAGGGAGATCTGTTTCATAAAATAGCAGTATGGATATACTTAATCTAGTATAGTTAAAAGTGGTTAAGATGGTAAGTTTTGTATTTTTTTAACTACAATAAAACAAAAGATTGCTGAGTCCAATGCAATTTTCATGTTATAGGTATAGACTGCACCCAAGATCTTACACTTTTAACCAATGGTGGCACCCCTTGGTTCACAGTTCAAAAGTCAATGTTGTGAAATATTACACCTTTAAGATACTGACTGGTCATAATGCTTTTCCTTATACAAACCACAGAATTTGTGGGGAACAGAGGAAATTATAAAATTGAGATTCCAGAGAATAGGGCAGTAAACTATTGGACTAGTTGGGGGCATAGGCTGGGTTAGTTTTTTTAAGTGCTTTAGCATAGCTATTTAGTTGCTGTGGTCTTGTCTTACTTATAACTGGCCAGTAACATTTACATTCTCTTAACATTTAAGTCAGATTTTTAGTTTTTGCTTTTTGAACTATTAAGCAAACACACATTCCTCTGCTAGTGTCTGCTAGTGTTTAAGGACTGAAGAATCTTTAAATCAAAGATATCTTGGAAGTAAACAAGTTATGGTTGCACAACATTGTCAGTATACTAAAGACTACTAACTATATACTTTAACATAGCTTTAACATATGTTCTGAGACTTTTATCTCAATAAAAACCAAATGTTCCGATCTTTTTAAAAAAATTTCTACTGTAGACTGAATGTTTAAGTCCCCCTAAACTTATGTTGAAACCTAATCCCAGTGTGATATTAGGAGGTGGGGCCTTTGAGATAAAAGAGATCTTAAAGACATCTCTTGCTCCTCCTACCATATGAAGAAACGGTAAGATAGCCATCTATAAACTAGGAAGTGAGCCATCACCAGACACTGAATCTGTCTGCGTCCTGATCTTGTTCCAGCCTCCAGAGCTGTGAGAAATAAATTCCTGTTGTTCATAAGCCATTCAGTCTGTGATATTTTTTTATAGCAGTGCAAATGAAATAAGACAACTCCTCATACCTTTTACACAGCTTCAGATTTTTATGACAATAACCCAACTAAAAAGGGCGTCAGTGTTCACTAGAGCCCTCTAAACTAGGCACAAAAGACAACTGAAGGGCAGGTCTTTTTCTATAGAAATAATCATCACTAATTGCTATCAAATTATACTAAAATGAACTTTAAATGCTCTAAACATGACTTCATGAATGGATTTTGTTAAGACCTCAGAGGAAACGAAGATGCTAAAACAAAACTTTTACGGAAATAAAAGAAAAAAAATGAGTTTCAGGCATATACTGATCAAAGAACTCACCAATTAGCTCTACGATTCTAAAATACTTACTAGTAAACTCAGGATTGATTAACATCTGCATCCAAGTCACAAAATCAAAAGCAATTATGTGCATTTTGCATTCCATTTATAAGAAATAGAGAAATAAAAATAGCACAGCTTTATTTTTATTAGATTTAACACTTTTATGAAAAAATGTTACCTTAATACCAATATCAAAGAGACTAAACACCGATTAACAAGAAAATATTGATTTTTATTTTTGCATGTTATTCTCAAGTACACATTTACAATAGTGTCACACTTTTCTATATGAATTTCTTATTAAGTATTTTACTTTATGTATTTTACAATGTGTACAGAGGAAAAGACATATAATATTTAATAGGCTATTTCAACAAAACAATAACTTATGTTCTTGTAAAAACCTGTACCTCTTTAAAACATTAAACTGAAACATCCAAACTTGTTTATTAGCTTTGCTAATCAAATTGTTTTAAGAACTAAAACAGGCTGCAACTAGTATCAGTACATAACAGTAAGTACAATTTCATGTTTTCTTTATAATGACAACAAATGTTTTATCATACTCACTTGACCAAACCCTTAATTACCTTTTAAAGGTTTCAATATTGTGCTTAAAAAACAAAACAAAACAATTGTGTAAGACTCCAGACTATGAAAGAAATATAAAGTATGTAAAGTGTTGTGTTCTTTATCTTTCAGTTTCTTTTTAAAATATAATTAAATAGCTATTTATCTGTATTAATTTTACAGAATGTTTTAAAATTCTTAAATGTAAACTTTTATTTAAACATTTCCTTTTATATTACTCCAGGGAAAAACCAAATGCAAGGAAAATTGAAAAGATTCTCACACAAAAAATAAAATATTTAAGAATAGGACAATGGATACTAAAAATGGGATGAAACATATATGGGAGTCAAGAAGGCTTATGAGGTTCCAAATCCATCCTGTTGCTTGGTTGGCATTAGGTTTAAATTCTTATGTGCCTATAGCACTTGATTTAAAAAGATTAAGTTAATCCAGCCTTCAAAACCCCCAATATTTAGATTCCTAACCCTATAAATATAACTTCTGAATATATTAGTGGCACAGAGGAAAGGCAGAAGGCAAAAACTTACAGTAAGAGTAGAAGGAAGCACCATAATGAAGTTGCAAGGGAGTTATCAACTGGGAAGAGAAATTTCTATTCTTGTATTATGTGCCAGTAGGTATGTGCCAATGCCCAATTTAAGTAAACAAAAAGTGTTTCCTAATTTTAAAAATTCGTATTAACACAAACCAAATTCTAATTAACTGTTTAAATTCATTTTATATCTATTTATGACTGCTTAAAATATGCCAACTCTCAAAAAAAAAAACAACTATGAAAGACTTGGTAATTTTCCAAATGAAGTCTCATGTTTTCATTACATACTTTAAACATATATTCTAATCAAAGCTAACTTGAATGTTACATCTTTTTCAAGTTTGCTAACTAAGAAATTAAAAAACAGGCTGAACTTGCCAATTTTAATTAGCACCCATCCTCTGCAGCCATTCATCTTCTTAATCCTCTTTACTTTGTGAGAAGACATTTCCTTTACATGCTTCTCAGTGACTACTGAGAGATTTATGGTTATTCATTAGCTTTTCAGAAAAAATTTAAGGTATATAAAAATACTCTATCTAGAAATATCTTAACCTGTCTTTTCCAACTATCAAAGATATTTAAGGAAAATACCATCACTCTTTAAAAATACCACTGTCCTTATTTTCCAATTTCCCCCTCAAGTTTAATTTAATCTCTCTGAATACCAAGCTTGCTAAATGTTCTTTCATATATCTCTGGATCTTTCATTTTATTGTATATTTAATACTTTTCAATATAGACTTAAATTTGGGATTCTGTGTGTACGTATATAAAACAAGTAACACATAGGCACATATAAAATCTGGGTTCACTTACAGATCCAGTTGCAAAACAGCCTATGAGCCACCATTTATCTGTAATATTCCAAAACTCAGTTCACAGTTAAGTTTTGTCTGTAGAACACAAGTATTTCAAAACAAAACTATATAGACAGAAGAATAACAAAAGAAAATAAACAAACCCTTTCAGTAACTTCCTAAAAGTGTGCTATGCTGACAAAAGATGTAGTATACAGAAAGTCACAAGAAAGCATAGTTTGTCTGTTGAATAAAATGAAAAGTAAACACAAACCCAGCAAATGTTCTATATCTAGCAATGCTAGAGACGCAAGTGGAAAAGTTTCATTGTCACGTGGTCTGAATATATTAAGCAAGACAAAGAAATTACTTTCATGTAATGATTAGACCCAACAGTAAAATCTGTTTACTATCAGATGTTCCTATTTAATGTGAAAGATCTTTAAGGGAAAAATGAGTCAAAGTAATTACTTTTAGAGTTACCAATCCTATGTTGTTTTTTTTTTATCTTTAAGTGGTCTTAGAAGAATACCATCAATGTGAATAAAGTAAATACTTAAATAATAGTAAAACTTCTAAGACTGAAAAATTCAGTATAGAATCAGGGATTCATTTTTAATAGCAACTCGATTGTTGCTAGTTTTTGCAACTGAACAAACTGAATAGGATCCAGAACACTCTATTTAGTAAAATGTAAAGAAAAGCTGACTACAAGCAGTAATTCTATTTGTACACAGCATAAATCGATATACAGTATTGCATGTGAACGAGACTGATTGGCTTTAAAATGAGATTGCTGCTTTAAGGCCAACATCTCTACAAATGTCCGTAGAAGTATCGTCAGGGCAGGCCAACTTCTTTATGATGTCGCATTATGTGCTGGTTCTTTTCCGAAGGTCTCCGGAAGCCTTTCTTGCAGTACTCACACCGGTGAGGATAGTCTTTCGTATGAATGGAGATAACGTGCCGTTTAAAGCCTGAGGCATCTGTAGTGCTATACTCACAGTACTCACACTGATACACCTTCCTGCCACTATGTGTCTTCATATGCTTTTTAAGCTCATTCTGTTGCCTAAATCCCTTTCTACACCTCTTACACCTAAATGGAAGATCTTTTGTGTGAACTGACAGAATATGGCGACTTAGAACAAATGGATCTGCAATCTTAAAGTCACAATGTCTACACTGGTGCATTTTTTTACCCTTGTGGGCAGCCACGTGTTTCTTGAGTTCGGAAGGCCTGTGAAAGCCTTTATCACACATGTCACACTTATGGGGGTAGTCCTTCGTGTGAACTGAAATTATATGTCGTTTCAAATCGCTTGAGTTCGAGCTCTTGTGGTCGCAGTGCAAACACTGGTGTGTTTTGCTTTCTTGGTGGATAAGAGCATGTTGCTGCACCTCTTTGGTATCTGAGAAAGTCAGAAGACAGATGTCACACTTGAATGGCATCTCTTTACTATGCTTAGTTTTTACATGTGTTTTCAAGTTAGAAGAGTCTGCAGACCTATATTCGCAGTACTGGCACTGGTACGGCTTCTCGCCGGTATGGATGCGCATGTGCTTTTTGAGCTCTGATGGGTGACGAAAACCTTTACCGCACTCCACACAAATATGAGGAAAGTTCTTGCTGTGGACCGCCAAAAGGTGGCGATTCAACAACCCTTGTTCAGCTGTCTCGTATTCACAGAATTTACACTTGTGCATTTTGTTGGCTCCTTTTTCCTTATGCACCATTTTGTGAGTAAACAGAGCTCCAGCATGAGAGAAATGCTTCCCACACTCATCGCATTCGATGGCCTTTTCTGCCTTGCTGGTCAGCTTGTGGCTCTCTAGGTGGTTGTGTAAACTTATCTTCTTGTTGGTAGTGTAATCACAGTCAGTACAGCGGTACTTCTTCTTAGTAAGGTGTTCAGGATGGTTTTTCATGTGCCTTTTCAGAAAACCTCTGGACTTAAATTTTTTCCCACAAATCATGCAAGGATAGACAGTCAAGGGATGTCCATCAGGGCCAATAATTATTGCTACGAAAGGAAAAGAAACAAGCATGAGTGATCAAACCACGTTCCGTTTTGGTTTCTTCAACCACTTAAAGTGTACATTCTGAATATTATTGGACAAGTACATGTAAAAGTTAATATTCTTTCCATTGTTTTTCAACAAAAGAGATAATAGCAAAATGTAGTGATGAAGAGAATCTTGTCCGGAAACTTCACTCAATGTAACCACCAATCTCACTCCCAGTTTAAAACAAATAGCCATATTTAAATATATATTTAAATAAGTATTTATAAATAAATAAAAATATAAATAAATATTTATTTAAATAAATATATCTAAAATAAAATAAAAAGCCATATATATTTGGGTATCCATAGAAAATGATTCATAAAAACAAAGTTCAAGCTTTCAGTTTTATTACTACAATCCAAATTTATGCTAACTTAAGTTTAACCTTTACCTACTAAAAAATTATAATATGCAAAATATTATACAAGATTATACTGGAAAGGAATTACTCAATGGACAACTAGAGCATTTTTTTTTTAAGATTTTATTAATTTATTTAACAGAGATAGAGACACAGCCAGCAAGAGAGGGAACACAAGCAGGGGGAGTGGGAGAGGAAGAAGCAGGCTCCCAGCGGAGGAGCCTGATGTGGGGCTCGATCCCAGAATGCCGGGATCACGCCCCGAGCTGAAGGCAGACGCTTAACGACTGCACCACCCAGGTGCCCCATCATTTGTTCTGCTCTCAGTAAATAATGCCTGCTTCACACTGACAAAAATATTTAAATTTGTTCATTAAATAACATATTTTAGTGATTTGTTTTAATTTCCACTAAAATATCCTGAGATTTTACTCTCCTGAATGTCTGACTCAAAATCTCTTTCTTTTTATGCCAGGAAATCATTCATGAATATCACTGAATTCTTAAAATTATTTTTCACTTTGATACACGAAAGGTACATATGATCTTGTAGGTAAACTGCTATCATTAACAACTCTGTGGTACATACTGGTTTAAACTCAGAGCTTGCAGAGCATGCTGCACTGTGGAACTCATGTGCCCTCACCTGTTTGGTACTGCCTGGAATCAGGTCTTCTCCTTTTCTTTGGTTTTTGTTTAGCCAGTCTGCTGAGCCCAGCAGACTCATCTATGTGCAAGAGGGCACTTGCAGTGCCATTCCGGTTTTCAATGCCATCAGAATTATTACCTAACAATGTGTATTAAAAAACAAAATTATACAGTGTTCTTTATAAAGAATTAGGGATTCTTTATTAACTACAACAACAAAAAGCCACGATACTCATGAATGACAAATTCCCTATCCAGATAATGGGCTTTAAGAGCACATTTATGTACTAGACAACAGAAAAAAGTCTATCTTCCAAATGTAACAGCATTTTGCACCATGAACTCCCTCAATGACACTCAAAATTTAAAGTCATGATGCAGATATACTCAAGATAAAAAATTTCTATTTATCTCTTACATAATAGAGGCAAAGGAAATTCATTAAATTAAGACAACGGCAGACTATACAATCACCCTGTATACCGTTAAGTCACTATACTGGTACTTCCTATTTCTGAAATCTGAAGCTACAGAAACCATTTCTAATGAATTCATGTTCCAGAACCATGCAATCCTTTCAGCCAGTATATATGTGACTTACCATAAGCTGCTGCCCATGCTATTGGCATGAAGGTTTTGATTTCATTGTCATCCATTTGCTGTTCATGCACAGCAGCTGCTGCTGCAGCTGCAACTGCAGCATCCTCCTCTCCTACTATCACTTCCATATAAACTTCATCAGCAATTTCAGCAACATCTAATTAGAAAATTAGTAAGACACTTTTATGACCAGATTTGCAGACCAGACAGAAGCAATACTTCTGTTTGAATTCAGACAAACAGAAGTTTCAAATGTTACATGCCTATTAACATCACTTTCACACAGCAAATACTCTATATTTGTTGAGTGAACCATTCCTTTCTTGGCTTTTATCATGGTTTGCTTTTAAAGTGACATCCTAAGCATATGTTAAGAGTCACTAATGTTCCTCTTTGGTATATGGCAGAACAATAATATCTACAATAGTACTGTTTATTTTCTTCAAATATTAGTTGCACTTTATAAAAATTAACTGTCTACAGAAAATCTTCTCCCACAAAAAGGGCACCTACTTACTTAAATCTTCATCTTCTTGCTGAGAGTCGTTGACGGTCATATAAACCATCTTTTCCCTTGGCACTCGAATACTGCTATTCTGGTCAAGTAATTCAACTCCATGGTCATTCTCAGGCTCACTCTCCACAATGTCTACAGTACCACCTATCAGGGAAGATGACAGCTCCGAGAATTTATCTGAAAACTTCATTTTCACCCGTTTGATTACATTTCATACACTTTTATACTACTACATGGAAATCCCTGTTTAAAAGTTATCTTCAGGGACACGTGGGTGGCTCAGTCAGTTAAGCGTGTGCCTTTAGCTCGGGTCATGATCTCAGGGTCCTGGGACTGAGTCCCGCATCAGGCTCTCTGCTGCTTCTCTCTCTGCCCCCCGCCCCTGCTCATGCTTTCTCTTCCTTTCAAATAAATGAATAAAAATCTTAAAAAACAAAACACAAAAAAAGTTATCTTCAGAAAAGATTTCAAATATTCTTAATTTACACCACCCAAAAGAAAACAGGTTGAAGTGTCTGATCAGGATGTATAATATGTTGAAGCTTTCATCTTACCTAAGTCATCCTCTCCAGGGTCAGCTTTAAAAATATACACTTTGATAACTTCAGGGCAAGTGCCATCCACCTTACAAGGATCAATTTCCGACTCTGCATCGATGGTCATTCCAGAGGAGCCACCGTGTTCTATTTTGCCAGCATCATCCACTAAAAAGAAAAAAAATACATCATAAATAACAGTAACAGACACTTAATTCGAATATTATCTTTTTGAAAAGTGTTTTACAAATATAACCTCTAATTTGACTCATATAAAATTGAATATTTCACTTTTTTTTTTTTTTTTAAAGATTTTATTTATTTATTCAACAGAGATAGAGACAGCCAGCGAGAGAGGGAACACAAGCAGGGGGAGTGGGCGAGGAAGAAGCAGGCTCATAGCGGAAGAGCCTGATGTGGGGCTCGATCCCGGATCACCGGGATCACGCCCTGAGCTGAAGGCAGACGCTTAACCGCTGTGCCACCCAGGCGCCCCTGAATATTTCACTTTTTAAAAAGTAGGATATTCAACAAATACATTTTGCAAATCTTCTTAAAGTGGGATGAGATATTAAGCTAAAAAGTATTTTACTAAAAGCAAACTGCTGGTAGCCTTAAAAACTAACAAAAATAATGAAATAATATATTGTATCTTTGGATACACTAATATCCAAAGATGAAAGGATTATTATATTGTTAAAGACCTTGGGAAGAATGTCCTAATAGTAAAATCAACAAACACTGGTCTTAATACATTTTCTCAGAACTACCTTAGTGTTTTGACCATTACGTGGTCTTATATGTCTCTTATTAGAATTGTATTTTTTTAAATCAAAATATGATTTTCAAAAATGTACACTGCAATACTCAATGTAAATTCTACAACCAAACTATTTAAAGACACGTACATGGTATATACATACACATAATACCCAAAAAGGCACACACTTAAGTTCATAAAACTCAGTCTGGGTCATTGCTGGTAAATGCAGCAAATGTATACTTAAATATACAGTATTCTCAAGTAACTTAATGAACGTAGCCTGTTTTATGTTTTTTGAAAAAAAAAAAGGTATCCTTACTTACCAACAGAGACACACATGACTCACGACAGTGGAGATTCAGGGGATATAGAACAAACATTTCATAATTTAATCTTTATAAAAGTAGCTAGTGAAATACAGTACTGTTTAACATTTGGGAAACCAATAAACGTAAAAGATAATGTCTCAAAGAAACAGACCTGGATTGGAAAAAATACCAAAAACATAATTCCCATGAAATGTAATCTTTTATCTACTGCTATCCACGTATGCCCATCCACTGATACGTCTAGCACAAATGAAACTGAGGAAAAGACTAATGAATGAAAACTTTGCCAGCATCATTTAACTTCTCACAAAAGTTGGATTTACTGATGTTGAGTGCATTAGAGAAAGTCTGCTCTAGGTAAAACTGGCCTAACTGCCGTTAACTAAAAACCAAGCAGAGAAGAAGAGACCCAAAGCCCAGGAAAAAAAAGACTTAGTTTGTCTTCAATTTGCATCACAACTATAAGACAGACTTTGGGCTAGGTAAGTTTTGGAAATACAAACCCGAAAAAGTTTTGGACTCAAAAAGTTTGTAATCGAATGATAAGGGAAGTGGTAAAATGGGTCATGGGTATCAAGGAGTGTACTTGTGATGAGCATCAGATGTTGTATTTAAGTTCTGAATCACCATATTGTACATCTAAAACTAATATTACAGCGTATGTTAACTAAATGGAATTTAAATTAAAGCTTAAAAAAGTGATAAAACAGAAAAAATGTTTTTAATCCAGTGGGAAAGCAGAAAATGAACAGATGATTATTTTAAAAAGTGATAATACTAATAAGATGGCTACAATTTATTGATTACTACACACAGTGCATAATACTTACACTAAGTCATAAAGGAAGTGTTAAAATACCATTAACATCTTAAAGTAGAGCAAAATCTGTGGTTTAGAAAAATTCAATGTTTAGGTGAGATCACATGGCTAGCAACTAGCAAAGTTAGAATTCAAAAGAAATCCATGAGTCGTAAGTAACCTTGATGAATACCTGAAGTTTAAGAATGTATTTATTCTATGACTTTTTTTTTTTTTTTAAAGATTTTACTTATTTATTTGACAGAGATAGAGACAGCCTGTGAGAGAGGGAACACAAGCAGGGGGAGTGGGAGAGGAAGAAGCAGGCTCATAGCGGAGGAGCCTGATGTGGGGCTCGATCCCATAACGCTGGGATCACGCCCTGAGCCAAAGGCAAACGCTTAACCACTGTGCCACCCAGGTGCCCCTGTATGACATTTCTTAGACGCAATCTTGATTTTTGAAAAATCTATAAATGATATAATTAGCTAGACTAGGTGTTTCCATTAGCAGAGATCTGATGGATATAAACCTGACTCAAGCACAATTCACCTAAGGCTGTGGTGATAGTTTGACCACTTAATTTTACATCATAAATTCTTTTTTTTAAAAAAGTAAATTCTACGCAGTGAGGTTTAAACCCACAACCCCAAGATCAAGGATCACATGCTCTACAGACTGAGCCAGCCAGGCACACCCATCTTTAATTCTTAACGGTGACTTGTAAAGATAGAAGTTAGATTTTGACATCTTTTTTTTTTTTTTAATTTTAAATTTTTTTATTTATTTGAAGAGATAGAGACAGCCAGCAAGAGAGGGAACACAAGCAGGGGGAGTGGGAGAGGAAGAAGCAGGCTCCTAGCCTGATGTGGGGCTCGATCCCAGAACACCGGGAGCACGCCCTGAGCCAAAGGCAGACGCTTAACGACTGCGTCACCCAGGTGCCCCTGATTTTGACATCTTTTAAAACAGTTCTATAAATTCCCAAGATTCCAAAATTCCATTTGTCTAGTCCAAATTCTTTCACAGAATTACAAAGAATATTCTTACATAGAATATTAAGATGAACTTAGTTTTTCAAAAGCCAACATTAAAAAGTGAAAATACACCAACACTTTATCTTGGTTTCTTACGTAGAAATCAAGACCACCCCATGCCAATAAATTATGTGCATAAAGTTGCTTTCAAACAGCATCTGAAATCTTACAAATATAGAAAATCCTACTATAGTCTACAGCAGTAGACAAGTACAAAGTAAAGGAGGAACATCTGCAGTGGCTTGTACTAACCAGGACGTCACTCACACTCTTGGTTAAAATACTTAGTGAATGCTATATGGAGTCAGACTGAAATAGACTGAGGATTCTATGGAAGATGGATGTTAATTTCTTTAGGAAGTTTAATGGTGGCTCAGTCGCTGAAATGTCTACCTTCTGCTCAGGTCATGAACTCAGGGTCCTGGGACAGAGCTCCATGTTGGGCTCCTCTCAGCAAGGAGTCTGCTTCTCCCTCTCCCTCTGCCACCCCCACTGCTTGTGCTCTATCAAATAACTAAATGAAATCTTTAAAAAAATCCTTTAAGAAGTTTAATGCAAAAAAGAACAAAGGAGCAGTAGTTAGAATGGATTGCAGGATCAAAGAGACAACTATGTCAGTGATAAAAATACTTAAGTATGCTCATTATTCTGTGGGAGTAATAAAATAAAAGGATGGAGGTAGAGGACATGGTAAATTATGGAATCAAATTCTTAGAGGGAAATGTAGAAGAAACAAGGAACAAAGATGAAGTTTTCCTTAAACATTAAAGAAGAAAAACACCCTTTCTTTTAAGACTGGAGGGCAGATCAACAGAAATGTAGATAACTCATTAGGGAAAAGAGGGCAGGACTGGAGCTTAGAAACCAGTAAAACATCCTGATTGGTATTTTCAATCATATACAAAGCATAGGAGGCAAGGACTTTGGTTAAAGAATGGGAGACTGGGTTAAGAACTTAACAAGTGAAAGAGAATAAGCTGCTCCAGGATGAGCTTAAGGACATAAATTAAGTTCTTTGCAAATTATATACATAGATACATTCATACCCCTTCTCTATATCCTGAACTACATCAGGATATTTACCTATGTTTTATAAAGTTTTTTGCTAAAACAGGCATCATGTCCTCAATTCTGATCTTATGTATACTTAGTTGTTTTCAAAGCTAAATACTTTTTGACATATCCAGCTGACTGAGCTAAGGTCATTTTCCTAAAGGCGGCTTTGGAATGTCAAACAGGTAGCATTAGAGGACAGAGATCTCAGCAAATCAGCAGGAGAGTCCTTGAATAAATCTAAAACTTCTTTAAGGGACTCATCTTTGAGGAGTCTGAGACCATAGTTAAGCTGGTCTCTTTTGGAAACTTTGCAAAAGTGATTCTAAGCAGGTACTGAAAAATCTTAATACCTTGTGTTTACAAGGTCACACAAGATGTTCATACAAATGTTAGTTTGTGGGTAATCATAAAATAAAACTCATCAAGACCTCACCATCTAATGACTGTGGAACTTGAAAAATGTTACATATTTACCTGTAGCTCATAAAAGATCTTCCTGGGTGCTTCTGCATATTAAAAAGGATGTTAGAAAAACACATTCAAATGTCAGATCTCCCTGAGAACAGCATAGGTAATCTATTTCTAGGCAAAAGCAGAATTCACGATGAAAATTTCACCTTGGAAAGGTGTCCCACAATTTCACCTACTAAAATTAACTAAATGAAATATTACAAAAGCAACTTAAAAAAACCCACAAACCTTAAATGTCCTGTTAACCATGTAAAATCTCACTGTGGTTTTAAAACTGTCACTAAAAATTAAAGTCTAAAAACAAACAAGCTTTGAATAATAAGTATCTTGAGTCATCAGTGATTATACACAATTGCCTCTTTAAAAAATGTAGTAATGAAAACTAGAGCTTCACTGGTTTTCAGTAAATTCACATACTTTGCAACCATCATCATCATCATCATCTAATTACGGATTATGTCCATCACCCCTAAAAATACTTCTACATTCTTTGGCTAACTCCTTCACAGAACTTATTCCACAATTAGACTAGGTAATCACTACTCAACTTTTTGTCAGGTTTTCCATATACCCCTTATTTTCAAAGTTAATCCGCTTTGTAGCATGTATCAGTGCTTCATTTCTTATGATTAAATAATATTCCACTGGATGATGATGTCACATTTTATTTTATTATTATTATTTTTAAAGATTTTATTTATTCACTTGACAGAGAGAGAGAGACGGCCAATGAGAGAGGGAACACAAGGAGGGGGAGTGGGAGAGGAAGCAGCAGGCTCCCAGCAGAAGAGCCTGACGTGGGGCTCGATCCCAGAACCCCAGGATCACGCCCTGAGCCGAAGGCAGACACCCAACAACTGAGCCACCCAGGCGCCCCGATGATGTCACATTTTAAACACCAATTCATCAATTGAAGGCATTAGGGTTGTTTCCATTTTTTTGGTTAATAATGCTGCTATAAATGGGACACCCAGGTAGCTCAGTTGGTTAAGCATCTGCCTTCACTCAGGTCATGATCCCAGGGTCCTGGACCTGAGTCCAGCATTGGGCTCCTTGCTCAGTGGGAAGCCTGTTTCTCACTCCCTCTCTGCCTGCTTGTGCTCTCTGACAAAAAAAAAACAAAAAAAAAAAACAAAAAAAAAAACACATATACATATATATATATATATATATATATATATATATATATGTATCTTAAAGAAAATAATGCTGCTATAAACATTTGTATAGCAACTATTTTGTGGATATGTTTTTAATTCTCCTGGGTTTATGCTTAGGAGTAGTTGAGTCATACAGTAATTCAAAGTTTAACTTTTTAAAGAACTGCAAAATCTTCCCAAAGAGGCTAAACAATTTTATATTACCAATCCCACTTTGAGTTTTCCAAAATCTCCCCGTTCTTGCAAAAGCTTGTTATTTCCCATTCTTTAAAATACTCATCTGAGAAAATGTGAAGAGGTTAACTCATTCTAGTTTTGATTTGTATCCCCCAAATGACATGATGTTGAGCATCTTTCGTGTGCTTATTTTCTTCTTTGGAGAAATGTCTATTCAAGGTTTTTTCCATTTTTAATTGGGTTGGTTTTTATTACTGAGTTGTAGATATTCTTTGTATGTTCTGGTTCCTAGACACTTGGATATATGCTTTACATATATTTCCTTCCATTCTCTGTTATCACTTTACTTTCTTGACAGTGTTGTTGGAAACAAAAGCATTTTCAAACATGATAAATATATGTACTTTTTCTTTTCTTGTGATTTTGGTGACCTATCTTAACTGCCATTACTTTGGAGAATACTTACACCTATCTTTTTTTCTAAGATGTTTTGAATTTTAGCTCCTACAGATGCCTTTGGTTGGTTTTAAGTTTTTTATATATCTCAAGGTAGCAGCCCAACATCATTCATTTACATGTGAACATGCAGTTACCCCAACATTTGTTGAAGATCAGGCTATTTTTTCCCCTTTAAACTGTGAAAAATTTAAGTTGTGAAAACTCAACTGGCTATAGATGTATGGCTCTATTTCTCAAATCTCAATTCTATTTCACTGGCTTATATGTCTGTCCTTGTGCCGTATGTTTCAGTCTGGGTTACTGCAGGTTTTTTGTTTACCAGGAACATCTTTTTTTGTTTGTTTTTAAAGGTTTTTAAAATTTATTTGACAGAGAGAGACAGCCAGCGAGAGAGGGAACACAATCAGGGGGAGTGGGAGACGAAGAAGCAGGCTCCCAGCGGAGGAGCCTGATGTGGGGCTTGATCCCAGAACCCCAGGATCACGCTCTGAGCCGAAGGCAGACGCCTAACGACTGCGCCATCCATGCGCCCCGTACCAGGGACATCTTGTTTCACCTTTCACCTTCATTTTTACAGCTTTAGCTAGCTAGATATTTCTTAGTTGAATATATATAATATATATAGCATATAACATGTAAATGTATTAGACTTTTTCCCTTCAACCTGCTGAACAGATTATCTGCATATATCATGTCATTGCCTTTTAAGTCTACATGTTTTAATAAGAAAACAGCTATTACCTCTTCAATGAGCATTTGAATATGAGTCAATTCTGTCTTGCTTTCAAGATTTTCTTTGTCTTTTGACAATTTAATTAAGAAGTTCACCAAATTTCTTAGCTTATATGTATAGATTACTATTTTTCATCAAATTTAATAAATTTTTAGACATTACTTCTTGAGATATTCTTTCAGTTCATTTCCATCTTTCCTCTCCTTGTGGGACTGTATATGCTGTTATACTTGATAGTATCCCATGGGTCAAGAAGCTATATTCATTTTTCTTCATTCTTTTTTTCCCTTCTCCTCAGAGTGGATTAGTATTATCTGATACATATCCAAGTCTGTCAATTTTTTCTTTTGCCTATTTAAATCTACTTTTGAGCTCTTTGGTAAAATTTTCATTTCAGTCTTTGTAATTTTTAAGTCTAGAATTTCTATTTAGTTTTTTTTTTAAGTTTCTCTTTATTGATATTGTTTGGTGAGACATCATTCTCACACTTTAGTTCTTTATAGTGGTTTTCTCTAGCTCTTTGAACAAATTTTAAACAGCTGATATAAAATCTTTATTAAGTTCATTATCTAGTATTCCTCATGAGTTTCTATTTACTGTACTTTTTCCTGTGTTTCTGTTAGGATCATTGATTCTCTGCATGTCTCATGACTTTTGTTAAAAATTAAGTTTCTTAAGTAATGCGACAATTCTTGATAGAAATTCTTCCTGGGGCGCCTGGGTGGCACAGCGGTTGAGCGTCTGCCTTCGGCTCAGGGTGTGATCCCGGCGTTATGGGATCGAGGCCCACATCAGGCTCCTCCGCTGGGAGCCTGCTTCTTCCTCTCCCACTCTCCCTGCTTGTGTTCCCTCTCTCGCTGGCTGTCGCTATCTCTGTCAAATAAATAAATAAAATCTTAAAAAAAAAAAAAAAAGAAGAAATTCTTCCTAACAATTTAATTGCTACCTCCTTTCAGTGCATGGTAGTATCTCCTTTAAAGTATTATATAACTAGGCTCCTGGGAGGCTCAGTCGGTTGGGCGTCTGCCTTCAGCTCGGGTTATAATCCCAGGGTCCTGGGACCGAGTCCCGCATTGGGCTCCCTGCTCATGGGGAGCCTGCTTCCCCCTCTCCCTTGCTGCTTCCCCTGCTTGTGCTCTCTCTCACTTTCTCTCTGTCAAATAAATGAATAAAATCTTTAAAAAAATATATTATGTAACTGCTTTAATATCTTCTAAATACATTTTAGAATCCTTATATAAAAAGGCATCCATTCTAATGAACAAAAACCTCCTTAATTTTATCAAAACTTTAAAAACCTAATCAAGATATTTTCCCTAATCCTTATTCATGTTTCAGAAATATTTTCTTGTGTATACTTATTTTCAGAATTCCAAAATTTTAGTCTGCATTCTACTAGATTAAAAAAATACATTAAAAAAATTTAAAAAAGAACACCTGGTAGGGAGCTTACAATAATAAGCTACGTACATATCCAATAATTAGCGAAGGAACAAAAGAATGACTTAAATATGTATATAAAAAATATAAGTGAAATATTTTAGCATCCCGTCTGTTCCAGTAACTACTAAAGCAACAAATAAACCACAAATTCTATTGATCCTCAGATTCTGTACATTGGACATGAGAGTTTGGATTTCATTTATTTATTCATTCACTGAAACTTATTTTATTGAATGTATGACCAAACTGATAATTAATTAGAAACTAATACCAGGTAAAATGATGAAAACACCTAAACTAGATGGCAAGATATCCACAGGATTTCAAGTATAAAGTTAATAAACATGTTCATTCAACAAGTAATTCACATGTAATATGTACTGGGTTTGGTGGGGGAGATATGTAATGGGTAAGATGCATTAGTTCTGTTCTCAAGAAAGATATAATCAATTTAAAAGAAATAGTATCGGGGCACCTGGGTGGCTCAGTCGTTAAGTGTCTGCCTTCAGCTCAGGTCATGGTCCCAGTGTTCTGGGATCAAGCCCCACACTGGGCCCCCTGCTCAGCGGGAAGCCTTCTTCTCCCACTCCTACTCCCCCTGCTTGTGTTCCCACTCTCGCTGCCTCTGTCAAATAAATAAATAAAATCTTAAAAAAAAAAAAAAGAAATAGTATCATCTAGATTACAAAATGATATATAGCAGATACGCTCTAACAACGAGCATTTGTGTCTAGATACACTGTAACACCACAAAAAATGAGAACTCCTTCATTGTTACAAAAGTGAGATCTTCAGAAGGAAGACACTTGCTGAGATGGACTCTAAACACTTTATAAAAACACTTTATCAGGCATTTAGATTCCATAACTTACTGAAATTTCTAAAGAGAAGAAGAGTAGACATCTGTTTAAACTCTTTAAGCTGTACATGTTGAATAAAAATATCAAAGGACCAAAAGTATTTCCATGTCTCATGCTACGAAAAGCATTAAAATTGATAGAGAATAACAGCATCTCAGTTTTTTCTCTACTGTATAAAATCAGATCAGGCTACAATTCCTCTACACCCTAAACCAAAAACCTGTCAACCCTAAATAGTTTCCCTCTCCTCCTCCCTCACCAAACAGGGTTTTAAATTATAATGTAGCATTTGAGGAAGTATCTTTCCTAGGAGGCAGAAACAAAAAGATACCAAGGAAACTGAAATATCTGGATAAATTTATCTTATAAAGATTTTATACTCTAAATTTACATTAAAGTTAAATCCGAAATTACTTACAATAAATACTACCCCCATCTCCGCTTCTTCCAAACTAACCAAACTACAAATCAAAGTCAAAAACTGTAAATTATTAACTACTTCAACACTATCTGGAAGGCGCTTTTATACAGAGAAGGAATTTCCTGGACATTTGTTAAACCAGGCTCTTGACATTATCAAGTTCAGCTGGATGTAGAAAATTATCATTAATAAATAGTATTAGATCACTTAAGAGGTAAATACCTACTCTTTGTCCCCAAACTTACCCAATCTCTTTTGCTGTGCTATGCTCAAAGACTGAAAAAAAAAAGACTTGTACATAGTGTTGATAGGAACACACTGAACTCTATTTACAATAAAACATGATTCCAAATACCATAGTGGTCCAATGGGCAGGTGATTTAGGGTAACCTAGTTATTTAAACCAGCAAGTAGTTGATGGATCTATCTAATAATGTAAAACTTCACTGAGGTAGAGAACGTATCTAAAAATTAAAGAAAGATCACAGACATGTACCCAGAGAATCTACTAACAGAATTATGACATCTATTAAGTAAGCAAAACAATGTCTAATTATGTGCTAGTTGGTAAGGAGGTAAATACAATGTAGAAAGCCAATATCCCATAAGAAGCAGTGAACAGAGTATAAAATCAATGATATTAAATCTCTAATCAGTCTAGAAGTCTATATAAATTAGTGTTTATTGTCATGTATATGGCCACTTAATTTCAAGACATTACACTAATACAGTTCCAAAGCCAATAATGAATTTGCTTTTTAAAATATGATCACCATTTTGCAGGGAAAAGAGTAGTGATATGGAAGAAAATAAGGAGAGAAGTGACTGCATAATAAAAGACAAAAGATTTTGTGCTGAAATCCTTTCAAGATTCAGTGGTGATTCTGATAAGGTAACAGCCTAATCACTTCATCACATTGTTCATGATTTCTAATAGTTCATTCTATCTAGCTGTTATTTTTCTCTTTTCTTTTTTTTTTTTAAAGTAGGCTCTAGGCCCGGCATGGAAACCAATGCAAGACCTGATCTCACAACCCTGAGATGAAGACTTGAGCTGAGATCAAGAGGGGTCACATGCTTAACCAACTGAGCCACCCAGTTCCCCTAATTTTTCTCACCTTTGTATTCCATTCTCATATAGAAATAACTTTTTACTTTTACCACTTCAGTTTTCTTATTTATGGCTTACCTTAACAAGATCCAAACTAAAACAACAGGGCATATGGGCTTATGATATTTATCTTAATTTTATGTAAGTTTAAGTGAAGAAAATATTATCCTGATATATGATAAAAGCCCTCAAAAATACCTTTGACAATCATGGTACCCCAAGACTTACAGGAAATCATAAGGTAGTCCTCACAGTTGCTTTTGTCATCATCTTGCTGGTCCACAGGGATCCCATTGGCATCTATGACTGCTTCTGAGGCACAATCTGCCACCAATACTTCTTCTGAAACGACGTCTGTTGTGAGAGGGTCAGTAATGATTTCTGCTTCTACTACACTATTATGAACCACGTGTTCAACATGTCCAACATCAGACACATGTATAGAATCACTTGTTAACACATGTTCTGGCATAGACATTGAGGCTGAAGTAATGTCAGAAGCTAAAACATCATCTGGCACTGTGCAGTGCGCTAAAGAAACTTCTTCGGTCACATCTGAGTTAAGCACTTGCTCAGGAATGATGACATTTTCAGATACATCTGCTTCTTCTAAGATATCTGAGCAGTGAACATCCTCAATAACAACATCCTCTATAACATCTTGGATTACAACTGAATCTGGGTCATCAGGAACAAAGTTATGTACAGTTATATCTGAATCCACAACATCTGAAACAAAAACAGTTTCTTGAACTTCCACAACAATTTGATCACCATCCATGTGCGTAGCATCAGTTCCTTTAAAAAACAAAAATAAAAATGACAAACCTCAGGTAGGCATGGATGACTCTCTTAATAAACGATATAAATGTTATTTAAATTCCAACAGAAAACAGAATATATCCTCAGTTTTCTCAAACACTGAAACAGTCTTCAATCTGTTTGTAGTAAAGAGGGAATCTATTTTTGATTCATATAACAGAAATTAACACAAGAACTGCTTTTATTCAACCCTAAATCCATTAACAGGTAAAGTAATACTAGGAAACAAAAAACACGAGGCAGTCACAAAAGAAAAGTATTTTAGAATATCAGTTTAAACGGTCTCCAGGAAAATAAACTCTTAAGAGATAATTATAAATGTTAAGGAGGTGAGATAAATTCAGAAAACAAATAAACCATTTTCCTTCATATCTGTTCCATTTCTTTTCCTTTTTTCCACATTCCTTAAATACATCAGTTTTCTTCTTTTCAACACTGCTACATATTTCTTTTCTTCCATTCCTTTTCTTTCTTTCAACTCTTTAAAATCAACCCACTCTATTCTGGTGTAATGTTCCAAAAGTATGCTCCATATATCACTGGAAATTTAGAAATTAAACTGTAAATTTCACCTACCAAAGAACTGGGGCATAAATGAAAACAGAGCTAGAAGGCTATAGATGAGGAAAGATAACTGATTAAAGATCTCTGTGAATAGATAAGATGAATAAAAGTGAAGCTGCTCTGGAGCACTGGAGGGTGAGGTTAGTGGAGATGGGTCTTACCAACTTCATAAGGACACTCAGCCCCCATCTAGCCTCCTCGCATCACCCACACTCCAATCCCCAGGCAGTTTCACCGATTTTAAGAAATCCTATCTCTAGTGCACTCCACAATTAAAGAATAAAGCTACAGGAGTGAAACAATCAGAGCCTGTGAGATTAAATGACTTCAACAAGATCACATAATTGTTTGCACAGCATGGTACTCAGTAAATATCACCCTGATTGAATGAGATGAGTGGGAACAGAGATAAGATTATCCTTAGCAAAATTATAACATAAAATAAAAGAAAACCAGTCTGGTATCTTGGCTCCTGGTCCACAGAACAACAAATATGAAGTCTTGCCCAAAAGAAAGCGACTCCGTTAGCTATTGGCCCTGGTTATGAGTCAGAGCAGATGACATAAAGCAGGTGCCTAACTCAGTGACTGTGTCTCACTGGCTAGGCCATGAGAGAAACACACAGATTATTCAACAAACATAAAGAATCAACAAGGGCCAAAGGATAATAAAAGTCGCAGAAAGTCTTTAAAGTTAGTTAATGTCCAACTGAATTACATATAGAAATAATGAGAAAATGTTTTCTTTCATTTCTATAGAATTATTAAATGCTTTTAATCATTTGTCTTTGATGCTTATTCACATCGAGCAATACATCACCTTAATCTCCATCTTAAAGACATAAATATAAAACCATTTAAAGGCAAGAGCATTGCTTAAGAGGTGTAAGTCAGAGAGAAGCATTTAGAACTTATTCATTTTGTGACCTTTGGCAAGTCATTTAACCTTAATTTCAGCTTCCTGTCAGTAAAATGAGGACAGAAATATCTGCCATGCATACCTCACAGGACTGTTGTGATGACCAAATGGGAATGTATAGGAAATGTTCTGAAAAACTGTAATGAGAGGTTTCATTATTATTAGGACATATGAAAACGGAGGCCCTGGCAGATTAAGTGACTTGCTCAAAGATGAATGAACACCATTAAGTGTTAATAAGCAGGGCTAAAAGGAAAATAGCCCATGTTCCAACACTGCTGTGGCAAGATTAAGCTATAAAATACTATGAGTTTTACTCCAAAGAACTCAGTCTCTCTTTCAAGCACATTTTTATACTTCACTATGTTCATGTTAAGAAAGAACTAACTTTCCATTTATTAACACCAACAAAATGACACTACCAAACATGAGTTAAAATATCACCCCAAATTCTTTAAGAAACACAAATACATGCACACACACAGGATTTAGAAAGCACACTAAAAATCCTCATGTTTCTTGGTAAAGTCACTATCTACTGTTTTAATATATGGCAAATATGATAACATAAAATTCAATGAGTAAAATTTAAATTAGCAAGAATAGCTATGTAATAAGAAAACAATTTTATATTATAAAATCTAGTGCAATCCTTTTCAATATTAATCTACTTAGAACCTTGGGTAATCTGGCTGCCCATTTTTTTTTTCCATTTTCAGTTTTCCTTGCATAGTTGGGGAACAAACAACATTCCATGTGCCTGATGCAGAAGGCTCCTTGAGAACCGTCTTGAGAAAAAGGGTTGTAAAAGTACGAAAATGTCAAAGCGCAGAGGAACTTTATACCTTATCTCCTGGACAATGAAAAAAAGTGAAATGACATGATCCAGGTGTTACACCAGGATAAGTATGCTACTGGTGTGGTAGATAAAAGAAGAAAACTGAGAGCCAAGAAAATAGTTTCTACTATTGTAAGTACAGAATGAGATAATAGTGCCTAGGCCCAAGTGGTAGGAACCGGTTAGAAAAGCAGTGGTGATAAGGAAATTACCTTGCTCATCCAACTTCACCCTACCCGCACTGCAAGATGTCCGCACCCCAATCACGGAACTGTGAATAAGTCACATTATGGCTTATGCCACAAGGATTTTGCAGATATAATTAAAGTCCTAAACCTTATACTGAAAATTTTGAGTGTGTCCAATTAGATCACATGAACACTTAAAGCAAAACTTTCCCAGGTGGCATCTGAGAGTTGAAGCAGAATTTTAAGTTTGAGAAACTTAATTCCCTGTTACTGCAGGAGCCACAGAGAAAGCGTGAGAAGGAACATAAGCAGTGGCAAGAGGCGAAGATAGCCCCTCAGCTGACTGCTATCAATGAAATAGGGACTTCAGTCCTATAGTTGAAAGGAAGTGAAATCAGCTAATCACCTAAATTATTTTAGAATCAGAGTCACAGCCAGAGTCCCAGAAAGGAACAACACCCTGTTCACATCTTTATTATAGCCATATGAAATCCAAAGCAGATAGCACTTTTTAATCCAAAGAAACTGTGAAACAATGAATTTTATTGATTTAAACTGCTAAATTTGTTTAGCTTTCGGTGTTAACAAAAAATTTGGTACCAGAGAGTGGAGTGCTCCTATACAAATGCCAAAAAATGTAAAGTGGCTCTAGAATGGAATATTCCCTTGAACAGACCCCTAGTAGAAATATGGTTAACAACTTATGCTGGTGAGAACTCAAGGAAGAAATGACCAAAGTAGAGAAATCCTACATAGACTTAAAGAAAACGAAAGTCACCACGCACAGACTGTTAATGGAAATCCAGATTATAAAAACTCTGTTAGTAAGGGCTCAAAAAGAAGAAAGAAGCATGTTACTAGAAGAAAGGAAGCAGTATCTTAGTTGTATGTTGTGAGAAATGGCTTAGCCAAACTGTATGCTACAGTTACGTGGAAAGCATAACTTGTAACAATTAACTCAGCTAAGGAGATTTCAGCAGTGTTGAAGATGTGGCCTTGTTTCTTCTTGCTGCTTAGAGTAAAAATCAAGAGAAGAAAGTTAAATTGAAACAAAAAAGTAGCAGAACTTAATAATCTGGCAAATTTTTAGCCTGTACAAGTGGCAAAAGAAAAGGAAAAAAAAATTTCAGGAAAATAAAGTTCTAGAACAAAAGCATTCTATGAATGGCTCAATGATTCTTCCCTGAAGTCGTTAGGTCTGAAAATTCAGTCTTTTAATGTCTCTTTGAAGTCATTAATAGTGTGCCTCACAGATAACCTCAATCAAACTAGAGTACTTAGTCTGAGGGGCTTAAATCACTGTCCCTCAGCCATCTCCAAGAAGAAATGCATTATCTCTGAAAGGTATATAGATACGACTCTTGTCTAATGAAGTAAATTCTCACGACCCAGGAGATACACAAAATTCTTTAAAAAATTTATATCACCCGAAACAATGCTACCTTCGTTTGGGAACTTGGACTGAAAGAATAGAGAAAGTATGATATTAAGAACTGCTGGACTTCCAAAATTGTAGGCACAGAAGTAGGTTAGTAAAACTACTTAGTTAAAAACACTTGCTATCTCTGATGAAAAAACAAAACCAAACCAAAACCAAAACCCAAACAAAAAGATGACTCCAAGTGGGGAGCCATCAACCATGAGGGATTAAGGGCACATACGTGGCTCATTAGGTTATATGTCTGCCTTCGTTCAGTTCATAATCCCAGGGTCTTGGGATCAGCCCCTTTGGGCACCCTTGCTCAGTGTGGAGACTGCTTCATCCTCTCCCCCTGCCTGCTGCTCCCCCCTGCTTGTGCTCTATGTCAAAAACAGAAATTAGATCTTAAAAACAAAACAAAATAAAACAACAAAAATATGAGGGATTATTCCCAGGGCTTGGAAACTAATGGAATCTGCCCACCTAGAATTCAAAATTTCTTTACACTACAGACTCTATTTATCGTCCTTTTCAACCTGTTGTAACCAGAATATTCAAAACTGCACTACCACTAATGATAGGAGCAGATACCTTGTTTCTCTGGCTTTTTAAGTCCACAAAGAAGTATGCCTGAGAAGATGTACTTAATGAACTATACCCAGAGTGTTATGGGTCCCTGATTTAGATGCAGTGAGATTTCTGAGTTGCTTAATTTCTTTTCTTTTTGGTAAATATTAAATATTTAATATGGGAATATTAAACACTACTGCACAATGGGCCAAATAAGTCAAACGGCAAATCAAAATATGTCTCAAAACAAAAGGAAAAGAAAACACAATATTCTAAAATCTACGGGATGTAGTTGAGCTCCTTAATTTTGGAAAATAATTTTGGATGTTAAGTGAAAACCTCAGAACACTGAATTTTACCATGGGAGGAACATAAATGTTTGGTGGCAAAATGCAGACAATGGTAAGGAGAATGGTCTCCCAAAGATAGTCAAGCCCTAATCCCTGAATCTTAAAATATGTTATGTGACATAGTAAAAGAAATTTTGCACATCTAAATGTAGATTATCCTGGATAAGCTTCTGGCTAGAGTCAGATGTGTTGTGAATGGGAATGCCAGACAGATTCAAACATGAGACCCAACTAACTGCTGCTAGAGGAAGTCACATGTAAAACATGAAAGGTAATGTGGGCAGCCTCAAGAAAAAAAAAATGGTCCTGGCTAACAGTCCGTAAGAAAAGAAGAAAAGCACAGGGAACTAACTCTGGCCAAAAGTTTGAATGTTCATGAAAGAAGGGTTTCCCTCAGAGGCTCCAGAAATGGGTACCCTGACAAAACCTTGATTTCTGACAAAGTGTTTCTGACTAACAAAATTGCAAGGTGACAAAATAGCACTGTTTTGGTCACTAAATTTGTGGAAGTGTATTGCTCCAACAATGCAAAACTAAAGATAAGTAGAAATAAACAAGAAAAACTTCCAAAGGAAGAACTAAGAGGATTTAGCTGTATAACTGGCAAAAATGAGAATAACAAGACAAGAGTAATGTTTTGATACTGATGCAGTTATTGACAACATTATGAGCTGGCTATGAGTTTCTGACAGGATAACAAGATATGTAAGTATCAATCAATTTAAGATCTAGCAATTTATCCTCTTGATAAGCAAACTCCAAATCTGGCAGATGGGAATGGAATAACCCAAGAATTAGATATACCTATTCCATCAAAAAAGGAGTTTGGCTCTTGTGGCTGCAATTCAAGTTCATCTTCATCCATGGCCTTTGATTCTCATTAGTCACAGCTCCTAAGCCAGGAAATAAAGTATACCAAATATTAATTATATGAGATCACATACTTCAAATGTCATCATGATCTTTACACTTCTGAAATGATCAAATTTCTTAATTTATTAAAAACCTAACAATGTAAAATAAAAGGGAACATACTGATTTCCAGTGATGTATGGGCAGCTCTACCACTTAATGCATGAAAGTGCGGTTAAACAGGCTGACACTGGGGATTTTTGTTTGTTTTAATTACAGCATAAGCTACATAATGTGCACAAATCTTAATTGTTCTGCTTAATTTTATATATATGTATATGTATTATATATATATATAATATATATATTTACTTATTTAAATGCTTATACCAATAAATTTATATTTAAACTTTTATTAGTATTATTCAGACTGAGATACAGAAGACTGCTTGTACCCCAGATGACTCCCTCTTACCTCCTCTCTACCAGCAATCCAATGACTCTTGGAGGTTCACCTTAATACACTTTGGGGGGAATTTCAGCAAGATTTTCTTGCACTTTTAAATTTAATGTAGTCTGCAATCTTCCTACCAGTAAATTACAAAATGGTAAAAATGCAAAATTTGTAACAATGGTTAATACTTTTTGGAGATTTCTGTGTACCTTACAATGACCTATCTTAACTGACCTTCTGACTGCAGAAATAATTCTCACAGTATATTTAGATTCTCCAGGCCACAGGTGAATTGGTACCAGCTACAAAAGGTAAAAAATAAATTTATATTTGAACAAAGTAAAATGAAGGTCCTATCTATAAGATACCTGAAACCATAAGCAAGACTTGTGTGCACATGCTGTTTCCCTGTCACTCCCTCCCTTTTTCTCTCTTTCCCTCCTCCTCGTCCTCCCTTGTCCTCCCTTTCTCTATACCTCTCCGTCTCAAACTATAGTACATAGAGAGAGTTGAAGATCATTTACCAAATGTGCCTTAGGGCAGGCAGGAGAAACAGCCAGTTTACAAAAAAATTTAAAATACACATACATGCCTAAAAAGCAAGTGAGTACACAGAAGGGGCAAAAAGGGAGACTTATCAGGGGCCATGATTTACTTAGGGTGCAGGTACTACCTAAGCTTCCTAATAGGTTTTCCCATCTCCACTTTCTCACTTTCTAATTCAACTTCAAAAGGACTATTAGATAGTTTCTAAACTTGATAGTTTTTTGCTGATGAAACACAAAATGTACGTTTGTTAGAACTTCAAGTGATGTAGCATACTGACAGTAATTTCTTATTTTCTGTATTCTTCCTGCTTGGTCGTTTGGGGCCTTGATTTGGAAGAAACACAACTACTTCCAAGGCTTGCTAAATCTTATAGATAGCAAGGGTCTCCCCATAAATGCACCATCATAATACAAGTCAACCAATCAGAGCCTCACCCTTATACATCAAATTTACATACCAATCAACACTCCTACATAAAATACCCCAGGGAAATTATTCAAACTATCCAGTCTTAAACTTAGCAAATCTACTACGTTGCCTAATAAAGGCTCCTGGGCCATGCTTGTCCTCTCTCCTCCTGACTAACCCTAGTCCTTCCCCTAGTTGTTTCTTCACCGTATGACATGCCTCACTCTTTCTCCTCTCATGTCTGTTAGTATAAACCTCCTTCTTCAAGACAATCATTTTCATACCTGATAGTCTACTGTATCTGATTAAAACAAAGCTTGGTACATTTTAACACACGTAAGAATGAATTTTCTAAAGCATAATTTAAATGCTGTCAGGCCTATACTGATAAATGTTTTAACAGCTTCCTCCTCATTCCAAATAAAATTCAAGCTCCTTAGCAGACAATTCTCTAAAATCTGGTCCTAAATACCCTTTCCATTATCCTCATACTTTCCATTTAGTCATCTTCCCCTCCTCTCTACCACCACCCCAAATCTTTTTCTGTCTCTTTCATCAGCTAAACAAATATATCTAACATATATTTGGGTCTCCATAAGACCTAAACTTTATATTTGGTTTTGGTTTTCTTCTACTTGATTGAGTTTATATAATTTCCAAAATATGCCATCTCTGAGACCAGTCCAAATCATTTCAAGAAATAGTATGTTTTATAGAATGTGTTCAAAATGCTTCAAATAAAAAGGCCATTAAGACTACATTAATATTTTTTTTTAAAGATTTTATTTATTTATTTGACAGAGATAGAGACAGCCAGCGAGAGAGGGAACACAAGCAGGCGGAGTGGGAGAGGAAGAAGCAGGCTCCCAGCAGAGGAGCCTGATGTGGGGCTCGATCCCAGATCGCCGGGATCACGCTCTGAGCCGAAGGCAGACGCCTAACCGCTGTGCCACCCAGGCGCCCCAAGACTACATTAATATTTTTTAACCACAAAAAGAAACATGGAAAATGTTCTTGGTCTAAATAGGTTGTCACTGTTTTCTCTCCCCAAACTCTCTGGCTTTCTACTTTTGTCCTTTCATAATGGTATTTTTTCCCCTCTTCAAAAAATATCATTATGAAAGGACAAACTTTAAAAATTCTATAAGCAAAATTAAGTAAAACAGGAAATTACACCAATTAAGGATGGAATAAAAATGATTTAAGCATCTTCAAGTTTTTCCTAGAAAATCAACCTCATTAGCTCCAGTAACATTCAAACTGGATCATGATGCTGAAGTAAGAATTTTCTACTGTCCTTGCCCTCAAAAACACCAAGAGATGAGAGTGGAGTCCAAGAGTCCAGTGGAAAAGTTATACACTCCAGTAGGGAAAAAAGAAAAAAAGAAAATGGAGACTGGATGCACTGGAATGAGTAAGAGGAACAGTTTCACTTCACTCACATCACGCCTCCTCTAAGGCAGCACAACTCAGTGAGAAGAAAGCCCTGCCAGGCCGACTTCTCCCCATGGGAGAAAATAAAAGCCTGTGAGTGCCTGGATTACCTGGCTGTGCAGGACACCACCAAAGAGGCCCATTTCTTTCTTACCCTATCCAGAATACTTAGCTGTGCTTCCTTACTGGGGAGCAGAAAGCAGCTACTGAGAATAGTAGAGCTCTTGGTAGGAGGGCAACAATGGGATGCAATCCTACTAACTGCTTCACAATTCCACCAGGGAACTTACCCACAAGATGCTGGGGATGCCTTGCTTGTGGGTTCCACCAACTAGCCCATGGAGACACCCAAGTCTATGTGGCTTACCTGCATACACCCACACCCCATGGCTGACTCCGTGTGTGTACTGCTCTAAAGGCAGGCTTGACTAGTAGCATTGGGAGAAACCAAACAAACTTGAGGATTCAGCACCTTCTCTCCTAGGAAAAGCAAACCTGAGACTATCAGTACCCAGCCTCACTTTGCAGGACTGAGAAAAGCACACAATCTTAAGATTTCTGCAAAAAAACCAAAGGAACAAGAATTATAGAGCAGGCATATCCACTGAAAAGATATGAAAAAAGCCTGAGATCCCTCACAGGATTAAAGAACGTATTTCTCTACCAATGCCACCAAGAGGTAAAGACTAGAGAAGATGACTAGCTTCTTCAAATGTGAAGACAACAATACAAGACTTCAAGGAATATGAAAAATATAGGACACATAATACCACTAAGGGAACACAATAATTTTCTATTAATAAACCCCAAAGTCATGGAGATCTGCAATTTACCATAAAGTATTTAAAGTAGTTGTTTTAAGGAAACTCAGTAAAGCTACAAGAAAACACAAAGTCAACAAAATCAGAAAAATAATACATGAACAAAATGAAAAGTTTAAAAGAGAGAGATCATAAAAAAGAACTACATATCCTGGAGCTGAAGAATATAGTCGACCCTTGAACAACAAGGGTTTAAACTATACAGGTCCACTAATATGAAGATTTTTTACAGTACTGTAAATGTAATTTCTCTTCCTTATGATTTTCTTAAAAACATCTTTCTTCTGTAGCTTACTTCACTGTAAGAATCCAGTATGTAACACATATACAAAATATGTTACTTGACTATTTATATTATTGGTAAGGCTTCCAGTCAACAGTATGCTATTAGCAGCTAAGTTTTTTGGGGAGTCAAAAGTTATACACAGATTCTGACTGTACTCACAGCCTCCCTCTTGTTCCAGGGTCAACCTTACAATGAATGAAATGAAACATAACATATAAAGCATCAAGAACAAACTGGTCAAGGGGCGACTGGATGGCTCAGTCGGTTAAGTGCCTGACGCTTGATCTCAGCTCAGGTCTTGAATATCAGGTTGTGAATTCAAGCCCTGCACTGGGCTCCACACCGGACATGGAGACTACATAAAAACAAAAAGAACAAACTGGATCAAGTATAAGAAGTACATGGAACAGAAGACCACTTTTTGATATCATCCACTCAGAAAAAAAGAAAAAATAAAAAAGGGTGAAGATAGCTTACATAAATATAGGATACCTTTGAGGGAAATAACCTACACATTATTAGACCTCCAGAAAGAGAGAAAGAAAAGGGACAGAGAAGCTGATTTAAGCTGGTTTAATATCTTAAACTGTGGAGATCTGGATACCCGAGTTTAGCAATAAAAGCCCACATTAATTTCAACTCCAAACAATCTTCCCCAAGATATAATACAACTGTCTAAAATGAAAGAGAAAGGATTATAAAAACAGCAACAGGAAAAAAAAAAAAAATTCACTCATATAAGGAACCCCCAATAGGCTAGAAGTGGACTTTTTAAAAAAATTAAATCAGAAGAATACTACAAGTTAGGAGAGGTCAGGATACTACATTCATAGTGCTGAAAGAAAAACTGCCAACCAAGAATACATAACTGGCAAAACTGCCCTTCAGAAATGAAGGAAAGATAAAGGCTTGCCCTAATCAACAATGCTTCCCTAATAAACAAAAACAGGGAGTTCAATGCCCACCAGATCTGTCTTACAAGAAATGCTAAAAGGAGTTCTTTAGGCTGAAATGAAAGTAATCAATAGATTATTAGTAACAGGCAATTAACAATATAAAAATGTATGAATATACAATGTATGCCAGGAAAGGTAAGTATATATTCAAACTCAGAATAATCAAATGTTAAAATATGAACTCTAATATAAATTAAAGGACAAAGTTTTGAAAATAACTATAGCTACAATCTGTTACTGAACATAAAATATGAAAAAGGTAAACTGTGACGACAAAAACAAAATTCGAGGAGAGGAGTAAAAAGATAGCTTTTATAGGCCATCAATTTAAATTTTTATCAGTTTATTTTTTCTATTTTTATTTGTTTAAAGATTTTATTTATCTGAGAAAGAGCTAGAGAGAGAAAAAGAGAACGCACAAGCAGGAGGAGGGGCACAGGAAGTGGGAGAAGCAGACTCCCCGCTGAGCAGGGAGCCCAACTTTGTGGGGGCTTGATCCCAGGATGCCAGGATCCAGACCAGTTTAAAATAGATGATTAGATCTAAAAAATGATGTCAGGTCTCAGGTAACACAAGGCAAAAACCTACTGTAGATAAAAAAGCTTAACAGAATCAAAGCTTACCAGTATGGAAAAGAATCAGCTCCCAAAGGAAAGCCACAAGGCAGGAAAAAAGTAACAAGGAACTACAAAATACCCAGAAAACAAAACCTACAAGAAATCGATATAGTCCTAGAGACACATATTTTTCTAAGACTGAAGCCTGAAGGAATACAAAGTCTAAAAGGCCCATAATGACTAAGGAGACTGATCCAGTAAAACATGGACGAATAAATGGTAACAGATTCAGTAATTAAACCTTCCAACACAGAAAAGTATAGGACCAGATAGTTTGGATAGACAAATTCTACTGAACATTTAAGGAACAATTAACATCAATCCACAAACTCCTTCAAAATACTTAAGAGAACACTCCCAAACTCATTAAAACCCTCATATTAAAGAGTAATATAAGAAAGGGAAACTACGGACTTTATCCATGATGTACATTCAAATGCAAAATTTGTCAATAAAATTCTAGTAAACTGAATTCAACACATTAAAAGGATTATAAACCATAAAAGTTGGGATCCAAGGATGGTTCAACAAGTAAAGCCAATAAATATGATACACCCCATTAAAAATTGGAGGATAAAAATCATACACACCAAGTCCACAGCTAATATCATATTCAGTGGTGAAATACTCCAAGACTGTCCTCTATAATTAGGCACAAAAATGCCTACAATCACCACTGCCATTCAACATAATACTAGCTAAACCAATTAGGCAAGATAAAAGAAATAAAAAGCATAAAAATTCTAATAAAAGGGGAGCCTGGGTGGCTCAGTCAGTTAAGCATCTGCCTTTGGCACAGGTCATGATCCCAGGGTCCTGGGATCGAGGCCCACATCTGGCTCCCTGCTCTGCGAGAAGTCTGCTTCCCCTTCTTCCTCTGCCCCTCCCCCCTGCTCGGGTGCTCCCTTAAATAAATCTTTAAAAAAAGGAACTGGAATAAAAAAAGTAAAACTATTATTTCTATTGCAGATGATACAATTTTATATATAGGATGTCATAAAGACTAAAAAAACTTGTTAGTTTTAATCCACATTTTCAGTAAAACTGCAGGATACAAAATCAATGTTCAAAAATCAGTGGGGTTTCTAGTCACTAATAATGTACTATCTGAAAAATGAATAAGAGAAACAATGCCATTTACAACAGCATCAAAAACAAAACAAAACAAAACTTAGGAATAAATTTAGCCAAGGAAGTGAAGGATCAATCAGTACATTGCAAAGTACAACAGTCTGATAAAAGAAATTAAGAAAAAATAAATGAAAGACATGGGATGCTTGGGTGGCTCAGCTGGTTAAGCATCTGACTTCAGCTCAGGTCACGATCTCAGCCTGGATCAAGTCCCATGTTGATGCCCGAGTCAGACTCCATGCTGCGCAGGGAGTGTGCTTCTCCCTCTCCCTGGGCACCTTCCCCTAGCTCACACTTTCTCTGAAATGAGTAAATAACATCTTTATTTTAAAAAAGGAAAGATATGTGTTAATGGATAGGAAGAATTAAATTGCAAAATGTCTATACGGCCCAAAGCCATCTTCAGATTCAATCAGATTCAATGAAATTCATGTTAAAATTCCAACGGTATTTGTCACAGTAACAGAATAAACAATATTGAAATACTATGGAATCAGTAAAGAATCAAGAGCCCAGAAAGCAACTGTACGTATACAGCAAATAACATTGTACAAAGGAGAAAGCAATACTCCCATAGAGTAAGGACAGTCTCTTCAACAAATACTGCTGAAAAAACTAGATGATCACACACCAGGAGTGAAATAGGATTCCTATCTTACACCATTCCCAAAAATTAACCTGAAATGGATTGATGACTTAAATGTAAGTCCTGAAATCCTAAAACTTCTACAGCAAAACATAAAAGGACACTGACATTGGCCTTTGACAACAATGTTTTGGATATGACAAAACAAGCACAAACAAAAAAGGAAAAATAAACAAATGGGATATATGAAACTACAAAGCTTCTGCACCAACCTTTTAACATGAAACATAAACATGAAAAGGCAACTCATGGAACTGGAGAAAATATCTGCAAATAAAAATCTGCTAAGGAGCCAATATCCAAATATCTATATCTACATGTAAATATATACATACATACATATATATACATATATATATATATATAAATAAAATATCCATTATACGAAGAATTCACACTATTCAAAAGTAAAAAATACCTAAATAAAACAATCTAACTGAAAAAAAGACAAAGTAAACTGATATTTTGTCGAAGACATATAAGTAGTACATGAAAATATGTACGTCACTAGTGAGGCAAATGGATATATAAACCACAATGAAATAATCCCCTCATATCTGTTAGAACAGCTATTATCAAAAAGAACAGAGATGATTAGTGTTGACAGGGATATGGAGGAAAGGAAACCCTTCCTTGTACACTGTGGTAGGAAAGTAAATGGATATAACCACTATGAAAAACAGTATGGGCACTCCTCAAAAATTAAAATCCCCATACAACAAAATTGTTGTATGATCCAACAATCTCAGTGTGGGAATATATATCCAAAAGAAATGAGATCATTATGTCGAAGAGATTTGTGTTCTTTTCACATTTATTAAAATATTATTCACAGGGGCGCCTGGGTGGCACAGCAGTTAAGCGTCTGCCTTCGGCTCAGGGCGTGATCCTGATGTTATGGGATCAAGCCCCACATCAGGCTCGTCTGCTATGAGCCTGCTTCTTCCTCTCCCACTCCCCCTGCTTGTGTTCCCTCTCTCGCTGGCTGTCTCTATCTCTGTCGAATAAATAAATAAAATCTTTAAATATATATATATATATTATTCACAATAGCCCAGATACCTAAGTGTCCATCAGTGGATAAGTAGACAAAATGTGTGGAATATATATTCAATGGAATGTAATTCGGTCATGGAAAGGAAGGAAATCCTGCTGACTGTGGCATAGATGGTCTCTGAGGAAGGTTGCTCAGAGTAAATGTTAATGTTCTCATCATATATTTAAAAATCACATATACATGTGATAAACATGAAAGTGTTAACTAACCTTACTAAGGTAATCATTTCATAACATATACACATTATCAAGTTATTTCACTGTCCACCTTAAACTGACATAATTTTATGTCAGTCATATTTCAATAAACCCAGAAGTGTAGGGAGCATTAAACCTGAAGAATAACATTTTTTCTCACTCATCCTCCTTGGCATTTCTAGAGTTTGAGAGCTAATTTCCTCAATCTTGAATTCCTACCTCAGTTTTTTAAAGTGACATCCTAGTTTTCTTCCCATTTTCTTATCTGTTGGCTACTCTGTCTCCCCTCATCACTTACTGCAGCTTGCCTAGGGCTGTGCTATCAGCTCTCTTCTGCTTGCTCTTTATTTCCATGGTTTCAATTACTAGTGGCACAGATGATTCCTCATATCTACATACTCAAGGTAGGACCTAACACCAGACTGTCAGCAGAATATTTTCATTGGGATAAAACCCAGCTTCCTTTTGACCAGAGCAAGATGGCCTCTTCTTTCTTACCTATCATTAGGGATGTCTGATCTTATCTATTTCTTCTCCCATAACTTCTTGATTATATGTCCCTTTTTTTAATTTGTATGATCACTATTTAATCACAGATCATTATTTCCTGATCCCTGGGGATAAAAACAGCCTCTCAAACGGCTTTGCTTGTTTCTGTCATTCTCACCAAAAAACAAAAGAAAACAAAAAACTAGAAATCTTATTAGGGGTGAATGCCAAACACTGAAGCATTCCTGTAATGTGGAGGAATTTGGAATCTTCCAAAACCGCTATTTCCATCATGACACACCCTGCTCAGAAAACTTCATCAGTTCTCCAGAACTCAGAATGTTCTACAATATTAACACAAGCTAAGAGACAATGTTGCTTTCACCCAATTTCGTAGCCTAAATGGGACAGCATTTCATTCTTTAAATTAGCTTTTTGTGCTTCCTCTAATAAGGTGCTATGCGTATTCAACTCTCATAAACAGAGTCAAAAAATGCACAAATATTTACATATAAAGAAGATACTAATGTCAGTGACTTAAGCGTTCAGTAAGAGTGACTGATTCATATAACCAGCCATATTACGCCACAGAAAACTGAACTGAAATCATAAAAAGGAAGAAATTAGAGCTCACCAAGTGAAAACTAACCATTAACTGCTGGGCTGCACCAGAGTTCTATTCTGCAAAGACAGCTACCAACTTAATCCCTTCCAACTGTTAGGAATCAACTAAAATTTTATATCATACGCATTTACTAATATATAGTTTAGCTTATGAGAAGGGCTGCCTACTTGTACTGTTTCTACTAACTTGACCATTCATTGTTCAACAATGCATTTGACTGGTAACTTTCCCCTGAAATAGTAGAAAAGGAAAAAACCCCACAACAACAACAAAAACTTTTTTTATACTTCAAAAATGATTACACCTTACTTTAGTAACCTTTCTTGAGTTAGAACTGCCACTTCCCTCCAACAATCAAGAATAAAACCATGTTCTTAAAGGGACATACATGAATGATCTACAACGGTATACTCCAAAGAGGTCCCACAATTGTAGAAGTAAATGTACAAGAATTTGGTCTGATGATTTAAGTGAAATTACCAATGTCTTTACAGAAGAAACAAAACCTAGATATCAGCTCAATCTGAAGACAAATTAGCAGAACAAATCAGAGAACCCGGAGTCTAAAACTTACATGAACAAACCTGAATGTTCAGTCTGATTATCAAATGCCCTGAAAGTATTTTACCTTATACCTGATTTTTACTGCACATTCAGTGTTAAGACTGCCTTCCTCCAGTTGCATGGATCATGATCTTGAAAATTCTGACAAAGACTAAGAATATTAAGATCAGAGTTTCCTGAGAAGAATTCACAGTTCAAAAGTTCACTGATTACAGGGAAATTAAGAGTTAGAGGAAACCCAGAAATACACAAAAATATTTTTCGATCTTTAAAAAAAAAAACCATCAAGTCAAGAGTTTAGCAAGATTTCTTCTATGTCATGGATAAAGAAGATATGGTATATTTATATATACAATGGAGTATTACTCAGCCATCAAAAGGTTGAAATCTTACCATTTACAATGATGTTTTTTACAAACCACATGCTTGTTAATATGTATGCAAAGTCATTTTTCTGATGGTCTCCCAAATTAATGCCTTTTAAAAAGATTTTATTATTTATTTATTTGACAGAGACAGAGAGACAGCAAGAGAGGGAACACGGGGGGGTGGGGGGTGGGGGGGCGGGGAAGGGAGTGGGAAAGGGAGAAGCAGGCTTCCCGCTGAGCAAGGAGCCCGACGTGGGGCTTGATCTCAAAACCCTGGGATCATGACCTGAGCTGAAGGGAGATGCTCAAAGACTGAGACAACCAGGTGCCCCAAATTAATGCCCTTTTTTTTTTTTTTAAAAGATTTTATTTATTTATTTGACAGAGCAGAGACAGCCAGCGAGAGAGGGAACACAAGCAGGGGGAGTGGGAGAAGAAGAAGCAAGCTCATGAAGCAGAGGAGCCCTATACGGGGCTCGATCCCACAATACAGGGATCACGCCTAAGCCGAAGGCAGACACTTAACCGCTGTGCCACCCAGGTGCCCCCCAAATTAATGCCTTTTAATATAACTTTAATCAAGGTTTCCCTCCTTGCTCAGAACACACAAAAATTATACAAGGTAAGCAAAGTCACTTAACTTGCTGGAATTTAAAGGGAAGTAAAATTGCCCATCACAGATTTTTCCTTGGAGAAAACTATAAATGGTAAAAAGCTGAGCCACGTTAACAGCAAGCATTTTTTTTTTTTTATGATAGTAATAATTCTCAGCAAAAGCAAAGCTCAGGAAGCAGCTAAATACCCTGTTCTCATTAAGTCCAAACTTCACTTTTTTATGGCATGGGGTACGAAGAGACGCAAAAAACTAACAGATAGTAAACTAAAGGGGGAATGAAACTGGAAACCATAAACATTCATTTTAAAGTAAAAAAGAAAAAAACCATAAAATTTTAAAATTGCTTATATAATATTATTTATTATTCTATACTAGCACAAGAAAATGAATTTTAAGATCTACCGTGAAATGCAAATTACCAGTATTAAGCTAAGGAAAGATAGAAAATTCAAGCAATCATTAAAAAAAAAAGTTATGTTGCTACTGTTAGCATTTCAAATACCTTGAAACCAAACGGTTTCACAGGGGAATTTTTTTTGTATAAGTTCCAAAAACACATAATTCTAAAACTATAGGATTAGGATTTATTATTCTACAGCAGGAGAAAAAGCGTTTCACAATACCTTTTGCAAAACCAGTAAATCACCAAACTCAAAACGTAAGAAAATAATCTAAACCAATCCCAAACTCCATTACTTATGACACACACAGGTCCAGTATTTGCAAATGTGATTCATCACAGAGAATAACATACACACACACCCCTTGACAAAGTAAGGTTATTCAAGAAATGGAGCCAAACAGACTGTATTAACAACTGAAAAAGAAAAACTATGATATTCTGAACAGAAACTGAAAAGTTAAAATTCAATACTGATTTTTTAAATTAAAAAGGTAACAGTAAAAATGTGTATATCTGTGCAAATACACAGAATTTCAAAGGCAATCTGCCACAAAAGTGTTTCTATAATGCAAATCAGCTCACACCAATGAAGCATAATGTTAGTATTCTGAAGTAGAACATCATGTGTTAAACTTACTGAGAAAACACTATATTCTCACAATGTAGTCAGAAATAAAACACAGATGCCCTTAACACTATTTCATTTTAACACTAGAAACTGCTAACCAGTGGAATAAAGAAATGTGTGATTTGACTAGTCAAACTTCTAATTTAGGTATGATATAGCCAGGAAATCTGGAAGAAACTGAAGAACTATCACACATTCATAAAAGCATATGTGTGAGTATACTAGTACAAAATTAATTCTATTACAGACAATAACTTTTTATGTAACACTTAATGGAATACCACACTGGCCATATTAAATGAAATACAAGATTCTTTTTAAAAGACAAATAAATGGGAGCGCCTGGGTGGCTCGGCTGGTTAAGCATCTGCCTTCAGCTCAGGTGATGATCCCAGGGTCCTGGGATCAAGTCCCTCAACAGGCTCAGTGGACAGCCTGCTTCTCCCTCTGCCTCTGCTCCTCCCCCTGCTCATGCTTTCATGCATGTGTGCTCGCTCTCTCTCTCTCAAATAAATAAAATCTTAAAAAAGAGGGGCGCCTGGGTGGCTTAGTTGTTAAGCGTCTGCCTTTGGCTCAGGGCGTGATCCCAGAGTCCTGGGATCGAGCCCCACATCAGGCTTCTCCACTGGGAGCCTGCTTCTTCCTCTCCCACTCCCCCTGCCTGTATTCCCTCTCTCGCTGGCTGTCTCTCTCTCTCTGTCAAAGAAATAAATAAAATCTTTAAAAAAAAAAAAAAAATCTTAAAAAAGAGACAAAAATGAGAATTATCTTGCTCTTGAAAACATTAAGGGAATGTCAATTTCCCCTAAATACCTCTGCATCAATTAAAATTTTATCAAATTATACTCATACATCTATATCTCCCTGGAATATTCACATAATGGCACCAAAGAATGTCCATCTATGTTTCAGAAGATAGTTATTCTCTGAAACTGCCAAGAATTATAAAGAACCTAAATGGTAATCAATATCAGAATAGACCTGTTAATTATGGAGTATTTATATAACCGATTATACATAATTAGAAATAACTACCATACACAATTACAATTTCACAGATGTAATTAACAGACAAAATCTTGCTCTAAAAGACAAACCCCAAAAATGCATATTATTATGACAATTCCTTTAAAGTTCACAAACTAGCAACGGTGATAAAAGTCAGAATAGTATTTGTTCCTTCTTGGCAAAAGTGAAATAACTGACTGGGAAGGGGACACGTGGGAGGCTTCTGTGTCACTGGTAACATCTTTCTAGAAATCAGGGTAAAGGATAGGGGAGCCTGGCTGACTCAGTCAGTAGAGCATACAACTCTTGATCTCTGGATTAAGTTCCAGGTTGGATGTAGAGATTACTTAAAAAAAAAAAAAAAAAAATCAGGATAATGGTTAGTCGCATGAGTGTATGTGTGTTTTACTGAAAGTAAATACCAAAGAAATTCCTAAAAATGGTGTTTAGTACCTTAACATGCCAACCGAAATGAAGTCCTCAAGTTAAGTAATTCTGCATTTTACGTAACTACCTCTATATCTTACCACCATTAAGATTAATGTTTCTTGGAAGGGCTACTTCTGGCTAGTAAACAGAAATCATTAAGAGACGTTAATATCCTATAAGATTTTTGAAAAATAAAACAACTTTTATAAGTTGCTCTTTAACTAGATGTAGTCTGTTATGGATATGGTATTATTTCACCAAGTTCAATGAAAGACAGAAATATTGCTTACATTTTTCTTAATATTTTACTATACAATGCAGTAATAAACTCACCACATTCAGTGTTTTCTTATTGTTGCTTACATGTTGGCAGATATTTCCACTAGAAAATATGAGTAAGGTAATGTGAATCAGAATATTTTGTACATGTAAAAACTTAATATTGTTAATAGCTGCTCTCTACAAAAGGCTATAATAATTTATATGCTTTATATGCTTGTTCCAGTAAAAGTATCTATTTCCCTAACACCTAATAAGCACTGGAAATTATCAATACTTTAAAATTTTCCAATCTTACTGAAAAAAATGAGCATTTCTATCTCCCTTCTATTTCTGTTAATAGTTTGCTTAGAAGTTTTATACATCTCTCTATTGAGTTTTAGCTCCCTTATTTTTAAAGAGCTACAGGTACTTATGGAATATACATCTTTATCTGCCACATATTTAAATTCTTTTTCTAAAAGACCTTTGGGATTGACAGGAGTTGCATCAGTCCATACTGACTCATTTTGGGGAGAACTCTTCCAATCCATTACTCTTCTTTAATTTACCAATCCTTAAAATTAACATATGTTTAAAAGAAAAGTCTTAGAGATTATTTTGTTTTTGTTAAAGTACTGAATGCCTACCATAGCTACTTAAAGTTAGAAATGAAAGTCCACTGTCAGCACTTGAATCCATGCTTATTTTAATCTATTCTGCTCCATCACTAAAACAAGCTATCACTTATAGATCACTTGTTAGATGTCAAAAATTAAACGAAGATTAAATTATTTAATCTTCATACAAACTATCAATCCCATTTTTCCAATTAAGGAAAATGAAGCTTAAAAAGCTAAAAAAAAAGTAAACATACATTTTAATTATTTTGTTCTTCTACCCTTAGGGTATTAATCTAATTCCCTACTTTCGATTCCTTCCTAGTATCTTCTGAAGCCTATTTTATAAGCTGTTTGAATTTTCATGATCTGAGTCTCAGCAGTTTTAATGGCTGCAAAAGAAAGCAGAAATCTTAAAATGATGTATTTAGCATGCAAGTGGTATGCCAGTGGTCTCTAAAGTGAGATGTGTGCATGTCATGTGGATATAGAAAGACAAAGAGAACTGTTGTTTACATATTTTTTTTTAAAAGATTTATTCTTAAGTAATCTCTACAGCCAACATGGGACTCAAACTCATAACCCTGACATCAAGACTCTCATGTTCCACTGACTGAAACAACCAGGCACCCCAAAAATGTATATATATTTTTAAATCTCATTTGTTAAAATGTCTCTATTGTATATATCTAAAAATATAAATTGTTTAGCAATATGGGTGAACAAGAAAAACTGCTTAAAGTTCACTCAAGCTAACGATCTCTACATTTCTCCCAGATAAACTATACACTCTGCTGTTCCACTCAACACATGTCTTTGTTAAGTCAGTCTTACTGATAAATTCCTTAAACATTTAACAATACAAAATAAATACCAGGCAATTATATTTTAACGCAAAAATGTAAATGAACAAAAGATGTACAAAAAGTTGGTAAAAGTGAGAAAGAGATGTTCATTTTTGGCCATAGCCAATGACTTATTAATAAAAATCTTCAACAAATACCAATAAAAGAAAAAATCCACAAGAATGAGATTTTTTCAAGAGAATTATGTAATATTAATAACTTGATAATATCCTGAATACAGTCTCCTTATGATCATGCAGTGTAACTACAGTATTAAGTGAAAATATCGTACTTTGTCATATCATACAATTATATATGAGAAAATCATGCCAAACTACAACCCACCACTTAATCCATTTTCTTCAGATTTAGTTCAACGGTCAGAATTATAACTAAACCTGGATTTTAAAGAATGAAAGTGTAATTTAATAACTTTTATTTCATTCACAGAGATGAAATACCAAGCTATTTTGTTACTACATATTGCAAAATCTTCATCCTAGTTTTCCATAGTCCAGTCTTCTTCCATGTTAATACATCCCCAGAATACATTAAATAATATGCCTGTTTTATAACATATACCTTTAGTTTCTATTTACCTAGTTTTCCTCTAATATTTATCTAATTTTAATTCTTTTCATCTTAAGTCTTAGTCATCTTTTCTTCTTATCCATTCTTTATCTGATCTTTTCATAATTTGGTACAATTGATTTTTAAACTTCCTTTTTTCCTGGCCACAAAACCCTATCTTTTTTAAAAGATTTTTATTTATTTTGAGAGAGAGAGAGAGAGCATGCACACAAGTGGGGGTAGGAGCAGAGGACGAGAAAAAATCTCAAGCAGACTCCATGCTTCCTGCAGACCCTGATGTGGAACTCAATCTCACCAGGTGAAATCAGAGAGTGAGACGCTTAACCGACTAAGCCAACCATGTGCCCCACAAAACCCTATCTTTAAAGGGAAGGTTAAAGACCTTCCATTGCCTGAAATGAAATTAAGCATGTTTAATAGTTAAACATAATAACTAAATTAACAGCAGTAGAAATGAATAATTTATAAGCCAGTGTTTAAAAAGGTGAGATAATTCAGTAAAAAAAATCAGAAAAGAGATGGGAACAAAAATGAAATGCAAGCCACGTAGAAAATACAAAATATAACAATGTTAAGAGACTTAAAATTTATATAGGTAAGAGATTCAACACGTGTGTTCAATGATAATCTCTCCTTGGATTATATAATAAAAAGGGTCCTTCTACACTATTTATAACACAAAAAACTTTATATGCTAATTATTTTAGAAGTGTCTATGCTCTTTTTAAGAAGTAATCTAAAACACAACACAGGGAAAAAAAACAGGAAAGAAGGCACAAATTAATAACACCAAAGTCAGTAGTTATATTAGACAAAATAGATTTATGACAAGAAGCATCAGTATTGAAATACGTACATTTCTTACTGTTGTAAGGGATACATTATCACTAAGAGGTAAAAGTCCTGGTATGCATGTAGTTGGCTCAGTTACTACAGCATGATTCTTAATCTCTGGGTTGTGAATTCAAGCCCTACTTTGGGTGTAAAGCTTTCTTCAAAACAAAAACAAAAACAAAAACATTAAGGTTAAAAAGGTTAAAAGAGGTGTGAACTCACATACCCAACAACAGAGCTTAAGTTTGAAAACAGAGGGGAAGAAAAATAAGGAAAATTATTATGGAAATCATACTACATTAAAACTGAGAAATAACAAAATCCCATTTCTTGTAAAAAATCAGAGTATTCAGCTACAATTTAGAGGAAAATTTACTTTTAAATGAACCTACTGTAAAAACATATCAAATACTAAAGAGCTAAGCCTAAAATACACACACACACACCATTTAAAAAGGAACAGCAGAATAAACTCAAGTAATCCAAAAGGAAAAAAAGATATACAAAAGCAGGAAGGATCAACAAACACATTATTTGAAAAGTCCAATCAAATAAGGGCATTAGTGGCAACACTTTTTTAGTAAAAAAAAAAAAAAGAAAAAAAAAAGAAACTAATTAACAACGTTAAAGATTTTTAAAATCATAAGACAAACATATAAATTCTTATTCTTATAAATGCACATTTTTAATTTCTTTAAATTCTATCAAAAATCGATTCAAGAAGAAAAGCTAGACTTATCACCAAGAAACTAATGAATTGTCAAAAATCTACTCACAAAAAGACAGGCAATTTCACAAGTGAATTCTAAGTTCCAACAAAGAGCTAATCCGTTACCAAATAACCTGTTTTAGGAAAAACAGCCCCCCAACTAATTTTATGAGTTTAAAATAACTTGTTATCGAAATAAATGAATAAAAATAACTGACTGAGGAAGGATAATAAGGTGATTTAAATGTTAAATATCCAGGGTACTCGGGGAGTATTTAAAGTCAGAAAAGGGGAGTCTGGGTGGTTCAGTAGGTTAAACGTCTGCCTTTGGCTGGGGTCATGATCCCAGAGTCCTGGGATTGAGTCTCACATCAAGCTCCCTGCTCAGCGGGGAGTCTGCTTCTCCCTCTCCTGCTCTCCCTGCTTGTGCTCTCTCATTCTGTCAAACAAATAAATTCTTTCAATAAAAGTCTTTCATGAAAAAAATAATAATAAAATTAAGAAAAATGAAGTCAGAAAAGATTTTCTAATAAAATTCAGCATGTTAACACATTAAAGGAGAAAAAAAATACATGTATCCAATATACACCCCAAAACCAACTGAAGACAAAGATTCATGCACTATAAATAGAACTTAAAGAATATATACCCCCCCAAAACTCTACAATACCAGTATTTAAAATTAAAATATTGAAAGTACTTTTTTAAACATTAGAAAATTAGAAGAGGAATCTTACCATTATTATTCACAGAAAATATTAACTATAAAAAAATGCAAAGGAAGCACTACTAGCATTACTACTGCATTTCACTGATTCTAAAGATACTCCCAATTATTAAATGAGCTATTACTTTATATAACAGTAAAAACAAACGAAACAAAGCTATTACTTTATATAACAGTAAAAACAAACGAAACAAAACAAACAACACTGCCAAATAAAATGATGTAATTACTGTTTTAAATTTAAATACTTAATGGGATTTTTTCTGACTTATACAGAATTCTCATAGGAAAAACAAAACCAAAAGAAAGTGCTTTAGAGTAGCACATTCAGAATGCCACTCTGGCTCATTTCCTACCAATCAGAACTGATGAATGTCTATGTCTAACAACAGTGTCTTCTTGATAAGAGTGTTGAGGATGAAGCATCTCTTTATTATCTACAGAATCATCTTTCAAGTTAATGACACCTACTTTGCTAATTTTGATGCTGGCATTTTACTTTGTGATGAAAGTCTTCATGTTTTTGCTAAAGTAAATAAGCAGCTTCAACTCAAATTTCAAAAATTTGCGATAAAGAAACAATCAATGTATGACCAAGTAAGTATGTTGTGACTAAACTGTGACTCAATCAAACCAGCCTCTGATTGCCTTAAAACTTCTTTCAACTCTTCCCAGGCAATTTATTCTACCTTGAGTTGTACTGTTTGACAAGTATTAACAGCACGTGAAGTATCCTATAGAGGATTAACTCATTGAAGTGGTACAAAATGAACAGTTCATAAATATTGCAGGCAGTGATAAATCATGACCAATGCCTTGAAACAATGATTACAGGACCCCACAACAGTAAAATACTTTCTGATTTCAGAAATGTTGAAACATAAGGGGGAAAGTGCATCTCATAATCTATGAAATATGCTCATATTCATATTATCATGTAAGTTTCATGATCAATACATGAAAGTCAAAAGGATCTGTTATAAATTATAACTAGAAATTATGATTTTTTAAAAGTTGTTATTTACTAAGGTAACAAAAACTACACAAAATACAGCAACACAGTTAACAGAAGTTCTGCAAAAAACATATGAAGAGCAACATAGTAAAATACAGTGTAATACAGGTAAAAACTGTGAAACTAAATAATAAAATTAAATGCATGGGGTGCCTGGGGTAGTCAAGTCAGTTAAACAGCCAATTCTTGGTTTCATCTCAGGTCATGATCTCAGGGTCATGAGTTCAAATCCAAATCAGGATCCGAGCACAGAGCAGTCTGCTTTAAGATTCTCTGTCCTTCTCCCTCTACCTCTCTCCTGCCCCATTGTGTTGCTGTAAAATAAATAAATCTTAAAAATAAAATAAAAGTAAAATAAAATCCTCGTTCCTCCATTTAGTTATCACCTACATTTAAGATCCTAGGTTTCAGACTTTCTTATCAAAAAGAAAACAGAATAATTCTTATCTCAAGGAGTTGATATGTGAATTTAAAAGGTTAATATATTATTAAAACCTGAAGAGTAGTGCTAAAGTATTCATGATGACAATGGCAAAGATGATAATGGAAACAGACAAAAATCTAAAGTCATGGAAGGACATAAAAAGGCCTAAACTGACAATGGACTTTTTTTTTTTTTTTTAAGAAAGAGAGAGAGTATCTATGCCCAGCATGGAGCCCAACATGGGGCTTGATCTCAGGACTCTGAGATCATGATCTGAGCTGAAATCAAGAGTTGGATGGATATATAACCAACTGAGCCACCCAGGCGCCCCTAGACTCTTAACTACAGGCAACAAACTGATGGTTACCAGAGGGGAGTGGGGATATGATAAATAGGTGATGGGGATGAAGGAGTATACTTGTGATCAGCGCAGGGTGATGTACAGAAATGTTGAATCACCGCACTTTACACTGGAAACTAATGTAACACTATGCTAACCACACTGGGATTAAATTTAAAAGCTTAAAAATAAAGACAGACATACTCTGTTCATTAAAAGCATTTATCCACATGTCTATATATTCTATAAATTTGATGCAAATACAAAATCTAATAATTTTCCACTGAAAGACTATAAAAATAAGCAAAAGGAGCAAAACAGATACAATAATTCTAAAGAAGAGAATATAGGGGCACCGGGTAGCTTCGTCGGTTAAGTGTCTGCTCTGGATTTTGGCTCAGGTCACCATCTCAAGGTTGTGAGATCGAGCTGGGTGACGGTCTCCGCGCTCAGTGTGGAGTCTGCTTCTCTCCATCTCTCTCCCTCTCCCTCTGCCCCTCCCGCTGCTTGTGTGCTCTCTCTAAAATATACAAATAAATCCTTAAAGAAAGTAAGGAAGAAGAATAGAATATATACTGAGATTTTATTATAAAATGACAGTTCGTAGAACAGGGTATACAAATAGGTAACAGACCAAGTGAACCAAAAAATAAGAGCAAAAAATATACTTGTACATACAGGAATAGATATACCTCATGAACTGCATTATAAATTAGTGGTGGAAAAGGATAAACTCGTCAATAAAACATGAAAAAGATAAAAATTAGATTTGTACTTCAAAAACACACAAAAAGGATTCCACGTGGATTAATAACCTAAATACAAAAAAGCAAACTTAAAAACCTGAATAAAAAAATACAGGGTGCCTGGCTAGCTCAATCAGTAGAGCATGTGACTCTTCATTTAGGAGTTTTGAGTTCCAGCTCCACAATGGGTGTAGAGATTACTAAAAATTAACATCAAGAAGGAAAGAAGGAATTAAAGAGGAGGGGAGGAGAATGGGAGGGGATGGAAGGGGAAAGGAAGAGAGGGGGAGAAGAAAGGGGAAGCAAGAGGGAGGGGAAGGGAGAGGAAGGGGAGGTGGAAGGGGAGAGAGAAGGGGAAGAAAGGGGAAGGGAAGGGGAAGGGAAGGGAAAGGCAAGAAAAAAGAAAGGAAAGAAAAATTAGGTAGAGGGTGAATTTCTTAAAGGTACCAAAAACACAAGCTATGTATGAAAAGATTTAAAAAATTATCTCACATTAAGACCTTAAGTCCCGTTCAACAAAATATGCCATACATAAATCCAAGACAAGTCAGAAACTGGAAAAATGCATTTTCCAGTATAACTGGTCAGTAAAACATTTTAAAGCAGAACATATAATACATGAAGTCAATAAAAGCAGCAACCCAACAACAAATGGGCGTAAAATAGGAATAAGCAAATTACTGAAGACTAATCACTATTAATATATTGGGGAGGGGCAAAGGAGGAAGATGGTCTATCTCTACCAGAATCTAATCAATACAAAATTAAAAAAGCAATTAGGAAACATTTAATCCTCAAAAGACAGAAAGAAATTACACTATTAAATCTTTGCCAATGATCTGCAGAAACAGAAGCTCACAGACAAGTTAATGTCAACTAAGTTATAACCGCAGTAGGAAGAACTTGGTAATTTCTAATAAGATTGTCAATGCATATACACTTCACTATACCAATTCTATTTTATAAACCCAAGAAAGAAAAATCATGCGCAAAGATGTTCACAACCCTACTGTTTTGATGTTTCAAACAACTGAAAACCTAAGTGTACCAAGGAATAAATAAACCAGAGCATATTTATTTACTAAAATACAAGTAATATGAATAATCTGATTAGTAATTACTCAAAGTTTTTCACCTCAGGATTACTTTATGAAATAAAATTTGAGAACTTCAAAGAGATTTTGTTTGCATAAATTATGCTATCAATATTTCATTAAAAAAATTATCTATAGACAAGAATTGTGCACTGTCCTGGGGAGGGATTAACTTTTTCTGATCCTGACCTACAGAAAGAAATACATTTTACATTGTGGCTCAGAACATAACTATAAATACATAAATAAAGATAACACATATATCTATGTATACATGTATCACTGAATACATGTTTAAAATTAAAGACAGGGGCGCCTGGGTGGCACAGCGGTTAAGCGTCTGCCTTTGGCTCAGGGCGTGATCCCGGCGTTATGGGATCGAGCCCCACATCTTCTTTCTCTCCCACTCCCCCTGCTTGTGTTCCCTCTCTCACTGGCTGTCTCTCTGTCAAATAAATAAAATCTTTAAAAAAAAAAATTAAAGACAAATACATATTACAGCTGAATAATTTCAAGAACACTGCTTATTAATTTCAACTAATAAGTCACTATCAACATAATACTTGCTTTAAGTAGTTGCCAAATTAAAAATTAAATCTTTTAGGGAGGGAATGCTGGGAGTAGAATAGAAGGACTCTAGCCTCATGTAGTCCCATGAACACAACTAGGTAACTATGAAATCATACTAAATACCCCAGAAATTGATCTGAACAAGGTAGTTCTTCAGATGTATAGGGAAGAAGGATATCATGACACCAGCAATTGACTTGAAAAGCAAAAGGGACTGAATTTTGTGAGTTCTTGCAACCAACTTAAAGCCTGGGGACCACAGTAAGGAAGTTACTTGCTCATCTCAGAGCTGGTCCCAAAGACTCAGCTTTCACAAGACCACCCCCCCAGAACAAAGGATCTAGCAGGCACCATTTCCCTCCCCTGCCCCTCAGAAAAATCACAGGGCCACCTGTGATAACCAGCACAGCACAGACACTCGCTACCTAACATGCCTACCCCAAACCCTGCCCTATCCAAGCCACAGTCCAGAACAACCACCCTTCCCAATCTCCCTTGCCTCAGTACCAGTACGGCAGCCCTTCCCCAGAGAACCAGCCCAAACCACAGCATCTTGCCACTGGAAGTTTTGTGAGGCTTCAGATCCAGCAGCAATGGCAACAGGTCTCATTATAAGCTGACCAGAGCACAACTAGTTAAAACTCACCATATTCAGGCCAGGGACCAAATACCGCCCACAGCAGGAAAGAAGGGGAGGGGCAAAGGAGGAAGACACAGACAACTGGTGTGAAGGACAGAGCAGCCAAAACAAGAGAAGAGCACACACTCCCTGAAGTGACAGGCCTGGGGAATAGGAGATGGTGGCATGATATATTCAAAGGGCTGACTGACCAAAAATAATTGCCAAAAATACTCTATCCATCAAGAACATCATTCAGTATAGAAAGAGTTTTCCAGACAAATAACACTAAAGGAGTTCGTGATCACTAAACCAGCCTTGAAAGGAATATTAAAGGGGACTCTTTGAATGGAAAAAAAGGCCAAAAATGAAATAATGACGGTAGGAAACTCAAAAACAGTAAAAATGAACACTCCTATAAAAAAATCAGTCAAGGAACTCCCAAAATAAAAGAACATAAAATATGACAGCATATACCTAAAACATGGGGGGAAGAAGTGTAAAGAATGGCTTCAAACTTAAATGATTATCAACTTCTTAATACAGACTGCTATATGCACAAGAGGCAAATACAAACCTAATGGTAACCACAAATCAAAAACCACTAATACTGGGGCGCCTGGGTGGCTCAAGTCGTTAAGCGTCTGCCTTCAGCTCACGTCGTGATCCTAGTGTTCTGGGATCGAGCCCCACATCAGGTTCCTCCGCTATGAGCCTGCTTCTTCCTCTCCCACTCCCCCTGCTGTGTTCCCTCTCTCGCTGGCTGTCTATCAAATAAATAAATAAAATCTTAAAAAAAAAAAAAAAAACCACTAATACTAATAGAATAAAGAGGGAAAAACCAAACTCTATCACTAAAGAAAACCAGCAAACCATGAAAGAGACAAGATCAGAGAAAACCTTCAGAAACAACTGACAAACAAGTAATAAAATGGCAATACATATCTATCAATAATTACTTTAAATGTAAAATTACTAAAAACACACAGGCTAAAGGAATGGATTAAAAAACAAGACCTGGGGTGCCTGACCTCAGCTCAGGTCTTGATAGCAGGATCATGAGTTTAAGACCTGTGTTCGGCTCCACACTGCTGGGGGCTGGGGATGGACTGGGGGCGGGGGGGAAGCTGGAAGGGGAGAGACCCGCCTCAAGGGATTGCCATGCTGCCTATAGGAGACTCCCCTCTGACCAAAAGATACCTGCAGACTGAAAGTCAGGGGAGGAGGGGTACCTTGTGGCTCAGTCGGTTAAGTGACCAACTCTTGATTTTAGCTCACGTCAACGTGTGTTGTGAGATCAATCCCTGTGACAGGCTCCATGCTAAGCATGAAGCCTGCTTAAGAGTCTCTCTCTCCCCTCCTTCTGCCCCACCCTTTCTCCCATGCAGTCCATCTCTTAAAAAAATAAAAATAAAAAAAAAAATTAAAAAAATAAAAAGAGAGCGGAGGGAGAAACAACCATCATGCAAATGGATGTCAAAAGAACCAGCGCAGGGGCACCCGGGTGGCTCAATCAGTTAGGTTTTGGCTCAGGTCTGAGATTGAGTCCAACTTCAGGCCCCCTGCTCAGTGCAGATTCTCTCTCCTCCTCTCCCTGTGCTTCCACCCCCTGCTCGCACTCTCTCTCTCCAATAAATAAAATCTTCCAAAACGAACAAAAAAGCTGGTGTAGCAATATTGTATCTGTAAAACTAGACTTTAAAACAAAGACTGTAACAAGAAATGAAGAAGGGTACTATATAATCATAAAGCAGACATTACATCAAGAAGATGTAAGAACTGTAAAATTTACACACCCAATATGGAAGGACCCAAATACATGAACAGTTAATAACAAACATAAAGGGGCTTATCAATAATAAAACAATAATAACACAGGACTTTGAACATACCACTTAAACAGAAAGTCAACAAAGAAGCAATGGCTTTGAATGACACACTGGATCAAATGGACTTCAACAGACATTTTCAGAACATTTCTTTCTAAAACAGCAGAACAGACATTGTTTTCAAGTGCATACGGAACATTCTCCAGAATGGATCACGTATTAGGCCACAAAACAAGCCTTAAAAAATTCAACAAGATCAAAGACAGACCATACATCTTTTCTGACCGCAATATTAAACTAGATCTGGAAATGTGGAAAGACCACAAATACATGAAGGCTTAATAAAATGCTGTTTAACAATGAATGGGTCAACAAGGAAATCAAAGAAGAAATTTAAAAATTCATGGAAACAAATGAAAGTGAGAACACAACAGTTCAAAAACTTTGGCATTTAGCAAAAGCAAGACACAAGTTTATAGCATACAGGTCTACCTCAAGAAGCAAGAAAAATATCAACTGAACAACCTAATCTTACACCTAAAAGTGCCTGCGAAAGAACAACAAACAAAATCTAGAACCACCAGAAAGAAGAAAAAGTTTAGAGCAGAAATAAATGATACAGAAACTAAAAAAAACCAATAGAACGCATCAATGAAAGCAGGAGCTGGTTCTTTGAACAAAACTAATAAAACGGATGAATCTTTTGCCAGATTTATCAATATAGAAAGAGAAAGGACCCAGGGCACCTGGCTGGTTCAGTCGGTGGAGCATGCAGCTCTTTATCTCGGGGTTTAAATTTAAGCCCCACGTTGGTTGTAGAGATTACTTAAAAATAAAATCTTTTAAAAAAAGAAAGAAAGAATGCACCCCAAATAAATAAAATCACAAATGAGAGAGAAGAAAGAAAACCAACACCAAGAAATACAAACAACTGTAAGGGAATATTATGAAAAACTATGCACCAACAAATTGGACAACACAGAAAAAAATAGAGAAATACAGAGAAACATTTAACCAAGAAACTGAAACAGAAATAGAAAATATGGACTGATTATCAGCAAAGAAAATGAATCTTAACAGATATATTCATAACCTTAATCAAAAAATTCCCAACAAATAAAAATCCAAGGCCAGATGGCTTCACGGGTAAATTCTACCAAACATTTAAAGAAGAATTAGTACTTCCCAAACTATTCCAAAAAGTAAGGGTGTCTGGGTGGCTCAGTCAGTTAAGCATCTGACTTTAGCTCAGGTCATAATCTCAGGGTCCTGGGATCAGTGGGGAGTCCTCTACTCATGCTTTTTCTCAAATAAATAAGTAAAATCTTTAAAAAAACAAAAAACTACTCCAAGAAATAAAAGAGGACGGAAAAGTTCTAAATTCATTCAATGAGTCCAGCATTACCCAAAATCAGATAAAAACACCACTAAAAAAAAAAAGTATAAGCTAGAATATCTGATGAACACAGTTGCTAAAATTCTCAACAAAAAACTATCAAAACAAATCCAACAATACATTAAAAAAAACCAGCCACCACAATCAAGCGGGATTTATTCCTGCGTTTCAAGGGTGGTTCTATATTTGCAAATCAATCAACATTATACATCACATCAATAAGAGAAAGAACCACCATATGATCATTTCAACAGATGCAAAAAGCTACTGAAAAAGTACAATATTCATTCAGGACAAAAACCATCAACAAAGTAGGTTAAAAGAGAACATACCTCAACATGTTAAAGGCCATATGAACGACTCAGAGCTAATATCATCCTCAATGAGGAAAAACTGAGAGACTTCCCCTACGATCAGAAACAAGATACGGGGCACCTGGGTGCCTCAGTTGTTAAGCGTCTGCCTTTGGCTCAGGCAGCGATCCCGGCGTTCTGGGATTGAGCCCCGCATCAGGCTCCTCCGCTGGGAGCCTGCTTCTTCCTCTCCCACTCCCCCTGCTTGTGTTCCCTCTCTTGCTGGCTGTCTCTCTCTGTCAAATAAATAAATAAAATCTTAAAAAAAAAAAAAAGAAAAAGAAAAAGAAACAAGATATGGATGTCCACCTCACGACTGTTATTCAACATAATACTGTTTAAGTCCTAGCGTCAGCAGACAACAAAAGAAATGAAAGGAATACAAATTGATAAGGAAGAATTAAAACTTTCATTATTTGCAAATGACATGATACTCTACATAGAAAACCCTAAAGACAAAAGACAGCAAAAAACCTGCTAGAACTGATATATGAATTCAGTAAAGCAGCAGGATAAAAATCAACGTACAGAAATCTGTTGCACTTCTATATACTAACAACGAAGCAGCAGAAAGAGAAATCAAGGAATCAATTCCATTTATAATTGTACCAAAAGCCTTAATGCCTAAGAATAAACCTTACCCAAAGATAAACAATCTGTATTTTGAAAACTATAGAACAGTGATGAATGAAACTGAAGATGACACAAAGAAATGGAAAGACATGGAATGCTCCTGGAGTACAAGAAAAAATATTGTTGATACTGTCTACGCAACCCAAAGCAATATACACATTTAATGCAATCCGTATCAAAATAACACCAGCATTTTCCACAGAGCTAGAGCAAACAATTCTAAAATTTATATGGAACCAGAAAAGATCCCATTTAAACAAAGCAACCTTGAAAAAGAAAACCAAAGCTGGAGGCATCACAACTCCAGATTTTAAATTATATTACAAAGCTGTAGTGATCAAAACAGTACGGTACAGGAACAAAAATAGATAACTAGATCAATGGAATAGAACAGAAATAGAAAACTCAGAAATAAACCCAGAACTCTATATGGTCAACTAATCTTCAAAAAGCAGGAAAGACTATCCAATGGAAAAAAGACAGTCTCTTCAACAAATGGTGTTGGGAAAACTGGAGAGCAATATGCAGAAGAATGAAACTGGACCATTTTCTTACACCACACAAAAATAAACTCTAAATGGATGAAAGATCTAAATGTGAGACAGGAATCCATCAAAATCCTAGAACAGAGCACAGACAGTAACTTCTTTAACATCAGCTGTAACAACAGTGTTCTATATCTCCTAAGACAAGGGAAAACAAAAGCAAAAATAAACTAATGGAACTACATCAAAATTAAAAGCTTCCGTGCAGTGAAGGAAATGATAACTAGCAATCTATGGAATGGAAGAAGATATTTGTAAATGACATATCCAATAAAGGGTTAGTATCTGAAATATTTAAGGAACTTATAAAACTCAACATCCTAAAATGAATAATCTAAAACAAACAAATAAAAAAATGGGTGGAATGGGAGGGGAAGAAAAAAAAACCCAAAAAACATGGGCAGCGATCCGAACTGACATTCCTCCAAAGAAGATATCAAGGGGAGCCTGGCTGGCTCAATCAATGGAGCATACAACTCTTGATCTCGGGGTCCTAAGGTCAAGGCCTATGTTAGGCACAGAGCTTAATTTAAAAAAGGAAAAAAAAAAGGCATTCAAATGGCCAATAGACATGTAAAAGATGCTCAGCATACTTATCATCAGGGAACTGGAGATCAAAACCACAATGAGATACCACCTCATACCTCTTCGAATGGCTAAAATCAACAGAAGAAATAACAGAAGTTGGCAAGGATATGGAGAGAGGGGGGCCCTTTTACACTGTTGGTGGGAATGCAAACTGGTGCAGCCACTCTGGAAAACAGTACAGAGCGTTCCTCAAAAAGTTAAAAATAGAACTATCCTATGATCCAGCAATCACACTGTTGGGTGTTTATCCCCAAAATACAAGAACACTAATTCAAAGGTGTATATGGACCCCTATGTTTATAGCAGCATTATTTACAATAGCCAAACTATGGAAAGTCCAAGTTTCCAACTATAAATAAATGGATAAAGATGTGCTGTGTATATATACATACAACGGAATATTATTCAGTCATAAAATGAAATTTTGCCATTTGCAATGACATATATGTATGGAGCTACAGAGTATTAAGCTAAGCGAAATATGTCAGCCAGAGAAAGACAAATACCATATGATTCCTTTCATACATGAAATTCAGGACACAAAACAAATGATCACATGCTAAAAAGAGAGAAAGGCAAACCAAGAAACAAACTCTTAACTACCGAGAACAAACCAATGGTTACCAGTGGGGAGGCTAGGGAGGGTTGGGGAATAGAAGGTGAGGATTCAGGAGTACACTTGTGGTGTTGAGCACTGGGTGATTAAAAATAAACACTCAAAAAGAAGGTCAAATGAGACTATTCAATCAACATTCTCTTCAAAAATAAAATAAAAATTAAAAGTTAAATCTTTTGCTCATCTCTCTAATGTTTAGTTTAAAAGACAGCTGGCTTCCCCATCTCCTTCCTCATTCCATTTTTGAAGCATCATGTTACGTTAGGGTTTGGAAAACCCAGTATGCTGAGTTTATGGCAGGATGACGGTAAAAAAGGTAAATACTTCTTAGTATTACTATAAAAATAATCTTTCCCTCACAGGCACTCAAAAGTTATCAGAGATCTCCACAGGTTCCAGGTTATTTTAAGAACTAGTAATGTAGAACCAGATGTTAAATATATATTAAATGACACACCTAACGTAACCTTCTCTATAAAGGTAAAGCACACAAAGATTATTTCCGTATGTACATGTAAGGATACCAATGACTTCTGGGGAAAAAAGAGAAAACTGGGATGAAGTAAGGGAAATCCTTTAACTGAATTTGCAGGCATGATTTCTCTAAATAAAAAAAGAAATGAAACAAATATGAAAGAAAATGTTACCACTTTATTTTATCTAAGTGATCCTTTTCAGTAATTTTGGAGCATTTTAACATTTAAATGTTTAATATGTTAATATTAATTACATTATATTTTTAAAAAACCTTCAAGAGTGCAGATTCTCCAACCCCCCAAGGTTTATTTATTTATTTTAGAGAGAGGGAGGGAGAGAGCACAAGAGGGAGGCACACAGAAAGGGAGAGAGAATCTCAATCAGACTCCGCAATGAGCATGGAGACCCACGACCCCGAGATCACCACTTGAGCCGATATCAAGAGTGGGAACAATTGAGCCAAGTGAGCCACCCAGACCCTTGAAGACTGCAGATTCTTTGATGTACACCTCTCCTTCACAAAAAATCCTCTTGCAAAAAAAAGCAGTGAGGAGCATCTGGCTGACTCAGTTGGTAGAGTACAGGTCTCAATCTCAGAGTTGTGAGTTTAAGCCCCAAGTTGGACTTGGGAGACTGCTTTAAAAAAAAAAAAAAAAAGGCAGTGTCTTCTTTATGTTACACTGTATAAGTAATCAGAGGCCTTTATAAAATGTTCTTTTGAAAAACAATCTGGTAAGAATAAAGGGCTGCACACATTCCAAAATTGGAGTTATTCCTGAGTTCCCATTTTGACCTGGTGCTTTCAGAACATGGATATAGTGTACTCATTTCTTTTGTCAAAACACAGTATCTGTTCAGCTAGTTAATTTCAAATGGAAAGCTATTCAACTCCCTAAAAATCTCAGTAGTAAGTTTTAAAAATAGTATTTTTTGGAAATGATGTCTATGTGCCAGATAATTCTGCTGGGGGACAAAACAAGATGAGAAACTATCTCTACAATTAGGATCCAAAATTTAGAGAGACAAAATATAATCTAGAATTAAGATACAATAGATTTAATGCTAAATTAAATATATCTACATTGCTTCATGTGACACAGAAGAGTGAGCCTGCGAAAATAAAGGAGTCACAAACAGAAAGAAATGAAGCAAGAGGTTTTTAGGAACTCCATGGGATATCAGATTTTCAATAAACATTCTTGGGCACTTACTATGTCTCTGTCAAATTTTATTTCAGTCATATTAAGTTGGAATATCAATAAGCCAGCTGGGAATAGTAGCTGGGTTCAGTAGGTACCTGGAAATGCTTGGTAAGAAACTTAGACAAGAAGGTGAGCAAAATAAAGGACAGTAAGGACAAGAAAAAGGACAGAGGAATGATAGCCCCCATATGTTTTAAAAAGAACCCCAGGGGCGCTGGTTAAGTCGGAAGAGCTTGGGACTCTTGATCTCCGGGTTGCAGGTTTGAGCCTCACACTGGGTTACTTAAAAATAAAATCTTTAAAAGCAAAAAAAGGAAGAACAGGAGAGAAAGCAAAAAACAGTTTTTTGGGTTTTTGTTTTGTTTTGTGGAGTCTACCATGGGGCTTAAACTCACAACCCTGTGATCAAGACCTAAGGTGAGATCAAGAATCAGATGGACGTTAAATGACTAAGCACCTAGGTGCCCCAACAGAAACACTTTTATGTGACACACCAATTAACATGGTGCACAAGAGTTTCACAGTTTGGTAAACACTGAATTTACAAAATAAGTGGAATAAAATGAAATAAAAGGACTGGTACAAAGAAACGCAGTATAAGTGAGATGTTTATGTAACTATCAAACCTAGTTATATTTATGAGAGAGAGAAAGAAGTCATCAAGATTTTCAGGGAAAAGCATAGGCAGAATAGCTGGGCCTGGAAGAAGGGCATTTTTCCTGTAGCTAAAGAAAAAAGAAGAAAGCTTAGGTAAAAACAGAAGAGTACATGAAGTTGAAGAAATTAAATGTTTATATCAGATGGCAAGCTACCTTTCTTAGAGGCTAAGTTAAAACAAAAAAAATTTATGGGGCTGAGGGATTTTAAAGACTGGGGTATGAAGTTTAAAAAAAATAAGAAAGTTTGTGATTGCCAATATAGAAACACAAATAACCCCAAGCTTAATTAATGAAAACAGAAATATAACCAGTCAGAAAGTAAGCATTTACAAAAAGCACTGTATGTTTTTTAAGATTAGGAAAGTTGCATCTGAAAAAAATAAATTAAAAACTGATACCTGATTTATTCACAATAGTTGCCTAATTAATAAGCTACCAATTAGCTTTCCAGATCATCAATGTCTACCTCTTCAGGCAAAACACATTTATAGTTAAACAGATTTTTAAAGAAAATCTTTAAAGTTATACACTTACCTGTCTTCTTAATTATACACTCGACTCTAAATTAAACTTAATCTTGAACATCCATTGTTGCTGTACTGGAACATCTGCTGCTGCTGTATGTACTGTGCAGCAAACAATTCTATCTTCTTTAGAGCTCTTCTAAGTCTTTCGCAGCTGTCAAGATATAAAGCAACTGCTTCTACAGTTTATGTTTTCCCACAACACCTCTACAACTAGACTGCATTAGCAACTTGCTTCTAGTCTGTCTCCTGTAATCCAGTTTCTCAAACTTTCCTAAATGTGGACCTTCGTGAAAAACATGAGAACCCTTCTCACCAGTGCTTGACCTGTGGCCAGGAAAGTGGAAAAGTTGTTTTTTATATTACAAAATTCAGGAAATAAGTGCTCCACATATTTCGTGAAACTTTCTATTTATATATATAAATTTGTATTACTTCTATTTATAAATAATTTTTACATTTACATAAAACATTTATATTTATAAGTCAAAATATGACTTTTGCCTTACTGAAGAGTAAAAGATTATTTTCTGGAAGGAATTACTTTGGCGGGGGGAAAGTTTGCATAAGGCCATTTGAAATTTTTAGGAATTAGTCTTCCTTTTCTTTAAATATTTTTTTATTATATTATGTTAGTCACCATACAGTACATTCCTGGTTTTTGGTGTAAAAGTTCGATGGCTCATTAGTTGCGAGGAATTAGTCTTCTAACCTACTTTTCAATGTGACTTCAATGTAATTTTCAACCATGGTAAATGAAATTTTATTCACCAAAGAAGTGTAACATTTCTGAGCAATAGGTTATTGGAATGACAATTTAGGATAGAAAGAACAGCTGTGAAGGAGATTATCACGTGAAAAGCAGCAACAGTCTTAATACTTTTTCTAGTAATGAAAAGACTGATTTACTTACTACTTGCTGTCATTATTTCTGAACTTTTCCAATGACTGGATCCAGAACTGGTAAATAAATGAAGTACAGCTGAGGTGTTTCATCACTCTCTTAGAGATCAATCTCCAGATTTCATTATCTACTCTTTTCAGGCAGAATTTCCAGTACTGCCCTACGTCCCCTACAAGCTCTAGAAAACTGTAAAATTTACTGTCACCTTTAGCATGCCCTTCGCTCATTCCTACCTGCACCTAAGAAAGTCCCACTATTCTTTTCATAAGTAATGTTCTCAAAATGCCACCGATTTCAGGAACACTTTCCTAATACTGGTAATGGAAACTTAGCTTTCCTATGGTAATATATAGCAAGCGAAGTTACTGCAACCATCACGTGCCTTTTGAGAACCTTCATAATGTTTCCTACACTGAGCATCGGTTGCACTGAGCTCATCACCGAAGTTCAATCGCAGCCAAGGTAAAGAATAGTAAGATATGGAACTGCACCTTAAACTCCACCAACAGAGTATTTAAATAGCAGAATATCTAAATAGCACCAGGTACGTGAAGCGCACACAGCACATCACAGTTTGTTGTGATTCGACAGAAACTGATGTCCTACTCAATAACTAGTCTAAAGTTATCAATAATCATTTAAACGGATGTGTCAATCCAAATAAGAAAGTAGCCTTCAAACTTTTATTTCTCCGATTTCGGTTTGCAAACTGCAGTTTTTCACCTCCTACACAGGAGTGGTGAGAACTTTTTTCCCCAACAAATTCAATTTTTATTACTGAGATTCTCCGGGAGATAACTGGTACAAAACCTCATTGTGGGCGCCCTAAGAGTCACGTATGACTCTGCTTAAGTAAAATAATGTTTTAGAGACTGCTAACCGACCTCGGTGGTTACAAGGGGTGGGAAATGGTGGAGGACCGAAAGCGATGCAGAAGGAGTAGGAGGAAAACACCTAGCCAAGGATGACTGTTACAAAGGGTACTACTGCTGCCAAACGCCGGTAGCACGAGGGCACATCATGGCGGCAAGGCTAACGGCAGCCATGAAAAACCAGCACGCCCCCTCCGCGCGCACACGCTGCCCTGCCGGGGCTCGGCAGCCCGTCACCGGAGCCCGAGCTGCAGCCGTCGCCGGCGGCGGCTCTCCAACACCCCCTCACGGGCCAGAGCGGAATTTTCTCCCAAAAGCCACCTTCAAGATGGCGGTCCCCCTCCCGACAACCCCCTCAACCGTCCGAGTAGCAGCCGTAAATCGGCCACCATCTTGTCCCCCGTCCCTCCCCCTGCCAATATTTACATAGCGAAAATCGCTCCGGTCTGCCTGCGGCCTTCACCTCACGACCGCAGCCTTCGCCTCTTCGTTAGGCCTCGGCCTCTCGAGGGGCCCCAGGCAGGCCGCGGCGCCAACCCAACGCCTCTATGCCGTCTCCCCGGCCACCGGGCGATCACCCTCCAGCGCCCCCCGCCCCCCATAACGGAGCGCACCTCCGCCGCCGCTCGGGGCCGCCAGGCTCCTCCCAGGCCTAACTGCGGCCTCCTTCGGGCCTGCTATGTGCCCTGCGCCACACCACCCGGCCTGGGCGGAAGGGCGTCTCCCGGGCCGCCGACCAGGCCACACCACTAGCGTTAGGCCCTACAGCCGCGGCGACGCCGGAACTCACCGGACGGGCGTGCGGGCGGTCGGCGACGGTGCCGGGTGCTGCAGGCCGGCCTTTCTCTGGAGCACTGGGCCGGGCTCCGGCTGGTGGGGCGGGCGGAGGGAGGGAGGAGGGGCCGAGCTCGGAGCTGACAAAAAGCGGCCCAGCTCCCCGGCACGGGCTCGCCGTCAGCACGTCACGTCACCGCACGGGAGAGAGACCCAGGAAAATGCGGAAGGGTAGATAGGCCCCCTTCCGAAATACGGTTACCTTGGTGTCTCGTATTGGTGCCACTCAGGCCCCGCAACCGGGGAGCCCCGTGGCCTCCCAGCGGCGGGGTCTCCGGCGGCCGAAGTCTGTCACAACGTTCTTTCCTCCTCCTTTACGCTCCCGCCCGTCGCTGCCGCCGCACACGCGCTACTACTGCCGCTTGGGCCGTAAAGCCCGCGCGAAGCAGTGGTCCGTCCACCCCGCCGCGAAGCAGGAGGCCGTACCTGACGGGGTCTGGCCGCCCCCCACTGTCTCTCCTGGGCCTCAGCCACCGCCGAATCCTCTCTGGAGACCATCCGCCTCTCTGCGCTAGCTGCCTTCTCGAGGTGTTTGCAAGTCTTCAAATTCCCGCGCGCAGAAAATGTGTTTTCCTCAACCCTGTGACTACAAAAATTAGCAAGGCCCGCCTTTTTTTTTTTAATCTTCGCTTAAAAAAGAAATTTCTTTGAAATAAAATGAAAATTCGCTTGCCACTGTAATGAGTGCATCGGCAAGGGGAAAGGAAGAAGGCTTATCCTGAAGCAATTACAAAACCGCTTAATTAAAAAAGAAAATAAGAGAACCTGCTTTCAGCGCAATGTGCAAAAAGATTATACTCTGAAAATGGTTTCGCGCATTTCAATAAACATGAGTTGCTAAAGTATATTGTCTTTTCCATGAACCTGTTTCAGGATGTGGGAGCCTCTGAAATGTAAGTCTTGTGTAATAGCTACATAGTGAACTTTCATATTTACATGTTTTTAATAAATAGATACGTAGAGTACTAGAATTATTTATATATTTTTATGCAAATGCTTTAAGCAGCCCTTTAAAGTTTAAAAAGGATTAGAAAGAAAATGAAAAATATATTTAAACAGGCACTTATTAACTCCAAAAACATGTATTTTGCATTTTCATTACTTTAAATTCCGATGCTATCTTTCCACATGGAACGTGGGAAACAAACTTTCAAAGTTACTAATAAGTGAAGCCTAGCTACCTCACTGGTGGAACAAGGGACTCAATCTTGTGAGTTTGAGCCCCAAGTTGGGTGCATGCCTTACTTAAAAATAAATAAGTTACTAGTAAAAAGTCAGATAATATTGTATTCCTGTACTGTAATGTGGAATCTGACATCCCATACTTTCTGTATGGGGACCTGAATAATATATAAAACCTTTCAAACAACAATGTAAAAATTACAGAGCAAATACGATACTGTTGGAAATATATTTAAATGTGTAGGCTATATATATATATATTACTTCTCTGTCAAACACAGTCTCAAATTTCCTATGCCATTGCCCTTCATATATCTTAAAATCATGAAATGCTTTAAAAACAAGAAAAATAATGGCACAGAAGAAATCTATAAGAAAGTACTGATTAATAATTTTCCTCTTAAGGCCTTAATTTTCTCCTCCCCCGCCCCCCCCCCCCCGCTCCCCACCCCGAAGTTTAAATTTTCTTTTAAAAAGTCCAAAAAACAACATGTTTTTATTGTTTATATAAAATTAAAACAGACTGGGGCATCTGGGTGGCTCAGTCAGTTAAGTATCTGCCTTCAGCTCAGGTCATGATCCCAGGTCCTGGGTTCCAGCCCCACATCGGCTCTCTGCTCAGCAGGGAGCCTGCTTCTCCCTCTACCTGCTGCTCCCTGTTTGTGTGCTCTCTCTGACAAATAAATAAAATCTTATATAGATAGATATCGATATAGATAGATATATCTAGATAGATATATGGATCTAGATCCATATAGATCCATAGATCTATAGATCTATATCGATACCTATATAGATATATGTAAGATATATATATGGTAATCTTATATATATAAATCTTATATATACATGTATATATGTATACATCTGTATATGTACATAATATATAATAGTATATATAATATATAATAAATATATTAGTATATAATATAATTAATGAAAATAGTTACATTAAGACTTTGAGTACACCTAAGATCACTGAAACCTCTGGGTCATTAGGCATCTTACATCTTGCATTTTAAAGATCTACTATACCTATCTTATTTTAAAATGGATTTTTGTTTTAGAATTAGCAGAGGGGCCTATAGAAGTCTGGGCACAGAGGGTAGCAAAGAACTACTTGGTGCTTGTCCTTGGAGAACTCCATATAAGGAAATGTATGGCAGAGTAAGGACTTTTTTTTTTTTAAGATTTTATTTATTTTTTAAAAGATCTTATTTATTTGACAGAGAGAGAACATGAGAAGGGGGAAGGGACAGAGGGAGAGGGAGAGCAGACTTCCTGCTGAGCAGGGAGCCGGATGCGGGGCTCAATCCCAGGACCCTGAGATCATGACCTGAGCTGAAGGCAGGTGCTTAACCAAGCTGAGCCACCCAGATGTACCAGAGTAAGGATATAAAGTGCTTTCATTTTCTCAAAGAAATGTATAAAGGGACAATTTACAGAGATGGAGAACAGGATATCTCAAAGCACATAGTATTCATACAAAATACCTGGTTCAAAGCAATTTAAGGAATTTGTATTATTACTAAATTGTATTTGTTCATTAGAGCTGTTAGTGTGTATCAGGTAGAAGTTTATAAATATCAAGGTTTTGACACTATTTTAATAAAGTTACATAAGTGGCATGAGTAAAGAGAGTATAAAGTCTTTCCATCTTTTTCCAATGAAGACACCAGACCACATCTTCAGTACCTTGTTTATAAATCTCTTCAACTAAATATCTAAGTTTATCACTTGTGAATTCTATATTCTATAAAACACTAAAACATAATTCAGCCAAATGCTTTCTGACTTTGTAACAAATATCAGTTTTCCTCCAGTTTCCAAAATGTTTCCATAAAAGACCTCCCAGGGCAACTTTAATATCTGTATTTCTACCTATAGTCTCTTTAAGGTAATCTAGACTTTTTCTACCATTTACCAGGTTTTCCAGCTTCCACACAGTACCATTTCTATGCTGTGTCCACATTTTTAGGTATCTATTATAGCAGCACCCCACTTTTCACAAAAAAATGTGTTTCAGTGTTCTCCAGAAAAACAGAAGCAACAAGAGGTATAGAGTGAAAGATAGAAACAGAGACAGAAAACACATGTATTTTAAGGGATTGCCTTATAAGTTGTGGGGGCTGGCAATTCTACAGTTTAAGGGCAAACTGGCAGGCTGGAGGCTCAGGGAAAAGTTGATGTTGGAATTTGAGTCTGAAAGTAGTCTTTTTCTCTAAAGGCCCTTCAACTGATTGAAAGAGGCCTCTTTACATCATGAAGGGTAATTTGTTTTACTCAAAATCTGATTTAAATGTTAGTATCATCTAAAAAAACACCTCACAAAAACGTCTCAAATAATGATGGGTCAAATATCTAGATACAATAGTCTAGCTAAGTTGACACATAAAATTAACCATCACAGTAAGCATGCTTTATAAAAAATAAACAATTTAACTTACACCGTGAGGAAGTTCCATGTTTTAATTCACTGTATAATGTGAAGGATGAATTTTTAACCTGCATATTTAAGACACGTATTCCCTAAGTAAAATTAGTTTAAATTGATGACTGCCAATTAGGTGATTTATAAGCAATATTTTCCACGTGAGTTACTAGTTGAATAAAATATCAATTTCTAAAAGTGGCACCTGCTGAATTCTACCTCATGGATTATAAATCACAGGCATAACACACTAGTGCTACTAAATAGATAAATATTAATATGTGAAGTCTATAGCAATTACCACCAGCAATAAGCATCTCTAGTACTCTGGCGTTTTTAAAAGCGACCAGCTCTCCTGAGAGAAATGTTGATTTCTAGGCTGGGACATCTTATTCCACAAAGTAAGAAAAATAAGTACTAAAAATTATTAGTGCATATCAAAAGATTGCACAACCCAATTTGAAGAGGCTTCCACTTGCTAAAATGAGAATTTGAGTATGAAAAGAACAGTTTTGCAATATAGTTAAATATATCAAATGTGTCCAAATTTTTGAGTTTAAAATGACATATTTCAAAAAATGATCTCAACTGTAGAACTGTAGAGAACCAACATGTTAATTTAAAATACATGGTTACAAATTGTTACTCCAAACAAAGAGGTTATAGAAATTCCCCCCCCACCTTTTTAAAAAGATTTTATTTATTTGACAGAGAGAGACAGCCAGTGAGAGAGGGAACACAAGCAGGGGGAGTGGGAGAGGAAGAAGCAGGCTCCCACTGGAGGAGCCTGATGTGGGGCTCAATCCCAGAACGCCAGGATCATGCCCTGAGCCGAAGGCCAGGCGCTTAACCACTGAGCCACTCAGGCGCCCCAGAAATTTTCCCCTTATAGAAGTATTCCAACTACAACATTAAGAAAATTTGACAGAATATTATTTTAACTAAGCAATGATCATTAATGACTACTAAAAAAAAGACAAAAGTAGATATTTGCATTGTGATGGCTCCATATAGCACAAGCTATGAAGTAATCTGTTACCATCTCCTTCCAAATTCAAACCTGAACGTGATCAACCCTCTAGACTTAACCACCAGTTATACAGGAGTCAAGAAAACATATGTGTAGAATAACTTGTAGGTAGGTACAAACGAAATAAATCCAAATGGTAGAAAACTGTACAGGACAAATGTCCTGCTTTCTTCATCTACAGAATAAAAATTACCTCCACACTTCAAATAATCCTTAGAGACAAGTATTACAGATACAGTTGTTCCATCCTCACTTTTCTGTAGATCCTCTTAGTAACACATATTTGCAAACAGCTAGCATAACTAAACAGCCACAAACAAAACCAGACAACTTAAAATAACAAAAGGGGTGTACAGGTGGCTCAGTCCGTGAAGCATCTGCCTTTCAGCTCAGGTCATGATCCAGGGTCCTGGGATTGAGTCCTGTGTGGGCCTCCTTGCTCAGCGGGGAGTCTGCTTCTCCCTCTCCCTCTCCTTCTGCCCTTCCTCCCTGCTCATGCTCTCTCAAATAAATAAAATCTTTAAAATAAAAATAAAATAGAGTACACAAAAGTAATAGCAATATGAAATTCTGTAAAGAACCATGCTAGTGAAGATACAGATTCTTGTGCCCCAAATCCTAGGACCAAGAATCAACACTAACAAGCCCAGGTGATAAAAGCAATCAGCCCAGAAAAATATTAGCACATAATTGCAAATGCATCTTTGTCCACATTTATAAGACTTTCACTTAGAATACAAAGATGTAAAATTGCTGGATTTGGTTCATGGTGATTTTCTGACTACATTCATGCTCATTTACTCCCTCTAGTAAAATAAGACAGTTCCCAATTTCTTACTCCTTGGCCAATTTTTTGGGGGGTGGGGTGGGGTGGGGTGGAGATTGGTTTTCACATTTTTATTGAGGGTCACACGTAGAGGTGGGGTCTAGTCTCTGTCAATGGACGGCCTCACAGTTTCTTCAGTCACTCCAAACTTGGGCCCTGGGAATGTTTGGCGTAGTTGAGCTTTTTCCAAGCTTTAGGTGTGTCCTGATTGATCCTGATGGCATACTTGGTGCAGGGCTGAGGTGAGTACAAAATTATAGTGGCAGCCATTTTGTTTTCCATGGTAGTCTCCTTGGCTAATATTTGATGTGCTCATTCTTTAAGACAATTTTTTAAAATTTTAGAGTTGATATGCAATATTAAATTCAAGAGTATAACACAGTGATTTAATAATTATATACATTACAAAATATCACATTAAGTGTAGTTACCATCTGCTGGCAAAGTTATCACAATATTATGAAATATATCCCCTACCTATCCTTTCCATTCCCATGATTTATTTATAACTGGGAGTTTGTACATCTTAATCATCTTGACCTATTATGCCCATCCCAGTACTTCTTCCCCTCTGGAAACCACCAGTTTATTTTCTGTATTCATGAGTTGTTACTGTTTTTTGTTTGTTCATTTGCTTTTTATTTTTTATTTTTTTAATTTTTTTTTTTTTAAAGATTTTATTTATTTATCCGACAGAGATAGAGACAGCCAGCGAGAGAGGGAATACAAGCAGGGGGAGTGGGAGAGGAAGAAGCAGGCTCATAGTGGAGGAGCCTGATGTGGGGCTCGATCCCATAACGCCGGGACCACGCCCTGAGCCGAAGGCAGACGCCTAACCGCTGTGCCACCCAAGTGCCCCTTCATTTGCTTTTTAGATTCCACATACATGTAATCAAGTGGTGACTTATTTCAGTCAACATAATAACCTTATGTCCATCCATTTTGTCAAGAATAGCAAGATCTTTTTTATGAGTAATATTCGTGTATATATTTATAATATTCATATTCAATACATAAAAATCATAACTTCTTTATTGACAGTTACTTTCACATCTTCGCTATTATAAATATTAAAGATAGGGTGTATATATATATTTTGAATTAGTGTTACTATTTTCTTTTGGTAAATAGCAGCACAATTGCTGGGTCATAGGGTAGCTCTATTTTTAACTTTTTAAGGGACCTCCACACTGTTTTCCAAAGTGGCTGCACCAGTTTGCATTCCCACCAACAGTGTAAGAGGGCTCCCCTTTCTCCTCATTCTCATCAACACCTGTTGCTTCCTACATTAATTTTTAGCCATTCTAACAGGCATGAGGTGGGATCTCATTGTGGTTTTGGTATTTCCCTGATAAAGACTTATGTTGAGCATCTTTTCATGTGTCTGTTGGCCATCTGCATGTCTTCTTCTTTGGAGAAATGTCTGCTCTGCCCACTCTTTAATTGGATTATTTCTTTTTATTGGTGTTGAATTGTAGTCCTTTATGCATTTTACATACTAATTCTTTTTTGGATATATTATTTACAAATGTCTTCTCCCATTCAGGAAGTTGTCTTCTCCTATTGTTGGTTTCCTTTGCTGTGTAAAGGCTTTTTATTTTGAGGTGGATCCAATTGTTTATTTTTGCTTTTGTTTCCCTTGGCTTAAGAGACAGACTCAGAAAAATACTCATTAGGCTGATGTCCAAGAGACGTATCTTTCTCTTTCCCTTCCTTTCTTTAAAATATACAGTGCTTTGCAAATTTGTGTGTCATCCTTGTACAGGGGCTATGCTAAGTTTCTCTGTATCATTACAATTTTAGTACATGTGTTACCTAGGTGAATATTGCCTATATTTTTCCTATTTTTCATCCTTTGAATGCTAATTTTAAAATTTTAATTCCATCATAGTTAACATATAGTGCAATATTAGTTTTCGGTGTACTACAGTGATTCAGAACTTCCATACAACACCCACTACTCATCACAAGTGCACTCCTTCATCCCCCCCCATCACCTATTTCACCAGTCCCCCCCCCCCACCCTAACCTCTGGTAACCATCAGTGAGTTCTCTAGAGTCAAGAGTCTGTTTCTTTGGGGCTCCTGGGTGGCTCAGTTGGTTAAGCATCTGCCTTTGGCTCAGGTAATGATCCCAGGGTCCTGAGATCGAGTCCCCACAACAGGTTCCCTGCCAGCGGGGAGTCTGCTTCTCCCTCTCTCTCTGCCACTCCCCCTGCTTCTGCGTCTTCTGAGTCAAAAGAAAAAGAAAAAAAAAGGAAAAAGAAAAAAAGTTTCTTTTTTGGTTTGCCTCTTTTATCCCCCATGCTCCTTTGTTTCTTAAATTCCACATATAAATGAAATCATATGGCATTTATATTTCTGACCTATTTTGCTTATCATAATACACTCTAGCTCCATGCTATTATTACAAATAGCAAGACTTCATTCTTTGTATGGTTGAGTAATATTCCATTGTGTATATATACCACTTCTTCATCATTCAACGTTGATAGACATTTGGGCTCTTTTCATAACTTGGCTATCACAGATAATGCTGAAATAAACACAGGGATGCGTACATCTTTTTGTCCCCAAAACACTGAAAGTAAAGATTTGACTGCCTCCAAAACAGTTATAGTTAGGGCAATTAACAGGTATAGTGAAACCCTAGAAACAAACCTGGTGAAGAGTTATTTTTGGGAATAAGGGCTTTGGAAAGCTCCTTAATATAAAAAAGAATCCATGTGCATGTTCAGAAAGGAACTGGAAGTCCTTAGGCTTTCATTTCTGGTATAATCTTGGGATTCAGCACAAGTAGGGAGGGGAGGCTAAAGCAGAATTTACATGGCTTAATGAATGTTGAAAAAGTACTCCAAAACAGAGCTAACCTGCAAACCTGGGAGAATATTTTGTTTCTTTTTGTTCGTTTTATTGCCCATTACATTCATTCATTGGATTCCAGGTGTTTAAGGAACTTTCAGTCAAATCGCTATAAAGGCACAAAATAAACATTCAAGAACTATACAAAACAAAAAAGTATAGTCTTTTAAAATAGTATTAAAAAGTCACTGAACAAATAAAGTATAATCATAATAAATAACAAACTAGGGAGAAGGAAAAAAATTAATTCAGATTACAATATTATAATTTTTTTTTTTAAAGATTTTATTTATTTATTTGACAGAGATAGAGACAGCCAGCGAGAGAGGGAACACAAGCAGGGGAGTGAGAGTGGAAGAAGCAGGCTCATAGCGGAGGAGCCCGATGTGGGACTCGATCCCAGAATGCCGGGATCACGCCCTGAGCTGAAGGCAGACACTTAACGACTGCGCTACCCAGGCGCCCCACAATATTATAATTTTTAAAATATCCAGATTTCAACAAAGAAAATACAAGGTATGCTAAGAAACAATTAAGTACAAAAAACATAAATTAGTAGAAACTATGCCTGGACAAGAACAGAACATAGAAATCACTAGACAAAGACTTTAAATGAATGGTGTTAAAGGTGTTCAAATAATTATAGAAAACCATGAACAAAGGTTTAAGGAATCCAGGAGAACAGACCCTCACTAAGTAGAAAACATTATAAAAAGATAGAACAAATAAGAATAAATAAACATTTTAGAGTTGAAAAGTGTATTAACTAAGAATATCAAAAGACTGAAATTATCCAGCTTCAGGACTTAATATAATATTACAGGAATCAGAATTGTGTGATATTTGTTAAACAGACAAATAGATCAGTGAAATAGAATACAGTCCAGAAATAGACTCATTAATTTGTTCATCTTTGACAAGGAAGCAAATACAACAACGAAGGTAAGACAGTATTCAACAAATGGTGTTGCAACAAAGGTGCATCCACAAACAGAAAACAACAACAAAAAAACTAGACATAGGCCTTTCAGTCAGCACAAAAATAAATTATGGATCACAGACCAAAATATAAAATGGAAATCTAACTTGTTTGAGATAACATAAGAGAACAACTAGAAGATCTGGGGTATGGTGATATCTTTTACATATGCCATGACACGAAAGGATTGATAAGCCAGACTTCAAAGACACTGTCGAAAGCAACTACAGACAAGCCATGGATAAAAGAAAGTATTTCCAAAAGACATACATGAAAAAAGACTATTATCCAAAATACACAAAGAAACATTTAAAACATAAGAATAAGTGGTGCCTGGGTGGCTCAGTTGGTTGAGTACCCAACTCTTGATTTCCACTCATCTCATGTTGTGTTCTCAGGGTTGTATGACTGAGTCCCACATCGGGCTCCAGGTTGGGTATGAAGCCTACTTAAGATTCTCTCTGTCTGCCCCTCCCCCCGCTTCTGCTCCTGCTCTCTCTCTAAAATAAATAAATAAAATTTTAAAATCCTCGAGAATAAGAAAATGAAAAACTGATTAAAAAATGGGTGAAAGACCTAGACAGACTTCTTACCAAAAAATATACCCAAGGTAAACATCATATGAGAAGATACCCCACAACACAGATCATTGGAGAAATGCAAATCAAAAATACAGGAGATGGGATGCGATGCCTGGGGGGCTCAGTCGGTTAAGTGTCTGACTTGATCTCAGCTCATGGTTGTGAGTTCAAGCCCTACACTGGGCTCCACACTGAATGTGAGCCTATTAAAATGTGGCAATTGTATTCCTTAGTACTATTCAAATGACTTGAAAACTTATTTACATTAAAATCTGCACATAAATGTGCATAGCAGCTTTATTGTAATTGCCAAAACTTGAAAGCAACCAAGATTTCCTCTAGTAAGTGAATGGATGAATAAACTGTGGTCCGCCCAAACAACAGAATATCATTCAGTGCTAAACTGAAATGAGCTATCAAGTCATGAAAAGCCATGGAAAGAGGCACCGGGCTGGCTCAGTCAGGAGAGCACGACTCTTGATGTTAGGGTACTGAGTTCAAGCCCCATGCTGGGTGTAAAGAAAAAAAGAAAAAGACATGGAGGAAATTTAAGTACATATCACTAAGTGAATTAAGCCAATTTGTAAAGACGGCAGACTGCAAGACTCTATATGATATTCTGGGAAAGGTTAATACTATGGTAACAGTGAAAACATCAAAAGTTGTCAGGGCTTTGAAGAAGGAAGAAAAGCATGAGCACAGATGATTTTTAGGGCAGTGAAAATACTTTCTATGATACTACCAATGATGGATACAGGTCATTATATTTTGTAACACTCATAGAATACACAACCAAGGGTGAACTCTCATATAAAATACGGACTTTGTTTGATAATGATGTATCAATGTGGGTTCATCAATTATAACAAAAAAATCATTCCGGTGCAGAGATATTTGATAATAGAAAAGGCATGCATGTGTGTAGGTAGGAGGAATATGGAAAATCTCCATACCTTTTTCTCAATTTTGCTGTAAACGTAAAAATTACTCTAAAAAATCTATTTAAGAGAAGTAAAAAAGCATATTAATTGAAGTGAAAAATTAGAGGACTCAAAAGAAGAGTAACAAATTGGAGGATGAACCAATTGAAATGATCTGGTCTCAGAAGTAGAAAGAAAAAAACTACACATAATAGAAGAAAGGAAAGAGGTGCACCTGGATGCCTCAGTCAGTTAAGTGTCTGCCTTTGGCTCAGGTTGTGATTCTAGGGTCCTGGGATCGAGTCCCGCACCGGGCTCCGTGCTCAGCAGAGAGTCTGCTTCTCCCTCTGACTGCCTCTCCCCCTGCTTGTGCTCTGTCTCTCTATCTCCCTGTCAGATAAAGAAATAAAATCTTCCAAAAAAAAAAAAAAAAAAGGAGGAGGAGGAGAAGGAAGAGGGAGGGGAGGAAGAGGGGGAGGAGGAGGAGAAGAAGAAAGGAAAGAAAGGGGAAGAAAAGGGAAACTATCTGAAGAAGTAATGGCTGAAATAACTGCCAAGTCTGACTATGGGCATGAATCCGCATGTGTAAAAAACTCAACAAACAGAAGACCAAATAAATAAAGGCAGAGATCCTTACCACATACATTATAATAAAACTATAAAAGCCAAAGAGAATCATCCAAGTAGAAAAAGAGGAGGAACTTTTGTGCTTCAACAGACACTATCAAGAAAATGAAACCAACTCACAAAAGAAAATATTTGTATATCATATGTGATATTCAGAATATATAAAGAACTCCTAGAACTCAATAAACTTAAATTAAAAAATAGCAAATGATCTAAGCAGACACTTTCCCAAAGAATACTTATAAAAAGAATACTTACAAAAGCACATCAAAAGATGTTCAAAATCATCAGTTACATGGACGAAAGTGCAAGTCAGAACCACAATATCACTTCATACATAGTAGGGTCAGTAGAATAAACAATTAATAAGTGTCATGAGGACAGGGAAGAGATAATTCCTAAACATTGCTGGTAGAAATGCCAAACGGGGGCGCCTGGGTGGCTCAGTTGGTTAAGCGTCTGCCTTTGGGTTAGGTCATGATCCCAGGGTGCTGGGATCAAGCCCCGCATCAGGGTCCCTGCTCAGAGGGAAATCTGCTTCTCCCTCTCCCACTGCCCCTGCTTGTGTTGCCTCTCTCGCGGTCTCCCTCTCTGTCAAATAAATAAATGAAATCCCCCCAAAACAGAAAGAAATGTCAAATGGTGCAGCTACTTTGGAAAGAGAATATGGCAATTTTGTAAGTGGTTAAATATAGTTATACTATGACCAAGCAATTCCACTCCTAGTTATATACCCAAGATAAATGAAAACATGTCTACTTGAAAATGAGTACATGAATTTTTACAGATTTATTCCTAACAAAGGTGGGAACAATATAAATGTCCATCAACTGGCAAACGGATAAACATAATGTATGTCCATACAATGAGATACTTTGCTATTAAAAAAAGAATGAAGGGATGCCTGGGTGGCTCAGGTGATTAAGCGTCTGCCTTCAGCTCAGATCATGATCCCGGAGTCCTGGGATTGAGCCTCACATAGTGTTCCCTGCTCAGCCGGAAAGCCTGCCTCTCCCCCTGCTTGTGCTCTGTATCTCTCTCTCTCTGACAAATAAATTAATAAAATCTTTAAAAAATTTGCCACTCCAGAGTGTGGCAGGAGAAAGAGAGGTCAATGAGACTATCTTTTCACTTTTGCTATTTTTACTCCTAAGAAATAAAACCTATAGCATTTTATGTGTGTAACATTTAAATAGCACAAAAGAGAGGTCCCCTTAGTGAAATTTCATCATTTTGCATACTTAGAATCCAAATAATTATCACCATTGCTACTAACTACCAGTAAGTAGTAATATCCTTCATTTGTTCCTTTTCTCCATTTATCTCTTAAAATTTCTTTTATTTCTTAGTTAGCTTTTCCTTTCTTTTGGGCCTTTCTGCTCACTTCTGTCACCTATAGGAGACCTAAAAGTTGGTTTGTACACATCAGAAACAGGCCACACCCAAAGAACTATTTCTATCATTCACATTTTTTTCTGTGAGGAAGTACTAAGGAAGAAAAGACAGGAAAAGTTAGTTTTTAACCATCTGTTTATCCTTTCAAACCACCACCTACCTCTAATCTATCCCAGTTTTAAGATTTAGGCCTTTCCATGGCTATAAATGATCATACAATGAGCAGTGGGCCTTTTACTCCTCAAACTTCAGTTGTATAAGTTTTTCATACACGTATATTTTATACAGGGGACACCTGGGTGGTCAGTTGGTTGAGCATCTGATCTCAGCTTGGGTCTTGATCAAGTTCAGCTCTTAACTGCAGGATCATGAGTTTAAGCCTCACACTGGGCTCCACACTGGATGTGGAGCCTACTTAGAAAAAAAACCAACTATGAAAAAATATTTTATACAAAATTAAATTCAGAAGAATTACAGTTAACCCTTGAATAATGAAGGGTTTAAGGGTGCTGATATCTGTGCACGCAAAATCCATGTGTAATTTCTAACTTTCAAAACTTAACTGTCTACTGCTGACTGGAAGCCTTACTGATAACAGTCAATTAACACATACTTTGTTTTGTTTTTTTTAGAGATTTCATTTATTTATTTGACAGAGTGAACAAGAGAGCACAAGCAGGGGGAGCGGGAGAGGGAGCAGCAGACTGCCCGCTGAGCAAGGAGCCTGACGTGGGGCTGGATCCCAAGACACTGGAATTGTGACCTGAGCCTAAGGCAGTCGCTTAACAACTGAGCCACCCAGGCGCCCCCAACACATACTTTGTATATGTATTATATACGTATTCTTAGAATAAAGTCAGCTATAGAAAAATATTAAGAAATTGTAAGGAAATAAAATGAATTTATAATACTTACTGTAAAAAATCCATGTGTAAGTGGACCCACGCAATTCAAATCTTGATTAGTCAATGGTCAACCACACTGAATTTCAGGAAAGATTATCAGAAAACCTCAATATGATTTCCCAATAGACTTATTATGGGATAATTCCTATATCAATATGGAGTTTATGATTTATAGCCTGTCTCTAACTCATTTGCTGGCAAACAACCAACAACACATTATAGGATACACATCCTAGTTTGGCTGAAGAAACGAGTTAAAAGCTCTTTTTGCTCATTGTATCCTATAGAAGCACAGATGTAAATATTTGTTTTTTAAAAAAATTATTTATTTGGGGGAGAGAAAGAGTGAGAGGTGTATAGGTGGTGGAGAGGGGTGGAGGGAGAGGCGGAAGAAAGGCTCTTTGATGAGGAGGGAGCCTGATGTGGAACTTGATCCCAAGACTCTGGGATCATGACCTAAGTTGAAGGCAGATGCTTAACCAATTGAGCCACCCAGGTGTCCCTAAGTATTTTTGATCTTCAAAAGAAATTAAAAAAAAAATTAACTCCCAAATGCTTCAATATCGGCTAAAATTACAGCTGAAAAGAAAGGCCAAAAATTAAAAGATATGGGTAGATACTAACAAAAACTATGCCGGCATAGATACACTAACAGTAGATTAAGTTCTACTACCCAAAACACGGTATCAGAGATATTTACTTCATTAGGGTAAAAGACATTTGTCCAACTTACCAGTACTTAATGTAAACATATGTAAAGCAAAGACTCACACAACCACCACAAGACAAATTCATGAGTTCTCTATCATAAAGGGAATCTTAACATTAATAGAACAAGCACTAAAAATAGTAACAGAAGTAACAAAATAAGTAAAAAAATAAAGGGAGAATGAGAAGCTTTTGAATGGCACCCTTACACAGCTTTTTCTCATTGGAAAGTATAAACAACTGCACCTAACAAATGCAAAATAAACTGTCCAAGAAAGGCAGTGTAACCTTATGGTTAAGGTAAAAACGTGACAGCCAAATTACTCAGGTTAGATTTCCAATTCCCTTATTTAGAGACTTGAGCAAACTTCTTTGACCCTCAGTTTCTTCAGTTTAAAATGGGGATAAGTACACTTGGACCTAGCTAAGTGTGATTTTGTAACAAATTGCTATATACAAATAACTTGGTGTGAAATATACAGTAAGTACTTAAATTCTTTTTTTTTTTTTAAGTAGGCTCCATGCCCAACATGGGGCTTGAACTCAAGATCCAGAGATTGAGAGTTGCATGCTCTACTGACTACGCCAGCCACTTACCCTACTACTAAAAAAAAAGTTAATGGTAGTTACTTCAAGCACAAGTTAGATTAAAATGATTTTTTTTATATACACGGCACTTTTAATAAATTAAGCATAAGTCTACTCCCACTGCTTCTATTCTTAGGTTGAGAAACCCTTTTATCTTTTTCTTTTTTTAAAAAAGAATTAATTTACTTAGACGGATAAAGCATGTATACATGGGTGTGCATGAGTAGGGGAAGAGGCACAGGGAGAGGAAAGAATCCCAGCAGACTCCCTGTTCAGCACAGAGCCTGATGTTGGGCTTGGTCCCACAACCCTGAGATCATGACCTGAACTGAAACCAAAAGTCAGATGCTTAATGGACTGTGCCACCTAGATGCCTTCATAAATGCATTTATTTTAGGAACAAAAACATTGTTTTATTCCACCCAGAAAATGCATTCAAACAACTTTGCATATGATACCAAAAGGTTCGCACAGCCACTAGAGTTCTTCAAACTCCAATAATAAGAATCTTTACAGGGGCGCTGGGTTAATTTCAGGGTTGTGGGATTGAGCCCCCAGCTGGCCTCTGCCCTCAGTAGGGAGTCTGCTTCTCTCTCCCTAAAATAGATAAATCTTTAAAATAAATACATAAAATAAATTTATAAATAAATTCCCTAATGTTAATGTTGTTTTAATGTTTTTTTGTTCTTGTTTTTTATAGTAGAAGCAATAGTGCAAAGATTTCAGTTTCTATAGTATCACAAGTTATCAGTTTTTAAACAGTTATACACTGGCTAGTTAATGAGTGAATTAGTAATTATTCAATATACGGTAGCTAAAAAACAGGTAAAATATAATTTACTTCCCTTGGCACATTGCTTATAACATCAGCATATTCTGTAAACTTTGATTTTTTTCAATACGGATTAAAATTATATTTTGGCAATTTTGGTAACTTTTAATAACTTTTAAGTATTTTAAGAAAAAAGGCACAAATACTCACTATTTGATAGCATAAAAAATTACTAGTATTAGATTATGTTTTAATTACATCAAAGGAACAGTTTAGAAATATTACGGTTAAGAACAACAGGTTTTAGCTTTCTGTGTCTAAGAGCAGAATAAGATGAAGAGAAGTTCTATGTAAATGAACACTCATACTCTAAAAGACAATTTAAGCCTAGAAATTTCATTCTAAATTTTAAAAACAAAGCTGTATAAAATATGGGGTGGGAAGGGGGATGATTTTCAAGGAGACTTTGCGTCTTCAGGTTTTTATTGGTGTAAAATCCCTTCAAGCCTAGAGAATACTCAGATGTGTCATAATAAGTAAGAAGAAAAACTTTATTTTAAACAGGTTGAATGGTACCTATGCCTTAGAAAAGGCTGGTTGTAACAGCTGTTTCATTTCAAACATGAAGTGATGTATAAATTTGATAATGTTTAGCAATAATCAGCTTCTGCTAAAATGTTGGATTAAATCCATCAATCTGCCAATTTGGGCAACTATTGTAGACCCTATTATTTAGAAGTTAAATTTTCATCACAAGAAGATGAAAATAACATTACAGCTTCTACTAAGGTAATGAACTATGAAATATATTCCCCAGTATTGCTTTGAAATTACATCCCCAGGTTAAGAGAAATTCTAACTTCATCCAAATGTACTATTTAAATGATACTCTTCAGTCATCTTCAACTGTTGGCTTGATGGTTACTCCTCTTCTTATTTGACCCCAACCGATTAAACTGCAAAAAGAAAAGAAATCATGAACTTTTAACCTATTTCATTAGCATCATAAAATTCTTACATAACTGATTATCACTATGTTCTAAATTCAAACCTGTTTCCATAACATATTTCTCTATAAAGAAAAGTCTGTATTATCTCCTTAGGTTCCTAGAGACTCATACATGGGTTTGGCTAGCATGAAAAGAAAAGGGAAGAAGTTGTTATCATAAGCACACACACCTTTCTTTAAAAATACCTATGTACGCATTAAGAATAGTAAATAAAAGCACTTCATTTTCCTGTAAGGAACGATGCTACTAGATAAAACATACCAACTGAATTAAAAAAAAAAAGTCAGTTCCTTTCTCTTTGAAAAACAGCACTTTCACAATACATCAAGCCATTATAGTGGCCGTAAGGGAAACAAATTAAGAGAAATAAAATAAGTAAAACACTAGAACATATAGTCTGTGAACAGATTACTTTTTAATTTTTTTTTAAGATTTTATTTATTTATTTGTCAAAGAGATAGAGAGCGAGAGCCCAAGCATCGGGAGCGGCAGTCAGAGAGAGAAGCAGGCTCCCCACTGAGCAGGGAGCCCGAAGTGGGGCTGGATTCCAGAACCCTGGGAACATGACCTGAGCGAAAGGCAGACACTTCACCGATTGAGCTAGCCAGGAGCTCCCAGATTACTTTTTAAAAAAAGATTTATTTATTTACTTCGGAGATAACGAGACAGAAAGAGCAAAATGGAGGGGGACAGTGGGAGAGGGAGAGTCTTAAGCAGACTCCGCTGAGTGTGGAGTCCAACATGGGGCTCAATCTCACAGCCCTGAATTGAAATGAAGAGTCAGACACAATACACTGTGCTACCCAGGCGCCCCAGGTTACTTTTTAAAAAAAGTAATCTCTATGATCAACGTCATGACCCCAAGATCAAGAGCCTCATGCTCTGCCAACTGAGCCAGCCAGGCCCCCAACATATTACTCTTAATAGCAGAAGAACAAAGTCTGCTCTGCTCAATGATCAAATTGGACTGGTAACTCACCTTTAGCTTCTAGAACCAAACCCATCTAAATATAAACTACAATCATAAATAATATATGGGGAGGAGGAAACATCAATATGGAGGTGTTGAGGTGGTCCTTGTTCATCCACAGAAACACTGAGTAAATAATGTACTGTCGTGGATCTGTAGCAACCAAGCAAATGCCTAACCAAGACAGTGACACTCAAAATGAAGGAAATTTGGTGCCAATTTTCTTACCCAGTGTGGCACACCCAAGAAGAAGCCAACAAAGCCAGTTTCTCCCAAAATTATAGGGGAAGAGCAGAACTTATTTTCAAAGTTCTGGCTTGTCTTTGGGTGCGCAACGAACTAATTTGTGTTCTCTCTCAGAGTGCTAAGAGAATTGTGGCACAGTTGTGTATCGGGTTAGAGACACCTAAGCCACGGTTTCGGAGCAGAATGAGTGAAGACTTCACAGAGACTACAAAATGCCTGGAGGGAAAAGACTATGAGCAGAGGAATATAGTGAAATACACTCAGAAAGAAAAAGGATGACCTTCAAGAAACTTAAGACATTTAAAGTGGCTGTGGATATTGGAGAATTGGGTGAAAGAACACACATAGCTTTAGAAAAGATGCTAACACAGAAAAGGCATCAGAATACCATAAGCCTTGATAATTGGTTGATTACTGAAAGTCTTTTCTTACAAGAAGCCAGTCTGCAAAGTCTGACAGAGGTGGCTTTTTTTTTCAAATCCCCAATTTAAAAATAAATTTTTAAAAAGTTTACTTAAGACCACAAAACAAAGATACAGAGAAATAAGGAAAAGGATTGTTGCAGTCTGCTTTGTTTACTCATCTAGTGACTTTTTCGATTATCCTCATATTTTTCAGCTCCAAAATGTGTTTAGTTTTCAATTTTTTATTTTTATTTTTTAACATTACTTATTTGAGAGAGAGAGAAAACACAAGCAGGGGGAGCAGCAGAGGGAGAGGGGGAAACAGACTCCCCGCTGAGCAGGGAGACTGACGCAGGACTCTATCGTAGGACCTGGGAGCTGAAGGCAGATGCCTTAACTGACTGAGCCACCCAGGCACCTCTGTTTACTTTTTAAAATAAACTTTGTCTCTGTAATTCCCATTGTTTAATATATTATTTTCCTTCTTTCCTTTAGATTCTGTTCTCCTTCAGCTCTTATTTAAGACAGTTGTTTTAAAATCTTTCTCAAGTAAGACTAAGACTTGTGCTTATTTAGGGATGGCTCCTAGATATTTATTTTGTTCTTTTGAATAGCTCATTTTTATGTTTCCCTGCATCTTTAAAAATGTACCTGAAGAACTGATGACTGAAATTTTCCCGAAACTGAGCAAAGAAATGAAGAGATAAATTCAAGAAGCTCATAAAACTCCAACTAGGATAAACCCAAAGAGAAGCACACCAAGACACATTGTGATCAACCATCTGAAGTCAAGCAGAAGAAGGACCGAAAGCAGCAAGAGAAAAAAAAAAGTAAATATATGTAAGAGAGTTTCCATAAGATTATCAGCGGATTTTCCAGCATAAATCTTTAGGCCAAAGAACGGCAGGCTGATATATTCAAAATGTTTAAAGAAAAGACTATCAAACAAGAACACTGCACCTAGAAAATTAATTTCAATAATGAAGGAAATAGGGGTGCCTGGATGGCTCAGTCAGCTAAGCATCTGCCTTCAACTCAGGTCATGATGCCAGGCTCCTGGGATCAAGCCCCACCTTGGGCTCCCTGCTCAGTGGGGGGCCTGCTTCTCCCTCTCCCTCTGCTGCTCCCCCTGTTCTATTCTCTCTCTCTCTCTCAAATAAAGAAATAAAATGTTAAAAAAAATGAAGAAAATAAACAATTTGAAAAGAAAGAAAAGTTGAGTGAATTATCCCTAGAACTATTATTTAATTCTGGTGCACAGAATTGAAATGACAAAAACATTAAAAGTAGTAATAAATGTACATTAGTAAGTATACAACAAGTAGAAGTAGAAAACTTTAAGATGTTATATGTAATGTGATCATAACAAAAGCAACAGCAACAAAAACTTTTTATTTTATTTATTTATTCATTTATTTTTAAACAGGGATTTTTTTTTTTTTTTAAAGATTTTATTTATTTATTTGACAGAGAGAGAGACAGCCAGCGAGAGAGGGAACACAAGCAGGGGCAGAGAGAGAGGGAGAATCAGACTCTCCGCTGAGCAGGGAGCCTGATGTGGGGCTCAATCCCAGGAACCTGGGATCATGACCTGAGCAGAAGGCAGACACTTAACAACTGAGCCACCCAGGTGCCCCAACAAAAACTTTTTAAAAACCTCAAAAACACACTACGGAATATAAACAAAAAGGAAATGTAAAGCAACCAAAATGTGTCAGTATAAAAAAATCAACTAAACAGAAAGGAAGGTAGTAAAGAAGCAATGGGGAGCAAAAAAAAGTTACATATGGAAAACAAAGAGTAATTTCCTGACAAGTTGGACATATATTCCAAGCTACCTAGTACACGCCTGAAACTGGATTGTATAGATTGCTATACATACATACGTATATACGATAATTTAACTGATAAATCAGGCACATTAGGAGATTAATAATAACTACTCCTAGGGAAGAACAGTTGTTACAATGTACTGAGTTACATGGATGTCATCTCTATCAAAATAGCTTAGTATACTCACCTTTCTTTGATGATGTGAGATAAAAGGCATAAATGAGATGATGTGAGATGAATGGCATACGCATTATGATGTAGCATTACATTTCTATTGACCTGATAATTGTAAGAACCAGGAGCAACTGCTTCTGAACTACAACTGACAGCAGGTAAGTAAAAATGTGGAAAGTGAAATAGTGGATAAGAGGGGATTACTATAATATAATGGCAGTAGTATGACTTTTTATGTGAGTAACTACTTTAAAAGCATATAGGCACAGATAGGGAATGTTTGGGTGGCTCAGTTGGTTAAGTGACCAACTTTTGGTTTCGGCTCAGGTCATGACCTCAGGATTGTGAGACTGAGATCCAGGTCAGGCTTGCTCAGCGTGCAGACTGTTTGAGATTCTTTCCCTCTCCCTCTGCCTCGCCCCTGTTCTGTCTCTTTCTCACTCTCTAAAATAAATAAATGAATCCTAAAAAACAAAAAAAGAAGCACAGATTGACCAAACGGTTAAAAAACAGGATCAAACCACATATCTATAGGATATGAACTTTAAATCTAAGGACATGCATAAGTTGAAAGTGATAGGAAGCAAAATGGCATATCATGCAAAGAAATCAAAAGAAAGCAGCAATGATTGTCCTACCATCAGATAAAATAGACTTTAACACAAAAACTGTTTTAAGAGGCAAAGAAAGATATATGATAAAACAGTCAGTTCCACCAGGAAGATATAACAATTAAAACGTATATGCATTAAACCCTGGACTTTTACATATATGAAGGAAATGTTGATAGAATTGAAAAAAGAAATAGGTATACAGTAAGAGGAAACTTTAATAATCCTTGTCTATATGGATAAAATGAGAAAAAAAAACAATAAGGAAGCAGAGGACTTGAACACTGTAACCCAAGGGATCTCACAGGTATATATACAGAACATACAAGCAACAACATCAATATATTCCTTTGGCCAAGTCCTTATGGGACACTTTCCAGTAGACCTTATATTAGGCCATGAGTCTTCCTACTTTTAAAAAGACTGAAACAATCAATTTCCAGTGCCATTTCTGGCTGCAGTGGAATGTAATTAATAGTATAAGGAAAACTGGAAAATCTACAAATATGTGGAAATTAAACAATAAATGTTTTAACTACCAATGGGGAAGGAAGACAGCCCAAGAGAAATCAGAAAATATCTTGATTAAAAAAAAAAAAGAAAACAAAACAAAGTATTTTAAAAGAAATGAACATAAAAACACAATATACCAAAAATTTTGGAAAGCTTCTAGATAAATGGTATCTGTGTGTTTCCTCACAAATTAAGAAAGGAATTATGCTATGATCCAGCAATCCACTTCAGGGCAAGTACCGCCCAAAAGAAATAAGTTTAGGGATACAAAGAGACACAGATATTTATACACCATCTTCTTAAATTCATCAAGCAGAATAGCCAAAAAGTGAAAGCAGGGGTACCTGGCTGGCTCAGTCAGTAGAGCATGCCACTCTTGATGAGTTCAAGCCCCACAGTGTTGTGAGTTCAAGACACACATTAGGGGTAGAGATTACTTAAAAACAAAAATCTTTAAAAAACAAAACAAAACAGACAAAAAGTGAAAGCAATACAAGTGTTCGTCCATGGATAAGCTTTAATTCAGGAAATGTTCCATTCTACTAAATGATGTGTTTTGTGGTGATGGTCTCTGAAAATCTTATATTATTTACTTATTTATATAGTGTGGAAATAATGTTTATAATAGAGGAGATGTAAAATTAAATGGGCTTATTAAATCACCACAAAACAGGATCAATTACTTAAAAGGTAGTAACACTTCACTTTTTTTTTTGAGGGAGAGTGCACACATTAGTTGGAGATGGGGGAGAGAGGAAGAGGGAGAGAGAATAGGACACAGGCCCCATGCGCAGTGCAGAGCCTGATGTAGGGCTTGATCTCATAACCCTGAAGATGGTGACCTGATTTGAAATCAGGAGTTGGATGCTTAACTGACTGAGCCACCCAGGCACCCCCAAAACTTCACCTTTTTAATATTAGTAGTAAGTTAGAAATTTTCTAGATGATAAATGATCAATGAGATCATCATAGGGCAGTGGGCATCAGAGAAGAATTAACAAGGAAGACAGAAAGGAACTCAGATAATGAGGAAGACACTGAAAATAAGGACAAGGATAGTTGTGAGGATTTACAGAGAAGCAGAGAAAACATAAGACAGATTGAAGCAAGCTTGTATAAAGGCCTTAAATATTAAGGCAATGTGAGGAACTAGTAGAATTTTTTTAGAATAGTATGATGAAATGTTTTGGAGAGATTATATTTGGTCAGGCACTAAACTCATTGAAAAGGGAAAAACACAACCCAGGAATCTTCCAATAGCTTAAGTGTAAAATAATGACAGAATGGGCTACAATGATGCTATTCAGAATGGAAAGGATAGACTCAAGGAATAATCTGGGAAGAAGAAAAACGATAACCAGGTGTCATAGATGTATGGACTAGAAGCCTGGGAACAATGGCACATTAAGATCTTTGTTTGAGGTGCAAGTAATCTTACTGCTTCAGTTGTACTTAAATGTATAACAAATATTTCTGCAGAGTATAGATATAATTGAATGAAACCATATTAAATCAGTATTTTCCTAAGTTTGAAAAAATTTTGCAAATGTCATTCATGATTTAAATAAATGAACTTTGGGCCTAAATGCAACACCAAACATTGTTTTTAAAAGACTGTATTACCTAGAAGTTTCTTTGTAAGTATGGCAATTACAAATTAGACATTTTCAGTATATGGTAGTTTCTTTGTAAATGTGGCAATTATAAATTAATCGTAAAAAAAAAAAAAAGATCTCTGTTTTTGAACTCAAAGACATAAATGCTTCAGTCCAGGAATAGTGCCCATACAGAATGAGATGAGGGCAGATGATTTATATGAGAAAGTAAGAAAATGCTCTGGGGTCATTTCAAAAGAACCTAGGAATAAACTTTAAGAGAATCCTATTGGCCAATGTGATGATGACCATCAAAATAAAAACAAACAGTAGTAATGAACTGTTAACTCACTGAGTAAAAAAACACCTGTGAATCCACACTGTATACATACCTAAATAAATACAAAGAAAAGAGGGGATGCCAAATGATAAATGTAGAGAAGTGGCAGAGTTATAGAAAACAAACATTATTTTTCTATTCCCAGAGACAAGATCAATTAAGGTAAGAATAATTAAAAGGGGGTGCCTTGTTGGCTCCGTTGGTAGAATATAAGACTCTTTTTTAAAAAACCTGTATTTATTAAAATAAATTTCAGAGAGACAGCATGAGTGGGGACGGGAGGGACAGAGGGAGACCAAGAAGCAGACTCCCCACTGAGCAGGGATCCAACGCGGGGCTCTACCCCTGGACCCAGAGATCATGATCTGAGCCGAAGGCAGACACTTAACCAACTGAGTCACCCAGGTGTCCAGAGCATGAGATTCTTGATTTCGAGGTTGTGAGTTCAAGCCCCAAGCTGGGCATTGAGATAACTTAATTAAAAAAAAAAAAAAAAAAAAAAAAGAGTACTCAAGGGGGAAAGTCGGATGAGAAATGGGGTATTTGCAGTCTCAAAAGTTCTCCACAAATATGGATTAGTTTCAAGCATGAAAAGAGAAACTTTGTTACAGACTCCCTGATGGCATGAAAACCCCACACTGTAGGTGTTACTAGATGTCCTGTGTGCTTCTGGAATGTGGTTTTTTGTTTTGTTTTTAAGATTTTATTTATTCATTTGAGACAGAGAGAGACGGAGAGAGTGCACAAGTAGAAGGGAGAAAGAGAAGTAGATTCCCTGGTGAGCTGGGAGCCCTATGTGGGGCTTGATCCCAGGACCCAGAGATCGTAACCCGAACCAAAGATGGCCACTTACGAACTGAGCCACCCAGGTGTACTCTGAATGTAACTCCTAAGAAGGACACACCACCACCTTTAGAGCATTTTGGTCTTGAACATAAAACCTCAATTTAATAAGGGAAACTGAGTGGCTTTTATTGTTTAAATGTCAATTCATGTTAAGATAAAGAAAGGCTAAGAAAGTTCCCTATAAAAAAGACTATAGGAACAAAAGGGAAATGAAATGTGTGATTCTGGGTTGAAGCAAGGAAAATGCAATGAAGAACAATATTGACACGAATGTCAAAATTGGAATGTGGAGTGCAGATTTTAGTATTTTGTCAGTGCTAAAATTCCTGAACCGGTTACAGACACTATCGTTATTCTTAAGATAATACATACGGAAATAATAAGAGGTATAAATTATGTAAACTAATACAGTCGTTTATCTTTTTATTTTTTTTAAAGATTTTTATTTATTCATTTGGGGGAGAGAGAGAGAGAGGACGAGCAGGGCAGAGGGACACAGAGGGAGAGGGAGAAGCAAACTTCCCACTGAGCAGGGAGCCTGATGCGGGGCTCGATCCAAGACCCTGGGATCATGACGTGAGCCAAAGGCAGACGCTTAATGGCTGAGCCACCCAGGTGCCCTGAATTGTTTGATTTTATACAGATGTGTCTGAGATTAAAGGAAAGCTAGTTGCAGTATCTGGAATAAAAACTGAACTATACAGGCTTACAAATCAGGGTTGGAAATACAGATTTCCAGTTACACAAACATGCCATGAAAACTACTGAATTCAAGAAAAAGCAACAAAACAAGTTGGTGACGATGTGAAGAAAAAGGAACCCTCTTACACTGCTGGTGGGAATGCAGGCTGGTACAGCCACTCTGGAGAACAATATGGAGCTTCCTCAAAAAGTGAAAAATAGAGCCACCCCATGACCCAGCAATTGCACTAGTAGTATTTTACCCAAAAATATGAATTCAAGGGGATAGATGCACCCCAATGTTTACAGCAGCATTATCTACAATAGCCAAACTATGGAAGCAGTCCAAAGTTTCATCCAACATGGATGGAGCTAGAGTGTACTGTGCTAAGTGAAAAAACAGAGAAAGACAGTATTCCACTCATATGTGGAGTTTACAGATTTATGAAACAAAATGAATAAGCAAAAGCAAAAAGAGAAAGGGGCACCTGGGTGGCTCAGAAGGTTAAGCATCTGCCTTCAGGTCAGGTTATAATCTCGGTATCCTGGGATCAAGCCTGCTTCTCCTCTGCCTCTGGGCCCCTCTGCTCTGCTCGTTCTCTCCCTCTCTTTCTCTCAAATAAATAAAAATGATGGGCTCCCTGCTCAGCACGGAGTCTGCCTCTTCCTCCCCTCCGCTTATGCTCTCTCTTTCTCTCAAAAAAAATAAATAAAATCTTAGGAAAAAAAAAAAAGGAAAAAGAGACAAAGCAAGAAAATAGATCCTTAACTCTGGAGAACACACTAATGGTTACCAGAAGGGTGGTGGAAGGGAGGATCGGTCAAATAGGTGATGGGGGTTAAGGAGTGTACTTGTGATGGGCAGTGAGTACTATACAGAATTGCTGAATCATCATATTGTATACCTGAAACTAATATAACACTGTTAACTCCACCACAATGAAAACGTAAAAACATTTAAGAAGAAAGGAAAAGTGTGCATGACTGCTTGTATGTATACCATCAAGAACATACCACAAGAAAATGAGCTGGTTTTTTTTAAGTCTATTCTTTTTTTTTTTTTTTTTGTAATCTCTACACCTATTATGGGACTCAAACACAAAATCAGGAGGCACATGCTCTTCTAACTGAGCCAGCCAGGTGCCCCTGCTGTTTTTCTTGACCCTGTGACAGATAACGGCAAAATGGAAAAACTTACCGCCAATGTTTCTCCACTCTTCGGCTAAGGGCAATTTTTTCTCCCACTTCTGTGCACACAGGATTAGTGAGAACTATTTTACCCAAATCAGCCTTGACTGCACTCACTCTTCCTCCTGTTGACAGGGACCCTATGTTCACCATAAGCACTTCATTCTTAGATAGCTTTTGCACCTAAGAAAATTAAGGAAAAAACAAAAACATTAAATTAATTAAAGCGTTTTCCAATACAAAGTGAGAATTTATCAAATACTGCTGGAAAAAAATTAATTATAAAGGAAAAAATTCTTTTTTTTTTAAGATTTTATTTATTTATTTGACAGAGACAGTGAGAGAGGGAACACAAGCAGGGGGAGTGGGAGAAGGAGAAGCAGACTTCCCGCTGAGCAGGGAGCCTGATGCGGGGCTCCATCCCATTACCCTGGGATCATGACCCAAGCCGAAGGCAGACGTTTAACAGCTGAGCCACCCAGGAGTACCCAGGAAAAAAGAAATTCTGCACAAATTACACCTGAAGTATATATATACTACAGGTGTCAAAGCAAAACGTTTATCTAGCACTAAATGAACATACACATTATCTAACATTAAAATAAGCTACTAAAACTAACACAGATCAATCAAACTCTTAAAATGTGAAGATGCTTGTGACAGAGAGGCTTTACACAATTTCTTGAAAGGGGCAGCAAAACAAGAATAATACAATAGTTAAGTGGGTTTGGAAGGTCTAATTCCATTAACGTAAAGCAAGTACTTAAATTTTCTGGATTCTGTAAAATGGGTAGCACCTACTACATTACTTTAGCTGTTTTATTTTTAGTAGTTACACATATAATTATTGGAATTACTAGCCTCTGTACTACTTACTGCTGTTGTCTATGCTTACAACCTAATGCTCAAATTCAGATCAGTGTTTTTAAGGTCTTCATAGTTCATTAAAAGTTAGACAGTACATCTTTATTAAAGGAACTCCCCCCAAAATGACAAATGTAAGTTTTATTTACTTATTATTATTTAAAAAAATTTATTTATGTATTTGAGAGAGAAAGACAGCACGCACATGAGCGGGGAGGGGCAAAGGGAGACGGAGAGAGAATCTCAAGCAGATTCTGCACTGAGTGTGGAGTCTGATTGGGGCTTTATCTTCCAACACCAATATCAGCACCTGAGCCAAAACCAAGATTTGCTCAGCAGGAAGTGAGCTTCTCCCCCTCTCCCTTTAGTTCTCACTACCCCTTTCCTTCTCTAAAATAAATACATAAATCTTAAAAAAAAAAGAGAAAAGATAAAAAGGCTTTACCTTTGCTGCTTTCTTGTCTCCTTCAGTGCGTACACCCAGAAGCCGTCTAAGTAGGAAATAGGAGATTTCCAATTCCGTGAAGATCTCTGGTAAAGCTCCAACTGCACCAAGTACTTGTCCCACCATTCTGTCAGCCCGGCACAATGTGGGGTCAATTTTTGTTCCCACTCCTGATATAAAATAAGATACGTCACATATTTCAACTTTGTATTTCTTAAGAAGTTTATAAAACTAAAGTTAGTCAAACTAGTACAACTGGTAGCAATACAACTTAACTAAATTTTGTTATATTGATACCACATAACAGCTACAAAATTAAAATTAAAACCTTGTACAATTAAATCCCTGCTTTATTTAAACAGAGAACAGTCCTGCAACAAGGCTTGATAAAAATTTAAGGATAAAAAGATCATTTTCATTTAAATTAGAAATAAAGGGAGAACTGTTTAACAGAAAACAACCATTTCATAAGATTATTTGGTCAATGAAAATTGAAAAATGTTTGATAATGATTGATTTGTAGAAATAAAATTGATAACTGTTAATGCTTGTTGGCAAGTATATAGGTTTGTCATTACACTATTCTTGTATTTTTGTATATTGGTATAATAAAAGGTTACATGAAAATATTCAGAATTTCCTTATTTGTAAATTAAAAAAATTCACAATGATATACAGTGAGCTTTTATTATCAGTATATAATAAGTACAGCAAAGAAAAAGTGTCACTAAAATAATGCACTAAAGGCCTCCCAAGTTTTCCAGACACACAATGAAAAAACTGACAAAAATGTCAAAAACATTTTTAAAATTCTGGAATTTAGCCAAAGGCTTCCTGCAATCTATGCACTATTTATTGAAGAACAGCTGTATCTATTTCCAGACACACAATGAAAAAACTGACAAAAATGTCAAAAACATTTTTAAAATTCTGGAATTTAGCCAAAGGCTTCCTGCAATCTATGCACTATTTATTGAAGAACAGCTGTACCTTAGTAAGAGCAGGAAACTGTCACATTTTAACTTGTCCCTACTCCCACTATTCAACATCTCTTGTGATAGCACTATTAAAAACTGGCATTTGTTGTGAAAACCAGCAAGGCTACACAGAGAAAAGGGCTGGAGCTCCTTTAAATTCTCATTTCCAAAGGGCTATCATTTGATTAGTTTGATATTTCCCTGGAAGATGGCACATCCAAGACTGTGTGGATGTCTAATGTAAAAATTCTTTTCCTCAGGGAACTGAAGGGTAACAGGTAGGGCAAACAAATTAACCAAAAAGCTTTTTTTAAAAAAAAAAAGCAAAACAAAAACACACATGTCCATACGAACTTTGAAAATCTGGACATATTTGCACAAATTCAGTGGATAATGTGTATGTTTAAGGCTGTGCACATGTTCAGGAAAGACCTGGTAATGCTTTAAGCTCTCATGTCCACTGGTCTTAAAACTAAAGGATGAGACAGTTGTTAACTGCCTGGTTGAGAGCGAAAAGCCGACAGAGTTCTTCAGTAAAGACTGGGAGGACTGTGGTTCTAGGGATTAAAGAAATTTCTTTCTCTTCCATCACTACCTAAGCACTAAGCTAACAAGCACCCCTTCAGTAAGCACATATGAAAAGAAAACAGACATACAGAATTAGTTCAGAAAGTCAGGAAATAAACCAGTAACAACTAACATGAGAAGCAGGAACAAACCCTTAGGAGAGGAGAGGAATCTAGTCTCCAGAGATGACAAATTATATCATTTTTTTCTTTTTAAGATTTTATTTATTTGACAGAGAGAGACAGCCAGTGAGAGAGGGAACACGAGCAGGGGGAGTAGGAGAGGAAGAAGCAGGCTCCCAAGGGAAGAGCCTGATGTGGGGCTCGATCCCAGAACACCGGGATCATGCCCTGAGCCGAAGGCAGACGCTTAAGGACTGAGCCACCCAGGTGCCCCAACATTCTATCATTAAAATGCTGCTCTCAAGAGAAAGTCATGAGACACGCAATACAAGAAATATGGCCTTTATCCAAGAACAAAAGCAATTTTAAGAGTAACTTCATGGGGCACCTGGGCGGCTCAGGTGGTTAAGTGTATATACCTTCGGCTCAGGTCATGATCCCAGGGTCCTGGGATGGAGCCCTGCATCGGGCCCCCTGCTCAGTGGGGAATCTGCTTCTCTCTCTGCCACTCTCCCTGCTTGTATGCGATCTCTCTCTCAAATAAATAAAATCTTAAAAAAAGTAAAAACAACTTCATGAAAACCCAGAAATCCGAGACTTATGAAACAAACACTAAATTGGCATATTTTTAATATATGTGAAGACTAAAGAAAAGTATGTCTAAAGAACTGAACATAAAAATGAAAATGATGTCTCACCAAGAAGACATCATCAACAATGACATACACAATATAAGAGAACTAAATAACATTCTGGAGCCGAAAAGCATAATAACTGAAAGGAATAATCACTAAAGAAGATCAACAGCATATTGAAACAGGAAAAAGAATCAGCAGACTTGAAAATTTTGGTCATTTCATATTACTCATTCTGAGCAAAAATTAAAAACAAAAATGAACAAGATGCCTGGGTGACTCAGTTGGTTGAGTGAACAACTCTTGATTTTGGCTCAGGCCGTGATCTTAGGGTTCTGGAATCAAGCCCTGAATTGAGCTCCACGCTCAGTGAGGAGTCCCCTCAAGATTCTCTCTCACTTGCCTGTCCCTTACACTCACATGTGTGCCCTCTCAATCTCTAAATAAATAAATCCTAGAAAGAAAAAAATGAACAGTCTTAGAGATGTACATGACACAATCAAGTATACCAACAAATGCATTATGAAACTCCCAGAAAGCAGAGAAGAGAAAGTAACAAAGAATAATAAATAAATAAATAAATAAATAAATAAATAAATAAATAAAATAAAGGCTTAAATAACAAAGGAAACTAAAAGGCAAACTATGAAATGGGAGAAGATATTTGCAAATAATATATTTGGTAAGAGGTTAGTAACCAAAATATATAAAAAACAAACTCAACATCCCCTAAATCAAATAATTTAATTAAGAAATGGGCAGAAGACATGAACAGACATTCTTCTAAAGAAGACATATAAATGGCCACAGACATATGAAAAGATGTTCAACAATCACTCATCTCATCAGGGAAATGCAAACCAGAAGTCTAACCTCAAGATGGCTAAAATAAAAAAATAGGTGTTGGCGAGGATACAGAGAAAGGAGAACCCTCTATACTGTTGGTGGGAATGCAAACTGGTGAAGTCACTCTGGAAAAGAGCATGGAAGTTCCTCAAAAAGTCAAAAATAGAAACACCATAGATTCAGTAATGCCACTATTGGGTATTTCCCAAATGACATGAAAACACTAATTCATACAGGTACCTGCAGCCTTATATTTACTGCACCATTATTTATAATAAGCAAAATATGAAGCAGCCTGTGTCCATCTATGAAATGGATAAAAAAGATGTGTATATAACAAATGGAATATTAGCCAGAAAGAAGAATGAAATCTTATCATTTCTAAAAGCATGTACAGGTCTAGAGGTTTTGCTAGGTGAAATAAGTCAGGGAAGACAAATAGCATTTGATTTCATTCATATGTGGAATTTAAGAAATAAAACAAGTGAACAATGAAAAAGAAACCGAAAAAGAAGCAAATTCTTAATTCTAGAGAATAAACTGATAGTTACCAGAGGGGAGGTAGGCTGGTAGGGGTGATGGATTAGTTAAGGTGATATGGAACAAGAGTACACTTATCATGGTGAATACTGAGTAATGTATAGAATTACATTGTATACCTGAAGCTAATATAACACTGAATGTTAACTATGTTGGAATTAAAAATAATAAATTTTAAAAAATAAAAAAAGAAATAAAAGAAAAAAATGGTTGAAAACATCCCAAATTTGACTTAAAAAAGGCAGAAAAAAACACATTCATCTACACATGCAAAAAGCTCAACAAACTGAGGATAAACTTAGTGACCAATAATCACAACCCAAGGCAAGCAGATGCAACTGAAAATGCACAATAAGCCTCAATAATATTTACGATTTCTCATCAGAAACCAGTGTGAGATGAAGGGAGATGACACTTTCAAAGTGCTCTAAGACATATATAGATAAAACACATAAAACCAAAAGATAAACTCTTTATCTATCCCACTTTTTCTTCTTTAATCTAAAGAAAAAAAACCAGAATCTTTCATAAAATCTTGACTTTTCCTAGATATTTGTAATAAACTGAGTGTGTAAGAAAATTAGAAAATCCATATATTACTTTAGCAATTCCTTCAAAATAGTATCTTTCATTGTCAGCTCCAGCATAAACATGATCTTATGATATAGGTGATATGGCTAGGTAACTTTTCATTTATAAAAATTTCCATAAAAAGCAACCAAATAAGAAAAAGAGTGTAAAATGTGAATATACTTGTTTTATTTTAGTGATACATATGTGTATCTAAAAACATCTCTCTCTCTCTCTTAAAATGTATATATGAATATGTAGTACACCTAGTGAAATATTTTAAATGTGAAATCATAATTATTTAGCTTATCCTATACATGAAACTACAATGTATTCTTTCTATCTAAAAGTATTTTCTTTTAATACCTGGCTGGCTTTCTTGGTGGAGCATGTGAATCTTTCTTTTTTTTAAAGATTCATGTATTTATTTGAGAGAGAGAGAGAGAGAGAGAGAGTGCATGAGTGTGGGGAGGGGAAGGGGCAGCGGGAGAGAGAAACCTTAGCAGACTGTTTACTGAGCCTGTAGCCTAACAGGGGGCCTGACCCCAAGATCACACCGGAGCCAAAACCAACAGTGGGAAGCTCAACTGACTGTGCCATCCAGGGGCGCCAAACATGTAACACTTAATCTCAGGATCGTGAGTTTGAGCCCCACATTGGATGTAGTCTAGTTAGGAAAAAAAAAAAAAAAGTTTTTCCTAAGAAACACATAAAATATCTTAGAATCTAAAATCACTACCTACCTATATATTTGCACACTCCACTTATCCATATTGAGTTAAAATATCTAATTAGAGATACATACTTTCCAATAATCCATATGACCAACCACTAACAACAGTTTATGGATGAAAGGAAAATTCTTACCAATAAGACCCCCTGGAGCAGCATACTGAAGATCATTGTGTTCTGCAAAAAGTGATACAATTTTGGAAAAGATTGGTTTACACATGAGTTTTCCTTCACTATCTTTGGAAACAATACCAGGTCTGACTTCTATCTCCTGGCCCACCTAAAACAGAGTAATTACAGAGAGTAATCAAAATACCTGAGACAACACAATTACCATTTACAAGTAAAGAGTCCTAACTGATAGACTGCTAAACTGAAAACGCATGTATTGCAACAATAATTTCAATATTACTTTAAAAGGATAAAAAATTTTAAAATGTATTAAGAGTTATAAAGTTAATAACCACTCAATTAACCACTTACATACAACAAATCTATGATTTACACCAGACATATTTAAAGTACAAAGCAGTAAAAAAACATTTTTAACATTAAATTTTAGATTTTGTTTAACCATATTTTTTTCCATTTAAGAAACAAGAATTTACAATTCAGTTTACCTTTAATACTCCCTTTAAAATGCTGCCACCAGCCACACCACCTTTAAGGTCGTCAACCTCACAGCCAGGTTTGTTGACATCAAAAGACCTAATAACTGTGAAGATGACAGGGAAGAAGAGAACGAAACCATGAAGCTCATCTTGTTATTTTAATTAGAAGAAATACTTAATTCAAGTTAGCATTTGTAAAGGGTAGCCACTTGAAATATATACCTGAGTTGACTTTATAGGAAAATATTATTTCAATCATCACTGAAGTTTTACTTATAATGGAAAATGAAATTAATCAGTAAGTGACATATTTATGCTTTGTCTATGAAGTACAATGTAACTATTATAAAAGAACATAACACTGTATCTATACAATTATGTGAAAGGATGACATTTTTAGACTAAATTATGGCCTGCCCTCATCCTTAATAATTCACACTGAAGTCCTAACCCCAGGAATTAACTCATACCTCATAATGTTAGTATACTTGAAACAAGGGCAAAAAAACCATGTGAAAAGATCCAGTCAATAGTTAAAGGCCAATGGGTTAAGCCTTACCAATAAGTCGGGGTTCTGAAGTAAAGTCTCTCAGAGGTACTGGAATTTTCTTGACAATATACTCACAGACAACTTCAATATTATATTTCAGCTGAGCAGAAATTGGAATAATAGGAGCTCCTTCTGCTACTGTACCTATTTGACAAACCCGAAAAATCAAAATTTGACAGTTTTATAGAAATTGCTGTGCACGTTAAACAATTATGAACACGAAAGTAGGTATCTAAATATCTATACGAATGTCAGTAACGTAAGAAATGATCATTCTGTTTAAACTCATCCTAGCCAAAAGACTGACAAGTGATTGTGATCATTCTGTTTAGAAACATCCACAATATTTTTTGTTTTTTTCCCCCCTCTAAAAGTGAATATTATGCCCTGAAGGTGAAAAATGATGAAATTAAATTAGTATCCTAAAAGGATAAAATTATCTACATAATCTGGCTACTATACACAGATTTTTTTAACAAGTAAAAAAGACAAGGAACCAAATATCAAAAAGATATATCATGTCTTGCCCCAAATAAAAACTAGGTTTTAGTTAAAGATTAAAGAAACCACTGTCAGTTCCAACTGTAGAAATAGATACTCAATGAAAAGAAAAAAAAGTCAGAATAATTAGAACACAAACCAAGAAATAAAAAAGATGGTTTCATTTGTTTTACTATCACTGGAAAAAGAGTTTGTATTATTTTTATTATTTTTTAAAGATTTTATTTCTTTATTCGACAGGGAGAGAGAGAGAGCACAAGCAGTGGGAGCAAAATGTAGAGGGAGAAGCAGACTCCCTGCTGAGCAAAGAGCCTGACACGGGTCTGGATCCCAGGACCCTGAGTATATGGCCTGAGCCAAAGGCAGATGCTTCAGCAACTGAGCCATCCAAGTGCCCACAGAAGAGAGTCTTTAAACCATATCATTGGTGCTGGTATTGGCAGCAGCATATGTGCTAAAATTTTACTGATATACAGAAGATTAGCATGGCCCTGTATGCAAAGATGAAACACAAATTCATGAAGTGTTTCATATTTTTATGATAGTATTAAGAAGGTATTGCTAAAAAAAAATTTTTTTTAAAGTGTTTATTTCTCAAAACAATCCCCCCCAAACCAAAATATTTTAAATATAAAACATTTATAGACTAGAACTTCTTTTCTGGCTGACATGCACTTTAATCAAATTCAGAAACATTACACTGCTTCTATCAGATGGCTAAAAGCAACAAAAGTGTTAAGTAGTGGGCAGAGAAATAGGCTTATAACCCATCAATTCACTTTGTTCTTGATAATTACATTAAGATTTCTGGGTTCAATGACTCTCAAAGTGACTCATGTTTATTAAATATAATAGCATCTAACCTTGTACAAATGCAAGTATCTGTTCATACTGTTCTTTAGCTTGACTCTCTTTTACCAAATCAATTTTATTTTGCAGAATCAAAATATGTTTCAGTTTCATTATTTCTATGGCAGCCAGATGTTCAGAAGTCTGAGGTTGAGGACAGGATTCATTACCAGCTAAATTGATGATGAAAAATAAAAAACAAAGAAAATGAGTAATAAGAATTAGCTGACATCCAAGAGACTTTTGTATGTATCAATCAAAGCAGATTCTTTATACCATTGCCAAGGATCTCTGTGAGGCCCTGTTTAAACTTCACAACTCACTTCCCTGGATTCTCTCAGCCTTTTAAACCCTTATCCTAGGCACAATGCTTGAATTTAACAAATTTGGCTTTTTTCAAAGTCTTCATAGCTTTCACTCTGGTTCTATCCAGTCTTGAGATATTCTGGCTCAATGTGGAGAATAGTTAAGAGGGGAAATAGCTTAATGCTATTTATGAATTATAATTATCCAAGCCTAGAAGACAACCACAAAGATGTCTCCTAGTAATCCCCATGCTCTGATAGTCACACCCTTGTAAAATCCCTCCCTTTAAATACTTGATGGTTCTACTGAAGTCATCCAATAACAAAGAAAATGTTGCAAAAGTGACGGGATCTCACTTCTCAACTTAGGTCACAAAGACTCTGGCTTCCCACTTGGAAGTTCTTGTTTCTCTCAAAACAAGTGAAATGTTAATGAAGACAACTGGACAACTTATGGAAAGGCTCATGTGAGAAGAAACTGAGGTCTGAGTGAACTTAAAATCAGACTCTCCAGCCCCAGAAGTCTTGATATAACTGCAGCTCTTGCTGACAGATTACTGTAAATTTAGAGATCTTTAGCTAGAAACAACAAAACCCTGGTCACAGAAACAATTATTAAATATTTGTTATTCTAAGCTGCTAGGTTTTTTTTTTTTTTAAAGATTTTATTTATTTATTTGACAGAGATAGAGACAGCCAGCGAGAGAGGGAACACAAGCAGGGGGAGTGGGAGAAGAAGAAGCAGGCTCATAGCGGAGGAGCCTGATGTGGGGCTCGATCCCAGAACGCTGGGATCACGCCCTGAGCCAAAGGCAGACGCTTAACAGCTGTGCCACCCAGGCGCCCCAGCTGCTAGGTTTTGAGGTACATTGCTATATGCAACAGATAGCAGATACGGCTATTAATAACAAAAAGGAAAACACTATCTGCAAAAATAACCAACTACATATTATAAACTACATAATTTTTAGTACCCCAGTGATTATCTTCTCCAAGTTGTGATATTAAGTGCCTTGTACTCCATGAAAAGTATACTCTTGCGTAGGAAAACCATTTGGCCTTGCCTAAATTGGTCTAGCTTTGTCTTGGGCTTCCTAAGACAAAACTTACCATTTCTGATAAGAGTGTCCTTATTTAGGTTTGGGGTGAACTACACCAGATCTTAGGATACGGTGCCAAACCTGGTAATCTTAGAGGATGGCTATGCCAGAAAAAGCCTGATTTAGGTGAGGGTAACTGGGGACATGAGGCATGGAGACTAAGATCAACTATGAGGGCAATTTGTTACTTATGCTTATATAACGGAACCTCGGCAGAAACTCCCGACACTGAAACTCAGGTGATTTTCCTTGGTTTGGAATATTTCATGATTGGTATTATTAATACTATAAATGATGCTGAGAGAATAACCTCTGCCTCCAGAGAAAGAACAATGGAAGTTTCAGGATTGAAACCCTCTTGGACTATGCCCTAAGTGTCTCTCCCTTTAGCTCAGCTTAATTTCCATTCTCTTCCTATAATAAATCGTAAGTATTGCAAGATAACAGCTTTCAATGAGATATGAGTCTAATAAATTATCAACCTAAGGATGGTTTAGGGGATTTCCTAAACTTGCATTTCGTGTCAGAAGTGAACACATTTAACTTTACATTTGGCCTGAAACTCCATGTAGCGTCCAATGACAAAATCTCTTGACAGTTCACACAGGTAAGAAAACGAAACCCTGTGTTTGAAAACCTCCATGCAAGCTCTGATGTCAGCATTTCATATGACTGTGAGCTGTATCTAAAAAAACATTATTCAGTAATTCCATGGACAGTCCAGAGACATTAAAAAATACCCTCTTCCGGGGCGCCTGGGTGGCGCAGCGGTTGGGTGTCTGCCTTCGGCTCAGGGCGTGATCCCGGCGTTCTGGGATCGAGCCCCACATCAGGCTCCTCTGCTGTGAGCCTGCTTCTTCCTCTCCCACTCCCCCTGCTTGTGTTCCCTCTCTCGCTGGCTGTCTCTGTCGAATAAATAAATAAAATCTTAAAAAAAAAAAAAAAAATACCCTCTTCCAACGCAGCATACCTGTATAAGAAAAACTCTAAATAAAACAATAGTAGGAAGAATGCACTATTGACTTAAAAATGATTTTTGGGGGGGAAGTGGGACATACTACCATAATAATTCTCAGTAGATATCAGCCCCAGGTTCATCTTGCTTGGTATTTTATCATAGTTGGCACACATGGATATTAATTTGGGTGACCTATTAGTTCCCATTTATGGCCAATAAAGGCCCTAGCTCCCCTTTAAATACTGCATTTTGGACTGGTTCCACAGGGATTTGTCAAACCAATTCTGATATTTACCTATGAGCAGAAGAGCTGCATCCATTACTGCTGCACCATTCAGCATAGTAGCCATTAAAATATCATGGCCTGGACAGTCAACAAAGGAAACATGTCTAACAATCAAGAAACAATCAGTTTTAAGATTAATTAATATTTGGATACTCAAGTTATTGCCTTCCAACAGTTAAATCACTTCAAAAGTAATTAATCTTGATGCAAAGTGGCTTCAAAACTTGATGCTTCCAGAATTTTGAAATGAGATTACCAGCTGAAATTAAAAGGACTAAATGTCATTACAATGCAAATAAAATTACTCATTTACAGACAGAACTTATCCCAAAACAAGGCTCAAATAACCTTAGGAAAATTCCCAAAGACAAATATCAAAATGAGGAAGATGAAGATGTTATATAATGTATACTGAAATATGATTGATTTGAAAGCCAAACCTAATGAAATACAAAAGCTGTGTTTATTTGCCTACCATATATGCTCTTCATATCTTTCTCATTTCCTAGTTGAATCATTCATTTTTAACTGTTGAGTTTTTGAAAGTTCTTCACACCTTATAGTCTCTTATTAGACATATGATTTGCAAATTGTTAACTCTTAAGGAATGCAGGAATTGGGGTGCCCATTCCCCGTATAGTTGAAAAACTGTGTGCAACTTCAGACTCTCCCAAAACTTAACTACTAATAGCCTACTGTTGACTACAAGCTTTATCAATAACATAAAGTCAACTAACACAGAGTTTGTATATGTATTATATTCTGTATTTCTATTATGTTATTAGGAAAATTAAAAGGAAAAAATTGTACTTATTGAAAAAAATTGTGTGTAAATGAACTCTTGCAATTTATATTCATGTTGTTCAAGAACTAATGTATTATCCCTGGGTCAGTAGCTTTTCTTTTCATCCTCTTAACAGATCTTTTGCAGAGCAATTATTTTTAATTTTGATGAACTGCAATATTCCAACCTTTCCTTTTTATGGATTACACCTTAGCATAATATCTAAAAACACCTCAAGTCCTAGGTCTTAAAAATTTTTGCCTAGATTTCTTTTTAAGAGGTTTACCTGATCTATTTAATACTCAAATATACGTACATTTTGTGCATGTACTCAAAATGCGAATATACAGAAATGTTGAGTAAAAAGTGTACATTTTGTTTTTGTTTTAATTTTAATTTTTTAAAGTAATCTCTATGTCCATTGTGGTGCTTGAATTCATGATCTTGAAATCAAGAGTCGAATACTCCACTGACTGAGTCAGCCAGGCACCCTGAAGTGTACAATTTGAGTAAACAGGTGTCTGGTTTAAAACCAGACGTTTTTTGTTTTTTTTTTTTGATGACAGACATTGAATTACTCTAGTACTATTAACTGAAAAGCCAATAATCCACTGACTTTTTTAGTTTTGTAAAAAAAAAAATCACTTAGACATATTTGTATGAAATCTACTTCTTGTTTCTCTGACTGTATTCCACTGACTTAGCCCATCCTTCACCAGCAATATACAATTTGAGCAGTTAGCATCTTTATAAAGTATTATAATCTACTTCTAAGTATCATAAGTATTATAATTATAATCTCATTTCTAAGTATTATACTATTTCTTTCAGAGCTGTGTAATTTTCCATAAGTGCTCTATGTATTTTACAAATAATTTTACATTTAAGTATTTCATCTTTCCAAGAGATTTAAGTAGAGTATTCTACTTTTTTTTTAAAGATTTTATTTATTTATTTGACAGAGATAGAGACAGCCAGCGAGAGAGGGAACACAAGCAGGGGGAGTGGGAGAGGAAGAAGCAGGCTCCTAGCAGAGGAGCCTGATGTGGGGCTCGATCCCAGAACGCCGGGATCATGCCCTGAGCCGAAGGCAGATGCTTAATGACTGAGCCGCCCAGGCACCCCTAAGTAGAGTAATTTAAATTTCATATATGCATTCATTGGTAGTAAACAGAAATATAATTTTTGTTAAGTTAATCTCATATCCTGAAACCTTGGTTAAGTTTTTTTAGATACCTTGGGAACTTCTATGTAGATAAATGGTGTCAACTGCCAGTGATAAAGTTTTCTTTCTTTCCAATGTCTATGTCTTTTATTAGTTATTATTTTCTTGCCTTACAGCAGAACTTCTAGTACTATGCTTAAAAAAATGGTGAGAGAAGGTATCTTTGCATGTATTATTCTGAACTGATGGTGAAACATTTAGTCTTTTACCATTTTCACATGAGGTTTATAGTAGCAGTTCTTACCAACATGAAGAAATTTGTCTCTATTCCTAGTTATCAAGTTGGATTTTTTTCTCATCAATTTATATTAACATACAATTTTTCTTCTTAGTCTGTTGATAAGGAGAATATCACTGAATGTTCTGCAAACACTAATGGTTACCCCGTACAATGAATACCTATTTTGTCATGCTATTTAAGTCTTTTACATATTACTCAATCTTATGTGCTAAACATAAGTAACCTTTGTGCCTATATTCATTTAGAATACTAAACTACAGTTTTTTCTTTTTCTTTTCTCTTTTTGTACTGTCTTTGATTTTGGCATCAGGGTGGCACTGCATTTACAAACCGAGTTGCTTGTCCTGCTCTGTCCTCTTCCAGTGCATATAATTCACACTATTTCTTATTAAATGTTCAGTAGAACTCTGCATTAAAACCATGAAGACGTGAAGACTTCTTTCTTTTTTTTTAAATTTTCTTTTAAGATTTTATTTATTTGTCAGAGAGAGCACAAGCAGGGGGAGAGGCAGGCAGAGGGAGGAGCAGACTCCCTGCTGAGCAGGGACCTCGACACAGGGCTCGATCCCAGGACCCTGAGATCATGACCTGAGCTGAAGGCAAACGTTTACCTGACTAAGACACATAGGTATCCCCTTTCTCAAGGTTTTAAAATATAAATTCAACTTATTTAATAGTTATGGGATATTCAATTTAAGTAATTCATATTGGGTTATAATATTGACTTATAATAGTCTACATTATTGAACATATCCATGATCTTATCTATGTTCTCTTATTTATGCAAAGCTGCTTGTAGTATTCCCTATTTTGATATTGCCAGGGTCTCAACTTATAGCTACAGGATCATTCTTGAAATCAGTAACTTGTGCCTTTAGTCTTTTGTCAGTCTTGCTAAAGGTTTGTTAATTTCTAGATCTGTTTGAAAAAATCACATTTTATTTCATTAATTCTCTCCATGTTTCTGGTTTTAATTTGTTTCCTCTCTGCCTGCTTTGAATTAATTTTGCTCTCCTTTTTCTTGTATCTTAAGTTAGGAGGTTAATTATAAATTTGAGATCTTATTTGTTCTTTTTTTTTTTTTTTTTAAAGATTTTATTTATTTATTCGACAGAGATAGAGACAGCCAGCGAGAGAGGGAACACAAGCAGGGGGAGTGGGAGAGGAAGAAGCAGGCCCACAGCAGAGGAGCCTGATGTGGGGCTCGATCCCAGATCGCCGGGATCACGCCCCGAGCCGAAGGCAGACGCCCAACCACTGTGCCACCCAGGCGCCCCGAGATCTTATTTGTTCTAATGTAAGCTTTTGGTGCTATAAATCTTTCCCAAAACACTGCTTAGAAAAATACCATAAATTTTGTTATGTTTCATTTTCATTTAGTTCAATACTGGCCATTAGGGAAATGCAAGATCACTATAACCGATTAGAACAGCTAAAATAAGAAATAGTCTCAGGCATCAAAAAGAATGAAATCTTACATTTGCAATGATGTGGATGGAGCAAGACGATATTTTGCTAAATGAAATAACTCAGTGAGAGAAAGACAAATACCATATGATTTCACTCATATGTAGAATTTAAGAAGCAAAACAGAACATATGAGAAAGGAAGGAAAAACAAATTAAGATAAAAACAGAGAGGGAAGGGTGCCTGAGTGGCTCCGTCCATTAAGCATCTGCCTTTGGCTCAGGTCATGATCCCAGGGTCCTGGATTTGAGTCCAACATGGGGCTCCTCACTCAGCAGGGAGTCTGCTTCTTCCTCTCCTTCTGCCCCTTCTCTGTTCTGTGCCCTTTCCCCTCTCAAACAAATAAAATCTTAAAAAAACCAAAAACCAAAAAACAGCAGGGAAACAAACCACAAGAGACTCTTACTGCTAGAGAATAGACAGGGTTGCTGGAGGGAGATCGGTGCGGGGATGGGGTAATTTTGTGATGGGCATTATTAAGGAGAACACAGGATATAATAAACACTGGGTGTTATAAGCAACTGATGAATCACTAAATTCCAACTCTGAAACTAATATTACACTATATGTTACCTAACTTGAATTTAAATAAAAATTTGGAAGACCTTAAAAAACAAAACAAAACCTAATCACAAATATTGATGAGGATAAGAAAGGAGATTTCCTATATACTGTTGGTAGAAATATAAAACAATAGACACTCTAGAAATATAGGTTAGCATGTTTTAAGATAACTAAACAAACACCATTATAACTCAGTAATCACTCACCTAGGCATATATCCCAGAGAAAGGAAAACTTACATCCATGTAAAAACCTGTACATGACTATTCTTAGCAGCTTTTTTATTTTACAGCCCCAAACTAGAAGCAACAAAAATTTTAAAAAATACATTTATTTATTTAAGTAATGTCTATACCCAATGTGGGGCTCGAACACAGAACCCCAAAATCAACAGTCATGCATGCTGCACAAACTGAACCAGCCAAGTACCCCCAAAATGTTTTATAAAATGTGAATGCTTAAACATTGCTGCATGAAAATGACAGAATATTAGTCGGCCTTAAAAAAAGTATGCTAACTCAATGAAATTGGAAATAGGAAATCAACAGAAATAAACTATTGAAACCAAAAGGTGGTTCTTTGAACATATCAATAAAATCAGCCTCTAACTAAGAAAAAAGGAGTGTACAAATGACAAATACCAGAAATGAAAGAGGGGTATCATGAAGAACCCCATGTATAATTAAAAAGTAATCAAAGAATACTATGAATGACTTTACGCCTACCAATTTGATAATCTGGATGAAAGGGACCAATTTCTGGAAAGACACAACCTGAAAAACTTCACACAAGAAACAGACAATGCAAATAGGTCTAAATCAATTACAGAAATGAAATCGGGGCGCCTGGGTGGCGCAGTCGTTAAGCGTCTGCCTTCGGCTCAGGGCGTGATCCTGACGTTATGGGATCGAGCCCCACATCAGGCTTCTCCGCTATGAGCCTGCTTCTTCCTCTCCCGCTCCCCCTGCTTGTGTTCCCTCTCTCGCTGGCTGTCTCTATCTCTGTCGAATAAATAAATAAAATCTTTAACAAAAAAAAAAAAAAAAAAAAAGGAAATGAAATCAATCATTATCCACCCAAAACAGAAAGCACCAGAAATAAATAGGCTCACTGTGTGGATTCTACCAAACATTTAACTACAATACTATTTAATCCAGGTATGCAAGGCTGGTTGAACATTGGAAAACAATCAGTATAATTCCACCATCAACAGGCTGAAGAAGAAAAAAATCATACGATTTTTTTTTTTTTTAAAGATTTTATTTATTTATTTGACAGAGACAGAGACAGCCAGCGAGAGAGGGAACACAAGCAGGGGGAGCGGGAGAGGAAGAAGCAGGCTCATAGCGGAGGAGCCTGATGTGGGGCTCGATCCCATAACGCCAGGATCACGCCCTGAGCCGAAGGCAGATGCCCAACCGCTGTGCCACCCAGGCGCCCCAAAAATCATACGATTTTATCAGCCGATGCAGAAAAAGCATTTAACAGAATCTAACAACCATTCATAAAAAAACTCTTACCAAACTAAAGGTTATCTTTGTCAAATTAATAAAGATTATCATAATTAGTGGTGAGAAACACAATGCTTTTTTTTTTTTTTTTTAAGGATTGTATTTATTTATTTGACAGAGAGAGACAGCCAGTGAGAGAGGGAACACAAGCAGGGGGAGTGGGAGAGGAAGAAGCAGGCTCCCAGCGGAGGAGCCTGATACCGGGCTTGATCCCAGTACTCCGGGATCACGCCTGAGCCGAAGGGAGATGCTTAATGACTGAGCCACCCAAGCGCCCCAGAAACACGATGTTTTTCAATTAAGATTAGGAAAAGGCAAAGATGTTCCCTCACATCCCTGATTTTGAACACAATGGAAATCCTAGCTAATGCAATAAGACAAAGGAAATGAAAGGTCACAAATTAAGAATGAAAAAATAAAACCATTTTTACTTGGAGATTACATGACCATCTGTATAGGAAATCCAAAAGGAGTAATCAAAAGTCCTGGAACTAGTAAAAAACTATAGTAGGCTGTAGATCTGAGGTTAAGATACAAAAATCAATCATTTTTCTGTACGCCACCAAGAAACTGGAATTTAAAATGAAAAACACAAACCATTTACATTAAAAGAAAACACTTAGATAAAAACCTAACAAAATATATATAAAATCAACTGGAAGAAAATCACAAAATTCTGATGAACAAAATCAAAGGACTACACAGATGGACAGATAGTCGAAGTTCATGGATAGGAATACCCAAAAGACAAGATGTCTTTGAATCTAGACACGGATCTAATATTTGGCACAAAAACTAATTTAAAAGATATAATACTAAGCAAAATAAGTGAAAGACAACTATCATGTGATATTACTCATATAAGTAAAGAAACAAAACAAGTAAAAAGAAAAAAGTAAAAGAGAGACTTGTAATTCTAGAGAATAAACGAATGGTTACCAGACAGAAAGTATGGAGTGGGATGGATTAAAAAAAAAACAACAACAAAAAACCTCAAAAGGGATCACAGTCCTAAATGTAAAATGTGAAATTACAAAAATCTAGAAGAAACTTAAAAGAACTATGGAGACAATGGAAAGTTCAGTAGTTGCTAGGGGTTAGGGAGGAGTGCTGCTTAACAGGTAGGACTGTGATATTTTCAGGTCAGTTAACTACTCCATACCACAGCATAAGTGTAAACACAGGTTTTACAACTTGTGAAAATCCAGAGAACATACAACACCAAGACTGCAACCTAATATAAACTTTGGACTTTGTATGATGATGATATGTCAATATTAGGTTCACCATTTATAATAAATGCACCATTCAGGTTGGGGATGTCAGAAATGGAGGACGGTATATATGGCCAGGGCTGAGATATACAACACATCTCTGTATCCTCTGTTCAATATTTCTGTGAACCTAAAAACCAGTATAAAAAATAAAGTTTACTAAAAATATGAGAAACAAAAAGTGAACTGCTTACTGATATGCTCAATAACTCGGAAGGATCTCAAAGACAGTATACTGAGCGAAAAAAAGTCAATATCAAAAGGCGATTTAGAATACATTCAAAATGTAACATTTCAAAACAAGCAAAGTAATACTAACAGATTAGTGGTTCCTAAGGATTAGAGATAGTGAGAAAGAACAGTTATGGGAATCGTTAAACAGACAGCAAGAGAGAGATCTTTCTGTGTATAACAGATCGAAGAAAAGAATAGCTGCAACTCGATCACTTTCTGCAAGGCAGGAGGTGGAGAGAACTGAATCCAAAGTCATATAAGGAAAGATAGACCGCGGCAGCCAGTGAGGCTCCATCAGCTGGCTACGGGAAAGTGATGAAGCATCTGAGCCCAAAATTTAAACCTTTAGAGGCTGTCCGGTGAGGGATGTCCCTGCCTGAAAGGTGCTCAGGCGGCCAAACAGGGCATAATTCCTGGTGGGGCAGTGTCGTCTCGGGATCCCTGGGGTCTCAGGAACAATGAGCGTGCCTGAGTGTATGCTGCAGGAGTCTGCAGGGTTTGGAGACTTGAAACGGGGTCGTGTGCCCGAGAGAGAAACGCTCGGTCGCAGGCTGGGTGAGCATGGAGTGCAGACAGAGACCAGGCAGACAGGAGAGACTGACTCCTTCTCTTGGAGGGCGCACTGAGGAGTGGGGCCTGAGCTTTCAGCTCTAGGGCTGGAGGAAGTTGCCATTTTCATTCTCATCCTCTAAAGGGCACTGAAAGCCCTAAGGAACAAAAGCCACATAGAGCGATCTGGAGCTGCTTACACTTAGCCTGGCTACCTGGCAAGGGGGGTGCAATTCCACCCTGGGGCAAGGACACTTGAGAATCAAAGCAACAGGCCCCTCCCGCAGAAGAGCTGCAAGAACATCCAGCAAAGACCAAGTTGGCTGCTGATCACACAGAACTGCAAAGCTCCAGTGCTAGGGGAAAATGCTATATAGAATTCATGTTTTTTTCCTCAAAATCCTTCAGTCTTTCAATTTCAATTTTTTATCCTCTTTCCTTTCTCAACCAATTTCTTATCTTACCAAGTCTTTAAGTCTTTCTGAATTTTCATCTTTATAGCTACATTCTATCCTTTCACTGTACGTAATTTTATTTTCATATACATGTAAATTCCTCTTTCTTTACAATTTTGGGATGTAGTTTCTTCTAACAAACAGACCAAAATACACCTAGAATCTAGGGTATTGCTCTGTTTTGTTCACCTGTCTGAATATATTCTTACTTTTTCTTGAAGTCTTTTTTCTTTTACAGATTTTATTTATTTGTTTGTTTGTTTGTTTATTTATTTATTTGCCAGAAAGAGAAAGAGAGACAGCGAGAGAGGGAACGCAAGCGGGGAGGGGGGTAAGCTGGAAAGGGAGAAGCAGGCTCCCCACTGAGCAGAGAGCCCGACGCGGGGCTCGAACCCAGGACTGTGGGATCATTACCCAAGCTGAAGGCAGACACTTAACCAACTGAGACACCCACACATCCCTACTGCTCTGTTCTGTTCACCTGTCTGATTATATTCCCTCTCTCTCTCTCTCTCTCTCTCTCTTTTTAATTTTCTTTGTGGTTTCAGGTCTCTCCTGATTTGTTTACTGTATAATTCTCTGGGGTCGTTGTTGCTATTTTGGTATCTTGTTCTCTCGTTCATCTAGTCTTCTCTGGACAGAATGACAAGATGGAAAAACTCACCTCAAAAAAGAGAAACAAGAGGCAGGGACCAAATCAATATGGACTTAAGTAAGATGTTGGAACTAGAGTTCAGAATAAAGGTTATAAAGATACTAGCTGGGCTTGAAAAGAGCATAGAAGTCACTAAGGAATCCCTTTCTGGAGAAATAAAAAGAACTAACATCTAGCCAAGTTGAAATCAAAAAGGCTATTAATGAGATGCAATCAAAAAGGAGTCTCTAATTGCTTGGTTAAGTGAGGTAGAAGAGAGAATAAGTGATACAGAAGACAAAACGAGGGAGAATAAAGAAGCTGAGAAAAAAAGAGATAAACTACTACTGGATCACGAGGGGAGAATGAGAGAGAGAAGTGACAACATAAAGCAAAACAAAATTACAATAATTGGAATCCCAGAAGAAGAGGAAAGAGAGAGGGGAGTTTACTGGAGCAAATTATAAGGGAAAGCTTCTCTAATCTGTGGAAGGAAACAAGCATCAAAATCCAGGAGGCACAGAGAACCCCACTCAAAATCAATAAAAATAGGTCAACACCCTGACTCATAGTAGTGGAACTTGTGAATCTCAGAGACAAAGAGAAAATCCTGAAAGCAGCTCGGGACAAGAGGTCTGTGACCTACAGGGTAGAAACATTAGATTGGCAGCACACCTATCCATGGAGGCCCGGCAGGCAAGAAAGTACAGCCATGCTATATTCAGAGTGCTAAGTGAGAAAAATATGCAGTCAAGAATACTTTATCCAGCTAGGATATCATTCAGAACGAAAGGAGAGAGAAAAAGCTTCCAGGACAAACAGAAACTAAAAGAACCTGTGACCACCAAACTAATCCTACAAGAAATATTAAAAGGGATCCTCTAAGCAAAGAGAGAGCCCAGAAGTGACCCAGACCAGAAAGGAACAGAGACAGTCAGTATAAAGTAACAGCCCCTTTACAGGTAATACAATGACACTAAATTCGTATCTTTCGCTAGTTACTCTGAATGTAAATGGGCTGAAGGACCCAATCAAAGGACACAGGGTATCAGACTGGATAAAAAGCAAGTCCCATCAATATGCTGTCTGCAAGAGACTCATGTTAGACTCAAAGACACCTCCAGACTGATAGTGAGGGGCTGGAGAAACATTTATCACACTAATAGACATCAAAAGAAAGCTGGGGTGGCAATTCTTATATCAGACAAATTAGATTTTAAAACAAAGAGAGGAGGAAGGACACTGTATCATAATTAAAAGGTCTATCCAAAATGAAGATCTAACAATTGTAAATATTTACTCCCCTAACATGGGACCAGCCAATTATATAAGCCAATTAATAACAAAATTAAAGAAACACATTGATAATAATACAATAATAGCAGGGGACTTTAACAGCTCCCCCTTCCCCCACTGACACGGACAGATCATCTATGCAGAAGATCAACAAGGAAACAAGCGCTTTGAATGACACGCTGCACCAGATGGACTTAACACATACATTCAGAGTATTTCTTCATAAAGCAGCAGAATACGCATTCTTTTCCAGTGCACATGGAATATTCTCCAGAATAGGTCATATCCTGGGTCACAAATCAAGTCTCAACCAGTACCAAAAGACTGGGATCATTCCCTGCATATTTTGAGACCACAACACTTCCAGTGGAACTCAATCACAAGAGGAAATTTGGAAAAACTCAAACACATGGAAATGAAAGTGCATCCGACTAAAGAATGAATGGGTCAACCAGGAAATTAAAGAAGAATTCAACAAAATCATGGAAACAAATGAAAATGAAAACACAACCATTCAAACCCTTTGGGATGAGGCAAAGGGGGTCCTAAGAGGAAGTATATAGCAATACAAGCCTTTCTCAAGAAACAAGAAAGGTCTCAAATACACAAGCTAACCTTACACCTAATGGAGTTGGAGAAAGAATAGTAAATACAGCCTAAACTCAGCAGAAGAGAAATAATAAAGACTGGAGCAGACATCAATGAACTAGAAACCAAAAGAACAGTAGAACAGATCGATGAAACTAGGAGTTGATTGTTTGAAAGAATTAATAAGATCGATAAACCCTTGGCCAGACTTATCAAAAAGAGGAAGGGCCCAAGTTAATAAAATCATGAATTAGAGAAGAGAGATCTCAACCAACGGCAAAGAAATACAAACGATTAGAAGGACATGTAAGAGTAATCATATACTAACAAATTAGGCAATCTGGGAGAAATGGATGCATTCCTATAAACATATAAACGACCAAAACAGGAAAATATAGAAAACCTGAACAGACCCATAACCAGCAAAGAAATTAAAGCAGTAATCAAAAATCTCCCAACAAACCAGAGCCCAGGGCTGGATGGCTTCCTGGGGGGAACTCTACCAAACACTTAAAGAAGAACTAATACATATTCTTCTGAAGCCGTTTCAAAATAGAAAAGGAAGGAAAACTTCCAAACTCCTTCTACGAGGCCAGCATTGCCTTGATCCCAAAACCAGACAAAGACCCCACAGACCAGTATCTCTGAAGAACATGATGCAAAAATTCACACCAAGACACTAGCCAATAGGATCCAACAGTCCATTAAAAGGATTATTCACCACGACCAGGTGGGATTTATCCTGGGCTGCAAGGGTGGTTCAACACTGACAAATCAATCAATGTGATACACCACATAAATAAAAGAAAGGACAAGAACCATAGGATCTTCTCAACAGATGCAGAAAAAAGCATCTGACAAAGCACAGCATCCTTTCTTGACTAAAAACTCTTCGCATTGTAGGGATAGAGAGAACATACCGCAATATCATAAAAGCCATATAGGAAAAGCCCACAGCGAATGTCATTCTCAAGGCGGAAAAACTGAGAGGTTTTCTCCTAAGGTCAGGAACACGACAAGGATGCCCACTCTCACCTCTATTGTTCAACACAGTTCTAGAAATCTTAGCCTCAGCAATTAGACAACAAAAAGAAATAAAAGGCATCCAAATCGGCAAATAAGAAGTCAAACTCTCACTCTTTGCAGATGACATGATACTCTATGTGGAAAACACAAAAGACTCCATCCCATAATTGCTAGAACTCATACAGCAATTCAGCCATGTGGCAGGATATAAAATCAATGCACCGAAGTCAGCTGCATTTCTATACACTAACAATGAGACACAAGAAAGAGAACACCAACAATGAAACAGAAGAAAGAGAAATTAAGGAATCGATTCCATTTACCATTGCATCCAAAACTGTAAGATACCTAGGATTAAACCTAACCAAAGAGGCAAAGGATCTGTACTCAGAAAACTACAGAACACTCATGAAAGAAAGTGAGGAAAATGCAAAGATGTGGAAAAACGTCCCATGCTCATGGACTGGAAGAACAAATATTTTTGAAACGTCACACTACCCAAAGCAATCTACACATTCAGTGGAATCCCTATCAATATACCATCAATGTTTTTCAGAGTTGAAACAAACAATCCTAAAATTTGTATGGATCCAGAAAAGACCCCAAAGAGCCAACGCAATCTTGAAAAGGAAAACCAAAGCTGGTGGCATCACAATTCCGGACTTCAAGCTCTATTACAAGGCCATTATCATCAAGACAGTACGGTCCTGGAACAAAAACAGATGCATAGATCAATGGAACAGAACAGAGAACCCAGAAATGGACCCTCAACCCTACGGTCAACTAATCTTCAACAAAGCAGGAAAGACTATCCAATGGAAAAAGACGGTCTCTTCAACAAATGGTGTTGGGAAAACTGGACAGCCACATGCAGAAGAAAGAAACTAGACCATTTCCTTACACTATATACAAAAATAGACTCAAAATGGATGAAAGACCTAAATGTGAGACTGGAATCTAGCAACCTCCTAGAGGCAGCAACCTCTGTGACCTCCGCCACAGGAACTTCTTGCTAGACACATCTCCAGAGGCAAGGGAAACAAAAGCAAAACTGAGCCATTGGGATTCCATCAGGATAGAAAGTTTCTGCACACAGTGAAGGAAACAATCAACAAAACTAAAAGGCAGCCTACAGAATGGGAGAAGATATTTGCCAGGGACATATGTGATAAAGGGCCAGTACCCAAAATCTATAAAGAACTCATCAAACTCAACACCCAAAGAACAAATAATCTAATCAAGAAATGGACAGAAGGGGGCGCCTGGGTGGGTGGCACAGAGGTTAAGCGTCTGCCTTCGGCTCAGGGCGTGATCCCGGAGTGATGGGATCGAGCCCCACATCAGGCTTTTCCGCTATGAGCCTGCTTCTTCCTCTCCCACTCCCCCTGCTTGTGTTCCCTCTCTCGCTGGCTGTCTCTATCTCTGTCAAATAAATAAATAAAATCTTAAAAAAAAAAAAAAAAAAGAAATGGACAGAAGACTTGAAGAACCATTTCTCCAAAGAAGACACACAAAAGGCTAACAGGCACATGAAAAAGTGTTCAACATCATTAGCCTTCACAGAAATTCAAATCAAGACCACAATGAGATACCACCTCACAGCAGTCAGAATGGCTAAAATTAACTAGTCAGGAAATGAAGGATGTTGGTGAGGATGTGGAGAAGGGGGAGCCTCTTACACTGTTGGTGGGAACGCAAGCTGGGGCAGCCACTCTGGAGCACAGTTTGGAGGTTCCTCAGAAAGTTAAAACTAGAGCTACCCTATGATCCAGCAATTGCACTACTTTGGGGGCATTTACCCCAAAGATACAAAGGTAGTGATCCGAAGGGGCACCTGCACCCCAATGTCTATAGCAGCAATGTCCACATTAGCCAAACTGTGGGAAGAGCCCAGATGTCCACTGAAAGATGAATGGATAAAGAAGACGTGGTATATATTTACAATGGAATACTGCTCGGCCATCACAAAAAGGAATGAAATCTTGCAACAACGTGGATGGAACTATAGGATATTATGCTACGCAAAATAAGTCAATCAGAGAAAAACAGTTATCTTATGATTTCACTCATATGTGGAGTTTAAGAAACAAAAGAGAGGAGGATAGGGGAAGGGAGGAAAAATAAATAAGATAAAAACAGAGAGGGAGATAAATCATAAGACTCTTTTTTCATGTTTAGGATTTTTTTATTTACTTGACAGCAAGCATGAGCCGGGGGAGGGGCAAAGGGAGAAGGAGAAACAGATCTTGCACTGAGCAACAGTAGTCTGATGTGGGACTCGATCCCAGGACCCTGGGATCACAATCTGAGCCAACGGCAGACACTTATCTGCATGAGCCAGCCAGGCAATCCCCCATAAAAGACTCTTAACTCTAGGAAACAAACTACAGGTTGCTGGAGCAGAGGTGGTGAGGGGATGGGGTAACTGGATGAGGGTATTAAGTGACACAATGACCTGTGTCATTGTTACATAAAAATGATGAATCACTGAACTCTATTTGTAATACTAATAATATAGTACATGTTAAATAGTGTATTTAAAGAAAAAATAGAAAAGATAAAATTCAAGATACTATGTCATTAGTATAATAACAAATAGTACACTGAAAGAGAATAGTGTCATGAGATAGATTCACACATGTATATAAATCCTAAGGAAATGGAGTGAGAGAAATAAAAATAAAGGAGTTTTCAACAAATTATACTAGAACCAGTAGATAATCATATGGGAAAAAAATCCCAACTCGTTTGTTGCAACATATGTAAAAATCATTTTGAAATATTTCACAGATCTAGACAAAAAATTAATCCATAAAGCATCTTGAAGTAAAATAACAGGAAAATATTTAATGTGTCTTATGATAGGAAAAGATGACTTACGGAGGGTACAAAAAACTAATCTTTTTTTTTTTCAAAAGATTTTATTTATTTATTTGACAGAGAGAGACAGCCATCGAGAGAGGGAACACAAGCAGGGGGAGTGGGAGAGGAAGAAGCAGGCTCCCAGTAGAGGAGCCTGATGTGGGGCTCGATCCCAGAACGCTGGGATCACGCCCTGAGCCGAAGGCAGACGCTTAACGACTGCACCACCCAGGCGCCCCGAAAAAACTAATCATAAAAAAAGTCAGACTTCATCAAAATGGGAAATTTCTGCTCATTAAAAATCACTGTGCAAATGAAAAGAAAATTACATACAGAAGAAAATATTTGTGGTACATGAGTGATGTTTTCTATTGAGAACATACAAGAAAATCTTACAGTTGAAAAATAGAAAAATAATACGTTTAAGTCTAAAAAATGAGCAAAACTCATAAACTGGAGCACAGAAGGATTCAAGGGAGACATGAATGTCAAGTAAGAAAATAAATGGTGGTCAGTATCTTTATTCATCAGGGAAATAAAAATTAAAAGTAAAATGAGATACTATTCTACACCCTCTATAATTTTAAAGATTAAATATATAAGAAATCTTAAAGAGTGAGATAATTAAGTCTTAGGAAACATGTGGAACAAATGGGATGTTCATGTAATTCTGGAAAGAATATGAATTCATTTAAAACTATGGAAAACTGGAATTTTCTTAAAAAGTTAAACATACATGTAATCCACGTCCCAGCAACTCTACTTCTAGGTATTTACTGAACAGATATCGTAACTTTAGTCCAAAATAGACAGCTTACATATATGCACAGCAACTCTACTTAAACTGCCAAAACCCAGAAATAACTCAAATGTCCATCTTTATGATAAGTGATAAAGAAACTAGTATATTCATACAGTTGAACAGTAATTAGCAAGAAAAAATAAATCCTGATTCATCATATAGCAATAAAGATTCTCAAAACGTATTCTCAAAAATATTACATTAATTGGAGAATATAACCACAGAATAGTACATGGTCTCATTTCTTTCACATGAACTCACAATAAGCAAAACTAATCTCTGGTGATAGAAATTTAAAAAGGGATTAACTATTGTGGGCTAAGCATAAGAGAACTCTTTGGGTGCAATGAAATATACTATGTCTTGACTGGAATGTTGGTTAGGTAGGTGTACACATTAGTAAAAAATAGTTGAACTGAATCTGTATAGTTATCTCTCTACATAATTTTACCTTAATAAAAAACATCTGTAAAAAACAATAACCCACCTAGTTCTATATATGAAAAGTAGTTCTAATTATAGTAATTGGTACATGATAAAATATGGTAAACATATAAACCCACTTTATGCCAACAGGAAGCTCCTTGTTTTGAGGTTATGCTTTGACACAATAATGTAACCGTGGGAAAAAAGGGTCAGGGAATATAGGTTCTCTCTGTCACGTTTCCAATTTCCTATATGTCTAAATATATCAGAATTAAAAAGAAAGAAATATAGAGAATTGCTGAAAAATGTAAAAAGAAAGATTACACGTGCAAAAATTTATAAGTTTAGCTACGTAACAATTACATTAAAAAAGTAGTTAGGTATACGTTAAGGATTTGTTGAAAAATCTCTAGCATCTTGAAAAACCATTTAAGATTGCCAAACTAATGCAGAAAGGGTAGTAAAAACAAACAAAAATATGCCATGCAGTCAAAACTGTTAGCATTCTAAAAAATTATAAGTTCATGTCCTAATAACCTAAACTTTCACTGGGTACCCATATATATCACTTGATGGATGTCAATGTTCTCTTATGAGGAATCAAATAATGCAACATTCCTAAAATAGGAGACTATCAAACGTGTCAAAAAGAAATAACTAAGAATGTCTTTGTTCTTCTCCTAAGAAATAGAAACAAGAATGTTGAAAACGAAAGTCAAGAAAAAGAAACTACCAAATGTAACAATTTCATTGTTTACATGTAATTCTTTAGAGAATCTGCACATACACAATACACCTTTAGTATCAGCCTTTCAATCTCTTATTATATAGTATATTCTTTAAAGTTATTTAAAAAATTAATTATTACACATTATGACTCTCTTACCTAGAAAACAGTTCAATGTTTCTTATACATCAAAAAAAATTCATAAGCATCAAGCTTTGCTTAAATCACTGTTTAATATCTCTATCACATATTTCAATAAACACAAGACAAAAAAGCATGTTTACCACAAAAATGATCACCTGACTAGTTTGAAGTTCCCTTTGGTCCCTGGAATATCTGTAGGAAACTCATCAGGTGTACTACTTCCGCAGGATCTATAGCATTCTGGTCGAGAACAACTCGCATCATCAAGTTTATAAATCTGAAAGTTTCAAAGAAAAGATCGAAATTGCCATCTGCATATTTGACATTTAATGTAAAATAGCTTCTACTTGCATAACATCTTATGTACCTTGGCATTAGCATATCCAAGCTTAATTGTAATATTTCTTTCTAATTCATTTTTGAATCTGACAGTGTGAACTCCAGAAATAGCTTTTACAACTGTAGATTTTCCATGAGCAACATGACCAATTGTACCTACAAAAAACAAAAAAATTATGCATCCAATTACACCAAATATTTTAGTGTAGAGAAACAAAATGCATAACTCCTTGTAAATATGCCAATCTATAAGCAATAATGAATTTTTTCCTTCCACATACTGTTTCTACCTAAAACCTTCCTGAAACTAGACCAAAGAGATTATGCTAAGCGAAATAAATCAAGCAGAGAAAAACAATTATATGGTTTCACTTATTTGTGGACCATAAGAAATAGCAGGCAGATCGGTAGGGAAAGGAAGGGAAGAACGAAGGGGGGGTAAACAGAAGGGGGAATGAAGCATGAGAGACTATGGACTCTGAGAAACAAACTGAGGGCTTCAGAGGGGAGGGGGGTAGGGAATGGGATAGACTGGTGATGGGTAGTAAGGAGGGCATATATTGCATGGTGCACTCGGTGTTATACACGCAAACAATGAATCATGGAACACGACATCAAAAACTAATGATGGTGACTAACATAACATAATAAAAACAAAAAACTAAAATAACAAACCAAAGAGAAGTTTCCATACACCTGCCCACCTTGTGTAAAAACACATTCAGCGTGTAACATGAGGTGCTGCGTGTATTATCTGGCAAAAAACAACCACTTGAAATATAATCACTAAAAAATACGGAAAATTCTGTATACTTAGAAACTTAACAGTATTTTGAGTGAAGTAATTATGCATGAAAATATGATACAAAAACAGGAATCCATGAAAATCAGAAAACAATACTTGTTTAGTAAATATACTTTAGAAGTGGTATAATGTTTTGTAAGTTTTTCATAACTATGAGTCTTAACAAGTTTTACTATTTTTCGAGACCCTAAAATATCCGAATTTTACACTCAATCAAGTTACTTTCCTTGTAAATCAGGAAGGTGCTAACCAAGAAAATATTTACTTATTAATAACTTCTATATTAAAACTTTCAGAAACCCTGTTCTAAGAATAATCCTGTGTTTATTAGCATTTTATGGCTTCTGTAACCTTTGGTGTATGTAAACTATGTATAGCCTTATCCTTAGAACATACTGTTTTTCAACGAATATGTCTTTTTTTAAAAAATATTTTTGTTTTTTTAAGATTTTATTTTATTTGAGAGAGAGAGCTATAGAGATGGAAGACCACCGGGGGAGAGGGAGAAGCGGGTTCCCCGCTTAGCAGACAGGTGTTATATGGGGTTCTATCCCTGGACCCTGGGATCGTGAGCTGAGCCGAAGGCAGACGCTTAACTGACCGAGCCACCCAGGCGCTCGCCATCTCTGTCTTCTCCTAACAGCTTCTCCTTAAGCCATAAATGAAGAGAATTCACTGTTTTGAAGGAACTCTGGCAGGTTTGCTCATGGCTCAAATCTATTCCCTATATACCTGAATCCTCCCGTAATTCAGTTAATTGTACAAGAGATTAAAAAGCAGCCATCTCAGGACTTGAAAAGTTTAATAGTCTATGCAATCAGTTTGCTTACCTATGTTAATTGTGGCTTGTCTGCTGATAACTTCCTGTGAGAGTGGGGTCAAGTTGGTAACATCCTGCAATGAAACATTTAAACTAGGTCGCGTAATATAAATCAGGACTCTGAATCCGCTTTTTATTTGTACAGTTCGCCACCATCAATTCAACTCCTACTGCTTACAAGCAACACCCCCCCCCACCTTTACTGTACAGGCTGTGTTTACTCCAGAAACAGAATGACGTGGCTAATAAATGCTAAAGGCGTTTATGTTTAAAAGAGAGAAAGAGCGACCTGCACTCTAGATCTGCAAAGCCAAGGCCCCAAATTTTAGAGGAGTCAGCAGAAAGGAGAGTATAAACGGTACCTCCCCAGACCTTTAAAGGTGCGAACCTTAATCCGTTTAATATGTTTTTCTAAGACCTTCAAGAGATAAACATTTTAGTGACATTTAACACCACGCTTTTCAGCATAATCCTTAGGGGTCTTGAGTTCCCCACGATCTCACACCAGCACGCTGGTTTCAACACTTGGGGAAGTGCAGACTGTAGTGAAAGCGCGGCGTACTGCATCCGGCTGCAGCGTTTTCCTCCTACCCCATGGCAGTTCAACACTGTCTCGTCTAAATAACGCTAGGAAGCTGGGTCATACCTACTCCTGAGCTCACTCCACTTCCTGACAGAACGAAAGCTTACCAATGTGGCGAGATCTTGGCGAGAAAGATGCGGTTGCCCCAAAGTTACTCCAGCCTCGCCCCCCGCCATCTTGCGCCAACAGGAAAGAAGTCCCTCCGCCAGCTGTGGGACCGAACGCAGGTCCCCTTCTGCGGGAGAAGTAGAGACCGGAAGACCGGCCAGGGGGCACGCCTGACAAGCAGGATGGCCGATGCACCAGGGATCTCGCTGCTTGGACTTCTTTCCGCATACGTTACTTAGAGCTTGCGGGCAGACTGACTTAAAAATAAGACCAAAATTTAGGGAGCTGTTCGTCGGTGATATGAAAGATATTTGTGCAGGCAACGCTGAGGCAACCCTGCAAAGTCCTACGTACTTCGTCACTCCAACTAGGTGAGTGATGCAATTGACACTGCCTCTGGCCATTTCCGCATCGTATGGGGGGGAAGCCGGAAACCTTGGGCTCTTCTTTTGGGTACGATCGTTAACAGGAAAGTTTCTTTGCTAAATCCATAATTTAATAAGGCGAAATAAATTCAGGCCTGCCTGCCTGCCTACATCTGGGCGCTTGGCCGGGAAAGTACCGCGCAGAGCTAGTAACGCCCGTGGAGCTACTCGTGCTTAGGCGTGTAGCGGGAGGAAATTTCAGTGAAGTCCTCAGGAGCCCAGGGATGGCAAAACCAAAGTCTGTAGTTTCTTTTCAGGTTTCTAGGTAAATGTTCGTCACGTCCTATCACTGCGTTCAAGGGATTTAGCATAAGTAGAGAGCCCGAATGTTTATAAAAAGCAGATTGAAGAAAGTCACTTTTTTAGTGCTTATTACCAATAAGTCGATATTACTATTACTTTTAAATTTAGCTCTACTTCATTCATGCCATTTTTAAGACGTGAAAATAATTGGAAAGTAGCTTTCCCTGGATGGTCAGTTGTGATTGATATTTGTATTCCAGCATTTTTGCACCCTTCTGTACAAAAAAATACTTGGAGGAGGCCAGAATCGACTTACCTAAGGCTCTTCACTGTTCTGTTTTCTCAGACTTCCCAAGGTTAATAGGTGATCAGTCTTTTTTTAAGAATTTAATTTTAGAACTGTTAGGGAACCAAAGTGGATCCTGCGTCTTGTGGATCCTGTGTCTTGTTCACCTATAGGCAGATTACATCAGGTGAAGTTGCCTCAACAATCACCCTTTTATTAGGACTTGAGATGAATATTCAGAGGAATTTAATATAATAATTGTTTTTGGAAATTGAACAGTCTTACTAGAATTTCTGATAGAAAGTTTTATTTGGGCCCAACTTAACTACCCAGAAAACTCCCATCTTCATAAACAACAAAATGCTTTTGAAAAGGAACATTTTGTGAGCGTTACATATATTTTTTACATAAAAATTGAAAAGTTGTTAGGCAAAGGAAATTCCAGAAAGTTTCAGACCTTGTCTTAAGTTGTTAGTATATGCATCACTCTATGACATTAGTCTTAAGGAAAGCAGCTTGCTTTCCTTTTTCAAATATCTGTGTTCAAAGTGGTCTTTTTGCTTATTTCCCTTAAATACAGTGGTGCTGTATTATGTACGGTGGTGCTCAGGGCAAAAGTAGAGCCCATGCTTTCAGGTTTTGCTGAGCCATTCTAACTTTGGTAAACGTTATAGTATAGCTTCTCTTGTATCCCAGGAGCACAGTTCACAAATGTTAAAAGTTGAAAATTTCCCTTATTTTATCATATTCCCCTTTTGATCAATAATCTTTCCTCAGAAAGCATTGGTGATCAATTATATGTTTTATGTCCCCTAGTACCAGGGTTACTGACTTGTGTGCCCTGTATCCATCAAGTCCTTGTTGTATATATATTATTTTTTTTGTGTTAATATATACAAAATATATATATATATACACACATGTATATGTTTTATACACATATTTTATATGTATTATATATTTGTGTGTGTATATATATATTTTACCTAAGCTCGTTGTTGTGCGATCTTACTGGGATGTAAATTGTGGGAAGCTTAAAAATGATAACATTTTCTATTAAGTCTAACTGACAAGCAAAGATAGTACATGTACTTGGTTTAGATTGTATAGTTTTACATTTGATATAACATTTGTAACAAAGATACACGGGCAGTAAAACTACAGTAAATACAATTTGAAGGAACTAATGTGATGTGATATTGAAATAAACTTAGAGAAAAATCCAAAGAATCTTTTATATTCATCTTGATAAAAGGGTAGGAACATTCATGATTATTCATGAGGAAAGATGAAGCATGCATAGTAAACATAATCATAACATACATTTCATGCTTAGAGACTTAACATCAGAATGAGGCTAAATTCAGTCCCTGTCATCAGGAGGTTTTTTTTAATGGTAAGGAAAGGGCTATAGGTATGCTCTGAGGGCTGCTATTAATTTGGTTGGGGTCTTGGACTTGTTATCTGTTATATATAGGTCTTTGCTAGTTCATAGGCTGGGACCACATCCATTGATCTCGAGTCCAGGCTTCGGCAGAGACAGCTAGTGGGTTTTGTTAGTGGGATCTGAAAAGACACAGTAGCTGATAGAGGGAAATGTTTCTTTGACAAACAAGCTTTAAACTTTCTACTAGTTTCTGATGGAATGCTGAGCAAACAGGGAGCAAACAGTTAACGAATGGTTGAGATGTTTTGGTGCAAAAAGGTGTTTTTAATAAAGCACACGGACAGAACCCATGAGCAAAAAGAGCTGCACTGGGATTATGAAGAGTGACTTTAATTAGTGAGGAGTTAATAAGGATAGGGTAAATCCGTGAGGAATTTGGAAGCAAGGTTTCCAAGACCCTTGAAGGGCTAGCTGCTAAGATAAAGTTACATACTACTGTCTAGTAAAACAGTAAAACATTAGTCATAAGATCCTTCTGGTGTATATCATTGGGCTGTATGTTTGAAGGATGATTGCAACATATATCATGGGTGGGAGAGTAGAGATAAAGGGAGTTTCTAAAAGGATTATCACAGGTTAAAGAAGACTTAGAGGATCCTGGAGATCTGGCTGTTACCGGGCTAAGGGTACTTTTTGCCTCTGGCGAAGCATTAACTTTAAAGGCGCTTGTGAGCTCCTTGAGGAGGGTCGTACCCTGTGTGTCTGAAGTATTCGTCAGTGAGCTGCAAGTTGTAAGGAAATTTAATTTTATCTACGTTTCTTTTGCCTTTGTTCTCCTCATCAGTTTCAACCTCATTAATGGTACAGGCACAATTCTAATTCTTCCTTAAGTTATGATCATCTCTTAATCTTGAGAAACTGGAATGATCACTACTTTGGCTACTTCTTGTTGAAATGTGGCACAGTTTTGGAGTTGACTATTTTCTCTTGACGTTATGTAAGAAGCTGTTCCATATCTTGTGAAGCAGACTTAGTGTAGTTTACTTAAAGAGTAGTCCTATTTAATGAGGTGGCCCTGCAAGGAGGCTTTCAAAGTTAGGCCTATGTTGTATAAGCAGTCAGGTAATCAAGAAGAGCATTTCTGTGGAAACAAAAGAAAAACACAGGTTAATGGTTGGAGCAAATTATAAACCCATTGTCTGAATCCTGAGTTCTGACAGTGAGATTTCTAGATGTCAGGCCCCAAGCATCCTCAGATGGAGTGGGAGCAGGCAGCAGCAATCTGATGGGTTTTTCTGGTTTGTATTTCAGATTTCTCTACAGATCTCCTTTAAGTGTCCCATAGAGCAAGAGGCAGAGGCGTCAAGGTTCTTTATACATGAGCTATTGTGGCAGTTTCTCCAAATTACCTCATGTTGTCCAGCTTCACTCCTGCAGGGCTTCTGGAGAAAGGGCACTTTTTGTCTTTAATGATCCCATATCAGTAGAATGAGAGCAAATTGGAAACCTTAGTTTGGGGAGTCAGAGCCAGACACTTGAGGAAACCAGAAGAATTCAGGATCCAGACGAATTTTAAATGTAAACAAGAAACAAAGATAATTCATCAGAACTAGAAGCTAACTTCTACAAAGGTGTATTATTGAACCTTTTTTTTTTTTTTAAAGACATGAACATTATTCTCTCTCCAAAAAGCTGGTGTTGTCACCGCCAGTCCTTAGCCCTGACACTTAGGCCTATGTGGTAGGGGCTGAATGCAGCAGTCTGTGTGTTTATGCCCTAGTGTTTGTGGGTATATGTGTGTGGCCAACACAGGATCAGCTGGCTTAGCTGCCTGGTGTTACATAGAACTGTGGCCAGGGCTCCAGCAATGTACTGGACACCTGACCTTTCCTTGGGAAGGATGGTGGCAGTATGTTCGAGGGTCCCCAGTGCAAGCTGGTTCCCATTGATCACAGGGTGGCTGGCATTGGGAGTTTCGAGAGAGCTTTCTTCTGCCTTTGAGGAGCACCAGGGCTATAGCCAGGTGTGTTAGGCATTGGAGCCTGGCTCCTGAGCCCTGTTGGGGTCTCTAGGCCTCAGGCCCCAGAGAGAGGGCTGGGTTACTATAATTGGCCTGGCTCTTTTTTTGAGTTTGGTCATCTTGACAGCCTCTTCATTGGAGGGTGTCACCTTGGGATATGGCTGTAGGAATGGAGGTGATGGAGTCAGGGTCCAGGCCCCTAAGGGGTAGAGGTAGAGTGCATGTTTAGTAGGTAGTGCATGGAACCATAGGAAGTCACAGTGCTGTGCATGGTGCTATCATTGTCCATACGGCTGACTGTCCGGTAGCAAGGCTGAGTCCTGGTAACAGGTGTGGCTGAGTGTCTGCGCACTTCTGGACACAGCAGACCTAGACATGTCAGCAGCAGCAGGACAGCAAGTAAGATAAGCCCCTTGTGCTAGAGGCTGTTCTTAGCAGTCCTGGGTTGGGCACAGATCTGAGCAGTTGGAGAAGCCACCTGCACCAACTGCAGCAGTGGCAGGAGTGGTGGTAGCGGTACAGGACTGCTTTGCGGGTACCCGCATGCTCTGTGTGTATTAGGGAGACTGAAAATTGATTTCTTTCTAAAGTCATCCTCATTTCTGGGGCACGTGGGTGGTTCATTCGGTGAGCATCTAACTCCTGATTTTGGACTCAGGTTGTGATCTCATAGTTATGAGATTCAGCATCTGTCAGGCTCTGTGCTCAGTGGAGAATATGCTTCCCCCTTCTCCCTCTGCCTGTGCCCCTCCCCTGGTGAGTGCTGTCTCTCCCATCAATCGATCAATCAATCAATCAATCAATCTTTTAAAAATAAATAAAATCATCCTCATTTCTGTGAGATACCCAAATCAAGACTTAATTTGTAAAACAAACTTGGTCTAATTATTTATATAAATGCAACAAGAATAGTGATTGATCATACACGCTTTCTAAAACATGCTTTGCTGGAACTTTTAATAAGTAGTCTTAAATTAAACTTTTAATAGCACCTCAGAAGGCCAGAAGCCAAGCCAAATACTTCTCATCAGAGTTGCCAGCAGTATCTGTAAATTTGGGTGAATTTCTTTCTTCTCAAGGTCCTCAAAATATCCTGAGGTTCCTGCACCTGCCAGGAAGTGACATTCTTTACTCACCTGGTACGACTGCAAGGTATCAGGCCAACCATTCGAAAGGGCTTTATTGTCTCTATAAATTAAACTTCCTTAAAGCCATCTAGTCATATCTGAGTCTGTGCATGTCTCTTAAATATGACATTCCCGTGAAAGCCTTGGTAATATAACCACTGTTCCCAGTGGTGTCTTTTTACAAGGAGAGCAGATTCTTATTGAACTAATGCAAATGACTGTGATTGCCATGAAGTAATACTCATTGACAGTTTCTGAATTCTGGAGAATTCAGATAAGGAGAAAACATAAATACTTCAAGTTGTTTACAAAGGAATATTTTATCAAATTTCTGCAAGTGCTAGCTCCTTAAGAGAAGAGATTTCCTTAAATCTGAAGAGGAAGGTCACCTGGGTGGCTCAGTTGATTAAACGGCCTACTCTTGATTTCCACTCAAGTCATGATCTCAGGGTCTTGAGTTCTGGCCTTGCACTCAGCAGGGATTCTGTTTCTCTCCCTTTCTCTGTCTGTCCCTCATCCCACTCCCTCACTCTCTCTCTAAAATAAATAAGGCTTTTAAAAAATATTTATTTATTTGACAGAGAAAGAGAGAGAGAGCACAAGCAGGGGTAGCAGTGGCTCAATCCCAGGAACCTGGGATCATGACCTGAGCTGAAGGCAGAAGCTTAACCAACGGAGCCACCCAGGTGTCCCAATAAATAAATAAATCTTAAAAAAATCTGAAAGAGCAAACAGAATCCCCCATGTTTCAAACATGTATCATAAAACCTATAATCATTGTTTTCAATCCATTTAATCTCATGTTATTAATTCTTACTCTGTTTGAGTGCAGTTTTTCCAGTAGTTCCAGAAAATCTTAACCAGTTTAGTTTTATGATCTTAAAGATAATTAAAAGCCTGTTTGGTATGCAAAATGAACAAATCTTTTAGAGTCTAAAAGTAAGAATGAGAATTTTATTCAAGCCCAAGTTAGGCAAGCTGCCAGGAAATAACGCACCTCAGAGGGAACAAGCTGCAGAGAAAGAAGAGTTTTTGCAGGGTTATATACTTTTAACATCTTGTGAAAGCTCAAAAAAATATAGATTAGCATATAGGCAGGGATCGTCAGTTTTGTCATAAAGGAATGCAGGCAGTAGGAGTACTTACAGATATAAGGAAACCAATTATTTAAGCTACTCATTCACAAAGGAGGTGTACAATGCATGTGTGGTGGGTCATAAATCAGGCTCTTGGTTTGAATAAAGCTTATGTACAGTCATATTAACTTAGAATTCTAAAATGGCTCCCCTTGTATATCAGAACTATAGAGAGGTTTTTGGGGTTTTTGTTTTGTTTTGTTTTTTTCCTCAGCAGTAACCAATTGTGAACTGTCTGTTACATCAGAATTCTTAGGATTGTCAAATATATGAATATATTTAATGATTTGTGGAAACATGTCTTTTCATAGCACAAATTTCAATAAAGTAAAAAACACATTTACTAGCACACCCAAATTTATCTTTAATTTCTCTCTAAATAAGACAATCACAGACAAACCTATGGTTAGTAATTAACTAAATGTTTCAGTATTTTATCTTACTTGGAAAAGACTTAGATGTCCAATGAACTTAACCCAGTTGAGATCTTAAAACTTAATAAAACTTCAAGGTTTCAGGTTACCAAAGATTTTTGAAGCTATTTAAAAGTAACCTTTCATTTCTCTGTGCTCTTAACAATTACTCATGAATGACATAGAATCAATCATTATTTTAAAGTAATCTTTTTTCACAAATTGCATCAGAGGTAACCTGAGCGTATTTGACCTGTACTAAACCTTGGTAGAATAACTTTTATATTTAATGCTGATACACTAAGGACATGTCTATTTTATTTTATTTTATTTTATTTTATTTTATTTTATTTTATTTATTTTATTTTATATTTTATTTTATTTTATATCTTATTTTATTTGATAGACTTTATTTATTTGACAGAGAGGCAGAGAGAGAGGGAACCCAAGCAGGGGGAGTGGGAGGGCTCCCTCCACTGAGCAGGGAGCCTGATGTGGGGCTCCATCCCAGGACACTGGGATCATGACCTGAGTCGAAGGCAGACGCTTAATGACTGAGCCATGCAGGCGCCCCAGGACATGTGTATTTTAATTAAACCCATGAACATGAAAAATATTTGGGCCAGTCTTGTCTATCTGAGTTTTAGAATGCCCATTTTTTATAAGTGCTTGCCTTTAAACCAAATAAATAGAGTTCCTTTACAAATTAATTTTAGCAGTATCATCCAGAGGTAGAGAAAATATCTCACATTTCTTACAGGTATAGACAACATATGTAAAAACAGGATGCAAACAAAATCTGCCTTTCCTTTCATATTTGTGGAGGGGACGTTAAAGACCTAATTTCCAAATATCTCCCTTTTATTAAAACAAATCTAATTACAGTCATAATTTATGGATTGATTAATTAGTTACTTTCCAATTTAAATTAGAATATGTCCAGTTTTCCCCAAAGATACCAAAAGTTGCAGTTGCCCAGAGTGTCTCTGTGAGCACTGATTTGTCCTCAAAAGTTGGCTTCATTGACTGAACCAAATGGCTTCCTGGTTTCTGGTTGGGTAGTCTTATCACCTACTCTCTGTAATTGTGCATGCAAGGAACTAATTCACATGTTTCAAAAAAAAACAATTTGGGCCATCTGAGACTTAGCTTATCCTTAAATTTTCCCATTTAAGTAAGTACTTGCAAGGTGAGGCTCCTACGTGTTGTGCATAGAACCTGCCAGAGTTTCTGTTGGGTGGTTGTTGGTTTTCCAGGAGCTGTTTGCATTTTAAAGCACAATTCCTCATTCCTTTAGTTTCAGTTTGGGAATAAGCTTTGAGCAAAATCTAAGGGCGTAGTGAATTTAGAAGGTGCTGTTAGTGTCACTTCCACATTGTTGCGATATACTTCCTTATGTGTCTCACTTTTTCCCAATAAGGTCTGAAACTATCAAGAGGGTTCAGAACACTGAGTTATCAATCCACTGTAGTCACTTTTGCCTCATCTTGATTGTTGCCATAGCATCTTTACCCTCTTCTTGCTTCCATCTTTGTCTAAATTCCATTGTTAAGGAATTAGTGGCCTCAGTTCCTTTGTGACTGTTGGTCAGAGACATCAGTTCCTTGTAATGTGGTTTACATGAAGCTGTTTTGTGAGGTTTGCTTACCAACTAATGTCTTAATGATCAAACTGTGTAGTACTTCTTGCATTTAGGATTAAAAAGATTTTGTTATGCATGGTATCAAATGTACCTCTGAGTAGTAATCTCTTTTCAAATCAAGAGCTCCTGTTGACAACAACAAAGTTGTATTATATTCAACACATAACAGCAGCTGGCTTGCCACAGAGAGATTGAGAAACAAGACAACAAGATAGAAATCATAGTCTTTGTATCCTAATTTCAGGAAGGACATTACCACATTCCTTTTTTTAACAAGATGGTCACAGCCCCAATATACTCAGAGGAAGGAAATGATTATAAGATTTGAATATCATGAAGTAAGGACAACTGGGGGCTATTTACAGTCTACTTATTTAGAGGTAAGCACTGTATGAACTGTCCGTACAAGCACTTCATTGAAAGCCCTATACTAAGAGACTTAATCTTTAAGATTACTTCTAGAACTCTGAGCCTGCATTGCTGGGAAGCCTCAGTGCCTTTTAAGTTCCCGTCTAGAAAGTTCAGGGTTGTGAAAAGGATTTAGCACTTGTTCCAGCCAGTACCTGAGAATAGATCCCTGACGTTTTCTTAGAGGATTCACTGAAAAACAGTTTATGTACAGTTTGGAATCCTTCCTCTGTCCCTTTGACTTTTTAAAAAAATGTTTATATTTTATTGTATTATTTTCATGTGTGTGTATTTGACATATAATGTTAACATTAGTTTTGGGTGTACAGTAATGATCTGTACATATGCTGTGCTCACAAGTGTAGCTACCATCTGTCACCATACAACACTTACAACACCATCAACTATGTTACTTGTGCTGTACCTTTTATTCCTGTAACTTATTGATTCCATAACTGGAAGTGTTTCAGGATTTGCTTTCCTTCAGTTCCCAGGTTCTTGGTCTTGCGGCTTCAAGGAAGGGAGAGGTAGACCAGACGAGGAGTGGTGGGCAGCAGAGCAAAGTGTATTGAGCAAGAGTACAAAGCTCCCAGAGAGAGAGGGGATCCGAGAGGGTTGCCATTGGAGTTTCTAAGTCTGGGGGTATTTATGGGCTTGTTGATGGGCTCTTTTAATTTGATTAACCCTCCATGTGCCTGTCATCCGGTCAGGATTTTGTCCACATGCTCATCTACCTATCAGGTATCAGGTAGCTGTTTACCTGGAGGCTCCTTCTAGGGTGGTATAAAATCCTTTTAAGAGTGGTTTCCTCTTAGGGCAAGGGCCTTGTCCTCACTTACCCTTTTTGTGACTGTCCTTCATTAGAAGCCTGTGTGCCCTCCTCCCCCATTTTGCCCAACCCCCACTATCCCCTCTGGTAACCACCAGTTCTTTGTGCATATTGGTGTGATTCTGCTTTTTGTTTGTTTAATTACATACCATAGGATTTCACTTATATGTGAATCTAAAAAACAAATTCTCTTTCCAGTGTACTTGAATCTTCAACCCAGGAGTGTCTTTCACAAGAAAGCCATGCCTTTGAAATGTAATCATCAGGAATAAGATCTCTGTCTCCCATAGTCTGTGGGAGGATAGAATCCTAATTTTAATAATTGCCAGCTACCTCACAACATGATCTTAATCACATTTACAATGAGCAAGCCTTTGTAATTTTTCACTTTCCTTAGTCTGCTTTAGTTTGTTTGCACTTGTTCCCCTCCCCAGCTCTGTCATTTTGCCTTTAAAATGTGCAGTCATGTCTGCACAAATCAAAATGGAGATCAACTCTTTCTCCTGTCACTGCTTACTGAATAAAACCTGTTTTCTCAGCTTTAACATCCACATTTGTCTTGTAAATTCCTAAGTACTTGGAATGAATAAGTAAATTATCATAGATTACAAATTAACAATTTATATAATTAAATTCCAATATGAATAAACAATGCAACTATTCACAGAAGAGGACTATATTAATCAGTATAATTCATACAATCAGAGCCAACAAAAGTGAAAGGACTGTCACACTCTATACTCAGTGGCCTTCTTGATCTTTTGTTCTTCCTCTTGTTTCCTCTGCACTCTTATCTGTATTCTGTTGTCTCCCCTGCTACTGGAATGCACTTCTCTGGCTATGCCCTTTTCTCAATCTTTTTCCTCTGCTTTCTTTTGTACTGAATTTACAGACACTCACCTGCAAGCAGCAGTCTTTGACACTTCAATGGCTGAGTTAAGCCCCCTTCTTTGATCTTGTTCTCATGACCCCCAAGTTCTCTAAGCCTGTTACAATATGTGGGGACAATACATCTAAATATGAATGTTTCTGAAACCCCTACAGGTAGGACAGGTGAAGTAGTTACTCTAACAGCTGCCAGCAGATATTTGTTTGTTGGACTATAAAGGGAAATATGAAACTTAGTCTGTGATTGGCTTTCTAGACAGATTCACTCTGTAAGAATCTGACCGAGAAACTATCTCAGTTACCAGTTTATTTCCCTTAGAGTAACTCCATTTATTGGTTACCTAATACAAATGGAAATATTTTAGATATACTATTTTTAAGCAAATAGCTATCTTGTGAAATTAGTCTTTGCCTTCCCTCCCTTTTTTTTACACAAATGTTTACATTTCTTATGTGTGTTTTTAAAATCTCTAATCTGATTATCTCTGCTCTTGGGGTACTTATCTATTTAATGATTGCTAAAGGTAATTTTTTAAAAAAGATTTTATTTATTTATTTATTTGACAGAGAGAGAGAGAGAGACAGCCAGCAAGAGAGGGAACACAAGCAGGGGGAGCGGGAGAGGAAGAAGCAGGCTCCCAGCAGAGGAGCCTGATGCGGGGCTCGATCCCAGAATGCCGGGATCACGCCCTGAGCTGAAGGCAGACACTTAACGATTGAGCCACCCAGGCGCCCCACTGAGCCACCCAGGCGCCCCCGCTAAGCGTAATTTAATATCTGCTATTATGTCTTATTTCTTCATTTGCTTATTCTTTTTTAATTTTCTTTTCTTTTTCTTTTTTTATTTTCTTGGGTCACCTCAAAACTATTATTGAGAGAATCGTGTGAATTTTTCATTTTACTTATTGAAATCCTCACTTCAATAATACCTATTTTGGTGTACAACTTCTGTCTTTGTTAATACTCTGTTTGATGAGTAATTGCTCATATTCCTTAAATCTTTAACTTTATCTCCTTTACTTCTTTGAACATATTTATAAAAGCTGCTTTTAAGTCTTTGTCTACTAAGTTAATCATCTGGATCCTCTAGGACATACTTCAGGGTAAACCATGGGCTTATTATTAAAGAGTCTCAATACGCAGCCATCAGAAAGAACCATTACCCCACATTTGCAGCAACATGGATGGGACTAATTATCATATGGTTTCACTCATTTATGGAACATAAGAAATAGTAGGAAGATCAGTAGGAGAAGGAAGGGAAGAATGAAGGAGGGTAAACAGAAGGGGGGATGAACCATGAGAGACTGTGGACTCTGGGAGACAAACCAAGGGCTTCAGAGGGAAGGAGGCTGGGAGATTGGGATAGACCAGTGATCGGTATTAAGGAGGGCCCATATTACATGGAGCACTGGGTGTTATATGCAAATAATGAGTCATGGAACATTGCATCAAAAACTAAGGATATGCTGTATGGTGATAACATAACAGAATAAAAATTTTTTTTAAAAAGTCTCAATAAATTAAAAGAATGGAAAAATTTCTTTCTCTCTTTTTCTCTCTCTCTCCCCCTCCTTCTCCCCCCTTCCTATCTCTCTCCCTCACTCTCTAATTCTTTCTCTTTCTCTCCCTTTTTCTCCCCCCCCCCTCCCCTCTCCTTCCTTGATTTTATTTATTTGAGTGAGAGATAGCAGGAAGACGGAGAAGTAGATTCCCTGCTGAGACTCCAGGATCATGACATGAGCAGAAGGCAGCCGCTCAACCGGTGAGCCACCCTGGTGTCCCTATTTTTAAAGGAATAATAGAAGGAACTTTGGAAAACCACAAATATTTGGAAACTAAACAAGATCTTTCTAATTAATCTATGAGTAACAAAAAAATCACATGAGGAAATTAGAAATTGTTTTGAATGGAATGAAAATGAAAACATGTAGGGGTGCCTGGGTGGGTCAGTCGTTGACTGTCACACTCTTGATTTCAGCTCTGGTCATGATCCCAGGATCCTGGGATCGAGCCCCCGTTGGGCTCCACACTCAGCGTAGAGTTTGATTGAGATGCTCCCTCTCCCTCTCCCCCTACTTGTGCTTCACGTGCATACACTCTGTCTTTCTAAAATGAATAATCTTTTTTTAAAGTGTCAAAATTTTTTATTTATAGGGTACAGCTAGACTTTTCATCCCTGTGATTACATATTTTATAACTGGAAGTTTCTTCTTCTTTTTTTTAATAATAATTTATTAAAATGATATGTTAGTCACCATACAGTACATCCCTAGTTTTTGATGTAAAGTTCCATGATTCATTACTTGCTTATAACACCCAGTGCACCGTGCAATACGTGCCCTCCTTAATACCCATCACCGGCCTATCCCATTCCCTCACCCCCCTCCCCTCTGAAGCCCTCAGGTTGTTTCTCAGAGTCCATAGTCTGTCATGGTTCATTCCCGTTTCTGTTTACCCACCCTTTCTTCTTCCCTTTCTTCTCCTACCGATCTTCCTACTTCTTATGTTCCATAAAAAAAAAAGTGAAACCATATGATAATTGTCTTTCTCTGCTTGACTTATTTCGCTTAGCGTTATCTCCTCCAGTCCCGTCCATGTTGCAGCAAATGTTGAGAAATCGTTCTTTTTAATGGCTGAGTAATATTCCATTGTATATATGGACCACATCTTCTTAATCCAGTCATCTGTTGAAGGGCATCTCGGCTTCTTCCACGATTTAGCTATTGTGGACAATGCTGCTATGAACATTGGGGTGCATAAGGCCCATTTCTTCAGTACGTCTGTATCTTTAGGGTAAACACCCAGTAGTGCAATGGTTGGATCATAGGGTAGCTCAATTTTTAACTTTTTAAGGGACCTCCACACTGTTCTCCAAAGTGGCTGTACCAACTTGCATTCCCACCAACAGTGTAAGAGGGATCCCCTTTCTCCACATCCTCTCCAACATTTGTTGTTTCCTGCCTTGTCAGTTTTTGCCGTTCTAACTGGCATAAGGTGGTATCTCAAAGTGGTTTTGATTTGAATTTCCCTGATGGCTAATGATTTTGAACATTTTTTCATGTGTCTGTTAGCCATTTGTATGTCTTCATTGGAAAAGTGTCTGTTCATATCTTCTGCCCATTTTTTTTTGTTTAGTTTTTTTATTATGTTATGTTAGTCACCATACAGTACATCATTAGTTTTTGATGTAGTGTCCATGATTCATTGTTTGCGTATAACACCCCATGCTTCATGCAATACGTGCCCCCCCTTAATACCCATCACATTTCTATCCCAATGCCCCGCCCCTGTCCCCTTTGAAACCGTCAGTGTGTCTTCTCCCCATATTTTGATTTGATTATTTGTTTCCCGTGTATTGAGTTTGAGAAGTTATATGTAGATCTTGGATACTAATCTTTTATCTGAGTGTCATTTGCAAATATCTTCTCCTATTCTGTGGCCTGCCACTTAGTTTTTTTGACTGTTTCCTTGGCTGTGCAGAAGATTTTTATCTTGATGAAGTCCCACAAGTTCATTTTTTCTTTTGTTTCTTTTGCCTTTGGAGATGTGTCATGAAAAAGGTTGCTGTGGCCGATGTCAGAGGTTTCTGCCTATGTTCTCCTCTATGATTATGATGGATTCCGGTCTCCCATCGAGGTCTTTCATCCATTTGGTGTTTATCTTTGTGTATGGTGTGAGAGAGTGGTCAAGGTTCATTCTTTTGCATGTAGCTGTCCAATTTTCCCAGCACCATTTATTGAAGAGACTGTCTTTATTCCACTGGATGTTTCTTCCTGCTTTGTCAAAGATTAGTTGCCCAAAGAGCCGAGGGTCCATTTCTGGGTTCTCTATGCTGTTCCATTGGTCTATATGTCTGTTTTTGTGCCAGTACCATGTTGTCTTGGTGATCACAGCTTTCTAGTACAGCTTGAAATCCGGCAATGTGATGCCCCCAGGTTTGTTTTTCCTTTTCAACAATTCCTTGGCCATTTGGAACCTTTTCTGGTTCCACACAAATTTAAGGGCTGTTTGTTCCAGTTCTTTGAAAAATGTCATTGGTATTTTAATTGGGATGGCTTTGAAAGTGTAGATTGCTCTGGGTAGCATGGACATTTTAACTATGTTAATTCTTCCGACATGAGCATGGAATATTTTTCCATCTTTTTGTGTCTTCTTCAATGCCTTTCAAGAGTGATTTATAGTTTCTAGAATATAGATCCTTTACATCTCTGGTTAAGTTAATTCCAAGGTAATGTATGGTTTTTGGTGCTATTGTAAATGGGATGGATTTCCTAGTTTCTCCTCTTCAGTCTCATTGTTTGTGTATAGAAATGCAACTGATTTCTGAGCATTGATTTTGTATCCCACCACATTACTGAATTGCTCTATAAGTTCTAGTAATTTGGGGGTGGAGTCTTTTGGGTTTTCAATATAGAGTATCATGTCATCCGCGACGAGAGACAGTTTGACTTCTTCTTTGCTGATTTGGATACCTTTTATCCCTTTTTGTCGTCTGATTGCTGTTGCAAGGACTTCTAGTACTATGTTGAATAATAGTGGCGAGAGTGGGCATTCTTGTGTTCCTGATCTTAAGGGAAAGGCTTCCAGCTTTTCCCCATTGAGAATGATATTTGCTGTAGGCTTTTCATAGATAGTTTTCATGAGATTGAGAAATGTACCCTCTATCCCTACACTCTGAAGGGTATTAATCAGGAAAGGATGCTGTATTTTGTCAATGCTTTTTCTGCATCTATTGAGAGGATCATATGGTTCTTGACTCTTTTCTTGTTGATATGATCTATCACAGTGATCGATTTGTGAATGTTGAACCACCCTTGCATCCCAGGGATGATTCCGACTTGATCATGATGGATAATCCTTTTAATGTACTGTTGGACCCATTAGCTAGGATCTTGTTTAGAATTTTGGCATCCATAGTCATTATGGGTATTGGTCTGTAATTCTCCTTTTTAAAGGGGTCCTTGCCTGGTTTGGGGATCAAGGTAATACTGGCCTCATAGAATGAGTTTGGTAGTTTTCCTTCTGTTTGTCTTTTTTGAAACAGCTCCAGGAGTATAGGTATTATTTCTTGTTTGAATGTTTGGTAGAATTCCCCGGGGAATCCGTCAGGCCCTGGAGTCTTGTGTTTGGGAAGGGTTTTGATCATGGCTTCAATCTCTTCATAATTAATCGGTCTGTTTAAAAAACAATTTCTTCCCGTTTCAGTCTTGGTAGTTTATAGGTTTCCAGGAAGGCATCCATTTCTTCCAGGTTGTTTAATCTATTGGCATAAAGCTCTTGATAAAAGTTTCTAATGATCCTTCCTATTTCCTTGGTGTTGGTTGTAACCTCTCCCTTTTCATTCATAATTTTATTAATTTGGGTCCTTTCTCTATTCTTTTCAATAAGCCTTGCCAGTGGCTTATCGATCTTATTTATTCTTTCAAAGAACCAACTTTAGTTTTGTTGATCTGTTCTACTGTGCTCCTGGTTTCTAATTCATTGATCTCTGCTCTAATCTTGATCAACTGCTTTCTCGTGCGTGGGTTAGGCTTGTTCTTCTGTTCCTGTTCCAGCTTCTTGAGGTGATAATATAAAAACGGCATTTTAGATTTTTCTATTCGTTTGAGTGAGGCTTGTATGGCTGTGTATTTTCCCCTTAGGACTGCCTTTGCAGTATCCCATAGGTTTTGGACCATTGTGTTTTCATTCTCATTGGTCTCCATAAATTGTTTAATTTGATTTTTAATTTCCTCGGTTAATTTTCTCTTGGTATCAGTCTGGTTCCAGTGAGAGCTCCGGAGCTCCGGCTTTTGTCTGGTCTCGCGCGCTCCTGGGCTCACGGTCTCAGTCTGCTCTCTTGCGGGTGCGGGTCCCGCGAGGCCAGCCCACTCCCCAGTGCAGGTGGCTACTGCTTCCCAGTGCCCAGGCGTGGCGGCTTCCTCCCCCTTTCGTTTATCTTCCGATATGTGTGTGCAGATTCACAGCTCCCCGCTTCATACCTCAATACTCAGCGCTGGAGATATTCATTTTTAGAGATCCAGATGTATCTTCTTGCGTCTCAGGCTGATTCCATGGGTGTTCAGGATGGTCTGGTAGATATCCAGCTCGACTCAGGGGACCAGCTGAAAAAGACGTCCCCTACTCCTCCGCCATCCTTTTTCCTCTCCTTGAAGCTTGTTTTTAATCACCTTCATTTACTTTTCTCATCCCCCAACGCAGTCCCTCTGGCAACCATCAGTTCTCTCTATAAGTCTACTTGTTTTTGTTTTGTTTTTTGTTTTTTTTTATTTCACATATAGGTAAAAAGATATACTACCTGTCTTTCTTTATCCAGTAGATTGCCTTTGGATTCACAGTCCAGCTAGTACCTAAGTCTCCAGCCTCCAGCCTGCTAGACTATCCCATCTGATTTGAACTTTGCAAGCCATAACTTCATGAACCCATTTCTTCAATCTCTAAATATCCAATGTATAAAATGTGTGTGTACATATTTTTTAAAACCAGAAAGACTCCCAACTAATATCGTTCCTAATATAGATGCAAAGATCCTATCAAAACACAGGCAAAGCAAACCTAGAAACATATAAAAAAGATTGTATATCACAAAGAAGTGTGCTATATGGTAGGAATGCAAGGTTGGTCAAACCTATGAAAATCATAGGTTTTGTGTAACACACAAAGTTATTAGAATAAATGAAAAGAACCCTACAAGTTCATCTTTATGTACATACACGCAAAAAAAAGTGTTTAACAAAATCCAAAGACTTACATGGTAAAATACTCAAACTATGAATAATGAGGAAGTTCCTCAACCTGATAGAAGGTATCTATGGAAATGGCCCACCTAAATCATACTTAGTAGTAAAAGTGAGTCCTTTCTCCCCAGATCATGAGGAAGAGAAGAATACCTATTTGCATCACTACTATTTAATGTGCTAGATGTTCTAGCAGGGATAATTATGGCAGAGAAAGAATAAAAAGCATTTAGATTGGGAAGGACCTTAAAAAATCATCTTTTTTTTTTTAAGATTTTATTTATTTGGCAGAGAGAAAGAGAGAGCACAAGCAGTGGAAGTGGCAGGCAGAGGGAGAAATAGGATCCCCGCTGAGCACGGAGCCCGACACGGACTCAGTCCCAGGACCCTGGAATCATGACCTGAGCCGAAGGCAGATGCTTAACCGACTGAGCCACCCAAGAGTCCCTAAAAAACCATCTCTATTTACCAATTATCTGACCTTATATGTAGAAAATCATAAGGAATTCACATGCAGAAAACTGAGAGCTAATACATGAGCTACAAAAAACGACTTTAGTAAGGTTACAAAAGATACAAATATCTTTTGTATTTGTATGCAGTAGCAATAAATCTGAAAATGAAATTAAATTTTTTTTTCATTTACAACAGCATCACAAAATAAAATAGTTGGAAAAAATGTGAAGACATTCAAGACTTGGGCTCCACATACTTTGAAACACTGAAAGAAATTTACGATGATCCAAATATGCAGAAAAAGTGGAACCCTCTTACACTGTTGGTGGGAATGCAAATGGTGCAACCTATTCTGGAAAACAGTATGTGTTTTTTCAAGAAGTTAAAAATAGAATTACTCTTTGATCCAGCAATTGCACTACTAGATATTTACCCAAAGGATATGAAAATACTGATTTGAAGGGATACATGCACCCGATGTTTATAACAACATTATCAACAACAGCCAGACTGGGAGCAGTCAACTTAGTTGTTCATCAGCTAATGAATGGACAAAGAAGATGGTGTGGGTGTGTATGTGTATATAAATGTATATATGTATACATATCTATAATGGAATATTGGCCATAAAAAATGAAATTTTGCCAGTTGCAATGACATAGATGGAGCTAGAGTATATTATCCTAAGTGAAGTAAGTCAGAGAAAGACAAATACCATATGAATTCACTTAATGTGGAATTTAAGAAACAAAGCAAATGAACATAGGGGGAAGAGAAAAAAGAGGCAAAGCAAGAAACAGATTCCTAACTCTAGAGAATGCAGTGATGGTCACTAGAGGGGAGGGATTGGGAGGATGGGTTAAACAGATGATCGGCATTATGGAGGGCACTTGTGATGAGTTCTGGAAGTTATATGGGAGTGTTGAAACTGTAAATCCTATACCTGAAACTAATGCACTGTATGTAAACTAGGTAGAATTTAAGTAAAAATTGGAAAAAATACAATGATCCAAATAAATGGAAAGATACCCTGTGGATTTCATGGATTGAAATTTCATGGATTGAAAAATATAATATTTGTCACATACTCCCAAGAGGGGTCTACTGATTCGTTGCAGTTGTATTAGAATACCAGCTAGCTTTTTGAGGAAATTTCCAGGGTGTTTTAAAAATTCACGTATGAGGTGCCTGGGCAGCTTAGTCAGTTAAGCGACTGCGTTTGGCTCAGGTCATGATCCCAGCGTCCTGAAATCGAGTCCCACAACCTGCCTCCGTGCTTGGCGGGAAGCCTGCTTCCCCCTCTGCCTGCTGCTCCCCCTGCCTGCTGCTCCCCCTGCTGTGCTCTCTCTCTCTGACAATAAATGAATAAAATCTTTAAAAGTAAAGGGGCGTCTGAGTGGTTCAGTTGGTTAAGAGTTTGGCTTCAGCTCAGGTCATGATCCCAGGGTCCTGGGATCGAGTCCCACATTGGGCTCCTTGCTTACTGGGGAGCCTGCTTTTCCTTCTCCCTTTGTTCCTCCCCTCTGGCTCGTGCTCTTTCTGTTTCTCTCTCCTTTCCCTCTCTATCTGAAATAAATAAATCTTAAAAAGAAAAGGAAAGAAATGTCTTGCATATTCAGTTCATAGCTAGTTCTGAAGCTCTACCACCCCAGGGACCCATGTTCATTTTGTAAATTTGCTCCACCACCATATATAGGGTATTGCTCATACCACTTATATCTACATTCCAGGAAATGGGAAGTGAGACTGGAGAAGGAAAAGACATTTCCTTAGCCTAAGGGAATAATCAAAGTTTCATATACTGTGTCTGCTAACATTTAATTGATCCAGACTTTTTCATATATCTGTACCTAGGTTCAAAACAGCATGGGCAATATTTGAACTTTATTCTGAGTAGATAGTACTTAGCCAACAATTGTGATTCTATTTCTTAGTGAGATGAGGGCATGACAACTAAGAGGCAACAGTTTTTTCTCATAGTCTACTCCTGTATTTAAGCAACTGTTCATGAACAGTTGTAGAATATTTTCACAATAGAATATTCTCATCTATAAGAAATAAACCCCGAAGTCTTATGGAATTACTACATCTAGCTCAAAATTCAGTATCTGTGGATATTGGTGGGGTTTTTTTTTTTTTCTATCCAATATGGATCAAACCCTCATATCATAAACTGAAATATAAATTATCTCTGATTTCCAAACCAACCAATATATATCCCTGTAGTGGGGCCATAGAATTGCATTAAAACTCCAATAGTGGAAAGAGAAGGGTCAGTAATACATGATGTGGGTCCATAGCAATGATAAAGTTGTGCTGGGGAGTAATTGTGAAAGTGCTCTATCCTGGGAGTGCTTAGGATCTGTTAGGCCATCTAGCATGCCTTGATTGTGCCTTCTGGGAGGCATTCCCACTTCTTTTATCATCTCTATTTCCTGTCTCTCCCTCTGAAAAATTCTTTCTTGTTCATCATCCTGTGTGAGAAAAACTGAAATGGCTATTAGGGTATATACCCTTCTTATGGACACAATGGCTTTTCTACTCTGCATCATGCAGAGTGCAGAACTGAAATCACAGGAATTCTGTTAGAGGTCAGACGAGTCTAAAACTTAAATGACTGGGCTTGTGGTTTCTTTTGCAATAAAAATTCACTCAAACACTTAGGATTCTAATTTTTAAAAATTGAGAAAATTCCATTTTGGAAATAAACACATTGTTCATTGATTTTCAACACAAATACTGGCATTCTTCAACAAGACTCTTAAAAAAAATTCTTTATACTGTATTTAAGCGAATGGTGCTGGCACAAGTGTGTACCTACATGCAAAAGAATGAAGCTGGGTCCTTACCACCCATCATACACAAATATTAACTTAAAATTTTATACAGACCTAAACTGAGAGGAAAACAAAGCTGCAAATATTCATGACATTAAATTATGTAATGCTTTCTTAAGTGTGACAACAAAAGTACAACCAAATAAATTACATTAAATTAAAATCTATGTTACTTCAAAGAAATAACTTGTTTTGCTTATCAAGAAATAAAGAACAACCCATGTAATGTAAGAAAATATTTGCAAAGCACATATCTGCTGAGGAATTTGTATCCAGAACATATAAGTGTTACAACTCAACCCCCAGAAGAACTATATTAAAATACAGGTAAAAAATTTGAATAGACATATCTCCAAAGAAGACGCACAGTTGGCTAGGTGACATGAAGGGATGTTCAACATGTAGTCATAGGAAAATGCAAATCAAAAATCATACTGAGTCAAAACTTTATAAAACATTTATATTTTAAAATACAAGTGTTAGGGAGGATGTAAAGAAAGTAGAATCCTGATATATTACTTAGTGGTATGTAAAATGGTGCAGCTGCTGTAGGAACCATTTTTTTGCAGTTTCCCAAAAAGCTAACTATGGAATTGCCATATGATCTAACAATCTCTTCCTTGCTGTGTGTCTGTCCCCAAGGAAATTGAAAACATGTCCACAGAAAATCTGTACACAAATGATCTTAACACCATCATTTATAATCACCAAAAAGTGGCAAAAACTAAAATGTCCTTTACCTGTTGAATGAATTAACAAACTGGCATATTGCATCCACTGGAATATTAGTCCTTAAAAGTAATGAAGTATTGACACATGTTGTGGCAAGCATGACATCCAAAACAAATATACTGAGTGAAAGAACCCAGTCACAACAACCCACATACTGTATGACCTCTTTATATGTTATATCCAACAGAGAGATATCCATACAGACAGTAGAATAGTTCTTGCTGGGGATTGTGGGGTGGGAGGAATAGGAGGAGGACTACTAATGGGTAAGGTGTTCTTTACGGGATGATGAAATGTTTGCAATTAGATGATGGTAATAGAAATAGAAATAACATTTTTCATAACCTTGTGAATATTCTAAAAGCACAGATTTATATGCTATAAAATTGTAACTTGTATATTATATGAATTGTATCGCAATTTAAAATATAAATGAAGATCTGGGTTGTGTGGGTGGCTCAGTCAGTTAAATGTCCAGCTCTTCATCTCAGTTCAGGCCTTACCTCAGGATTGTGAGTTTAAGACTGCACTGGGCTTGGGGCGCCTGAGTGGCTCAGTCTGTTAAGCGTCTGCCTTGGGCTCAGGTGATGATCCTGGAGTTTCGGGATAGAGCCTTGCCTAGTAATCCTTGCTGAGTGGGGAGTCTGCTTCTCCTCTCCCTCTGTCCCTCTCTGTTAGTGTTATCTCTCTCACTCACACTCTCTCTCAAATAAAATTCCTTAAAAAAAAAAAAAAAACCACAAAAAAACCCGCATTGGGCTCAACGGCTAGCATGGAGTTACCTTAAAAAAATAAATTTAAAAAAATATATATTTATGCACATTATGCTGTCCTCACCACAGGTATAGCTACTATCTGTCTCAATACAACACTTAAAATGCCATTCACTGTATTCCTCATGCTATACCTTTGATTGCCATGACTTTTTGGTCCATATCTGGAAGCCTGTACTTCCCACTTCACCTCAGTGATTTTTCACTTACCCACATTGTCCCCCTTCTGTAACCATCAGTTCTATATAGTTGTCTTCTTCTGCACTTTGTCTTCATTCATTTGTTCTTTAAATTTCCCTATTGTGAGATTACATGGCATTTGTCTTTCTATGTCCAGTCTCTTTCACTTTTAACACCTTCTAGGTCCATATTATCACAAATGGCAAGACTTCATTCCTTTTTATGACTGAATAGTATTCCGTGATAGACCAAGGGAACTCAGTGACTCCATCAAAAATAATAACATTAATGTTATAAGAGTCTCAGAACAAGAGAGAAAAGGGGGCAGAAAATTTATTTGAAGAAATAGTAGCTGAAAACTTCCCTAATCTTGGGAAGGAAACAGACATCTAGAATTCAGGAGATGCAGAGAAATCACATCAACAAAAGCAGGATAGCACAAACACATTGTAATTAAATTTGCAAAATACAGAGATTAAAAAAAATGTTAAAAGCAGCAAGACAAAAGAAATCCTGAACTTAAAAGAGAAGACCCATAAGGCTAGCTGGTGATTTCTTAACAGAAATTTGCAAACCATAAGGCAGTGGTGTGAATATGAAATATTCAGTATTCATACAGAATGGGAAAAATCTGCAGCCAAGAATACTCTATCCAGTAAAGCTGTCATTCAGAATAGAAGGAGAGAGAAAGAGAATTTACCAGACAAACAAAAACGGAAGCGGTTTGTGACCAGTAAAACAGCCCTGCAAGAAATATTGAAGGGGACTATTTGGAGAGACCAAAAATGACAAAGACAAGAAAGAATCGGAGAAAATCTACAGAAACAACCACAAAATAAGTGATAAAATGGGAATAAATGGATATCTATCAATAAAGAAGGGCACTGTAAGATCATAAAGCAGACAGTCCAACAAGAAGATCAACAATGGTAAATATGTGCCCAACATGTGAGCACCTGAACACACACATGCACACACACACACATACACATAGACATACACACTTACACACAAACATAAAGGAGCTATTTGATAATAATATAGTAATAGTAGATGGCATTAACACTTCACTTACATCAATGCACAGATAATGGCCTTGAAATAATGTCCTTGAATGACACACTGGACTGGATGGCTTAACACATATATTTAGAACATTCCATCCTAAAACTGCACAGAATACACATTCTTTTCAAGTGTACATGGGACATTTTCCTGAATAGATCACATGTTAGATCATAAAATAAATGATATAAAAACTAAAAATACAATAAAAGAGATTAATGAGACCAGGAGCTGGTTTCATATGGTGTTAGGAAAACTGGAGGGCAACATGCAAAAGCATGAAACTGGACCACTTTCTCACACCATACACAAAAATACATACAAAATAGATGAAAGACATAAATGTGAGACAAGAAGGCATAAAAATTTCAGAGGACAACACATGCAGTAACCTCTTTGATATTAGTCATAGCAACTTCTTCCTAGATATGTCTCTTGAGGCAAGGGAAACAAAACCAAAAATGAACTATTGGGACTTTATCAAGAATAAAAGCTTCTGCACAGTGAAGGAAACAATCAACAAAACTAAAAGGCAGCCTATAGAGAGGTATGCAAATGACATTTTAATAAAGAGTTAGTATCCAAAATATATAAAGAGCTTATACTACTCAACACCTAAAAATGAATAATTCAGTTAAGAGATGGGCAGAAGACATGAACAGACATTTTTCCAAAGAAGATGTTCAGATGGCCATCAGACACATGAAAAGATGCTCAATATCATTCATCATGAGGGAAATGAAAATCAAACTTGAATGAGATATTACCTCACCCTTGTCAAATGGCTAAAATTAACAACTCAAGTAACAACAGGTCTCAGGATGTGGAGAAAGAGAAACCTTCTTGCACTGTTGGTGGGAATGCAAATTGGCCCACCCACCATGGAAAATCATGAGGTTCCTGAAATAGTTAAAAATAGAATTACCCTATGATCCAGTTATCATACTGCTAGATATTTACCCTAAGAATACAAAAATACTGATTGAGAGGGATACATGCACCCTGATGTTTATAGCAGCATTATGAATTATAGCTGAATTATGGAAGGAGCCCAAGTGTCCATCAAGTGATGAATGGATAAATAATAAATGGTATAATATATACATGGGAATATGTGTCTGCCATAAAACGAATGAAATCTTGCCATTTCAACAACATGGATGGAGCTTGACAGTATTTTGCTAAGTGAAATAAGTCAGAGAAACACAAAAGGCATATAATTTTACTCATATGGGATTTAAGAAAAAACAAATGAGCAAATGGAAGAAAAAAAAAGAGTGAGAGAGAGGCAAACCAAGAAATACTCTTAACTCTAGAGAACAAACTAATGGTTGTTACCTGAGGGAAGGTGGGAGGGGATGGGTGCAACAGGTGATGGGGATTAAGAAGTGCACTTGTAATGAGCACTGGGTGTGTATGGAAGTGTTGAATCGCTATAATGTGCATTTGAAACTATTTCTTGAAACTAACTGGAATTCAGATATTAAAAAAAAACTAAAGTAAATTCTTCAGTGGCATTTAGTATATTCACAATTTTGTACCACTGCTCTAATCTAGTTCCAAATATTTTCTTACCCCCAAGGAGATCGAATATCAACCGCATAATCATTCACTTTTTACCCTAGCTTCTGGAACAGTTAACTTGATTTTTGTTTTTGTGATTTATCTAGTTGGATATGTCACATAAATGGAGTAATATAAAAGTGGATTTTGTGTCTGACTTCTTACTTCTCACTGTGTTGCCTAAATTGAGATATAGTTGACATGTTACACTATATTATTTTAGGTGTAGAACATAATGGTTCAATATTTGTACACATTGTGAAATGATCACCAAGAAATCGAATTAACATCCATCACCATGGTTACAAGTTTACTTTTTTTGATGATGAGAACTTGTAAGATCTACTCTGAACAACTTTCAGATATGCAATAGTGTTATTGTGTATAGTCAGCATGCTTAAATGACAGCATATTGCATTGCCATAGTTTATTTTATAACTGCAAATTTGTATCTTCTGACTACTTTCACCCATTTCTCTCACTGCCTACACCCCCACCTCCAGCAACTACCAATCTGTACTCAGCATCTATGAGTTTGGTTTCTGTGTTTGTTAGATTTAACATGTGAGATCTTAGAGTCATCTGTATGTATTCTCCGGAAACACATCTATACAGCTCATCTTTCCTTTTAAAAATCAGATTGTTTTGCTCTTGAGTGTATGTGTTTTTCTATATTTTGGATATTAACCTCTTATCATATATATATGACTTGAAAATATATTCTCTCATTCCATAGATTACCATCTCCATTTGTTCGTAGTTTGTTTTGCTATGCAGAAGCATTTTAGTTTGACTGTAATCTTTTTTGCTTAGTTTTGCATTTGTTATTTTGGCTTTTTATCACATCCAAAACACTCACTGCCATGACTTGGGTCAAGGAGAATACAGCCTATGTTTCTGGGGCACTTGGGTGGCTCAGTCGGTTAAGCATCTGCCTTCAGCTCAGATCATGATCCCAGGGTCCTGGGATAGAGTCCCAGGATTGAGTTCTGCATCGGGCTCCCTGCTCAGTGGGGAATCTGCATCTTCCTCTGACCCTCCACTGTCTCGTGCTCTCTCATTCTCTCTCTCAAATAGTGAGGAAGTAAGTAAGTAAATAAATAAATAAATAAAGCTTTTTTTTTTTTTTATGATTTCAGGTCTTACATTCATGTCTCGAATTCATTTTGAATTAATTTTTGTGTGTGATGTAAGACAGTGTTCCAGTTTCATTCTTTCATGTGTGGCTGTGTGGTTTCCCCAACACTATTTATTTATTTATTTATTTATTTATTTATTTATTTATTTTTAATGATTTTTTATTATATTATGTGAGTCACCATACAGTACATCCCCAGTTTCCAATGTAAAGTTCAATGATTCATTAGTTGCGTATAACACCCAGCGCACCATGCAATACGTGCCCTCCTTACTGCCCATCACCGGTCTATCCCATTCCCCCACCCCCCGCCCCTCTGAGGCCCTCAGTTTGTTTCTCATAGTCCATAGTCTTGCATGCCCCAACACCATTTATTGAGAGACTGTCTTTCTACCATAGCATTTGCTTAGCTCATTTGTCCTAAATTATTTGTTCATACATGTGTGTATTATTCTGGGCTCTCTGTTCAGTTCCATTGATCTATCCATGGGTCTATTTTTATGCCAATACCATATTGTTTTGATTACTATAACCTTATAAGATAGTTTTAAATAAGAGAGCGTGATCCTTTCATTTTTGTTTTTCTTCCTTAAGATTGCTTTCCTTACTTATTGAGGGATTTTTATGGTTCCATACAAGTTTTAGAACTGCTTATTCTTTTTGGGGGGGGGAACTGTTTATTCTGGGGCGCCTGGGTGGCTCAGTTGTTAAGCGTCTGCCTTTAGCTCAGGGCGTGATCCCAGCATTCTGGAATCGAGCCCCACATTGGGCTCCTCCTCTGGGAGCCTACTTCTTCCTCTCCCACTCCCCCTGCCTATGTTCCCTCTCTGGGCGGCTCTCTCTCTCTCTCTCTCTCTCTGTTAAATAAATAAATAAAATCTTTAAAAAAAAACCTGTTTATTCTATTTCTGTAACAAATTCCATTGGAATTTTGATAGAGATTGTCTAGCCATCTGGTCCTGCACTATGTGTGTTGGTAGGTTTTGGTTACTGATTTAATCTCCTTATTAGTAATTATCCTATTTAGATTTTCTGTTTCTTTATGATTCACTTACAATTGTTTAGTTCTAAGTATTTCCCCATTTCTTTAACATTTTCCAATTTGTGGTATATAATTTTTCACATTATTCTCTTAAAGTCCTTTGTATTTCTGTGGTATCAGTTATAGTATCTCTTCTTTCATATCTCATATTATTTAGTTTAGGTTCTCCTATTTTTTTTTTTCTGGGTGAGTTGATCTAAAGATTTGTACATTTTGCCTATCTTTTCAAAAAGCAGCTCTTAGCCTGATTGAACTTTTCTGCCTTCTTTTCATTTTCTATTGTATTTATTTCCTTTTGTTCCAGATAATTTTCTTCCTTCTTCTAATGTTGGGCCTAGTTTGTTCTTTTTCTAGTTTCTTTAGACAAAGTTAGGTTGTTTATTTGAGGTCTTTCTTGCTTCCTGGTGCAGATATGTATTGCCATGAATTTTGTTCTTTTGGTGCATACTATATATTTTGCTATGCTGTATTTCCATTTTCATTCATCCAAGAGATTTTTTTACTTCTCCTTTGGCCCATTGGTTATTCAGCAGCATGTTGATTGAATTCTCACTGTTTTCAGTCTTCACCTATATTGTAGCAACTATCAGTACTTCATTTTATGTGTGTGTGCATGGTTAATGTTACATTTTATGAATACCACAGTTGTTTTTTTGAATCAATGCAACAATGTCCATGTTGAGGTACATTTGGACTGTATGTGTCATTTGCTTTTTTTACCCTTTTCAGTAGTATTTGATTAAAGCCTGTGTAAATGTAGTGTTTTTAGTCCTTGATTCTTTTGATTTTAAACCTGTATTAGTGGAGTTGCCGGCAGTAAGGTGATTCTATGTTTATCTTCTTGAGAAAATGCTAAACTGTTTTTCACAATGCCTGCACTATTTTACATTTCCAGCAGGAATGTATGTGTTCTATTCATCATACTAAGTTTTCCCCATCATACACCTGTTATTGTTCTTTTTTTCCCAAATAGCCATCTTAGCAGTATCTGATTTTCTTAAAAGTTATCATATTATTTATTACTTAAAAAATTTGTGATGCTTTTAGTGTACTCATTTTCTTTTTGTTTATGTATGTATGTATGTATAGCTGACATTAAATGTTCTAGTAGTTTCAGGTATACAACATGGTGATTCAACAGTTCTATACATTCACATGCATAGACCAGGATAAGTTATCGTCTGTTATGATGTGATATGATTACAATATTATTGATTGAATTCCCTTTGGTATTTTTCATCCCCATGACTCATATATTTTACAACTACAAGTTTCTACCTCTAAATCTACTTCAGCCATTTTGCCTGTCTCTTCATACACCTCTTTCCTGGCAACCATCAGTTTATTCTCTGAGTTTATAAATGTATTTCTGTTTTTGTCTGTTTGGTTGGTTGGTTGGTGAAATTTAACGTAAGTGAAATCATATGGTATTTATCTTATTCTGACTTAGCATAATACCTTTTGGACCATCTAGGTTGTCACAAAGCACAAGAATTTATTTTTTTCATAAGGCTGATTAATATTCCACAGTGTGTATATCTATACCACATATCATCTCTCAATGGATAATTCAGTTTGTTTCCACATTTTGGTGGTTGTAAACAATGCTGCAATAAACATAGTGCTGCTTTGGAGGTAATTCCATATTGTTTTGTACAGTGGTTTCACAAATTTACATTTCCACCAACAGTGCATGCGTGTTCCTTTTTCTCCACATCCTCTCCAACAATTGTTCCATATCAAAAAGTTTCTCCTCAGAAGTAGCCACTTGGACTCATGAGGTGATAGCTCATTGTGGTTTTGATTTGCATTTCCCAGACGATTACTGATGCTGAGCACTTTTTTCCCCATGTGTCTGTGGTAATTTTAGAACTTGTACCAGGACCATCCAATGTTAAAGTCAGTGCTCTTAACCTCCACCTGAGCTACACCGAGGAAAACATGGTGTCTATTTGAGGTAGAAGATGTAAAACACCAGATATATGTGTGGATCATTGTGCTCAGTGTAATACAGACTACAGACAAAAGGTAAAAACAACAACAAGTTTCAAGCTCTAAGTGTTCACCCGGATTGACATGAGTCATTTGTGCATATATTATGGAACCTAATTCAGGTCGACATACAATCCACGGACACAGGATTTTGATTTACTCATTTTGCAAGCTGAAGGGTCTGGACATCTAAGAACTAAGCCAAATTGTGCAAAAATTGTAGGACTGGTAGTCAGTGGACCTGGAGTTCTTCCCAAAGGCCAACTTTCCTAAAAAGCTGGCTCTGCCTTGAGAATTGTAGCTGGGAGTGGAACCCAGATATCTGTGATGAGAAGCCGAAATCTCTTCTTTACTGTCATCTTGCCTCTGCATCATGAGATTTATTTGTAAAGCAGGGATGTCCATTTGTGAGGGTTATTTAGACTACCCTGCCAGATCCTTGGATGTTAAACAAGAAGATGCGAAAGTCTTGTCCACAACCATACCCTAGGCAAATGTATGGTTGTGGACAGTGTGAGTCTGCAGGGGTATCTGGATACGGCGGAAGGTATCAATATTTAAACCTTTTCAATGCCTTCACTTGCAGGTCTCTGTAAAGGTAACACTACTCGAGAAGAAATTACGTGCACTAAGATGTGAAATGAAGAAAAAGACTTAGTAAATGTCTGCTGGGGAAACACCTCTTCTGATTCTGCTACACACACACACACACACACACACACACACACACACACACACACACTACACACAGACTCAGTGAACTAGTTGAGTGGGTGCCAAATGGCCATATCCAACTCCCTGCTTTATAAAAGCCTGAGATTGAAAGCAAAAGTTTGATGACTTAACATATCCACCTGGATATTTAGACTTTTGAAAAAGGTGGAAAGGCTGGCAGCTCTGGGTCCCCCATTCCTCACCATTCCTCACACTCAATCCAAACCTGCAAAGTAGACCTACCCCACTGCATCCATTTATATTACCTGGCAGGCCTTGGGGTTTGCATCTCCACCTTAGTCAGTTCACATATTACATAGCAAACCTGAACATATGATTCTTTATTCCTCTTGCAACAGTATCACCAAAATAAAACACCAGAACCTTTATTGGCCACCTGAATTCTTTATCCTCAGTAAGAGTACCACCTTAAGGTGTAACCCTCAAGGTTGTCTTCTCTCACTTTTACTCATAACCCACTTCCGTATGTTAACTGTATTGGGTCAATTCTAGCTTAGATCTGATCTATAAGTCCATGTCTTCCTCTCCTTTTCTGCCACTATACTATTAATTTAGTGTATTGTTACATTCCCAGATTAACTGAACACCCTGCATATGAGTCTTTGAGCCAGTCTCTGCTCAGTTTGTTTCTACACTTCTGTAATTACTACTTTTCTAACACTCATTTTTGAGAACTCTCTTGATTTAAATACTGCTGCCTGTTCCTTGCTGTCTGCTGGATCTAGTCCAATTAATTCACCTCATGTACAACATGTACATACAAGTTGACCCAAACATAACTATATAGCTTCACATCTTACTCCACCCGCAAACTATTACTTATCCCAAATAACTCAACTTGTCCCAGACGCGCTAACCTCATTCACAACAACATGTCTTTGCACCATAGATTTTTTAATTGAAATGCCTCTTTCTTTGTTTTAATGAAGGCAGCACTTCTTAAAATGTGACCTGGGATCTCTGAAGTCCATCAGACCTTTTCAAGCATTTATGAGCTTAAAATTACAGTTGGTGTTTGTTATAAATGGATTCAGTATTATCAAATTCAGTGTTCCTACAATTTATTTGTAACCCTGCAATAAATGCTCCTGGCACTTTCCGAGTCATTTGTGGGCATGTACAGTGCAGCAAAAATGTTCAGAATCTGGAAGCACATGTTCCCAGCTAAGGTTGAAAAAGCTTAACACTCAGTCTTCCAGTTTCTGCTCTCATACAGAGATGAGCAGACGACGCAGAAGTATAGTACAAGAACTCTGGGGCCACTTGGATGTGATTCATGAGCTCAATTCTCGTACCTATTACATGTTAGCCAGGTGGCCTTACACAAGTTGCCTAACATTTCTGAACCCTCTTTTCTAAAATAAATAAAACAGAACCTATCAACATGCCTTCCTCTTAAGACTAAAGATTATAATCTATGTGATATTAATTGGTGAATTAATTGGACTAGATCCAGCAGACACAGACACATATTTCCATTACAAAGAATCAGTCACTATATATTAATGCAATGTTCACTGTGCTTTATAGAACATAACTAACAATGAAAATCAACTGTATTTTCGTAGTATTAAGATACTCTTTGTCTTTCACAATCCCATTCTTTGTATCTCTTACACATACATAAACAAGTGTACACTCAAACAGTGATGGTAAAATGAGTAATGAGTTCATCATTCTATTGGTAATGATAATGTGTTTTGGTACTTTCATTTATTTTTTTCATTTTCTCCCCCTACAAACTTCACTGAGGGAAAACGGATATATTATATCAGCACATACTTAAGGTGGTGCAGTGTGACAATTTAGTATATATTTACTTTGAAATGACTACCAAGATCAAGATAATTAACACATGTATCACCTCACATGGTTAACTTTCTTTCTATTCCTCTCTGTCTCTCTCTCTCGCTCTCTCTCTCTTTTTTTTTTGGTAAGACTGCATAAGACTAATTCTCAGCAACTTTTTTTTCTTTTAAGATTTTATTAAAATTCAATTTTGTTAATGTAATAGTGTAGTATTGGTTTCAGGAGTAGAATTTAGTGATTTATCACTTACATACAACACCTAGTACTCATCACAGTAGGTGCCCTCCATATGCCCATCTAGCCCATCCCTCCACCCAGCTCACCTCAAGCAACCCTCAGTTTGTTCTCTGTGGGTAAGAGTCTGTTTTGTGGAAGAATCTCTCTAATTCCCCCCCCCCCCATTCCTCTATGTTCATCTGTTTTGTTTCTTAAATTTGACATATGAGTGAAATCATATGGTATTTGTCTTTCTCTATTTTTGAATAGAGTTCCACCCACCTCGTTGCAAATGGCAAGATTTCATTCTTTTGATGGCTGAGTAATATTTCGGTGTACACACACACACACACACACACACACACACACACACACAGCCACACACATTTGGGCTCTTTCCATAATTTAGCTATTGTTCATAATGCTGTTATAAACATTGGGGTGCAAGTATCCCTTCAACCAGTAGTTTTGTATCCATTGAATAAATATCTAGTAGTGCAACTGCTGGGTTGTAGGGTAGCTCTATTTTTAACTATTTTTTTAAAGGTATTTTTTATTCATTTGAGAAAGAGAGAGTCAGAGAGAGCACAAGCAGGGAGCGAGGCAGAGGGAGAGAGAGAAGCAGTCTACCACTGCACTGGGAGTCCCAACGTGGGGCTCAACCACAGGACCTGGAGCCAAAGACAGACAATCTCTGAACCACCCAGGAGCCCCTCTATTTTTAACTTTTTGAGGGACCTTCATGCTGTTTTCCAGAGTGGTTTTACCAGTTTGCATTCCCACCAACAGTGTAAGAGGATTCCCTTTTCTCTGCATTCTTGCCAACATCTGTTTTTTCCTAAGCTCTTAATTTGAGCCATTCTGACAGATGTGAGATGATGATATGTCATAGGGGGTTTTGATTCATATTTCCCTGACGATGAGTGATGTGGAGCAATTTTTCATGTATCTGATGCCATCTGGATATCTTCTTTGCAGAAATGTCTGTTCAGTCTTCTGCCCACTTCTTAACTGGAGTATTTGCTTTCTGGGTGTTGAGTGTGATAAGTTCTGTACTAGCCCTTTATCCTAGCCCTTTTCTCCAATTATGTATTTGCAAGTATCTTCTCCCATTCCATAGGCTGCCTTTAGTTTTATTGTTTCCTTTGATGTGCAGAAGCTTTTTATCCTGATGAAGTCCCAAGAATTCATTTTTGCTTTCGTTTCCCTTGCCTCCCAGTGATGTGTCTAGTAAGACGTTGCTGCAGGCTGGGGTCAAAGAGGTTGGTGCCAGTGTTCTCCTCTAGGATTTTGATGGATTCCTGTCTCATATTTAGGTATTTTATTCATTTTGAGGGTGTGTGTGTGTGTGTGTGTGTGTGTGTGTATGGTATAAGGAAATGTTCCAGTTTCATTCTTCTGCATGCGGCTGTCCAGTATTCTGCACACCATTTGTTGAAGAGACTGTCTCCTTTCCATTGAATATTGCTTTGTCGAAGATTAGTTGACCATAGAGTTGAGGGTCCGTTTCTGGGCTCTCTGTTCTATTCCATTGATCTAGAGGTCTGTTTTTGTGCCAATACCATACTGTCTTGATGACTACAGCTTTGTAATACAGCTTGAAGTCTGGAATCGTGATACTTCTAGCTTTGCTTTTCTTTTTCAACATCACTTTGGCTATTTGGGGTCTTTTCTATTTCCATACAATTTTAGAATTCTTTGTTCTAGCTTTGTGAAAAATGCTGGGTTTGTTTGTTGTTTGTTTGTTTGTTTTGATAGGGATTGCACTGAATGCGTAGATCGCCTTGGGTAGGATAGGCATTTTAACACTATTTGTTCTTCCAGCCCGTGAGCATGGAATGCTTTTCCATTTCCTTGTGTCTTCTTCAGTTTCTTTCATACGTGTTCTATAGTTTTCAGAGTATAGATCTTTCACTGCTTTGGTTAGGTTTATTCCTAGGTATCTGTTGGTTTTTTTGCAATTTAAATGGGATTGACTCCTAGATTTCTCTTTCTGCTGCTTCATTATTGGTGTACAGAAATGCAACAGATTTCTGTGCACTGATTTTATATCCCACAACTTTGCTGAATTCATGTACGAGTTCTAGCAGTTTTTTGGTGGAGTCTCTTAGGGTTCCTACATAGACTATCACCTCGTCAGAGAAGAATGAAAGTTTGACTTCCTCCTTGCCCATTGGATGAGTTTTGTTTCTTTTTGTTGAACAACAGTGGTGGGAATGGACATCCCTGGTGTGTTCCTGACCATAGGGGAAACGCTCCGTTTTTCCCCATTGAGGATGGTATTAGCTGTGTACCTCTACTTCGTTGAGGGTTTTTATCAAGACAGGATGTCGTATTTTGTCAATTGCTTTTTCTGCATCTATTGAGAGGATCTTATACTTCTTGTCCTTTCTTTTACTAATGTGCTATATCATGTTGATACATTTGCAGATGTTGAACCCCCCCCACCTGTCCCTGCCCCCCACAAGTGAGGAATAAATTCCACTCGATCATGGTGAATGATCCTTTCAATATACTTTTGGAGTCGGTATCTAGTATGTTGTTGAAAATTTTTGCATCCTTGTTTATCAGGGTTATTGGCCTGTAATTCTCCTTTTTAGGTGGGTGTGTGTCTGGTTTTGGAATCAAGGTAATGCTGGCCTCATAGAATGAGTTTGGAAATTTTCCTTCCACTTCTATTTGTTGGAACACCTTGAGAATAGGCATTAATTCTTTTTAAAATGTTTGGTAGAATTCCCCTGGAAGGCCATCTGGGCCTGGCCTTTTGATTGTTGGGAGGTTTTTGATTACTGCTTAAAATTCTTTGCTGTTTATGGATCTGTTCAAATATTCTATTTCTTTCATTTTTTGGTAGTTTATATATTTCTAGGAGTTCATCCATTCCTTCCAGATTGCCCAATTTGTTGGCATATAATTGCTCGTAATATTCTATTTGTATTTCTGTGGTATTGGTTGTATAAATAAATAAATAGGCCCTTTCTCTTTACTTTTTGATAAGTCTGGCTAGGGCTTTATCAATTTTGTTGTCTTTGAAAGAACCAGCTCTTATCGATCTATTATACTCTTCTTTTTAGAAAGATTTCTATATCATTTATATCTGCTCTAATTTTATTTATTTCCCCCTTTCTGCTGTTTTTAGATTTTATTTGCTGTTCTATATCTAGCTCTAGATGTAAAGTTAGACTGTGTACATGAGGCTTTTCTTGCTTCTTGAGGGAGGCCTGCATTGCTATATACTTCTGGCTTAGGATGGCCTTTGCTGTATCCCAAAGTTTTGTACTGTCACGTTTTCATTTTCATTTGCTTCCATGTATTTTTATTTCTCCTTTAATTTTCTGGTTAACCCATTCATTCTTCAGTAGGATTTTCTTGAACGTCCATGTATTTGTGGTCTTTCTAATTTTTTTCTTGTGGTTGACTTCAAGTTTCATAGCATTGTGGTCTGAAAATATGCATGGTAGGATCTCAATCATTTTTTACTAACTGAGGTCTGATTTGTGACCCAGGATGTGATCTCTTCAGGAGAACCTTCCATGTACACTGGAAAAGAATGTGTATTCTACTGCTTTAGAATGAAATGCTTTGAGTATATCTGTGAAGTCCATCTCGTCCAGTGTGTCTTTCAAAGATATTATTTCCTTGTTGATCTTCTGTTTAGATGATCTGTCTATTGCTGTGAGTGGGTATTAAAGTCCCCTTCTCTTATTGTATTATTATCAATGAGTTTCTTTAAGTGTGTTATTGGTTGATTTGTATATTTGGGAGCTCCCAAATTGGGAGCATACATGTTTACAGTTGTTAGATCTTGTTGGACAGACCCCTCTATTATGATAGAGTGTCCTTCTTCATCTCTTATTACAGTCTGTGGTTAAAAATGTAGTTTTCTGAAACTGGCTGCTCCAGTTTTCTTTTGATGTCTGTTAGCACGACAAATGCTTCTCCCTGTCAATGTGGAGGTGTCTTTGGGTCTGAAATGAGACTCTTGTAAGCACCATATGGATGGGTCTTTTTTTAAAAAATTTATCCTTTGATACCTTACGTCTTTTCACTGGAGCATTTAATCCATTTACATTTAGAGTAATGATGGAAAGATATGAACTTAGTGCCATTATATTACCTGTAAAGTCAGTGGGTCTGTAGATTGTCTCTGTTCCTTTCTCAGCTTTGATGCTTTTGGTGTCTCTTTCCACTTAAAGGGTCCCCTTTACTATTTCTTTCAGGGCTGGTTTAGTGTTCCCACGTTCCTTTCGTTTTTGTTGGTCATGCAAACTCTTGATCTCTCCTTCTCTTCTGAATGAGAGCCTTGCTGGATCGAGGATCCTTGGCTGCATATGTTTCCCATTTAGCACGTTGAGTCCATCATGCCAGTCCTTTCCGGGCCCACCAGGTCTCTGTAGACAGGTGTGCTGTAAGCCTTCTATGTCTACCCTTGTCAGTTCAGACCTCTTCTCCTGAGCTGCTTTCAGGATTCTCTCTTTATCTTTGTATTTTGCAAGTTTCCCTATGATACGGCATACTGTTCACCTGTTTTTTGTTGAGTTAAGGGGGTTCTCTGTGTCTCTTGGATTGAATGCCTATGTCCTTCCCCAGATTAAGGAAGTTCTCAGCTATAATTTGTTCAAATAGACACTTCTGCCCCTCTATCCTGCTCTTCATCTTCTGGGACTCCTATGAAATGGACATTATTTCGTGTTCCGAAATCACTGAGTTCCCTAAGTCTATCTTTGTGATCTAACAGTTTTCTTTCCTTCTGTTTTTCAGCTTCATTATTTTCCATGATTTTGTCTTCTGTTTCACCTAATTCGCCCTCGGCTTCTTCAGTTCCTCGTTGTGATGATATCGAGTATGTTTTGCATCTCAGTTATAGCATTTTTCATTTCAGCCTGACTAGTTGGTAAGTCTTTTCTCTCTGCAGCAAGGATTTCTGTGGTGTTTTCTATGCTTCTTTCAAGTCCAACTCATTGTCTTATGACTACTAACCTAAATTTTAATGTTAATTTAATCTAAATTCTTGTTCTGATAAAAATTCCTTATATCTGTTTTCAGCAAGTCCCTGGCTGTGGATTCTTCCTGACCTTTCTTTGGGGGAGAATTCCTCCATCCTGTCATTTTGACTAAGTTTCTATCTTTTGTGAGTTATGAAAGCTTGTTGTGTTTCCTGCACCTGAGAGTAATGCTACATTAAGAAGGGTCCTACACTCAAATGTTTGTGGTGTATGCTGTGTGCACTCTGCTGTTGTGTTGTAGCTGCTCTTTCCCCAGGTCAGGCCTCTGGGGGGTTCCCCCTTGCTTGCCAGGGGGAGTGTTTGGATCTTTATCTAGGTGTGCTATGATTGTTTTGTTAAGTAAGCCTGATAAAGATGGAGGTGGGGTGGGGTGGGAGTGGGAGACTGATCTGAGAAAAGGGAAAAGGGAAAGGAACAAAAAAGCAAATGGACAAACAAAAAGTAGAAGCCTGATCCCAAAGAAGAAAAAAAGGAGAAAAGAAAAGTACAGAAAAACAAAAAGAAGCCTGAGCCAAAAAATGAGAAAAGGAGAAAAACAAATGAACAAAAAGTATAATCCTGATTCCAAAGGGGGGGGAAAAAAAGAAAAAGAAAACAAAGCCTGGTCCAATTTCCAGCAGAAGTGACGTTGACACTTTGGAACGCTCTGTGATCAGTCGGCTTGGTACATGTCAGGGTCCTGAGTTGGTCATCTTGGGGAGAGGTCCCTTGTGCTGGCTCCCACTCAGACCTGTCCTGTAGGGTGCAGGGGAGGCAGAGTTTGGTGTAAGCACCTGCAGCCTCTACCGGAAGCTCTGTATTTCTCTCTGAAGTCCCACCATGTTGGTGGGTGTGGGTGGTGGAATGGAAGATGGCATTACCCTGTCTTCTCATCCTGGGGAGGAGAACCCATGTCCACTGCTGTTCTGGAGGCCTTCTGCTGTTCACAGAAAAGTGAACAGTCTCCGTCCCTGTGTCCCAGGCTTTCGTCAGATGCCTGCTCTCAAGCTGCCTGTGCCCAGCCATTGGTACACCCAGCACCACATTTCTCCTGTGTTTTATCTCTGGCCAGGAGCCGGCATTCAAAACTCCATTTCTTAAGGTACCAGCTCCCCTCCCCTGGAGGAGGAGAGCCCTGCAGCACTTTGCCCTGCATGGCTCTGTCCCAGAAGAGCAGTCACACAGTCAAGCAGGTGCCTGGAATGTGTGGTGAAGCACAGAGAAAAGCAGTGAGCATGTTATCTGCCCTTTGTGTGTGCCTCTGTCCCCTGCTGTTGAATGACCAGTCAGCAGCTCCCGTTGGGTCTTTTGTCCTTGGAGAGGCAATATACCCTCTTCCAAATGTACTCCAGGAAGGGAAATGTTCTCTCCCAGTGCAACGCCGTGGGTCCGTATACCAGGGCACCTTGTGCAAACCCTACACACCACTTTCTCTCCCACTGTCTCCCTCCCTCCCTGACTTCTCTTGGTGTAAAGGGATCCCTCCCCATTGGAGCCACAGGGCTTTTCTCTCCCTCAGTTCATGTCTCTGAACCTTGCATCTGCCACGTTCTCTCCCTCCCACCGTGCAGATTGTTTTCCTAATCCTCAGATCGCCTTCCTAGTTGTTCAAAATGATTTGATGTTGATCCAGCTGTGATCAAGGGATGAGGCAAGCCCGGGGTCCTCCTACTACTCCGCCATCTTCTTCTGTAGTGTCAGCAACTTTTTGTATGCAGTACCAAATAATGGACTGTAATCACCATCAATTTATTTTTCTTCTACCTGAAACAGGTGTACCTCTCTCAGGTCATGCCAACCACCATTCTATTTTCTGTTTTTATTAAACAGGCTTAAAAAAAATCTCCATATGTAAGTGACAACATACAATATTTGTCTTTCTCTTTCTGGCTTATTTTACTTAGCATGATGTCATCCAGTTTCCTCCATGTTCTTACAAAGGGCAAGATTTCTTTCTTGTTCATGGCAGAGTAATATTCCAGATACATAGCACATTTCCTTATCTGTTTATCTACTTGAGGACATTAGGTTTGTTTGCATGTTTTGGCTACTGTGAATAATGCTGCAGTGAGCAGAAGTGTGCAGATATCTCTCTGAGATGCTGATTTCATTTCCTTCAGATACATACTTAGGAGTGGGATTGTTGGATCATACAGCAGTTCTGTTTTTAATTTTTTTGTTTTCTAGAATGCCTGTAACAATTTACATTTGCACTTAACAGTTACCCCAGTGTACAAGCATTCCTTTCCTCCTCATGCTTCCCAGCACTTGTTTTCTCAATACTAGCCATTTTGACTGGTGTGAGGTGATAGCTCACACTGGTTTTGTTTTGCATTTCCCTGATGATTAGTGATGTTGAAAACCTTTTCGTGTACCCTTTGGTCATTTGAATATTTTCTTAGGAGAAATGTCCTCTCAGATCCTTTGCCCATTGTTGTTTATCTTGTTTTACTTCTTAAATTTATTTATTTATATCTTTACACGTCTCCCATTGGATTCTTTTTTTCTTCTTCCAAGTTTTTATTTCTATTCCAGGTAGCTTACATACAGGGTAATATTAGTTTCAGGTCAATGATTTAGTGATTCATCCCCTCCATATAAACCCACTGCTCATCACAAGTGCACTGCTTAATAGCCTTCACGCATTTAATCCAACACCCAGCCCAGCTCCCTCCAGAAACCCTCAGTTTATTCTCTAGTGTTAGGAGTCCACTTCATCGTTTTTCTCTCTTTTTAATTTTCCCCCCAATGTTCATCTGTTTTGTTTCTTAAATTCCACATATGAGTGAAATCACATGGTATTTGTCTTTCTCTGAGTCTATTTTTGCTGAGCAAAGTACTCTCTGGCTTTATCACATCATTGCAAATGGCAAGATCTCATTCCTTTTGATAGCTGAGAAGTAGTTCCTGTCTCACATTTAGGTCTTTCTCCCACTTTGAAGTTACTTTTATATATGGTGTAAGGAAGCAGTCCAGATTGATTCTTCTGCATGTTGCCATCCAGTTTTCCCAATACCATTTGTTGAAGAGTCTGTCTTTTTTCCATTGAATAGTCTTTCCTGCTTTGTCAAAGATTACTTGACCATATAGGTGTGGGTCCATTTTTGGGTTCTCTGTTCTGTTCCATTGACCCATGTGTATACCTTTATGCCAGTACCATACTCTGTTGATCACTACAGCTTTGTAGATCAGCTTGAGGTCCAGAATTGTGACGCCTCCAGCTTTGCTTCTCCTTGTTGAAAAAGGTTTGAGGCCTTTTGCCGTTCCTTACAAATTTTAGGATTGTTTGTTGTATCTCTGTGAAAAATGCTGGCGATTTTGATAGGGATTGCATTAAATATGTATACTGCTTTGGGTAGTGTAGACATTTTAACACTGTTTGTTCTTCCAATTCATGAGCATGGAATGTTTTTCCATTTATTTGTTTCATCTTCAGTTTCTTTCAGGAGTGTTTTATAATTTTCAGAGTACAGATCTTTTACTGCTTTGGTTAGGTTTGTTCCTAGGTATCTGATGGGTTTTGGTGCAACTGTAAATTCCTTGATTTCTCTTTTTGCTGCTTCATTATTGGTATATGGAAATGTAAGAGATTTCTGTACATTGATTTTTATATCCTGCAACTTTGCTGAATTCGTGTATATGAGTTTTAGCAAATTTTGGTGGAGTCTTACTGGTTTTCTAAATACAGTATGATGTTGTCTGTGAAGAGTGAAAGTTTGTCTCCTTCCTTGTCAGTCTGGATGCTTTTTATTTCCTTGTGTTGTGTGATTGCTGTAACTCGGACTTCCAGTTAAAGAGCAGTGGTGAGAGTGGACATTCCTGTCTGGTTCATGACCATAGAAAAATAGCTCTCAGTTTTTTCCCACTGAGGATATTAGCTGTGGGTCATTTGTACAGCCTTTACGATGGTGGGGGTATGTCCTCTCCATCCCTACTTTGTTGAGGGTTTTCATCAAGAAAGGATACTGTACTTTGTCAAATGCTTCTTCTGCATTTATTGAGAGGATCCTGTTTCTTATCCTTTCTTTAATTAATGTAGTGTATCATGCAGCTGTTAAACCACCCCTGCAGCTCAGGAATAAATGCCACTTGGTCATGGTGAATTATCCTTTTAATGTACTGTTGGATCTGATTAGCTAGTATCTTACGGAGAATTTTTGCATCAGGGATATTGGCCTGTAATTCCACTTTTTAGTGCGATCTTTGTCTGGTTTTGGAATCAGAGCAATGCTGGCCTCTATAGAATGACTTTGGATGTTTTCCTTTCATTTTTACTTTTTTGGAACAACTTCAGAAGAATAGGTATTAACTCTTCTTTAAATACATGGTAGGGTTTCCCTGGGAAGCCATCTGGCCCTGGACTCCTGTTTGTTGGGAGGTTTTTTGTTTTTGTTTGTTTGTTTTTATTTTTTTAAGGATTTTCTTTTTTTTTTTTTAATTGAGAGAGAGAGAGAACTGATTATTTAGTGCCTTTTTTATTGCTTGTTTATTCATTGTTTCTGGAGATTTTCTGTGTTCCTTCTATGTTGTCACTCAGAGTCCTCTTTCATATTTCTTGCAGGGCTCTTTTAGTGAACAAGAACTCTTTTAGTTTTTGGTTTTGTGGGAACCACAAATTCAGAGTGATATTCAGAATGATAGTCTTGCTGCAGAGAGTATTCTTGGCTCCAGATTTTCCCCATTCAGCTCGCTGATCCCTCCTGGTCTGTGAGGTTTCTGTTGAGAGACCTGCCACTGGGCTTATGGGTCTTCTCATGTAAGTTAAGGACTACTTTGTCCTGCTGCTTTTGGGATTTTTTCTTCAGCGCTATATTTTGCAAACTTAACCTACAATGTGTCTTGGTGTTGGTCTGCTTTCGTTGATTTTGGTGGCAGTTCTTTGTGGCTCCTGGATCTGGATGCCTGTTTCCTTCCCCAGATTTAGCTGACATGGTCAGCTATATTTCCTCACATAAATTGTCTGCCTCCTTTTCCTTCTCTTCTTCTTCTGGGACACCTATGATACGAATGCTCTTATGTTTAATGGAGACACTGAATTCCCTAAGTCTATTCTTCTGATTCATAATTCTTCTTTCTCTCTTTTGTTCAGCTCCATTCTTTTCCATTAACTTATCTCTTATATCACGTGTGGTTCCTCTGCTTCTTCCATCCTGTGGTCATTCCATCCAGCCGGTTTCCAGTCTCAATTATTTCATTTTCCATTTCTGACTGATTGCTTTTTAGCTCTTTTATCTCTGTGGTAAGAGCCTCCCTGAAATCTTCCATTCTTTTCTCAAGCCCAGGGTGTGTCCTCATGATCATTGGTTAAAATTCTCCATCAGGCATATTCCTTATATCTGTTTCCCTTAGACCTGTGGTTATAACCTTATCTTGCAGTTTCATATGGGGTGAATTCATCCATCTCGGCATTTTGGCTGTTGCCATATTCTTCTGTGTGTTCAGAATGCCTGTTACAGTTCCCGCTCCTGAGAGTAACGGCTTTATGAAGAAGAGGTCACGTAGTGTCCAGGACCACTGTCACTGTCAGATGGGTCTGCTGTGTGCTGCGTGCACTCTGCTGCTATGTTTTGGCTGCTCTGTCCATCAGACCAGTTGTCTGCAGAAGCTCTCCTTGCCTGCTGTGGGCAGTGTTTTGTCCTTGGCCACAGGGTGGCAAGTTTTAAGTAGGTGTGCTCTGCTCTGCTTGTGAAATGAAACCTGACGCTACTCCCACTGGAACTGAAGTCTTGCAGGATTCTCTGGTATGTAGATGTGGTGTGGGCACTGGTTCCCGCTGGTCTTCTGGGAAAAGGGGACCATTGCACTGGGACTCAGTCAAGGTTGATCATGAAGGGCAGTACCAGTTGAGTGCAGCGGTGGGACCTGGTATAAGCAGGTTAGGCAGCCTGTGTTGGCACTATGACGACAAGCGTGGTTTTGTATCTATGCTGAGGGGTGGGGCAGGGAAATGGCACTCTCCCACCCTGGAGAGTGGTCTCTGTGCTTGCCATTCTCTGGGACGCTCCTGGAGAAGAGCATACAATCTCACCTCTGTGCGTCCCAGGCAACCCCTAGGTGCCTTTGCACTGTCTCCCTGTGGACTATTTGCCTGTCTTGTCTCTAAGAGCAGTGAAGTGCTTCTGGGCTCTCTCCCAGCCAGGCATAGCTTTCAAAACTCCAGGCTCTAAGTACACGCTGTGCGAAGGTCCTCCTGGGGAGGGTCTCACTGCACTGGGACTGAGAGGGGCTTGACTGAGATGGGCAGTTGCACCATAGTGCAGGGGTGTGTGACCTGGAGAATGCAGACTGGGCAGCAAGGGTTGGGGCAAAGCTGCCTTCATAGGTGGTTTGCATTTATGCTGAGGGGCAGGGAAGGGAAACGGTACCCTCTGGCTTCCTTGTCTCTGGAGAGCTGTCTCCACAAACAATACCTCTCCTGGATACACTCCAAGAAGAGGGAATAATCTCCCCCCACTGCGTGCCCCAGTTGTTCCTCAGATCATGCCATCTGCCCACCCTGGGTTGGTTGCCTGTCTTCTCGACAGCAGTAGTTCTACGTTCTCAGGCCTCCATCACGACCAAGCCTGCTGACTTTTAAAACTCCAGTCTTCAAGCCCCACTGGTTGCAAAAACTCATGAAGATCAGCTGTTCTCATTTTCCCAGCCAATGACTTTGGGGAAGTGTTCTTGTGTGTTCCGCTGTATGCTCCCCTCCCTCTCTCACCCTTCTCTGTGACCATGGCTCGCTCCCCTCCACAGCACCCACAATCTGCTCCTCTCTGAAACCATGTCTCCACACTTCTGCCTTCTTCAATGTGACTTCTTCTCTCCCTGTAGTTGTGGAGTTTGTTCTGTCTGTTCTCAGGTTGATTTGTTAGGTATTCAGAATGAATTGATAGTTATCTAGCTGTGGTTGCAGACCTGATGAGCCTAGGGACCTCCTACTGTGCTGCCATCTTAACACCCCCCCACCCCCATTTTGGTTATAATCTTTTATTATTTCTTTCCTTTGGCTCACTTTAGGCTTACTTTGGTCTTCCTCTCTTCCCCCCCCCCCCCCACCTTTGGTGAGTGAGATTTGGTTGTGGGTTTTTTTCTTTTTAATTTTTCTGAGATATTTCCTTAATGTAGATATTTATCACAATAAAATTCCCTCTTGGAACTACTTTTGGTGCACACCAAAAGTTTAGGTATATTGTTTTCCTTTTTCATTTGTTTCAATATATTTATTGATTTCCTTTTGATTTATTGGTTCATTGGTTATTCAGATGTATATGCTTGTGAATTTGCAGCTTTCTCCTGTTGTTGATTTCTTATTTCAGAAAGGATACTTAAAAAAAAGATTTCATTTATTTATTTGAGAGAGAGAACAAGCAGAAGGGAGCAGCAGAGGGAGAGGCAGAAGCAGGCTTCCCGCTGAGCAGGGAGCCCAATGCGCAGCTCGATCCCATGATCCTGGCAGCATGACCTGAGCCGAAGGCAGTTGCTCAACCGACTGAGCCAACTAGGTGCCCCAGAAAAGAGACTTGATATAATGTCAGTCTTCTCAAATTTGTTCAGACCTGTTTTGTGACCTAACATAGATCTCTCCTGGAGAATGTTCCATGCGTGTTTGAGACAAGTGTGTTTTCTTTTGCTATTGGATGGAATATTCTGGGTGTTTCTGTTAAGTCATTTTGGTTTAAAGTATAATTCATGTCCATTATTTTTTTAAATTGATTTTCTGTCTGGATGATCTAGCGCTTGTGTAAAGTGGAGAATTGAGGCCCCCTACTATTTTGAATTGCTTTCCTTGTGCCTGCAAAGCTATTAGCAATTGTAAAATATATTTATGTGCTACCGTATTAAGTGCATATACATTTAAAAATCCTTTTTGACACTCTGACAACTTTGTCAGTATATAATGACCTTCTTTGTTTTTTGTTAAATGTTTTGACTTAAAATCTATTTTGTCTGATATAAGTATACCAGGTCCTGTTCCCTTTTGGTTTTCACTTTCATAAAAGTTTTCCCCCATCTCTTCACTTTGAGCTTATGTGCGATTTTGTTGCTGAAATGAATCGCCACTAGGCAACATATAATGGGGTCTCTTTTAAATTTTTATTTATTCAGTTACCCTAAGTTTTAATTACAGAATTTAAATCATTTATATTTAGAATAATTCTTGATAGATAAAGACTTAGTATTGCTATTTTAAAAAATTGTTTTCTAGTCCCTTTACTCCTTCCCCTGCCATTGCTCCATTTCTTTGAGTTGATTTTTCTGTTGTGGCATACTTTGTTTTCATTTTTATCATTTGTGTATTTATTATAGATTTTTGCTTTGCTATTATCATGAGGACTTTATAATATGTTATGATTATAACAGCCTATTTTAACCTGATAACAACCTAACTTCAATTGCAAAGAGAAGTTTTTTGTTTTTTAAGATTTATTTATTTATTTGACAGAGGGAGAGGGAGTGAGAGAGGGAGAGAGAAGAAGAGAGAGAGCACAAGCAGGGTGGAGCGGCAGGCAGAGGGAGGAGTAGGCTTCCTGCTGAGCAGGGAGCCCAATGTGGAACTCAATCCCAGGACCCGAAGACCATGACCTGAGCTGAAGGCAGACGCTTAAGCGACTGAACCATGCGGGTGCCCCTGAAAAGAGAAATTGCACACAATTTGCGTTTTAATAATTTCCACACATTTACTTGGCCACTGCTCCATTTTTTGTTGTTGTTTTTTCAATCTACATTTTAAAAGATATTTTATATCCATTAACAAAATATTTTATTTTTAACTTTAGTATGTTATTTCAAACTTCTGTCTTTTTAACTGATATGAAAGTCAACATGATTACAAAGCACCATTACATTGTTGGAGTATTTACCTTTACCAGTGAATTTTATATTCTTATGTATTTTCATGTTACTAATTAGTGTCCTTTCATTTCTCCTTCAAGAACTCTATTTATCATTTACCTCCCCTCTGGAAACGTTTAGGTTGTTCTTTAGAATTAAGAACTGGTTTCTTGGTTTCTCTCTCTAAATTCCACAGATGAGTGAAATCATTGTCTGATTTATTTCACTTAGCAGTATACTCTTTAGCTCCATCCATATATGTCCATCAATAGATGATGGATAAAGAAGATGTATATATATAGAATGGCATATTATTCAGCCATAAAAAGAATGAAATTTTGCCCCCTTGTAAGGACTGTTTTTCTGAGTTCAGGGTTTTCTGTATGAGTTCTCTGAAAACCGACTGAGCTTCTTTTAAGTAATTGTTTTTGAATTCCTTTTCAGGGTAATGTAGAGAGATCTATTTCCTTGGGATCAATTAGTGGGAAATTATTGTTCCTTTGCTGTTATCAGGTTTCCTTGCTTTTTCTTTTTCTCTCTCTTTCTTTCTTCCTCCCCTCCCCTCCCCTCCCTCCCCCCCTCCCTCCCTCCCTCCCTCCCTCCCTCCCTCCCTCTTTCTTTCTTTCTCTCTCTCTCTCTCTCTCTCTCTTCTTTCTTTCTTTCTTTCTTTCTTTCTTTCTTTCTTTCTTTCTTTCTTTCTCTTTCTTTCTTTTTCTTTCTTTCTTCCCCTCCCTCCCCCCTCCCTCCCCCCTTCCTTCCTTCCTTCCTTCCTTCCTTCCTTCCTTCCTTCCTTCCTCCTTTCCCTTTCCCTTTCTTTCTTTCTTTCTTTCTTTCTTTCTTTCTTTCTTTCTTTCTTTCTTTCTTTCTTTCTTTCTCTTTCTTTCTCTCTCTCTCTCTCTCTCTCTCCTTCCTTCCTTCCTTCCTTCCTTCCTTCCTTCCTTCCTTCCTTTCTTCTTTCTTTCTTCTTTCTTTCTTTCTTTCTTTCTTTCTTTCTTTCTTTCTTTCTTTCTTTCTTTCTTTCTTTCTCTCTTTCTTTCTTTCTTTCTTTCTTCTCTTTCTTTTTTTTTTTGGATTGCCTTGCATTGATGTCTGCATATTTGAGGAGGTAGTCCCCTATTTCAGGCTTTTCAGACTGGTGGGAAGGATTTCATCTTCGCACTCACCAAGAATGTGGGTACCAGCTGGATGGTGTGCAGTATGTCTGATTCCTGAGAGGGCACAGAGATGAAGTCTTCATGGAGCTCCATCAGCTCAGGTTGATTCTGGCGAGACTGAAGTGTTCTTTGTGGCCAACAGTGTAGTGGTTGTGCAGGTGGCAGTGCTGTATAGGACCATAAGGATCCTCAGAAATGAAAGCTGATGGAGTCCTCCTGTTCTTTTTTTCGGCGAAGTCTTAGCCAAGGTGAAATTTCTTGGGGCCAGATCTGGCACTGCACTCAAAGCAATAGCAGCTCCAGAGTCCTATGATCAGGACCTTGTGGTAACTACCATAACACCTGGATAGTGGAGGCATAGGTGCTGCTTCAGTGGCAGTGGTATCTGAGGTGTTGAAGTATGCATATCTCTTGTGGAAATGAGTCCTGACCTTCTAGAATTTCCTCTGGTTACAGAGCAGGGATGCAGCGGTAGTATGGGCCTGAGATGACAGGATGCAGTGGTGGGTTGGGCACAGCGAGCAGGGTACAGTTGCAATACAGCCTGGGAGTGGGGAGTCAAAGTCCCAACTTTGTCCCAGGGGGAATTTTCAGAACAGTAGCAGCATATCTCTGGTGATGGCTCATTGAAGCCACATGTTGGGCCCCTGGATGTCGAATTTAGGGCAACAGCAGTGTGGCTCCAGCAGTGGCGGGTAAATCCATGACCAATGGCCTTAGGGCTACAGCATAGATCAGTGGCAACTTAGACTCAGTAATGGCATGTGAAAGCTGTGACCTGGGGCCCAGGGTGGGATACAGAACAGCAGTGGGTCTGCTTTGGTATTGTTGGGTCAAAGCTATTACTTGCAATCTGGGAGAAGGGCTCAAAGCAATGACAGCTCCAGTCCCATATATAGCAAGACACTATATCCCAGTCCTAGAGAGTCGGCCACAGTGGTAACTGGGGCCTTTAGGGGCAGATCCCTCTGTAGCAGTAGCTCAAGACTCAGAGAGTGGGGAGATGCAGCACTGGGGACTCCAGAAGCTCTGTCAGCTGGGTTCAGCATTAGTTAAGGCTCTGGGGTCCTTGCTGTCAAAGGCTCCTGGGATTCTCCTGTTTTCCTTTATCCCATGGGGTGAAATCCCTCTGAGGGAGTTCCTCTGGACATCAAATTGCTCTGGACTAGGTGACAGGGTGATGCAGGAAAAATACCTCCTGTACTTTTCTGTGTAGTTATTCTCATATTAAAAACAAAAGCACACAAACAAAAAGCTCTGGAGGGTGTCTGTTGCTACTTCATTATAATGCAGAACTTTCTAAAAGCTATTTTTGTTGGTTTGTTATTTATTGCATATTGGTTCTGTGGTAGGGGGAATGACAGTTGAATTTCTTAGCTTTCTAATATAGTAAATATCAATAGACATAACCCATACAAACATGAACTCCTTGGGTTCCTCAACAATCCTTTAGAATGTAGAGTACTGAGGCCAAAATGATTGAGAATTGCTGCCACAGGGCAAATGTCCTAGGTGAATACTTCTAAACACTAAGGTTTTTTGTTGTTGTTGCTCAGTCCCTATTGTCTCCATAGCCTTTTGTTTAAATTTCCCAGAAATTCTATTAAAATATGCCCTCCAGTAACATCAGTGTTGCAAGGCAGGACCTTAGGTCTTGACAGGCTTTGAACTCCTTAAGCCCGAAGCAGAGCTTGCCACTCACAGGGCTGCTAAGAATTATTAAGATAGGTGAAGCTGTACAAAAGGTCCGCAGGAGAAATACAGTCTCTACTCAGCTCACCAAGTCCCACTCTTGGCACAGACTTGTTATCTGTGTTGAAGCAGCATCTGATAATAATCCATTTCCTTGGAGTGGCACCATTTTCTACAGTGGACTAAGGCACCCTGTGAACTAGTAGCAGAAGTAGGCACTTTAAATTCTAGAGGGGTTTTGCTTCAATTTTTAACTTCCTTTAGCTAAAAATTGGCTCATAATGGCTAAAAAAATTGTTTCATAGGACCACTAAATACAGAGGAAGAAAAACAATTGCATTTTGGTGTTTTGTGTGAGTACTGTCTCTTGACTATTTAAAAAGGACAAAGGAGAGAGGGGTGTAAAATTACAACGTAGGGAGGCCCTGAACTCACCCTTTCCCATAGACACACTGAATCTATACCTATATCTATAGGTCAGTTCCTTCTGAAGAAGAACTGAGAGCCAATTGAATAGCTTTTGCCCAAAGGAGGGAGGAGCCATAAAGAATGGCAGAAGAGACAGTGACAAGGCACACACAGTCTACACAGAGGATGTTCATACACACAACCACATCTTCAAAACTGGGAGAAGTAGCTGTTTTATGTAGTTTATAGAAACAGACACAGAGAAGGAAATAAATGAGGAGACAGAGGGATATATTCCAATCAAGAGAAGAAGACAAAATTTCAGAAAAAGAACTAACTGAAATAGAGATAATCAACATACCCAATAAAGAGTTCAAAGTAATGGTCAAAAAGATGCTCACTGGACTTGGGGGAAGAGTGGATAAACTCTGAGAAGTTTAAAAAGACATAGAAAATATAAAAAGGAAGCAATTAGAATTGACTAATATCATAACTGAAATTAAAGTACACTAGAGGGAATCAACAACAGATTAGCAAATGCAGAACAACAGATCAATGATCTGGAACACAGGGCTATGGAAAGCACACAAGCTGAACAGCAAAAAGGAAAAGAAAATGACAATAAGTTAAGGGATCTGTGGGACATCAGGCTTACTAATGTTTGCGTTACAGAGGTCCCAGAAGGAGATGAGAGAGAGAAAGGGGCAACAAATTTATCTGGAGAAATAATAGATGAAAGCTTCTCTAACCTGAGGACATCCAGATCCAGGAGGCATAGAAAGTCCTAAAGAAGATAAATCCAAGAAAGTCCACAACAAAACACATCTTAATTATAATGGCAAAGTTAATGACAAAGAGAGAATCTTAAAAGCAGCAAGAGTAAAGCACCTAGTTACATACAAGAGGAAACCCCATAAGGCTTTCAGCTGACTTTCAGAGAAACTTTGCAGGCCAGAAGAAAGTGGCATGATATATTCAGAGAGTTAAAAGGAAAACATCCTAGAAGAAAGAATACTCCTCTGGCAAAGTCATCATTCAGAATTGAAGGAGAGATAAAGAGTTTTCCAGACAAAAGTTAAACCAGTTCATTACCTGTCAACCCACCTTAAAAAAAATGTTCAAGGGACTTCTTTAAGTGGAAAAGAAAATCCCATAACTAGAGGTAAGAAAGTTATGAAAGGAAAAAACTTCACTGGTAAAAGCAAACAAATTGTAAAGGTAACAAACGAATATAAAGGCTAAAAGACAAAAGTAGTAAAATCAATTGTAACTAAAAAAATTAGTTAAGGAATTCACAAAATATAAAAACTACAAAATATGACATTGTATACATAAAAGATGGAGGAGGAGTAAAAATGTAGTGCTTTAGAATGTGTTTGAACTTAACCAACCATCAGCTTAATATAGACTGAAATACTTAAGATATTACATATGAACCTAATGGTAACCGCAAACCAAAAACCTATAATAGATACACAAGAAATAAAGAGAAAGGAATCCAACCTAATGAAGATCATCAATCATAAGGAAGGAGAGCAAGAGAAGAAGGAAGAAACAGAGGAACTACAGAAGAAACAGAAACCAATTAACACAATTTCAGTAAGTACATACCTATCAATGATTACTTTAAATGTAAAGGACCTAACTGTTCCAATAAAAAAACATAGGATGACTGAATAAATTAAGAAACAAAGAAATAAGACCTATTTATATGCTGCTTACAGGTAACTTTCTTCAGATCTAAAGACATAGACAGAGCAAAAGTGAAAGGATGGGAAAAAAAATATTTCATGGAAATAAGAGTGAAAAAAAGCAGGGGTAGCAATGCTTATATCAGACAAGCTAGATTTTAAAACAAAGACTATATCAAGAGACAAAAAAGGGCAGTATATAATGATTATGGGGATCAATCCAACAAGAGAACATAGCAATTGTAAATATCTTTACCCCAACCATGGGAGCAACTAAATATAAAGTATGTATTAATAGACATAAAGGGAGAAATTAAGTGTAATACAATAATAGCTAGGGACTTAAACACACAACTATATGAATGGATAGATCATTGAGATGGAAAATCAACAAAGAAAGTGTGGCTTTGAATGGCACATTGAACCAGATGGACCTGACAAATACATACAGAACATTCTATTCAAAAACAGCAGAATACAGATTCTTTTCAAGTGCACATGGAACATTATCTAAAATAGATCATATATCAGGCCCCAAACAAGTCTCAATACATTTAAGAACATTAAAGTAACATCTTTTCTGATGATATGAAACTGAAAATCAATTACATGGGGAAAAAAATGGAACACACCAACGTGCTGCTAAACAACTAATAGGTCAATACAGAAGTTAAAGAGGAAATGAAATGTACATGGAGACAAATGAAAATGGAAACCCGGTGGTTCAAAATCTTGGAAATACAGCAAAAGCTGTTCTAAGAGCTTTTAGCAATCTAGCTTATAGCAATCAAGCACACCTCAAGAAGCAAGAAAAATCTCAATCTATTACCTTGCATCTAAAGGAATAAGAAAAAGAAGAACAAACAAGCCAAAAGGTAATAGAAGGAAGAAAGTAATAGTAAAGATTAGGGGAAAAAATGAAATAGAGATTTAAAAAGACAATAAAAAAGATCAATGAGGCTAAGAGCCTTTGAAAAGGTAAAAATTATAAACCTTTCTGCAGACTCATTAATTTAAAAAGACACACTATTCAAATAAATAAAATCAGAAATGAAAGAAGAGGGGACAAAACCAGCACCATGGAAATGCAAAGGATGTTAAGAGAATACAATGAAAAATTACGTGCCAACAAATTGATCAAGCTAGAAGAAAAGAATACATTCCTAGAAACACTCAATCTTCCAAAACTGAATTAGGAAGACGCAGAAACTCTGAACAGTAGTAACAAAATTGACTTGGTAATTAAAAAACTAACAAATCACTGTCCAGGACCAAATGGCTTCATGAATAAATTATACCAAAATTTCAAAGAAGAGCTCATACCTACCCTTCTCATGCTACGCCAATAGATAGAAGAGAAATGAAAACTTCCAAAATCATTCTATGAGGCCAGCATTACCCTGGTACCAAACCAGACAAAGACACTGAAAAAAGGGAAAATTATGGGCCAATATGAATATACATGCAAAAACTCCTCAATAAAATGGTAGTAAGGCAAATTTAACAGTACATTAAAAAAATCACGCACCATGATAAGTGGGATTTATTCCAGGGACAGAAGCGTGGTGCAGTATCCACAAATCGATCAATGTGATATACCACATTAACAAAATGAGGGATGAAATCACATGATTATCTCAATAGATGCAGAAAAGCCTTTTGACAATATTCATCATTTGTTCCTGATAAAAACCTTGAACAAAGCAAATTTAGAGGGAACATACCCGAGCACAATAGAGGCCACATGTGACAAACCTATAGGTAACATCATGTTCACTGGTGAAAGCTGAAGAGAGCTTTCCTCTAAAATCAGAAACAAGACAAGGATATCCACTCTCACCACTCTTACTCAACATAGGACTGGAGGTCATAGTTGTAGCAGTCAGACAAGAAAACGAAATAAAAGGCATCCAGATTGGTAGAGAAGTTAATCTTTCATTATCTGCAGATGACATGATCGTATATATAGAAAACTGTAAAGACTCTACCAAAAAGCTATTAGAACTGATAGATGAATTTGAAAAAGTTTCAGAATACAATATTAATATCCAGAAATCTGTTGTTTCTATACACTAATAACAAAGTACCAGAAAGAGAAATTGAGACACCAATCCCATTTACAGTTGCGCCAAAAAGAGTACATTACCTAGTAACATCATCATCCCCAGAGGTAAAGACCTGTACCCTGAACACAATGAGATATTGATGAAGGAAATGAAAGATAACACAGATAAAAGGAAATGCATACCACGTTCCTAGATTGGAAGATTTAATATTGTTAAAATGCAATCTATATCCAATGCAATTTACAGCCTCAACGTGATCTCTATCAAAATACCAACATTATTTTTCACAGAACTAGAAAAAATAATTCTACAAATTGTGTGAAACCACCAACAACCTCAAATAGTCGAATCAGTCGAGAAGGAAGAACAAAGCTGAAAGTATCACAATCCCAAATTTCAAGATATGCTACAAAGCTACCGTAAGCACAAAAATAGACAGAAGATCGATGGAATAGAATAGTAGCACAGAAATAAACAAACACTTACAGTTACAAAATCTACAAAAAGAGAAGGCAACGATACGCAATGGGGAAAGGACAGTTACTTCAAGAAAGAGTGCCAGGAAAACTGGACAGCTACATGCAAAACAACAAAACTGGACACCTTCTTACATGATGCACAAAAACAAACTCCTCCAAGTAGTTTAAAAATCTAAATATCTGAGATTGAAACCATAAAACTCTTATGAGAAAACATAGGCAGTAATCTCTTGGACATCAGCCTTAGCAATATTTTTCTGGATCTGTCTCCTCAGGCAAGGGAAACAAAAGCAAATAAATTATTGGGACTCCACCTAAACAAAAAACTTTTGCACAGTGAAGGAATCTGTCAACAAAATAAAAAGGCAACCTATTGAATGGGAGAAAATGTTTGCAAATGATATCTCCAATGAGTGGTTAATAGCTAAAATATCTAAAGATTCCATGTAGTCCCAAACAAAGAAACACACACACACACACACACACACACACACACACACACACACAAATGTCCGAATGGACATTTCCCCCCAAAAGACATGCAAATGGCCAAAGGGGATACATGAAAACATCTAAATCACTGATCACCAGGCAAATACAAGTCAAAACCACCAAGAGATACCACCTGACACCTGTCAGGAAGGTATCAAAATGGGAAGAAATTAGAAGTGCTGTCAAGGATATGGAGAGAATGGCACCCTCTGGCACTGTTGGTGAGAATTTAAATTGGTGCAGCCACTGTGGAAACAGCATGGAGTTTCCTCAAAAACTTGAAAATAGAAATACCACACAACCCAATAATTCCACTTCTGGATACTTACCCAAGGAAAACAAAACACACCAATTTGAAAAAACATATGCACCCCTGTGGGTTTATAGCAGCATCATTTACAATGGCCAAGACATGCAAACCACCTGTGTCCATTGAGGGATGAATGAATAAGAAAGATGTGGTTTGGAGCGCCTGGGTGGCTCAGTTGGTTAAGCATCTGCTTTCGGCTCAGGTTGTGATCCTGGGGTCCTAGGATCGAGCCCTGCATTGGGCTCCCTGCTCAGTGGGGAGTCTGCTTCTCCCTCTGCCTGCTGCCCCTCTCCCCCGCTTGTACTCTCTCTCTCCCTGACAAATAAATAAATAAAATCTTAAAAAACAAAAATATGTGGTATGTTTGTAGGATGGAATATTTTTCAGCAACACGTTAGAATGAAATCTTGCCATTTGCAGCAACATGAATGGATGTAGAGGATGTTAAGCTCTAGTAAATCAGAGAGGAAAAGACAAATACCATATGATTTAAGTTATATGTGGAACCAAAAAACAAAAGAAATGAACAAATAACCAACCACAGTAAGACTCATAAATATAGTGAACAAATGGGTGGTGGTCCAAGGGGATGGGATGGAAGTGTGGTGAAAACAGTCTAAAGGGATTAAGAAGTACAAACTTCCAGTTACAAAATAAGTAAGTCACAGGGATGAAAAGTACAGCATAGAGAAGATAGTCAATGTTGTAGGGTGACAGATGGTAACTACACTTGCAGAAAGCATTTTGTTTATAATTGTGAAATCACACTGTTGTACACCTAAAATAATAGAACATCTATGTCAGCTGTACTTCAGTTAAAGAAAGGAGAATCCATTTTGTAATTAAAGATTGCTCTCGCATGGTATAAAAGAGAATGATAAAGAAGATACATACAGCTCAGTTTTTGATATCAAGTAGAAAAGTCTAAGTTTAATTTTCAATTGAAAAAAATACTTTCTATGAGAATAATGCATATATTCTGCTCATATCATAACATATTTATATTAGTTATTTGTATTTATTCAGAAAATAACAAAAACTAAGGTCATCCTGAAGAAGGTTAGCAATGAAAAGTGTCAGTAAAGATTATCTTCTCTCCCCCAACTCCTGCTCCCCCCAGGCATCTGAGACTGTGATTCTCCTCACTGAACTACTTCTGAAACTCATATAGTTGGGAGCTCAACTTTATGACAAGAAGGGAGACAGTTCAGAAGCTAGAGTTTGTTTTTCTTTCTTTCTTTTTTTTTTTTTTTTAAAGACTTCATTTATTTATTTGACAGAGAGAGACGCAGCAAGAGAGGGAACACAGGAGGGGGAGTGCAGAGGGAGAGCAGGCTTCCCTCTGAGCAGGGAGCCTGATGCGGGGCTCGATCCCGGGACCCTGGGATCATGACCTGAGCTGAAGGCAGGGGCTTAATGACTGAACCACCCAGGCACCCCTACGCTAGAGTTTCTAACTGGACAGAAACTATTTTTGAAAAAATCTTCAGTTCACATGTGTCTGATCAAAACATGCATCCAGGTCAGTATAAAAGTTCCTTTACACCATTCTGGTATATAGCATGTTTGCTGGAAAGGGATGGTTAGGATGGTTTAATATATATAGTTTTAATATATATGATTTAAATATAAGTTATTACATGTGTGTTTACACATACACATGTGCATAGCTCAGTGAAGTTTTCATGGGTGACTGATTAGATTGTCTTAAGATTTCAGCTAAATCTTAGTATTAAAAATCTGAGTTGCTGTTTGTGTTTCCATGATTTTTTAGTAGCAATAACAACATACAATTTAAGATCACAAAACCACTTACATTAATATTGAATATTTACAAGAGCCTGTACTGGATGGATGAAACTATGTAACTGTATATAAAGCCAGACATATAAAGCCAGACTAGTTTGTGTCTTAGTTGGCAAGGTAGGTTTGACGTTCAGGACCTCATAGGCATTCAGGACCAGGCTGTAGGATACTGCAACATCTCGTAGCTGCACCATCGGAAATAGGTGATCTTCATGATTAACGAGGTGCAAGAAGAAAACAGAGTTTGTGTTGGCTCCTGAATGCTGTGGTCCTAAGGAGTTACATGTCACTTTTTTAAGGTTTCATTGGGTAAGCAAATCTCTTGACTGTACTTGCATGCTAGGAAATGTGGGAAGGTACACTGGTAATAAGTGAGCAGAAAATGTTTCTGATACATGATCACACCATTACACAAGATCTTTTGCAAATACAAATGTTTTGAATAAGTATTCAGAACTTCAGATAATTTACCTCCAATTTTTTTATGACAATGGCTCTTTCCACCGAAACTTCCAGTGTGATATATAAAAAGTCTAAAATTCATGTGTTCATTCATTTGAAAAATATTTGTGTGTCTTCTTGATGCCAGCAAAAGTCTCCATTCAGGAGATTTAAAAATCCCTGACTTATGGAATTTGTATTTTAAGCGAAAAGAGAGAAAACAAAAAAATAGAGTATGTGAGATTATGTATACTGTAGCATCCTTTATTCTTTGTATGTCATTTGTGCTCATCCTGTGTTTAAAAAAATTTTTACTTTGTAGATCACACATTACATAAAATAGTTTTTATTTGATTTTATTCACAACAGGTGAATTAAGCCGTGTAAATTTATTACTGTTTAAAGGAGTTTGCCTGAAAATATGGTTATATTGTGATACAGATAGTGGTGGTGGAGATTGTTTTTGTAGGTATGTTTAGACACTCTACCCTCCTTTGTGGGGCTATGTTTGGTACTCAGGCTATGTTCTGTATATTAGCTGTTCCTTATCCTATATTCAGACTTTTAGTGTTTGGTAGCAGTGTGATGCGTGAAGGGAGGTATACCTCTTTTTCTTGAGTTGTTTGAGTTTTGGGGAGTACTCCTGGGCTTTTTCCATTTTGTTGTAGCGCTGGGCTGAAGAGGGCCTTTTGTCTGTGCGAGCATTCTGGCATTGGTGCAGTTTCACAGAGAAGTGGAAGGACGTTATCTGGGGCAGGGAAGTGGGAAGATGAGAAGAAAGAAGTGGATGAGGGAAGAGAAGAAAGAAAACTGCGGGATATGAGGCTGCAGCGAAAGCATAGACGGAGAAGGACCAGCAACCAGTTTAAGGAGTAGAAAGGGTGGGGGAATCGAAACGGAGAGGGTGGGAGAAGCAGTGGAGGAGGAGTTTAAAGGCTGGAAGTAGGGGAAACTGGAAGGCGGAGCAGAGGGCGGAGGAAGAGCAGTAAAAGAAGGCGGAGCGTGAAAATAGGGAGTTGAGCAGGAGCTAGTGTTTCGTAATACTCGAGGAAGACTGTAGGAGTTGTTGAGGGTACAGGAAGGAGGTGTGGTCTTTTACCACATTCCCGCCCACACGCCGTGTGGCTGGGACTAGGGGGGAAGATGGCCGTGTTTGCCTTAGGAATGGAAGGGACGCCGCGACAGGGTCTGCCATAGGTTTCGAATCTGTAATTTGGAGCGATTGTCGGACGTTGTCTATTTTAGTCGGTGCTACGGCGCTTGGCGAAGAATGCACCGGGCGCGGCGGGCGGCTGCCTACTGCCGCCCCAGTGTCCCTTGCTCCCGGCCTTAGTACTGGCTGAGGAGGAGGCTCATCGTGGAGGCAAGGGCGGCTGCGGGGGCCGTGCGGTCATGCCGTGGCTGAACGGTGGTCGGCAGCGGCGCAGAGAAACGCGAGAGGTTGCGAGGGAGCCGCCTCAGCCGTCGATCCCTGTGCCCTTGGTGCAGCTGCTGCGTCCGCCACCTCTACATTCGACCCTCATATCCGGGGAGAGCGCAGAGCTGCCCCTGCCCGCCGGCTGGGAGGAGGCGCGCGACTACGACGGCCGCGTTTTCTACATCGACCACAACACGCGCCAGACGTCGTGGATCGACCCCCGCGACCGGTAAGAGGCAGTAGTGTTGGGGGTAATGAGACCCGGACAGAGCGCTACTACCGATTCCTCACCAGATACTCCGACGACGTAAGCAGGCCTGGGCCAGGTTGGGGCATCTCCCCAGCGGCTAAGGGCTTCATTGGGTCTTTCCTTCTCCAAGTTTGGAATAGTCTTAAACTCGGAGCTCATTCTTTCTCAAACATTCCTTCTGCGGGGCCGACACAGTGACTTGGTTCCCTCACGTCACCCGCTGACCGGCGCCTGGAAGCTGGGCGCCTGGAATTTCCTCTCCCAGGGCTGACGGATGGCTCTCTTTTCCTTTTTCCGCTGCGGCCTCGCCCATCCCTCCCGGGCCTCGGCGGCCCACCGCCCCCGGCCCCCGCGGTGGCCAGATGAGCTGTCATCTTGGAGCATAAACGTGCGCTCCAGCTTCGTGGTGTGGGTTCCTTGTCTGGCGGCCTCAACCTAGTTTCCATCCAAAAACTGGTGCCAGATGGGCCACTTCAGGGATTCCCAGTTCTTTTGGAGTTGGGAGAGCCTGCTCCCAGACTATGATGGTTGCTCTTTAGCGCCTTTTAAAAACTGGGCTAAAATTCTGATTGAAATAGCCTTGTGCACTGCAGCCAGAATGGAATATGATTAGACCCATATGCTTTTGGAGTAAACAGATAACACCACTTAAATTTGATTTTCTTCTACAGTATATGAACAGGACTTTAAATTGCCATTTACTTCTGTAAATAAATATCATAAACTAAAAACGAATTCTTCCAAAAGGAGTCTAGATTGCAATTCAATAAGTTCATGTAAGCACATTTTCCCTTAACTTTCTATTTGATTGTCAAGTGAGATCAGTGGTTCAGCTGCATATGAAAGGATACAATTCTTGTGTAACGGAGAATTCCGTTCAAACCAAGTATTCGCAGTGATTATCTAATATCTTCTACTATCTAAAGAATTTCTTTCCATGCTGTGCCTATATGCCAGAAAGAAACTACTACAGACTTCCCAGTAATTTTAACACCTAAAAACGCACAGTGTGATGACCTTGCTTCTGCCTTCTCCTTACCACTGCCTAGCACTGCCATTTGAAAATCAACTCTGGAAGAGGAATGCTACTGAATTACTATTTCAACATATGCCTAGGTTAAGATATATAAAGACAAAAGAAAGCAAAATGATTTTGGTACCCTAACATTCTCTCTGAACATTGCGGACTTCTGGACCGAACAATTTATAAGAATCCTTGCACAATATTTTATGTTATAAATAAGAAACTTGAAAATCAGATGACATAACACAATTTTAACCAAAGCGGATAGCCACAACTATTTGACCGAGACTTCCATGACTATAGAATTAGTACAACTGGTTTGGCCATTTTATGCTATGTCTCCTTTAAAACACAAACAACTGGAAAATAAGCCAATTCATTTTTTTTAATTAAAATATTTTTAAACTTTTTTTGCTTTTTTACACAGAGCAAGTGAGGAGGAGGCGGCGGAGGGAGAAAGAAAGGAGAGAGAGAATCTTTTTTTTTTTTTAAGATTTTATTTGTTTATTTCAGAGAGAGAGAGACAGCTAGCGAGAGAGGGAGCACAAGCAGGGGAAGTGGGAGAGGAAGAAGCAGGCTCCCAGTGGAGGAGCCCGATGTGGGGCCTCAATGTGGGGCTCGATGTGGGGCTTTATGTGGGGCTTGATCCCAGAACACCGTGATCACATCCTGAGCCAAGGGCAGACACTTAATGACTAAGCCACCCAGGAGTCCTGAGAGAGAGAATCTTAAGCAGATCCCATACCCAGGCTTCTTGAGGAGCTGGATCTGACCACCCTGAGATCATGACCTGAGCTGAAATCAAGAGTCCAACCCTTAAGTGACTGATTCATCAAGGTGCCCCAGAAATGAGCCAATTCAAAATACTGTTTTGTTTACAACAGAATAAAGCTCATTTGATGAAAGTATTTTACAACAGTTTGATTATTTTGAATGGGAATTGATAATGAAAATATCAATGTATTAATTTTTGTTTTAGTGATATAACAAGCAACATAGGTGAGCAGACTACCACAGAAATCAGAATGTAGAATCATTTCCATGTACTTCATACTCATTATCTATGTTCCTTTTTATAAAAATTAGTTTGTTATTGATTGACATATTGTTATATTTAGACATTTTATTTTTTTAAATTTCACAATTTATATTTTCATTTGAATGACAGGTTTAAAAAAAGTACCAATCCAATTTTTTGTATGTGACTTTCCCTTAAACTTTTAATTAGTTATTACTATATAAAAATAATGTATGATTCTGAATTCAGTGTTTTTTCAATCTGCATCTGACATTTTTGGGTGATGTATGATCTGCACAGAAACTTGTGCTCAAAAAATGACGACTTTAACCAGACAACATTCAAGAACAGTTAGGAAAGAAGGTAGCTAATGGTGTTTTAAGGAAATGAAAATAAATGAATGTAGTAGGTTATGTGTATATTATTGCTGACTTAATACACTATTATACATATTTTAATATAAATCACAATAGCATAAAATATGCTACTTTAAGCAAAGTTATTTAAGGCTAAGAGTTCTTTTTTTTTTTTTTTTTTAAATATTTAATTTATTTATTTGACATAGAGACAGCCAGCGAGAGAGGGAACACAAGCAGGGGGAGTGGGAGAGGAAGAAGCAGGCTCCCAGCGGAGGAGCCTGATGCGGCGCTTGATCCCAGAACGCTGGGATCATGCCCTGAGCCCAAGGCAGACGCTTAACAACTGTGCTACCCAGGCGCCCCAAGGCTAAGAGTTCTAAACAAAATCTCACCTAGAATTTTAGAGCAATTCCATTCACAGTACGTTCAAGAGCACTGGTATTTACAGCCCAGGGAGTATTGGCAGATTACTCTAACAGTACTTTTATTCTTATTTTTTAAAAGATTTTATTTATTTGAGAGAGAGAGAGCACAAGCAGAGGGAGCAGCAGGCAGAGGGAGAAGTAGGCTCTCCGCTGAGCAAGGAGCATCAGGCAGAGAGGCCATCTCAGAACCCCGAAATTATTACCCTAGCCCAAGGCGGATGCCCAACCCCCACCCAGGCACCCCTGTAACAGTGCTTTTGAAAAGCTATATTGGGGCTCTTGGTGGCTTAGTCAGTTAAGCAGGTGCCTTTGGCTCAGGTCATGAGGGATCCAATCTGGCACTGGGCTCCTTTCTCAGCGGGGAGCCTGCTTCTGCAGGTCCCTGGAGCTGGTGCTGTCTTGCGTGTTCTCTCTCTCAAATGAATAAAATCTTAAAAAAAAAAAAGCTATATCAAAGGAGATATCAACCTTAGAAATATCTTTAGACACGTGGCTAAAAACTCAGTATTTTCAATTTTGATTGTGAACTTACTTTAGGTTTATTTCTGTAAATCAGTACTATATATATAATTTTTGTGGTTAGTCTGCTTGGAGTGATACCTGAAATCTGGTTGAAAAATATGGTTAATTTACTATTTCTGTGGCTTATGGTTTCTGTAGGTGAGTCTTGTGTGGTTTACATTAGTGGTACACATGTATTGGGCATGTTATGATTTAGGATTTAAAGACCACTTTATAGGGGCACCTCGGTGGCACAGTCGTTAAGCGTCTGCCTTTGGCTCAGGGCGTGATCCCAGCATTACGGGATCGAGCCCCACATCAGGCTCCTCCGCTGGGAGCCTGTGTCTTCCTCTCCCACTCCCCCTGCTTGTGTTCTCTCTCTGGCTGGCTGTCTCTTTCTGTCAGATGAATAAATAAAATCTTAAAAAAAAAATAAAGAGCACTTTATAAAAAAGTATTTAGGGAAGGAAATAAGGGAAAAACATTTTTGCCTATTTTGGAAGTATTCAGTGTCTTTCAACTTGCTTAAATATATGCTTTCCGTGGAGTTGTTTTGATACTAGCTTATAGATGGGCACCAACTTTATTGAGATATGACTGACATAAGTTTGTGCAGGTTTAAGGAGCACAACTTAATGCTTTGATGAATGTATACATTGCAAATGCCTTTCACAATAGAGAACCTGTTTCATTTCCTTTATATATGTATATATATATATATATATATATATAGCCAGAAGTGAGATTTTTGCGTCATATGGTAGATCTGTTTTTAACTATTGAGGAACCTCCACACTGTTTTCCAGAGTGGCTGCACCAGTTTGCATTCCCACCAACAGTGTAAGAGGGTTCCCATTTCTCCACATCCTCTCCAGCACCTCTTGTGTCTCATGTTGTTGATTTTAGCCATTACGACAGTTTTGACGGGATATCTCATTGTGGTTTTGATTTTCATTTCCCTGATGATGAGCGATGTTGAGCATCACTATATCATTTTCATGGACCTGTAGGCTGTCTGTATGTCTTTCTGTGAAAAAATGTCACCCAGGTTCCCAGTCCATTTTTTAATTGGATTGTTTGTGTTTTGGTTTGTTGCTGTTGAGTTTTATGACTGCTTTATATATTTTATCTATCTATCATCTATCTATCTACCTATTTATTTATATTATTATTTTTAAAGATTTTATTTATTTGACAGAGAGACACAGCGAGAGAGGGAACACAAGCAGGCGGAGTGGGAGAGGGAGAAGCAGGCTCCCCGCCGAGCAGGGAGCCTGATCTCAGGACCCTGAGATCATGCACTGAGCCCAAGGCAGATGCTTAACAACTCAGCCACCCAAGCGCCCCTATATATTTTATTTTTATTTTTTTTTTATAATTATTTTTTATTATATTATGTTAGTCACCATACAGTACATCCCCGGTTTTCGATGTAAGGCTCGATGATTCATTAGTTGTGTATAACACCCAGTGCACCATGCAATATGTGCCCTCCTTACTACCCATCACCGGCCTATCCCATTCCCCCACCCCCCTCCCCTCTGTAGCCCTCAGTTTGTTTCTCATAGTCCATAGTCTCTCATGTTTCATTCCCCCTTCTGATTACCCCCCCTTTCTTTATCCCTTTCTTCCCCTACTGATCATTCTAGTTCTTATGTTCCATAGATGAGAGAAATCATATGATAGTTGTCTTTCATGCTTGACTTATTTCACTTAGCATTATCTCCTCCAGTGCTGTCCATGTTGTAGCAAATGTTGAGAACTTGTTCTTTCTGATTGCTGAGTAATATTCCATTGTATATATGGACCACAACTTCTTAATCCAGTCATCTGTTGAAGGGCATCTCGGCTCCTTCCACGATTTAGCTATTGTGGACATTGCTGCTATGAACATTGGGGTGCATATGGCCCTTCTCTTCACTACGTCTGTATCTTTGGGGTAAACACCCAGTAGTGCAATGGCTGGATCATAGGGTAGCTCAATTTTTAACTTTTTAAGGGACCTCCACACTGTTTTCCAGAGTGGCTGTACCAACTTGCATTCCCACCAACAATGTAGGAGAGATCCCCTTTCTCCACATCCTCTCCAACAATTGTTGTTTCTTGCCTTGTCTATTTTTGCCATTCTTACTGGCGTAAGGTGGTATCTCAGTGTGGTTTTGATTTGAATTTCCTTGATGGCTAATGATTTTGAACATTTTTTCATGTGTCTGTTAGCCATTTGTATGTCTTCATTGGAAAAGTGTCTGTTCATATCTTCTGCCCATTTTTTGATTTGTTTATTTGTTTCTCGTGTATTGAGTTTGAGAAGTTCTTTGTAGATCTTGGATACCAGTCCTTTATCTGTAGTGTCATTTGCAAATATCTTCTCCCATTCCGTGGGCTGCCTCTTAGTTTTTCTGACTGTTTCCTTGGCTGTGCAGAAACTTTTAATCTTGATGAAGTCCCATAAATTCATTTTATCTTTTGTTTCTCTTGCCTTTGGGGATGTATCATGAAAAAGGTTGCTTTGGCCGATGTCGTAGAGGTTGCTGCCTATGTTCTCCTCTAGAATTTTGATGGATTCCTGTCTCACATCAAGGTCTTTCATCCATTTGGAGTTTATTTTTGTGTATGGTGTGAGATAGTGGTCAAGTTTCATTCTTCTGCATGTAGCTGTCCAATTTTCCCAGCACCATCTATTGAAGAGACTGTCTTTTTCCCACCGGATGTTTTTTCCTGCTTTATCAAATATTAGTTGCCCAAAGAGCTGAGGGTCCATTTCTGGGCTCTCTATTCTGTTCCATTGGTCTATGTGTCTGTTTTTGTGCCAGTACCATGCTGTCTTTGTGATCACAGCTTTGTGGTACAGCTCGAAATCCAGCATTGTGATGCCCCCAGCTTTGTTTTTCCTGTTCAGCAGTTCCTTGGAGATTCGGGGTCTTTTCTGGTTCCATACAAATTGAAGGACTATTTGTTCCAGTTCTTTGAAAAATGTCATCGGTATTTTGATCGGGATAGCATTGAAAGTGTAGATTGCTCTGGGTAGCATGGACATTTTAACTATGTTAATTCTTCCGATCCATGAGCATTGAATATCTTTCCATCTTTTTGTGTCTTCCTCAATGTCTTTTAAGAGTGATTTATAGTTTCTAGAATAAAGGTCCTTTACGTCTCTGGTTAATTCCAAGGTAACGTATGGTTTTTGGTGCTATTGTAAATGGGATGGATTCCCTAATTTCTCTTTCTTCAGTCTCATTATTCGTGTATAGAAATGCCACTGATTTCTGAGCATTGATTTTGTATCCCGCCACCTTACTGAATTGCTCTATAACTTCTAATAGTTTGGGAGTGGCTTCTTTTGGGTTTTCCATATAGAGTATCATGTCATCTGCGAAGAGAGACATTTTGACTTCTTCTTTGCCGATTTGAATACCTTTGATCCCTTTTTGTCGTCTGATTGCTGTTGCAAGGACTTCTAGTACTATGTTGAATAATAGTGGCGAGCGTGGGCGAGCGTGGGCATCCTTGTCGAGTTCCTGATCTTAAGGGAAAGGCTTCCAGCTTTTCCCCATTGAGAATAATATTTGCAGTAGGCTTTTCATAGATGGCTTTTATGAGATTGAGAAATGTACCTTCTATTCCTACACTCTGAAGGGTTTTAAACAGAAAAGGATGCTGTATTTTGTCAAATGCTTTTTCGGCATCGATTGAGAGGATCATATGGTTCTTGAGTCTTTTCTTGTTGATATGATGTATCACGTTAATTGATTTGCAAATATTGAACCACGCTTGGTCCCAGGTATGAATCCCACTTGATCATGGTGGATAATCCTTTTAATGAACTGTTGGATTCTATTAGCAAGTATCTTGTTGAGGATTTTGGCGTCCATATTCATTAGGGAAATCGGTCTGTAATTCTCCTTTTTGATGGGGTCTTTGCCTGGTTTGGGGATCAAGGTAATATTGGCCTCATAGAATGAGTTTGGTAGCTTTCCTTCTGTTTCTATTTTTTGAAATAGCTTTAGGAGAATAGGTATTATTTCTTCTTTGAATGTTTGGTAGAATTCCCCAGGAAAACCGTCCGGGCCTGGAGTTTTGTTATTTGGAAAGTTGTTTATCACTGACTCAATTTCTTCCGGTTTCAATCTTGGTAGTTTATAGGTTTCCAGGAAGGATTCCATCTCTTCCAGATTGCTTAGTTTATTGGCATATAGCTGTGGATAAAAATTTCTAATAATCCTTCCAATTTCAATGGTGTTCGTTGTGACCTCTCCTTTTTCATTCATAATTTTAATAATCTGGGTCCTTTCTCTTTTCTTTTGGATAAGTCTTGCCAGTGGTCTGTCAATTTTATTGATTCTCTCCAAGAACCAGCTTCTAGTCCTGTTGATCTGCTCTACTGTACTTCTGGTTTCTGCTTGATTGATTTCAGCTTTAATTTTGGTCAACTGCTTCCTCGTGCGTGGATTAGGCCTGTCCCTCTGTTGCTGTTACAGCTTCTTGAGGTGAGAATATAAAAACTGCATTTTAGATTTTTCTATTCTTTTGAGTGAGGCTTGGATGGCTATGTATTTCCCCCTTAGGATTGCCTTTGCAGTATCCCATAGGTTTTGGACTGTTGTATTTTCATTCTCATTAGTCTCCATAAATTGTTTAATTTGATTTTTTATTTCCTGGTTTATCGAGTCATTCCTGAGCAGGATGGTTCTTAGTCTCCAAGTGTTTGAGTTTCTTCCAAATTTTTCCTTGTGGTTGAGTTCCAGTTTTAGAGCGTTGTGGTCTGAGAATATGCAGGGGATAATTTCAATCTTTTGGTATCGGCTGAGACCTGTTTTGTGTCCCAGAACATGGTCTATTCTTGACAATGTTCCATGGGCATTAGAATAGAATGAGTATTCTTTGGTTCTGGGGTATAGTGTTCTATATATATCTAAGAGGTCCAACTCGTCGAGTATGGCATTCAAAGCCTTTGATTCTTTGCTTAGTTTTTGCCAGGGTGTTCTGTATTTCTGAGAGTGGAGTGTTGAGGTCCCCTACTATTAATGTATTTTTATTTATATGTCTCTTTATTCTGGTTAAGAGTTGGCTTGTGTATCTTGCTGCTCCCTTGTTGGGGGCATATATATTTATAATTGTCATATCCACTTGTTGAATACTTCCTTTAAGAATAATATAGTGCCCTTCTGCGTCTCTAACTATAGTCTGTAGTTTAAAATCCAGTTTATCTGATATGAGAATTGCTACCCCAGCTTTCTTTTGAGGTCCATTTGCGTGAAAGATGGTACTCCATCGCCTTACTCTCAGTCTGAATGCATCTTTGGGTTCGAAATGAGTCTCTTGTAGACAGCAAATGGATGGGTCATTTCTTTTTATCCAATCTGCAACCCTGTGGCGTTTAAAGCAAGAATTTAAACCATTAATGTTAAGACTGAGTACTGAGAGATATGCTTTTAATTCTGCCATGTTGTCAGTAAAGTCTTTGTTTGTATTGGCTGTGACTTTCTGTTTTGTATCACTCTTGGGGCCTTTTTACTTTTATAGAACCCCCCGTAATACCTCCTGTAGGGCTGGTTTCGTGGTTACGAAATTGGCTAGTGACTGTCGATTCTGAAATGTCTTTATTTCTCCATCCATTCTGAATGACAGCCTTGCTGGATAAAGGATCCTTGGCTGCATGTTTTTCTCTGAAAGAGCTTTAAAAATGCTCCCCCAACCGTTTCTCTCATTCCAGGTCTGTGTAGACAGGTCTGACGTAATTCTGATGCCTTTGCCTTGGTACGTGAGAAATTTCTTTGCCCTGGCCGCTTTCAATACTGTATCCTTGGATCTCATATTTGCGAGTTGCACTATGACGTGACGTGGTGTAGCTCTGTCATGGTTGAGCTTGGGAGGGGTCCTCTCTGCCTCTTGGACAGGAATTTTTGTTTCCCTTGCTAGATTAGGGAAGTTTTCAGCTACAATTTGTTCAAATATCTCTTCTAGACCTCTGTTTTTCTGCACCCCCTCGGGGATGCCGATGATTCTAACATTGGATCGTTTCGTTGAGTCAGTAATCTCCCGTAGCCAACATTCGTGGGCGTGGATTTTTTTATGACCATCTTCTATTTTTATTTTTTCCTCTATTAACCCATCCTCCAATTCACTAACCCTTTCCTCTGCTTTGGTGACCCTGGCCGTCAGAGCCTCTAGTGTTGCCTGCATTTGGCTCATAGAATTTTTAATTTCTGTCAAATTCGCTCTCATTTACGCCCTTAGGGATTCTATATTCTCAGTAACATTTTCCTTAATACTTTTTTCAAGTCTACTCATTATCTTGACCATTGTTACTCTGAATTCCATTTCTGATAATTTGGTTACATCCATATCCGTTACTTCTGTGGCAGAGGCCACAGACTCACTGTCTTTTCTTTGCTGAGGGGGGCTTCTCCTTCCTGTCATTCTAATGAGGAGAGGTTGCGGGGTTGTCCAGAGCCCAAAATTATTGACTGGGTCCCAGGCCGTGCCCCTTGTTTTATAGGGATCTTAGAGATGTGGGCTTCTTCTTTAAAGATTTTATTTTTTTACTTATCTGAGAGAGGGAGACAGACAGTCAGCAAGAACGGAACAGAAGCAGGGGAGTGAGAGAGGAAGAAGCAGGCTCCCAGCGGAGGAGCCCGATGAGGGACTCCTTTCCGGAACGCTGGGATCACGCCCTAAGCCGGAGACAGGCGCTCAATGAATGCGCCACCCAGGCGCCTCGGGTTGTGGGCTTCTTGATTTTTCAGCCTGCCTTTTGGGGGAGGGGCCTGCCGCGCCGATACTCAGGCAACCCTGTTTGGGTAGAGTCTCCGTGTCCCCTGCGAGGGAGGATGGGGATGGGCACTCTCTGAGCCGGTATTTCCAGGCTTTTGTTTTCTGGCGGCTTTCCCTGGCGGCCGGCTATGCCTCTTCTGAGGGTCAGAGCAGCAGAGGCTGCATTGTCACAGAACAGAGGGATTGCAGCCCGTTCTCCACTGATGTTCTGGCCACTTTAACTCTATTACTGTTGGTGCTGCTCAACCCTGCAGCGTCCCGGGATGTGCGCACCAACTCGGCGTCCCTGCCCTTACTTCCAGGGCCAGCGCGTCTCTGTCCTTTGTGTTTCTAATGCCGCCAGCCACCGGCCGCCCCGCACCCCGGGTCTCCCGGTCTCAGTCTATGCCCGGTGAGCACACCTCGATTCCGGAGTTTCGGGAGAATCCTGGTGGCGCGCACCCGGTTCAGGGTCTCAGTCTGCTGTTTCGCGGGTGCCGACCACGAGTCTGCCCGCTCCCCCGTGCAGGTGGCCCGCCACCCGCCAGCCGCCCCGCGCGCGGTCCAGGAGCTCCCCGTCTCAATCTGGATCCCGTGAGCACACCGGGATTCCGGTGTTCTGGGAGATGCCTGGTGGCGCGTGTTCACGGCTCACCGGTCAGTCCGCTCTCTCGCTGGTGCCCTCTGTGAGTCCCCCCGCTCCCCCGTGCAGGTGGCTGCCGCTTCCCGGGGCCCAAACGCGGCGGCTCCCTCCCCCTTCCGTTTATCTTCCGATATCTGTGCACGGTTTACAGCTCCCCTCTTCGTACCTCAGTACTCAGCGCTGGAGATGTTCATTTGTAGAGATCCAGATGCATCATCCTGCGTCTCAGGCTGATTCCGTGGTTATTTAGGCTGGTCTGGTACCTATCCAGCTCGACTCAGGGGACCGGCTGAAAAAGGGGTCCCCTACTCCTCCGCCATCTTAACTCCCTTCCTCGCCCCTATATATTTTAGATACTAATCCTTTATTGGTTGTGTCATGAGATGTTCTATTCCATAGGTTGCTTTTTTATTTTGGTGGTTGTTTCCTTTGATTTTTGCCTTATTTTTGGTGCCAAATCCAATGCCCAAACCAATGTCAAGTAGCTTTCCATTTGTGTTTTCTTTTAGGAGTTTTATAGTTACAGGCCTTACATTTAAGCCATTAGTCCATTTTTAGTTAATTTTGTAAGTGGTATATAGTAGGGGTCCAGCTTTCTTCTGTATGTGCATTGCTATTGTGAATGGAATTGTGTTCTCCATTTTATTTTAGAGTTTTTCACTGCAAGTATATAGGTACAATATATATAGATTGGAGATTATCACACTACAATGTGTCTGAGCTAATTAATTCATTCTAATAGTGATTTGGTTGACTTCTTCGGATTTTTGATACACAAAATCGTGTCATGTGAGTAAAGTGTATTTTTGTTTTTGTTATTATTATTATTATTATTTGCTATTGGGATACCTTTTATTGCTTTTCCTTGCCTTATTTCCTAACCTAGAACCTGCAGTACAATGTTGAATTGAAGCAGTGAGAGCAGATGTTCTTATCTTGTTCCTGGTATTAGGAGAAAGCATTCAATTTTATGAAGCGTGCTGTTGGCTGTAAGGTTTCTGTAGATGTCTTTTGTTGGTTTGAAGAAGTTCCATTCTATTCATATTTGAATGTTCATGTTTTTATTATGGATGACTGTTAGACTTTGTGAAATGTTTTTTTTTTTTTCTGTCCTTGAGATGATTATGTGATTTTGTGTGTTTTATTCTGTTGATATGATATATTCTTTTAATTGATATTTGAATGCTGAGGTTAAATCCCATTTGATAATCATGTATAATTCTATTACTTTAAAATTTTGACCCAGTTCTTATGTGATACCATTTGATAGTGTTTTGTTCAGGATATTTTGCATCCCTATTCATATGAGACAGTATTGTTTTGGTATCAGGATAATAGTGGCCTCATAAAATAAATTGGAAAATATTTCCTCGTTTCCCATACATATATATATGTGTGTGTGTATGTATATGTATATATACATACATAATGTATATATACATATACATATATATTTGCAGTTTATGAAAATTGGTATTAATGTTTCATTTAATGTGTGGTAGCATTCGTGTATGAAGCTGTCTGTTTCCCGCTTTTTGTGGGCTGTCTTGATTATTGAGTCACGTTTTCACACAATAGTTCTATTCTGTTTTTTGGGTTTTTTTTAGTGATAGTCTCTATTTCTGTTGAAATTGTCTATTTCTTATTGGGTCAGTTCTGCTAGTTTCCCTACCCCGCCACTCCACCACTAGGAATTCCTCTAATTCATCTAAGCGGTCTAAATTGTTGGTGTTAATGTTATTAATTAAATAAATTATTAAATTAATTTCACATTATTCCTTTATAATTGTTATTATTTCTGTAAGGTCAACTGGAATCCTCTATCATTTTGATTTCAGTAATTTGGATCTTCTCTTTTTCTTGGTCAAGGTAAATAGATGGTTTGTCATTCATGCTGATCTTTATAAACAGCTAGCATTTGGCATCCTTAATTTTCCCTAATTTTTATTCTCCATGCCCTTTATTTCTGTTCTCATTTTACCACTTCCTTCCTTCTGCTTGCTTTTGCTTTAGTTTGTTCTTTGTGTTTTTTTGTTTGTTTTGTTGTTGTTGTTCTAGCTTCTTAGGGTGTGGAAGCTTAAGTTATTGACTTCAGAGCTTCTCAATATAGGCATTTACTGCTACACATTTACATCTAAGCATTGCTTTTGCTACATCCTATATAACATATACTTATCTTCATTTTCACTCATTTCAGAGTATTCTGATTTCCCTTTTGATTTCTTCTTGGCCCACTGGTTTTGTAGAGTATGTTTTTTGTATCCACCTCTTCGAATCTAAAAAAAATTTTCTGTTATTGCTTTTTGTTTTCATCCCGTTAGGGTTAGAAAGCACACTTTGTATTATTTCTATTATTTAGATGAACTGAAGTTTGTTTTATGGCTCATCTGTCTCCGGGAATGGTCTGAATGCATTTGCAAGAGATTATACTGGGTTGTTTTCCATATGTTTCAGGTTTATAGTATTGTTTAAGTCTTCTGTTCCCTTGTCCTTTTGTCTTGTTTTGATTCTGTCTTTTCTTGAAAGTGGGGTTTCAAAGTCTCCAACTATTATTGTTGAATTGTCCATTTATTTCTGTCAGTTAGTATATTTTGATAGTCTGTTATTAAGTGCATACATGATTATAAAATTGTTACATTTTCCAATTTGGACTTTCCATTTTCTCATTTATAAATTTCTCTTAATATGTAGCAACATTGTTGAGCAGGGAGCCCAATGTGTGGGACTCCATCCGAGGACCCCAGTATCATAACCTGAGCTGAAGGCAGACGTTTAATCAACCTAGCCACCCTCGCACCTCTGCAAGTTTGTTTTGTATGAGTTAGAGCTACTCCACTTTGTTGTGGTTGCTCTTTGCATTTTTTCCGTGTTTGATTTTCACTCTCTTCTTTGAATCTGAATTTTGTCTTCTGTCTCATGCCTCTTTTTTCATATATTCTACTTTGCTGCCTTCTTTTGCATCGAGTAAATATTTTGTAATAAAGCATTTTAATTTCATTTTTTTACCTTTTTTTTTTTTTTTTTTGCTTAGTGTTTAAGTAGTTGCTGTGGGGTTTTCCATGTATCTGTTAACACACATTAGTATTAGCTTCAGATTTACAGAAGCTTAATTTCAGTAATGTGTAGAAAATTCTCCTATATGTCTCTATTTCTTATTGCTTTTGGTGGCATTATTATGTTCATTACATCCACTAATGTTACAAAACACACTACATTGGTATAATTATTATTTTACACTCTATGACCATTTTCTTACAGATCATTGCAGCTTTGCTCCCATATATGGGTTTTGTCCTGGAGAACAACATATCCCTTTATGGTATCTTTAGACATTACATAATTACCGTTATTGGTAGTCTTGGTTTCTGTGGATTTGAATTATCATTTGGGGTTACTAGATTTCATTGTAAGCTGGATCTACTTCAAGTATATGAATCACCTGCTTTGTGGATTCTTGCCTACTCTGGGTAGTTCATATAAGAGCACTTTGTACAGTATTTGTACTTTTGTGATGTGGGACTTTTATTATTTGTTTTATGATTTATGGCGTTGCAACGTTTCAGGAAGTATAAGGAAGGTCACCTTGGGGTGTGCTAGAAACCTTAGCAAATTTGGGGAACCTTGAGGAGACACAGTTTACCATATTTGTAGGTACTGTAGGTAAAACATGGTAGTAAGAAATTTTGGAGGTTTCACAGCCATGAGACTGAAAAGCAAGTAATAAAGTCTCAAAAGTATAATTCTAAAGACTTTATGAAAGCTGTATACAAAAAATTTTCTGGCTTAAGTAGCAACTCAATACCATATTTGCTCACCGTGCTGTAGGAAGTAAGTGAATCAGGCCAAAACATAATCAGGCCAGTCTGCATGTGTGTGTGTGTGTGTGTGTGTGTGTGTGTGTGTGTGTATGTGTATGAAAGAGAAAGAGAGATCAGGCATAATTATTGGGGATATTAAGGGAGGACTATTAAGAAAAATTATATGAGGGGCACCTGGGTGGCTCAGTTGGTTAAGGTGTCTGCCTTCCTGGGATTGAGCCCTGCATCAGGCTCTCAGCTCATCAGTGAGTCTTCTTCTCCCTCTCCCTCTGTGATCTCTCTAGCTTTCAGTGTCTCTCAAATAAATAAATAAAATCTTTTTTAAAAAAGTAAAAGTATGTGAAATCAGTGATAGGCAAAGGGATGACTGTGTGCTTTGAATGTTACAGTAGAAGATGATCCAACAGGGCTTAGTTAATTATCTAGGGATTTACCTTTCTTTGCCTTTCTATTATTGAGACTTTCTGAAGCTCAGGTTGACCTATAGGTTTTTGCCTTGTATAGATATAAGTGCTTTCTGTTCAGTAGAGAAGATAGCCCTAAAGCTTATAGTTAGTTTTATTACCCTAAGATATTAACTGGTCTTACCTCTTAGTTAGCAAACTCATTTAAGCAATCCCTTTCCACCTGATTATGTAAATCTCTATTTCTCAAGTAGTCTTTGAATCAGCTTCCCAACCTTTTCATTAATGAGTTAATTTTTAGGGGCGCCTGGGTGGCGCAGTTGTTAAGCGTCTGCCTTCGGCTCAGGGCGTGATCCAGCATTCCGGGATCGAGCCCCACATCAGGCTTCTCTGCTAGGAGCCTGCTTCTTCCTTTCCCACTCCCCCTGCTTGTGTTCCCTCTCTGGCTGTCTCTCTCTCTGTCAAATAAATAAATAAAATCTTTCAAAAATGTTAATTTTTAAAAAATTCTTCTTTGATAGGAATTAACATGAGCCTTGGGATTAAGGCCTACAATGATATTACTGGGAAATTGAGATATTCTCTGCAGTTAAATATTATTTGAGTGTTCAGAAAACCTTTAGAGTTTTTCTCTCCTTCCATAAACACTTTTTAAAAATAAACAATAATGTAATAATGAACATCTTTGTACTTCATCTGTGTTCTTCAGACCCTAGTACTTATCCTGGTGAATTACCCCCTTAGTATTTGCCTCAGATTCTTTTAAAAAGAAGGGAAGACTACAGATATGCTTCAGATTCACTGACTGCTTCTCTTGGATATGCTTCCTTCCTTCCCCACTTCCCTCCAGTTCTTTGTAACTACTACCTTAAATTAGATATTTGTCATTTCCACGCATGTATTTATATGTCCATTGTATATGTATGTACTATTATTTTGCATGTTCTGAAGCTGTTTATCAGTGCTGTTGAATTTCATGAATTCCTTTGCAACTTACTCTTTATATTTGATCTTCCTTTTTTAAAAATAAACTTTTATTTGGGAGTAGTTTTAATAGTTCAGTGAGTTACTCTATACCCTTAACTCTGCTGGCCCTAATGTTAATGTACATAACCATGGAAGAATTGTCAGAACTAAGAAATAAATATTGGTACAGACCTGCTAAGTAGACTGTAGACTTTATTCAGATCTCACCATTTGTTCCACTAATGCCCTTCTCCTATTCCAGGATCCAGCCCAAGATAGCACATCACATTTAGCAGATTGTATTTGCAAGATTTATAATGATAGGGCGCCTGGGTAGCTCAGTCATTAAGCGTCTGCCTTTGGCTCAGGGCGTGATCCTGGCGTTCCGGGGTGAGTCCCCCATCGGGCTCCTCCGCTGGGAGCCTGCTTCTTCCTCTCCCACTCCCCTGCTGTGTTCCCTCTCTCGCTGGCTGTCTCTCTCTGTCACATAAATAAATAAAATCTTTTAAAAAAAAGATTTATAATAACATAGCATTCTAATTCATGCATTTTACCTGAAGATACAATTTATTCTCCTATTGGTAGGTGTTTGGTTTGTTTCCACATTTTTTTTCACACGATGATGCAATCCTTTGACCATATATTCTTTACACCGTCAGGGAACACAGAGAAAGCGTCTGTCAAATTCCTGAGCTTCCAACCTATATACCTAACATCCCGGACATCTCCATTTGGATATCTCACAGGTAACCTTAAAATCAACACACTCAAAAACTAATTCGTCATCTGTACACATGTCTTTAACTGCTCATATACTGGTGTTTCCCTATCTTAGTGACTACTATCTTCAATTTCCCAAGAACTCAAAGTAAGTACCTGAGGGTTCTCCATGACTCCTTGTCTTACCCAGCATCAGTCCAGCAGTACTAATTTCTGTCTGTTCTGCTACCTTAGAGCCTCTGAAATTTGTCAGTTCCATTCATGTATGTGTTCATCCTGCATTTATTCAAAGCCTTTTTTTGTGCCAGAACCTGTCTAGTGTTCTAGAAAAATAAAGATAAACCGTTAGTGCTTCTCAAACTGTCTCGGTTCTTTTATTTTTCTTCTTTTTTCTTTCCAATTAGTTCATGGGTAGGTTGTTTTGTAAAAATCAATTACTAGGCAAATAAAGTGAAACAGGCATGCAAAGACCTTTTCATTATCATCAGTTTCAATAAAATTACTTACCAAATTATTATAAAACTTCATAAGTGATTTTGTCAATTTCTGTACTTATCTCATTGCAGACTGCTAAAGTTTGCAAAGTAGTGTCATCCATGGACTGCATTGTGAATTACAAATAATCAGAGTTACCATGGATGGTGGGGTGCCAATGATGGGTAGGTAGACACCTCATTGACCTAGGACTGAATTCCAGAAAGCTCAAGCTTCTGGGGTGGGACAGGAGAAATTTGGGGCATGCCATCCCCTGAGTCATTCTTAGGCCCAAGGTGTGCTTTTTCTAGGAGAGACTGTTGGTGAAGGATAGTCATAAAGAATGGGGCATCAAAGTTATATCAAGAGGAAGGACACCAAAGTAAGCTACTTTTTTCGTAAGCCCTCATATTCCAGATCCCTTACGTTGTTTTTAGTTGTATATGTGTGTTATACCAAAGAGCTCGATCATGTGTAGAAGTTTCAGTTATTATTATTATCAGCAAATTATTGGTAATGAGCAGAGTTCTAAACAGTATCTAAAGAAAATGTTACTTTATATGAGAGTTTCTCAGACTCTACTGACTTTGGGACTGCACCATTTTCAGTTGTGTTCACTATCTTACGTACTGTAGTGTGCATGAGCCTTTTTGGCCTCTAGCCACGAGATGCCAGTAGCATCTATGTCCTCAGTTATGATGCCTAGAATGTTTGTAGCATTTCCAAAAGTCCCTGGAAGGAGAAGATAGCAAAATGAAATCATCTAGAATTTAGAACCATTATGCTACTTGCACCTTGTTTAAATGTTTCATCTCTTGGAGCTGTTTGTTTCATGTAGATTAACACGATCTTACATACAGTGTAGCAAGTGTAATATCCCAGAAGACTAATTTCTATGTTTGGGTGAAAAATGGATATTAAATGTGTTTATATGGAAAGCTTTGAAATGCTATTTTTACTGTATAGCAGTGCTAATACTAGTATATAAAACGATGGACACCCTTTTTAAAAAAGTAGTACTTTGTGAGGTTTTTTTGTTTTGTTTTTGTTCTTTGATTTGTTTTGTTTTTTAGAGCAGTTTTAGATTTACAGCAGAATTGAGCAGAATATGAGGAATGACATCAGCATCATGGGAGCATGAGCCTTTCCTCCTATCTCTCCCTTTGATCAGCAACTAATTAGACATCCCTAAGCAAACCAAAGTGTCTTACATCCTACACCAGGCATCCCAGGAAGTTACTAGCCGACCTGTGCAACTGAAAGTATGCAGATAGGACTTCAGTAGGGGCTATAGATCCAAGGCAGTAGGTGAGGCTTCCCCATTGCTAGTTGCCATGGTGGCATTGGGGGGCCTGGGACAGCAAAACTGGGTGGACACCCACAGGCAAGAGAGTTGTGGAGGTCCTGCCTTTGGGTGGGGGAGAATTTGGCACAGCATTGCTGTGGAGGGAGAAGAGTTTGGAATCAGAGGAGAGGGAGGAACTTGGCATAGCCTCTTCCTGCCAGGGTGGTACTGCAAGGGGGGATAAACTGGCAGGATTTGTGGTGACCTCTCTGTGAGAGGAGGTGGGAAATTGTGAATGACTGCGTGTCTCTCTTGAGTTGTGTCCATTGTGACTGGAGAAACTTATTTTCTCTCCAGCACCTGGATGTCTGAAGATGAAACTCTGTGATTGAGGGGGACCGGGGAAGAGAAGGAGGCAGAGAAGAATGTCAGCGGGGATTAAAGTGTTGCATTTCCTGCTGTCTGCTTAGGAATTCAGCAAATTCAGATTGCCCACAAAAGTCTGAGAATGCCCCATTACCATCTGGCAGAGGCACCCCTAAAGCCCCAGCTGGTGCTCTCTGTATACACTTCCAAGTGTGTCCATTGTGAGGGACCTCTGGAAGATGGGAAAGGTTCTCAGATTATAGGCCAAGGTTGGGGGCAAGGGAGAACCCACAAATTTGAACTACAGCAATGCCTCTTGGAATACAAAAGAAAGGTTTCTAATAGCCAGCCAGTTGGTAAGAAAGAAGACAGAAAATGTTAACTAAAAAAGATTTCCTACCTTCAAACACAATCAAGTCAAGGAAATGTAGCATCACAAAAATAAAGTGAAAATTGTCTAGCAGCCGAGTTCAGAGGCATGGAATATTGTGATCTAGTGAATAGGAAATTCAAAATAGCTGTTAGGAACAAATTCAGTGAGCTACAAAAAAACAAGAACAAAAACAAAAAACTCAAAGGCATTTGATAAATGGATATAGAGCTAAAATTAATGAGCAGAAGCAGTTCTTTACCAAAGATTGAAAATCTAATAAAGACCCAAACAAATTCTAGAGATGAGAACTCAAGAAACAAAGATGAAAAATGCAGAAGAGAGCATCAGGAACAAGGGGAAAAGACAGAAAAAAGAGTAGGGACTTGGAGGATAGCAAATAATACAGTTAGGAAAAGAGAAGGAACTAAGTTTTTTTGTTTTTTTTTAAGTGAAGAAAAACTCTATGAGAGGTATCGTATTTGATCAGAGAAGCAAATATTAGAATAATTTGAATTCCAGAAGAAAAAAAGACCTTTTCCGAAACACAGCATAATGAAAATGTTTAACATAAAGAATCTTAAAGGCATCCAGGAAAAAGGAAAAGAAGGAAGGAAAGAATGATGGAATGAAAGAAAAGAAGTAAGGAAGGGGGGGTAGGTAAACAGGACAGGAAAGGAGGGAGGAAGGAAGGGAAAGAGGAAGGGAAAGGGAAAGAAAGGAGAAAGAGAGAGACAGAGAAATCAATCAATCAGTCCCCATTAAACTCTCAACATGTCTCTCAGCAGAAACTTAACAGGCTAGGAAGGAGTGGAATGACATTATTGAAAAGGTTGAAAGATAAACATCACCAGCCAAGAATAATTTATCTGGCAAAGTTATCATTCAGACATGAGGAAAAACAAAGGCTTTCTCAGACAAATAGAAGCGGCCTTGCACAAAATGGTAAAATGAGTTTCTTAAGCTGAAATGGAAAGATGCTAATTAGTGACATGAAAACATATGAAAGTACACAACACAGAAAGGGTGAAAAATGCACAGTCAGATGATTCAGAAAACTTTATATTGAGATGGTTTATTAGACCACCTAATTATAGTATAAAGGCTATAGGAAAAGTATTAAAAATTACTATAGTTCCTATAATTTGTTAATAAACAACAGAAAAAGAAGTAAATTGTGACAGAAATATATTAAAAAAAAGGGTGGAGACTTCCTAGGTGAATGCAGATAAGTCGCTTTTAGTAGGAATGGAATGTTTTTGGCTAGGAGACGTTTTCTGTAAGCCTTATGGTAACCTCAAAGCAAAAACGTAGAGTAGACTCATGAAACATTAAAAAAATGTAAACAGCATACAGCCATGGAAACAGGGAGAAGAAACAATGGAGATACAGAAGGCAGTGAGAAGAAGATAGTAGTAAGTCCTTACATGGGAATAATTACTGTGCATATGTGTATGGGATTTGCCAATCAGAAGCCACAGATGGGCTGGATTGATTTAATAAAGAAGAAGGAGAAGAGGAAGGAGAGGAGGAAAAGAAGGGCAATGGAAAAAGGAAGAAGGAGAAGATTGAATTATTTGCTGCCTCCAGAAGACTTAGAAAAGTTCCAAATGCACACATGTGTTCAAAGTGAAGGGATAGAATTAGAAACTCCACAGAGGTGGAAACCAAAAGTGGAACAGCCAACTTATATCAGAAAAAATAGATTTCAAAGTAAAAACAGTAAAAGAAGACAATGACGGTCATTATACAATGATGAAGGGATTGAGATATGAAGATACAACAATCAAATATATATGTATTCAGCATCAGAGAACCAACAAACGTGAAGGGAGAAATGGACAACAATACAGTAATAGTAGGGAACTTCATACACATCAGTAATGGATAGATCATCCAGATGGAAATCAATAAAGTATGGAACTGACACATACTTTAGACCAAATTAACAGGCATATATTGAACTTTCCACCCAATATCAGAAGGATGCCCATTCTTCTTAAGTGCCCACTTACACTAATTTTCCAGAATAGATCACATAATAACACGGAAAACAATCTTAGCAAATTTAAGAAGACTGAAATAATAATATGTTTTTTCTTTTTCTTTTTTTTATTTTAAAAATTTTGTAAAGATTTTACTTATTTATTTGAGAGAGAGAGAGAGCAAGAGCAGGGGGAAGGACAGAGGGAAAGGGAGAAGCAGACTCTTCTCTAAGCAGGGAGTCCAACTGGGGCTCAATGCCAGGGACTCTAGGATCATGACCTGAGCTGAAGACAGGTGTTTAACTGACTGAGCCACCCAGGCACCCTCCCATCTGTCTACTCTGACAATAATTGTATGAACCTAAAAATCAACAACAAAAGGAAACTGGGAAAAGCAACATTTATGTGAAAAGTAACAACATACTTCTTAGCAACTAATGGGTCAAAGAAGAAATCAAAAGGGAAGTCAACTATCATATGATTTCTCTCATCTATGGAACATAAGAACTAGAATGATCAGTAGGGGAAGAAAGGGATAAAGAAAGGGGGGGTAATCAGAAGGGGGAATGAAACATGAGAGACTATGGACTATGAGAAACAAACTGAGGGCTGCAGAGGGGAGGGGGGTGGGGGAATGGGATAGACCGGTGATGGGTAGTAAGGAGGGCACATATTGCATGGTGCACTGGGTGTTATACACAACTAATGAATCATCGAGCCTTACATCGAAAACCGGGGATGTACTGTATGGTGACTAACATAATATAATAAAAAATCATTATTAATAAAAAAAAAAAAAAGGGAAGTCAAGAATATTGCAGATGGGGGAGCCAGCTTCTCGAACCTCCCCCCCGCCTTGTGCTTTCTCTCTCTCTGACAAATAAGTGAATAAAAATAATAATAAAAAAAAGAATATAGCAAACAAATTGAACAAAATATACCAAAACCTATGGATTTTGCACGTGTTCTGAGAAGCAGTTTTATAGCAATAATTCATATACTAAAAGTACATCAAACAATCTAACTTTATATCTAAAGAAACTACAAAAGGAACAGATTAAGCCCAAAGTTGGCAGAAGGAAGGAAATAATAAAGATTGAAACAGAAATAAATGAGAGCAACCAGAAAACAACAGAGAAGAGCAGTGAAACTAAGAGCTGATTTTTTGAAAAGATAAGCAGTTTCTAACTAGAGTAAGTAAAAAAAAAAAGAGAGAGAAGATTCAAATGAAGTTAAAAATGAAAGAGTAGGTATCATAATCAATACTAGAGAATCATGGGATTGTTAGAAACTATGAAGAATTATATGCTACCAAATTATATAATTTATAGGAAATGATTAAGTTCTTGGAAACACACACTGGCACCAAAACCAAGTTAGGACACTGAAAGAAAAGAAAACTGGGGTACCTGGGCTCTCAGTCAGTAGAGCATGTGACCCTTAATCTTGGGGTTGTGAATTCAAGTGCCACATTCGGTGTAGAGATTACTTGAAAAATAAAATCTTAAAACTATATCCATTATCCCTCATCAGTATAAATGAAAAAAGCCTCAACAAAATATTAGCAACCTAATGGAACAACACATTTAAAGGATCATATGCCATGACAAGGTGGGATTTATTCCTGGTATGCAAGGATGATTTAAAATACACAAATAAATAACTATAATACAGCACATTAATTGAATGAGAGATGAAAATCATCATCTCAATACATGTAAAAAAAGCATTTGAGAAAATACAACTTCTTTTTTTCATTTTAAAAACCCTCAACTGATTGGGTATGGAAGAGATGTATTTCAAAATGATAAAGGCCATCTATGACAGAGTCACAGCTAACCTTATACTCAATGAAGAAAAATTGAAAGGTTTCCTTTAATATCACAAACAACATAAAAAATACTTACCATTCCTATTCAATATAGAACAGGAGGCAAGACAAAGAAAAGTCATCCAGATTTGAAAGGAAGAAGTAAAATTTGTCATTATTTGCAGATACGATTTTGTATATATCGAAAATCCCAAAACTAAACCAAAAACCTGTTGGAACCAATCAATAGATTTTGTACAGTTGCCAGATGTAAAATTCACATGCATCAAATCAGTTGCATTTCCATACACTAGTAATGACATTTTTATAAAAGAAACAAAACTATCCCATTCACAATATTATGAAAAATTAAGAAAAAACAACAGCTTGGTTATTAGTTTAACTAAGTAAGTGAAAGATCCATGCGATGAAAAATACAAGATTTTGTTAAAAGAAATCAAGGAAGACATAAACAGATGGAAAGACATCTTATGTTCATAGATTGAAAGAATACTGGCATAAAAATAGACACACAGACCAATGGGACAGAGTAAAGGGTCCGGAATTAAACCCATGCATATCCAGCCATTCAATATTTGACAGGGGATCCAAGAACACCCAATGGGGAAAGAATGGTCTTTTCAACAGAAGGCAAATTGGATAAATACTTTCAGAACAATAAATGGACTCCTCACACTAACTCAGAATGGATCAAAGTCTTACACACAAGACCTGATACCATAAAACTAGACTAAGATGTAGGGCAAAACTCCTGAACATTAGAAGAACACAAAAACAAAAGCAAAATCAGCAAGTGGAGCACACTGAACTTAAAAGCTTCTGCACAAGAAAAGAAACAACAAAATGAAAAGGCAACCTATTGAAGGGGAGAAAAATTTTGCAAACCATATATTGATAAGTGGTTAATATTCAAAATATATAAAGAATTCATGCAACTCTGTAACAACAGAAATACCTGATTAAAAAAATGGGCAGAGGAACTAAGACTTTTTTCTAAAGTTACATAGATTTTACCCAACAGTTATATGAGAAGATGGTCAGCATCACTAATTATTAGGCAAATGCAAATCCAAACCACAAGATAACTCCTCGTACTTGTTAGCATGGCTATCAGGAAGACCAGAGATAACAACTATGCATCAGGATGTAGAGAAAAGAGACTTCTTTTACACCATTGGCAGAAATGTAAGACATTATGGGTAAAAACATGAAAGTTCCTCAAAAAATTTAGATTGCCATATGATCAAACAATTCCTCTTCTGGGTATATACGCAAAGTATCTGAAAACAACATATTGAAAAGGTATATTCAGTTCCATGTTTATTGAAGCATTATTCATAATGGCCAGGATACAGAAACAACCTAAGTACTCCTCAGCAGATGAATGGATAAAGAAGATGGGAGGATGTGTGTGTGTGTGTGTGTGTGTGTGTGTGTGTAGGTGATAGAGATAGAGGGGTGCCTGAGTGGCTCAGTTAAGCATCTGACTTTGGCCCAGGTCATGATCCTGAGTAAGGGACAGCCGGGGCTAGGTAGGGAGAGAGAGATAGGGGGTTATGAGATTAGGCTCACAGAAATCCCCAAAATTTGGAGGTATCGGAAAACCAGAGATAAATGAACAAACTGGACCGCCCTGCCCTAGGAGCACCCTGCCCTAGGGTGTCTTTTTTATGATAATCACCTGTGACCAACAAAGGAAGTAAGCCATTGACGGTGTTATGTTATGATAATCACCTGTGACCTAAAAAGGAACTAAGCCTTCGAAGGTGTTATCACTAGTCTTTGCACAGTGATTACCAATAGAGATGTTAAAAGGATTTAAGTTTCCTGGTTAGCTTTCTCTAAATCTTAAAGGCCCTCATTGGCAACCCTTTTGGAACCCCTTTCACTCTTGAGAGCTTTTTCTGTATCTTCACTTAATAAACTTCCATCGCTTTACTCACTCTCTGTTGTCCAAGAGATTCTTTCTTTGACTCTGTGGGACAAGAACCTACCCTTCCTGCATCAATCCCAGGATCCTGGGATCAGGCTCCCTGCTCAATGAGGAGCCTACCTGCCTCTCTGTCTGTCTCCCAACTTGTGCTCTCCCTTTCATTCTCTATCTCAAATAAATAAAATGTAAAAAAGATAGATGATATAGATGATTGATAGATAAATGATAGATGATTGATTGATAGATTATCAACCATGACAAAAAAAAGATCTTGCCATTGTAACAACTGGGATGGATCTTGAGGTCATTATGCTGAGTGAAAAGAGTCAGACAGAAAGACAAATATCATGTGATCTCACTTATATCTGGAATCTTAAAAAGTGAAACTTGTTAAAATAGTAAAATGGCTAGCAGGGGCTGGGCAGCTGGCAATAGGACAGATGTTGTATAAGGGTACAAACTTGGAATGAGTAGTAAATAAGTTCTATCTAATGCATCATATAATGAATATAGACAATAATTTTGTATTATAGTCACTAAACTTGCTAAGAAATAAACATCACCAAACTTGCTAAGAAAGAAGTAAATAAAAAGATGTAATTAAATGATATGATAGACATGCTAATTATCACTACAAAAGCAATCATAGTATAATACATGATGTATCCAATGAACTTGTACAACTTAAATTTACACAATGTTATATGTCCAATGTATTTCAGTAAAATAAATTCTTAAGAATACCAAATAAATAATGTGGTAATTTAAAACAGCATCAGTAATGAATTCCATAAGTAGAAGCTAATTGGCCTTTTTTTTTTTTTTTTTTTAATTGAGGGGAGGGTAACAGTGATTGTTCATATTTCCCCTCCTCTACCCATGTATGTATGTACCAGGATCTCCACTGGAATGGTACATTATCAGCATCCTCCACTATGTTACCAACCCACTGTCAGTATTCCTCACCATAGGCGAATATTGTTACAATTGGTTGATTCCACATTGACACATAATTTAACGTTCAAAGTCTGTAGTTTACATTAGGGTTCATTCTTGTGTTGTACATCGGTTTAGACAAATGTACAATGACATTCATGTATCTACAATTTTATCATATGGAATATTTCTCCTAAAATCCCTCCCAGCTTACCTATTCATTCTTTCCTTCTGTTCAAAACTTTCCAAGCCACTGTCTCCCTAGGTTTTTAATAGAATGCCATATAAATGGAATCATATAATATGTATCCTTTTCAGATTGTCATCGTCCACTTAGTAATATGTATTTAAGGGTCTTCCATGTCTTTTTATGGCTTGATAGCTTATTTATTTTTAGCAATGAATAATTTCCCCTTGTCTAAATATACCACAACGTATCTATTCATTCACTGGGAGATACCTTGTTTACTTCTAGGTTTTGGAAATTATGAGCTATGTAAACATCAGTGTGCATTATTTTGTATGGATATAAGTTTTCAGTTCTGTGGGGGTAAATACCAAAGAGAGGGATCTTGGATGATGAGTGTTTAGTTTTGTAAAAACCCTCTAAACTGTCTTCTAAAGTGGCGGTACCTCTTTGGGTAACTACCACCAATCAATGAGAGTTTCTATTGTTCCATATCCACCAGCATTTGGTGTTGTCATTTTTCTGAATTTTGGCCATTCTAGTAGGTGTGCAGTGATACCTCGTTGTTTTAATTTACATTTCCATGATGACATATGGAAAATGTGCTTTGTCACCTGTGTTTCTTCTTTGGTGAAGTGTCTGTTAAGGCCTGCAGGTGAGTTGAGTGCTTGTTTTCTTACTGTTGAGTTTTAAATGCCTTTGTATACTTTGGGTTGTTTTTTTATCAGGAATGTCTTTTACAAGTATTTTCCCCAGTCTGTGGCTTGTCTGCTCATTATCTTGACATTGTCTTTCACAAAGCTGAAGTTTTAATTTTAATAAGGTCAATATTATTCTTTTTTTTTTTTCATGGATTGTGCCTTTGGTTTTTTTTGTTTGTTTGTTTGTTTTGTTTTTAAGATTTTATTTATTTATTTGTCAGAGAGAGAGAGAGACTACAAGCAGGGGGAACAGAGGGAGAGGGAGAAACAGGCTTGCTGTGGAGCAGGGAGCCCGATGTGGGACTCAATCCCAAGACCCTGGGATTATGACCTGAACCGAAGGCAGACGCTTAACCAGCTGAGCCACCCAGGTGTCCCGTGCCTTTAATTTTGTATCTAAAATGCTTCTGTACCCAGGGTCACCTAGGTTTTCTTTTATCTCTAGGAGTTTTATAGTTTTGCCTTTTTGCTTGAAATCTGATTCCTTCTGAGTTAATTTTTGTGCAGGTTAGGTTTTGTGTCTAGATTTTTGTTTGGGATTTTTTTTTTTTCCTTTTGACTTCTTCTTTGACCCATTGGTTATTCAGGATTGTGTTAATTTTCACATATATGTAAGTTTTCCAGCTTTCCTTTGTTGTTTATTTTGTTTCATACCATCGTTGTCAGAAAGCATATTTGGTATGATTTCAGTCATCTTAAATTTGCTAAGACTTGTTTTGAGGTGTATTGAGGTGATTTATCCTGAGAATGACTCTTCTATGCACACTTGAGAAGTATATATTGTGTTGCTGTGGGTGGAATATGCTATAAATGTGCATTTTCTATAAAGTATAGTTCAAGTCCAATTTTCCTAGTTTAGTTTGGGTGATCTATCCATTACTGAATGTTGGGTATTTAATTCCCCTGCAATTTTTCTGTTGTCCTTTTTCTTCCTTCTGACTTGTTACTGTTTGCTTAATACATTTAGGTGCTCTGATGTGGGGTGCATATGTATTTCTAATTGTTGTATCTTCTCAATGATTTGATCTCTTTGTCATCATATCATGACCTTCTTTGTCTCTTACTACAATTTTTGGCTTCCAAAGTTACTTATACTGATTTAAGTATAGCTGTCCCCTCTGTCTTTTGGTTTCCATTTGCATGGAGAATCATTTTGCATCCCTATGCATGTCCTTAGAACTGAAGTAATGTTCTTGTAGGCAACATACAGTTGGCTTTTTTTTTTTTCAATTTTTTTTTTCATTTGGTTTGGTTGCTCTGAGCCTTTTGGTTGGTGAATTGAATCTGTTTGCATTCAGAGTATCATTGATAGGTAAGGAGTTACAAATGGCTGTCTTATTAATTGCTTCCTGGCTATTTTGTAGATGGTAATGATTTTTTTCTTCTTTCTTTCTCTGCTGTGTTTGTTTATATACTGGTGGTTTCCCATAGTAGTATGTTCTTACCTCTTGTTCTTTTGTGAAGATCTCGTCCCAGATTTGGGAAGTTCTCTGTCATTTATTTTTTTAAATAAAGTTTCTACTCCTTTCCCCCTGTCTTCTCCTGGAACCCCAGTGATTCTGACATAATTTTTTTGTTGTTGTTGTTTAGTTCCCATGAACCATGTGGATTTTCCTTACTCTTTTTCATTCCTTTTTCTTTATTCTTGATTGGGTGTTTCAGATTCCTTTCTTCTAACTTATTGATTTCTTTTCTTTTCTTTTTTTTCCCTGATCTTGTCCTGTGTTGATGCTCTATTGCATTCTTCATTTCATTTATTGAATTTTTCAGCTCCAGCATTTCTATTTGATTTTTAAATGATTTTCTAACTCTCATTAAGTTTCTGATTTGACCATGTATTATTTTCCTGATTTCACTGACTTGTCTTTCTGTGTTTGTTGTAGCTCATTGAATTTTCTTGAAGTAGCTATTATAAATTTCTTATTAGGTAGATTGCAGATTTCCTTGTCTTTGGGTTTGCTTACTGGAGGATTATTGTCATCATTAGTGAAGTCATTTTCTTGATTCATCAAATCCTTGGAGTTTTATGTTGCTATTGTCACATTTGAAATAACATTGCTGGGTCGCCTGGGTGGCTCAGTGGGTGAAGCATCTGGTTTCAGCTCAGGCCATGATCCCAGGTCCTGGGATTGAGTCCCACATCAGTCTCCTTGCTCAGTGGGGAGTGTGCTTCTCCCTCTCTGTCTGCTGATCCCCCTGCTTATATGCTCTCTCTGGCAAATAAATAAATAAAATATTTTTTAAAAAAAGAAGTAACATTTTTCCTCTAATGTTTACTAGCTGCCTTCTGGTAGACATAGTTTTTGTTGGTCCCATTTGTATCTCAGCCGTTGTTCAACCATACATGGCCATCTCCACACTTGTTCCTCTGTCTTGTGGCAGAATTTTTAAGTTTTGAGTCTTTTCCTTATCTATTAACATACCAGGCATATGTTTTTGTTTTCATGAAATGCAGCTCAAGTTGTGATTTTCCTCTTGTTTACAGATCATGGCCTGTTTTCTGCCTGTAGTCTTTGTCTACCTAAGATGTCTCTCAATCAGTTGAGATTGCTAGCCTTCTAGGCATAATTATGCTGTCTTGAGGAGAGGTATGATGCTGGCAAAGGTCTTCCTGTCCATTTTGATGCAACCAGCTTTGCATGTGTGTATGTCCATGTGTGATGTCCATGTGTGTATGCCTGTGTGTGTGTGTCTGTGTCTGTGTGTGTGTGTGTTTCTGTAATGGACTACTGGAACTTTTCCAGAAACCTGGATGAATAGAATGTCTCCCATGCATGGGTGACTGCACAAGGCAGTGTTCTACAGGAGATTCCTGACTAAGTCAAGAGGAGTTGAGACTAGTTCATGGTGTTCTGGTGCTTCCGCAGCCTATACCAAGGTCTGCTTGCCTGTTATCTGATGTTCAGGTGTGCAAGACTCCTCCTGGGTCCCTTACCTTGTGGTGTTGGATCCCATAACTGCCACAGAGGCACTTTTGTTCATAGATGTAAACATTTAGATAATAAGAGAGACAAAAGCATAGGGTACCTTATGTCACCATGATACTGATGTCCCTACATAGACCTCATTTTGTTTATCTCCTATGTTTAAAGGAAAGGTGCAGGTACAGACCTTTATGATGTCCCAAAGCCATTCTGAAGCTCACGATCCTTGTCAATATGTTTCTTGAAGCAGAACATAGGAAATAGCTACTCCGAGACGATATATGACATCTGAGTACTATTCTTCAAGCAGAAAAAATGACTTGATATGTTTTCATGTCATATTATAACCATGAGCTCATGTACAGAGCTGGTACATGAGATATTGGGGTACTTGTCTTATGTTGTTTTTCCTTGTTGTTGATTTCCCAACTGTTTCCACTCTTCTAAGTAGAAAGAACTATGATTGTCAACTTTTGTTACACATTAGAACTCATCAGGGAGCTTTAGAAGCCTGATGCTAAGGTGTCCCTCTATCCTAGATTAATTATATTAGGCTATTGAGAAATGGGACCCAGCTATCCCTACATTTTGAGCTGCCCTAGGGATTGCAAAATGCAGCCAAAAGTGAGAACTGTTTTGTGCTAGGGTTAGCAGAAAAGTGATTTAGGAGGGTCTAGTGTTAAATAAACCTGGTGATAAAAATGTTAATATTGAAGCACGCTTGGGTGGCACAGTGGTTAAGCGTCTGCCTTCTGCTCAGGTCACCATCCCAGCATTCTGGGATGGAGCCCCGCGTCAGTCTTCTTGCTCGGCGGGCAGTCTGCTTCTCCCTCTCCCACTCTGCCTGCTTGTGTTCCCTCTCTGTCTCTTGCTGTCAAATAAATAAATAAAATCTTTTAAAAAATGTTAATATTGAGAGATGTTGTTTATTTATTGCTTTTTCTCTGTAAAGGTTGGCTTTTATCTGTTTTAGAACAAGCTTTCAGTCCTGTGTGCTAGTCATACAAATGTTTCTTGGAATCCACATTCTCATAGAGCACTTGTGCAAGTTTTATAACCTCTTTGAGCTTCAATTTCCTTACATATCATCTGAGGAGAGTGAGAAGTTGTGCTAATCGTTAAGTGTTCTGGCCTAGTGTTCTGGCCATCCAGGTTATGTGCAAATGTAAAACGTGAGTCAGTGTAAATATAACCATTTGTATAATGTGCAGAGAAGGAATAAGTGTCAATATTCAAACTTTTTTGTAGATGTGTAAAGATTACCAAGATACTTAAGAAATCGTTAAAAATGCTTACCTGTTAGGGAGAATGGTTTTGAGAACTGAAGATAGGGAGGGGGATAGGAAAGACTTTATAGTTCATTGCTTTTAATCCATTTTGTGTTTTGAGCCATGTGGATGTATGTTGACCCTTGAATGACACATGTTCGAATTTCGTGGTTCCACTTCAATGCAGATATTTTATAGTGTGGCACTGCAAATATATTTTCTTTCTTATTCTTTTCTTTTTTCTTATTTACTCTCTTGTAAGAATATAGTATATAATGTGTATAACCCACAAAATATGTGTTAATCTATGTTGTTGGCAAGGCTTGTGATCGATAGTATGATATTAGTAGTTAAAGTTTTGGGGAATTAAAGCTTATACATGTATCTTCAATTTGCATGGGGTTTGACATCCCTAACCACTTGTGTTCTTTAAGGGTCAACTGTGCTATCTTTTCAAATAAATTAAATGAAAAAGTTACAATAGCAGGATAGGATGGTATATGGATATGAATCTAAGAACATTTTAGAACCATTTTCCTTCTATCTTCTTTTTTTTCCCTCCCTTTTTTTCTCTTCCCCTTTTCTCTACCACTTTTCCCTGAATATAGATTTATGTAAGTTTTTATTCACCTTACTTGCGCCTACCACATGGACACATTACTGGGTCTTAAGCACATTCCTGTTGATAATTATGATTATACACTTCAATACAGTGAAAAATGGAATCAGGTGGATATTGTCAGTTGGGTAACTGCATGTGGAATTTGACAATTTTATTCATTACTGGTTCAGAATTTCACATCCAGTATATTTGAAAATTCTGTTCTCCCACTGCCCTTTTAGAGTCTACTTTTTAAAGTTTTTTATTTTTTTGAAACTACCAGTGATGAGTGCAGACGTAGACATGATAATTAGCTGGTTGGGTGAAGCTTTGAGGGTTTAGGATGACAGAGTTTTGAGTTTCCTGACTGGGGGTACATTGTGAGTTTTCTTCAAGACCACTATGGTATAGGAGCACCTGGCTGACTCAGTTGGTAGGGCACGTGACTCTTGATCTCAGGGTTTGTAGATTCAAGGCACATGTGGGTGTAGCGATTACTGCAAATGAAAGTCTTGGAAGATAAAAAGTGGTTGGTCTCATTTTGTTTTTGTTAGGCATAGTGATTCAGAAGGCATCCAAGGTAAATATTTCTGTGACTGATCTGGCCCAATCCTGTTAACCTCAGTATCAAAAGTTCAAAGATAAGATTTCAGAGGAGACCTCTTCATTGATTGTGTGACTTTCCTCTCTTTCCTGTGGTCTATGTTTTACTGCTTAGTTACTTTACCTTTCCCCTGGAGTTAAAGAAATTACCTTGGCGTATTTAAAATCGCCAATATAAATAAGAAATCACAGAATTTTTCATGAGGCAAACCAATGACATAATGTACTGAAGCCTGAGGTACTACAACTGAGTCCATGAAGCATTTGGCTGGTTGCAAAGCTGGGGTATAGAGATGGGGTAAGAAGTATTTGAGATTTTTTTTCCCTCACAGAAAAGACAGCCTTACACTGAGTTATAGTTCTTGTTCTGAGGAATTCTGAAATAAGAAAACTGATGTTCTTCAGTAGTTTTTTCATCTTCATGACTTGATCAAAAATAAAAAAGGCATAACTTTTTTTTTTAAAGATTTTATTTATTTATTCGACAGAGATAGAGACAGCCAGCGAGAGAGGGAACACAAACAGGGGGAGTGGGAGAGGAAGAAGCAGGCTCATAGCGGAGGAGCCTGATGTGGGGCTCGATCCCATAACGCCGGGATCATGCCCTGAGCCGAAGGCAGACGCTTAACCGCTGTGCCACCCAGGCGCCCCAAGAAGGCATAACTTTTAACAAAAGTTTACTTTATGAAAGTAAAAACTCAGAAGAAAGAAAAGGGTGCTTGGGACACGTAAATAGTAGCACCTTGTTTTTATAAAGGAGCAAACGAATACTCTGTGCAGTGGTCCTTCACGGTTACTCCCTCCCCGGCTAGTGGCACTGTGTAATGAAACAGTGTCTCACCATCTCTGATCAGTATTAGTAGAACAAGATTTCTGCACTACCTACAGTACACAGGACTGGAGCAGCCTAGGCTTGAAGCCACAGGCGTATTTCTGTTTGAAGGTGGCTCCTTGGGTTCCCTCTGGAATCTCAGATTGCGTGTCGCCATCGACAGTCAAGGGGTCACATCCTTTTCTGCCTGGCGCCATCTCCAGCCACGGATGGTTAGCCGGCTTGGGGTGAGAGCAGTCTGTCTTTCGTGGGGCTGGCCCGGGCTGCAACTTCCGTCTCACCTACCCCCTTGGGTCCTGCTTGCTTCCCAGGACAGCCATTAACATTCGCCCTTATTTCGTGTTCATAAGGAGCACAGCATCCTCGGTGATTATTTGAGGGTGCCCTCCAGTTTGCGTTCGTCCACGCAGACGAAACTCTGGGTCCTCCCACCATTCTGGGGGCCTGATTCTGAATCCACACACTGTTCTGCTTATGTTGCTCTTGAGGGCCTCATAGCTGTGATTTTGTCATGACCTTGTTTTTCTGAGTGTTAAACACCTCTATTTTAAAACAGAGACTTTTGTTCCCATAGTGGTGGCATACAGCTGTCACGCTTTTTAGGCATGAGTGTTGCATTAGGTAAAATCCTGACATCTTAATCACAGATATTTTTATATTTATTTAAGGTTTATGTTTGTACGTACAACATCCTAACCTGGTACCTTTAGTTGTAATATGTGTAAGATTAATTTGGGGGACTGTATATTTGTATTTTGTATACACACATGTGTGTGCATACACACACACACACACACACACACACCCCTCCATCATCAGGAGATTGTGCTCAGCAGGACACAGGAAATACCCTGGTATGCAGTTTTGAAATGTGCTGTTGGTAAGTTTAAATAGCAAACCTACTTTTGATTTGGCCTGTGATTTTTAGGACTCCTTAAAAAAACCTGGGAAGCTTTTTGTAAAAGTACAGTCTCAGTACTGTCAGCTTACCCAGGTGATTTTGGTAAAAGTCCCTGAACAAACAGAAATAAAAGTACCCCCAGGAAACACTTCTTCAAGTAAGATGAACCAAGATTTAAGTGTTTGATGACTAACAAGTGTCATCAAAACAGAATCTGGTGTCCCAGCCACTTGCAGATGCCGGCTCTGTTCTTTATCACCACAGGTCATGCTGTGTTGCACAGGCTTCCTTTCATTATACCTGTTGTCACCACAACCATCCACACACACCTGGGACTGTCCTGCACAACTCTGGTGGCCCACTGTGGTCTCTGTGGCAGGTCACAAGCACCTTTCAACTCTCAACACTCCATTGATGTGGGGAACAAAGGCACAAGGAAAATTATTAAATTTCCTTACAACCTACAGCTCGTTCACAAGCTCCTTGAAATAGGCAGAGTGATATTCCTCTAGGAACCCAACTGCCTCCATGTTAATACTTTGCTAAGGGCCAGAGGCAACTTAGCCTGACTCAGGATACCCTGAAAGTACTTTAACATACAAAAATTCCTTTGGAAACGTCCTTTACCTCTAAACCCCCCAAGACACATGTGGGCAATCATCCCCCAAGCATATGGCCCACTGATACACATCTGAAGGTTTTATCAGACGGTAACAAATGACCTTTTCCTAACAACAGCGACCTCCCCAAAGTCCCGGAAACCTTGCTTCCAGATTCCTTAGACCCTTATGCTATCCCTAACCCCCTCTCAACTTGAGAGTATATAATAGGCCGCCCCTCACGACCCCAGTGCAGCTCTTTCTGCCCAGTGGCCCTGTCCCCTTGCTTCAATAAAACCGTATGTATATACACACACACACACACACACACACACACACACACACACACACACACATATATTTTAAAGATTTTATCTATTTATTTGTCAGAGAGAGAGACAGCCAGCGAGAGAGGGAACACAGGCAGGGGGAGTGGGAGAGGAAGAAGCAGGCTCCCAGTGGAGGAGCCTGACGTGGGGTTCTATCCCAGGACTCTGGGATCACACCCTGAGCTGAGGGCAAATGTTTAATGACTGAGCCACCCAGGTAACCCCAATAAAACCACATAATTTGCACCAAACAAGTCTTAAGAATTCTTTCTTTGCTGTCATCTCTGAACCCCAGCATTTCCTACATCACCCTCCATTGACGCACCATTTCTACAGAATGTTATTATTTGGCCTTTTCATTTGTCTTGACCACTGGTTTTTTCCTCTTTTATTCCAGCTGAATTTATTTCTTTTTTCAGTTATTACTGTATATTTCTTTTTTCCCTAATCTTTTCTTTTAAGGTTTTATTTTTCACTTACTTGGTGAGAGAGGGAGAGAGGGAGAGAGAGGAGGACACACAGAGGGATAAGCTGGTCATTAACCTTTTTAACTATATTCTTAGTAGAGTAATCATCATTAGAAATTTGTCAGTAGGGTAAGGGAGATAAAAATTATTTAAAAGCACGATATGGTTTAAGTAACAAAAATTCAACCAGATAAACTTGAAAATCTAATGAGCTTTATTAAATGATTCCTGAATTGGGCAACATTCCATGTGGCAAGTTGAGGGGAGTTTCAAAGGACTATAGGAAAGGAAAGGTTTTTAAGGTTGGAGAGGGAAGACAAAAAAGGAACTTGCTCCAAAGAAGCCATTGTTGTAGGGAAGGTCACCCTAGGTGTAATGGAGGAGGTCATCAATAAACTTCCCAAGGCTGATGAGGAAATTCCAGGTTGACTGGTTAAAGTCCTCCCTTCCTGGGGGCTTGAAACTTCAGGTAGTTTTGGTATTTAGGTTTACTGACTTGGGGCCTTAACATAAGTGATAACATTGGGGCCTCTGCTTTTCTTAAAATTCCCCACGTCCACTTGATCAGACTTGATCAGAGAGATGTGGTAAAAATTTAAGACATTAGCACCACTCTTAGCTATCACTGTGTAGTTCTCAAAGCTTTTGTTAATCTGTTGTATGGTATTCGCAGTTTAGGCCATTTTTGCTTAATCTCTGTGATATTCACAATATACTTCTTCAGTTTCATGTTCTTTAAGTTGGCCATTCTCTTTATTCTTTTGATATTACAGTCTTAGGGAGATCATTTGCCTGGCAGTTGGCAGCTGGTTAATAGGCATATAAAACTTTTGAGAGAATATAATACGCCAGAGAGATTATTATGATTACTCTAAACAGGATAATTCCCAACATCAGGAGTGCATTTCAGAGCTACGGTCCCCAACACTGAAACTGATCAAAATCAAGTAAGTCAAAGAAAGACTTTGATGAAGAAGTCACTCTTTAAGTTCCTGGTTATAGCCTCTTTAACCCTTATCCAAAGCAGTGAAACAATAAATTGTTTTAAATTTCAGATTTTATCACCCCACCAGATTTTATCACCCCACCAGTGGGCTGTACATAATCTTTCCACAGCAGTGTCAGAGTAAAGGAAAGGGAAAGAAGGAGGAAGAGTTTCATGTTTAGTGAAAGCATGAAGTCTTGATTTATTGTCCTGGGCAGAAGCAGTCTACCTCAATGTCAGCTACTTCTGTTCCTTGTCATTTTCATTCAGAGAAATCTCCAGTGTCGCTACAGGAGAGGTTCTCAAGTGGACCTTTCTTTAGCTGTGGCTCAATGCTTCCTAATTTTGTAACAGCATCAGTTGTGAGAAACAGTAAGGTTGCTTCCAAAAGGGCTTAAGGACTCTCTTCCTCTGATGATATTCCCAGAATACCCATCACCAGGCTCTATCTAGACTGATGAATAGGATCTTTTTAACTGAGATCTGGGAAGACGACTTTAAACTGTTGATGACAGGCTTGATCTTGAGACAGAGACAACAGAGACTCAGTAGCTGGATCTTTCTGGGTCACCAGTAAGTTGTATATGATAGAATTCTAAGAAGTTTGCAAGTCTCTTATTAAGGCTCATGTGATAATGCCCAGTGAACCAGATGCCTTAATCATTGGAGATAGTGGAAGTATACCTTAAGTGGGAAACAGATTTTCTAACAGTTTCTTTGCCGCTATGAGGGCATCAGCCTTATAACAACAGGGAAAGGCTTCAACCCATCTGAAAAATGAACAGACAAGAGCAAGAACATATTGATAATCCAGACTAGGTGGCAGTTGAATGAAATCTAGATGCAACAGTTCAAAGGATCCAGAGGGAGGAGATCTGAAGCTTCTGGGAACAAAAACAGTTTTTCTAGCAAAGTGCCAGCTTACCTGGTTTCTGGGTAGAAGTACCAGCTTGACTGGACTCCAGGTAAACATACCAGCTCAACTGACCTTCACAGAAAACTGCCAGCTCAACAGGGATCCAGGCAGATATGGCAGCTCAACTGGGCAGTAGGCAAAGCCAGGTCAAACACGCTGTTGTCAAACTGCCAGCTCACACTCACCTGGGTTCCAGGCAGAACTGCCAACTCAACTTTCTGTAGTCTAACATCCCACCTCAAATGGGCTCCAGGCCAACATGCCGGCTAAACTGGGTTCTGGGTAAAACATACCAGATCAAATGGGCTCTAAGCAGCCCAAATATGCAAATATGCCAGCTCACTTAGGCTTTGCACATGACTACCTGCCACTCAAGCTGATCTGCCATGTAAAGGAAACGCAATTAGAGCAGAAACTCAATGGCAAAAATACAGTAGCTCAGACTAAGACAGCAACTTATGTATAGCACTTTGAAGCAGCAAGAAAAAGAGTAAACTCACTGGCTTTGTGGGGACCATGCTTGTGTTTCTTATTGTCCTAGAAGCTGCTGGAAGTTCTCTTCAATCCTGCTACTGCCAGCAAATCTGTTAAATAATAAAAATCCACCTGAGTAAATTTGAAAATCTAATTAGCTTTATTAAATGATTCCTGAATTGGGCAACATTCCATGTGGCAAATAGAGGGGAGCTCCAAAGGGCTATAGAAAAGGAAAGGTTTTTAAGGTAGAGAGGGAGGACAAAAAAGGAACTTGCTCCAAAGAAGCCATTGTTGTAGGCAAGGTCACCCTAGGTGTAATGGAGGAGGTCATCAATAAACTTCCCAATGCTGACCAGGAAATTCCAGGTTGACTGGTTAAAGTCCTCCCTTCCTGGGGGCTTGAAACTTCAGGTAGTTTTGGTATTTAGGTTTACTGACTTGGGGCCTTAACATAAGTGATAACATTGGGGCCTGTGCTTTTCTATATTTTCTTTAGTTTTCTTAATTTTTAGTGTCTTCTCCAAAGATGGTGGTTCCTGTCTGATCAGTTCTTGCAATTAGTGCATTTTTGCTTGGAACCCTTTCTCTGAGCTCAGTGGAAGTGTGCGGAAGTGTGCTGGGTAGTGATCTGTTGCAAGTGTTTTAGAAGTTCAAAACTAGTCTGGCCATGTCTTAAGTGCATACCCTGTTCAGTTTCCTCTTAGGTGAAATGGGGGTGGTGATACTGGACCTACCTCTTAAAACTGTGTACTGATGAAAGAAGATTCTCCCTGTCTGGCCAGAGCACAGTGTGGGTTTAGCCTGGATCTGGTGAGTGTGGCTGTACAAATTCAGTTGTGTCTGGAAAACACATGAGGAGGTAGGCAGTAGTCGTACCACCGAAGTGCTGCATACATCTACTTACAGGTATATCCTGGACCACTGCCTTTCCAGCTACCGTTGACTGCTATGGAAAGGAAGGAAACTATTTTGTATCACATGCACGTGCAAAAGAAGTTTCATAACAGTGCTTTTATGAAGAGAGATGTGTTCCAATATATATTTTTTGAACTAAAACACTGGGACTTCATCAGTCAATTTCACCACTTATTAATGGGTTATAACGATAGCAAGAGAGCCTGATACAGAGTAATATGATAAATGAAAATAGAGGATTGAAAAAATGACTTGTTTAGAGAATGTTTCAGTAGCTCTCCAGCTGTTTGGAACATATTCTGGGACATTGTTGAGTGATAACTTGGAATTTGCAGATCAAAATTGCCAGATGGGTGTAACAACTTAACTGAGTGAAATGACAGTGAAGCTAGGTATAGCCACAGTGTTCATAGGACTTGGATCTTGAAGTTGTTTCTTCCTACTGTGAATGACTTAATTAGGAGGAATCTCAATGTGTGTGTGTAGACTTCTAACACACTTTTAGTGAGGTATAATTTATATACCACAAATTTCACCCATTTCAGTGTCGTGCGATGTGTTTTAGTAAATGTATACAGCTGTGTGAGCATTGCTATGAGTTAGTTTTTGAATACACCCATCTCCCATTGTTCCCCATCCCCAGCATGTTCCCCTTTGCTGTTCCAATGCCTCAAAACCACGGATCTGCTTTCTGTCTGTGTGTGTATTTTGGAATGCCTGCTTTTCTGGTTCCTCTTTGGAAAAGACAGATTCCAGAAGTCAGACTTTCCTGGAAGTCATCGTTTGTCCACCCTCCCTGCTGAGACCTGCAGGGGCTGGGGTTCTGCCCAGTGACCAGCTGCCTGGTCTGGAGCCCAGGGAGGAGGACCAGCCCGGGTCCATCTGCAGGGGTTGGGCACCGAGGGCTGGTCTGTGCAGGCATGGGGTGGGCACATGGGCTTTTAAGGCAGCTGGGGAGTATTGGAGGACCCAGAGCTGACTTTGGGTCTCCTTGTAAGGCCCCTCAGTCTGCATCGGCTCCCCTCGGTTAGCGCCATGGGTCCAGGATGCCATTTCTAACTCGGCAAGCCTGCGTTTCCTATTGCGCTGGAAAACAGATCCTGAGCACCTTACTCCTGTCCCCAAGTGGAAGAGACGCACCCGCCTCACTGCAGCCCACTGCCTTGGCTCTAGTCTCTCAGGCCTCAGATCTGCGCACCTGCCCCTGAGCGTATTCTGTCGACACAGAGACATCTCAGAACAGCTCTAGAGCTACCATAGACACGTATGTGGTGGCAGACTCCATTCACCATTGATCAGGGCAAGTCTGTGACTCCCCCTGTGTGTGGGACACTCCCTGGAGCTCCGTGGGGCAGGTCAGAGTGGGAGGAGATGGCGTGCTTGGCCAGAAGGAACAGACGCTTGGGGGGAGATGCGACGTGAACAAATAACCACGTTTTGCTTGTAGGTTTAATAGATGTCCCAGGAGGAGAGAGAAAGTGCCGAGGCTGGCCACAGAAAGGGCAGCTTGCTTCCTGCTGGGACGGGCTGGGTCTGGACGGGAGGCATCTGGGCCCCGTGTTGGGAGACACACTGGGATTTGAATAGAAGGGGGATGGGAGGGAAGCATGGCAAAGGGAAAGAACAAACCAAGTTGAGAAATAGCAGTTCCCGAGGGTTCAGAGAATGCAGGTGGACAGCGAGGGGCTGGAGGGAAGCAAAGAGTTCCCTGCATGCGGTTTTGTGGTCTTAGAAACCTTAGAAATCTTTCAAGATCCCTGCTAGGGGCTTGTGGAAGATGACTTTTCATGCTTGATAGTTCTTAAAGGCTCTCAGTTCAGTGGGTGGATTTTGCCGTGATCTTTCATAGAATCAGACGATGATAGAGTGAGGTGGGGCCCTAGAGCTGTGCCGTCCAGCCCCATAGCCACAGCCGCGTGGGAGATTGCACACCAGCTGGGCTCTGGGTGTAAAACATGGACTTTGCAGTTCAAACTGTGAAATATCTGTTCATGATCTTTATGATCATTGCATGTTAAGTGGATGTTTTTTGATTTTTGGGGTTTAATAAAATATATTATTAAACTTAATTTTACGTGTTTTATCTTTTTACTCTTTTAAATGTGGCCACTAGAAACGTTTGAAGAAAGTATGTGGCTCTTTATTTGTGTTGGATAGTGCCACTCTGGAGAATTGTTTTTTATTGACTGGACTGAAGTTTGTATTTCATTTTAAGTTGTATCATTAGAGCTTACACATGGAGGTGGACAGAGCGTTTTCAGTTATGTCAGGACTGTGCAGATAATGGGCTTGATGAGAAATTCTTGTCAGAGGACCACGCTGGCTGAGGTACTCAGACTGACGGCTGCGCTTGGGCGTCCTCTGGCTGTCGTTTCGGCGTCCTCTGGCTGTGGTTTCCTCTGGGTGTTAAGCTTGCATCTTGGCTTGGGGTTGGTTTGCTCAGCTCAGTGTTCTAGCACATGAATCCCAGGCTTTTCAATTATTTTTTACTTGTACAGTATTATGCTGCTAAATCAGAATAATAATGACAGTCGTCCAGTTTTTATTTTTATTTTTATTTTTTTATTTTTTTATTTATTTATTTATTTATTTTTTTTAAAGATTTATTTATTTATTTATTCGACAGAGATAGAGACAGCCAGCGAGAGAGGGAACACAAGCAGGGGGAGTGGGAGAGGAAGAAGCAGGCTCATAGCGGAGGAGCCTGATGTGGGGCTCGATCCCAGAACGCCGGGATCACGCCCTGAGCCGAAGGCAGACGCTTAACCGCTGTGCCACCCAGGCGCCCCAGTCGTCCAGTTTTTAGATGGAAAAAAACTAAATGGAAGGAACAGGAACGTTTATAGAATATGTAGTAAATTCCGGAAACCATGATAATGGTCACAGCCTTTCAGCCTCACCACCCTATTGTAAAGATGAGAAAACGGACGTTTTCCAGGCTCATCCCCACTAGCAAGTGTTTAGCATCTAGGTTCTTTTTTTTTTTTTTTAATGATTTTTTATTATATTATGTTAGTCACCATACAGTACATCCCTGGTTTCCGATGTAAGGCTCGGTGATTCATTAGTTGTGTATAACACCCAGTGCACCATGCAATACGTGCCCTCCTTACTACCCATCACCAGCCTATCCCATTCCCCCACCCCCCTCCCCTCTGTAGCCCTCAGTTTGTTTCTCATAGTCCATAGTCTCTCATGTTTCATTCCCCCTTCTGATTACCCCCCCTTCTTTATCCCTTTCTTCCTCTACCGATCATCCTAGTTCTTATGTTCCATAGATGAGAGAAATCATATGATAGTTGTCTTTCTCTGCTTGACTTATTTCACTTAGCATTATCTCCTCCAGTGCTGTCCATGTTGTAGCAAATGTTGAGAACTCGTTCTTTCTGATGGCTGAGTAATATTCCATTGTATATATGGACCACAACTTCTTAATCCAGTCATCTGTTGCAGGGCATCTCGGCTCCTTCCACAATTTAGCTATTGTGGACATTAGCATCTAGGTTCTTCAGTGGGAAGTTTTCTCCCACAAAGTTTCTTCGTGAAAGTCTGTGCCCTGTGGAACATAGCTGGTATCTGGCTCAGCATGTGGAGGTTCAGGAGGACAAATGCATCCCTAAAAGATGTTTTGTTCCTAGGAATGAGACAGAAATCTCAGTTGGATGTGCCTGGTTGAGACACAACATATAGGGATAAACAACTTGTCAGTACCTAAAGCAGTGAGTCTGGTGCTGGGTCTTTGTTTTTCTAGTTGAAAACATGAGACTGAAGATCTACAAATGCAGTTTTACACTGGTAGGGGAAATGGGTTCATCTGTATTCCATCCTCTAATGTCATTATTGTCTTACTGATTCACTGCCATTCACAGAATCTCTGAACCTCTTTCTCCTTAAAGTAAGTTTGAGAAGATTTGCTCTTTAGTAAGTTTGCTGATAAGTTTGCTCTTCAGATTCGTTTGAGACTTTATCCATGAACCATGATGGTTAGTTTGTATTGGAGATAATGAAAACGCTCTGTAAAACATATATGTTTATAAAGGTATGCATGGCTGTATATGTTTCATTCTCAAGGAAACATTTTCATGCAATTATTTAAGAATGATTGATGCTATTTCTCTATCACTAATACCCAGGCCACTCATAGTATATTAGTACAGTGAAGTGTCAGTTACAATGTTAAGACTCAGATCTAGATTTTATTACACTTTACTCTAAATTCTAGAATTGGGACAAACCCAGTTTTTGGGTGTCAGTGTTATTGCCATTAAAGTTCGAGAAGGAAATAACACAAGAAGCAGGGTGTAATTTACCACATAACTCACCATAAACATGGTGGAGTCCCTGTTCCAGTAGGCTTTGAAACTCTCTGTGAGCCACGTATGTCAGAAAAATTGAAGTAAGTCATTATAGTTTCTTGAGGATTGGCTAAGAACTGAAATTGATATGAATAGTGTGTTCTCTAAGTAGCATATTAAAGGCAAGCATGCAATTGGAAATATAAAGATTATCTTGTTCTAGTATGCTGAAAACAATAGTACAAGTGCTACAGAATTATCTTGGCATTTTTTTTTTTAATTAAGAAGTGTTAGTAATCAATGTTTGTACTTTTCTCTCTGTTCCTACCTTCTGTTATCGACCCCTGATTTTCTGCAGTTTGGTATACTTTCTGTCAGATATCCCTAGTCACCTGCACCTGCCAGAGTATGTGCTCTTTCTGACACTAAATGTCACTGACTGCTCAGTTGGGCTGATTTAATAATCTCTACAATGGGCTGTGTGTGTTTGGCAGAGTAATGCAACCCTCGCGGCTCCCAGATATCCATCCAGTTCCTAATCCCTGGAATCTGTGAATATGCTACCCCTCATAGCAAAAGAGACTTTGCACGTGTGATTAAGTTAAGGATTTTCAGATAGGGAACACTATCTTTGATTATCCGGAAGGCCTAATGTAATTACAGCATTCTTCTAAGAGCAACAGGGTCACAGTCAACAAGAAAATGTGATAAAGGAGGTGTGAATGACGTATTTGAGGCTTTGAAAATGGAGGAAAGAACCATGAGTCAAGCAAGGAATGTGGGCAAAAAGACCAAAGAAACTGATTCTCCCTTATAGCCTCCAAAAGGATACAATTCTGTCCATGTATTGATGTTAGCTCAGTGAAACCTATTTCAGACTCCTGATGTCCAGTATTATAAGGTGATAAATTTATGTTTTGTCAGTTATGAAGGAAAGCTACTATACATCTGTGTGCAGGTTTTTATGTGGACATATTTTCAACTCCTTTGGGTAAACACTGAATGCACAAACCCTGGATCACAAGGTAAGAATATATTAAGTTTTTTAAGAAACCACCAAACTGTCTTTCAATGTAATTTTCATGTAATTATTTGCCATCTTTATGTCCTTTGGTGAGATTCCTATTAAAGTCTTAAGTTCATTTTTAAATCACATTTTTGTTTTCTCATTGTTGAGTTTTAAAAGTTTTAAGTGCACTTTTGATACATTTGGGATTATAGCCCTTTATCAGATGTGTTGTTTGCAAATATTTCCCAAGGTATGTGGCTTATCTTATTCGATTGACACTACCTTTCACAACACAGAAATTTTTATAAATGAATATTAATGAAGTTGAGTTCATCCATTATGACTTTCATAGATTTGCCTTTGTTGTTGTACCTAATATGACAGTGTCACCATAAAGGTCATCTAGTATTTTTCCTAATGTTCTTTTCTAAGAGTTTTTTGCTTCTGTCTCTTCCATTTAGATCTGTGATCCATTTTAAGTTGCTTTTGTGAAGGGTATAAAGTATGTGTCTATAGATTCTTCTTCTTTTTTTTAATGTGAATATTCAGTTGTTCCGGCATCTTGTCAAAGATCAGTTGACTGTGTTTATGGAAGTCTGTGGGCTCTCTAGTCTGTTCCATTGATAGACTTCTCTATTCTTGCAGCAATACCAAGCTGTCTTGATTACAGTAACTTTATAGTAAGTCCTAAAGATGAGTAGTGTCAGTCCTCTAGTTTTGTTGTTTAATATTATGTTGGCTGTCTTGTTGTTTTGTTTGATTGTTTTTGTTTTCCTCTTCACATAAATTTTCGCAGAAATTAGTCAATATTCACAAAATAACTTGCTGGAATTTTGATTCAGATTTTGTTGAATCTATAGGCCAAATTTAGAAGAACTAAGAAGAATCTTCTTAGCCATGAATATGGAATGTCTCTCCATTTATTTCATTTTTCTTTGATTTCTTTCATCAGAGTTTTGTATTTTCCTCCAATAGGCTGCATACATATTTTACCTAAGTATTTTACCTAGGTATTTCTGTTGCGGTAGAATTACTAATGCAAATGGTATTTTGTTTTTAACTTCAAATTACTTATTAATTGCTGCTTTATAGGAAAGCAACTGACCTTTCTATATTAATTAACCTTGTATCCTATAAGTTTGTTATAATAACTTACTTGTTCCGGGATTTTTTTGGTTTTTATTTTTGATCAAATCTTCAGTGTTTTCTATAAAGATGGTCATGTCATTTGCAACCAAACACTGTTTTATTTCTTCCTGCCTTACCTGTATACCTTTTATTTTATTTTCTTCTTACTGCATTAACAAGGACTTCCACTAAAGTGTTGAAAAACATGGTGAGAGAGGACATCTTCAACTTGTTCCTGATCTCAATGGGAAAGTTTCAAGATGCTCATTGAGTATGATGTTAGCCGCAGGGTGTTTTATAGATAATTGTTATGAAGTTGTAGACATTGCTTCTATATCTACTTCAGTGAGAATTAAGCGTCTGCCTTAAGCTCAGGGTGTGATCCTGGCATTCTGGGATCGAGCCCCACATCAGGGTCCTCCGCTGGGAGCCAGCTTCTTCCTCTCCCACTCCCCCTGCTTGTGTTTCCTCTCTCTCTGGCTGTCTCTATCTCTGTCAAATAAATAAACAAAATCTTTAAAAAAAAAAAAAAAGGAATGGGTGGTGGATTGTCAGGTGTTTTCTAAACATTTATTGATTTGATCATGTGATATTTCTTTTTTGGTCTGTTGAACTAATGGATTATATTAATTGATTTCTGGTGAACCAGAATGCATACCCAGGATAAAAATGACTTGCTTTGATATATAATACTTTTTATATGTATTTTGATTTGATTGCTAATTTGTGGTTGATGATTTTGCATCTATAATCATGAGACAGATGGGTCTTTAGTTTTCTTTTTTGTAATGTCTTTTTTGTTTTTTTGGAGTGTAGAGAATTGTATATTTGTGTAATTATAACAATTAAACAACAATTGTATAATTGTTTCCTTAAATGTTGGGTAGAATTACATTACCCATTATTCAGTCTGGTCCTGGTGAGTTCTGTTTCAGAAGATTATTAATTATTGATTCAATTTCTTTAATAGATACAGATGTATTCAACTTGTCCATTTTTTTGCATGAATCTTAGCAGACTTTTTCAAGGAATTGTTCTCTTTCATCTAGGTGATTATATTTATGAGCATAGAGTTGTGCATAGTACTCCTTTATTATTCTTTACCTATCCATGGACTCTGTAGTGATGTCTTATAATTTTTGATATTAGTAATTTGTGTCCTTCTCCTCTTTTTTCTTATGTAACCTCGCTATAGCTTTACTGATTTTACAGATCTTTTCAGAGAAACAACATTTTGTTTTGTTGATTTTCTCTATTAATTTCCTGTTGTCATTTTCATTAATTACTGCTCTAATTTTTCTTTTACTTTCTTCTGCCTAGTTTGTCATCGTTTGCTCTGAGTTTTCTAATGGAGAAGCTTATCTAATTGATTTTAGATCTTATTTTCTATTTTTTTTGAGAATTGAAATATTTACATCAATATCTACTGAGTTGTAATAAAAATACCCAGCACTCAGTTAAGAATCATAATACATAAAAATGTAATAAACTGTGACCCACAGTCATGAACAGAAAAAGGGATCTAGTGGAAAAGAAGGTAGATAACATGTACAAGAAAGATACATGAGAATTTTAGCAGAGACGTGGATACTTTCTCTTCAAGCACTGTAGTTTGCATCTCTAGTTTTTATATAGTTCATGTGTCTCTATTTTTACCTTTTAAAACATGTTTAATACTGTTATAAATTATGTAAATATACCGTCTTATATGAAATTTCTTAATATTTGAGATAGTTCTTAGTGGATTTTGATCAATTTTCCCCTTATTTTTGCATTATATTTATCTAATACTGTTATAAATTATGTATATATACTGTCTTATATGAAATTTCTAACATTTGTGCTAGTTCTTAGTGGATTTTGATTGATCGATTTTTCCCTTATTTTTGCATTATATTTATTTTTTTTTTGCATGCCAATACTATTTTTTAAGAAAATTTACATTCAATTAATTAACATATAATATATGTTTCAAAGATACAGGTCTGTGATTCAACAGTCTTCTATGAGACCCTCTACCCCTCTCCCTTCCAGCAATCCTCAGTTTGTTTCTTGTGATTAAGGGTCTGTTATGCTTTGTCTCCCTCTCTGGTTTCATCTTGTTTTGCTTTTTCCCTCTCTTCTGCTGTGAACCTGTTTTCTTTCTTAAACTCCACATATGAGTGAGATCATAAGATAACTGTTTTTCTCTGATTGACTTATTTTGCATAGCATAATATCCTATAGTTCCATCCACGTTGTTGCAAGATTTCATTCCTTTTTGTGATGGCCGAGCAGTATTCCATTGTAAATATATACCACGTCTTCTTTATCCATTCATCTTTCAGTGGACATCTGGGCTCTTCCCACAGTTTGGCTAATGTGGACATTGCTGCTATAGACATTGGGGTGCAGGTGCCCCTTCGGATCACTACCTTTGTATCTTTGGGGTAAATGCCCCCAAAGTAGTGCAATTGCTGGATCATAGGGTAGCTCTAGTTTTAACTTTCTGAGGAACCTCCAAACTGTGCTCCAGAGTGGCTGCCCCAGCTTGCGTTCCCACCAACAGTGTAAGAGGCTCCCCCTTCTCCACATCCTCACCAACATCCTTCATTTCCTGACTAGTTAATTTTAGCCATTCTGACTGCTGTGAGGTGGTATCTCATTGTGGTCTTGATTTGAATTTCTGTGAAGGCTAATGATGTTGAACACTTTTTCATGTGCCTGTTAGCCTTTTGTGTGTCTTCTTTGGAGAAATGGTTCTTCAAGTCTTCTGTCCATTTCTTTTTTTTTTTTTTTTTTAAGATTTTATTTATTTATTTGACAGAGATAGAGACAGCCAGCGAGAGAGGGAACACAAGCAGGGGGAGTGGGAGAGGAAGAAGCAGGCTCATAGCGGAAAAGCCTGATGTGGGGCTCGATCCCATCACTCCGGGATCACGCCCTGAGCCGAAGGCAGACGCTTAACCTCTGTGCCACCCACCCAGGCGCCCCCTTCTGTCCATTTCTTGATTAGATTATTTGTTCTTTGGGTGTTGAGTTTGATGAGTTCTTTATAGATTTTGGGTACTGGCCCTTTATCACATATGTCCCTGGCAAATATCTTCTCCCATTCTGTAGGCTGCCTTTTAGTTTTGTTGATTGTTTCCTTCACTGTGTGCAGAAACTTTCTATCCTGATGGAATCCCAATGGCTCAGTTTTGCTTTTGTTTCCCTTGCCTCTGGAGATGTGTCTAGCAAGAAGTTCCTGTGGCGGAGGTCACAGAGGTTGCTGCCTCTAGGAGGTTGCTAGATTCCAGTCTCACATTTAGGTCTTTCATCCATTTTGAGTCTATTTTTGTATATAGTGTAAGGAAATGGTCTAGTTTCTTTCTTCTGCATGTGGCTGTCCAGTTTTCCCAACACCATTTGTTGAAGAGACCGTCTTTTTCCATTGGATAGTCTTTCCTGCTTTGTTGAAGATTAGTTGACCGTAGGGTTGAGGGTCCATTTCTGGGTTCTCTGTTCTGTTCCATTGATCTATGCATCTGTTTTTGTTCCAGGACCGTACTGTCTTGATGATAATGGCCTTGTAATAGAGCTTGAAGTCCGGAATTGTGATGCCACCAGCTTTGGTTTTCCTTTTCAAGATTGCGTTGGCTCTTTGGGGTCTTTTCTGGATCCATACAAATTTTAGGATTGTTTGTTTCAACTCTGAAAAACATTGATGGTATATTGATAGGGATTCCACTGAATGTGTAGATTGCTTTGGGTAGTGTGACGTTTCAAAAATATTTGTTCTTCCAGTCCATGAGCATGGGACGTTTTTCCACATCTTTGCATTTTCCTCACTTTCTTTCATGAGTGTTCTGTAGTTTTCTGAGTACAGATCCTTTGCCTCTTTGGTTAGGTTTAATCCTAGGTATCTTACAGTTTTGGATGCAATGGTAAATGGAATCGATTCCTTAATTTCTCTTTCTTCTGTTTCATTGTTGGTGTTCTCTTTCTTGTGTCTCATTGTTAGTGTATAGAAATGCAGCTGACTTCGGTGCATTGATTTTATATCCTGCCACATGGCTGAATTGCTGTATGAGTTCTAGCAATTATGGGATGGAGTCTTTTGTGTTTTCCACATAGAGTATCATGTCATCTGCAAAGAGTGAGAGTTTGACTTCTTATTTGCCGATTTGGATGCCTTTTATTTCTTTTTGTTGTCTAATTGCTGAGGCTAAGATTTCTAGAACTGTGTTGAACAATAGAGGTGAGAGTGGGCATCCTTGTCGTGTTCCTGACCTTAGGAGAAAACCTCTCAGTTTTTCCGCCTTGAGAATGACATTCGCTGTGGGCTTTTCCTATATGGCTTTTATGATATTGCGGTATGTTCTCTCTATCCCTACAATGCGAAGAGTTTTTAGTCAAGAAAGGATGCTGTGCTTTGTCAGATGCTTTTTTCTGCATCTGTTGAGAAGATCCTATGGTTCTTGTCCTTTCTTTTATTTATGTGGTGTATCACATTGATTGATTTGTCAGTGTTGAACCACCCTTGCAGCCCAGGATAAATCCCACCTGGTCGTGGTGAATAATCCTTTTAATGGACTGTTGGATCCTATTGGCTAGTGTCTTGGTGTGAATTTTTGCATCATGTTCTTCAGAGATACTGGTCTGTGGGGTCTTTGTCTGGTTTTGGGATCAAGGCAATGCTGGCCTCGTAGAAGGAGTTTGGAAGTTTTCCTTCCTTTTCTATTTTGAAACGGCTTCAGAAGAATATGTATTAGTTCTTCTTTAAGTGTTTGGTAGAGTTCCCCCCAGGAAGCCATCCAGCCCTGGGCTCTGGTTTGTTGGGAGATTTTTGATTACTGCTTTAATTTCTTTGCTGGTTATGGGTCTGTTCAGGTTTTCTATATTTTCCTGTTTTGGTCGTTTATATGTTTATAGGAATGCATCCATTTCTCCCAGATTGCCTAATTTGTTAGTATATGATTACTCTTACATGTCCTTCTAATCGTTTGTATTTCTTTGCCGTTGGTTGAGATCTCTCTTCTCTAATTCATGATTTTATTAACTTGGGCCCTTCCTCTTTTTGATAAGTCTGGCCAAGGGTTTATCGATCTTATTAATTCTTTCAAACAATCAACTCCTAGTTTCATCGATCTGTTCTACTGTTCTTTTGGTTTCTAGTTCATTGATGTCTGCTCCAGTCTTTATTATTTCTCTTCTGCTGAGTTTAGGCTGTATTTACTATTCTTTCTCCAACTCCATTAGGTGTAAGGTTAGCTTGTGTATTTGAGACCTTTCTTGTTTCTTGAGAAAGGCTTGTATTGCTATATACTTCCTCTTAGGACCCCCTTTGCCTCATCCCAAAGGGTTTGAATGGTTGTGTTTTCATTTTCATTTGTTTCCATGATTTTGTTGAATTCTTCTTTAATTTCCTGGTTGACCCATTCATTCTTTAGTCGGATGCACTTTCATTTCCATGTGTTTGAGTTTTTCCAAATTTCCTCTTGTGATTGAGTTCCACTGGAAGTGTTGTGGTCTCAAAATATGCAGGGAATGATCCCAGTCTTTTGGTACTGGTTGAGACTTGATTTGTGACCCAGGATATGACCTATTCTGGAGAATATTCCATGTGCACTGGAAAAGAATGCGTATTCTGCTGCTTTATGAAGAAATACTCTGAATGTATGTGTTAAGTCCATCTGGTGCAGCGTGTCATTCAAAGCGCTTGTTTCCTTGTTGATCTTCTGCATAGATGATCTGTCCGTGTCAGTGGGGGAAGGGGGAGCTGTTAAAGTCCCCTGCTATTATTGTATTATTATCAATGTGTTTCTTTAATTTTGTTATTAATTGGCTTATATAATTGGCTGGTCCCATGTTAGGGGAGTAAATATTTACAATTGTTAGATCTTCATTTTGGATAGACCTTTTAATTATGATACAGTGTCCTTCCTCCTCTCTTTGTTTTAAAATCTAATTTGTCTGATATAAGAATTGCCACCCCAGCTTTCTTTTGATGTCTATTAGTGTGATAAATGTTTCTCCAGCCCCTCACTATCAGTCTGGAGGTGTCTTTGAGTCTAACATGAGTCTCTTGCAGACAGCATATTGATGGGACTTGCTTTTTATCCAGTCTGATACCCTGTGTCCTTTGATTGGGTCCTTCAGCCCATTTACATTCAGAGTAACTAGCGAAAGATACGAATTTAGTGTCATTGTATTACCTGTAAAGGGGCTGTTACTTTATACTGACTGTCTCTGTTCCTTTCTGGTCTGGGTCACTTCTGGGCTCTCTCTTTGCTTAGAGGATCCCTTTTAATATTTCTTGTAGGATTAGTTTGGTGGTCACAGGTTCTTTTAGTTTCTGTTTGTCCTGGAAGCTTTTTCTCTCTCCTTTCGTTCTGAATGATATCCTAGCTGGATAAAGTATTCTTGACTGCATATTTTTCTCACTTAGCACTCTGAATATAGCATGGCTGTACTTTCTTGCCTGCCGGGCCTCCATGGATAGGTGTGCTGCCAATCTAATGTTTCTACCCTGTAGGTCACAGACCTCTTGTCCCGAGCTGCTTTCAGGATTTTCTCTTTGTCTCTGAGATTCACAAGTTCCACTACTATGAGTCAGGGTGTTGACCTATTTTTATTGATTTTGAGTGGGGTTCTCTGTGCCTCCTGGATTTTGATGCTTGTTTCCTTCCACAGATTAGAGAAGCTTTCCCTTATAATTTGCTCCAGTAAACTCCCCTCTCTCTTTCCTCTTCTTCTGGGATTCCAATTATTGTAATTTTGTTTTGCTTTATGTTGTCACTTCTCTCTCTCATTCTCCCCTCGTGATCCAGTAGTAGTTTATCTCTTTTTTTCTCAGCTTCTTTATTCTCCCTCGTTTTGTCTTCTGTATCACTTATTCTCTCTTCTACCTCACTTAACCAAGCAATTAGAGACTCCTTTTTGATTGCATCTCATTAATAGCCTTTTTGATTTCAACTTGGCTAGATGTTAGTTCTTTTTATTTCTCCAGAAAGGGATTCCTTAGTGACTTCTATGCTCTTTTCAAGCCCAGCTAGTATCTTTATAACCTTTATTCTGAACTCTAGTTCCAACATCTTACTTAAGTCCATATTGATTTGGTCCCTGCCTCTTGTTTCTCTTTTTTGAGGTGAGTTTTTCCATCTTGTCATTCTGTCCAGAGAAGACTAGATGAACGAGAGAACAAGATACCAAAATAGCAACAACGACCCCAGAGAATTATACAGTAAACAAATCAGGAGAGACCTGAAACCACAAAGAAAATTAAAAAGAGAGAGAGAGAGAGAGAGAGAGGGAATATAATCAGACAGGTGAACAGAACAGAGCAGTAGGGATGTGTGGGTGTCTCAGTTGGTTAAGTGTCTGCCTTCAGCTTGGGTAATGATCCCACAGTCCTGGGTTCGAGCCCCGCGTCGGGCTCTCTGCTCAGTGGGGAGCCTGCTTCTCCCTTTCCAGCTTACCCCCCTCCCCGCTTGCGTTCCCTCTCTCGCTGTCTCTCTTTCTCTTTCTGGCAAATAAATAAATAAACAAACAAACAAACAAACAAACAAATAAATAAAATCTGTAAAAGAAAAAAGACTTCAAGAAAAAGTAAGAATATATTCAGACAGGTGAACAAAACAGAGCAATACCCTAGATTCTAGGTGTATTTTGGTCTGTTTGTTAGAAGAAACTACATCCCAAAATTGTAAAGAAAGAGGAATTTACATGTATATGAAAATAAAATTACGTACAGTGAAAGGATAGAATGTAGCTATAAAGATGAAAATTCAGAAAGACTTAAAGACTTGGTAAGATAAGAAATTGGTTGAGAAAGGAAAGAGGATAAAAAATTGAAATTGAAAGACTGAAGGATTTTGAGGAAAAAAACATGAATTCTATATAGCATTTTCCCCTAGCACTGGAGCTTTGCAGTTCTGTGTGATCAGCAGCCAACTTGGTCTTTGCTGGATGTTCTTGCAGCTCTTCTGCGGGAGGGGCCTGTTGCTTTGATTCTCAAGTGTCCTTGCCCCAGGGTGGAATTGCACCCCCCTTGCCAGGTAGCCAGGCTAAGTGTAAGCAGCTCCAGATCGCTCTATGTGGCTTTTGTTCCTTAGGGCTTTCAGTGCCCTTTAGAGGATGAGAATGAAAATGGCAACTTCCTCCAGCCCTAGAGCTGAAAGCTCAGGCCCCACTCCTCAGTGCGCCCTCCAAGAGAAGGAGTCAGTCTCTCCTGTCTGCCTGGTCTCTGTCTGCACTCCATGCTCACCCAGCCTGCGACCGAGCGTTTCTCTCTCGGGCACACGACCCCGTTTCAAGTCTCCAAACCCTGCAGACTCCTGCAGCATACACTCAGGCACGCTCATTGTTCCTGAGACCCCAGGGATCCCGAGACGACACTGCCCCACCAGGAATTATGCCCTGTTTGGCCGCCTGAGCACCTTTCAGGCAGGGACATCCCTCACCGGACAGCCTCTAAAGGTTTAAATTTTGGGCTCAGATGCTTCATCACTTTCCCGTAGCCAGCTGATGGAGCCTCACTGGCTGCCGCGGTCTATCTTTCCTTATATGACTTTGGATTCAGTTCTCTCCACCTCCTGCCTTGCAGAAAGTGATCGAGTTGCAGCTATTCTTTTCTTTGATGTCTGGTTGAGTTCATGCATGTTCAGAATGACTTGATAGGTATCCAGCTGAATTCCTGGGACCAGACGGAATGAGGTTTTCTACTCCTCTGCCATATTGGGCTCCTACTAGATCTTCTTTCCTAGTACATGCATTCACTACTATAACTTTCTCTCCCAGCACTTTTGCTGCATCCAACAACTTTTAATAAAGATGTGTTTTCATTTACATTTATTTCAAAATATTTAAAAATTTTTCTCGAGATTTCATCTGTAACTGTACATTTAGAAAGTGTTCTTCAATCTCCACATATTTTGCAATTTTCCAGTTATCATTGTTGCCATTCTTTTTACATTTCACTTATTTTTAAACATATTTGCATAAACCTGAGATATATATATTCATAAATAATACTTAATATTGTTTCTATTATTTTTTAAACAATGTGTTTAAAAGGTTAAAAAAGTTTTATTTACTTTTGCATATTCCTTCAGTGATTTTTTTTAATGTAGATCCAGATTTCTGAGTGATATAAGTTTCCCTCTCTAAAGAAGTTCTTTTCCAAACCCCCCATCTCAATTGAAATATAATTGACATATAACATTATGTTTAAGGTGTAGGGTAATGATTTGATACATTTATATTATCATAATACAAATTATCATAAGAATATTAGTTAAAACATCACCTCATATCATTTTAAATTTTTTTTGTGTGTGATGAGAACATTTGAAATCTACCTTATTACCATGTTTTATATATACAGTACCATATTGGTCTTTTTGTTTTGTTTTGTTTTTTGTTTTTTGGTGGTTTTTTTGAGTTATATTTATAATATTTATTGTATTAGGAATTAAAAAATCTTTAAACCATTATTAACTTATTTAAACACCACCGTAACTCCGTTTCATGCTAACATATTTTATGTAACATATTTTAATAAACATAGCCGTGTTTTCCCAAAGAAGATAATTTAATGAGAAGTGTGGCACTGTTTCAGTTTTGCAAATCTCTTTGATGTGTGGCTTAATAGAAGACAGCTGGACATATTGGTCTTTAAAAAATATTTTATTTTATTTTTTAAGATTTTATTTATTTATTTTAAGAAAGAGAGGGAGAGCACACATGCACCGTTGCAAATGCAGAGGGAGAGGGAGAAGCAAGACTCTGAGATTCATGAACTGAGCCGAAGGCAGTCTAACCAACTAAGCCACCCAGTTGCCCCTGTATTGTTAATTATATTCACCATATTATAGTTCAGGTCCTGGAACTTATTTATAGTATAACTGGAATTTTTTTCCCTGTGACAACAACTCCCCATTTTCTCCATCCTTCAGTCACTGTTAAGTACCATTCTATTCTTTGTTTCTATGAATTTGGTTTCATAGTTTCCAAATATATGTGAATACCATACCATATTTGTCTTTCTCTGTTTGACTTATTTCGCCTAGCATAATGTCCTCAGTGTTATTCATGTTGTTGCAAATAGCAGGATTTCTTTCTTTTTATGGCTGGGTAGTATTCTGTTATATGTATAATATATAAGATATGTATTTCATTTATTTACATATTTGCTTACTTACTTTTTTTGGTTGTTTACATACACACACCAAATTTTCTTTAACCAGTGTTCATTAATCAAATTTTAGTTGTTTCCATGAATACCCAGAAGTGGGATTGTTGGATTATATGGTAGTTTTGTTTCTATCTTTTTGAGGAAACTTTGTGCTATTTACCATAATAACTGTACCAAATTACATTTTAACCAGCAGTGTGCTAGGATGCCCTTATGTCCATACCCTCCCCAGCACTTCCTTTTCTGTCTTCTTGATGATTATTGCCATTCCTGCCCATGTAAGATGACATCTCATTGTGGTTTTGATTTGCATTACCCTGATGATTAGTGATGTTGAGCATCTTCTCATGTGTCTGTTGGTCATTTTGGTGTCTCCTTTGTGGAAATGTGTATTCAGTGCTATTTCCCATTTTTAAATTGAATTGTTGTTTTTTTTGCTATAGAGTTGTATGAGTTCCTTTTTTATTTTGGAAAAACAACTCCTTATTTAATATGTGGTTCACAGATATTTTCTCATGTTGCAGAACTATTTGTATCATATCCAAAAAATTGTTGCCAACACCTATGTCAAGACTTCCCCCTGTATTTTCTTCATGGAATTGTGTGCTGTTTGGGTTTACACTGAAGTCTTAATACATTTCCAGTTAAATTTGTGAGTTGTGTAATACAATGATCCAGTTTCATTCTTTTATATCTCAATATCCTTTTAACCAAAAACTTTTTGATGAGACTGTCATTTTCCCCATCAAGTCCTCTTGTCATGTATCAGTTGACATGTATTTTTTTCTAGGCTTTTTTATTTTTCATTAGTCTTTGTGTCTGTTTTTATGTCAGAACCACAAACTGTTTTGATTACTCTAGATTTGAATTATACTTTGAAATGAGGAAGTATGATGCTTCCAGCTTTGTTTTTACTTATAAAGAATGCTTTGGCTACTCAGGGTTGTTTGTGGTTCTATACACATTTCTTTACAAGATTTCTATTTAAGATTTGTATTTAAGATTCTATTTCTATGGGAAAATGCCATTGGGATTTTGTTAGGGATTATATTGAACCAGTCAGTGAGTTTATTCAGCATGGTCATTCTAACACTGATTCTTCCAATTTGTGAATGCAGGGTATTGTTTCTTTGAGTCTTCTTAAGTTTTTTTCAGCAGTATCTTATGATTTTCAGTACACAGATCTTTATATCCTCAGGGTTTTATGTTGTTTTTGATGCTATTGAAATGAGTTTGTTTTGTCTCCATCTTTTCAGACATTTTGTTCTTTTGGTGTAGAAATGCAGGTGATTTTTGTATGTTGATTTTGTTTCTTGCCGTTTTATTGATTTCATTTATTAGTTTTAATGGATTATAGGAGTCTTTATTTTATATATATGAAATCATTACTTTGTATATAGAGATCATTTTGCATCTAGTACTTTCAGTACTGTGTTATGTACTAGGGGTGGTGAGAGTGGGTACTTTTTTCTTGTTCCTGATCCTAGGTGAAAAGCTCTCAAGTCTTCGCTATTGAGTATTATGTTAGTGGTGTTTTTCTCATTTAAGGCCTTTGAAGGTATTTTCCCGTATGAGTCCTTCTAGGCCTTCTATATCCAATTTGAGATATCCAGTTTGAGAGTTTTTATAATGATTGGATGCTAAACATTTCAAGTGCTATTGTTGTATGTATTGAGAGGAAGCTATGATTTTTAGTCTTCGTGCTATTAGTGCTGTGCATCACATTATTGATTTGTCTGTTAGGTCATCATTGCATCCTAGGGATCATGGTATGTAATTTTTAATGTGTTGTTGTATTTTATTTGCCTATATTTTGTTGGAAATTTTTGCATCTGTATTCATCAGGGATGTTGGCCTATAGACTTCTTAGTTGTACTTAACTGGTTTTGGAATCAGGGTAATGCTGGCTTCACAAAAATGAACTTAGGCATTTTCCTTCCTCTTTAATTTTTTGGGAGAGTTTGAGAAAGATTGGTATTAATTCTCCTTATATGTTTGGTACAATTTAGCAATGAATCAACTGGTCTGGGCTTTTCTATATTGGGAGCATTTTGATTACCACTTTGTTCTCTTCTTCTAGGTTGTAATTTGTTGGCATGTTAACATACCTAGTAATAGTCTCTTACGATCCTTTGTATTTCTGTGGTATCAATTTAATTTCTTCCCTTTCATTTATAATTTTCTTTGACTCCTCTTTCTCTTTTTTCTTGGTGAACCTAGGCAAAAGCATGGGGTATTTTGTTTATCTTTTCCAGAAACCAGTATTTAGTTTCATTTATTTTTTTCCTGTTATCTTTCTATTCTCTCTTTCATTTATCTCTGTTCTAAAACTTATTATTTCCTTCTTTCTGCTAATTATGGGCTTAGATTGTTCTTTCCCTAGTTCTTTCTTAAGATGTAAAGTTAGGTTGTTTTTTGAGCTCTTTCTTGTTTCTTAATATGCAATTATCACCATAAACTTCACTCTAAGTAGTGCTTTTGTTGTAATTCATAAGTTTTTGGTATCTTTTCATTTTTGTTTGTCTCTAAATACTTTGATTTCCCTTTTGATTTTTTCTTTGACCTACTGGCCCAATTATAGGGCTCTTTTACAACCTACAGCCTGATTGACTTTGTTGGACTCTTATACCATGACTAAAAGGGTGGGAGCTGGCTTAACAGACCACTTCTAGATCCATAGACAGGACCTAGCTCTATATGTTATTCCATCTGTACTTGTCCCTCTGTCCTTCAGTATTCTGCTCCCATTTCAACCTTTGTTTTCTTTTTTAGTTTTGAAGACTTCTATTAAGATATTTTCACCCTTAAAAATTTTCTCCTCAACCCTGCCATCTAATAAGCCCATCAACAACATTCTTCTTAATGTCTTCTTAGTTCTTTCTTAAATTGTAGTGTTTCTTTTTCATTAATTGTTAAGATTTTCATCTCTGCGTATACACTGCCATCTGTTCTCCCATACTTTCTCCTCTATCCATTAGAGTCCTTGGCATATAAATCATAGTAGTTTTAAGTTTCTGACCTCTGCGAGTTTCCACATCCCTGCCATGTCTGGTTCTAAGGCTTGCTTGCCCTGTCTTTTGAAATTCTGTTTTTTGCCTTTTGGTATATTCTGTAAATTTTTGTTTATTTGGGTTTCTTGTTCTGTTTTGTTTTCTGGGGTGTGTGTGTGTAGGTGATGTACTGGGTAAGAAGGAACTATTATAAATATAGGGCTTTAGTAATGTGGTGGTGGGAGGGAAGTATTTTATAGTCCTATAATAAGGTCTCAGTATTTTAGTGAACCTGTGTCTCTGGACTCAACTTCTAAGTCTTTCTTTTTCCCACCCTTATTTGGACTAGATATCTAAAGGGTTCTGGAGTTGAGTAGTTCTTTTCCTTCAGGTCAGTTAGTCTCTGATAATACTCCATCACGTTAGGGTCTGTTTAACTAGTCTCTCTTGAGGACAGGTCTTGTTAGGGGTGTATTTTAAGATGATTGCTTTTCACTCTCCTTGTGCTAGAAGCACGAGCAAATATTTCATTGATATTTTTTGTGAGAACCTAATTGAGCTCCTGTAGGCAAATTTCACAATATTTTGAGGGCCCTTGTATGAACTTGGTTTCCTTGGAGTTTTTAACTCTCAGAATTGTCTGCACTGAGTGTCCAGCAACTTGTTAATTACATTTTAGGTTTTTCTGCCCTGGCACTGGCTACCATAGTGGTTTCTAAATACAAGTTTCTCTTAGGTAAAACGTGGTTTCCTGTATTCAGCTGTATATTTCTCTCATCATGGTAACAGTGGTTTGCTGTGTGCCCTTTCCTCTCTTATGAATCTAAGCAGAACTTTGATTTTCAGTTTGTTCTGCTTTTTCTTGTCATGATGGAGTGTTGACTTCCAAGCTCCTTACACAGGGACAAAAAGTGGAAGTCCTACTTGTACTGTTTTAAGCCCTCAAATTTGTGGTAATTTGTTAGGAATAGGAAACAAATATAATCTGAAGCAACAAACTAATAGGGAAATGAGAGGGAGGTTAAGAAGGGATTGGAAGGGGGCTCGTCTTCATGCTATAACTAACAAGGCCTCACGGAACTAACTTGATCATTTGAAATCCATATAATTATCTCCATTTTAGTTTAGAAAACTCAGGTCTAGATAGAAAGGGAATAATTCATTCTATGTTTTATTATGGTAAATGGCTATGGGTGTGTTCAAATTATTTATTTTATCATGGTTCAGTCTTTTTAGGCTGCATATTTTTGGGAATCTCTCTGTGTCTTCTAGATTATTTAATTTGTTGATGGCAGTTCATTGTAGTCTCTTATAATTTCATTTCTTTGACAACAGTTTTAATGTCTCCTTTTTAATTTCTGATTATAGTTATTTAATTATTCTTTTTCTTTTCTTTCTGTCTCTCTCTCTGTCTCTCTCTTTTTTTATTTACTCTAGGTAAGAGTTTATCTTTTTTTTTATCTCAAAAAATATCTGTGGGTATTTTTGTATCTCTTTTGTTTTTGTCTCTTTCCTTTTTCCTTTTTTTTCCCCCAAGGTTTTTCTTTTCTTTTCTTATTGAATTACAGTTGACACAGAATGTTATATTAGTTGCAGGTGTACAACATACTGATTCCATAACTCTACGGATGCTGACCACAAGTGTAACTAACATCTTTCACCACATAGTGCTTCACAATACCATTGAATATGATGCCGTACCTTTCATTTCTGTGACTTACTCATTCCATAACTGGAAGCCTGTACCTCCCACTCCCCTTCACTTATTTCACCAGTCCTCCTCCCCACCCGCCCACTGGCAACCCACAGTTTATTGTCTATATTTATGATCTGTTTCTGTTGTTTTATTTATTTATTCATTTGTTTTGTTTTTAGATTCCAAACATAAGTGAACTCGTATTGTATTTGTCTTTCTCTGACTCCTTTTACTCAGCATAATGCCCTCCGGGCCACCTCTGCTTTTGCCAGTGGCAAGATCACATTCTTTCTTATGACTTAGTAGTATTCCATCGTATCTATGTATATACATATTTACATAATATATAATTCATGTATATATTTATCTGTTATGTAAATATGTATATATACACATATGCAATATATACATATATATATGACATACATGCATGTATATACACAATATGCATATACACACTACATCTTCCTTGTGGATTCATCTATTGATGGACACTTGGGTTGCTTCCGTATCTTTGCTGTTGTAAATGTTGTAAAAGCTGCAATAAACATATGGTTTCATATATCTTTAGGAATTAATGTTTTCATTTTCTTTGGGTAAATAGCCAGTAATGTAATTACTGGATCATATGGTTTTTAATTTTTTGAAGAAAAGAACTTTTTCACGGTGGCTGCACCAATTTGTATTCCCACCAGTAGTGCACAGAGGTTCCTTTTTCTTCCCATCCTTATAAGCACTTGTTTCTTGTCTTTTGTTGCTGGCCATTCTGATAGATGTGAGGTGGTATCTCACTTTGGTTTTGATTTGGATTTCGCTGATTATTAGTGATATTGAGCATCTTTTCATGTGTCTGTTGGCCATCTTTTTGTACTTTGGAGAAAGGGCTGTTTATACTCTGTCCATATTTTAAATTGATTCATTCCCTCCCTCTCTCATTCTTTGTGTGTGTGTGTGTGTGTGTGTGTGTGTGTGTGTGTGTGTGTGTGTTGAGTTGTATGAGTTCTTTATATATTTTGGATAGTATCCCATTGTATGTGTTATCATTTGCAAATAATATTTTTCCATTCAGTAGATTGCCTTTTCATTTTGTTGATGGTTTTCTTTGCTGTGCAAAAGCTTTTTATCTTGTTATAGACCCAATATTATTTTTCTTTTGTTTCTTGATCTGAGGAAACATATCGAAAAATGTTGGTAAGGGCAATGTGCAAGAGATTATTATCTGTGTTTTCTCAAGGAGTTTTATTTCAGGTTTCACACTTAGGTCTTAATCTTTGTTGAGCTTATCTTTGTACACAGTGTAAGAAAGTAGTTCAGTTCCATTCTTTGTTTTTAGATGTCTGGTTTTTCCAACACTATTTATTGAAAAGATAGTGTGTTTTTATGCCAGTACCATGTTTTGATTGCTATAGCTTTATATTATCTCCAGAAATCTGGAAGTCTGGATTTGTGATGCCTCTGGCTTTGTTCTGTTTTTACAAGATTGATTTGGTATTTAGTGTCTTCTGTGGTTACACACACACACACACACACACACACACGATTATTTACTCTGGTTCTGTGAAAAACGCTTATTTACATTTTGATTGGAATTGCATTGGATCTCTAGATGGCTTTGAGGAGTATGGACAGTTTGACTGTATTAATTCTTCCAGTCCACTGGTATAGTATATCTTTCCTTTTGTTTGTGTCATCTTGAATTTGAATTTTTTACATTAATGTCTTATAGTTTTGAGAATACAGTTGTATCACCTCCTTTGATAAATTTATTCCTAGGTATTTATTCTGTTTAGTTCAATTGTAAATGGGATTGTTCTCTTAATTCCTGTTTTTGCTATTTCATGGTTAGTGTATAGAAGTGCAAAAGGTTTCTGTGTACTCATTTTGTATCCTGTGACTTTACTGAAAGCACTTACTAGCCCTACCAGTTTTCTGCATATATTATCATATCATCTGCAAATAGTGAGTGTTTTACTTCTTCATTACCAATTTGGATGCTTTTATTGCTTTTTGTTTCTGATGGCTGTAACTAGAACTTCTAGTACTATGTTGAATAACATTGGTGAACCTGGCATCCCTGTCTTCTTCCTTATCTTAGAAGAAAAGCTCTCAGTTTTTCATCATCGAGGATGATGTGGGTTTTTCTTGAATGGCCTCTGTTAGCTTGAGGTATGTTCCTTCTACACTTACTTTATTGAGAGTTTTCATCATGAATGGATGTTGTACTTTGTCAAAGGCTTTTTCTGCCTCTGTTGAAAAGATCATATGGTTTTTGTCCTTTTTTCTATTGATGTGGTATATTATGTTAATTGATTTGTGAATAATAAACCATTTTTGCATCCCAGGATTAAATCGCACGAGATTGTGGAGTAGGATTTTTTATTTTTAAATGTATTGTTGAATTCAGTTTGCTGTATTTCCTTGAGGATTATGGCATCTGTGTTTATTAGATGTATTGGCCAGAATAGTTTTCTGTCTTGTAGTAAGTTTCTCTAGTTTTGATATCCGAGAAATCCTGGCCTTGGAGAATGAATTTGGAAGTTTTCCTTCCTCCTCCATCTTTTGGGATGAGTTTGAGAAGAATAGGTTAATTATCTCTTCTTTACATGTTTGGTAGAACTTGCCTGTCATAGCACCTGCTCCTGGACTCTTGTTGCTTGGGAGTTTTTGATTACTGTTTGATTTTCCTTATTGGTTATTTGAACTAATGTTCAAATTTTCTATTTTGTTCTGATTCAGTATTGGAAGATTGTATGTTTCTAGGAATTTATTCATTTTTTCAAGTTGTCAATTCACTGGCATACAAATTTTCATTGTCCTCTAATAATCCTTTGTATTTCTGTGGTGTCTGTTACTTCTCTTTTATTTCTGATTTTATTTACTTGAGTCCTCTCTGTTTTCTTTGTAATGAGTTTGGCTTAATGTATATCAGTTTTGTTTCTTTTTCACCAAACCAGCTCTTGCTTTCCCTGGTCTTTTTTTTTTTTTTTTTTTCATTTCTTTTATTTCTGTTTCATTTATTTCTGTTTCATTTATTTCTGTTCTTTTATATTTTTTTTATTATGTTATGTTAGTCACTGTACAGTACATCGTTAGTTTTTGATGTAGTGTTCCATGATTCATTGTTTGCATATAACACCCGGTGCTCCATGCAATACGTGCCCTCCTTAATACCCATCACTGGGCTAACCCATCCTCCCACCCCTTCCCCTCTGAAACTCTCAGTTTGTTTCCTGGAGTTTATAGTTTCTCTTGGTTCGTCTCCCCATCTGATTTCACCCCCTTCATTTTTTCCTTCCTTCTTGTAATGTCCTCCCTGCTATTCCTTATGTTCCACAAATGAGGGAAACCATATGATAATTGTCTTTCTCTGCCTGACTTATTTCACTTAGTATAATCTCCTCCAGTTCCATCCATGTCGATGCAAATGGTGCGTAATCATCCATTCTGATGGCTGAGTAATATTCCATTGTATATATGGACCACATCTTCTTTTTTTTTTTTTTTTTTTTTTTTTTTTTTTTTAATTTTTTTTTTTTTTTTATTAATTAATAATGATTTTTTATTATATTATGTTAGTCACCATACAGTACATCCCCGGTTTTCGATGTAAGGCTCGATGATTCATTAGTTGTGTATAACACCCAGTGCACCATGCAATATGTGCCCTCCTTACTACCCATCACCGGTCTATCCCATTCCCCCACCCCCCTCCCCTCTGTAGCCCTCAGTTTGTTTCTCATAGTCCATAGTCTTTCATGTTTCATTCCCCCTTCTGATTACCCCCCCTTCCTTTATCCCTTTCTTCCCCTACTGATCATTCTAGTTCTTATGTTCCATAGATGAGAGAAATCATATGATAGTTGTCTTTCTCTGCTTGACTTATTTCACTAAGCATTATCTCCTCCAGTGCCGTCCATGTTGTAGCAAATGTTGAGAACTCATTCTTTCTGATTGCTGAGTAATATTCCATTGTATATATGGACCACAACTTCTTAATCCAGTCATCTGTTGCAGGGCATCTCGGCTCCTTCCACGATTTAGCTATTGTGGACATTGCTGCTATGAACATTGGGGTGCATATGGCCCTTCTCTTCACTACGTCTGTATCTTTGGGGTAAACACCCAGTAGCGCAATGGCTGGATCATAGGGTAGCTCAATTTTTAACTTTTTAAGGGACCTCCACACGGTTTTCCAGAGTGGCTGTACCAACTTGCATTCCCACCAACAATGTAGGAGGGATCCCCTTTCTCCACATCCTCTCCAACAATTGTTGTTTCTTGCCTTGTCTATTTTTGCCATTCTAACTGGCGTAAGGTGGTATCTCAGTGTGGTTTTGATTTGAATTTCCTTGATGGCTAATGATTTTGAACATTTTTTCATGTGTCTGTTAGCCATTTGTATGTCTTCACTGGAAAAGTGTCTGTTCATATCTTCTGCCCATTTTTTGATTTGTTTATTTGTTTCTCGTGTATTGAGTTTGAGAAGTTCTTTGTAGATCTTGGATACCAGTCCTTTATCTGTAGTGTCATTTGCAAATATATTCTCCCATTCCGTGGGCTGCCTCTTAGTTTTTCTGACTGTTTCCTTGGATGTGCAGAAACTTTTAATCTTGATGAAGTCCCATAAATTCATTTTATCTTTTGTTTCTCTTGCCTTTGGGGATGTGTCATGAAAAAGGTTGCTTTGGCTGATGTCGTAGAGGTTGCTGCCTATGTTCTCCTCTAGAATTTTGATGGATTCCTGTCTCACATCGAGGTCTTTCATCCATTTGGAGTTTATTTTTGTGTATGGTGTGAGATAGTGGTCAAGTTTCATTCTTTTGCATGGACCACATCTTCTTTATCTATTCGTCTGTTGAGGGGCATCTCAGCTCCTTCCATAGTTTGGTTATTGTGGACATTGCTGCTATGAACTTTGGGGTGTATATGGCCCTTCTTTTCACTGTATCGGTATCTTTGGGGTAAATATCTTGGGGAAGTGCAAAGCTGGATCATAGGGTAGAGCTATTTTTAACTTTTTGAGGAACCTCCACACTGATTTCCAAAGTCGCTGTACCAACTTGTATTCCCACCAACAGTGTAAGAGGGATCCCCTTTCTCCACATCCTCTCCAATATCCTCTCTCCTTTGTTGTTTCTTGCCTTGTCAATTTTTGCCATTCCAACTGGTGTAAGGTGGTATCCCAATGTGGTTTTGATTTGAATTTCCCTAATGGCTAATGATGAACATTTTTTCATGTGTCTGTTAGCCATTTATATATACTCTTTGGAAAAGTGTCTGTTCATATCTTCTGCCCATTTTTTGATTTGATTATGTTTTTTGGGTGTTGAGTTTGAGAAGTTCTTTTTTTTTTTTTTTTTAAAGATTTTATTTATTTATTTGACAGAGATAGAGACAGCCAGTGAGAGAGGGAACACAAGCAGGAGGAGTGGGAGAGGAAGAAGCAGGGTCCCAGTGGAGGAGCCTGACGTGGGGCTCGATCCCATAATGCCGGGACCACGCCCTGAGCCAAAGGCAGACGCTTAACCGCTGTGCCACCCAGGCGCCCCTGAGAAGTTCTTTATAGATATTGGATACTAGCCTTTTATCTGTATTGTCATTTGCAGATATCTTGTCCCATTCTGTGGGTTGCCTCTTTTTTTTTTTTTTTTTAAAGATTTTATTTATTTATTTGACAGAGACAGAGACAGCCAGCGAGAGGGAACACAAGCAGGGGGAGTGGGAGAGGAAGAAGCAGGCTCATAGCAGAGGAGCCTGATGTGGGGCTCGATCCTGGAACGCCGGGATCACGCCCTGAGCCAACGCAGACGCTTAACCGCTGTGCCACCCAGGCGCCCCATGGGTTGCCTCTTATTTTTGTTGACTGTTTCCTTTGCTGTCCAGAAGCTTTTTATCTTGATGTCTATGCTGCCCAGAGTAATCTATACTTTCAATGCCATCCTGATCAAAAAACAATGCCATTTTTCAAAGTGCTGGGACAAACAATTCTAAAATTCGTATGGAACCAGAAAAGACCCCGAATCACCAAGGAAATGTTAAAAAGAAAAACAAAGCCAGGGGCATCACGTTGCCTGATTTCAAGCTATATTACAAAGCTGTGATCACCAAGACAGCATGGACAGCTACATACAGAAGAATGAAACTCTTGGCTCTTTTCTTACACCATACACAAAGATAAAATCAAAATGGATCAAAGACCTCAATGTGAGACAGGAATCTCTCTGAATCCTAGAGGAGAACATAGGCAGTGACCTCTTCAACATTGGCCACAGTAACTTCTTTCTGTTCTGATCTTTATTATTTCCTGCCTTCTACTAATTTTGGCCTTTAGTTTTCTTCTCTTTTTAGCTCCTGTAGGTATAAGTTTATGTTGTTTACTTGCGATTTTTCTTGCTTTCTGAGTTCGGTGTGTATAGCTGTAAACTCTCATCTTAGAACTCATTTAAATGCATCCCAAGGATTTTGGATGTAGATTTTCTTTCTGGATGACCTATCCATTAATATAAGTGAGATGCTAAAGTTCTTCATTCTTATTATATTGTTGTCAATATATCCCTTCGTGTCTGCTAATATTTGGTTTATGTATTTAGATGATCCTTTATTGGGTGCATAGATAGTTACAATTGTTATATACTCTTGTTGAACTGATCCCCTCATCATTATATTGTGTGATAAAAGTAATGCCACCCCACTTTTTTTTTTCCCCCTCTTCCATTATTTGCATGGTATGTTTTTCCATCCTCACTGTCAGGCTGTATGGGTGCTCAGGTCTGAAGTGAGTTGCTTGTAGATAGCATACAGATGTGTCTTGTTTTTTTATCTACTCAGTCACCTGAGTAGAAACACCATGTGTTTTGATTGGAGCATTAGCTGCATTTACGGTTAAAGTAGTTATTGCCATCGTGTTAACTGTTTTTCTGGTTATTTTTGTAGTTCTTTCTTTCTCTATTCTTCTGTTGTTCTTCCACTTTGTGATTGATGATTTTCTGTAGTGTTATGCTAGGCTTCTGTCCTTTTTTTTTTCTGTATCAATCATAGGTTTTGGGTTTATGGTTATCATTAGGTTCATATACAATATCCTAAGTATATAGGAGTTTAAATTAAGGTGATGGTCACTTTGAGTTTGAACAAATTCTAAAAGAACTTCATTTTTGGGGTCCCTGGCTGGCTCAGTTTGTAGAGCATCAACCCTTGATCTCAAGGCCATGAGTTTGAGCCCCATGTTGAATTTACTTTAAAAATTTACTTTAAAAAATTAAGAAAAATAAAAGAAAAAATTTTTTCTCCCTCCTTCATGGTTTAGGTAATGTCATTTTTATATATTGTCATTTTTAATGTGTTTTTATTTTACGATTCCTCTTTTTTTTTTCTTTCTATAATCGACTTTACTTTTCATCTTTTTAACCATACTAGCTTTATCAGTGATCATGTTACTATGTTTACTGGAAGTTTAATTTTATTCTTGAAGTTTTTTTCCTTTCAAACAGTATAGAGGTTCCTCAAAAAGTTACAATAGAATACCCCGTGTCCAGCAATTGCTGGATATTTACCCAATGGATACAAAAATAGTGATTCTGAGGGGCACATGCACCCCAGTGTTTACAGTAGCACTGTCCACTATAAGCCAAACTGTGGAAAGTACCCAAGTCTCCATCGACTAATGAATGGATAAAGAAGATGTGGTATGTGTGTATACAGACACACACTGGAATATTACTTAGCTATCAAAAAAGAATGAAATCTTGCCATTTGCAACAGTGTGGATGGAGCTAAAGAGTATTATGCTAAATGAAATAAATTAATCAGACAGAGAGAGGCACATAGCATATGATTTCACTCCTGTGGGGAATTTAAGAAACAAACAAACAGGGGGCGCCTGGGTAGCGCAGTCGTTAAGCGTCTGCCTTCGACTCAGGGCGTGATCCTGGCGATCTGGGATCGAGCCCCACATCAGGCTCCTCCACTATGAGCCTGCTTCTTCCTCTCCCACTCCCCCTGCTGTGTTCCCTCTCTCGCTGGCTGTCTCTATCGCTGTCAAATAAATAAATACAATCTTTAAAAAAAAAAAAAAGAAAAAAGAAACAAACAAACAAATGATCATGGGGAAAAAAAGGGAGGCAAACCAAGAAACAGACTCTTAACTATAAATGGTCACCAGAGGGGAAGTGGGTAGGGGGATGGGTTAATGAGTGAAAAGGATTAAGGAGGGCACTTGTGAAGATCACGTGGTATTGTATGGAAGTGCTGAGTTGCTTTATTGTACACCTAAAACTAATATAGCACAGTATGTTAACAATATTTGAATTAAAATTAAGAACGTATTTAAAAAGGTTTTTTCCCTTCATAATTTTCTTATTTCTAATTATGGCCTTTTCTACATAAGAGGTACTTTTGGGGCATCTGGGTGCTCAGTAGGTTAAACCTGTGCCTTTGGCTCAGGTCATGGTCCTAGGGTCCTGGGATCCAGCCTTGCATCAGGCTTCCTGCTCAGTGGAGAATCTGCTGTTCCCTCTTCCTTGGCCCCTCCCCCAGCTTGTGATCTCTTTCTTTCTCTTTCTCTCTCAAATAAATAAATAAAATCTTTTTTAAAAAGGTACTTCTAGCAGTTTAGGATGACTTGGTGGTGATAAACTACTTTATCTTTTATTTGGGAAATTCTTTATCTCTCCTATTCCAAATAATTCTCGGCTGCAGATTTTTCTCATTCAGCACTTTGAATATATCATGCTATTCTCTTCTGGCCTGCTACGTTTTTGCTGATAAATCAGCAGATAGCCTCATTGGATTTCCCTTCTGTGTACTTTGTTGCTTCTTGCTTCTTTAAACATTCTCTCTTATCTTAAATTTTTGCCTTTTTAATTATTATGTCTTAGTGTGGACCTCCTTTCTGTCACATTGTTAGGAGCTTTCTGTGCCTCCTGGATCAGTATTTTTGTTTCCTCTTCCAGATTAGGGAAGTTTTTAGCTGTATTTCCTCAAATTTTCTTCCTCCTCCTTTCTCTCCTCTCCTCCTGAGAACCCACCCCCCCATGCATATGTCCCATATATCATTTAAGTTATCCTCTACTTTCTGCAATTTTTTTTCCTTTTACCTTTCAACTTGGGTGCTTTCTAACTACTTTGTCTTCCAGGAGACTGATCTGTTCTTTTGCATCCTCTAGTCTGCTGTTGATTTCCCTTAGTGCATTTTTCATCTTAGTTACTGTATTCTTCAACTCTGATTGGTTCTTTTATATTTTCTATCTCATATTTGAAGTTCTGAGTTCTTCCCCACCTCTCTCCAGTTCAGTAAGCATTTTCATGATTGTTACTTTGAACTGTTTATCAGGTAGATTGCTTATATCTTTTCCATTTAGTTATTTTTCTGAACTTTTGTCTTCCTTTGCTTGGAACATATTCCTCTGTCTCTGATTTTGACTGAGTTGCTGTTTGTGACTATGAATTAGGTAAAATGGCTACTTCTTCTGACCTTGATGAATGCCCTTGTATCTGAATGTCCCTAGTGTACACTGTGTGTTCCTAGTGGCTTTAGCTGACCTCCTGGCTAAAGCTCTAGTAGGGCTCTGGCTACCTTGGGGTACTGTGCTAAGGCCACCCGCGTAGGGTGGCCAAGAGCTGAAGTTGGTAGAGCCAGAATTTCTGTGGCTCTTCATGTAAAGGATGCCCTAGTAAAACACCTATAGTTGACATTGGTTCAGGCTGGGGGATCCCAGTGCTCTTCGCCTAAGGGATGATCTGGCAGGATTCCTAGAGATGAACAGGGGCAAGTTGGGACATCCTAGGTGACGCTGAAGTGGATGGTGGCTGAAAGATCTTGGGGGTTCTCCCAGCAGTGGATGCCCTGGCAAGCCATCTGGAACAGAAGCTACGCAGGCTTGGAGTTTTCCCAGAAGCTTTGCACCTGTGTCACTTTGGCTATAATGGGTACTGTCTAGTGATGTTCCAGTGCCTACTGTGGTGGGGACCACCTTGGTAGTACAGCTAGGGCTGGTGTGGGTTAGGGGCCCTTGGCTCTGGGAGGTGGCAGGCTGAATAGGGTGTCCAGACCCTACTCTGACATACGCTATAGAGATGAATGGGGAGCATAATACTGTTTTCCCTTACCCCTTGGACCTCAGAGAGAGTTCCAGCAGCTCTCCCACCTTTGGGCAGAGTTCTGGGACTGGATCCTTTGTATTCTAGTTGCCCTTTTAAATAATGACTTTTTTCCCCCCACACCACACTGGGGATGAATCTTATCCTATTCTTCATTCAGTATTATCCTTCTGCACTGCCATTTGTGGTGTAGGGCATGGGGTTCCTGTAATTACCCTATCCTTGTCTTTCCTCCTGTTGTTTCTGTGCCCTCTCTATTCTTTTTCTATCCCCGAAGCTGTTCTTCAGCTCTGTCTTCTTCCAGGAGAATTGCTCTATATGTAGGTATAGATTCAGTGGGACAGAGAGGTGTTCAGGGTCTTCTTATGTTGCCATCTTGGAACCCTCCCCTAATCTTTATTTTATTATCTCTGCTCTAATCTTTGTTTTCTTCTGCCAGTCTTGGGTTTAACTTGTTCTTTTGCCAGTTCATTGAGGTGTAGAATTAAGTTTTTGATTTGAGATCTTTCTTCTTTTTCTAATGTAGGCATTTGGCACTCTAACTTTCTTTCCTCTCATCACTCTTTTGCTACATCCCATAAGGTTTGGTATATTGTTTATTTTCATTTGTCTTCAGATATTTTCTGTTTCCTTGTGACATTTTCTTTGACATAAAGGTTGTTGAAGACTGCTAATTTACAAATATTTCAGAGTTGTTTCTTTTTTTTTTCTTTTTTCTTTTTTTAGCTGTCCTTTTGCTATTGATTCCTATTATTCCAGTGGGATAAAAGAAAAGGTAGTTGGTATGATTTCTGTGTTCTTTAATTTGTTGAATCTTATTTTGTGGCTTAATGTGTAACTATTATGTTTCTGTGGATCCTTTGTTTTTTTGCTGTGTTTTGCTCATTAAAAAAAAGAAATCACCTCTTCTGGCCTAAAAGACTGGCTTTGTACAGGAGAAGACCTTCACTAGTTGACAATACAATGTTTTATAACTTTCAAGAGTAGAATATAGTGATTCAATAATTCTGTACATCACTTACCACTGTACAAAGTTACTACAGCATTTTTGATTCTATTCCTTGTGCTATACTTTTCATTCCTGTGACTAATTTATTTTATATGGAAGTCTGTACTCCCTTAATCCCCATCACCTATTTTGCCCATTCCTCTACCCACCTCCCCTTTGACAGCCACACTTTGTTCTCTGTATCTCTGAGTCTGTTTTCTGTATCTACTGATGTGTTTTTTTTAATTCCACATTTAACTGTATTCATAAGTTTGTCATTCTCTGTGTGACTTACTTCACTTAGCATTATATGCACTGGACCCATCCAGGTTGTTGCAAATGTCAAAATCAAGATCTCATTCCCTTTTATGTCTGGGTAATATTCCATTGTGTGTGTGTGTGTGAGTATGGATGTATGTATGTAGACGTGTGTGTGTGTGTGTGCACATCACGTCTTTTATCCATTCCTCAGTTGATGGGCACTTACATTGTTTTCATATCTTGGCTCTTGTAGTAATACTGCAATAAACAGGGGTGTATATATCTTTTACAATAATGTTTTTTCATTTTCTTAGGGTGAATACCCAGTTGTGGAATCGCTGGATCAGGGATGCCTGGGTGGCTCAGTTGGTTAAGCATCTGTCTTCGGCTCAGGTCATGATCTCAGAGTCCTGGGATTGAGCCCATCAGGCTCCCTGCTCAGTGGGTAGTGTGTTTCTCCCTCTGCCTGCTGCTTCCCCTGTTCATGCTCTGTCTCCCTCTGCCTCTCTCTCTGACAAAGAAATAAATAATCGATCAATCAATCAATCTTTAAAAAGAAAATTCTGGATCATATGATAATTGTATTTTGATTTATTGAAGAACCTTCATACGGTTTTCCACAGTGGCTGCACCAGTTTACTTTCTACCAGCTGTGGTTCATGAAGTTTCGTTTTTCTTCATATCTTTGCCAACATCTGTTGATTCTGCTCTTTTTGATACTAGTTATTCTGACAACTGTGTGATGTCAAATTACACGTTTGCATCTTTTATATCAGATTAAAGAAATCTCATTAGAATTTTAGGCAAGGCAGGTCTATTGATAGTGAATTCCCTGAATTTTTATCTGAGAATGTCTTAACTTTATTTTTAAAAGATAGTTTTATTTTTTAGGTGTTAAATTTTCCATAGATAATTATTCTTTTGAATTTCAAATATATCGTCCCACTCTATCCTGGCCAGCAATGTCCCTGCTCATAAATTAGCTTATAATAATAGTGACATTTCCTTGGTTATAAATTCCTTTTCTGTTGCTGCTCTCCAGATTCTCTCATTGTGTTTGGCTTTTGATAGTTTGATTACAGTGTATGTTGGTGGTGATATCTTTAGGTTATTTGTGCTTTTGCTTTATTGAGTTTCTCATGTTTATAGTTCCTTGTCTTTCCTCATATTTGTGAAGTTTCTGGCTGTTATTTCTTTAACTGATCTCTTTCCCTTTTCTCTTTCTTCTGGTAGGACTTTCATAAGGCTTGCTTAGTGGTGCTATATATGCCCCTTATTCTCTGTTTACTTTTTCCCTTGCCTATCAGATTCAATATTACTAAACGGCCTGTCTTCAAATTTTCTGATTCTATTTTCTGCATGTTTGTGTGTGCTTTTGAACCTCTTAGTGAGTTCTTTACTTCAGTTATATTATATATTTGAGCTTCAGAATTTCTGTTTGGTACTATTTCAATGATTTTATCTCTTGGTTGATATTGAGAATTTATTTACATATTTTTTTCATTTAGTTCTTTGTTTTTGTTATCTTTTAAGCCAATTTAAGTTTATTGTTTAAAAGTATTCAGTAACTCTGTCAACTGAATTCCTTTAGTAATGGGTTCTGGGGATTCATTTTTGTATGTTTTAATGGTTCTTTTGTTTGTTTCTTTGTATGCCTATTAATCTTTCGTTGGAAATGGGGCATATGATAAACACCCATGAGTTCTAGTCTTTGCAGTTAATTCTGTAGTATATTTTCTGAGTAGCAGGGCATGTCTTCAAACTTGCTGTCAGTCCAGGGCAAAGGCTTAAAATCTTATGTCTTTTCTGGAAATTTGGCCTTTGTGTGCCTTTTCCCTTCTAATCTATCTCAAATGTATGTTTGATTTAAATGTCTTAATGTTCCTGATTGTGAACCCAGTTGCTTCTGAAGCTTCTTCTAGTTGCTCAAATGCTTTTAGTCTTTTGCTTTAGAAGTCCACAGTTTTGTATTCACCCTACAAGTGTACCATGTCACTGTGCCTTCCATTTTCCTTGAGAGTTAGATTGTCATTCTTCAGAAGGGCTCCAAGTCATGTGAGGGTAAAGTGAGTCTCCCATGGAAATCATAGACAGGTTAGTACTTTCTAAATAATACCTTTTCTCTTTCTGGCCTGTAGAAAGGTATTGGGAATCAGTCTGATTTCTTCCAATTCCACAGCTCTGTTGATGGGATGCAAAATGGCTTATAAAAAAAAAAAAAGGGCACAAAATTACTTACTATTTTGAACACAGTATTTTCTTGATTTGACATTTGTTTGGTTGCTGTAGCTCATTGTCTGGCTTCCAGATCTCCTATAAAGTTAGCTTAGTTATTTTCTAGTATACTTTCAATACTTCTGTGGGCAGACAAGGCCTTGTAACTTAATGTGCCATGTTTCTGATATCACTCCCTCCATATGATTTCAAAGTTTGGCTTTACATTTCCTTGAGAGGGATTATTTTATATTTAATTTTTTTGTTGTTGCATGGGGGTCACTTTCAAGAATATTGCTATTTTTACAATGTTAAAATTTTTAATCCACGTAGGCAATTTATCTTTCCATTTCTTTACCTCTTTATTTTCTTTCACCGATGTCTTATATACTTCAGTATATAAATCTTAAACTGCCTTCACCAAATTTATTCTTAAGTATTTAATTCTTTGGTGGTGCACTTTATAAATAGAATTTTCTTTAACTTCATTTTGGGTTCTTTATTCTGGTATATAGAACCCATTAATTTTTGCATGTTGATCATACAGACTTCGCAGAATTTACCAGCTCTGATTTTCTTTTTGTGGGTTTTTAATATGCTGCTGAATACAGTTTTCTAATATACTGTGTTTTGCTTTTTGTAATTGGCTAATGGTTAACATTGAATTCATTAAATAAATTGATTCTTATCAGGATCACATTTAGGGGTCCCTGGGTGCCTCAATTGGTTAAGCAGCCAGCTCTTGATTTCAGCCCAGGTCATGATCTTTGGGTCTAAGATTGAGCCCCACATTAGGCTCTGTGCTCAGTGAGGAGTCTGCTTCTCTCCCTCTCTTTGCCCCTCCCCCACACTCATGTGCACACACTCTCTAAAATCAATCAATCAATCAATCAGTCTTTTTAAAAACCCATCATATTTCATATAGAGTTATGCCATTGTTGAAACTAACAGTTTTGGAGGTAAAAATTAATCAGGAAATCAAAAGACAAGATAAGTATTTTATTGTTGTACATGAACTATATCCCTTTCATTGCATTAGATATTATTCTTTGAGAAAATGCTTGTTTTATCAGTTTTTTTTTTTTTTTTTTTTTTTTTTTTTTTAGTAACTGTGAGTATATATTTTCACTGCTCTTTAGAATTGGGTTTTGAGATTTTAATCTTTTTATTATGACTACTTATATAGTTATTAACTATTAATGGGAAATATTGTGAATTAGTCCTCCAACCAAATAATTGGATTAGAACAATCAACTGTATTAGATAAAATAATTTTATACTAAGATTTAATTTTAGAATTGATTCAGTAAACCTATCTACAATTGTCTCTAATTTCAATTCCTTTTTCATTGTGTTATTTTTCAGGATAACAAAGCCACTGACCTTTGCTGATTGTGTTGGGGATGAACTTCCTTTAGGATGGGAAACTGTATATGATAAACAAATTGGAATTTATTACATGGATCACATAAAAAGTAAGAAAAGTGTCACATTTGAGGATTATATGTCAATGAGTGTTCATACTGAATTTCAAAGATGACAGAAACTTTCTTGTAAACAGTTTATATGTAAGGTATTATTAAACTAGTTCTGTTAATGTAAAATTTTCATTAGCTGAATTCTTCCAAAAGTAAAGCAGTTGTTTAGATGTACCTTGCTTTTGTCTTGCTAAAGAACAAATGTATTATGTTGCATCTTTTTTTGTTTTTGTTTTTTCACTTCCATTTACACAGAATATTTTCTTTCCCAGTCCTTTACTTTATGTCTGCAAGGGTCTTTACAACTAAAATGAGTCTCTTCTCTCCAGCATGTAGATGGGTCTTGTTTCTTATTATTGTTATCCTATGTCTTTTGATTGGAGCATTTAGTCCATTTACATTTAAAGTAGTTATTGACAGAAAGGCACTTACAACCATTTTGTTAATTGTTTTCTGGTTATTTTTGTAATTCTTCTCTGTTCCTTTCTTCTTCTCTCCCACTCTCCTTGGCTTGATGACTTTCTTTAGTGTTATGCTTGGATCCATTTCTTTTCATTTTTTCTGTATCTATTATTGTTTGATTCAGTGGTTCATATGTAATATTCTGTGTATTCATCAGTCTATATTAAGTTGACAGTTACTTAGGTTTGAACAAATGCTAAGGCACTAAATTTTTACTCATATTTTATACATTTGATGTCATATTTTACATCTTTGGATTCCTTAGCTTATTTTTGTAGATATAACTGATTGTTTTACTTTTTTGTTTTAATGTCCAAAGTGGCTTTAAAGTGATTCTTCTACTTTTACTATGTTTCCTTTTACCTGTGATTTTTTTCTCCTTTCATAATTTTTTTTTCTACCTATGACTTTTTCTTTCCAGTTAAGGAAGTCCCTTTGTCAATTCTTGTAATACTGGTTTTGTGGTCACGAATTCCTTTAGTTTTTGTCAGAGGAACTCTATGTCTCCTTCTATTCTGAATGATAGCCTTGCTGGATAGAGTATTCTTGGCTATACGTTGTTCTCTTTCAGCCCTTTGAATGTATTGTGTTACTCCTTTCTGCCTTGCAAAGTTTCTGCTGAAAAATACCCACTGACAGCCTTATGGGGTTTCCCTAGTAGGTAATTGTTTTCTTTTCTTTTGCTGCTTTTAAAATTCTCTCTTTATCTTTAATCTTTGCCTTTTTAATTATGTGTCCTGGCTAGGTGTTAAGAGCTCTCTTGCCTCCTGGATCTGGATGTCTGTTTTATTCCCCAGATTACGGAAGTTTTTGGCTATTATTTCTTCAAATAAATTTTCGGCCCCCTTTTCTCTCTCCTCACCTTCTGGGATCCTTATAATGAGAGTTTATGAAGATATTCTGTGTAAATGGAACTGAAAAAACAAAACCAAAAAAGCTGCAACAACAGTATTTATTTCAGACAACCCTGACTTTTAAACAAAGACTGTAACAAGAGGCAAAGAAGGACACTACATAATGATAAAAGCCGAAGAAGTAAATTGTACTTTACAGTTGTAAATATCTGTGCACCCAACATGGGAGCACCCATATAGTTATATCAAATTTTAACAGACGAAAGGAGAAATTGACAGTAACACAATAATAGGAGCAGACTTTAACACCCAGTTATTTCAGTGGTTAGTTAACTGGATGGAAAATTAATATGGAATGACACATTTGACCAGATAAATATTCTATCCAAAACCAGAAAAATACACATTTTTTTCAAGTGCACATGGGATTGTCCCCAAGATATACCAGATGTTAACATGCGAATCAAGTCACAGTATGTTTAAAAATATTGAAATCACATCAAGCATCTTTTATGATGAAATCCTAAGAAACTAGAAATCAATTATAAGAATATTGGGAAAAACCCAGATATGTGGAGGGTAACTAACACGCTACTAAACAACCCATGGATCAATAAGGAAATGAAAGAGGAAATTAAAGAACACATAGAACTGCAAATGAAAATACAATGTTTCAAACCTTTGGGATGCAGCAGAAGCTGTTCTAAAAGGGAATTTTATCTCAATGTAGGCCAATCACAAGAAACAAGAATAATCACAGTGTAACCTCACACCTAATCAGCTAGAAAAAGAACAATGTACATAGCCTGGAGTTAGTACAAGAAAGGAAATGATAAATATAAGAGCAGAATTAAATGAAATAAAGAATAAAAAAAAGAAAAAAATTCAATGAAAGCTAGAGCTCATTCACTAAAAAGATGAACAAAATTGATAAAACTTTAGCCAGACTTATGAATAAAAAAGATAGAGAATCTAAATAAATAAAGTCAGCAACAAAATAAGTAACACTGACCAAAGAAATTCAAAGGATTATGAGAGGATTATGAGAAAGTGTATACCAACAAATTGGACAGTGGGAAGAAATGGATAAATTCCTAGAAATGTACAATCTTCCAACATTGAATCAGGAAGAAAATAGAAAATTTAAACAGACCAATTACTAGTAAGGAAATTCAATCAGCAATCCAAAACAACAACAAACAAACAAACGAACAAAAAACACCACAAAAAAACCCCAAACCACTTCCCAGTGAACAGGAGTCCAGAATGAGGTGTCCTCACAAGTGAGTTCTGCAAATATTTAAAAAGTTTGTGTTTATCTATTCTTCTCAAACTATTCCAAAAAATAGAAGGAAAACTTCCAAATTTATTTTGTAGGTCTAGCATTATTACCCTGACACCTAAATCCGACAGAGACACTACAAAAAAGAAAACGACATGTTTTTGATGAACAGAAATGCAAAAATCTTAAACAAAATATTAGCAAATTGAACCAACAATACCTTAGAAAATCATTCACCATGATCAAGCAGGATTTATTCCTGGGCTGCAGAGGTGGCTCAACATCCACAAATCCATTCATGTGCTATACACCCCATTACTGAAAGGAAAGAGAAGCACCATATGGCCCTCTCAATAGATGCAGAAAAAGCATTTGACCAAATACAGCATCCTTCCTTGATAAAAACTCTCAACAATGTAGGGGTAGGCAGCTCATAACTCAACATCATAAAGGCCACATATGAAAGACCCACAACTAATACCATCCTCAGTGGGGCACAATTGAGAGTTTTTCCCTTAAGGAAAAGGACAGGACCATGACAGGGATGTCCACTCTCACCACTGTTGTTCAGCTTAGTCCCCAAAGTCATAGCTTCAGCAATCAGGCCACCGAAAGAAATCAAAGGCATCCGAATCGGCAAAGAAGAAATCACATGATCACTGTCTGCAGCCGACATGATTGTCTATTTAGAAAACCTGAAACACTTCATCAAAAACCTATTAGAAGTGATAAATACATTCAGTAAAGTTGTAGGATATTCAAATAATGTATAGAAAATCTGTCATGTATATATATACTAATAATAAAATAGAAGAAAGATTAAGAAAACAGTTTTATTTACAATATCAGCAATGGGAATAATATAGTTACAAAAGATTTAAGCAAGGAGGTTAAAGCCTATACTCTGAAAACTGAAAGACATTGATGGAAGAATTTGAAGTAAACACAAATGGAAACATATGTCATGCTCATCGATTGGAGAAATAATAATGTTAAAATATCCATACCACCCAAAACAATCTATAGATTTAATGCAATCCCTATCAAAATACCAACAGCGTTTTTCACAAAACTAGAACAAATAATCCTAAAATTTGCATGGAACCACAAGAATCCAAATAGTTAAAGCAGTCTTTAGAAAGAAGAACAAAACTGGAGCTATTAAAATTCCAGAGTTAGGATATAATACAAGCTGTAGTAATTAAAAAAAGTATGGTACTTGCAGAAATATAGACCGTAAATCAGCAGAAGCAGAATAGAGAGTCTTGAAATAAACTCATGACTATATCGTCAATTAATCTATAACAAAGGATGCAAGAATATGCAATGTGGAAAAGGTACTCTTTTTAATAAATGGTGTGGCAAAACTGGACAGCTAAATGTAAAAGAATGAAACTGGACCATATTCTTACACTAATACACAAAAATACATTCAAAATGGATTGAAAACCTAAATGTCAAACCTGAAACCACGAAAGTCCTAGAAGAAAACATAGGCAGTAATCTCTTAGACATTGCCCTTGGCAACATATTTATTAATATATGTCTTGAGGCAAAAGAATAAAGCAAAAAAAAAACCTGTTAGGGCAACATCAAAATAAAAAAATCTTGTACACAGCAAAGTATACTATTAAAATGGAACATAATGAGAGATTTTTGCTAATAATATATCCCATAAGGAGTTAATAGCCAAAATAATAAAGAATTTATACAACTCAAAAGCAGGAAATATATCTGATTTATAATTGGCAGAGGATTTGAATAAATGTATTTCCAAAAAAGACATGAAGAGTTTCAATGAACAAATAAAAAGATGTTCAACATCACTGATCATCAGGGAAATACAAATCAAAACAACAATGCGATACCACCTCACATCTGTCAGAATGGCTAAAATTAACAACATAAGAAATACTAGGTGTTTGTAAGGATGTGGAGAAAGTTGAGCCTTTTTACACTGTTGGTGGGAATGCAAACTGGTGCAGCCACTGTGGAAAACAGTATGGAGGTCCCTCAAAAAGTTAAAACCTTATGACCCATCTTTACATTTGTTGATACTTATCTCAAGGAAACAAATATAGTAAAAAAAAAATGCACCTCAATGTTCATTGCAGAACTGCTTATAAAAAACAAAAACATGGAAGCAAGTTTAAGCGATAAATAGATGAAGAAAATGTGGCATGTGTATATATCTACACATATACATAAACACAATAGGTTATTATCTGAACATAAAGAAGGAGTAACCTTGGTATTTACAATGACAAGAATACTGTAGAGTATATTATACTACATGAAATAAGCCAGTCTAAGACAAATACCATATGATTTTGTTCATATGTGTGTTGTAAAAAACACAGCAAATGGACTTTTTTTTTTTTTTGTAAGTGGACAAATAAAGAAAACATTTTAAATGCAGAGAACAGATTGCCAGATGGGAGATGGGTAGGGGGATGAGAGATATAAGTGAGGGGGATTTAGAAGTACAAACTCTCAGTTACAAGATACGTAAGTCCTGAAGATAAAAAGTATAGCACAGGGAATATAGTCAATATTATTGTAATAAAATTGTATGATGCAGATTATAAGTACACTTTAGCATGGTGAGCACTGAGTAGTGAATCATGATATTATATACCTGAAACTAATATAAAATTTTTTGTCAACTATATTTCCATAATAATAAGTAAAAATCAGAAAATCAAAATTGGAACCCTCCTGGTGGACAGTGGTATAAGGGGCCCCAAAAGCCCTGTGTGACTGCTTTGAGGTTCCTAATACTCTCCAGTTATCTGGACAGTGTGTGAAGAATATTGGTGTGCTGTAGCACCTGACTAAATGTCAGGAAGTTCCAGGCAGAGGGACAAAGAAAGCTTTAAGAAAGAGGTGCCTTTCAGTGAATCTTTGAAGATAGTAGGATTTCCTGCTAGACAGAAGCAGGATAAAGAAATGCATAGATGAGCCAACCTGGCATATTGGGGGGCTTTGGAAATTTCAGTCATTCTGGGGCATATTGGTAGCAAAAAGTTACAGAACATAGAAATGAAATTGGTACATTAGTTTGGCAACTGTAATGTCATGTTAAGCCTGGACTTTGTGCTTTTAAGAACTAGCACATTGGGGAGCCTGGGTGCCTTAGTTGCTAAGACACGGATTCTTGATCTCAGCTTAGGTCTTGATCTCAGGGTTATGAGTTAAAGTCCCACGTTTGGCTGCATGCTAGGCACTTAAAAAAAAAAATTAAGTAAATAAATAAAAAAATAGCACATGGACATGCATTTTTGGTGCGATTAGATACGTATGTTCTATATGTTTGAAAAGACATTATTATGGTGATGGACTAAGAGGATAGAGGAGAAGAATATGTTCTCAGTCATTATTATATCTAGGGGCAGGAATCACCAGTTCTTGATGACACATGGAATATTCTGGGTGAGGGAGAAGAGCAGGCATTCTCTGAGGGTGAGTCCCAGGGTGGCTAAGTGGGTAGATCCAGCTGATGCCTCTCACTTCGAGAGCGGAGGCAGAAGGAGAAGTACGTGATTGCAGTGTCACTGTGTGCTTCTGGTTTGGGTAGTAAAAGGACACCGTGTGACAGTGAGTTCTGCTTTGGACGAACAACTCAGAATTACTCTGGGTCCGTCCAGGTGGAGATGCATTTAGGGGACAGTTGGAAGAAAAATGGAAGCCCAGGAGAGAGGCTGGAGCCAGAGGGAGGCATGAGCCTCCCTTGTAGAGTGAGAAAGCCGGAGTGGAAAAGGGGAGAATTTATAGGTGGGAGATGAGGAAGTTCACAAGCATCGTGGAAGGGCCGCAGGTGTGGTGCGGAGGCAAGGGGAAGGCAAGCAAGCCGGAGCAGAGGGCATCCTGAGCCAAAGAAGTCAGCGAGAAGGAGGTTGGGAAGAGCCGTCGGGTTGACTCTGACGAGCGCATTTGGTTACGTCTCCACCAGTGTGAAAAATTGTGTGGCATCGTCTTCAGCCCCCTCCAGCCAGCCTTTTCATGTCCCGAGAGTTTTCTTCTCATCTCGACTGTGGCCATGTGAACAGAAGGTGTTCCGCGCTACAGGAAGCTTCGTTACATCGATGCCATAATGTGCATCCTGGCAATTAATTAATTTTCACATTGACTAGTCGCATAAGTGCATGACTGTTGGTCAGCCTAAAGAGTTTACTTCTAAGCCCCTTACGTTCTTACTCTTTTCATTTCAGAGCTTACCCAGATTGAGGATCCCAGAGAACAGTGGCGGCGGGAGCAGGAACGGATGCTGAAGGAATATTTAGTTGTGGCCCAGGAGGCTCTCAATGCCAAGAAAGAGATCTACCAGATTAAGCAGCAGCGGTTCGAGCTGGCTCAGGAGGAGTACCAGCAGCTGCACAGAATGTGCGAGGACGACAGCCGCTCCTACGCTAGCTGTGAGTTCACTGCCTCCCGGGGTTCACACGCATGACTTTAGAAGCCAGCTCTCCACTAGGTTACCTGCAAACACTGAACTTGACTCAGGCAAGCCCGCTTCCTAGTTTCTAACTGCGTACTGTTAGGAGTCAGTGTTTTGCTCTGGAGTCAGGTGTCTTCCTTTAGCGAGTATTTATCAAGTGCCTGCCTTGTGGCCAGGCACCATGAGGCAGTAGAGCCCAAGAGTGCAGACGTCCCTGCCCTCAAGACCTTCCGTTCAGGTGGGGAAGGGAGAAAATCAAATTTCAAGGAAGAATCATGAAACAACTTACAGACACAAAGGAGACATATTTCTTATGCTACTACTTTTTTTTTTATTTTGTTTCCTTTGATATTGCAGTTGTTTTTCAAGGTGAATAAGCCATACAAGCTTCCGAGAATGAAGGACTTTCCTCTGTGACTTGACTTTAAAATATTTCTATAACCATATGCCGTAAGAGAATGCAGAGGGTTCAGGGATAATCGTTTCTTGTTTCCAGGTCATCTGAAACCTCTTCTTCACATGTGGGTAAATACTACTTTCTTTTTTTTTAAGTTCTGAATCACAATGGTCAGGTCACTACTAAATTTTATAGATCAGTTTTTTAATCTCTATAGTTAACTTTCCTTGTAATGTCTTTGTCTGTAATTTTGAATTATTGGAGAGTGTTCCTCTTTCCTTTCTGAAACAGTTTTGTAAAATTGGTGTTAAATGTTTCTGAGATGTTTGATGGAATTCACCACAAAAATGGTCTATACTTCAGGGTCTTTGTAGAAATGATTTAAACTACAAATTCAGTATCTTTAACAGATACAAGGTGTTCTATTTCTCTTTGACACAACTTTGGCATTTTGTTTTTTTCAAGGAATTTATCTATTTAGTCTAATCCAAAAGCCTGCAGACTTTTCTATAGAACTTCTAATAGCAAAGATTTTAAACTTTGAGGGCCTTGGTTATAGCTATACCCTGTTGGTATAGTGCAAACATAGCCATAGACAATTTCTATTGAATGTGTGCGGTTATATTCTAGTATAAGTACAAGCACAGGCAGTAAGCTCTATTTAGGGAAATAGAAATTTGCTGCTCTCAGGGAAATTTGCTACTCTTTGATCTAAGCTGTCAAATTTATAATGTTTATAGAACACCTATATCCTTTCAATTTCTGTAGGTTCTTAGTGGTTTATTTTATTCCTAATAATAATTTCTGTCTTCTGTATTTTTCTTAATCAATATAGTTACAGTTTTATTAATTTTATTAATCCTTTCAATAATACTGTCTTTTAATCTTATTTATTTCTCATATTTCTTTTTTTGCTTTGTATTTTATTGATTTCTGTTGTTTATTATTTCTTTTTACCATTTAGTTTGGTTTTAATTTATTCCTTTTCTAGCTTCCTAAAGTAGACATCCCTAAAGTTAGATCATTGAATTTGGAACTTTTTTTTCTCACATAGCATTTAAGGATTACATTTTTCCTTAAACATTTTTTAAACTACGCAAATGTTGCTATGCCACATTTTCATCTCCCTTTCAAATTTTTTTCTGAGTATTTTCTAATTTCTTTGTGATTTATTTTTGACCCGTGAGTTCTTTAGAAGTACATTGTTGGGACATTTTAAGATGCCTTGTTGCTTATTTCCAGTTTGATTCCTTTATGGTAAGAAAATATACTATGTAAGAATTTGATATTTGGAAATCTATTGAGACAGCTTTTATAGCCAAGCATATAAATGAGTGCACTCCTTTTGGTATACTCATAAGACTAGAAGCCCATAGACTTTTGATTTGAGGTCACATGTGTAACAGAAACATTGGCTTATAACTGGTTCTAAGCATTTATTGATTGTAAACCTTTCAGAAAGCCACTTGGTTAAAGTGATATTTCATCACATCATATTATTATTTTTGTAGGTAATAAAAAAACACAATGTTAATAATTTCATGTCATTCAATCTAATAGTGTGTTTCCTTCTAGGAGCCTGTAGTTAAAGTTTATTGAAGAAGTGCTCAAATCCATTTTTTAAAAAAGATTTTATTTATTTGACAGAATGAGCAAGAGAGAGAGCACAAGCAAGGGCAGAGACAGGGGCAGAGGCAGAGAGAGAAGCAGACCCCCCACTGAGCAGCGAGTTCATTGCAGGGCTGGATCGCAGGACCCCAGGATCATGACCTGAGTTGAAGGCAGACACTTAACTGAGTGAACCACCCAGGTGCCCCTCAGATCTGTCTTTTAAAGAATGGTGTTGAAAAAAATTGTATCAGAAATACTTGATGGTACATTTCTTGCTAGTGGTTTAAAAGAAAAACAACATACAAAGACAACTTTGTATTATGTACTGGCTACTACTATACTACTCAGTCACTACTTGTAGTAGAATCTGTGATTTTGAGTGTGCAAATATAGGAGGACATTAGAACAGGCTGTCTACTTCCAGACCCATTCTGTATAAAAATGTGGGGAGGAATCCCAGTGTTTGGCCTAACTAGGTTAGGATCCCCTTAGATACGGAACAATGCTGAGCCTGTAGGTGAAGCATATTCTGTAGTTATGGTCATTTGGGATTGGCACATTCCACACGTGAAGTTTTTGTATTTTTGTGAGACTTTCACTCCCTTGATAATTGAGCAAAGAACACATTACTTTCTTTTCAGTGTTCCATGGAATTTAATTAATGCCCAGTGAAAAGAAACACCAAAGTTGCTGGCTTTGAATTGGCTGTTCCTTCACTACAGCTATCTGATGACTGTAGTGTTGACTTAATAGTTTAACGTATCCAGCAGATTCCACTTCCTGACCCATTTCTTGCAAAGACAACATATCTCTATCTACTTGTGTAGGTGGTCTTGAAGGCCCATTTGGGCCTGCCTATTGTTATGAAGGGCAGGAAATGCTAGTGGATCTTGCTGGGGCCAATTAGCTCATTAGGGAAAAGACTAGGAATGGAATCTAGGAATTAATGCAGGTGGTTTATCAGGTTGCTGGGCTTCTCACCAAGCTGTTTCAGCTTGCCTCTTAATCTGACCTGTCAGTTAACTTGAGCTGTGGTTGAGGAAAACTCTACATCTAAGACATGATCATATGAATTATTTTGGGGGATAGGAGGAAGTTCAGTATAATGATTCTTTCAGCTTGAATTGTCTTGATATAACAGGTGTTTTTGATATACCAGACATATTAGATCTTTGTTGGAAGCTGCTGGTAGCAATGTCTAGAAAAAGCAACAGGATACAGAATATTATTAGATGCATTATGGTGAATGGAAAGTTCTTGTTCAGTGGATACAGAACTTTAGTGTTGCAAGATGGAAAAACTTCTGAAGATGTATGGCAGTGATGGTTACACAGAACAGAGTTAATATCAGAGAGCTGTACACTTAAAACTGGTTAAAATGGTAAATTTTATATTACGTATATTTTACCACAGTTTTAAAAAATAATGATACCTGAATCCCATTCCTGGAGGTTTTAATTTAATTGATCTTGGGTGTGGTTAGCTTTTTTGTTTTTTAAAGCTGTGTAGGTGATTCCCAGGAGTGAGATCCAGTGGCCTAGTCTGACCGCAAAAGACTCATCTAGCGGCAGGAATATGACTTTGTTTTCCTGACTTGTAGGAGCTACATGGATAGGTCCTACACTGAAAGCCTCTGGGTGAATGAAAAAGATTCTTACCTTAGCTTAGTTGAGAAAGTGCTGGGGAATTTACCCTGAATTCTTGTGTTAGGTGATGGTAAGAATGGAATTTATCAATTACTGTTCTGTCAGCATTTTTTTCTAAGGTTACAAGTCCATCTCAGTGACAATTCTCCTTTCCTTCTCTTTTAAAAAGGCAGTAAGTTTACTCCCTTGATGACTAACAGTATTCACGATACTTCTTCTATGTATTTCAAATCTCTGCTCCCTCTAGCCAGGCTTGCTTTATCCCAGTGCTGTGGGTATCCTCCCCCAGAAGACCTGTGCAAACCTTGCCAACAGCACATCTTTTGACCCCATACCCTTTGTGGGGCCTTGGTCCTGGCAGGGGCAGCAGTAGGTCACCTCACGAAAGACAGACAAGTAAACCTTGCTGAAACTGCACCCCTTAACCCACCCGTGTTAAAGATCTACCCTGTCTGGCCTGAGTTGCAGCAGGAGCAGTGTGCAAACCTTGTTAAAATTGTGCTCCCCACCTCCTAGCACTTTTGGGTTATGCCTCTTTTGATACATCTTTAGCTGGAACCCATCCAAAGCAGTGTGCAAGTGTGTAAGTAGCCCCAACAGGAACCAGAACCCCTCCAAAATGACTCCTGTCCCAAGGAAAGGGAAAGATAACAATAAACACCAGAACAACCGGCCATAACAGTGGTCTGGGAGCATATATCTGATTTGACTGACTGCAGACTTTACTCACCAACAAAACTCCTTGGGGAACAACACAGGGAGTGTGCCCTGCAATTAGGTGCTACTGCGTCTCTGACAAATTCCTGGTCTGACTCAACTCAAGCTAAAGGCAGCCCCAGAGTGGCCCATGAACAACACAGGGACCAACCCTGCCCAAAACAGGCCATGAGCTATTGCTGATGACTGCAGTGAAGGCAGACACAACTCAACCATAAAAGTAAGAGGAACACAAAATGCTAGCAGACTCCCTTGAAGCACCAGGTTCTGGTGAACAGGCATATCACACCACGGGGCAATACAGGACCTCATCTTCATAAGGTGACTATTTGCAACAGCAGGAGACATAGTTGACTTTCCTAAAACACTGAAACAGACCTAGAGAGTTAGACAAAATGAGACAGGGGAATATGTCCGAAATGAAAAAATAGCACAAAATCACAGCAAGACACCAAAAAACAAAAAACCAAACAGGGATAAGCAATATGCCTGATAGAGAATTTAAAGTAAAGGTCATAAGTATAGTCACTGAACTTGAGAAAAGAGTGGAGGACTTCAGTGAGACCCTCAAAAAAGAGATAAAAAAAGAACCACAGATGAAATTTAGCAATATCCTAGAGGGACTAAATAGTAGGCTAAAAGAAGCAGAACAATGGATCAGTGATTTGGAGGACAGAGTAATGGAAAGTGATCAACCTGAGCAGGTGAGAGAAAAGAATTTATGCAAAATGAGAATAGACTTTGAGAGCTCAGCAATATCATCAACCATAATAACATTTTCATTTTAAGGATTCTGAAGGTGAGGAGAGAGTAATGGAGGCAGAAAATTTATTTGAAGAAAGAATAGTTGAAAACACCCCAAATCTGGGGAAGAAAACAACTTCAGATCTAAGAGGCACAGAGATCCTGCCAACAAAATCAACCTGAGGAGATCCACACTATTCACATATAGTAAATAAAATGGCAAAAAATAGTGATAAAAAGATAATTTTTATTTTTAAATTTTTTAAAAGATTTCATTTATTTATTTATTTATTTGTCAGAGAGTACAGGCAGGTGGAGTGGCATACAGAGGGAGAAGCAGGCTTCCTGACCGGAGCCGAAGGCAGACATTTAACTGACTGAGCCACCCAGGCATCCCTAAAGAGAGAATTTTTAAAGCAACAAGAGAAAAGAAGACAGTAACATACTAGGTAAACCAATAAAGCTATCACCTGAATTTTCAGCAGAAACTTCGCACACCAGAAGAGAGTGGCATGATATATTAAAGTGCTAAAAGGGAACAATCTACAACAGAGAATACTCTATCCAGCAGGGCTGTCATTCAAAATAGGAGAGATAAAGCTTCTACCAGACAAACAAAAGTTAAAGGAATTCATCACCATGACACCAGCTCTGTTAGAAATGGTAGGGGCCTCTGAGTGGTAAAGATAGACCATAAACAGGAGTAAGAAAAGTAGGAAATAGAAAAGCCATAAAAATAAATATATTTGTAAAAATCAGTCAGAGAACTCACAAAATAAAAAAAGATGTTAAATATGATGTCATATCCCTAAAACATGGGGGAAGAGCGAAAACTGGGTTCAAACTTAAATGATCGTCAACTAAATATAGACTGTTACATTCAGAATGTATATATAAATCTATTGATAACCATATATCAAAAACCAGTAATAGATATTCAGGAAGTAAAAATAAAGGAATCCAAGTATATCACCAAAAAAAGCCAACTTACTGTGAGAGAGGAGAACAAGACAGAAAGGAACAGAGAATACAATAAAAACAACCATGAAACAAGTAACAAAATGGCAGTGAATATGTAACCATCAATAATTACTTTGAATATAAATGGACTAAATACTGCATTCAAAAGACATATGGTGTCAGAATGGATAAGAAAACAAGACCCACCTATATCCTGCCTATAAGACATTCATTTCAGACCTAAAGATACACACAAATTGAATGCTTCCTTATTATGCAAATGGATGTGAAGAAAAAGCTGGGATACCAATATTTATATCAGACAAAATAGACTTTGAAACAAAGACTGTATAAGAAACAAAGGACACTATATAATGGACAATCCAACAAAAAGACATAACAATTATAAATATTATGCACCCAATGTGTGAATAGCCAAATACATAAAACAATTAATGATAAACATAAAGGACATAATGGATAGTAATACAATAATATTAGGGAACCTTAACACCCAACTTACATCAATGGGAAGATTATCTAAACAAAATCAAGAAGGAAACAATGGCTTTGAATTACACTTTGGACCAGATGGAGTTAACAGCTATTTTCGGAACATTCCATCTGAAAATAGTAGAACACACGTTCTTTTCAAGTGCACATGGAACATTCTCCAGAAAACACTACATATTAGCCCACAAAACAAACCCCCCAAAATTCAAGATTGAAGTCATACCATGCATCTTTTCAGACCACAATGATATGAAACTAGAAATTAACCACAGGAAAAAATCTGGAAAGACCACAATTACTTGGAGGCTAAACAACATGCTATTAAACGATGAATGGGCCGGCCAGGAAATCAAAGAAGAAATACAAAAATACATGGAGATCAATGAAGATGAAGACATGACAGTCCAAAACCTTTGGGATACAATAAATTGCCCTAAAATGGAAGTGTGTAGTAGTTTGGGCCTACATCATAAGCAAGAAGTCTCAAAGGAACAACCTAACCTTAACACCTAAAGGAGCTAAAAAAGAAGAACAAATGAAGCCTAAAGCCAGCAGAAATAAGGAAATATTGAAATTAGAGCAGAAATAAATGTTACAGAAACCACAAAAATCAATAGAACAGATCATTGAAAGCAGGAGTGGATTCTCTGAAAAGATCAACAGAATTGATAAACTTTTAACCAGACTCATCTAAAAAGCAAAAAGAGTTAAATAAAATCAGAGATGAAAGAGGTAAAAAAAGCAAATAACACAAGAGAAATACAATGGATTATAAGAGAATGTTATGAAAACTTGTATGCCAACAAATTGGACAATGTGGAAGAAATGGATGCATTCCTAGAAACATATGAACTACCAGCAGTGAAACTGAATCGATAATTCAAAAATCCTTCCCAGCTGAGTTCTGCCAAATATTTACAGAAGAGTTAATACCTGTCCTTCTCAAATTATTCCAAAATAAAGAAAAAGAAGGAAAGATATATAGAAAAAAGGAAAGATTACAAATTCATTCCATGACGTCAGCATTACCTGATACCAAAACCAGGTAAAGACACCGAAGAAGAAAAAACGGGAGAGAGAACTACAGGCCATTATCTCTGATGAACCTACATCAAAAATCCCCCCAAAATATTACCAAGCTGAATTCAACAATACATTAAAAAAATTATTTACCACAATCAATGAGGATTTATTCCTAGAATAAGAGTGTGTGTGGTTCAGTATTCGCATATCAGTCAGAGTGATCATCACATCAATAAAATAAAGAATAAAAACCATATTTCAGTAGATGCAGAAAAAGCTTATGACAAAGTACAACGTCTATTCATTGATAAAAACCCTCAACAAAGTGAGATTAGAAGGAACATACCTCAAAATAATAAAGGCCATCTATGAAAAATAACTAATATCTTACTCACTGGGGCAAAACTGAGAGCTTTTCTCCTACTGTTGGGAATGAGACAGGGATGTCCACTCTCACTACTGTTGATCAACATAGTACTGGAAGCCCTAGCCTCAGCAATCAGACCAGCAAAAGAAATAAAAGGCACCTAAACTGGTATGGAAGAAGTAAAACTTTCACTGTTTGCAGATGACATGATACTATATATAGAAAACCCTAAGGACACCACTAAAAAACTACTGGAACTGATAAACGAATTCATAAGATTGCAGGATACAAAATCAATGAGCAGATATGCATTGCATTTCTATTACTAATAATGAAGCAGTAGAAAGAAATTAAGGAAACAGTCCTATTTACATTGCACCAAAAACCATAAGATATCTAGGAATAAACCTAACTGAAGGGGTGAAAGACCTGTACTCTGAAAACTACAGAACACTTATGAAAGAAACTGAGGAAGACACAAAGAAATGGAAAAATATTCCACGCTCATGGATTAGAAAAACAAACATTGTTAAAAAGCCCATATCATTCATAGCAATCTACAGATTTATTCTGATTAGTATCAGAATAATTACGGCATTTTTCACAGAGCTAGAACAAACGACTCTAAAAATTTTTTTAAAAGATTTTACTTATTTATTTGAGAGGGAACAAGTGCGAGGGAGCGAGAGAGAGCAGCAGAGTGGAGAAAGGGCAAAGGGAAAGGGAGAAGCAGATCCCCTGCTGAGCAAGGAGCCCCATGCGGGACTCGATCTCAGGAACTTGAGATCACGACCTGACCCATAGCCAGACGTGTATCAGACTGAGCTACCCAGGTGCCCCCAAAGAATTCTAAAATTTATATGGAACTGTAAAGACCCTAAATAGTGAAAGCAGTCTTGAGAAAGAAGAAAAAACCTGGAGGTTATCACAATTCTGGATTTCAAGCTCTATTAAAAGCTCTATTAATGATCAAGACAATATGGTACTGGCACAAAACAGACACATAGATCAGTGGAACAGGATAGAGACTCCAGAAATGGACCCTCAGCTATAAGGTCAATTAATGTTAGACAAAGCAGGAAACAATATCCAATGGAAAAAAGACAGTCCCTGAACAGATAGTGTTGGGGAAACTGGACAGTTACATGCAGAAGAATGAAAATGGACCACTTTCTTACACCAGAAAATAAACTCAAAATGGGCTAAGGGCCTAAGTTTGAGACAGGAAGCCAAAAAAATCCTAGAAGAAAGAACAGGCTATTTCTGTGATCTTTGATGTACCAACCTCTTTGTAAATGTCTCCTGAGGCTAGGGAACCAAGAGCAAAAATAATCTGTTGTGACTACATCAAAATAAAAAGCTTCTGCACAGCAAAGAAAACAATCAACAAAACTAAGGGGTAACATCATGAATGGAAGAAGATATTGAAATGACATATTCAATAAAGGATTAATATCCAAAATATATAAGACTTTATGCAACTCAACACAAATAAAACAAATAAATCCAACTTAAAAATGGGCAGAAGATGTGAATAGACATTTCTTCAAAGAGTACATCTGGACATGTATGGCCAGTGGACATATGAAAAGATGTTCAGCTTCACTGATCATCAGGAAAATGCAAATCAAAACAGTCACGTATCAACTCATACTTGTCAGAATGCTAAAACAAAAAATACGAACAGCCAATATTGGCAAGGATGTTGTAGAAAGGGGAACCCTCGTGCATTGCTGATGGGAATGTAAACTGGTGCAGGCACTGTGGAAGACAGAATGTAGCATCTTCCAAAATTTTTAAAAAATAGAAATAGCTTACATTCCAGCAGTTGCACTACTGGGTATTTACTCAATGGTACAAACATAGTGATCCAAAGGGGAGCATGCACCCCAGTGTTTATTGCAGCATTATTTAGAATTGCCTAATTCTGGAAGTAGCTCAAGTGTTCATTAATAGTGGTGGCTAAAGTTTTGTAATATATAAATAAAGTGGAATAATATTCAGCAATGAAAAAGAACAAGATTTTGCCATTTTTACATGTGGTTGGAACTAGAGAGTATTATGCTAAGCAAAGTAAAGTAGTCAGAGAAAGACAAATACCATATGATTTCACTCATATGTGGAATTTAAGGAAAAAAACGAAAAAAGGAATAAAGTAGACAACGCAAAAAAGACTCAACTATAGAAGTACCAAGGTCATCAGGTGAGGATGAGGACAGATGAGTGAAACAGAGGAATGAAGAGTACATTTACTGCGATGAGCAGTTACTGAGTAATGTATAGAATTGTTGAATCACTATGTAGTCCACCTGAAACTAATGTAACTGTGTGGTACTATGCTGTCATTTAAATTAAATAATAAATAAGAAAGAATTAGGTCATGTGTCATGTTTTAGCTAGATATCAGTCAACAACAAGTCAGAATAGAGGCATGTTGGTGGCTCAGTTTGTGGAGTATGTGACTTTTGATCTCAGGGTTGTGGATTCAAACCCCATGTTGGATGTAAGATTACTTAAAAATAAAATTTTTAAAAACAGCAACAACAACACAAAGAAATTGGAATAAAATTTTAAAAGTGTGGGTCCTTCAGTTCAGTTTGTATGTGGAAAAATCTTTGAAGGAATTATCTTTTCTCAGTCCTCCTGGATACTGACATATTAATCTAGAAGTGTCTTAACAAAAAACTTTATATTTTATATAAGTTTCATGTTCACAGCAAAATTCAACAGAAAGTTCACATATCTGATTGCCCCTACACATGAATGTCTTCTCACATATAAACATCATGGTCTAGATTGGCACATGGGTGACAATTCATGAACCTACATTAGCATGTCATTATCATCCAAAGCCCACACTTTAATTTTAGGGTTCATTATGGTGTTGTATATTGTATAGGTTTGGACAGCTGTATAATGGCAAGAATCCATCATTACAAAATTGTCACTGTTCCAAAAATCTACTATACTCTTCCTATTTATTACCTCCCCCTAACCGTTGGCAACCACTGAGCTTTTAACTGTCTCCATAGTTTATCCACTTCCAGAATGTCACGGACTTTGAAGCAGGTAGAGTGTAGTCTTTTTAGATTGAGTTCTTTACATTTAAGGTTTTCTCATGTCTTTTCAAGACTACTAATTTCTTTTTAACAATGATTAATATTTTATTGTCTGGATGAACCATCGTGTATTCACAGTAGAGTTTGCAGAGGTTTTTTTTGTTGGTTGGTTTGTTTTTTGAGTTGGCAGGTTTTTATGTGACCATAAATTTTCTGCTTCTATGGGTAAATACCAATGAGAACAGCTGCTGGATCACATGTTAAGAATATGTTCCATTTTGTGACAGTCCCACCAGCAATGAAAGATAGTTTCTTATGCTCCACCTCCTCCCCAGCATTTGGTGGTGCCATTTTTATGGATTTAGCCCTTCTATTTGGTTTGTTGTTGTATCTCATTGTTTCATTTGCATTTCCTTGATGATACGGGATATGAAACACCTATGTATGTGCTTATTTGCCATCTGTACATCTTCTACAGTGAGGTGTCTGTTAAGGCTTCTGCTTTGTTTGAGTTGTTTTTTAATTTTTGGGTCTTAAGTGACCTTGGTATACCTAAGTGACAGTCCTTTATCAGACGTGTCTTTTTTTTTTTTTTAATGATTTTTTATTATATTATGTTAGTCACCATACACTACAACCCCGGTTTCCGATGTAAAGTTCGATGATTCATTCATTGCATATAACACCCAGTACACCATGCAATACGTGCCCTCTTTACTACCCATCACCAGCCTATCCCATTCCCCCACCCCCCACCCTCTGAGGCCCTCAGTTTGTTTCTCATAATCCATAGTCTCTCATGTTTCATTCCCCCTTCTGATTACCCCCCTTTCTTTATCCCTTTCTTCCCTACCAGTCTTCCTAGTTCTTATGTTCCATAGATGAGAGAAATCATAAGATAATTGTCTTTCTCTGTTTGACTTATTTCACTTAGCATTATCTCCTCCAGTGCCGTCCATGTTGCAGCAAATGTTGAGAATTTGTTCTTTCTGATAGCTGAGGAATATTCCATTGTAAATATGGACCACATCTTCTTAATCCAGTCATCTGTTGAAGGGCATCTCGGTTCCCTCCACGATTTAGCTATTGTGGACAATGCTGCTGTGAACATTGGGGTGCATATGGCCCTTCTCTTCACTACGTCTGTATCTTTGGGGTAAATACCCAGTAGTGCAATGGCTGGATCATAGGGTAGCTCAATTTTTAACTTTTTAAGGGACCTCCACACTGTTTTCCAGAGTGGAAACTGTACTAACTTGCATTCCCACCAACAGTGTACGAGGGATCCCCTTTCTCCACGTCCTCTCCAGCAATTGTTGTTTCTTGCCTTGTCAATTTTTGCCATTCTAAATGGCGTAAGGTGGTATCTCAGTGTGGTTTTGATTTGAATTTCCCTGATGGCTAATGATTTTGAACATTTTTTCATGTGTCTGTTAGCCAATTGTATGTCTTCATTGGAAAAGTGTCTGTTCATATCTTCTGCCCATTTTTTGATTTGTTTATATGTTTCTCGTGTATTGAGTTTGAGAAGTTCTTTGTAGATCTTGGATACCAGTCCTTTATCTGTAGTGTCATTTGCAAATATCTTCTCCCATTCCGTGGGCTGCCTCTTAGTTTTTTTGACTGTTTACTTGGCTGTGCAGAAGCTGTTTATCTTGATGAAGTCCCACAAGTTCATTTTATCTTTTGTTTCTCTTGCCTTTGGAGATGTGTCATGAAAAAGGTTGCTGTGGCAGATGTCGTAGAGGTTGCTGCCTATGTTCTCCCCTAGAATTTTGATGGATTCCTGCCTCACATTGAGGTCTTTCATCCGTTTGGACTTTATTTTTGTGTGTGGTGTGAGAGAGTGGTCCAGTTTCATTCTTTTGCATGTAGCTGTCCAATTTTCCCAGCACCATTTATTGAAGAGACTGTCTTTTTTCCACCGGATGTTTTTTTCCTGCTTTGTCAAAGATTAGTTGCCCAAAGAGCCGAGGGTGCATTTCTGGGTTCTCTATTCTGTTCCATTGGTCTATGTGTCTGTTTTTGTGCCAGTACCATGCTGTCTTTGTGATCACAGCTTTGTAGTACAGCTCAAAATCCGGCATTGTGATGCCCCCAGCTTTGTTTTTCCTTTTCAACAGTTCCCTGGAGATTCGGGGCCTTTTCTGTTTCCATAAAAATTTAAGGACTATTTGTTCCAGTTCTTTGAAAAATGTCCTCGGTATTTTGATCGGGATAGCATTGAAAGTGTAGATTGCTCTGGGTAGCATGGACATTTTAACTATGTTAATTCTTCCGATCCATGAGCATGGAATATCTTTCCATCTTTTGGTGTCTTCCTCAATGTCTTTCAAGAGTGATTTATAGTTTCTAGAATATAGGTCCTTTACGTCTCTGGTTAAGTTAATTCCAAGGTAACATATGGTTTTTGGTGCTATTATAAATGGGATGGATTCCCTAATTTCTCTTTCTTCAGTCTCATTGTTCGTGTATAGAAATGCAACTGATTTCTGAGCATTGATTTTGTATCCCGCCACCTTACTGAATTGCTCTGTAACTTCTAATAGTTTGGGAGTGGATTCTTTTGGGTTTTCCATATAGAGTATCATGTCATCTGCGAAGAGAGACATTTTGACTTCTTCTTTGCCGATTTGGATACCTTTTATCTCTTTTTGTTGTCTGATTGCTGTTGCAAGAACTTCTAGTACTATGTTGAATAATAGTGGCGAGAGTGGGCATCCTTGTCGAGTTCCTGATCTTAAGGGAAAGACTTCCAGCTTTTCCCCATTGAGAATGATATTTGCTGTAGGCTTTTTCATAGATGGTTTTTATGAGATTGAGAAATGTACCCTCTATTCCTACACTCTGAAGGGTTTTAATCAGGAAAGGATGCTGTATTTTGTCAAATGCTTTTTCGGCATCGATTGAGAGGATCATATGGTTCCTGAGTCTTTTCTTGTTGATATGATGTATCACGCTGATCAATTCACGAATGTTGAACCACGCTTGCATCCCAGGTATGAATCCCACTTGGTCATGATGGATAATCCTTTAATGTACTGTTGAATTCTATTAGCAAGTATCTTGTTGAGGATTTTGGCGTCCATATTCATTAGGGAAATCGGACTGCAATTCTCCTTTTTGATGGGGTCTTTGCCTGGTTTGGGGATCAAGGTAATATTGGCCTCATAGAATGAGTTTGGTAGCTTTCCTTCTGTTTCTATTTTTTGAAATAGCTTTAGGAGAATAGGTATTATTTCTTCTTTGAATGTTTGGTAGAATTCTCCAGGAAAACCGTCCGGGCCTGGAGTTTTGTTATTTGGAAGGTTGTTTATCACTGACTCAATGTCTTCATAATTAATTGGGTTGTTTAAGAAATCAGTTTCTTCCTGTTTCAGTCGTTGTAGTTTATAGGTTTCCAGGAAGGCCTCCATCTCTTCCAGATTGCTTAGTTTATTGGCATATAGCCGTTGATAAAAGTTTCTAATAATCCTTCCAATTTCATTGGTGTTGGTCGTGACCTCTCCTTTTTCATTCATAATTTTAATAATTTGGGTCCTTTTCTATTCTTTGGATAAGTCTTGCCAGTGGTCTGTCAATTTTATTGATTTTCTCAAGGAACCAGCTTTTAGTCCTGTTGATCTGCTCTACTGTAGTTCTGGTTTCTAATTCACTGATTTCTGCTCTAATCTTAGTCAACTGCTTCCTTGTGCGTGGATTAGGCCTGTCCCTCTCTTGCTGTTCCAGCTTCTTGAGGTGAGAATATAAAAACTGTATTTTAGATTTTTCTATTCTTTTGAGTGAGGCTTGGATGGCTATGTATTTCCCCCTTAGGACTGCCTTTGCAGTATCCCATAGGTTTTGGACCATTGTGTTTTCATTCCTGTTGGTCTCCATAAATTGTTTAAATTGATTTTTGATTTCCTGGTTTTTCAAGTCATTCCTGAGCAGGATGGTTCTTAGTCTCCAAGTGTTTGAGTTTCTTCCAAATTTTTCCTTGTGGTTGAGTTCCAATTTCAGAGCGTTGTGGTCTGAGAATATGCAGGGGATAATTTCAATCTTTTGGTATCGGTTGAGACCTGTTTTGTGTCCCAGAACATGGTCTATTCTTGAGAATGTTCCATGGGCATTAGAATAGAATGAGTATTCTTTGGTTCTGGGGTGTAGTGTTCTATATATATCTGTGAGGTCCAACTCGTCGAGTATGGCATTCAAAGCCTTTGATTCTTTGCTTAGTTTTTGCCATGGGTTCCGTCTAATTCTGATAGTGGGGTATTGAGGTCCCCTACTATTAATGTATTTTTATCTATATGTCTCTTTATTGTGGTTAAGAGTTGTCTTGTGTATCATGCTGTTCTCCTGCGGGGGCATAGATATTTATAATTGTCATATCCACTTGTTGGACACATCCTTTAAGAATAATATAGTGTCCTTCTGCGTCTCTAACTATAGTCTTTAGTTTAAAATCCAATCTGTCTGATATGAGAATTTCTACCCCAGCTTTCTTTTGAGGTCCATTTGCATGAAGGATGGTATTCCATCCCTTTACTTTCAGGTCTGAATGTATCTTTGGGTTCAAAATGAGTCTCTTTTAGACAGCAAATGGATGGGTCATTTCTTTTTATCCATCTGCAACCCTGTGGTACTTTATGGGAGCATTTAAGCCATCACATTAAGACTGAATACTGAGAGATATGATTTTAATGATGCCATGTTGCCAGTAAAGTCTTTGTTTCTATAGATTGTTACTTTCTGTGCTGTATCACTCTTCGGGCCTTTTTAACTTTATAGAACCCCCCTTAATATCTCCTGTAGGGCTGGTTTCATGGTTACGAAATTGGTTAATGACTGGCGATTCTGGAACATCTTTATTTCTCCATCAATTCTGAATGACAGCCTTGCTGGATAAAGGATCATTGGCTGCATGTTTTTCTCTGAAAGAGTTTTCAAAATGCCCCGCCCCAACCCTTTCTCTCATTCCAGGTCTGTGTAGACAGGTCTGACGTAATTCTGATGCCTTTGCCATGGTACGTGAGAAATTTCTTTGCCCTGGCCGCTTTCAATATTGTATCCTTGCATCTAATATTTGTGAAATGCACTATGACGTGACGTGGCATAGGTTTGTCGTGGTTGAGCTTGGGAGGGGTCCTCTCTTCCTCTTGGACACGAATGCTTGTTTCCTTTGCTAGATTAGGGAAGTTTTCACCTACAGTTTGTTCAAATATCTCTTCTAGACCTCTGTTTTTCTCCACCCCCTCGGGGATGGTGATGATTCTAACATTGGATCGTTTCATTGAGTCAGTAATCTCCCGTAACCTACATTCGTGGGCGTGGATTTTTTTAAGAGCAGCTTCTATTTTGGTTTTTTCCTCTATTAACCCATCCTCCAATTCACTAACCCTTTCCTCTGCTTCTGTGACCCTGGCCATCAGAGCCTGTAGTTTTGCCTGCATTTGGCTCATAGAATTTTTAATTTCTGTGAGATTCGCTCTCATTTCTGTCCTTAGGGATTCTATATTCTTAGTAACCTTTTCGTTAATAGTTTTTTCAGTTCTACTCCTCATTTTGACCATCGTTACTCTGAATTCCATTTCTGATAATTTGGTTATATCCATATCCATTATTTCTGTGGCAGAGGCCACAGACTCATTGTCTTTTCTTTGCTGGGGGGGACTTCTCCTTCTCGTCATTCTGATGAGGAGAGGTTGCGGGGTTGTCCAGATCCCGAAGTATTGACTGGGACCCAGGACGTGCGCCCTTGTTTTATAGGGATCTTAGGGATGTGGGCTTCTTCTTTAAAGATTTTATTTATTTATGTGGCAGAGAGCCAACCAGCGAGAGAGGGAACACAAGCAGGGTAGTGGGAGAGGAAGAAGCAAGCTCCCAGCGGAGGAGCCTGATGAGGGACTCCTTTCCTGAATGCCGGGATCATGCCCTAAGCCTAAGATAGGCGCTTAATGACTGCGCCACCCAGGCGCCCAATGACTGTGCCACCCAGGCGCCCTGGGTTGTGGGCTTCTGGATTTTTCAGCTTGCCTTCTGGGGGAGGGGCCTGCCGCGCCGATACTCAGGCAACCCTGTTTGGGTAGAGTCTCCGTGTCCCCTGTGAGGGGGGATGGGGATGGGAACGCTGTGAGCCGGCTTTTGTTCCACGCTTTTGTTCTCTGGTAGCTTTCCCTGGCAGTCTCCTGTGCCTATTCTGAGAGTCAGGGCAGTAGCGGCCGAATCTCAGCCTCTGTCTCAGAACAGAGGGATTGCGGAGCGTTCTCCACTGATGTTCTGGCCACTTTAGCTCTGTTACTGTTGGTGCTGCCCAACCCTGGAGCCTCCCGGGATGTGCGCCCCACACCCGGTGTCCCAGCCCTCACTTCCAGGGCTGGTGTGTCTCTGTCCTTTGTGTTTCTAACACTGCCAGCCGCCAGCCTCCCCCCCCCCCCCCCCCGACGCGCTCCTGGAGCTCCCGGTCTCAGTCTGTTTCCAGTGAGCACACCGGAGTTCTGGAGTTCCATGAAAAGTCTGGTGGCGCGCGCTCCCGGCTCACAGTCTCAGTCCGCTGTCTCAAGGGTGCCCTCCGCGAGTCCGCCCACTCCCCCTGTGCAGGTGGCCTGCCAGGCGCCAGCCACCCCATGCACGCTCATGGAGCTCCCGGTCTCAGTCTGGATCCAGTGAGCACACCGTAGGTCCGTGAGAAGTCTGGTGACGCAGGCTTCTGGCTCACGTTCTCAGTCTGCTGTCTCATGGGAGCCGTCGTTGGGTCCACCCGCTCCCCAGTGTCTGTGGCTACCACTTCCCGGCACCCAAACGCGTCGGTTCCCTCCCCCCTTCCGTTTATCTTCCGATATCCGTGCGCGGTTTCACGGCTCCGTGCTTTGTACTTCAATACTCAGCGCTGGAGATGTTCATTTGTTGAGATCCAGATGTATCTTCCTGCGTCTCAGGCTGATTCCGTGGATGTTCAGGCTGGTCTGGTACCTATCCAGCTCGACTCAGGGGACCAGCTGAAAAAGGGGTCCCCTACTCCTCCACCATCTTAACTCCTCCTATCAAATGTGTCTTATACACATTTTCTCTCTGTCTGAGGTTTGTCTTCTCCTTCCACTGACTGTGGAGAAGCAGAAGTTTCTAATATTAATGAAGTTGAGCTGTTCCATGATTTCTTTCCTGCATTGTGCCCTTAGTGTTGTACCTAAAAAATCATCATGCCCGAGGTCATCTAGGTTTTCTCCTATATTATCTTCTAGGAGTTTACACTTTGCATTTGATATTTATTTTTATCCATCATCTATCTATATATCTGTGTATCTACTACCTATCTATCTATCATCTATCTATCTATTATCTATCTATCATCTATCTATTATCTATTATCTATCATCTATCTATCTATTATCTATCTATCTATCTATCTATCTATCATCTATCTATCTATTATCTATCTATCATCTATCTATCTGTCTATCATCTATCTATTTATGTATCTATCTATCTGTCATCTATCTATCATCTATCTATCTATCTATCTATCTATCTATCTATCTATCTATCTATCTATCTATGTATCTATTATCTGTCATCTATGAATTATCTATCATCTATCTGTCTATCATCTATCATCTATTATCTATCATCTATCATCTATCTATCTATCCATCATGTCATCTATCATCATAATCTATCATCTATCTGTCGTCTCTGAATTATCTGTCTATCATCTATCCATCATCTGTCATCTATCTAACCATCATCTATCATCATTTATAATCTATCTAATCCATCTCTTTATCAGAGAGATAGGGAGAGGGAGAAGGAGACTCCCCATTGAGCAGAGAGCCCAATGCAAAACTTAATCCCAGGACCCTGAGATCATTACCTGAACTGAAGCAGACGGTTAACAACTGAGCCATGCAGATGTCCCTACACTTGAAACTTAGATCTGGGATTCATTTTGAGTTAATTTTTATGAAAGATGTAAAGTTTCGGACTAGATTTTTTTTTTTTTTTTGCGTGTGGATGTCCAGTAGTTCCCACACTATTTGTTGAAAAAATTGTCTGTTGTCTTTGCCAGTGATCAGTTAACTGTATCTGTAAAGATGTGTTCCTGGACTCTCTATTTTGCTTCATTGAGCTGTCTGTTTCTTTCACCAATACCGCACTATCTTCATTACTGTAGTTTGATAATAAGTCTGGGAGTCTGGTAGCGTCAGTCCCCTGGCTTTTTCCTGTCCTTTAACGTTGCGTTGGTTATTAGAGGTCTTTTGCTTCTACGTATAAACTTCAGATCAGTTTGTTGAGTTTCTGGGATTTTGATTGGGATAACACTGAATATGTATAAATCATGCTGTAAAGAACTGACATCTTGACAGTTCATGAGCATGAAATACTTCTATTTGCTTAGTGGTTTGGTTCTGTTCAGCAGAGTTTTATAATTGTCCTACAAAATCCTTGTAGATTTGTATACATTTTGTTAGATGTATTCCTAAGTATTTCATATTTTGTGGTATCATGTAAATGACATTTTACTTTAATGTATAAATTTAATTTATAAATAAATTATAATATAAATTTATACTTAAATTATTCTGTATTATAATATAAATTTATAAATTATAATTATAAATAATTTATATATATATAATTATAATTAAATTATAAATAATATAAATATTTATATATATAAATATATATTTATATATATTTATATATATAAATATATATAAATATAAATATATATATTTATATATATTTATATTATAATATAATATAATATAATATAATATAATATATATTATTTATATATATATTTATATATATATATTTATATTATAATATAAAAAATATAAATAATAATTATAAATAATTTTATTATAATTATATAAATATAATTATAAATAAATTATAAATAATAATATAAATAATTTATATATATATAATTATAATTAAATTATAAATAATTTAATTTATAAATGACAATTTACTTTTAAAAGAGTCAAGTACCACTTATTTATTAATAGCATATAGGGAAGCATTTAATTCTTGTCTACTAACATTTTATCATGCAGCCTTCTTGTAATCACTTATTGGTTCTTTGATTTGTAGGGGCTTTTCTTTTTTTCCCTTTTTTTTTTTTTTTTTTAAGATTTTACTCATTTATTTGATAGAGAGAGACACAGACATAGCATGAACAGGGGGAGCAGCAGTCAGAGGGAGAAGAACGCAGGGAGCCTGACGCAGAACTTGATCCTAGGACCCTGGAATCATGACCTGAGCCAAAGGCAGACGCTTCACTGACTGAGCCACCCAGGTGCCCTGTAAGGGCTCTTCTTGTTTTTTTGGTTGGTTCTTTCAGATTTTTTATATAGTTAGAATCATGTCATCTGCCAACAAAATATCACCCAAAAATCAACTATTAAGGAAGTTTGAGTCTGTGAAACATCAGTTCTTTCGTTGCCAGTGCTATTTATACGTTGTATGTCTGAGACTAAGGACTAATTTTTTAATAAGATGAGTCTTTTTTTTTTTTTTTGTCTAAATGTGTCTATTTATTTTAAAGGATTTTTTGTAGAATAAAATATTTCTTTCTATTTATGTAGCCTTTTCAGGATATTCAACAAATACTAAGTACAACCCACTTCAAATTAAAGCGGAAATAGCAAGTCATCGGGATAGGGTGAGTGTTTATCACAACTAGAACCATTTTTGTTTTGTTTTGTTTCGCTTGATACAGTATAGTTTTTATTGACGATACATGATAAGGAAGGGCTCTCAAGCTCCTCACCTTCTTCAGGGGGTCTGGGAACCTATGGAGGTCAGGAGATTCTTAATATGTTGGGGAATGACCATGTGTATTTTTTTGTGTAATATCACTAAACATGGTTTATTTAATTCCTTTAATAGGAAGAAAAATGTTTCATGTTAAAACCTTAGCTCATCTAACAAAAAATGGCCTGTATCCTTCTGTGTTTTCCATAGAGCTAGACTCTTCCCGCCCAATTTGGGAAGATTTGGTGACTCTAGGCCCTGATCTCAAAGGACTGCTTCCCTCTATTAGTGGGTTGCCAGCCTTGACCCTTGGCAGCTTTAGCATCTGCTGGCCTTCCCTGGTTGCCGTATTCCCAGGGAAGTCCTTCCTGAAGTGGCATTTGACCAGAAGGTTCTGATGCTCCTTCCCAGTGACCCTGGAATTCTTTATGTGCCACCCTGTTTCACCCCTCAGCCCCCGTCTTGGTTGTATGAGAGGGGGACGGTTTTGTTGCATTTGCAGCAAAGCACGGGAGACAGCTTGGAAACGAAGCCTCCTCTTCCAGTGTCTCCTTCCCGAAAAAGGTGTCTGTTTTAGTGCAGTGGTTCTCAAAGTCGAGCACACCTGAGAAAACACCTGGGGAGTTGATGAAACACATGAGCTGCCAGGCCCAGCCCCTGAGTCTTACACAGGCCTGAAGTGGGGGCAGAATGTGCTGAAGTAAGCACTCCAGGGGACTGACTTAGCCTAGTGGGACAGCGTGCTTTTAGCAACAGCGTTTCACGTGTGGGATCTAAATAGTAAGTAGAGGGAAGATGACAAAAGTATTACGGAGTGTGCCGATTGTAATGTGTAAATCACTGTCTTGAAAAAGAAAACAGTTGCGGGTTCCACAGAGCCAGGAACCTGCCAGTGATCTGGGATTTTTGTGTCTAAGCGAGGCACTTCTTCCAGGATGGCTGCTGTGTGTGCCCGTGGTTGGAAATTCACGGACAGGATAGATGATCCAGTGGGTTGTAAGCTAATCAGGAACTTAGATGACAATGCTAACAACTGTGGAAATCATTTTCACCGCAGCTTGTTTTTGGAAAAAAAAATGTAATTTGTCTTTAGCTTTCCAGATTAAAACGAGAGCTGACCCAGATGAAGCAAGAGCTGCAGTACAAGGAGAAGGGGGTGGAGACCCTGCAAGAGTGAGTTGCCTGTGATTCTGGAAGGGGCGCTTTTCCTGTGATTTATTCTTGTGCTCACCTGTGTGGTGCCTGGGCCTCTGTCCTCGAGCTGCATGGCTGTTCCCTCTTATGCTTTTATTTATGCTCATTTTCCCCCAATCCTAAGCCTCAGAATCTTTCCTTTCCTTAAAGATGTTCATTACTTTAAATGGAAATATTAGGGAAAAAAGATTCTTATTTTTATATTTATGCTTATTCTCTATAACATTATAGTTTATGTATATGTAAATAAAGCTGTATAATCATTATTAAATTAAGCTTAAGTTATTTTAAATTAAAATTTAAAATGAAGTTCTCCGTTTTCATAAACCATATCTCAAGTGCTCAATACCTACATGTGGTTAATCCAGCCTTTGTTCAGCTCAGCATAATTGAGATATTAAGCTGTCCTGTGATAATTTGTTCTGGCTGCCCTGTGCACTGTAGGAATTTTCACAGTATTTCTAGCTTCTCCCCACTAGATGCCAGTTAGTGCCTCTCTGATGGTGACAACCAAAAATATACACCAGCAACGACATATCACCTGGGCAGGCACATTTCAGCGCAGTTGAGAACCATGGTGCTTGGGGCCACTGAACTGGACAGCACAGATACTATAACTACATCATCACACAACATTCTGTTGGATAGTATGGTCTATCAGTCTTCCTCCTGTTTGAATCTTTATCCTTACTAAGAGTTTGGGAATGACTTTGTTATAGTTTGTGAGTTATACTAAATTAGCAAATTTAATGGACACAAGTTATTTTACAAATGATAACATTGTTCTTCAGAAAATTAAATGCTGTCACTCTCCATTTCTAGCCTGTATTCACTATCTGAACATGGGATCATGCTTTACATGCTTTACATTTTTGTGCCATCTTTTCTCCTCCATTTGTAAATACTGACTTGTGCTGACTTGTCTAGAGTATTATACATAGTCAGCCTTGAAATAATGGTAGTAATCCATGTGGTTACTATTCTTTTTTCTTTTTTTTTTTTAAGTACATGAATGTACACTGTTGGGTTCATTTCACATATATAATACAGTGATCCAACACTTCCATACATTACTCAGTTCTCATCATGGTAAGTGTACTCTTTATTCCCATCACCTGTCTCACCCATCCCCACCCACATCCCCGCTGGCAACCATCATTCTGTTCTGTAGAGTTAGGAATCTGGTTTTTCTCTTTTCTTTTTTCTTTTCTTTTCTTTCTCTTCTTTTTTGTTTTTTTGTTTGTTTGTTTGTTTGTTTTGTTTTTTAGGGTTTTTTTCGTATGTTGTTTTTTTTCTTGGTTCATTTCTTTTGTAAATTCCACATATGAGTAAAATCATATGGTATTTGTCTTTTTCTGACTGATTTATTTCACTCAGCATAATGCCCTCTAGGTCTGTGCATGTCATTGCAAATGGCAAGATTTCATTCCTTCTGATGGCTGAGTAATATTCCATTGTGTATATGGACCACATCTTCTTTATCCATTCATCTGTTGATGGACATCTGGGCTCTTTCTGTAGTTTGGCTGCTGTAAAAATCCAGGGTGCATGTACACCTTTGAATCTGTGTATTTGTATCCTTCGGGTAAACACCTACTAGTACAATTGCTGAGTTGTAGGATAGCTCTATTTTCAACTTTCTGAAGCACCTCCTTAATGTTTGTTGGGGTGGCCACACCACTTCGCATTCTCACCAAGAGTGCAAGAAGGCTCCCCTTTCTCCACATCCTGGCCCATATCTTTCGTTTCCTGAGTTGTTCATTTGAGACTCTCTGAGCAGTGTGAGGTGGCATTTCCCTGTGGTGTGGATTTCTATTCCTGCGATGATGAGGGAGGTGGAACATTCCTTCATGTGTTTGTTAGCCATTCGAATCTTCTTTGGAGCAATGTCTGTCCATGTCTTCTGCCCCTTTCTTGGCTGGAGTTTTGGTGTTTTGGGTGTCAAGTTGGAGAAGGTCCCTACAGGTTTTGGATACTAACCTTTGATCGTATGTGTCTTCTGTTCCAGAGAGATTGTTTCCTTGGCTGTGCCTAAGTGTTTATGCCGATGATGTCCCAATCGTTCAGTTGCACCTTTGCTTTCCTTGCCTCTGGAGATATGTGGAGCAAGAAGTTGCTGCAGCCCAGGTCAAAGCGGGTGCTGCCTGCATTCTCCTCTAGGATGCTGCTGTTTCCTGTCTACCACATAGGTCTTTCATCCATTTGAGTTGAGTTCTGTGTATGGCGTAAGAGAGGGATCCAGTGTCCTTCTTCTGGATGTGGCTGTTGGTCCAGCATTCCCACCACCGTTTGTGGAGGAGACTGTCTTTTGTCCATTGGATATTCTCTCCTGCTCTGTCCAAGATTACCTGACCATCTAGCGGAGGTTCCATCTCTAGGTTCTCTATTCTATTCCCTTGCTCCATATGTGTGTCTTTGTGACAGGACCATACTGACAATGACAGCTTGGTCATACAGCCTGAAGTCCAGAATTGGGATGCCTCCGGCTTTGCTGTTCTTTCTCCACATTCCCTTGGCTCCTTGGGGTCTTTTCTGGGTCACTCCACATTTGAGAAGCATTTGTTTCATGAAAATGCTGCTGTGATTTTGATAGTGATTGCCTTATGTGTGGAGAGGACTTTGGGTTGTGACTTCACCATATGAATCGCATTTGTTCTTCCAATCCATGAGCATGGAAAGGGCTTCCAATTCTTGGTGTCTTCCTCAGTTTCTCTCATAAGTATTGTAAAGTTTTCAGAGCATACATCTTTGATCTCTTCATTGAGGTTTATTCCTAGGTAATAATATATTTTAAAATAACAGTATTCTCTATTAAATACTAGGACTTCAGGATCATGTTCCCTGGTAGCTTTCACACTTTTTAAACAGTGGAATCTCCTTCCTTTTCTTTTCCTGCAAAGACATTTTCTAAGGGCAGAATGTCTGAGACAGAGCAAAGAGAAGGTGCTTGCTGAAACAGAGGTGTGGTCCCTAAGCCCTAGACAGGCTCTCCTTCAGCTGCTCTGCTCCATATGCCAGGACATCCCTTGGAACTGAGTGGAAACAACTGTATTAGGCAAATCTTCGTTCTCTTCAAGGTCTCAGAGCCACTTGGATAGAATTAAGGCCAAAGTGCAAATCCATGGCCTTGAAGTTGAGCTGTCATTCTCCGAGGTGCTCTGCAGTGTCTGCCAGGGGGATGAATTATGGGGCTCCTGATTCCGTCTCCCTGAAGGAACTTGGGTCCTGTTTTCTCTCTGTGACAACCATTACCCTGGTAAAACCTGGTGCCTTGACAGGGTGCCTTGACCTGGCCTCTTGATAGCCATTCCGATCGTAGAACCTGATGTCTCAATCCATGGGTTTACTGATGGCCACACTTAGGCTTTATTGCTCTAAAAACCATAAGGAAGTCACAACATTTAAGTATGAAGCTGGAGCTGACATGCATAGTGATTCGCATTATAGCCTTAACACTGGCTGTGTGTGTCTGTACTTCTGTGGCTATTTGATTAAAAATCAGATTTCCTTGGCTTTGGGTGTTGTATATGGAAGTCTTACCGACTTCATTAGATTAATGAAATTAAACTATAAAAATTAAATAAAATTAGATTACACCCACCTGTGTGTGTTTGTGTGTGTATGTTTTTATCAGAGGTTAAATAAAAGACATTATTATATAAATAAGTTCATGAAGAAATTTTGGACCACTTCTTTGGAGATCTGTTTCTATGAGGTGATGCTCTTTTATTTCTGCCTTGCATTAGGGACTCCTCTATTTTCTGTGGAGCAGCACTAATGGAAAACTGCATGTTGTCTCCTTTTATTTTTATGTTTTCCTACATCATTTGTCTTTGTGTTCCAGATTCCTTGGGTTAATAGCCCTGTACAAGAGATCTCACTCCCAGCCTGACCTCTAGATTGGAGATGGAGCAGATCCATCTATTTATTTCTGGTGTTGCTTTGTCCTTGTATAAAGAATAGTTCTGTTTCACAGAACAAAGGGACACAAAACTCTGTTTTCACAGAACTAAGTTGTCTGGGTATTTGGAAGTGTGTTAACAGTATGGAGATCAGTCCAGTTATAACTGTTTTTTAATGTGGACCAGATCAAAATAATTAGTGTATGAAGAGGCTCTTCTAACCTAGTGGTTCTGTGACTTAGTTGGTAGATTAGTAAATATCCTAGTTGCACCTACAGAGAGTAGGAATTGTATATCCATCAGGAACTCAGATAGTTTAGGTTATCAGCAAGCCTAGCATCTTCATGAAGTCATCAAGGTCCTAGGAATTCAGATACTTCTCCAAGTGACACAGTTAACTTGCATGACATCTAGGACTAGGAGTTCTTTCCATACTTTTGGTTCCATTCTTTTTTGTCATTCTGCTCAGTTACACAGGTGATCTGTATGTAGAATTGGCATGAGTTACATTGATTTTGTTGTGAGGTTGTGCTGGGTAAGAAAGTAGAGGGTGGACACCTTATAGATATTGCAGCTGACTTGTACAAGTCTGTAAGGGACGACTGCTTGGTAGTGAGGACCAAATTCATTTTGGTGGAAGTGAGTGTGGTTTTGAGGGACCACATAAAAGTTTTCAAAATGGTTAAGGGCTGGAATGCCCACTGCTGCCATCCTTACTATTGGCTTCCAATTTTCCATAGGCACAAGTGCTGGTTCTGTGCCAGGGACTCTTGTGATGATGATACAAAGGTAATGTAGTGTCAAACTTACCACCTCATTCATTTACGTGAACTATTGAATGAAACGGCTGAAGTTGGGACTTAGTGAAAAAAGAAAAAATATGTCCCGAGTACAAGTTTTTGTTCATGCTCACTCATTCTGTTTGTGTGGAACAGTCTATACCTAAAAATACATGTACTTTTTAATAAAAATGTGTAAGTAAAGCCTTCTGCTTTGTAGGAGCAGTCAAAGTAACATGTATTTCAGAAACATTTAACTTTATAACTGACTCGTATGGAAAAATACCCACATGGTTGGGCCATATTGGGATCTAAGAGTGTCAATATTGAATGTGTGGGGACCCATGATGCGCCTCAGATCCACTTCATGGAAGATGACTCAGGACCACTTTTCATAAATACATCATTTGAGCTGAGGCAATCACATCAATGCTGTTGAGCCCTGAGGCCTGATTCCAGAGGGAGGGACTGGGTTCCCACCTGTTCTGTTTGTCCTTCTCTTATTCCAAGGGTGCTGATAGCTCAGACCAACTCCGGGCCTAAAGTGGCAGAGTTGGCGAAGTCTTCACCGTGAGTGTGCAGATGCAGCGTTAGGCTGATAATCAGCATAATCCCCGCAAACATTGTGTGCCCGGCGCCCTGCCAAGGAAGCCTTTCCCTGACATTTTCTCATTAAACGGGGGAGGCATTAAACTGAGGCGTGAAGAGTTGAAGTGACTTGCCCAGGGTCCTGCTGTAATGCTCAAGTGTCACTGGTACTCACCAGCCTGCCAGGATGCTTTCGTGAGTGGAAAATTGGGGAGTTTGGGCTGGCTATTAAGGATCCAGATTTCCCGGTCACCTGGGGGAGACAGTTTAGCCCCAGGACCTGTGTGGTGGTGGGTCTGGAATCTGAGAGGCCTGCTCATGGCTTTCCAGAGGAGTTCATACCGTTTCTGGACCAAAGTATTCCAGCCTCTTTAGCCCTGAGGCCTTCTAAGGCCCAAGACCTAGGTAGGGGAGATGAGATGAAGGGTGCGCTGTAGGAGACTGCCTGCTCCGTGAAGGCCAGAGCCGAGCCTTGGCTTGGTCAGCACTCTGCTTCCACCACCAGACCTGGCCTTTTTGTGCACAAGACGGACTGGCTGGAAGAAGAGGGAAGGAATGATGGAAAGAGGAGGAGGAAAGAAGGATTCGGGAAGGAGGGAGGGGTGGGTGGGAGGGAGAGAGAGAGAGAGAAGTAAGGAAAGGAAGTAATGTAGGAAGAGAAAGAAGAAAGGGACAAGGTAAACTAGTTTGAATAGATGTCTGTGTGAATGAGTGGAAGGAAAGAAGGATGTGTGCATGAGTGTGCATGGACAGATATAAACAAACAACTGAAAGAAAGGAGGAGTGAATGATGGAGAAGGGAGGAAGAAAGGAAAAAAGAAAGAATAAAAAAACTGAAAAAAATATACACTCTGTGTATATTTGGATTGAAGGAAAGAAAGATGGAGCAGGTGATTAGGAGACACAGTGACATGGAATCAGAAATAAAAGAGATATACAGAGGAAATAGACAATTTTCCAACTTTTGACCAATGCCCTGTTACTGAAAATTTACTACTTTTAGGTGTTTCCCAAATATTCTGCTTGCACAGAGATCTCATGTGTATTTAATAAACATTTTTGACCACTCACCTACATATTGGAGATAAATAAAGATGTGGTTTTGCTCTAAGGGCCTGCACTTGGGAAACTCGTCACTGCTAATCAGTAGCAGAGGACACGAACATTCTCAGTTCTATAAATTGCTCAGATAATGAAGGAGTTCATCTCTGCAGCTGTCTCAGTTCTCTTTATTGTCCCAAAAGGAAAGAAGGCTTTTTCCCTACTGTGTCACTTTTCTACGGAGCTTTTGCAATTTTTTGTTTCTTTAATGTGATTTAGTGCGGAGTGACTCTTATTTTTCCTTGTTAACAAGGATTGATCGTAAGATGTCAAGTGCTCACACCACTTACAAACTGGATGAGGCACAGGCTATAATGAGTGAGCTCCGCACTATTAAGAAAGCCATTTGCACTGGTGAGAAGGAGAGGCGGGACTTGATGCAGGTAAGGGACCCAGTTGCTCATTTACATGTCTGTCTGCTTGTCTTTATTTTATTAAAGAAAATACACACATGTATTTTACACACATTAAACCAACTTAATGGGTTTATGATGTATGAATATATAATTGTATACATTTTTTTATACATTCATGTTGTTTAGTAGCCAGAATAATTCAAAAGGTATGTAAGTCTTACGGTCACCTGATGTCCTCATTGCTCATAAGTTACTTTTCTAATGTTTATAAAGACACACACAAACAAGCTAGTAAACTTATTTCACACAAAATCTAGTTATTTACATGTATACTATTTGTTTTGTGTTATCTTACTGGTGTAATAATAGTAATATCCTATACTTTTTCCATTTGTTTATACAAAGAGCTTCAAGCTTGTGTTATAGCTACATAGTATTCTGTTGATGTGGATGTTTTAAAAATATGCATGTGAGATCTTTTTAGTTTTATTTTGTTTTATTTATTTGTTTACTTGTTTATTTTTGTCCTTTTAACTCATGCAACTTATTTTTCTAAACAGATGAACTTTTGTAAATGAATGTATGATGGTCTTTTTTTCTTGATGTGGAAATGCATTCACTTGTTTCTTTTGTAGTTTTTTTTTCAGTTTTACTTCATTTATTGAATAGACTGTGACCTAATGCCTCATAGACAGTTATCTAGATTCTACATAATGTAAAACGTATAGGCAAAGATCAAAGTCCTAGGCAAGATGAGACACTTAAACATATAACTGGAATATATAGCAGTGCTTCCCAAAGTCAAGGAACTTTAGGATGAACTACGTAGAATTCCCTGGGTGCTGGTAAAAATGCATATCTTGGTCTTACCCCAGATTGCTGAATAGAATTTATTTTTAAATCACCTCTCCAGCTCATGATAAGTAAATATAAATTTTGTTAAATTTATTCTGATATGTAACAGGGAAGCTGTGGGGTTGAACAAGGTATTCTGTTTGCATTACCCACATAATTGTAGATAAAATTCCGGAAGGAATCACATGTTTTTCACAAAAGAGATAAGCAGACATTGGTTTAGGTGAGCTGTACAATGTATAGCACTTGATAAGCTACCAAGTTGCCTGACCCAGGACCTCCAAATACTTGTGTCACCACAGAAACAAAGAAAAAGCAATGAGAAGCCATCTTAACTTAAAAAGTTATCTTTTAAACAGTAGGAAATTTCGTGGCATTTTTACTTAGCCTTGCCCATCACTTCCCTGTGTACTACTGCCCTAGTTTTGATCAAGCACTAATCTAGTTCCCCATATACCTAAATCAGAGGGATCACAGGAGACTTTATTTGCAAAAGATTACATAATTCCTTTCCAACCTGTTTTGCGGTTATCTAAAAAAAGTGATGTGAGTTGTTCATTTTGCTCAATTTGGAGAACCCATGTGGGAAAAGCATTAGATAGTGTGCTAAAAATTACAGGGCAGACTATAAACATAGATGTGCTTGGAACAATAGATTATCAGTGGAGACACACAAGAGATCATTTAAAGCCCTGATGAGAAGTTAGGGTGAGACAGTGGGATATTAAGGCAGTTTCGAGCTGCCATATATAATGAGGAATTAAAAAGCCTTTCCAGAGGCAAAAGATATCCTCAGAAAAGCCCTCAGTAACCTTAAGCTTTTACCGCAGACTGATGTCTAGCCTCAGGGCAAGTATAGCTAAATTGTGAAAGAGTGCCTGAGAACAGAGCTAATCTGTGAAAGCCAGACAGGTGTTCTGTTTTTGTTTTCTTCATCTCCTTGCACTCAAGGAAGTCAGCAGTGAAGAATTTGAGCATAAACTAAAGGAACACATCTTAATGATTACAATGATGATAATGAATAAGGCTTTTCAAAATAATTTACAGAAATCTCAAAGAAATGGACTACAGTATCCTTAAAAAAAAAAAAAAAATCCCCTGGGGAAGAATGCTAATTTGTTTTCTAGAGTTACCACATTATGATAGTTAAATGTTCAGTTTTCAACAGGAAAACATGGTACATTATTAAGAGCAAGGTAGATTGATAAAAACTGTCCATAAGGAATTTCAGATACCAAACATACAATACAAAGATTTTAAAACCAATGTCTAAAGAATGATCAAAAAGTCTAAGGAAGGGGGCACCTATGTGGCTCAGTCAGTGAAGCATCTGCCTTCAGCTCAGGTCATGATCTCAGTGTCCTGGGATCGAGCCCCATTCAGGCTCCTTGCTCAGCGGAGAGCCTGCTTCTCCCTCTAATGCCCTCTGTACCCCCTCCCCCCAGACCTGCTCGTGGTCTCTCTCTCTGAGAAATAAATAAATAAAATCTTTAAAAAAGAAAAGCCGAAGGTGGTGCGTGTGGCGGCGGCAGATGAGGCGGCAGCAGAACGTGGCAGGTCCGGTGGGCGTGAGACGCCGGCGGCCCAAAGTGGCAGCCGCGAGTGGCAGGTCAGGCGGGGGCGAGGCGCCGGCGGCAGCGCGTGGCGGTGGTGCGTGGCAGACCAAGTACATGCTGATAGATGAGCAAGATATCCCGCTGGTGGAGGGCTACTCCTTTGAGGTTCCAAGGGCTATGCTGACTGCTGATACTGGATCATCATGGAAGTTGCTGAGGGGAGAATGACGTGCAGTGATGAAATATATGAAAATTATATGGGAAAATGGCGTGATTATAAGCAGATAAATAAATAAATAAAATCTTTAAAGAAGAAGCCCACATCCCTAAGATCCCTATAAAACAAGGGGCACGGCCTGAGACCCAGTCAATAATTTGAGCTCTGGACAACCCTGCAACCTCTCCTCATCAGAATGACAAGAAGGAGAAGCACCCCCCCCCCCCAGCAAAGAAAAGACAGTGAGTCTGTGGCCTCTGCCACAGAAATAATGGATATGGATATAACCAAATTATCAGAAATGGAATTCAGAGTAATGATGGTCAAAATGATGAGTAGAATTGAAAAAAGTATTAACGAAAAGGTTACTGAGAATATAGAATCCCTAAGGACAGATGTGAGCGAATCTGACAGAAATTAAGAATTCTAAGAGCCAAATGCAGGCAAAACTAGAGGCTCTGACGGCCAGGGTCTCCGAAGCAGAGGAACGTGTTAGTGAATTGGGGAATGGGTTAATAGAGGAAAAAACCAAAATAGAAGCTGCTCTTAAAAAAATCCACGCCCACGAATGTAGGTTACGGGAGATTACTGACTCAGTGAAATGATCCAATGTTAGAATGATCGCCATCCCCGAGGGAGAAAAAGAGAGGTCTAGAAGAGATATTTGAACAAATTGTAGCTGAAAACTTCCGTAATCTAGCAAGGGAAACAAACATTCGTGTTCAAGAGGCAGAGAGGACCCCTCCCATTCTCAACCACAACAAACCTACACCACGTCACGTCATAGTGCATTTCGCAAATATTAGATCCAAGGATACAGTATTGAAAGCGGCCAGGGTAAAGAAATTTCTCACGTACCAAGGCAAAGGTATCAGAATTACGTCAGACCTGTCTACACAGACCTGGAATGAGAGAAAGGGTTGGGGGAGCATATTTAAAGCTCTTTCAGAGAAAAACATGCAGCCAAGGATCCTTTATCCAGCAAGGCTGTCATTCAGAATTGATGGAGAAATAAAGACATTTCAGAATCGCCAGTCATTAACCAGTTTCGTAACCACGAAACCAGCCCTACAGGAGATATTACGGGAGGTTCTATAAAGGTAAAAAGGCCCCAAAGTGATACAGAACAGAAAGTCACAACCAATACAAACAAAGACTTTACTGGCAACATGGCATCATTAAAATTCTCTCTCTCAGTTCTTAGTGCCAATGTAAATGGATTGAACCTTCCCATAAGACGCCACAGGGTTGCAGATTGGATAAAAAGAAATGACCCATCCATTTGATGTCTACAAGAGACTCATTTCGACCCAAAGATGCATTCAGACTGAGAGTAAGGGGATGGAGTACCATCTTTCACTCAAATGGACCTCAAAAGAAAGCTGGGGTAGAAATTCTCATATCAGATAGATTGGATTATAACTAGAGACTACAGTTAGAGACGCAAAAGGGCACTATATTATTCTTAAAGGAAGTATTCAACAAGTGGATATGACAATTATAAATATATATGCCCCCAACAGGGGAGCAGCAAGATACACAAGCCAACTCTTAACCACAATAAAGAGACATATAGATAAAAATACATTAATAGTAGGGGACATCAACACTCCACTATCAGAAATAGAACACCCTGGCAAAAACTAAGCAAAGATTCAAAGCCTTTGAATGCCATACTCGACGAGTTGGACCTCACAGATATATATAGAACCTACACGCCAGAACCAAAGAATACTCATTCTATTCTAATGCCCATGGAACATTCTCAAGAATAGACCATGTTCTGGGACACAAAACAGGTCTCAACCGATACCAAAAGATTGAAATTATCCCCTGCATATTCTCAGACCACAACGCTCTGAAATTGGAACTCAACCACAAGGAAAAATTTGGAAGAAACTCAAACACTTGGAGGCTAAGAACCATCCTGCTCAGGAATGACTTGAAAAACCAGGAAATCAAAAATCAATTTAAACAATTTATGGAGACCAACAGGAATGAAAACACAATGGTCCAAAACCTATGGGATACTGCAAAGGCAGTCCTAAGGGGGAAATACATAGCCATCCAAGCCTCACTCAAAAGAATAGAAAAATCTAAAATACAGTTTTTATATTCTCACCTCAAGAAGCTGGAACAGCAAGAGAGGGACAGGCCTAATCCACGCACAAGGAAGCAGTTGACCAAGATTACAGCAGAAATCAGTGAATTAGAAACCAGAACTACAGTAGAGCAGATCAACAGGACTAAAAGCTGGTTCCTTGAGAAAATCAATAAAATTGACAGACCACTGGCAAGACTTATCCAAAGAATAGAAAAGGACCCAAATTATTAAAATTATGAATGAAAAAGGAGAGGTCACGACCAACACCAATGAAATTGGAAGGATTATTAGAAACTTTTATCAATGGCTATATGCCAATAAACTAAGCAATCTGGAAGAGATGGAGGCCCTCCTGGAAACCTATAAACTACAACGACTGAAACAGGAAGAAACTGATTTCTTAAACAACCCAATTAATTATGAAGAGATTGAGTCAGTGATAAACAACCTTCCAAATAACAAAACTCCAGGCCCGGACGGTTTTCCTGGAGAATTCTACCAAACATTCAAAGAAGAAATAATACCTATTCTCCTAAAGCTATTTCAAAAAATAGAAACAGAAGGAAAGCTACCAAACTCATTCTATGAGGCCAATATTACCTTGATCCCCAAACCAGGCAAAGACCCCATCAAAAAGGAGAATTACAGACCGATTTCCCTAATGAATATGGACGCCAAAATCCTCAACAAGATACTTGCTAATAGAATTCAACAGTACATTAAAGGATTATCCATCATGATCAAGTGGGATTCATACCTGGGATGCAAGCGTGGTTCAATATTCGCAAATCAATCAGTGTGATACATCATATCAACAAGAAAAGACTAGGGAACCATACGATCCTCTCAATTGATGCCAAAAAAGCATTTGACAAAATACAGCATCCTTTCCTGATTAAAACCCTTCAGAGTGTAGGAATAGAAGGTACCTTTCTCGATCTCATAAAAGCCATCTATGAAAAGCCTACTGCAAATATTATTCTCAATGGGGAAAAGCTGGAAGCCTTTCCCTTAAGATCAGGAACTCGACAAGGAAGCCCACTCTCGCCACTAATATTCAACATAGTACTAGAAGTCCTTGCAACAGCAATCAGACGACAAAAAGGGATCAAAGGTATTCAAATCGGCAAAGAAGAAGTCAAAATGTCTCTCTTCGCAGATGACATGATACTCTATATGGAAAACCCAAAAGAATCCACGCTCAATCTATTAAACATTATAGAGCAATTCAGTAACGTGGTGGGATACAAAATCAATGCTCAGAAATCAGTTGCATTTCTATACACGAATAACGAGACCGAAGAAAGAGAAATTAGGGAATCCATCCCATTTACAATAGCACCAAAAACCATATGTTACCTTGGAATTAACTTAACCAGAGACGTAAAGGACCTATATTCTAGAAACTATAAATCACTCTTGAAAGACATTGAGGAAGACACAAAAAGATGGAAAGATATTCCATGCTCATGGATCGGAAGAATTAACATAGTTAAAATGTCCATGCTACCCAGAGCAATCTACACTTTCAATGCTATCCCGATCAAAATACCGAGGACATTTTTCAAAGAACTGGAACAAGTAGTCCTTAAATTTGTATGGAAACAGAAAGGCCCCGAATCCTCAAGGAACAGTTGAAAAGGAGAAACAAAGCTGGGGGCATCACAATGCCGGATTTCGAGCTGTACTACAAAGCTGTGATCACAAAGACAGCATGGCACTGGAACAAAAGCAGACACATAGACCAATGGAACAGAATAGAGAACCCAGAAATGCACCCTCGGCTCTTTGGCAACTAATATTGATAAAGCAGGAAAAAACATCTGGTCGGAAAAAGACAGTCTCTTCAATAAATGGTGCTGGGAAAATTGGACAGCTACATGCAAAAGAATGAAACTTGACCACTATCTCACACCATACACAAAAATAAACTCCAAATGGATGAAAGACCTCGATGTGAGACAAGAATCCATCAAAATTCTAGAGGAGAACATAGGCAGCAACCTCTACGACATCGGCCAAAGCAACCTTTTTCATGATACATCCCCAAAGGCAAGAGAAACAAAAGAAAAAATGAACTTAATGTACTTCATCAAGATAAAAGCTTCTGCGCAGCCAAGGAAACAGTCAAAAAAACTAAGAGGCAGCCCACGGAATGGGAGAATATATTTTCAAATGACACTACAGATAAAGGACTGGTATCCAAGATTTACAAAGAACTTCTCAAACTCAATACACTAGAAACAAATAAACAAATCAAAAAGTGGGCAGAAGATATGAACAGACGCTTTTCCAATGAAGACATACAAATGGCTAACAGACACATGAAAAAATGTTCAAAATCATTAGGCATCAGCGAAATTCAAATGAAAACCACTCTGAGATACCACCTTACGCCAGTTAGAATGGCAAAAATAGACAAGGCAAGAAACAACCATTGTTGGAGAGGATGTGGAGAAAGGGGATCTCTCTTACATTGTTGGTTGGAATGCAAGTTGATACAGCCACTCTGGAAAACAGTGTGGAGGTCCCTTAAAAAGTTAAAAATTGAGCTACCCTATGATCCAGCCATTGCACTACTGGGTATTTACCCTAAAGATACAGACGTAGTGAAGAGAAGGGCCATATGCACCCCAATGTTCATAGCAGCATTGTCCACAATAGCTAAATCGTGGAAGGAGCTGAGATGCCCTTCAACAGATGACTGGATTAAGAATTTGTGGTCCATATTTACAATGGAATATTTCTCAGCTATCAGAAAGAATGAGTTCTCAACATTTGCTGCAACATGGATGGCACTGGAAGAGATAATGCTAAGTGAAATAAGTCAAGCTGAGAAAGACAACTATCATATGATTTCTCTCATCTATGGAACATAAGAACTAGGTTGATCAGTAGGGGAAGAAAGGGATAAGATAGGGGTGGTAATCAGAAGGGGGAATGAAACATGAGAGACTATGGACTCTGAGAAACAATCTGAGGGTCTCAGAGGGGAGGGGGGTTGGGGATTGGGATAGACCGGTGATGGGTAGTAAGGAGGGCACGTATTGCATGGTGCACTGGGTGTTATACGCAACTAATGAATCATCGAGCCTTACATCGGAAACCTAGGATTACTGTATGGTGACTAAAATAATATAATAAAAAAAATCATTAAAAAAAATAAAATAAAAATAGAAACGCCAGGTGATGGGTATTAAGGAGGGCACGTGTGGTGATGAGCACTGGGTGTTATATGCAACTAATGAATTATTGAGCATTACGTCAAAAACTAATGATGTACTATATGTTGGTTAACCTGAACATAATAAAAAAAAGTCTAAGGAAAAATTTGAAGAAAAACTAAAGCAAATCTACAAAACTATATATGAACAAAATGAAAATGTGGACAGACATATAGAAATGATAAAAAGGAACTATGATAAATGATAAAAAGAGTAACAGAATATTACATACTAAGAATGAAAAGTATGCAAATAAAATTGAGAAAAAAGTTCCATATGATAGCGTCAGAGTTTAAGATATTTACAAATAAGTTTAACTCTGGAGGTAAAAATGAAAACTACAATACATTGTTGAGAAAAATAAAACACATTAATAATTAAGGTTATCCCGTGTTTATGAATTTGAAGAGGTAATATTAAGAGGACTATATTAGTCATAGGATGTGTAGATTCAATGCAGTCTTTATCAAACCTCCAGAAATAGAAAAAACCGTCTTTAAATTCATGTGGAGTTTCAAAGGACTGTAAAATAACAAAAACATTTTGAAAAAGAAAAAGATGGAAGAACTTAACACTTCCTGATATCAAAGCTTACTACAAAGCTACTATTACCAAACTGTGTGCTAGTGGTATAAGCTCAACTTTATTTTTTATGCGTGGATATCCAGTTTTCCCAACTTCATTTGTGGAACAGGCTGTCTTTTCTCCTTGGTCTTGGCTCTCCTTCTCTCTGGTCTTGGCTCTCTTACTGTAAATCAATTAACTATGTGAGACTTTATATATAAAGACAGCGTGTTCAACAAATGATGTTGGGAAAACTGGATTTCCACACATAAAAAATAAAGTTGAGCCAGCTCAGCAGGGTGTCTGCTTCTCCTTTGCCACTCCCCTGCTTGTGCTTGCTTGCTCTCTAAAATAAACAAACAAACAAATAAAATCTTTAAAAAATAGAAAATATCCTGTGAAATATATAAAGAATGTAGAAATCTTTTACATTGTTGTTGAATGTAAAATGGTACAGCCATTCTGGAAAACAGTTTGACAGTGTTTCAAAAAATTAAGCATAGTTTTTCTGTATGATGTAGCAATTTTACTGGTTAAGTATTTTCCCTGAATTGAAAACAAGTATTGAAAGAAATATTTATGGATGAATACTCATGTAGGTTTATTTGCAATAGTGAAAGACACAGTTTGAGTACACCAAATGATGAATGTGTAAATAAAATGTGGTTTATGCATACAATGGAATATTAGTCATTCATAAAAAGGAACAAAGTGTTGTTACATGCTACTGTGTACATGCCTCAAAAACATTATGCTAATTGAAAGGAGCCAGATGCAAGTTGTTTGAATTTGTGTCTACATTTATCTGAAATATTCATAATAATTAATCAACAGACAAAAATGGGGACTGGTTGTTGTTTAAAGATGGGGATTGGTGAATGAGACGGTCTACTCAGAGTTACGAATTTTATTTTGGGATGATGAAAATGTTTTACAACTGGCTAGAAGTAGTACAATATAGCTATTGTACGAACCCACAGAATGGCTCAGTTTAAAACTGTTACATATGTATGATATGAATTTGTACTCAATTTTTAAAAGTATATAAGCAGGGGCGCCTGGGTGGCACAGCGGTTAAGCATCTGCCTTCGGCTCAGGGCGTGATCCCGGCGTTATGGGATCGAGCCCCACATCAGGCTCCTCTGCTATGAGCCTGCTTCTTCCTCTCCCACTCCCCCTGCTTGTGTTCCCTCTCTCGCTGGCTGTCTCTATCCTGTCGAATAAATAAATAAAATCTTTAAAAAATAAAAAATAAATAAAAGTACATAAGCATAATCTTGTGTTGTTTTCAAGTTCTTTTTAGTTTCTCTATGAAGATCTCCAGGGAGGATGTTAGTGTTAGCAGTTTTTTCCTATTGTCATTCACCGTTTTCCCTAAGAAACATAAAGGTTTTAAAAACTGGTAAAAATGCTACCACAATTACTTGTCATTTTACTCACAATTTACCACCTTTATTCAATCACTAAATAAATTACTAGGAATTTTTTATTAAAGGTGAGATAGTGGAAAACGTTTCTTATTTTTAAATCTAATGAGAATGGGGAATGTGGGGGGTCACCTCTCCAGCAATAAAGTTGGAGACCTAGAACAGAAGTGAAATGACTGCTGAAGAGAAATATTGCACATCTATTCAAATAGTTTGTTTCACTATATTACAGAGCCTGGCTAAGCTTACCGATGGTTTCAAGAATTACTGCTTTATTACTGACCCTCTACAAGATTTTCCTCACAATGCTGGCCCACTTTTAGAATCTTGTTTGCCTCAAAAGTTTTGTGATGCTGGATCTCAGACTGACATCATTGGACAGGTATGCTTGGTAAGGGACAAGAAATGAGTGTGCTGAGAGAGAAAAGGGCTTATTTTGTGTTTGCCATAAGTAATTTTGTTTCATTTTTCATTTTAGAAATATTTTGTTTCTTATGCACTTAAGTTCAAAAACAAAGTATTGTATCTGATAGCCACTTGTGAAAGTTCAGTGATATGGATGCAATTGAATTGCTAACCATCTTTATCCTTGCGATCTGGATTTTTAAAAAAATGGCAGAATCCTTTTCAGAGTTGAGTTTAAGTGTCTTTTCAATGGACATGACTTTTCAATGGACAGATTGGCAAGCTGTTTCTGTAAGGACCAGATATAAATATTTTAGGCTTTGTACAGATGCAGTTTCTGTCAACTGTTCAAGTCTAAAAGTGGATATATATACTAGATAAACATTTGTGGCTATTTTCCTATAAAACTTTAAAAATAGGTGGCAGATTCCATTTTGCAACTTGGCCATGATTGATTGATCATTGACTTAGAACAGTGATAGCTGTGACACTCTAGTTTGTACTTTCATAGCATTTATTATTATTCTAAAAGAATGTCAGGATATAGACCTGAATTAAAATTAATTTTGTTCCAGAGTTGGAAAAATTGCCAAAATCCCTTTTCATAATTTGTGAACCCTTGAGTTAACCAACAATTCATCATCACCATTTAAAACAGGATTATATTTAAAAATATTACTTCTGTAGTATCACCAAATGAAATTTGCTATTTATTGCCAAATGGAAAGCCAGTGGCACTGCCTTCCTCCCCTTCTTTGTAGGGGTTATTAAATAAACATGAGGTATCAGTAAATTAAAAAAAATATCTTGATAAAATATTGAAAGAAGAGTTAGGGTTTTAAATAATTACCTAATATTTTGAAATTTTACCAAATATTAGCTCTTTAGGAAATGTAATATGGTAAATAATGACTATGTCTTACGTTTGGTGGAACAACCTAATTTCATTTTTCTCAATATTGTTCTTAAACATACACTTTTTGTTTTCAACCGTATGTAGTCATACATTTAAAGAAGATGATCATTATCAGGGCCCCTGGGTGGCTCAGTCAGTTAAGCATCCAACTCTTGGTTTTGGCTCAGTTCACGATCATGGGGTCATGAGATTGAGCCCTGTGTTGGGCTCCATGATGGCATCCTTGCTGGCTGTGGAGACTGGTTAAGATTTTTTTCTTTCCCTCTACCCTTCTTCACTCTCTCTTTCTTACAAAAAGAGAAATAAAAATTTAAAAACATAAAGAAAATGGTCATTCTTTGTAGCCTATAGAGAAGAATCTGTAACTCAGAAGTATGTCCAGCATTTTTTCAAAAGTTTTTGAAGTAAGACTGATTGAATTCTCTTAATAAATAATTGGTTCTTGTCACAAGATTAGAACTAGAATGTAGATATTCCTAACTAGTTTGGGGAGAAGTGGGTAACATCAAAACCACTGTAACGATTCAAATATAATGTCCTAAAAATATGTGGGGTGAAGCTTGTTATGCAGTTGTAATAACTGCAGAAGTAAATTATCTTTTTTTAAATTTCTTTCTTAAAAGTTATTTTCTTTTTTACTATTATTATGTTATGTTAGTCACCATCCAATACATCCTTAGTTTTTGATGTAGTGTTCCATGATTCATTGTTTTTGTATAACACCCAGTGCACCACGCAATACGTGCCCTACTTAATACCCGTCACTGGGCTAGCCCAATCCCCCATCCCCCTTCCCCTCTGAAGTCCTCAGAGTGTTTCCCAGAGTCCATAGTCTGTCATGGTTCATTCCCCCTCCTGTTGACCCCCCACTTTCTTTATCCCTTTTTTCTACTGATCTCCCTGCTATTTCTTATGTTCCACAAATGAGAGAAACCATATGATAATTGTCTTTCTCTGCTTGACGTATTTCACTTAGCATAATCTCCTCCAGTCTCATCCATGTTGCTGCAAATGTTGGGTAATTTCTTGACGGCTGAGTAATATTCCATTATATATTTGGACCACATCTTCTTTATCCATTCGTCTGTTGAAGGGCATCTCAGCTCCTTCCACAATTTAGCTATTGTGGACAGTGCTACTATGAATATTGGGGAGCATATGGTCCTTCTCATCACTACGTCTGTATCTTTGGAATAAATACCCAGTAGTGCAATGGCTGGATCATAGGGTAGCTCAATTTTTAACTTTTTGAGGAACCTCCACACTGTTTTCCAAAGTGGCTGTACCAACTTGTATTCCCGCCAACTGTGTAAGAAGGTTCCAAAAAATAGGATTCTATTCATGTTTGTATCAACTTTTAGTAAATTATTTCCTTTCTCTTCAAACTCAATTGTTATTTTACGGAATACCGAAATAGATTAATATATTTCCACTGGGGGAAAAATCCAACTGTTGAGGTAAAACAAAGCTCCTATTCCAAACCCCTCAGCTCAGAGGTTGTAACAGATATAATTTAGTGCTTTTTCTTCTGTAACTTTCAAAAATCGACACTGAAAGAGAAATAAAAAGAATATTTTTAATTGTTGCTAAAAATTTAACTGAATTTATTATTTTGAAAAACTTTTTTTTTTAATCTCCATTTTCATTCTTCCTTCTATTCCTGAAAGTTTGGCAGTGATGACAAAACAAATGTTGTAGACCAAATCAGACTTAGTTGGCAATATGAGGAAGCCAGAAAGAGGTAAGAATTACTTTAAACGTTTTGCCTTCTGCTTACTTACTTTTTCCAATGGAGAGAAATTTAACATAGTTTGGTATAGTTTACCTAAAGTTTTATCAGAATGAAGTGTATGATATAATATAAAATAATGGATTGCCATTTGTGTTTAGCTACTTCATACATATGACAAAATATGAAATGCATTTAAAATGTGAAATTCAAAATATTGGTAACAATTGTAAAGATTTCATTCAATAAGAATACAGACTTTTCACCTTTGCTTGTGACATTTAATTCTTTCTAACAAAAAGAAACAAGATCTCCTGCTATCCCTTCTGACCTAGTATTTAAAATGTCTTCTAAACAAAAATATTTGTGTGGCTTTTTCCATTAAACTATTGAGCCACATATGTAAAAGCAAAATGGTTTAATTTAAATTGGTCTGAGGGACTGAACAATCCTTCAGGAGAGATTCTTGGAGGAAAGGGAGAAGGTAGGGATGGAAAGAGGGAGTTCTGAACCAGCCACAGGGATAAGGAGAAATTTGCTTAGGACTCTTTATTCTTACATTGTCAAACTACTTTCGCTTTCCTAGTCCTCATTTAGAGAATTTACCTATTTTACATTTTTAAAAATTCATTATTTTTAACTGTATTTATTGTTCTGTTTTATAACATTTAAATTCAATTATTTAACATATACTGTATTACTGGTTTCTGAGGTAGAGGTCTGTGATTCATCAGTCTCATATCACACCCACTTCTCATTCCATCATGTGCCTCTCACCCAGTTACCCCTCACCACCCTCTTCTCCAGCAACACTCAGCTTGTTTGCTGTGATTAAGTCTCTTACATGGTTTGTCTCCCTGTCTGGTTTTATCTTCTTTTATTTTTTCCTCTCTTCCCCTATGATCCTTAGTTTTGTTTCTTAAATTGCACATATGAGTGAGATTGTATATTTGTCTTTCTCTGACTGCCTTCTTTCAGTTATCATAATACCCTCTACCTCCATTCACGTTATTGCAAATGGTAAGATTTCATCCTTTCTGATGGCAATATTGCATTGTGTGTGTGTGCGTGTGTGTATAGACCACATCTTCTTTATCCATTCATCTGTCAATGAACATCTGGGCTCTTTCCATAATTTGGCTAATGTGGACATTGCTGCTATGAACATTGGGGTGCATGTGTCCATTCAGATCACTACATTTGTGTCTTTGGGGTAAATACCTAGTAGTGCAAATGCTGGGTTGTAGGGTAGAGCTATTTTCTACATTTTTGTATATGTTCTTTATCAAATAGAGGAAGTTTCCCTCTATTCCTAGTTTAATGACAGTTTTTATGACTATTAAATGAGTATTGAATTTTGTCAGATGCTTTTCTGTATCTATGGATATAATAACATGATATTTATTTTCAGTCTGGTCATATGTGGATTCCATTAATTGATTTTCTAATACTAAACCTGCCTTGCATACCTGGGGTAAACTCGGTTATTGTTGTGCAGTTCTTTATGTACTATATTGAATTCAGTTTCCTAATACTTAACTGAGGATTTTTGCTCAGTATTCTGAAGATAATTTTTTTTAAGTTTGTGGTTTTTATTTCTATGTCTTGCAGAGTCTCGACAATCCAGCAGCAGCTAGCCCAGCTTGAGAACGAGTCGTGGCCAGGCCTGGCCGAGGCCGACAAGGACCGGCTGCAGCTCCTCAAGGAGAAGGAAACCCTGCTTCAAGAGCTGCAGCTCATCATTCAGCAGAGGAGGCCGGTGGAAGACGTGGCCCGGCTGGAGGAGGAGAGGAGGCGCCTGGAGGAGGAGATCCAGCGAGCCCAGGCCACGTCGGTGCAGGGCACCACGGAAAGGTGGGCCAGCTTGTGAGGTTTCAGGAGCAAACAGGACTCAGCTTCGGGGGAAGAACCAACTGGGAAAGCTAACTGGGAGAATTTGCACAAGATTTCAGATTGGTCCTGGGTCTTATTTTTATTCAGGGTATCTGTTGCCTGGAATGTTTCCTTGCCACATAGAAAGAAGGCAGAATGTGAAGGGAACATGTGCCTTTCCTTCTGTGGGAGGTGTAGCTCTGCCCAGGGCTTCTGAGGTTCCTACTTTGTGTTCAGAAGCAGGAGGGGATGGATTGAGGGAAGATAGGAATCCCTATTCCTTCCTAGTATAGGGGGCTGCTGCAGCTGTGATGTTCTTGGCCTGATGGAGGCAGGCCTGTTTCTCTGTGCACCTCCATTCATTTGATGCCTGCTTGAAGAAAAGAAGTATGGGGCCCTAAGGTAGGAGGTATTCCCTGGGGATAGGCTGAGGGCTATTAGAGAGACCTGCAGGGTAGCCAGAAGAAAGTGACCAAGGTAGACATCTTAAGAGGGCTGAGATGTGCCAGTTGCGTGACTAGCCTCAGTCATTGCATATCTCCACTTCAGTGCCCTCATTGTCAAGTGCAAAGTTGGAGTTAGGCATATAGATCCTTGTCCTGCAGTCTGCTACTGGCTGATGACACTCCACAAGCATTCTAGAGAATGTGCACCAGGTGGAGAACTCATACCCTAGGTGGTCTTTCAGTATCTGTTCTGTTAAGACTTAATGGCATACTTTTTTTTTTTTGTACGACACTCATGTTAGGTTGTTGCAGGCATTTATGTGAAATGCTAATATTCGAGAGAGAACTCCAGGGCTGTATTGTGAGAGTTTATCCTACAAAATATTCCCTAAAACTAACTATTATAAAAAGGCTGATAAAAAATACCCAGAGCTATCAAAAAGAAATTTCTTAAACATTGAAATACTTTTTGCTTTCAGCCACAATTTAAAGACATTTTTTTGAATTATACTATTTAAGGTAAATAAAAACGGTATATTAGACTTTGTGTTCTTAATCTGCTACCTTTTAAAATACTCCGTTTCTTACCAGTGGTTCTCAGTATTTTTTGAAGTGCTGTCCCTTTGAAATAGGACATGAGTCATCTATTTCTATGGTTCAGACCTGGCTGGCCACTTTTCTGCCTGTACATCATATGTCTTTCTCTTTCTACTGAAAAAAAATGTGTGAAGAAGTGCGTCAAATATTTAAGATTTCAATTTTTAATAGAACAGTGGACTAGAAATTATAGTCTGTGTATGTACTAGTAAAATGTAAATGGCTTACATTTCAGACAGTTTTTATCTCTTTCAATTCTTGGACTGACTTTATGTGATACTTCCCACCTATATTTTGTAATGAATTTACATTTTAGCCTGTACAATTTTTAGATTAACTAGCATACATTTAGATGTCTCTCTCTTTCTGAAATGGACCTGCTCAATAGAGTGATAAGTGTAACATATATATACAATAGGTAAAGTCTTCTAAATTTTTTCCACTAATAGTGAAATAGTCTGAAAATCTAAACACAATTAAAAACAATCTAAAATTGTGCTGCACATACAAATGTGAATGTATACGTATATGTATATGTATACACATATATAAACATGTATGTGTGTATGTAAATGGAGAGAAATGGAGTAAATTGATGAATTCCATAATAGGGATTGAAAATCCTACCCTGCAATCAACAATACTGCCCCTTCAATTAGAACTGAATTTATAATCTGTTAACTTGCAACTTCAGACAATAGAAAAGGTTGGATAGGTATATATACAAAAGTGTCTAGAAAAAAAGCAGTTACATTGAGTTTAAGTAAATTCCCTATAAAAAAACATTTTGATGCTGGTTGATGTTTACTGTATGGCTGTATTTTTATGAATTAATACTGTCCCACTGGTTGTAAAAGTGTAGTATAGAGAGTTGTTTCAATCTTCAGGGGCGCCTAGGTAGCTCAATTGGTTAAGTGTCCAACCCTTGGGTTGGACCCAGGTCATGATCTCAGGGTCCTGGGATCAAGCCCTACATGGGCTCCACAGTTAGCAGGGAGTCTGATCTTCCCTCTCCCTCTGTTCTTCCACAGACTCTTCCCCCTGAAATAAATAAATAAATAAATAAATAAATAAATAAATAAATAAATAAAATAAAATCTTTTAAAAAAATTAGTTCAGAAGTCCAGTGAGAGGAATAGTTTGGACTTTCTCTCCCCCCTTCACTGTACTTTAAAGAGAGAATTTTTGAGGATACTTTTCTGGAAAAGCCTTAGGTAAGAACTTAACTACAGCATAAAGTCTGGAAAATGTCATTATTAAAGGAAGCCCAACAGAATTTTACCAGAGGAGGTAATGTAGTGACTGGTAATATGCGTGACTTTGAGTTCAGGCAGACTTGACCAGATTGATTTAACGTGCATAGCAAGTTAGTTTTACTGTTTTGAGTATCGGTTTCCTTATCTGTAAAATGGGATTAAGGTCAATGGAATAGTAATAAAGTACAGAGTGATAGACATTACTGTAAACTCTCAATGGTAACATGCTTCTCGAAAATTTTTATAAATTTTTTAGTTAAGGTATATTGACATATGACATTATGTTAGTTTCAGGTGTACAACATATGATTCCGTATTTGTATATATTGTAAAATGATCACCAGCAACAAGTCCAGTCAACATGTTACTTGTTATAAAAGCATTTTTTCTTCTGATGAGAACTTTTAAGGTGTACTCTGTTAGCAAGTTTCAAATATGCAGTGCTGTATATTACATAACCACGACTTATTCATTTATAACTGTAGCTTTGTATCTTTTTACCCCTTTCATCCATTTTGCCCATCTAACTGTGAACCACACCAATCTGCTTTTTTGTGTCTGTGAATTTGGTCTTTTTGTTTGTTTGCTTGCTTCTTTTTACATTCTATGTGTAACATAATACCGTCTTTGTCTTTCTCTGACTTATTTCACTTAGCCTGATGCCCTCAAAGTCCATGCATGTTGTTGCAAAAGCCGTTATTGGTATTGTTACATTTATTATCTTTTATGTACCTATTCTAGGTATTTACATTGCGGTTACCATAAAGTTTACATATAACAACTTGTATTTATACCAATCTTTTTTAAGTAGATAACAATATGAGATTGAAAATATTTTAAAGCTCCACATTTTCTCTCTGAATTTTATGTTTTTATATCACATATTTCATCTTTTATCCTGTCTACCCTCTCAGTAATTATATTGTATAGTTATTTTTACTACTTTTCTCTTTTAACCTTTATAGTAGCTTTATAACTGATTAACCCACTGCCTTTAGAGCCTTTAGCCTTTACCTGGGCAATTTATACTTTGCTATGTTTTTATTGCTGAGTAGTACCCTTTCTTTTCAGCTTGAAGAAGTCCCTTTAACATTTCATGTAAAGCCAGTTTCTTTATCCTTCCTTCAATTCTGAATTATAGCTTGCCCTGGTAGGTATTCTTGGTTAGTTAGAAGTTTTTTTTGTTTTTTCCTTTCAGAACTTTGAATATGTTGTGTTACCCCTGTCTGGCTTGCAGAGTTTCTCCTAAAAAATCTGCTGATAGTCAGATAGGGTTCCTATGTATATAAGGTGGTTTTGTTTGTTTTTCTTTTGCTGCTTTTAATAATATTTGTCTTTAACTTTTAACATTTTAAGTACAACCTGTCTTGGTGTGGATGTCTTTGGGTTCATCTTCTTTGGAACTATGCTTCCTGGATCTCAAGGTTTGTTTCCTTCCCCAGGTTAGGGGAGTTTTCATCTATTCTTTTTTAAATAAATTTTCTTCCTCTGTCTTTGTTCTCCATCTTGGAGCCCTATAACACAAATGTTAATCCACTTGATGTTGTCCCGTAAGTCCTCACTATCTTCACCTTTTTTTATGCTTACTTTTCTTTTTGCGGCTCTGATTGTGTGAGCTCTGCAGTTCTTGAGACAGAATTCCCCAGGTTTCTTCTACCTCACCTAGCTGTTGTAGTGTATTTTTCAGTTCAGTTATTGTATTCTTTTTGTCTTTGGCTCTTTCTTACACTTTCTATCTCTTTGTTAAAGTTCTCACTGTTTTCAACCATTCTTTTCCCCAAGTTCAATGAGCACTTCCATGACCATCACTTTGAACTCTTGACCAGGTAAATTACTTATTCTGTCTCATTACAGTTTTTTATCTCGCTCTTTCCTTTGGAACATATTCCTCTGTTTCTTCATTTTTCTTGACTTTCTGTCATGGTGTCTATGCAGATGAAGCAGCCAACCTTCCCGGTCTTGAAGGAGTGCCCTGTGTAGCATGAACAGTAGAATTCAGCAATGCCCCACATCTTGGTTGTCTGTCAGCCCTTCGTGATTGTCCAATGGTCTATTTGTCCCTTCATAAACTCACAATTGTTCAGTGTGCCAAGACCCGCCAGCATCTCAAAGTAGGCAGATCTCAGAGATTACTGAGATTTGTGCTCACTGGAAGCCAGGCGCAGATAACACATCTTAAAGTATGCAATACATGGAGTTCTGTAGGAGCAGAAGCATAAGCCAGGCTGTTTCCCAGAACAGGAGACCTGGAGGTGTCCCCTGGGTGAAAGTCATAAAAATCAGGTTTCCAGATGCGCAAACAAGCTCCTTTCTGGCATATTCTGGCCTCTCTTCCAAGAGAGCGACTGTATAGGGCCCTAGAAACCTGAAGCCCGCCCCTCGAGCCGATGTTTCAGGACAAGCAAACAAGCTTTTTACATAGAAGGACTTGGTGGTGTTTCAGTCTGGTTGCTGTGCAATGTCCTGTGGGTTGTTCTAGCCAAGAACTATCTCTCTGATTGTTATTGCCCTATGGGATCCAGGAATACAAGACTCTCTCTCTGGCCACTGGACAAGGCATTCAAGGGATGTCCTCTGGGCAGCAGACACGTGGAAAAGGTCCCCTCTGAGAGATTTTGGTGCTCTGGAGTGGGCAAGGGAGAGCTCAAAGACACAACTTCCAAGGTCTCTGGAAATGTTTATAGTCTGCCTATAGGGGCATGTCTATTAGAACACTGACTCTCAGACTGCAGCTGTGATGATACAGTTTCTCAGAGAGACTGAAGATATGTTTCAGTCTGCTACCTGTGTGGTGTCTATGTAGGGCCCTGGAGGTGGTGGTCAGCCAAGAACTGTCTCTGTTACAGTCCTGTGGGATCCAGCATAAAAACTTCCTCAGCCTCAAGAGCCAGATAACAAAGAGTTGTCCCCTGGGAGCAACCACAAAAACTGGGTCACCAGGCTTGTGTAAAAGCTTCCTTCTGGGAGTTGTTACTGCTATGTAGCCTGGCAGCAAAAAGCACAAAGATGGAAACTACTGAAAATGAATAAAGGAAGAGGAAAAAAAAATTAAAGGAAAAAAGAAATTTATAAAGAACTTAAGAAGAAAAAGGGAAAAATAAAAGATGTCCTTTCATTCCCTTTCATTCCCAGTTTAAGCAAGGCAGAGAAAACACAGTTACACAGGAAGACAGAGATAACACAGGGAACTGGGAAGGCAGAGGGGCATAGCCTCCTATCTCCAGACTAACCAAATAGGCCCTGCCCCTCACACCAACCCTTTAAAATTAACTGAGTCTGGACACTTTTCAAAGGGCTGCTTCTGTGGAGCCATGAGAAAGGTGAGTATATGTGTGAACTCTTTAAGTGCTGTTCCTCAGTGCCCACAATACTCATAGATATAAACCCCACTGGTTTTCAAAGATATGTTTTGGGGCCTTTTTTCTCACAAATACATCTTACATTTTGGGTCCCTGATGTAAGGTGCAAACCCTTCATTCTTTGAGGAGAAGCTCTGGGATTTGAGTTCCTTCTCTGTTGTGGGTCAGTGTGCACAGGGAGATAGGCGTTTATTAGTCAGATTGTGCCTCAGCTTCTCCTACCTAGTTTGATGTTGTTTCCCTTTTGTTTGCCCAATGTGAACAGCTTACTTATTAGTTTTTAGAGTATATTGTTCCATATGTAGCTAGATTTGGTATTTGTACAAAAGGTGTTAGATGCACGATCTTTCTAACTGACCATTGTGAACCGGATAATTGTAATTGTGCATTTTTGTAACATAATGTGTCTCTTGTGGTATGACATAAAAACTTACTATAACTTAAGAATTAGCTTTTAAAAGCTATTTTTACTTTATAGCAACAGTAGATTACTAAAAACGTTTCCCCTAAATTTTAAAATATTACACGTAAATGGAAATATTATGGATAAATGGATTCTCTAAAAGCCTTTATTTGGTAGAATTTACTATTACAGCATTTTTGAAGTTTTTCTTTCTATAATATTTTTACAGTATTAAAATTACTATTTTTAAAAATTTATAAAAAATTTATTAAATGATAAAAACATCCTCATTATATGTTAAAGAACTTAGAAAAACTGTGAAAAATAATAGTTTTCTAAAAAGCATATTTTTTTACTTTTTTCTGTGTATTCTTCCAGACTTTTCTTTTTTATCGTTTTTCTTATTATAATAATATTTTTTTGTTATGTTAGTCACCATACAGTACATCCCTGGTTTTTTATGTAAATTTCCATGATTCAGGTTGTGTATAACACCCAGTGCACCATGCAATACGTGCCCTCCTTACTACCCATCACTGGCCTATCCCATTCCCCCACCTCCCTCCCTCTGAAGCCCTCAGTTTGTTTCTCAGAGTCCATAGTCTCTCATGGTTCATTCCCCTTTCTGATTACCCCCCCTTTCTTTATCCCATTGTTCTCCTACCAATCTTCCTAGTTCTTATGTTCCATAGATGAGACAAACCATAAGATAATTGTCTTTCTCTGTTTGACTTATTTCACTTAGCATTATCTCCTCCAGTGCCGTCCATGTTGCAGCAAATGTTGAGAATTCGTTCTTTCTGATAGCTGAGTAATATTCCATTGTATATATGGACCACAACTTCTTAATCCAGTCATCTGTTGCAGGGCATCTCGGCTCCTTCCACGATTTAGCTATTGTGGACAGAGCTGCTGTGAACATTGGGGTGCATATGGCCCTTCTCTTCACTACGTCTGTATCTTTGGGGTAAATACCCAGTAGTGCAATGGCTGGATCATAGGGTAGCTCAATTTTTAACTTTTTAAGGGACCTCCACACTGTTTTCCAGAGTGGAAACTGTACTAACTTGCATTCCCACCAACAATGTAGGAGGGATCCCCTTTCTCCACATCCTCTCCAACAATGGTTGTTTCTTGCCTTGTCAATTTTTGCCATTCTAACTGGTATAAGGTGGTATCTCAATGTGGTTTTGATTTGAATTTCCTTGATGGCTAATGATTTTGAACATTTTTTCATGTGTCTGTTAGCCATTTGTATGTCTTCATTGGAAATGGTCTGTTCATATCTTCTGCCCATTTTTTGATTTGTTTATTTGTTTCTCGTTTATTGAGTCTGAGAAGTTCTTTGTAGAACATAGATACCAGTCTTTTATCTGTAATGTCTTTTGCAAATATCTTCTCCCATTCCATGGGCTGCCTCTTAGTTTTTTTGACTGTTTCCTTGGCTGTGCAGAAGCTCTTTATCTTGATGAAGTCCCACAAGTTCATTTTATCTTTGGTTCTCTTGCCTTTGGGGATGTATCATGAAAAAGGTTGCTTTGGCCAATGTCGTAGAGGTTGCTGCCTATGGATTTTGATGGATTCCTGTCTCACATCAAGGTCTTTCATCTTTCATCCATTTGGAGTTTATCTTTGTGTATGGTGTGAGAGAGTGGTCAGGTTTCATTCTTTGCATGTAGCTGTCGAATTTTCCCAGCACCATTTATTGAAGAGACTGTCTTTTTTCCACTGTGTGTATTTTCCTGCTTTATCAAAGATTAGTTGCCGAAAGAGCCGAGGGTCCCTTTCTGGGTTCTCTATTCTGTTCCATTGGTCTATGTGTCTGCTTTTGTGCCAGTACCACGCTGTCTTTGTGATCACAGCTTTGTAGTACAGCTCGAAATCCGGCATTGTGATGCCCCCAGCTTTGTTTTTCCTTTTCAGCAGTTCCTTGGCTATTCGGGGCCTTTTCTGGTTCCATACAATTTAAGGACTATTTGTACCAGATCTTTGAAAAATGTTATTGGTATTTTGATCGGGATAGCATTGAAAGTGTAGATTGCTCTGGGTAGCATGGACATTTTAACTATGTTAATTCTTCCGATCCATGAGCATGGAATATCTTTCCATCTTTTGGTGTCTTCCTCAATGTCTTTCAAGAGTGATTTATAGTTTCTAGAATATAGGTCCTTTACGTCTCTGGTTAAATTAATTCCAAGGTAACGTATGGTTTTTGGTGCTATTGTAAATGGGGTGGATTCCCTAATTTCTTTTTCTTCAGTCTCATTGTTCGTGTATAGAAATGCAACTGATTTCTGAGCATTGGTTTTGTATCCCACCACATTACTGAATTGCTCTGTAACTTCTAATAGTTTGGGAGTGGATTCTTTTGGGTTTTCCATATAGAGTATCATGGCATCTGCGAAGAGAGACATTTTGACTTCTTCTTTGCCGATTAGGATACCTTTTATCCCTTTTTGTTGTCTGATTGCTGTTGCAAGGACTTCTAGTACTATGTTGAATAATAGTGGCGAGAGTGGGCATCCTTGTCGTGTTCCTGATCTTAAGGGAAAGACTTCCAGCTTTTCCCCATTGAGAATGATATTTGCTGTAGGCTTTTCATAGATGGCTTTTATGAGATTGAGGAATGTACTCTCTATCCCTACACTCTGAAGGGTTTTAATCAGGAAAGGATGCTGTATTTTGTCAAATGCTTTTTCTGCATCTATTGAGAGAATCATATGATTCTTGGCTTTTTTCTTGTTGATATAATCTATCACACTGATCGATTTGCGAATGTTGAACCACGCTTGCATCCCAGGGATGAATCCCACTTGGTTATGAAGGACAATCCTTTTAATGTACTGTTGGATTCTATTAGCTAGGATCTTGTTGAGAATTTTGGCATCCATATTCTTGAGGGATAGCAGTCTGAAATTCTCCTTTTTGGTGGGGTCTTTTCCTGGTTTGGGGATCAAGGTAATATTGGCCTCATAGAATGAGTTTTGTAGTTTTCCTTCTGTTTCTATTTTTTGAAATAGCTTTAGGAGAATAGTATTATTTCTTCTTTGAATGTTTGGTAGAATTCCCCAGGGAATCCAACTGGCCCTGGAGTTTTGTTTTTTGGAAGGATTTTAATCACTGTTTCAGTATCTTCATCATTAATTGGTCTATTTAAAAAATCAATTTCTTCCTGTTTCAGAATTGGTAGTTTATAGGTTTCCAGGAAGGCCTCCATCTCTCCCAGGTTGCTTAATTTATTGGCATAAAGATGTTGATAAATGTTTCTAATATTCCTTCCTATTTCAATGATGTTGGTTGTGACCTCTCCCTTTTCATTCATAATTTTATTAATTTGGGTCCTTTCTCTATTCTTTTGGATAAGTCTTGCCAGCGGTTTATCTATTTTATTTATTCTTTGAAATAACCAGCTTCTAGATCTGTTGATCTGCTCTACTGTGCTCCTTGTTTCTAATTCGTTGATCTCTGCTCTAATTTTGATAAACTGCTTTCTCATGCATGGATTAGGCCTGTTCTTCTGTTTCAGCACCAGCTTCTTGAGGTGAGAATATAAAAACTGCATTTTAGATATTTCTATTCTTTTGAGTGAGGCTTGGATGGCTATGTATTTTCCCCTTAGGACTGCCTTTGCAGTGTCCCATAGGTTTTGGACCATTGTGTTTTCATTCTCGTTGGTCTCCATAAATTGTTTAAATTGATTTTTGATTTCCTGGTTTATCCAATCATTCTTGAGCAGAATGGTTCTTAGTCTCCAAGTGTTTGAGTTCCTTCCAAATTTTTCCTTGTGGTTGAGTTCCAATTTCAGAGCGTTGTGGTCTGAGAGTATGCAGGGAATAAGTACAGTCTTTTGGTATCAGTTGAGACCTGTTTTGTGACTCAGAACATGGTCTATTCTTGAGAGTGTTCCATGGGCATTAGAATAGAATGAGTATTCTTTTGTCCTGGGGTGTAGTGTGCTATATGTATCTATGAGGTCCAACTCGTCTAGTACGGCATTCAAAGCTCTTGTTTCTTTGTTCATTTTCTGCTTAGGTGATCTGTCTATTGCTGATAGTGGACTGTTGATGTCCCCTACTATTTAGTGTATTTTTATCTATATGTCTGTTTATGTGGTTAAGAGTTGGCTTGTGTATCTTCCTGCTTCCCTGTTGGGGGCATATATATTTATAATTGTCATATCCACTTGTTGGATACATCCTTGAAGAATAATATAGTGCCCTTCTGTGTCTAACTATAGTCTTTAGTTTAAAATCCAATCTATCTGATATGAGAAATGCTACCCCAGGTTTCTTTTGAGGTCCATTGGCATAAAAGATGGTATTCCATCCCTTTACTTTCAGTCTGAATGTATCTTTAGGTTCAAAATGAGTCTCTTGTAGACAGCAAATGGATGGGTCATATCTTTTTATCCAATCTGCAACCCTGTTTTGTTTTATGGGAGCATTTAAGCCATTTACATTGAGACTGATTATTCAGAGATAGAATTTTAATGATGCCATGTTGCCAGTAAAGTCTTTGTTTCTATACATTGTGACTTTCTGTTCTGTATCACTCTTGGGTCCTTTTTACTTTTATAGAACCCCCCTTAATATCTCCTGTAGGGCTGGTTTTGTGGTTATGAAATTGGTCAATGACTGGCAATTCTGGAAGGTCTTTATTTCTCCATCCATTCTGAATGGCAGCCTTGCTGGATAAAGGATTCTTGGCTGCATGTTTTTCTCTGAAAGAGCTTTTAAAATGCCCCCCAACCCTTTCTCTCATTTCAGGTCTGTGTAGACAGGTGTGACGTAATTCTGATACCTTTGCCTTGGTACGTGAGAAATTTCTTTGCCCTGGCTGCTTTCAACACTGTATCCTTGGATCTGATATTTGCGCTTTGCACTAAGATGTGAGGTGGCCTAGGTTTGTCGTGGTTGAGCTTGGGGGAGGTCCTCTCTGCCTCTTGGACACGAATGCTTGTTTCCTTTGCTAGATTAGGGAAGTTTTCAGCTACAATTTGTTCAAATATCTCTTCTAGACCTCCCTTTTTCTCAACCCCCTCGGGGATGCCGATGATTCTGACATTGGAACGTTTCATTGAGTCTGTAATCTCCCGTAATGTACATTCTCGAGATTGGATTTTTTTGAGCCAAGTTCCTATTTTAGCTTTCTCTTCTACTAACACATCCTCCAATTCATTAATTCGTTCTTCTGCCTCATTCACCCTGGCCGTCAGAGCATCTAGTTTTGACTGCATTTGATTCATAGCATTTTTCATTTCTGCCAGATTCGCTCTCATTTTTCCCCTTAGAGATGTTATTTTCTCGTTATCATTTTCCTTAATATTTTTTTCAAGTCTACACATCTACTTGACCATTGTTACTCTGAAGTCCATTTCTGAATATTTGATTATATCCATATCCATTAGTTTTGTGGCAGATGCCACAGACTCATTGTCTTTTCTTTGCTAGGGGGATTTCTCCTCATCATTCTGATGAGGAGAGGTTGCGGGGTTGTCCAGAGCCCAAATTATTGACCAGGACTCATGCAGTGTGCTCGTGTTTTATAGGGACTGTAGGGATGTGGGCTTCTTGATTTTTCAACCTGCCTTCTGGGGGAGGGGCCTGCCACACCAATACTCAGGCAACCCTGTTTGGGTAGAGTCTCCTGTCCCCTGAGAGGGGGGATGGGGATGGGAACACTGTGAGCTGGTATTTCCAGGCTTTTGTTTTCTGGCGGCTTTCCCTGGCAGTTTTCTGTGGCTCTTCTGAGAGTCAGAGCAGCAGTGGCTGAATCCCAGCCTCTGTCTCAGAGCAGAGATATCGCAGTTCGCTCTCCCCTGAGCTCTTCTGGCCTTTTTAACTCTGTTTCTGTTGGTGCTGCTAAACCCTACAGCGTCCCAGGATATGTGCCCCACAGCTCGCACCCCAGCCCTCACTTCCAGGGCCGGCGCCTCTCTGTCCTTTGTGTTTCTAACACCCCCAGCTGCCATCCACCCCCGCGAGCTCCGGAGCTCCGTTTCAGTGTGGTTCGTGCGCACTCCAGAGCTCTGGTTTTTAGACTGGTTGCGCACGTTCCCTGGGTCACAGTCTCAGTCTGCTCTCTCCCTGGTTCAGGTCCTCCAGTCCTCCCATTCCCCAGTGCAGGTGGCTACCGCTTCCTGGCACCCGAACACAGCAGCTCCCTCCCCCTTCCATTTATGTTCCGATATCTGAGTGCAGCTTCATGGCTTCCCGCTTCGTACCTCAATACTCAGTGCTGGAGATGTTCATTTGTAGAGATCCAGATGTATCTTCCTGCGTCTCAGGCTGATTCTGTGGGTGTTTAGGATGGTCTGGTACCTATCCAGCTCGACTCAGGGGACCGGCTGAAAAAGGGGACCCCCGCTCCTCTGCCATCTTAACTCCTCTCCTTCTAAAAAGCATATTAAGAAGAGTGGTATTGTTTTACAGTTTTATGTTTAATGTCTGACTTACGGGTTGTTAATGATATATCATTTTGATTAATATACGAACAAAATCTGGCTCCATACAGATATGTTGGTGAGATATTGAGCCTTGGTGTGTGCCTGTAATGGTCTCCGGGATCCAAGTGTGGTCCTTGGTCACACTTGGAAAACCACTGTTGTAATATATGCTATTCAAATTTAAAATTCGTCATGTACTGTATCTTGTTAAAGAGGTGTTTTACTAGCTAAAAGTAAAAAAGGTGGTTCCTCCCTGACTAATTTTTGTAACAGAGTACTGTGTTTCATTAAAGACAAAAGGAGTTCTGCATGGAAACATTTTGAAATTCTGTTTGCATCTAAGAGAAACAAAGAAATGATAGAATTTATGTATATTGTTTAAGCTTTAAAGTACCTCGCAGTGGTTATGTCTTCCATATTCTACATTGGTTGTCTATTACTTTGCATAGCAGTAATAGCCAAAATTTTTTGAAACTCTGGCTTCTGCCAGAGTCCATCTTCTTCTGGTTTCCTCTCACTGGGGATACAGAAAGCTACTGTTTTAAGGATTCTTACCACTGGCCATATTCAAAATACCATCATTTTGAATTTTGAGTGTTTTATTGTAAAGGCAAGAGCATTCATTCATTCTATGCCATCCAGCAATTATTTCTTGAATGCCTATATGTGCTGGACTCTAGGCGATGCATTTTCCACAGTGGAGGAAATATGTCATTTTAGAGAATCATAAAGTGGAAAAAAGTAGAAGAAAAAAATTACCTCCAAATTCACGCCCCAGGGGACAGGTGTAGTTGCTATTTTGTTTTATTTGATTGCAGTTTTTAAAATTCTGTTGACTTTCGGTATTAGCACTGCATTTATTTTTGCCTAGACAAGAAACAAGGACAAGAAAATAAGATTTGTTCCAAGGAAGTTCAGTAGATTTATATATGTTCTCCATTTGGACTCACCTTCTAGGTTCCCATCCACATCTCTGTCCACCTCTGTCTGTCCATTCTGTCTTCATCTACTTACCACTCATCCATCTGCACTCATCCATCCTCTATCCAGCCATTCACCACCCAACTAACTTATATAGTGGATCAGATATCACTGTTCAGGATTATAGGGATATAGTCTGAAACACGACATAAACAGTCTCTGTTATCTCTGAGTTTATGACCTGTACATTGTTTTAGGATTGATAGTCATTCAAACTTCAATCACTTTTGGGGAATTTATACTTGAATTTCTTGTTATGGAAAAATATACTCACTACCTTTGAAATCCACCAATGGACTGTTTTCTTACCTACAGGATTCTACTTCGGGAAAAAAAAAATTGTCTGCTTATACAGCTGGAAGAGGCTTCCCGCTTAACATCCTATCTCCAGTCTCAGTTAAAAAGGTAGATTACTTTCAAAGAGAAAGGTATATTTAATTTCACTGTTATAAAGACAAGTCCATGAAATTCGTAATTCCCTTTAGTTTAGATTTTATTGTACCATAACTTGGGAACTGAAGTAGTATGAACACAAAATGTCAAAGTGGATACATTATATTTTTAGAACAAACTGTTAAGGTATGATTAAAGGAATATGAACTGAATTTCGCTTTACAATAACAAATGTGAAGTCACATTTCTCTAAAGATTTTTATAATTAGGTAACAGCTAAAGAAGTATAACATGCATCTAAATCTATGCACAGGTACATTCTTATTTTTTATTTTAAAAATGATATGAATATTTTAAATGTAAGTAGGGTTTGGATGCACCATTAAAGGCTACGTTTTCAAATACTGTATTCTGAGGCATATTAAGAGCTTATATATATATTTTTTCAGAATATACTCTTAATGCCAGGAGATAGGAACTGTTATTATTCTAGGGACCAGTGAGAAAATAGGATCTCCAGAGGTCAAATAATGGCCAAATGTCATTAGCTAGTACATGTTTGAGTCAGGAATTCAACTTAGGCAGTAATATTCTAGAGTTCTTCATTTTAATCATTGCTGTAATTGAAAATGTGCTATGTGCTAAACATGTTATTTTTGGGGTCACAGACCCTAAAGTCAAAGTAATTTAAGGAATTAGTAAAATTTAGTGTTTTTTTTTTTCCAACAGTAGAGATAAATGGTTTTGTGTGGAATTAGGCAACAGCAAGGAAAGGTTGGCTTCTGTTTTTCCCAATTCAGTAATGTCTTCAGTTTTTTCAGTTTTATTACAAGTTGCTGAGTAACAAACATTTTTCATCTTTTAATTTTGAAATAGGAAAGGGATGGCATTCAGCATTTTATTGGCAATCAATATATTTTGGTACCAGCCTGGAATGTTAATATTTCTCTAAAGCACAATACGGTTTGATGGATTTATTAATAAATTAGCTATTTTCTTAAAAAAATGCAGTTGATCAAAAACTGCTAAGTATAATGAAATTGGGGCTCTGAATACTAGTGATGAAGACTAATCACATTATGTTTGAACTTAGTTTTTTCTATAATAGGTATATTCTTAAACATTAAAAAAATAGTGGAAAGTTGTATTACTTATGTGATATAACAAAATACCCCAGAGTTTACCTGCTTAAAACAAGAAACATTCATTCATTATCTTGTCATTGCTTTGTCAGAGAAGTGAGACGAGCTTAGAAAATCCATTTCTAAATGAACTCACAGGGTTGTTATTCTCCACTTGTCATCTTGTAGGACTGTATGGTCTGAGCAATGTCCTCAAAAGTGGCAGCAAAAGGAAATAATAGTGCCACAGAATATCTCAGAGGGAAGCCAGTATTTTGGGAACCTAATTTGTGAAGTGACATTCCATCACCTTTGCTATATTATATTTGGTTACAAGAAACTCTTAGGTGCAGTTCATACTTAAAGGAATGACTGCCTAATGTAAATGCAAAGAAGTCTATGTGTCTTTCATAGGTAAGTTACTTCATTGAAATCACTGTGCCCTGACAAGATGCAGGAAAGTTTGTTGTCTCCAAATACTTAGCAAAATGGCTGTAGGCATTCACTGAATGTTTTTAAACCCAAATTTCCTCATTGTGAAGAGAAATTACTTGCATGTAACTCTTGATCTTGGGGTCTTGGGCTCAAGCCCCACTTTGGGGGTAGAGTTTACTAAAAACAAAACAAAGAATATGCTCTAGATTGTTGTAGATTCAACAAATTCCTTGTAGTTTTCTTTTATGACCAAATTATTAGGATCTTTACTGAAGTTTAGTGCATAATGTATCATCTTGTACTCTAACAATAGTATTAATGAATTATATTAGATATTTTATAGGTAATATTAATGCTAAATGATGATTATAGAATTAACTAGAGGAAAATAAGAGTCGCATCAGGTTATCATGAGAAACAGTTTCACGATTTGAAACAAATTAAGAAAAACCCTTTATTGCCTCTCTTTCAAGAGAATGGAGAAATGTCAAAGGAAATGATGAAGGAAAATAACAAATGATAACATTTTTATGTGTATTTTTTATACTGTGTATTCATCAGAGAATTAAAAGATTTTCACCCAGAAGTCAACAAAGGTGTTCTTAAAGATTATGAAAAAAATTGTTCATGTTAAGTAAGTCAATTCCTGGTCTCTAAGCTTACTTATTGGATGTCCGTAAAATAGAAAAAAATATGTTAATATTAATATTAATGGAGAGCACTAGGGCTCAAGCACAGTTAGGCTACTTTTCTTTCGTTTTTTTTTTTTTTTTTTGGTTTTTTTTTTTTTCCTACTTTTTTTTCTACTTGGCAGATATTTTATTATTTTATTTTACTTATTTTTAGTATAGTTGACTCAATGTTATATTAATTTCAGGTGACAAACATGATTTGATAATTCTGTGCATTATTCAGGATTCACTGTGATAAATGTCACCATCTGTCACCATACAATATTATTACAATAGAAGTATCTCTCGTTTCAGCCTGTCCACCAGCACCCTGACTGTGTCTTCAGGGAGCAGTCGTGGGTCCCTGGCCTCCAGCCGGGGCTCACTCGCCTCCAGCCGCGGGTCCTTGAGCTCCGTCAGCTTCACCGACATCTACGGCCTCCCACAGTACGAGAAACCCGATGCCGAGTGTGGCCGGCTTCTGCGCTTCGATCTCCTTCCCTTCGACTCCCTGGGACGAGACGCCCCCTTCTTAGATCTCCCGGTCCCCTCGGGCTTCCACAAGCAGAAGCGCTCCCTGGACACGCCGCAGTCCTTGGCATCCCTGTCCTCCCGCTCATCCCTGTCCTCTCTGTCTCCCCCGAGTTCGCCCTTGGACACGCCCTTCCTCCCGGCCTCGCGTGACTCGCCCTTGGCCCAACTGGGGGACAGTTTCGAGGTGCCCGGCGTGGGCACCCTCGACAGACTGCGGGCTCAGGCCTCTGCTCTGGGGGATGAGGACTTGCAGGGCACGGCCTCCCTTCAGCCGCACGGGCTCCCCGGGGATGGGGAAGGACCTCGCGAGCGAGGACCCCAAGTGCCCGCCGCTGCCACGGTTGCAAGTAAGTATTGAGGAGTGTTGCTGGTTTTCTCAGTGCTGGGGAAAGAAGGGTTTCTGGTTCCAGGAAGAAATCGTGTGCAATGGTACACTTTAAGACTATTGATACAAGTAGGAATGTCCAAACCTAATTTGGTTTGCACAGTATTACAGTGGATGTTTCTACATCTGCAACTGTGCTTAGTGCCTGCTGTGAAAAGATAATTAAAATGGGCAGAGTAGTCTTTCACTCAAAGTACTTTTCCAGGGTGTGCTTATTTGTTAAAAAAAAAAAAAAAAAAAAAAAAAAAAAGGTAAAAAGCACAAATCTTCCACAAAAGACCAGCACATGCACACTGTAGCCCACCAGAAATTTCTACTTCCTTTGTTGCTTTGATTTCGTATCTTTATCCTTTCTTCTTGGATTTTCAAGGACTTAATTCTATCAAATGGAAAATCCCGTGTGATTTCAAAACAATGTGACAGTAAACATTAGTCATTTCTGTCAATCACTTTGTCTGGTGATCTTCAAATCCCTGCGCAATTAACTACCAACTCTGTGTCTTTGACCACATCCTTGCTTCATTGCTCTTCACCATGGTTGATCTTTATACTCCCTTAAATTCACCACCATTCTATTCATGACTTACATCTACCATACCAGTCCCTGTTAAATTTATGTATTTAATCATATGCCAGTTATGTTCAGAAGTGGTCCCTTGGTTATTTAGCGTCTCCATTATTTTGTTATCTCTCCATGTTCCCAGATTTCCCTCAAACATAACTCCAATATCCACAGTTACAGTGTTTCTGTAATTCATGTGTTCACGAAAATTTCATTCACTTTGTGTCTTTTTTTGTTGTTTGTTTGTTTTAAGGGAAACATTGACTTTTCCATTTTCATTCATTGTCTAAGCTTATTTTTTTTTCTTATTCTTTTTTGTCCCCCTTCCCAGCTTTCCTCCAAAGGTTGATATACAGGAGTTTCTATCTGATTGTACAGAAAATCAGCAAAAGCCTTAGGGCCTCTTTGGGCCAGGGAAAGAGAGGATGGGAAGTGGTGAGCTGTCTTAATTTCTAATCCTGATTCCTTTATGTTTCCTTCCCATTTGCTGGCCAATTTTGTAATTGTTCAAACTTGGTAAAAGGGACTTACTGGCCTGTGCTAAGACACTGCCCCCTATTGGTGGAAACTTGCATGATGATGTCCTTTAACTTAAACCCTTATAAACTCAGAATAATTAATTCAGTGAATGAATTGTGGAGGGTGCTCACAGAGAAGTGGTGATTAACCAGCTTCAGGTATGCACACAAGGTGACTTCCTACTTCCCACTTCTGTGGAGGGCTGTGGGAAGCTTGACCCCAGAGTCACTGTAGGTTCGTAAATTTTCCAAGGATGTTAGTACACTTTGTGTTATGCTACCCCTCATTTATGATGCCCAAAGTCATGTAGATTTCTCCAACTTTAAGTTGGTCTAGGAGCAGTACAATCTAAGTTTGAACTCAAGCAAGATCCAATTTTAGTAAGGTAAAATTTGAAATTGCCTAAACTCTATGAATAATTTCTTCCATTGTGTTTTAAATGAATCTGAGGGGGCTGAAGGGTGGCTAGAGGAGTGGAGTAATAGACTGTAAGCTTTAACATATTTTACATTTTTACTAAGGTTTTAACTTCCTGTGATTTTAAAAGCCAAATAATGTGATGATTTTGAAATCCTTTTCTAGTTTCATTTCCCATTGCAATTTGCTAATCTAAATCCATAAAAACTTGGTTTTTGTTAATCTCTTAACATTTTTATCACATTCATACTATATTTAAATTCTGCAGTTTCTCACTTTGTGCTTTGTGTTTGTGTATCTTTTTCCTTATGAGGCTGGACAGAAGTGTTCACTGTAAGTGACCTTGGAATTCTTCACCTTGTTAGTCAGGCTGTAGGCATATCTTTGTGCAATGAACCAGTGTATTTAGGATGGGAGGGGTGTGGCCAAGAAAGGCATATCTTATAATTGTACTTTAATGTAGCTTAGTAGTTACCATTATTATTATTTCACATTAATTTTTATGACTAAGGTTGGTTAAGATTTTTATAAAAGCTTGATGCATTTATTCCTCTGTTTTTCCCCCCGGAACTTACTGGCTTTTGGTATTTTAATATGCCAGCTGGCATATTTGCCCATAATGTGGTTCTCATTGTATTTTCTTCCTTTATGTCAGGCAGTGTTGCTGTTCTTGATGTCTCAGTTTCTTTCTGTCTTTGATGATTAGAAAGGTCAGATATCTTGCAAAATGAATATTTGGGACATTTCTTACTTCATCAACATTGTTTCCCATGATCAGTCTTATTGTTTTGAAGGCTGAAAATGGTTTGCTGGGATCTGCCCTGTGATTTTCTCTCTTGAGGATACTACCTATTTTGTCAGTTACTTGGTGTTAACTTTGTTTCATTGTGCTGTTTCCTTAAAGTAACATAAGGCCATATATAAAGTAATGCAGGAGCCATGCTGTGAGTATCCGGGTGGGCTGGGAATGAAGATTGTGAGCAGTTTTGTTTGCTGGGGGTCAATGCAGCAAACTGAGGAGTTCTGTTTGTAATTCAGAGCCTGGAATTTGGGGTCCCTTTCTGTTGCAGGGCTGATGAGTAGAGCTTCAGGAGTCTTATCTAGACATTGGGAGTTGGTGTCTCCGGCCACCGCAGAATGAGGCTGACTTCTGTCCCAGACTGCGAAGGGGTTGGTAGTACCCTAGGGTTGGCATTGCAGACCTTTGAAAGGTCAACTTTTGCCTGCAGTTGAGACCCTCAGACGAGAGGCCATACAGCTCCAAAGTGTTGTGTGCTGTTTAACAGGTTTGGGTTTAATTGGCTGAATAATAAATTGATTGAAAAGAGGAATGGTCATTGGTAGACTTAGCCATTTCTCTTGCTTAAGGGTTGCGGACTCATCTACATTTGCAATTTATAGAGCTAATGTAATAAAAAACACAAAGATAGAAGAGAGACGGGTGTTTTTGATAAGAACTATCATACTACCAGTGATATTCATATCTTCTGTTTTCTCGTTAAGCATGCCTCTATGAAATGTATGTACATCTTCATGTTTATTATAGGAAGATTGTTTTCCTTCATTTGTTATTTTTTTAAATTTTCGTTAAATTAAACCAAAACGTGAGTAAAGGAGTAGAAACAATAGGTGAATTACTGAAAGGAAAAGTTTCAGTGCTTATCTTTGCATCTTCATATAGTAGATATGAAACTTAAAAAATAAACTGTTTTATAAGTAACATTCTAACCATGAAAAAGCAATTTTGACCTCAGAACTACTGGGGAAAAATATTGCAGTTAGAGGCCAAAGTGTGTGAGTCCCATAAACACTTCCTTTGTGATGCATCCAGTGCAATTGCTATTGTAATTTGGGGTAACATTTCTTTCTGGGATTTCAGATAGGACTTCTGAGAGTGGGAAGGGGATTCCCACTATCATCTTATGTTCTGTATGCTCATTAAGGAGTTGAAAAGAACTTTAACATACCAAATGTTTTTCCAAACAGCTTACAGCTTTTAAAGAAACAGCCAGAAGTCTACTTCAGTTTTCAATAGCTAAAAAAATTTACTGCACCAGGATGCCTGGGTAGCTCAGACAGTTAGTCTCCAACTATTGATTTCAGTTCAGGCCATGATCTGTGGGTTATGACGTTGAGCCCTACATCAGGCTTTGCACTCAGCATGGAGCCTGCTTAAGATTTTCTCTCTCCCTTTCCTCCGTTCCTGCTTACACACTCTTGTAACTGAAAAAAAAAAAAAAAAAAAAAAGAGTGGAACATATTTAAATACGTATGAATATATGATATATGTATCTGTAATGCATGTCTTTGGAGCACTTAGTAACTCTCATGTGCCCTAACTTAGAGTGTTCATTTCTTGGCATCACAGTCCCTGGCCTCCCATGCTGTCACCTCCTGACCGCAGGTATGTCTCTTGTTTATAGCAGTGACTCTTCGAGAAGACAGCGCCAAGAGGTTGGAGAGGAGAGCGCGCCAAGTGTCTGCATGCCTGTCGGATTATTCGCTAGCAAGTGATAGTGGGGTATTTGACCCTCCAACCAAAAGGTTAGAAGCTGATCTTCTCCCTCAGCAGACTTCCCACAGTGTTACTGTTAAGCACAAAATGTATGCATACTGGGACTTGTGCATATTGAAACTGCGTGTGTCTCCGAGGCTAGAATCTCTTCCGGGCTTCTCTCAACTTTGGTAGGCTGGGCCTTAGCAACCCGCAAAGAAAACTCTTCTGGCTTCTGTGTGCCTTCTGGAGGTTGGCCCTCCTTCCGTGGTTCGAGGATGACTTCCTCCTCTCTGGCTCTGGTCCGTGGAAGGCCTAAGCCTCTGAGAGCTAGAACAGGAGAGCCATTGTACAAGAGAGACCTGCCTTTCTCGAAAGCATTCATTAGAAATGAATGTTCTCCCTCCTTTCCCTCTTTCCTAGGCTAGAGGAATCACTTTGTGACAACAAAACACCTTTGGGATTCTGGGCTTTATTTTGATTTGATATGTTTGATGTCATTGTTCCTTTCAGGTGTCTGTCAGACATTTCACTTACAGCAAATGGCTTAAGAGTTAGTTTGGAAGTTTGCCCTGAATGGCACATGTGGTATTGAAAGATATCCCAAGTTATTTTCTCAAAAACAACAGCACTTTGTAGGCAGGTACCCACGGAGGTATGTCGTGGGCCTCCTGTGTCCTTTCAGTTACATAAAGAATTTAGTGAAGTCACAACTTAAGAAAGCCCTTCTCGGTAAGAAGCGCCCCAGCACGAGAGCTTCTGGCAAACCAGTGATGGTTCCCTGGGGAGTAACCCCGGTGATTTCTGTTTTGTTCAGGAGTGAAGATGCTGAAGAGTCTGCACACGGAGACGCTTGTGGTAGTGAAGGGCCCCAGATCCACGTTGGATTTGTGTGAGTACAGGACACTCCTACCCTGTCGCTCCTATAGAGGGCCTGTAGATCGAGGCCCACCCAGTGACCCACACTTCCAGGCCGGGAGGGACGCAGGGACCTCCGCCGTCTGGTTGGTGCTCGCGGCCTGGACGCCTGCAGTCCGTTTCAGTGGCTCATGTTGGGGGACAGAGGTGGCGGGAAGGAGGGATGGGGGAGAGCGGCTCCACCGCCGTCCTCCAACACTGGGGGTCACGGCTGCTGTCACGTTCTGGAACGGGGGGTCCCGGGACCGTCAGCAGGGGGCATGGACGCCCTGGGAAGCGGCCAGCCGTCATGCCCGGAGCGGCCTGCGTCGGTGGCTGCACAGGCCACCCGCTGCTGAAGGCCGCTGCCCGGGGCCAGTCAGCGGGAGGGTCCCAGGGTGGCGGGTGGCAGCCTACGAGCTTCTGTTCCATTTCCCAGGCTCGACAGTGCCAGCGAGTGTCTTCTTGTGAACGTGCTCCAACTAAAGAATTTTGCGGGGCTGCTCACGAAGGAAGACTGCAAAGTGTAAGCTGGCTTGTCGGCAGCACTGTGCTGCGGGGCCCCGGGGACACCCCCGCCGGCGCTGGCAGCTCCCCTGTTCTGCTCGGCACTTTGGGGCGGGAAAAGGCCGTTCGGGAACCTGAGTTCCAAAGCTTATTCCTAATGAAATACCAGGCAATGTCTGAATAGAAAGGCTTAGAAATTCTGAGAAGAGTGAGTGATGTAGTGGCGCCCAGCTCTGTGCTCCTGCAAAGTGAATGGAAAGGCTTCTGGCCGGGACCAGGGGCCCTTGTCTGAGCAAAGGAGAAGGAAAAACGCGTAGCTGCCGTTGGAGGGCGCGACCTCTGTGAGCTCTGTGGCCCCAGATGGCTGCCAGGCGGGTCCCACTTAACAGGCTGTGGAGCATACTGGTCATGGTCCGTTCAAGCCCAGGGGTGCCCTTTCCTTCCACGAGTCTTTACACTTGTCTTCTAAAGGCCTTGGGAGCAACCCTGTTGTAAGTGGCTGAGAGCTCGCCCTGGGATTTTGCTCACCCTGATGGTGTACTTTGCAGCCAGTGTTTGAGCTTCTCGTTTGTTCCATGCTGAGGGTGGACAGGGCAGGAAGTCCAGGCTGGTGTGAACTGTCTTGGAGACAGGCACAGCTTGAAGAGGGAGCCAAGAGGCCATGGAGAGATCAGTACAGGTGGCTTCCCAAAAAGCTGGTGAAAGCAGGACCTCTGACTCCTTCCAAAGTCTTAACGACTGACTTGTAAGCCTTTCTCTTTGTGTTTTTCCCAGTAATCTCCAGGGTCACGTAAATTCTTTGGGTTTACTCTTAGTTGAGCAAAGAACCTTTTCGAAAAGACTTTAAAATTCTGCCCGTGGGCATCCGAATAGGGAAACATACATGTGTATACGTGTGTGGTTCATGCTTTTCATCGCACGAATCTGTCAGTAAGTGTCACCTCTCTGATTTTTCTTCCCTCTTTCTGGTTTCAGACACATCCGAGTCTATTTGCCGTCGATTGACTCTGGCACCCCGAACACTTACTGCTCGAAGGCTCTGGAATTCCAGTCTCTCCTGGTATTTAATGAAATTTTCAGAATCCCCGTGCATTCAAGCATGTTGACGTTGAAGTCACTTCAATTATATGTATGTTCACTGAATCAGCAGATGCAGGAAGAACTGCTGGTATGTCCCTGCACCATCCCCATACTCCCATCACTTCTTCTCCCTTTTCCCTGGTGATCTTCTTTCCCATTCCCTCCTTCCTTTCTTTGTGTTCAGCCTCTCTTAATCTGTTTCCCACCCTCTCTGTTCTTATCTTTTTGCCTTTCTTTCACATTTTTTGTTTTCTCACCAATCTTTTTCTTCTTTCTTTTTTTTTGGTCTGTACTCCTTTGTCTTTCTGCCTGTCTGTAACTTTTTTCTCAGTTTCTGTCCCTTCATTCGTTTCCCTGTCTTTCTCCCCTCCATCTTTTTTTCCTATGGTGTGTTGTTCAGGAATTGTTATAACATTAAGTGATCTTTGTAGGTAGAAGTACAGAATCAGATGATAAAACCATTTATCTTGTCAGGTGCCTTGTACTTCGAATATATTATGTCAGCTAATACTTGCAAAAATTCTATATTTATTCCCATTTTCAGTTGAGGAAACTGAGTAGGATTGGCAGATTTGGGAAATGTAGAATGGGCAGTTAAACGTGAATTTCAAATAAACTGTGGATTTCTTTTTTAATATAAGTATATTACTCCCATGCACTATTTGGACATATTTATACTTTAACAAAATCCGTTGTTTATTTGCAATTCGCATTTACTGGCTGATCTCTGTTTTATCTGGTACTCCTTGAACTAAGAGCACGAGCAGCCTGTGTTCAGTACCCCAGCCGTGCACTGGCCGGGGCTGTGACTCAGCAGGCAGATGATTTCTTTGTGAAATTGGAATTTTTCCCCTTAGTCTCACCCCTCAGCAGGAGAATTCGATGGTGGAGTTCAGCCAGCTCTCTCTCTTTTTTTTTTTTTTTTTTTTTAATGATTTTTTATTATATTATGTTAGTCACCATACAGTACATCCCCGGTTCAGCCAGCTCTCTCTTGCTTCAGAAATACCTGAGCGACTCTGCAGCTCCTCAGTGGGCAGACCCTGAGCCTGACCGCCCCCCCTTCATTGCAGCTTGTCCACTCTGTACCCCTGTCCCCCTCCTGGCACTTCTCCATGGGGCTGAGGTAGGGGTCCGGGAGCCTCCCTCAAGAACCTCTGCTGCCACTTTCATTTCACTGCAGTCCTTCGAAGAGCAATGACACATTCTGCCTTTCTGGTTAGGATCAAAGGGCAACTTGATGTTTTACAAGATTCCCCTTGATTGTTAAGGTGAAATCACTCAGTGCCTGTTCTGCCTTTTTTTTTTTTTTTTTCCGGGGACACTCGTGCAGGGCATTGCTCAAATCAACCTGGCTGACTACGACAGGTCCAGCGAAATGCAGCTGCGCTGGTACGTTGTGCAGGTGTTCAGCAGTTGCGGGCCGCCCAGGAACAGGGAGAGAGAGCGAGCGGGGGGTGCCACCGGGGACCCCGCACAAGCCGCCACCGCCACTGCTGGGAAGATGGTACGTGTGCCTGCCTCTTGTGCCGCAGAGCGCCACCGCTGTCCCGCTGCCGACACCCACTGTCACGGGGGCTTCATCTCCCACGAGCGTCTCTGCACGCTTAGTGTGGGAGCATAGCGCTGCCCAAGGGGCAGGTTCAAGGGAAGGCACGCAGATGGGAGGTGTTGGTATATATGGCTGTCCGTGACCATGGCTTTAATGCAGACCTGCTAGTCATTGGGAGCGGCCAGCCACGGCTCAGGAGTGTCCCTGTCCGTGTCGTGTCCCCACACCCCCTACTCCAACCCCTGCCCACCCCCCACCCATGGCAGGATGCAGTGACAACGCTGCTGGCCAGAACCACAGCCCAGCTGCAGGCCGTAGAGCGCGAGCTGGCCGAGGAGCGGGCAAAGCTGGAATACACGGAGGACGAGATGCTCGAGATGGAGCAGAAGGAGGACCTAGCTGAGGCCATGTCCGAGAGGTAGGGCGAAACCCCTTTATCCCATCTGGAATATGAAGCGTGCTTTCTCGGGCCACTGAGGCCTAGTACTTGGCAGCCGTGGCCCTGGCAGAGGACTTCGGTACAAGTGGCTTTTCTCTTCTGCACCTCTGTACAATGTGCTGGATACATTTGGTATCACCCCAAAGTTGGGATGCTCACTGGGAGTTTCATGCTCCTCCAGAGGATGCAGTGCCTTGACCCCTTGACCCCAACTCCCCCTGCAGGCTTTTCACCTTTTTGTACCCTTGTGCAATGTCTCTGGAAGAGTGGGAGTGACTACTAGCGACTCTGCTCTGCCATGATTAATATAAGGTCCCTATAAGTTGTTTTTAAACAACTTTATGGAGGCCTGATTTCTCTACATAGAATTCATCCATTTCAGGTATACAAATCAGTGGTGTTGGGTAGAATCACACAGGTATGCTACCTTCACCACAATTCATTTCATTCACTTCCCTCACATCAGAAAAAAAACCCACCCTCATAATACTGCTTGCTCATAATAGTGCTTGCTTTCCTTTACCTTGGCTTTCACCACTGCTCATCTCCTTTTTGTCCCCATGGATTGGCCTGTTCTGGGCATTTTACTTAAAGGCAGTCATGCACTGTCTACCTTGTACCTGAAGTTGCCTATTGGCAAACCCTTCACTCAGTAGAAGCTGCTCTGCAGTAGAGTGGATTTCTGTCGAGCCCTCCTAGAGGCACTTTCGTGCTACTTTACTTCCATGTTTTTCCACAACAAAGTCCCATTTCCAAGGCTGCCTGCTGCTTCTGAACAGCTATGGCTGAATTTACCATAGGGAGGGAAAGTGCAGGGCCGAGGGGCAGGGTATTGTGTTCGGGGACTGGCGGGAAGCTGTGAAGCTAGAGACACACAGACCCTCTTACTGAAAGGCCTTGTCATGTGTGTCCCTGGGACAGCAGACCCTTTGACTTGCAGAGAAGAGTGCCCGTATGCGATCGCCGGCAGCACTTGGATCTGGTGGTTGACACTACAGCTCTAGCAAGGGGTTTTTACCAAATTCAGAATGTTTTATGTATGGGATGGGGAGGAAAGGGAAGGATCCACAAACTGCAAAACGAACAGGAAATCCTGGAGAGCTGTTAGCATTGGTTCCACTCCACACTAGTAAAATTCACCGGAGAATTCCTGATAAAGAGCAGAAGGCAGGGTGCACAAGGGAGTTGGGGAAGAAAAGATGAAGGGAAGGAAGACCACGTTGACACACGTGCTGTGGGCTTTTGCAACGTCTGCTTTAGGAGTTGGCAAGCCGACTCGGTGGATAGCGGCTGCAGCAGCTGCGCCCAGACCAGCCCCCCACACCCGGAGCCCTGCTGCGTTGGCATCGACCCACTCCATGGACACACATTTGCTGGCCAGGCCGATCCTTACAGCCCCGAGAAACTTCAGCCTCCGCCTCTGAAGGTAGGTGGGCAAGGTCAGGGGACTGCTGGGGCTCCCCGATGTTCTGCCGCACAAGCCCAGGCACAGCCCTGGAAGGAGGGCATGTGTGCCTGCACCCCCCACGTGAAATGGGAGGGGGTGGGTGGAGGAGATGGATGACAAAAAGCCGACAGACTCTGCGATGCGGGAGTGGAATAGGCTTACCTGCAGACACTGCCCGTGACAGGGGCCATGGGGACGGTGTGCTGTGAAATGGACCAAGCTGTTGGATTGGGAAGGGGGGCTATACCAAGGGGGTATTTCACAGACAGCGGAGGAAAAGAAGTAGCCCCAAGAGTTTATTTATGCTTTTATTTCTCTTGATTTAGGAGGATATCCAGAAACATATTATTATAAACAATGTCAGAGAAATTACTGCCTGTATTCTTCTCTACAATTTTGATGGTTTCATGTCTCACATTTAGGTCTTCCATCCATTTTGAATTTATTTTTGCCTACACATAAATTTATTTTATTTTATTTTATTATTTTATTTTATTTTATTTTATTTTATTTTATTTTATTTTATTTTATTTTATTTTATTTTTTTTAATGATTTTTTATTATATTATGTTAGTCACCATACAGTACATCCCCGGTTTTCGATGATTCATTAGTTGTGTATAACACCCAGTGCACCATGCAATACGTGCCCTCCTTACTACCCATCACCGGTCTATCCCATTCCCCCACCCCCCTCCCCTCTGAAGTCCTCAGTTTGTTTCTCATAGTCCATAGTCTCTCATGTTTCATTCCCCCTTCTGATTACCCCCCTTCTTTATCCCTTTCTTCCTCTACCAATCATCCTAGTTCTTATGTTCCATAGATGAGAGAAATCATATGATAGTTGTCTTTCTCTGCTTGACTTATTTCACTTAGCATTATCTCCTCCAGTGCCGTCCATGTTGTAACAAATGTTGAGAACTCGTTCATTCTGATAGCTGAGTAATATTCCATTGTATATATGGACCACAACTTCTTAATCCAGTCATCTGTTGAAGGGCATCTCGGCTCCTTCCACAATTTAGCTATTGTGGACATTGCTGCTATGAACATTGGGGTGCATATGGCCCTTCACTTCACTACGTCTGTATCTTTGGGGTAAATACCCAGTAGTGCAATGGCTGGATCATAGGGTAGCTCAATTTTTAACTTTTTAAGAGACCTCCACACTGTTTTCCAGAGTGGCTGTACCAACTTGCATTCCCACCAACAATGTAGGAGGGATCCCCTTTCTCCACATCCTCTCCAACAATTGTTGTTTCTTGCCTTGTCTATTTTTGCCATTCTAACTGGCGTAAGGTGGTATCTCAGTGTGGTTTTGATTTGAATTTCCTTGATGGCTAATGATTTTGAACATTTTTTCATGTGTCTGTTAGCCACCTGTATGTCTTCATTGGAAAAGCGTCTGTTCATGTCTTCTGCCCATTTTTTGATTTGTTTATTTGTTTCTCGTGTATTGAGTTTGAGAAGTTCTTTGAAGACCTTGGATACCAGTCCTTTATCTGTAGTGTCATTTGCAAATATATTCTCCCATTCCGTGGGCTGCCTCTTAGTTTTTCTGACTGTTTCCTTGGCTGTGCAGAAAGTTTTAATCTTGATGAAGTCCCATAAATTCATTTTATCTTTTGTTTCTTTTGCCTTTGGAGATGTGTCATGAAAAAGGTTGCTTTGGCCGATGTCATAGAGGTTGTTGCCTATGTTCTTCTCTAGAATTTTGATGGATTCCTGTCTCACATCGAGGTCTTTCATTCATTTGGAGTTTATTTTTGTGTATGGTGTGAGATAGTGGTCAAGTTTCATTCTCTTGCATGTAGCTGTCCAATTTTCCCAGCACCATTTATTGAAGAGACTGTCTTTTTCCCACCGGATGTTTTTTCCTGCTTTATCAAATATTAGTTGCCCAGAGAGCCGAGGGTCCATTTCTGGGCTCTCTATTCTGTTCCATTGATCTATCTGTCTGTTTTTGTGCCAGTACCATGCTGTCTTTGTGATCACAGCTTTGTAGTACAGCTCAAAATCTGGCATTGTGATGCCCCCAGCTTTGTTTTTGCTGTTCAACAGTTCCTTGGAGATTCGGGGCCTTTTCTGTTTCCATACAAATTTAAGGACTGTTTGTTCCAGTTCTTTGAAAAATGTCCTCGGTATTTTGATCGGGATAGCATTGAAAGTGTAGATTGCTCTGTGTAGCATGGACATTTTAACTATGTTAATTCTTCCGATCCATGAGCATGGAATATCTTTCCATCTTTTTGTGTCTTCCTCAATGTCTTTCAAGAGTGATTTATAGTTTCTAGAATATAGGTCCTTTACGTCTCTGGTTAATTTAATTCCAAGGTAACGTATGGTTTTTGGTGCTATTGTAAATGGGATGGATTCCCTAATTTCTCTTTCTTCAGTCTCGTTATTCGTGTATAGAAATGCAACTGATTTCTGAGCATTTATTTTGTATCCTGCCACGTTACTGAATTGCTCTATAACTTCTAATAGTTTGGGAGTGGATTCTTTTGGGTTTTCCATATAGAGTATCATGTCATCTGCAAAGAGAGACATTTTGACTTCTTCTTTGCCGATTTGAATACCTTTGATCCCTTTTTGTTGTCTGATTGCTGTTGCAAGGACTTCTAGTACTATGTTGAATAATAGTGGCGAGAGTGGGCTTCCTTGTCGAGTTCCTGATCCTAAGGGAAAGACTTCCAGCTTTTCCCCATTGAGAATAATATTTGCAGTAGGCTTTTCATAGATGGCTTTTATGAGATTGAGAAATGTACCTTCTATTCCTACACTCTGAAGGGTTTTAATCAGGAAAGGATGCTGTATTTTGTCAAATGCTTTTTCGGCATCGATTGAGAGAATCATATGGTTCCTGAGTCTTTTCTTGTTGATATGATGTATCACACTGATTGATTTGCGAATGTTGAACCACGCTTGCATCCCAGGTATGAATCCCACTTGATCGTGATGGATAATCCTTTTAATGTACTGTTGGATTCTATTAGCAAGTATCTTGTTGAGGATTTTGGCGTCCATATTCATTAGGGAAATCGGTCTGTAATTCTCCTTTTTGATGGGGTCTTTGCCTGGTTTGGGGATCAAGGTAATATTGGCCTCATAGAATGAGTTTGGTAGCTTTCCTTCTTTTCTATTTTTTGAAATAGATTTAGGAGAATAGGTATTATTTCTTCTTTGAATGTTTGGTAGAATTCCCCAGGAAAACGGTCCGGGCCTGGAGTTTTGTTATTTGGAAGGTTGTTTATCACTGACTCAATTTTTTCATAATTAATTGGTCTGTTTAAGGAATCAATTTCTTCTGGTTTCAATCTTGGTAGTTTATAGGTTTCCAGGAAGGATTCCATCTCTTCCAGATTGCTTAGTTTATTGGCATATAGCTGTGGATAAAAATTTCTAATAATCCTTCCAATTTCAATGGTGCTCGTCGTGACCTCTCCTTTTTCATTCATAATTTTAATAATCTGGGTCCTTTCTCTTTTCTTTTGGATAAGTCTTGCCAGTGGTTTGTCAATTTTATTGATTCTCTCCAAGAACCAGCTTCTAGTCCTGTTGATCTGCTCTACTGTACTTCTGGTTTCTGCTTGATTGATTTCAGCTTTAATTTTGGTCAACTGCTTCCTCGTGCGTGGATTAGGCCTGTCTCTCTGTTGCTGTTCCAGCTTCTTGAGGTGAGAATATAAAAACTGCATTTTAGATTTTTCTATTCTTTTGAGTGAGGATTGGATGGCTATGTATTTCCCCCTTAGGACTGCCTTTGCAGTATCCCATAGGTTTTGGACTGTTGTATTTTCATTCTCATTGGTCTCCATAAATTGTTTAATTTGATTTTTGATTTCCTGGTTTATCGAGTCATTCCTGAGCAGGATGGTTCTTAGTCTCCAAGTGTTTGAGTTTCTTCCAAATTTTTCCTTGTGGTTGAGTTCCAATTTCAGAGCGTTGTGGTCTGAGAATATGCAGGGGATAATTTCAATCTTTTGGTATCGGTTGAGACCTGTTTTGTGTCCCATAACATGGTCTATTCTTGAGAATGTTCCATGGGCATTAGAATAGAATGAGTATTCTTTGGTTCTGGGGTGTAGTGTTCTATATATATCTGTGAGGTCCAACTCGTCGAGTATGGCATTCAAAGCCTTTGATTCTTTGCTTAGTTTTTGCCACGGTGTTCTGTCTATTTCTGAGAGTGGAGTGTTGAGGTCCCCTACTATTAATGTATTTTTTTTATATGTCTCTTTATTCTGGTTAAGAGTTGGCTTGTGTATCTTGCTGCTCCCCTGTTGGGGGCATATATATTTACAATTGTCATATCCACTTGTTGAATACTTCCCTTAAGAATAATATAGTGCCCTTCTGCGTCTCTTACTATAGACTGTAGTTTAAAATCCAATTTATCTGATATGAGAATTGCTACCCCAGCTTTCTTTTGAGGTCCATTTGCGTGAAAGATGGTACTCCATCGCCTTACTCTCAGTCTGAATGCATCTTTGGGTTTGAAATGAGTCTGTTGTAGACAGCAAATGGATGGGTCATTTCTTTTTTTTTTGAAGTGTTTTATTTTATTTATTTATTTATTTATTTAATAATGATTTTTTATTATATTATGTTAGTCACCATATAGTACATCCACGGTTTTCGATGTAAGGCTCGATGATTCATTAGTTGTGTATAACACCCAGTGCACCATGCAATACGTGCCCTCCTTACTACCGGATGGGTCATTTCTTTTTATCCAATCCGCAACCCTGTGGCGTTTTACGGGATGGTTCAAACCATTTACATTAAGACTGATTATTGAGAGATATGATTTTAATGTTGCCATGTTGCCAGTAAAGTCTTTGTTTGTATTGGCTGTGACTTTCTGTTCTGTATCACTTTGGGGCCTTTTTACTTTTATAGAACCCCCCGTAATATCTCCTGTAGGGCTGGTTTCGTGGTTACATAATTGGTTAGTGACTGGCGATTCTGAAATGTCTTTATTTCTCCATCAATTCTGGATGACAGCCTTGCTGGATAAAGGATCCTTGGCTGCATGTTTTTCTCTGAAAGAGCTTTAAATATGCTCCCCCAACCCTTTCTCTCATTCCAGGTCTGTGTAGACAGGTCTGACGTAATTCTGATGCCTTTGCCTTGGTACGTGAGAAATTTCTTTGCCCTGGCCGCTTTCAATACTGTATCCTTGCATCTAATATTTGCGAATTGCACTATGATGTGACGTGGTGTAGGTTTGTCGTGGTTGAGTTTGGGAGGGGTCCTCTCTGCCTCTTGGACACGAATGTTTGTTTCCCTTGCTAGATTAGGGAAGTTTTCAGCTACAGTTTGTTCAAATATCTCTTCTAGACCTCTGTTTTTCTCCATCCCCTCGGGGATGCCGATGATTCTAACATTGGATCGTTTCATTGAGTCAGTAATCTCCCGTAGCCAACATTCGTGGGCGTGGATTTTTTTAAGACCATCTTCTATTTTTATTTTTTCCTCTATTAACCCATCCTCCAATTCACTAACCCGTTCCTCTGCTTCGGTGACCCTGGCCGTCAGAGCCTCTAGTTTTGCCTGCATTTGGCTCATAGAATTTTTAATTTCTGTGAGATTCGCTCTCATTTCTGTCCTTAGGGATTCTATATTCTCAGTAACCTTTTCGTTAATAGTTTTTTCAATTCTACTCATCATTTTGACCATCGTTACTCTGAATTCCATTTCTGATAATTTGGTTACATCCATATCCATTATTTCTGTGGCAGAGGCCACAGACTCACTGTCTTTTCTTTGCTGGGGGGGGGGTGCTTCTCCTTCTTCTCATTCTGATGAAGAGAGGTTGCGGGGTTGTCCAGAGCCCAAATTATTGACTGGGTCCCAGGCCATGCCCCTTGTTTTATAGGGATCTTAGGGATGTGGGCTTCTTCTTTAAAGATTTTATTTATTTATTTATTTATTTATGCCGCAGCCAACCAGTGAGAGAGGGAACAGAAGCAGGGGAGTGGGAGAGGAAGAAGCAGGCTCCCAGCGGAGGAGCCCGATGAGGGACTCCTTTCCGAAACGCCGGGATCACGCCCTAAACCGAAGGCAGGTGCTCAATGAAAGCGCCACCCAGGCGCCCGGGTTGTGGGCTTCTTGATTTTTCAGCCTGCCTTCTGGGGGAGGGGCCTGCCGCGCCAATACTCAGGCAGCCCTGTTTGGGTAGAGTCTCGTCGTCCCCTGGGAGGGGGGATGGGGATGGGCACTCCCTGAGCCGGTATTTCCAGGCTTTTGTTCTCTGGCGGCTTTCCCTGGCGGTTTGCTGTGCCTCTTCTGAGAGTCAGAGCAGCAGCGGCCAAATTTCAGCCTCTGTCACGGAACAGAAGGATTGCGGCCCGTTCTCTACTAATGTTCTGGCCACTTTAACTCTGTTTCTGTTGGTGCTGCTCAACCCTGCAGCGTCCCGGGATGTGCGCCCCACACCCGGCGTCCCAGCCCTCACTTCCAGGGCCGGCGCGTCTCTGTCCTTTGTGTTTCTAATGCCGCCAGCCGCCAGCCGCCCCGCGCATGCTCCTGGATCTCCCGGTCTCAGTCTGGATCCAGTGAGCGCACCGGGATTCCGGTGTTCCGCGAGATGCCTGGTGGCGCGCGTTCATGGCTCACTGGTCTCAGTCCGCTCTCTCGCGGGTGCCCTCTGTGAGTCCGCCCGCTCCCCCGTGCAAGTGGCTACCACTTCCCGGCACCCGAACGCGGCGGCTCCCTCCCCTTTCCGTTTATCTTCCGATATCTGTGCACAGTTTCATGGCTCCCCGCTTCGTACCTCAATACTCAGCGCTGGAGATGTTCATTTGTAGAGATCCAGATGCGTCTTCCTGCGTCTCAGGCTGGTTCCGTGGTTGTTTAGGCTGGTCTGGTACCTATCCAGCTCGACTCGGAGGACCGGCTGAAAACGGTGTCTCCTACTCCTCTGCCATCTTAACTCCTCTATCCTATTTTATTTTTTTAAAGATTTTATTTATTTATTTGACAGAGAGACAGCCAGCAACAGAGGCAACACAAGCAGGGGGAGTGGGAGAGGAAGAAGCAGGCTCCCAGTGGATGTGGCGCTCGATCCTGGGACCCTGGGATCACGCCCTGAGCCGAAGGCAGACGCTTAATGACTGAGCCACCCAGGCACCCCTACACATAAGTTCAAAATCGCTTATATCTTGAAAAAAGGAAGAAATTACTATAAGGACACATTATACACAGTGCAGTTACAAGTAATCAAGAATACAGCATTTTCTTATTACTTGTACACATAAAAAAAACAACATATATAAGGAGGATGGTAATGGCAGGAGTGTTTAAGCATAGTATTGTCAAGGGGATAAACACATTCCTTTTCCCTAAGGATTTTACTCATTAGTAAAAAAACACAGGTAAAAGGAATATGTTAGTTGAACTACAGGTTAAGCATATGGTATAAACAAGGAGCCAAATATATGGCTTTTCCCTAATGTTTCTACACATAAATTTAAAAACTTATATGTTAAAGAAAAGTTGTTACCAAAAGCATGGTTTAATCACAGGGAATTTTCAAATATTAAGCATATGACATTTCCCTACTGCTTCTGCATGGAAGTTTAATAAATCTAAGTAAAAGGAAGATAATACTTAAGGACACTTTATACAGAGTGTAATTTCTACCAAATAAACATGGCTTTTTGCTTTGTTTCCATGCATTAGTTAATTACACTTTATTTAATGACAAAAAGATGTTACTTGAAGGACAGGTTTATTAGCACAGTGTATTTTCAAGGACTTAGGTGCATACCACTTTCTTTCCTGAGCCATTTGACAGTAATTAAAGATCATAACACATTCTTCCTCAACAATTCTGCACAAATCTAAGAACAACCATGTTTTCCCACTTAAATACGATACAGTTATAGTCCGAAAATATGGCAGGGATATCTAGTACAGAGTTCACATACAAAATACCTTTGTGGTTCGACAGCCCTTCAAAGATGAAACTTGAGATTATGCTAAGCGAAGTAAGTTAAGCAGAGAAATACGATTATCATATGGTTTCACACAGTTATGGAACATAAAAACTAGGAAGATCGGTAAGAGAAGGAAGGGATAAAGAAAGGGGGGGTAATCAGAAGGGGGAATGAAGCATGAGAGACTATGGACTCTGAGAAACAAACTGAGGTCCTCAGAGGGGAGGGGGTGGGTAAATGGGATAGGCTGGTGATGGGTAGTAAGGAGGGCATATATTGCATGGTGCACTGGGCGTTATACACAACTAATGAATCACCGAACTTTACATCGGAAACCAGGGATGTACTGTATGGTGACTACTGTAATCTAATAAAAAAACATTAAAATTAAAAAAAAACTTGGGGAGGATTACTTCCTCTTACGACCGCCTCTGCTGCATCTGTAAGGTTTTGAACTGTCATTTTCATTTGCTTCCAGGGAGGAAGAGTAAGTATATAGCAGTACAGGCCTTTCTCAAGTAACAAGAAAAGTCTCAAATACACAAGCTAACCTTACACCTAAGTAGCTGGAAAAAGAACAGCAAGTAAAGCCTAAATCCAGTAGAAGAGAAATTGAAGCAGTATTCAAAAATCTCCCAGCAAACTAGAGTTCAGGACAAGATGCCCTCCCAGTGGAATTACACCAAACATTTAAGGAAGAACTAATACCTATCCTTCTTGACTGAGCCACCCAGGTGCTCCTTAATTCTTCTTTAATTTCCTTGTTGACCCATTTATTCTTTAGTAATATGTTCTTTAAACTCCATCTGTTTGCAGTCTTTGCTGATTTTCTCTTGTGATAGACTTTTTTTTTTTTTTTAAAGATTTTATTTATTTATTTGACAGAGAGAGAGACAGCCCTCGAGAGAGGGAACACAAGCAGGGGGAGTGCGAGAGGAAGAAGCAGGCTCATAGCGGAGGAGCCTGATGTGGGGCTCGATCCCGTAACGCCAGGATCACGCCCTGAGCCGAAGGCAGACGCTCAACCGCTGTGCAACCCAGGCGCCCCTCTCTTGTGATAGACTTTAAGTTTTATAGTGTTGTGGTCAGAAAATATGCCTGGTATGATCTCAGTCTTTTTTGTGCTTGTTGAGGGCTGATTTGTGACCCAGTATGTGATCTCTTCTGGAGAATGTCTCATGTGCACTCAAAAAGAATATGTATTCTGCTGCCTTAGAATGAAATGCTCTGAATATATCTGTTCATTCCATTTGGCCCAGGGTGTCAGGAAAGCCATTGTTTACTTAATGATTTTTTGCATAGATGACCTGTTAATTGCTATAAATGGGATGTTAATGTCCACTGTTGTTATTATATTATAATCAATGAGTTTTTTAATCTTTGTTATTAATTCAGTATATATTTGGCTGCTCCAACGTTGGCAACATAAACATTTACAACTGTTAGATCCTCTTCTTGGATAGACTCCTTAATTATGATGTGTAGTGCACTTCTTCATCTCTTATTACTGTCTTTGGTTTAAAGTCTAATTTGTCAGATATAATTATGAATACTGCGTCTTTCTTCTGACATCCATTTGCATGATAGATGTATATATCCACCCCTTCACTTTCCATCTGCAGGTACCATTAGGTCTGAAATGTGTATATTAGGCACCATACGGATGAGTCTTGTTTTTTTTATCCATTCTGATACACTATGTCTTTTAATAGGAGAATTTACATTTGGAGTGATTATTGATATGAATTTAGTTCCATTGCGTTACTTATAGAGTTGTTGTCTGCTGATGTTCTCTGGTCATTTCTATCCTTCATTGCTTTTGGTCTTTTTTGCCTACAGTTCACTTTAATATTTCTTCAGCATGTTGAATATATCATGTCAGTCCTTTCTGCCTTTCTAGGTTTCTATTTGAGAGATCTCAATGTTGATGTTATTTGTCTTACTTTGTAGGCTAGGTATTTCTTTTCCCTTGCTGCTTTGAGGATGTTTTCCTCATCTCTATATTTTGCAAATATACTACGATACATCTTGGTATGGGCCAGCTTTTGTTTAATATGGTGGAAGTTTGTGTGTCCTGCATTTGGATGATTGTTTCCTTTCCTAAATTAGGGAAATGTTTAGCTATGATGTTTCCAAAAAAAAAAAAAAATTACAATGCATACGAAAGAAGGAGGAAAATGTCCCGTTCACAGGCACAAAATAAATCTCCAGAAACTCACTGCAAATAAACACAGATCTCTGACTTACTTGGTAAAGAATTTAATACACCTGTCCTACATATATTCTGTGAGCTACGAAATTACTTCAGCAGACAACTGCACAATACAATGAAAGAATTCAAGAAAATGATTTAAGAACAAAATGAAAATGTCTAAAAAATGAAATTATCTTTTTAAAGCCCTCTCCCCCAAAACCGGGAGCTTCAAATTATAATAATTGAGTTGAAAAACTGACTAAAGTCTTTCAACAGGCAGAAGAAATAATTAGCTTACTTGAATACAGGTCATTTGAAATTACCGTCTGTAGAACAGAAAGAATAAAGACACATGAACAGGGCTTAAGGGATTTAAATAATATCTCCATGAACCAATATATGTATCAAAGTCATAACACAAGGGAAAAAGACAGAGAGAAAGGATCAGAAGAGTTATGAAGAAGTAATGGTGAAAAACTTCCCAAATTTGAGAAAAGAAATGGAAATTCAAATATTAGAAACTCATTTCCAAGGAGAGTGAATCTGCAAAGACCTACAGCAGGAAACATTATAATCAAAATGTTGGAAGTGAGAGACAAAGAACGAATCTTGAAAATAGCAAAGAAATGCAACTCATCTCTTTTACAGTGGAACCTCTGTAAGATAATCCATGGATTTCTCAGTAGAGAACTTGCAGGTGAGAAGGCATTGGGAAATTTTATTTTCAAGTGCTGAGAGAGAAAAAAAAAACTTTGTGAACAGGGAATATTATATCTGACAAAATTGTCCCTCAAAAATAAGGGAGAAATCAAAACATTCTCAGATAAACAAGCTAAAAGTTCATTATCAGTAGGGTTCGTATAAAAGAAACGCTAAGGGAGTTCATCAAGTAATAAAAGGATAGTAGATGGTAACTTAAACTCTTATAAAATATAAAGTTCTGGTAAAGGTAAATATATAGGCAGATACAGAAACTTACAAACAAACAAATAAAAAACCTCAGGACCGGAAGTTTTCACCAGTGAATTCTACCAAAATTTTTAAGATTTAACACCAGTCTCATCAAACTCTTCCAGAAAATTGAACTGAAGGGAATATTTCCAAACTGACAGACACTACAGACCAACATCTCTAATGATATTGATACAGAAACCCCCAACAAAACAACTAACAGAATCCAACAGAACCTTAAAAGGAGTACACATCAAGTGAGTTTTATCACTGGAATGCAAAGGTGGTTGAATATCACCAGATAAATGGATATAGAATTTCTATTGACAGTATTTAAAATTTTTTTTAATTTTATTTTTTTCCGGAGAAATTTAAATAGAACATTTTATTGCTTGGGACTCCCAAGTTTCCAGTGAGAAATCAGTTTATATTTTTATGTGGTTTCCTTTATGTGTCATGTCATCTCTCTTACTGCTTTCACTATTCTCTCTTTAATTTGGCCAATTTGGCTATAATGTGTTTTAATATGGATCACTTTGAGTTTATCTTACTTGGAGTCATTAGTCTTCTTGGATTTATATGTCCATTTATTCCTTGGAATTTGGTAAGGTTTCATCTATATTTCTTCAACTAATCTCTTCACCACTCTCTTTTCTCTTCATGACGATCCTGTTCAACTTACCTTCAGTCTTTTCTTTTCCCCTCCATTTCCTAGGTTTTAAATTTTTGTTTATTTATTTACTTAATTTTTATTTTTTAAAGAGTTATTCTTAAGATTTTATTTATTTGAGAGAGAGAAAGAGAAGACAAGCAGGGGGGAGGGGGCAGTGGGAAAAGTGACTCCTCACTGAGCAGGGAGCCCGATGTATGACTGGACCCTGGGATCATGACCTGAGCTAATGACGGACTTAACCAACTGAGCTGCCCAGGCACCCTGTTTCCTGGACTTTTAAATTTTAGTTGTTCTGTCTTCAAGATTGCTGATTGTTTCTTATATCTACTTAGATGTGTTGTTTTACCTCATTAGTGAATTTTTCCACTTATTTTTCACCTACAGGTGTGTTTCTTTTTTGGAATTCCTGTTTTTCTCTTGTTATTATCATTTTGCTCATCGTTTCCTGGTTTCCTTAGTTTTCTTGTCTTTTTTTCCTCCTCTTGCTCTTTGGACATAGCTTTTGGACATAGAGTTATTTAAAAATCTTTTAGTAGATCTAATATCCGTGCTTCTTTTGGGATGATAACTGTCCCTTTATTTTCTTTATTTGAATGGGTTCTTCTTCCATGTTTCTCATTATGGTTTGTGATTTTTTTGTTGTTGTTGTTTTTGAAAACTGTTCATCTGAAAAAAAAAAAAAATGGCCAGTTTTCCCAAGCTTAGCAGATTGACTCTGGTGGCTCAGTCTGTGCACCAGCATAGTCTTTCACTGAATAAGCTGCACATGCTGTGAGCCTAGTATCAGCTTGTTGTGAAAGCCTGGAATCTTTCCATGTTTCTTCCTTCTCAGTGTGTTGACTGAGGACCTTTTTTTGCTTTCTCAATTCCTCCATATATACACCTGCTTTTGGATACTTAATTTCCCACAGAGGCTCTCCAGTGGCATTATGTGGTTTATTGTATGTGTATACCAGTGAGTTGGGTCCCCCATTAGCTTTCAGTAGTGATGCCTGCTGCTTCTCTTACTTTTCTGTTGCTGTGATGTAGGCCATTCTGCTTTCATAGCACTTTAGGGAAAACAGAGATCAATCTTTCAGGAAGGGTTAATGTTAAAATGTTCAAATGAGATTACTCCACTTCCTCCAGTGCAAGGGAGGGAATTGGGAACTATGCTGTAGTCTTCTTAGTGTGTTGCCCTGGGGAGAGGGTAGGTCAAAAACATGTAAACAATATAATATTTCCTACTGTTTGAATATTCTTCTTTATTACCATTCATTTTACTGAAGAACTTGACTGTTTTGCATAATTGTAAGTCTATTTATCAGTATCCCATTGTTTTTTGATGTGATCTTACAGAGATAAGGGCATACAGCTTTCTGGTTCACCATTTTGCTGACATCACTTCCCTTTTTAAAACTTCTATTAGTCAGAAGAGCTAATGAAGAATAATATAAAAAATAAGGAAGGTTTAGTTTTTCACATGGTCATATTGAAGGCATAATTAAAAAGTTGAATTTTCGGTACCGACTGTACAAAAGAAAGTATAGGAGACTTCTATAGTATTGGGAAGGGCATTCAGGCAGATGGAGGAGTATGTGCCCAAAGACTGAAATGGGAGACCCAGCATAGTAAGAGAATCATAAGGAAGTTGGCATGGGTTGGCAAGAGCAGCAGAAGCAGTTGTGACAGCTCAGAGCATTGTGAATAAGGGACCAGAATATATAGGCCCATTCAGGACTTTTGCTTTTTTCTGAAAGGGGGTAGGAAACTGGTGGGTAACTTTGAGTTCACGGGTAACATGATTTGACATCAGTTTTACTAGGATTTCCATGATGGCAGAGTTGAAGACAGAGGTAGGCTTATTGCACTAATTCTGATCTGGGTAGATGATACTGACTTGGATGAAGGGTTGGTGACAAGTGTCAAAATACACCAAATTTTCAACATTGAGCCACCAGGAATCTCTTTGGCCACGTGTGTAGTGTGACAGAAAGAGAGGAGTCCAAGATGACAACTAAGATTTTTTGCATGAACAAATGGAACAAACTTTTGGTCCTAAGATTTTTGGGGGATAGAATGTCAGAAATTCGGTTTTAGACTCATTAAATGTAAAATGCCAGCAAGGACCTCAAAGTGGAGATGGCAAGGAGACAGTTGTTTGGTGACTATGCTAATTTATTGCTTCTATTATAGAAAAAGTAAATTAACTAATATATAGGTTGATAAGGAAACGAACACAGAAGATATCTTCCCAGAAGAAATTGTGAGTCTTCCAAAGGAAAGGACCAGCCGCAGAGCCTTTGGGTCACATTTTGTTCGGAGTAGCCCAGTTGTCCGTTCACAGACTTTCTCCCCTGGAGCACGAAGCCAGTATGTTTGCAGAGTAAGTTGAAATTCCTTTGCCACCACCTGTCTGGAACATTGTCCTCCTGCTTTGTGTTTTATTTTTACTATTCATGTTAAAAGACATGTGTGTTCTCACAAATAAATGAACACCACACGTGTGGGGGGATGCAGTCATCAGTATGGTGGGTTCATTTCCCCTCACCCTTGCCCATCTAACTCTAGATTTCTTCAAGATTCTAATACATTTCTCCCAGATTTTCAGTTTGTATGTATATAAACTCATCAGCAGGAAGCCGGGCAAACCATTTCTAAGGAGTAACAGGTTGGAAAGGGAGTATCCTGAATTGGGTAGAGATTGGAAAGTCAGGCCACTGAGTGGTTGGAAATCTTAAAGTGTAGCTTAGTGGGGTTCCAGGGTGGATGGCAGCCTTGGAGACTCCGGAAACTGACCCATCCCTGCATGACAGTTCTCATCCCTAGGGTGATCCAGGAGGCACGGTGTGGTTCCTTGGCTGCACCATGCAGTGAAGCATTGTCAGCACAGTTGGGGGTGGAGGTGGGAGCTTCACAAAATGCTGGTGCCTGGGTTCCACCCCCAGGATCCATCATGGGTCATGATGGGGCCTGGACACCAGAACTTGGGTCATGATTCTGATGTTGAGAACCTCAAGATGGGGGACCCAATCTGCTGCGGTCCTTGAAGATAGGACCGCGTGTTTGAGGTTCGTGGGTGGTGGTGGTGTGACAGTGACAGGAAGGATTAGGAAAGAGAAGGGAATTTGAAGGATAAATGGCCATAACACAGTGACCTGAAGGAGCTTTTTGGATCGAGGAGAACTTTGACCCTTCCCGCCTCTGAACTGGGCTCATTGAAGTAAAGCACCTTCCCTTGACGGGGACTGCCAAGGAGCTGGCTCTGTTTGGGCAAAACCAAAGTTCAGTCATACAAGAGAAACGGCCTCAGACGTGTGCCACAGACACCGGGGGTATGGTTTAGGAGTCCCCTGGCCCATGCTCAGGTTCAGTAACTTGCTAGGACCCACAGAACTCAGCAAAGCTATTATATTCACAATTATGGTTTATTATGGTGAAAGGATATAGACCAAGGTCAGCAGAGGGAAGAAGCACATCGGACAGCACTCAGGAGAGAGCTGATGCAACCTTCCAGGTCTCTTCCAGCAGGATTGTGCGGGTGGCTCTGGTCACCTGTCACTGCTGGGAGAGACCACATGCATGGAGTATGCCAGTTGGGGGTTTTGGAGGAGTTTGGTCACATAGGCAGAGCTGATTGCCTGCATGCCTGACCTTCATCTCCAGCCCCTCCAAAGGTCAAGCTGATGGTGTAAGACCCCTACTATAAATCACATAGTTAGCAGAAACTGGGTGGCCTGGCCAGAGGTCTCCAGGTAAACAGAGACACTCAGGCAGGACATTCCAGGGGATTATGGGTCAGTTCCCAGGAGCTGGGCAAGGACCAAACCTTTCCTGGAGCAGAGTTAATCCTTTACCCCATGGCGGGGGTTGGGGGAGTGAACATCAGGGGGTTGGAACCGGGTGGCCCTAGCTGCCCCTGGGTCATTTGCAAGACCTGCCGCACTTCTCCCCACAGAAGCAAGGTGTCTGGTCGTGGCTGCCCTGGGTTGCACGGGGTCAGGCTCGGGCACTCCTTCCCCATCAGACTGCAGCCACCCTCCTGGAGGCGCTAGAGCCAAGGCTGGCCTTACATCTCTTTATCATGGCAGGCTGTCGCCGCCCCACCGCAGAGCGGGCTCGGGTCTGCTCCGTGAGAAGGGCAATGTGGCGGAGGAGGAAGTCCTCTACTTCCGCAGGGAAAGGTTTGCAGCTCCTATGCTGGGCTCTGTGCCCTTCTGGAAAGCATGCATTTGCAGGTGATGCTTTTGAAGGCTTGTTTTTGTCTGTTTGAAATGATTGAGGCAGGGGTGGGGGTGGGCATACATATTGCTGTGCCATGGCATTTCCTGAGTATTTTCGGTTAATTCACATGGACTTGTCATGAAGACAAAAACTTGGGCTTTCATAGAGATACAAACTGATTCTGAAGCAAGAACCTGCCACCAAATGAAATATATAGTATCTTGGCTCCCTTGAAGAAGGCATTATTTATTTTTCTTTTAAGAAAGAGAGGTTTTCTCTTGTTTGACAGAATGGGAGTTATTGATTAGCTTCTCTTACTACAGAAACAAGTCTCTTTTTTTTGGAAAGCTGTTTTTACCCCAGCTTCTTAACAGGAGCCTGAAATACAAAAAATGAGAATGATAAAAAGTGAAAAATGGGGTGTCTGGTTGGCTCAGTAGGTGGAACATGCAACTCTTTATCTCAGGGTTATCAGTTCAAGACCCACATTTGGTGTGGAGTACACTTTAAAAAAAAAGTGAAATGGAGAGGTCTGTACTGGCTTCATGAGCTTCACACATAATATCCAGTCAGTGTTGAGATTGATGGGACAGAAATTTTATTGACTCTGTCACTCTAGAAACTTCATGTTTTTCCATTGAAAAAGAGTCGAGGTTGGATTTGCTTTTCTTTTGTTTTTGTTTTAATTGTAACTCTTGGGTAGCTTTTAACTGTAACCCAAAGACCTAATAAAAGTACCAGTACTCAAGCAGATTTCAGTGTCTGCAAGAAAAAAATGAAATAATTCAGTTCATAATACATCAAGAGAATGAATATTAAATTTCTAAGAAAGTACCTCTGAACATTCTTTTTGGCACAGCTTTATCGTAGTGACAGCGACAGTTCAACATTGCCCCGGAAGTCCACCTTTGTCCGAAAATCTTTGGAAAGACGGACCCTTCGCTATAAGCAGGTACGTGCCCCGCAAACTAATGAGTCTAAATTTCTCTGGTACCAATTTTTAAATATCTTAAAAAGTAATATCTTAAATATTTTTAAGGTAATATTGATTAAAAGGTAATATATTAATTTCCTTATTTATTTCACAAATGTAAGTTTTGAAAACATATGTATCATAATATTACTAAACATTAGAACAATTGTTCTCTTTATTTATAGTATTTAGTTTCACTGCAGACCTTTTTGACTTCTTTGGCTATTATGAATAATGTTGCTATAACATTGTATATTTGTACAAGTTTTTGCATGTGCATGTTTTCATTTCTTTTGACTATATATCTATGAGTAGAAATGCTGGGTCATATAGTAAGTCTTTTGTTTTTTGAGAAACTGCCAGACTGTCTTCCAAAGCAGCTGCCCCATTTTACATTCCACTCGCAGCATATGAGGGTTCCAGTTTCTGTACATCCTCACCAACACTTACTATATTATCTGTCTTTTTAATTACAGTATTCTAGTAGCTCTGGGGTAGTCTCTCATTGTAGTTTTGATTTATATTTCCCTGATTATCAGTAATGTGGAGCATCTTTTCATGTGTCTTTGGCCATCTGGATGTCTTCTTTGGAAAAATGTCTATTCAAATCCTTTGTCCATTTCTTTTCTTTTTTTTTTTTTTAAGATTTTATTTATTTATTTGAGAGAAAGAGGACAATCAGCAGAAGCAGAGGGAGAGGGAGAAGCAGGCTCCCCTCTGAGCAGGGAGCCCCACATGGAACTTGATCCAAACACACTGAGGTTATGACCTGAGCTGAAGTCAGACACTTAAGTGACTGAGCCACCTAGGTGTCCCCAATCCTTTATCCATGTCTAATTGGCTTGTCTTTTTATTACTGAGTGGATGAGTTCTTTGTATATTCTAGATGCAGGTCCTTTACAATAGATACGATCTCCCAATTCTGTGGATTGGCTTCACTTTATGATGTCTTTCAAATGCACAAAAGTTTTTAATTTTGATGATGTGGAAGAAACCTATTTTTTCTTTTTGCTTGTACTTTGTGAGCCATATCTGAAAAACCATTGCATAATCAAAGGTCAAGAAGATTTATGCCTATACTTCCTTCTAAAATTTTTCATTTTAGCTCTCCAAAGGCCCTTGATTCATTTCAAGTTAATTTTTGTATATGATATGAGAGAGAGTTTCAATATCATTGATCTTTTACACATGGATACTCAGTTGTTCCAGGACTAGTTGTTGCTCCTTGCTAAAGGCTTCCAATTGTTACCAGATCTTTTCTTCTAGAACATGCTCTGTCATTGGGAAACTCACCATTTTTTCTTCTCTTTTTTTAATGATTATTTATTTTTTTGAGTGAATATTATTTAAATTTTTTATTTTTTATTTTTATTTTTTTTTTCACTTTTTTTTTTTATTAATAATGATTTTTTATTATATTATGTTAGTCACCATACAGTACATCCGCGGATTCCGATGAAAGTTCGAGGATTCATTAGTTGCGTATAACACCCAGTGCACCATGCAATACGTGCCCTCCTAAATACCCATCACCAGCCTATCCATTCCCCCACCCCCCTCCCTCTGAGGCCCTCAGTTTGTTTCTCATAATCCATAGTCTCTCATGTTTCATTCCCCCTTCTGATTACCCCCCCTTTCTTTATCCCTTTCTTCCCCTACTGATCTTCCTAGTTCTTATATTCCATAGATGAGAGAAATCATATGATAATTGTCTTTCTCTGCTTGACTTATTTCACTTAGCATTATCTCCTCCAGTGCCGTCCATGTTGCAGCAAATGTTGAGAAATTGTTCTTTTTGATAGCTGAGTAATATTCCATTGTATATATGGACCACTACTTCTTAATCCAGTCATCTGTTGAAGGGCATCTCGGCTCCTTCCACGATTTAGCTATTGTGGACAATGCTGCTATGAACATTGGGGTGCATATGGCCCTTCTCTTCACTACATCTGTAACTTTGGGGTAAATACCCAGTAGTGCAATTGCTGGGTTGTAAGTACCTTTATTTTTAATGTCTTGAGGAACCTCCATACTGCTTTCAAGAGTGGCTGCACCAGCTTGCATTCCCACCAACATTGTAAGTGGGATTCCCTTTCTCCAAATCCTCACCAACATCTGCCATTTCCTGTCTTGTTAATTTTAGCCATTCTGACTGCTGTGAGGTGGTATCTCATTGCGGCTTTGATTTGTATTTCCCTGACGCCGAGTGATGTTGAATATTTTTTCATGTATCTGTTATCCACTTCTACATCATCTTTGGAGAAATACCTGTTCATATCTTCTGCCCATTTATTGACTGGATTATTTGTTTTGGGTGTTGAGTTTGAGAAGTTCCTTATAGATCTTGGATACCGGTCTTTTATCTGTAGTGTCATTTGCAAATATCCTCTTCCATTCCATGGGCTGCCTCTTAGTTTTTTTTTGACTGTTTCCTTGGCTGTGCAGAAGCTTTTTATCTTGATGAAGTCCCCCAAGTTCATTTTTTTTTTGTTTCTCTTGCCTTTGGAGATGTGTCATGAAAAAAGTTGCTGTGGCTGATGTCAAAGAGGTTGCTGCCTATGTTCTCCTCTAGGATTTTGATGGATTCCTGTCTCATATTGAGGTCTTTCATCCATTTAGAGTTTAATCTTTCTGTATGGTGTGAGAGTAGTCAAGTTTCATTCTTTTGTATATGGCTGTCCAATTTTCCCAGCCCCATTTATTGAAGAGACTGTCTTTTTTCCATTGGATGTTTTTTCCTGCTTTGTCAAAGATTAGTTGACCAAAGTGCTGAGGGTCCATTTCTGGGTTCTCTATTACTTTCCACTGATCTATGTGTCTGTTTTTGCACCAGTGCCATGCTGTCTTGGTGATCACAGCTTTGTAGTATACCTTGAAGTCAGGCATTGTGATGCCCCAAGCTTTAGTTTTCTTTTTGAAAATTCCCTTGGTGATTCAGGGTCTTTTCTGCTTCCATGAATTTTAGGATTGTTTGTTCCAGCTCTGTGAGAAATGTCAACGCTATTTTGATCCGGATAGCACTGAAAGTGTAGCTTGCTCTGGGTAGCATGGACATTTTAACTATGTTAATTCTTCCGATCCATGAGCATGGAATATCTTTCCATCTTTTTGTGTCTTCCTCAATGTCTTTCAAGAGTGATTTATAGTTTCTAGAATATAGCTCCTTTACGTATCTGGTTAAGTTAATTCCAAGGTAACGTATGGTTTTTGGTGCTATTGTAAATGGGATGGATTCCCTAGTTTCTCTTTCTTCAGTCTCATTTTTCACGTATAGAAATGTAACTGATTTCTGAGCATTGATTTTGTATCCCGCCACGTTACTGAATTGCTCTATAACGTCTAATAGATTGAGCGTGGATTCTTTTGGGTTTTCCATATAGAGTATCATGTCATCTGCAAAGAGAGACATTTTGACTTCTTCTTTGCCGATTTGGATACCTTTTATCCCTTTTTGTTGTCTGATTGCTGTTGCAAGGACTTCTAGTTCTATGGTGAATAGAGTGGAGAGAGTGGGCATCCTTGTCTTGTACCTGATCTTAAGGGAAAGGCTTCCAGCTTTGCCCCATTGAGAATTATATTTGCAGTAGGCTTTTCACAGATGGTTTTTATGAGATTGAGGAATATATCCTCTATCCCTACACTCTGAAGGGTTTTAATCAGGAAAGGATGCTGTATTTTGTCAAATGCTTTTTCTGCTTCAATTGAGAGGATCATATGGTTCCTGAGTCTTTTCTTGTTGATATGATGTATCACGCTGATCGATTTGCGAATGTTGAACCTTGCTTGCATCCAAAGGGATGAATCCCACTTGGTCATGATGTATAATCCTTTTAATGTACTGTTGGATTCTATTAGCCAGGATATTGTTGAGGATTTTGGCGTCCATATTCATTAGGGAGATTGGTCTATAATTCTCCTTTTTGATGGGGTCTTTTCCTGGTTTGGGGATCAAGGTAATATTGGCCTCATAGAATGAGTTTCGTAGCTTTCCTTCAGTTTCTATTTTTTGAAATAGCCTTAGGAGAATAGGTATTATTTCTTCTTTGAATGTGTGGTAGAATTCCCAAGGAAAACCATCCGGGCCTGGAGTTTTGTTATTTGGAAGGTTGTTTATCACTGACTCAATCTCTTCATAATTAATTGGCCTGTTTAAAAAATCAATTTCTTTCTGTTTCAGTCTTGGTAGTTTATAGGTTTCCAGGAAGGCCTCCATCTCTTCCAGATTGCTTAATTTATTAGCATATAGCTGTTGATAAAAGTTTCTAATGAACCTTCCAATTTCATTGTTGTTGGTCGTGACCTCTCCTTTTTCATTCATAATTTTAATAATCTGGGTCCTTTTCTATTCTTTTGGATAAGTCCTGCCAGCGGTTTGTCAATTTTGTTGATTCTCTCAAAGTACAAGCTACTAGTTCTGTTGATCTGCTCTACTGTACTCCTGGTTTCTAATTCATTGATTTCTGCTCTAATCTTGGTCAACTGCTTCATTGTGAATGGATTAGGCCTGTCCCTCTGTTGCTGTTCCAGCTTCTTGAGGTGAGAATATAAAAACTGCATTTTAGATTTTTCTATTCTTTTGAGTGAGGCTTGGATGGCTATGTATTTCCCCCTTAGGACTGCCTTTGCAGTATCCCATAGGTTTTGGACCATTGTGTTTTCATTCTTGTTGGTCTCCATAAATTATTTAAATTCATTTTTGATTTCCTGATTTATCCAATCATTATTGAGCAGGATGGTTCTTAGTCTCCAAGTGTTTGAGTTTCTTCCAAATTTTTCCTTGTGGTTGAGTTCCAATTTCAGAGCGTTGTGGTCTGAGAATATGCAGGGAATAATTTCAGTCTTTTCGTATCAGATGAGACCTGTTTTGTGTCCCAGAACATAGTCTATTCTTGAGACTGTTCCATGGGCATTAGAATAGAATGAGTATTCTTTGGTTCTGGGGTGTAGTGTTCTATATATATCTATGAGGTCCAACTCGTCAAGTATGGCATTCAAAGCCCTTGTTTCTTTGTTGATTTCCTGCATGGGTGCTCTGTCAAAATCTGATAGTGGAGTGTTGAGGTCCCCTACTATTAACGTATTTTATCTATATGTCTCTTTATTGTGGTTAAGAGTTGGCTTGTGTATCTTGCTGCTCACTGGTTGGGGGCATATATATTTATAATTTTCATGTCAACTTGTTTGATACATTCTTTAAGAATAATATAGTGCCCTTCTGTGTCTCTAACTGTAGTCTTTATTTTAAAATCCAATCTGTCTGATGTGAGAATTGCTACGCTAGCTTTCTATTGAGGTCCATTGGTGTGAAAGATGGTATTGCATCCCTTTACTTTCAGTCTGAATGTATCTTTAGGTTCAAAATGAGTCTCTTGTATACAGCAAATGGATGGATCATGTCTTTTTATCCAATCTGCGACCCTATGGCTTTATGGGAGAATTTAGGCCATTTACATTGAGACTGATTTGAGAGATATGATTTTAATGATGCCATGTTGCCAATAAAGACTTTGTTTCTATAGATTGTGACTTTCTGTTCTGTATCACTCTTGGGGCCTTTTTACCTTTAGGGAACCCCCTTAATATCTCCTTTAGGGCTGGTTTCATGGTTATGAAATTGAACAATGACCGGCGATTCTGGATGGTCTCTATTCCTCCATCCATTCTGAATGACAGCCTTGCTGGATAAAGGAGCATTGGCTGCATGTTTTTCTCTGAAAGAGCTTTAAATATGCTCCCCCAACCCTTTCTCTCATTCCAGGTCTGTGTAGACAGGTCTGACGTAATTCTGATGCCTTTGCCTTGGTACGTGAGAAATTTCTTTGCCCTGGCCGCTTTCAATATTGTATCCTTGGATCTCATATTTGCGAGTTGCACTATGACGTGACGTGGTGTAGGTCTGTCATGGTTGAGCTTGGGAGGTGTCCTCTCTGCCTCTTGGACACGAATGCTTGTTTCCCTTGCTAGATTAGGGAACTTCTGAGCTACAATTTGTTCAAATATCTCTTCTAGACCTCTGTTTTTCTCCACCCCCTCGGGGATGCCGATGATTCTGACATTGGAACGTTTCATTGATTCAGTCATCTCCCGTAACCTACATTCCTGAGCGCGGATTTTTAGAGTCCAGATTCTATTTTAGCTTTCTCTTATACTGACCCATCCTCCAATTCGCTGATACGTTCTTCACCTCATTCACCCTGGCGATCAGAGCCTCTAGCTTTGACTGCATTTGGCTCATAGAATTTTTAATTTCTGCCAGATTCGTTCTCATCTACCCCCTTAGAGATTCTATATTCTCATTAACATTTTCTTTAGCTTAACCAGTGGCTTTGGATGGGATATGCTGCAATAAGAATACCTTCCGTGGAGAAGAGTTACGATGGCGGAGGAGTAGAGGACCCCTTTTTCAGCAGGTCTCCTGAATCGAGCTGGATAGGTACCAGACCAGCCTAAATAACCACGGAATCAGCCTGAGACGCAGGAAGATACATCTGGATCTCTACAAATGAACATCTCCAGCGCTGAGTATTAAGATACTAAGCAGGGAGCCATGAAACCGCGCACAGATAACGGAAGATAAACGGAAAGGGGAGGGAGCCGCCGGTTCCGGGCGCCGGGAAGCGGCAGCCACCTGCACGGGGAGCGGGCTGACTTATGGAAGGCACCCCCAAGAGAGCGGACTGATACTGGTCAGCCGAGAGCCGAGAGCGCGGTCCAAGAGGCATCTCGCGGAACACCGGAATCCCGGTGTGCTCACGGGATCCAGACTGAGACCGGGAGCTCCCAGAGTGCGCGCAGGCGGCTGGCGGCGTTAGAAACACAAAGGACAGAGACGCGCCGGCCCTGGAAGGGAGGGCAGGGACCCCGGGTGTGGGGCGCACATCCAGGGACGCTGCAGGGTTGAGCAGCACCAACAGTAAGAGAGTTCAAGTGGCCAGAACATCAGTGGAGAACGGGCCGCAATCCCTCTGTTCTGTGACAAATCAGCCTCTGCTGCTATGACTCTCAGAAGAGGTATAGCAGACCGCCAGGGAAAGCCGCCAGAGAACAAAAGCCTGGAAATACCGGCTCACAGCGTGCCCATCCCATCCCCCCTAGCAGGGGACACGGAGACTCTACCCAAAGAGGGTTGCCTGAGTATCGGCGAGCAGGCCCCTCCCACAGAACACAGAGGCAGGCTGAAAAATCATGAAGCCCACAACCCAGGGCGCCTGGGTGGCGCAGTCATTGAGCGCCTGTCTCTGGCTAAGGGAGTGATGCCGGCGTTCCGAAAAGGAGTCCCTCATCGGACTCCTCCGCTGGGAGCCTGCTTCTTCCTCTCCCACTCCCCTGCTTCTGTTCCCATTCTTGCTGTCTCTCTCTCTCTCTCAGATAAATAAATAAATTAAATCTTTAAAGAAGAAGCCCACATCCCCAAGATCCCTATAAAACAAGGGGCACGGCCTGTGACCCAGTCAATAATTTCGACTCTGGACAACCCCGCAACCTCTCCTCATCAGAATGACAAGAAGGAGAAGCCCCTGCCCCAGCAAAGAAAAGACAGTGAGTCTGTGGCCTCTGCCACAGAACTAATGGATATGGATGTAACCAAATTATCAGAAATGGAATTAGAGTAACGAAGGTCAGAATGATGAGTAGAATTGATAAAAGTATTAACGAAAATGTTACTGAGAATATAGAATCCCTAAGACAGAAATGAGAGCGAATCTCACAGAAATTAAAAATTCTATGAGCCAAATGCAGGCAAAACTAGAGGCTCTGACGGCCAGGGTTGCAGAAGCAGAGGAAAGGGTTAGTGAATTGGAGGATGGGTTAATAGAGGAAAAAACTAAAATAGAAGCTGCTCTTAAAAAAATCCAAGCCCACGAATGTATGTTACGGGAGATTACTGACTCAATGAAACGATCCAATGTTAGAATCATCGCCATCTCCGAGGGAGTGGAGAAAAACAGAGGTCTAGAAGAGATATTTGAACAAATTGTAGCTGAAAACTTCCCTAACCTAGCGAGGGAAACAAACATTTGTGTCCAAGAGGCAGAGAGGACACCTCCCAAGCTCAACCACGACAAACCTACGCCACGACACGTCACATGCAATTCGCAAATATTAGATGCAAGGATACAGTATTGAAAGCGGCCAGGGCAAAGAAATTTCTCACGTACCAAGGCAAAGGCATCAGAATTACGTCAGACCTGTCTACACAGACCTGGAATGAGAGAAACGGTTGGGGGAGCATTTTTAAAGCTCTTTCAGAGAAAAACATGCAGCCAAGGATCCTTTATCCAGCAAGGCTGTCATTCAGAATGGATGGAGAAATAAAGATATTTCAGAATCGCCAGTCATTAGCCAATTTCGTAACCACAAAACCAGCCCTGCAGGAGATATTACGGGGGGGTTCTATAAAGGTAAAAAGGCCCCAAGAGTGATACAGAACAGAAAATCACAGCCAATACAAAGACTTTACTGGCAACATGGCATCATTAAAATCATATCTCTCAGTATTTAGTCTTAATGTGAATGGTTTGAACTTTCCCGTAAGATGCCACAGGGTTGCAGATTGGATAAAAAGAAATGACCCATCCATTTGCTGTCTACAAGAGACTCATTTCGAACCCAAAGATGCATTCAGACTGAGAGTAAGGGGATGGAGTACCATCTTTCACGCAAATGGACCTCAAAAGAAAGCTGGGGTAGCAATTCTCATATAAGATAAATTGGATTTATAACTACAGACTATAGTTAGAGATGCAGAAGGGCACTATATTATTCTTAAAGGAAGTATTCAACAAGTGGATATGACAATTGTAAATATATATGCCCCCAACAGGGGAGCAGCAAGATACACAAGCCAACTCTTAACCAGAAAAAAGAGACATATAAATAAAAATACATTAATAGTAGGGGACATCAAGCTTCCACTATCAGAAATAGAAAGAACACCCTGGCAAAAACTAAGCAAAAAATCAAAGCCTTTGAATGCCATACTGGATGAGTTGGAGCTCATAGATATATATAGAACACTACACCCCAGAACCAAAGAATACTCATTCTATTCTAATGCCCATGGAACATTCTCAAGAATAGACCATGTTCTGGGACACAAAACAGGTCTAAACTGATACCAAAAGATTGAAATTATCCCCTGCATATTCTCAGACCACAACGCTCTGAAATTGGAACTCAACCACAAGGAAAAATTTGGAAGAAACTCAAACACTTGGAGACTAAGAACCATCCTGCTCAGGATTGACTCGATAAACCAGGAAATCAAAAATCAAATTAAACAATTTATGGAGACCAATGAGAATGAAAATACAACAGTCCAAAACCTATGGGATACTGCAAAGGCAGTCCTAAGGGGGAAATACATAGCCATCCAAGCCTCACTCAAAAGAATAGAAAAATCTAAAATGCAGTTTTTATATTCTCACCTCAAGAAGCTGGAACAGCAACAGAGGGACAGGCCTAATCCACGCACAAGGAAGCAGTTGACCAAAATTAGAGCTGAAATCAATCAATCAGAAACCAGAAGTACCGTAGAGCAGATCAACAGGACTAGAAGCTGGTTCTTGGAGAGAATCAATAAAATTGACAGACCACTGGCAAGACTTATCCAAAAGAAAAGAGAAAGGACCCAGATTATTAAAAGTATGAATGAAAAGGAGAGATCAGGACGAACACCATTTAATTGGAAGGATTATTAGAAATTTTTATCAACAGCTATATGCCAATAAACTAAGCAATCTGGAAGAGATGGAATCCTTCCTGGAAACCTATAAACTACCAAGATTGAAACAGGAAGAAACTGATTTCTTAAACAGGCCAATTAATTATGAAAAAATTGAGTCAGTGATAAACAACCTTCCAAATAACAAAACTCCAGGCCCGGACGGTTTTCCTGGGGAATTCTACCAAACATTCAAAGAAGAAATAATACCTATTCTCCTAAAGCTATTTCAAAAAATAGAAACAGAAGGAAAGCTACCAAACTCATTCTATGAGGCCAATATTACCTTGATCCCCAAACCAGGCAAAGACCCCATCAAAAAGGAGAATTACAGACCGATCTCCCTAATGAATATGGACGCCAAAATCTTCAACAAGATACTTGCTAATAGAATCCAACAGTACATTAAAAGGATTATCCACCACGATCAAGTAGGATTCATACCTGGGATGCAAGCGTGGTTCAACATTTGCAAATTAATCAGTGTGATACATCATATCAACAAGAAAATACTCAGGAACCATATGATCCTCTCAATTGATGCAGAAAAAGCATTTGACAAAATACAGCATCCTTTCCTGATTAAAACCCTTCAGAGTGTAGGAATAGAAGGTACATTTCTCAATCTCATGAAAGCCATCTGAAAAGCCTACTGCAAATATAATTCTCAATGGGGCAAAGCTGGAAGCCTTTCCCTTAAGATCAGGAACTCGACAAGGAAGCCCACTCTCGCCACTATTATTCAACATAGTACTAGAAGTCCTTGCAACAGCAATCAGATGACAAAAAGGGATCAAAGGTATTCAAATCGGCAAAGAAGAAGTCAAAATGTCTCTCTTCGCAGATGACATGATACTCTATATGGAAAACCCAAAAGAATCCACTCCCAAACTATTAGAAGTTATAGAGCAATTCAGTAAGGTGGCGGGATACAAAATCAATGCTCAGAAATCAGTTGCATTTCTATACACGAATAATGAGACCGAAGAAAGAGAAATTAGGGAATCCATCCCATTTACAATAGCACCAAAAACCATACGTTACCTTGGAATTAACCAGAGACATAAAGGACCTATATTCTAGAAACTATAAATCATTCTTGAAAGACATTGAGGAAGACATAAAAAGATGGAAAGATATTCCATACTCATGGATCGGAAGAATTAACATAGTTAAAATGTCCATGCTACACAGAGCAATCTATACTTTCAATGCTATCCCGATCAAAATACCGAGGACATTTTTCAAAGAATGGAGCAAATAGTCCTTAAAATTGTATAGAAACAGAAAAGGCCCCGAATCTCCAAGGAACTGTTGAACAGCAAAAACAAAGCTGGGGGCATCACAATACTGGATTTCAAGCTGTACTACAAAGCTGTGATCACAAAGACAGCATGGTACTGGCACAAAAACAGACACATAGATCAATGGAACAGAATAGAGAGCCCAGAAATTGACCCTCGGCTCTTTCAGCAACTAATATTTGATAAAGCAGGAAAAAACATCCGGTGGGAAAAAGACAGTCTCTTCATAAATGGTGCTGGGAAAACTGGACAGCTACATGCAAAAGAATGAAACTTGACCACTCTCTCACACCATACACAAAAATAAACTCCAAATGGATGAAAGACCTTGATGTGAGACAGGAATCCATCAAAATTCTAGAGGAGAACATAGGCAGCAACCTCTACGACATTGGCCAAAGCAACCTTTTTCATGATACATCCCCAAAGGCAAGAGAAACAAAAGATAAAATGAATTTATGGGACTTCATCAAGATTAAAAGTTTCTGCACAGCCAAGGAAATAGTCAGAAAAGCTAAGAGGCTGCCCATGGAATGGGAGAATATATTTGCAAATGACACTACAGATAAAGGACTGGTATCCAAGGTCTACAAAGAACTTCTCAAACTCAATACATGAGAAACAAATAAACAAATCATAAAAAAGGGCAGAAGATATGAACAGACACTTTTCCAATGAAGACATACAAATGGCTAACAGACACATGAAAAAATGTTCAAAATCATTAGCCATCAAGGAAATTCAAATCAAAACCACACTGAGATACCACCTTACGCCAGTTAGAATGGCAAAAATAGACAAGGCAAGAAACAACAATTGTTGGAGAAAAATGTTCTAAATCATTAGCCATCAGAGAAATTCAAATCAAAACCACACTAAGAAACCACCTTACGCCAGTTAGAATGGCAAAACTGAGAGGCAAGAAACAAAATTGTTGGAGAGGATGTGGAGAAAGGGGATTCCTCCTACATTGTTGGTGGGAATGCAAGTTGGTACAGCCACTCTGGAAAACAGTGTGGAGGTCCCTTAAAAAGTTAAAAATTGAGCTACCCTATGATCCAGCCACTGCACTACTAGGTGTTTACCCCAAAGATACAGACGTAGTGAAGAGAAGGGCCATATGCACCCCAATGTTCATAGCAGCATTGTCCACAATAGCTAAATCGTGGAAGGAGCCGAGATGCCCTGCAACAGATGACTGGATTAAGAAGTAGTGGTCCATATATACAATGGAATATTACTCAGCTATCAGAAAGAACGAGTTCTCAACATTTGCTACAACATGGACGGCACTGGAGGAGATAATGCTAAGTGAAATAAGTCAAGCAGAGAAAGACAACTATCATGATTTCTCTCATCTATGGAACATAAAAACTAGGAAGATCTGTAGGAGAAGAAAGGGATAAAGAAAGGGGGTGTAATCAGAAGGGGGAATGAAACATGAGAGACTATGGACTATGAGAAACAAACTGAGGGCCTCAGAGGGAGGGGGGTGGGGGAATGGATAGGCTGGTGATGGGTATTTAGGAGGGCACGTATTGCATGGTGCACTGGGTGTTATACGCAACTAATGAATCCTCGAACTTTCATCGGAATCCGCGGATGTACTGTATGGTGACTAACATAATATAATAAAAAATCATTATTAATACAAAAAAAAAAGTGAAAAAAAAATAAAAAAATAAAAAAAATAAAAATAAAAAATAAAAAATTTAAATAATATTCACTCAAAAAAATAAATAATCATTAAAAAGAGAGAAGAAAAAATGGTGAGTTTCCCAATGACAGAGCATGTTCTAGAAGAAAAGATCTGGTAACAATTGGAAGCCTTTAGCAAGGAGCAACAACTAGTCCTGGAACAACTGAGTATCCATGTGTAAAAGATCAATGATATTGAAACTCTCTCTCATATCATATACAAAAATTAACTTGAAATGAATCAAGGGCCTTTGGAGAGCTAAAATGAAAAATTTTAGAAGGAAGTATAGGCATAAATCTTCTTGACCTTTGATTATGCAATGGTTTTTCAGATATGGCTCACAAAGTACAAGCAAAAAGAAAAAATAGGTTTCTTCCACATCATCAAAATTAAAAACTTTTGTGCATTTGAAAGACATCATAAAGTGAAGCCAATCCACAGAATTGGGAGATCGTATCTATTGTAAAGGACCTGCATCTAGAATATACAAAGAACTCATCCACTCAGTAATAAAAAGACAAGCCAATTAGACATGGATAAAGGATTGGGGACACCTAGGTGGCTCAGTCACTTAAGTGTCTGACTTCAGCTCAGGTCATAACCTCAGTGTGTTTGGATCAAGTTCCATGTGGGGCTCCCTGCTCAGAGGGGAGCCTGCTTCTCCCTCTCCCTCTGCTTCTGCTGATTGTCCTCTTTCTCTCAAATAAATAAATAAAATCTTAAAAAAAAAAAAAAAAGAAAAGAAATGGACAAAGGATTTGAATAGACATTTTTCCAAAGAAGACATCCAGATGGCCAAAGACACATGAAAAGATGCTCCACATTACTGATAATCAGGGAAATATAAATCAAAACTACAATGAGAGACTACCCCAGAGCTACTAGAATACTGTAATTAAAAAGACAGATAATATAGTAAGTGTTGGTGAGGATGTACAGAAACTGGAACCCTCATATGCTGCGAGTGGAATGTAAAATGGGGCAGCTGCTTTGGAAGACAGTCTGGCAGTTTCTCAAAAAACAAAAGACTTACTATATGACCCAGCATTTCTACTCATAGATATATAGTCAAAAGAAATGAAAACATGCACATGCAAAAACTTGTACAAATATACAATGTTATAGCAACATTATTCATAATAGCCAAAGAAGTCAAACTCCTATATAATTGATGAATGGATAAATAAAATGTGCTACATATGTCCAACAGAATGAAGTAATATTCACCTATAAAATGGATTGAAGTACTAATACATGTTCAGCATGGATGACCCTAGGAATTATTATGCTAGTAAAAAAATCCAGTAAGAAAAGATTACTGTGATTTTGTACACATGAAATGTCCAGAATAGGTAAAGCTATATGGAAAATAGATTCATGGTTGCCTAGGACTAGAGGAATTGGGGGCGGGGGGGGGGGGGGAGGGAGTGGGAGGTGACTGCTAAAGAAAACAGGGTTTCCTTTGAAGGTAAGGAAAATGTTCCAGAACTGAATGTGCTGATTCTGTGAATTTACTAAAAACCATTTATAGTATACAAATGGGTAAAATGTGGGGTAGGTGAATGCTATCTCAATAAAGGCATTCCCTATTCCCCCATCCTCCGAAAACAAAACAGGAATGAGGAGCTTGTTTTACTCTGTGGGAACACTATACCTGTTGTATCAGTGTAATTATTACTAGAGCTCCTTTAGGTTACAACACCTTGATCTAGCAGCTGGGCCTAGTGTAAGTGCTCTGTATACTCCTCATTCTTCTGCTGAAATGTGTCAGTCTGTACTGGGAAAGGCACTGCCTTCTCACCACCCAGCTTCCTTAGGGTTAACTCTGTGCTGATACAGTGCACTTGAATGAATCGTGGGGCTCTCTTCCAAGTGTCCTACAACATTTGTCTGTGTTCAGCTGGATCAGGCTAGCGCTGGGGTCCAAGATACAAACAGAGAGTGGAATATCCAGGATTTAGTTCCCCGAGTGTCTCTACTGTGGGTCCTCCAGCTACTGGTGCTCTGAGTGCTGTGGCTGGCTATTGTGGAAAATCACTGGGATGATACTCTTGACATATTTTGTATTTCGATCTGGAAAGTATCCCAGCCCTGACTCTCCTCTTGATTGAAATGGGCAGGTAGTGCTGGAGTTGTGTTGTTTGTATAACTTGGACTGCATGTGCCATAACAGCCTAGCTGCAAATTTGTGCCCACCATGACCCAAGCTTGGCAAGGAGAACTTCTTACTATCTGCTGGAAGCAACAGTGGGAATCCCCATGCTCGTTTTTTTTTTTTTTTCGACTTTGTACAGTGGCCATATTTTATGCTAGCTTTATAACATATTTAATTACCTGTTGTATACAAGGTGTTTTTGATATTGTAAAACAACTGAATCACCTTTACATACAGAGTATCTTTGTGCAAAATTAAATTTCTGAATAAAAATAACAGAAGATGGAGATTTTTAGGCATTTAATGTATAATCAGTAACACTTAGATTGTACCCATTTTTAATTCTCCCAGTGTCAGGTAAGAATCTGTCTCTCAAATGTATAGGTCTTCATTAAGGCAGACCATTTCCATCACTACCTTGATATTGAACTAGAGACTTAATCTTGCCCAGATCCTATGTTTGTTTCAAATTGGCCGTGACTACAGAAACACCTGTCCCGTAGCTGCGCTTCACCTGTACCTGTTCGTTGTAGAAGGGCCTCACAGTCGGTCTGCGCTGCCCGGCTGCGGCTGCGCGGCGCCCCGGTGCCGGCTGAGCATGTGTGCTCACAGCTGCCGTCTCCCGCAGCCCTGCAGGTCCTCCCTGGCCGAGCTCATGGCCCGCACCTCCCTGGACCTGGAGCTGGATCTCCAGGCCTCCAGAACGCGGCAGAGGCAGCTGAACGAGGAGATCTGCACCCTGCGTGAACTGAGGCAGCGGTTAGAAGACGCGCAGCTCCGAGGTCAGACCGACCTCCCACACTGGGTGCTGCGGGACGAGCGATTCAGGAGCCTGCTGAAGGAAGCAGAGAGGCAGGTAAGAGGCCACGGGCTCTGCCTGGGGGGGCCTGCTTCGAGGGGCCTGCTGCGGAGTCCCTTTGGCGTCCTGGGCCTGCCTGGTCATGATGATGAAACTATACTTCAAACACTCCAAGTGCTCGTCTGAAGGAGCTGGGTTTCTCCCTCTGTGGGCCAGCAGCCAGTGTTCCGTGGCACCAAGAGCTGCCTCAGGTCCACGGCTGCTAGAAGGAAGGCTCCCCAGACCCTCCCGCTGGCTTCGCCACCCTCTGCTTTGTAGCGGAGTGTTCCGGGTCCGCCGTCTGCAAGGCATCACCCCAAGGACCCCGGTAGCTCCTTTGAAGAGTCCCTGTTGCAGGGCTGTGTGTGCATGGGGCAGGCCTTTCTCCCCTCTGGGGCCCCAGGGCTGGGAGTGGCTTTACTCACTCTTCCTTAGAACTAGAAGTAAAAATGTCTCATCCATCCCATGTTGCCGTTCCAGACAAGACAGACCAAACTTGACCTTCATCAAGAACAGGCAGCTGAGAAGATGCTGAAGAAGGCCTCCAGAGGGGTCTGCCGGCTGCGGGGGCAGAACCACAAGGAGCCCATCCAGGTGCAGACCTTCAGGTAGGCAAGGCCGCAGGCCCCACCTCCCTGCTTGCTTTGGACTGTCATACCTTTGTCATCGTAAGAAGTAAAGTAAGTAAGAAAAAAAGAATAGTAAGTTAAGAATAGAACAAGAATTTTCATTCCTATTAGCATTTGGTTTTTCTTCTGATCTTTTTGTATAAACTTTTTAAAAATACCATTTGTTATCACTTCTGTTTAATTTTGCAGTTAGCTTTTAAGAATGAAAATACTAGATGTTGCTACATGATCTGTTATCTTTCTCATGACTGTAGTTTCATGCAGTAAATATATTATCGACTTTAATAACATGCTACTTCTTTCCAAATGTTTGCTACTGTATGTAACTGATTTACATATGTACATATATGTGTCACCTTTGCATTTTTAAATCAACTTTTGATTGAATGTATCATACATACAGGAAAGTGTGTTTATTTTATGAATATAGTTTACTGAATTATCATAAAGTAAACGTTACAAGAATTAAAACATTAACAGCATTCCAAGATCCTGAACATATTCTGTTAACCACTATTAATCATCTTAGTAACATATATTATTAGCTTTGTGTGGTTTTGTTTTTTTATGTAAGTGGAATTACAAAGTTATAGTTGTAGTCTTTTGTGATTGATTTTTGCCTTTACTTTTTTCTGGACTTTTAATTTTATGTGTGTATTATGAAATAACATAAGATATTGTATTAGTCTTCCTTCAAGTAAATTATTTTTATTTTTTTAATTTTACAATTTTTTATTATGTTATGTTCAAGTAATTTAGAAATCGTATATTGAAATGTAGTCAATTGTTAATAAAACAAACATTTACTGAGAACTTACTACATAGCAGGCATTGTTCTAGGTAGTGCAGATAAATACCTATACTAATCAGAGTATCATGACTTATAATACAGTTTTTAAAATTTGTATGTAAACATGTGTATTATGACCAAATAATGCTTGTTCTATAAGTAGGAAGAGTGATTATTAATATGAAAGCGTTGTGATAGCTTTCAGTGTGTTCATATTTTCTGTAATTTGTAATTCTCTTCAAACCCAGGGAGAAGATAGCATTTTTTACAAGACCAAGAGTTTACATACCTCCTCTGCCGGTCGATGATGTTTGATATGGTGCCTTGTACACGTGAAGTATTTATCTGCCTGTTTCATTTTCATGACGTTCTTTGACTAGCTAAATTTGTGTTTAAAATGTTTATGCAAAGGTATTAATAGCATTTTGTTTTTAAAATGATATAAATATGTATTTTATAAGTGACAGTTGCGGGGTTTAACTTTTCCTTGTGAAATTAACATCTCAAAACATGTTATTTTGTAAAAGATCAACTGTCGTTTTAAGAGTGTACAGTTTTTACGCTGTTTTGTTTGACTTAAAGGCTGGAAGAAAGAAACAAAGTGAGTTCAGGCAAATTCACTGTATTGTAATTTATTTATAGTACTTTTTTTTCCTCGAAGGAAAATACTGAGTCTAAGATGTATTTTAAGATTAAAGTGTTGTGCTTCAGTGTTCGTCATGCCGTAGAACGGAAGTTTGGGGCCGGTTTTGTTCCGGACACCGAAACCGCAGACCGTCCGCGCTGCCCTCGTCACTCGTCCGCGTGTCCGCTGTGTGCGCGGAGCACGTGTCGTGTGCGCGCCGCTGCCGCGTGCTCGTGCGCTGCCAAGCGCGGCGGCTCCGGGCCGGCCGGCGTCCCGTGCGCGGTGCCGAGCTGCTCCGCTGCGGGCTGCGCGCGCACGGCCTCTGCTTGCGTTGTCCGGCGGTGCGCGGTCCTGTGCTCCCCGCGCCTGGGGGGCAGGCCCCTGCCTTCCGCCTGCCTGGCCGGGATGCTGTCCGCACTGCCTGCCCTCAGCCGACCACACGCAGCCCCCCGAGGCGGCTGCACCCGACCTTGACCAACGAGGCGGCGTGGAACTCCGGCACGACGACTGTCATGAAGGGAAGTGACGAGCACGAGGCGCGCGAGTTTGCAGAGAATCCGTGAGTGCACGGATGGACAGGGCGGTGAGGACGCAGGCGGGACGGCCTCGGAAGGCGCTTGTTTGCGGAAGGAAGCAAGCGTGCGTGGGTAACGACCGGTAGCCAGTGAGTCACTTACAGGAGAGTATTTGATTTAAATCGGAATCCCCCCCTCCCCCTATACTGGAGTCTACCCAGTATTTCTTAAGAAATGTTAGAAGTAGTTCATGAGGACAAAAAATTTTTATGTAATAAAAATATACCAATATTCCTTTAAAATGTCAAATGATCTATTTTGTCGATTGCATATTTATTATATATGAAATACACTCTCCTTTGTGAGGCTCTGCATGACTAAACAAGCTGGAGTCATACAAAATGTAGAAGAAAATACAACTCATCGTGTATACTTTTCTTCCTTCTCTTTTCCCTTGGAAATGTCTCTTCTAATCCCTGCACATCTCTTTCATTGGTCTAGAATCTCTGTATAACCTACCTCCCTTTTAAATTGCATTAAAAATAAATTTTGTGAAAGCATTTCATTAATAATTGAGTTATCATAACAATGTAGTTTGCAGTAATACTATGACCAAAGGTTCATCCTTTTAACAGTTGAATCTATTGCTATCTCTTTGTATGTCTGCTCTTCTCCCCCCACCCCCTTCTTTGAGGTCAGTTTCTTTATACATGTACTCATAATGTATGTACACACTCAAAAAGCAATTTTATCACAACTAGAAGCTAAGCAGACAACATGATTAATTAGTTGAAGATGGTAACACGCTCTCTAACTCCCCACAACTGCTAAAACTTTAAAATGTAACAAAAAACTTTGCTATTGGTTGCTAGAGCATGAAGTTGCCAAATTATGTCTTAGGTGCATGGCCCTTAATGCAGAGAGACTAATTGGGATGCATTGTCTATCAGCTCCTTTTTAGCATCTGTACCAATATAAAAATCCTCAAAACAACCGTTCCTCAGTAAATTTCACTGCTTACAAAATCCCTCCCTATCCATCCCAGATTCCCACAGAGTTTTATTTGAAAGTGTTTTTGTTTTGTAGACTTCAGGCTCTTTTGTTGTTGTTGTCTTTAACCCCACCTTTACCAAACATAAATAAAGGCCCACTTCAGTGGCAGTTCAGTGACCTCTCAGATTTACCACCCCTGTTTTATTTCACCCTACTATAACCTACGTATGATTGCTTTTGTAGCCAAATGGCATCATACTAAGGAAGTAAACTTAAGACAAGTGAAGATAACTTTTATGTTACCCATGAAGGGTCCCCACCTTGAGTGTTCATTATCCATGCTGGAAAAGAGAGGTAGTTGTTGTTAAGAAGCTTTGATAGATAGGAGCTCATCATCTTGCAGCTTCTGAACAGTTAAAACTACCGAGAGTTTATCTTACACTGTCAGAAAAGTAAAGTCCTATTTCTTTAATGTTTATTTTTTATATGCCCTTAAGTTTAATGATGCCGTCATAAGGTGGCATAAAATATCTTCAGTTATGATTTAAAACCAGTCATTCATATATTTTTACGTAAATTAATTTTATGCATAAAACAAGTATTCGCTGAGTACCTTCTACATACGAGGCAGTATTCTAAACACTATAAAACACAAATTGCTGCCCTCATGGAAGTGTCATAAATTATATGACTTATAATGTGCTCATGTGCTGTGCTTTCTGAAGTAAAAGTGCCTTATTAGCAGTTCTACTCAAGGTGAGCGGACGTGAAATTGCTAATGTTTATATCCCTTTTCAAGAAACTGTCACAATTCTACCCCGAGCTTCTCCAAAAATAATACTTCATGTAGAAGAAAATTTGTTTTTTACTTCACCTGATCACTGCATTGTGAAACTTTGGTTAAATAAATATGCTTAAAAAAAACAGAGCTAGAAAGCAGGCATCTACAGCTGCCTCTGTCTTAAATATCTCTGTGTTGTAGGAATAAGTTATCATCAGTATTTCTGTTTTTGTCACCATTTTCTCTGTGTCATTTGTATTGCTTGAAATTCTTAAAATTAAACACTATAGTTGTTCTAAGAACAGAGTGGAAATATGTTTATTATTTTTTTTAAGTTATGGAGACTAATGTCTAAAAATACAGTACCAAAATCAATCCCTGTGGTCCTCTAAACCAATATCAACATGAATCAATCATAGCCAACCTTCTTTCACCTGCACTTCCATCCATTTCTCATATTTGAAGCAGTCCCTACATGATATTTCATCTGTAAATATTTCTGCTTTCCATCCTGTGGTTATCTAGGGCTTTCTAAGGTTGCCATCATTAACAGAAACTTAAAGAAACTTCACGACAAACTTTTGAAAAGCAAAAGATACTGGTTTCATTTTTTTTCTTGAAGTATTTCAGAAGTCAGCAGCAGGGTGCCTGCGTGACTCAGTTACTTAAGCGTCTGTCTTCACCTCAGGTCATGATCTCAGGGTCCTGGGATTGACACCCACATCGGTTTCCCTGCTCAGCGAGGAGCCTGCTTCTCCCTCTGCCTCTGTCCTCCCCCTGCTCATGCTCTTTCCCTCCTTCTCTCCCTCCCTCTCTCTCACAAAAATAAATAAAATCTTTAAAAAAAAGTCATCATTAATAAAAGGTATGTGTTAGAACAAAAGATGCTTCTATAGTTCTTATTGGAATTCTGTGTCAGGAAGAACCTTGAACAAGCACCAATATATTTCTTAATATAAATAGAAATGTCATAAAGTCCTTTGGCAACTTTTTAACTGAGTTATTTTAATTGTCATTGAATTGTATGAGTTCTTTATATATACGGTGTATTAGACACTGGGTATGTGATTGCAAATATTTTCTCCCCTTTTATGCACTCTTTTTTATTTCTCTTAATTGTATTCTTTATTGCACAAAAGTTTCAATTTTCTTTGAGTCCAATTTATCTTTTTTGTGTGTGTGTGTGGTTCTTGCTTTTGCTATGAAGAGACCATTTGCAAACCCAAAGTCATGAAGATTTATACCCTTTTCTTCCATGAGTGTTGTGGTTTAGTTTATTGGTAATCCATTTTGAGGTAGTTTTTGCATATAATGTGTAATAGGAATCTAACTTTATCCTTATGCATATAGATATCCAGTTGTCCATCCACCATTTCTTGAAGAGGTTATTCATATTTTTCCAAATGGCATCCTTGTTGAAAATCAATTAACATAGTTGAATGGGTTTAGTTCTAGGCTCTCTATTCCATACTTACCTTTATGACATAAGCACACTATTTTGATAACTGTAGCTTTGTAGTAAATTTTGAAATTGGGAAATATGAAAGTTCCAGTGTTGTTCTTATTTTCCTCATTTTGGGGACTTCAGGAACCCTTGCTTTTAGGAAGCTGGCTCAGTTCAGGCTGCTGTAACAAAACACCACAGACTGGGTGGCTTAAACAGAAATTTATTTTTTCACAGTTCTGGAGACCAGTGTAATAGAATTTGGATGAGGGCTCCTTCTTTCTGTAGCTGCCTGCTTTCTAGCTGTGTGCCACGTGGCCTTTCCTGGTGAAATAAGTATGTGTTGTGTTTTCCTCTATCTCTTATCATCTAACATTAGATGTATTATTCACTTTTAACATAATGTTTAAGTACTATTAATTTTACATCATATTTATTTAAGTTAATGGGGTTTCAAGAAGAGTAAATACCACTCAAGACTTTACTTTCTTTTCAGGGGAAGGCATTAGTGTTTTTCCAGTTGCACATTGGGTAGTTAGTTAGAATTACACCCTTGTTATTGTTTTTTTTTTGTGGAAATTTAGTATGGTTTAAGAAGAGTCTTATGGATGTCATGTTCAATGTGTATTTGTGGTGGTTAATTTTGTATGTCAGCTTGACTGGGACACAGGGTGCCCAGACATTTGGGCAAACAATGTTCTGAATGTGTCTATTGGTATTTCTGAATAAGATTGACATCTGACTTGGACACTAAGTGATAGCCCTCCCCCATGTGGTGGGCTTCCAATTGTTGAACGCTAAATGAAAGAAAAAGTCTCATCCTTCTGCAAATCTGGGAACTCCTCTTGCTTGATCACTTGACCTGGAACTTTGGTCTCTTCCATCCTTCCAACTACAATCGAAATATTGGCTTTCTTGGATCTCAAGCTGGCCAGCTTTTGGACTAAGACACCAACTGTTTCTCCTGGACCTCTAGCTTGATGGCTGCAGATTTTGAGACTGTTCAGCCTACACAATCACATGATCTAATACCAAATAATAAATAATAATAAATACAGATGTTATTGATTCTATTTCTTCAGAGAATCGTAACTAATCCACTTTCACATCACATTACTCCTGATGAAGGGTTAGGTTGACTACTATAAACCTTTGGCTCTTCTAGAATTAAAGTTGAATGATACAATATGACGTAATTACTAATTTCCTTAATTCCTCATCACACATATACATAATAGTTTCCTATTTTAGTGTTTAAGGTAAATGCCACCAGGAATGTGTAGTAATATTGCTGAATTTTAAAGTTCTTAAGGAGTATTTTTTATGTGTGATTAAGCTGCCATTTGTACATATGTGTTTTATATCTTTTGAATATTAAACACCAAATATATGATTTGCAAATATTTTTTCTCAGTCCTTGGGTTCTCTTTTTACTTATATAGGTGGCCTTTGATGCATGAAAGGTTTTTTTATTTAGACAAAGTTCATTTTATGTATTTTTCTTTTGTTGCTTATGCTTTTGATAGTTTTCTACTAAGAAATCATGGGAAATCAAGGTCATGAAGATTTTACTGCTTCTATGGATTTTGTGGTTTTACCTTTATATTTAGGTCTTTTGTCCCTTTAAAGTTAATTTTTGTTTGTGATGTAAAGTAGGGGGTTCAGCTTCATTCAGGTGAACGGATACGTTTAGGATTATGCCTTCCTATTTGTTCAAGTCAAATTTCATGTCTTTCTAGAATGTTTTGCAGATTCATAAGAGCTTTGGATATTTCTTTGTAGATTTATTCCTGTTTTATTTTCTACCTTTATACACATATGTGTATATTTATATATGTAATATGTATTACATTTGTACATGTAAGCTAGAAAACAAAGATATACATAAACACCATATACCTGCAAAGCTATTTTACCATTTCCTGACTTCAGTGAAAATGCTAGGGTTTCTACATTAAGCCAGGTGTTGGATTTAGGAGTGAATTACAAATAGATTCATGATGTTCAGGAAACAATCCATCAATTTCTATTTTATTAAGTGTTATAAAATTAAAAGGAGTTCTTTTCTACTATATTTCTTGTGTGGAAATTGATCTTTTTATACTTGTGTCTTAAGGTTTTTTTGGTAGTTCATTTGTTTTAAAACTATTTCATCTGTGTCTTAAAATTTATTTGTATAGAGTCACACAGGTTAACATCTTTTATAATTTCATTTTCATGATTATTTTCTCCTTTTTAATTTAACTGTGTACATTTACTTTTCTCCCTTTCCTTTTTCTTCATTAAACTAGGTATTATATATTCAATTAGTGTTCTTATTAAAGATAATCAGCATTTGGTTTTAACTGTACTCTATTTTATAGTTTGTGAAATACTGTTTTTTTCTGTTTTCTTCTGGTTTACATAGATGTCCTTTTTTCCTTTAAATATTCTTTTTTATTTTTATTTTTTAATGATTTTTTATTATATTGTGTTAGTCACCATATAGTACATCCCCAGATTCCGATGTAAAGTTCAATGCTTCATTAGTTGCGTATAACACCCAATGCACCATGCAATATGTGCCCTCCTTACTACCCATCACCAGTCTATCCCAATCCACCACCCCCCACCCCTCTGAGCCCCTCAGTTTGTTTCTCATAGTCCATAGTCTCTCGTGCTTCATTCCCCCTTCTGATTACCCCCCTTTCTTTATCCCTTTCTTCCCCTACTGATCATCCTAGTTCTTATGATCCATAGATGAGAGAAATCATATGATAATTGTCTTTCTCTGCTTGACTTATTTCACTTAGCATTATCTCCTCCAGTGCCGTCCACGTTGCAGCAAATGTTGAGAACTCGTTTGTTCTGATAGCTGAGTAATATTCCATTGTATACATGGACCACAGCTTCTTAATCCAGTCATCTGTTGAAGGGCAATTCGGCTCCTTCCACGATTTAGCTATTGTGGACATTGCTGCTATGAACATTGGGGTGCATATGGCCCTTCTCTTCACTACGTCTGTATCTTTGGGGTAAATACCCAGTAGTGCAATGGCTGGATCATAGGGTAGCTCAAGTTTTAACTTTTTAAGGGACCTCCACGCTGTTTTCCAGAGTGGCTGTACCAACTTGCATTCCCACCAACAATGTAGGAGGGATCCCCTTTCTCCACATCCTCTCCAACATTTGTTGTTTCTTGCCTTGTCTATTTGTGCCATTCTAACTGGCGTAAGGTGGTATCTCAAGGTGGTTTTGATTTGAATTTCTCTGATGGCTAATGATTTTGAACATTTTTCATGTGTCTGTTAGCCATTTGTATGTCTTCATTGGAAAAGTGTCTGTTCACATCTTCTATCCCTTTTTTTGATTTGTTTATTTGTTTCTCATATATTGAGTTTGAGAAGTTCTTTGTAGATCTTGGATACCAGTCTTTTATCTGTAGTGTCCTTTGCAAATATATTCTCCCATTCCGTGGGCTGCCTCTTAGTTTTTTTGATTGTTTCCTTGGCTGTGCAGAAGCTTTTTATCTTGATGAAGTCCCACAAGTTCATTTTATCTTTTGTTTCTCTTGCCTTTGGAGATGTGTCATGAAAAAGGTTGCTTTGGCCGATGTCGTAGAGGTTGCTGCCTGTGTTCTCCCCTAGAATTTTGATGGATTCCTGTGTCACATCAAGGTCTTTCATCCATTTGGAGTTTATCTTTGTGTATGGTGTGAGAGAGTGGTCAAGTTTCATTCTTTTGTGCATGTAGCTGTCCTATTTTCCCAGCACCAGTTATTGAAGAGACTGTCTTTTTCTGACCAGATGTTTTTTCCTTCTTTATCAAATATTAGTTGCCCAAAGAGCCGAGGGTCCATTTCTGGGCTCTCTATTCTGTTCCATTGGTCTATGTGTCTGCTTTTGTGCCAGTACCATGCTGTCTTTTTTATCACAGCTTTGTAGTACAGCTTGAAATCCAGTATTGTGATGCCTCCAGTGTTTTTTTTTTTTTTTTTTTTTTCTTCCTTTTCAACAGTTCCTTGGCAATTCGGGGCCTTTTCTGGTTCCATACAAACTTAAGGACTATCTGTTCTGGTTATTTGAAAACTGTCCTCGGTATTTTGATCGGGATAGCACTGAAAGTGTAGATTGCTCTGTGTAGCATGGACATTTTAACTATATTAATTCTCCCGATCCATGAGCATGGAATATCTTTCCATCTTTTTATGTCTTCCTCAATGTCTTTCAAGAGTGATTTATAGTTTCTAGAATATAGGTCCTTTACGTCTCTGGTTATGTTAATTCCAAGGTAACGTATGGTTTTTGGTGCTATTGTAAATGGGATGGATTCCCTAATTTCTCTTTCTTCAGTCTCGTTATTCGTGTACAGAAATGCAACTGATTTCTGAGCATTGATTTTGTATCCCGCCACCTTACTGAATTGCTCTATAACTTCTAATAGTTTGGGAGTGGATTCTTTTGGGTTTCCATACAGAGTATCATGGCATCTGCGAAGAGAGACATTATGACTTCTTCTTTGCCGATTTGAATACCTTTGATCCCTTTTTGTTGTCTGATTGCTGTTGCAAGGACTTCTAGTACTATGTTGAATAATAGTGGCGAGAGTGGGCATCCTTCTCGAGTTCCTGATCTTAAGGGAAAGGCTTCCAACTTTTCCCCATTGAGAATAATATTTGCAGTAGGCTTTTCATAGATGGCTTTTATGAGATTGAGAAATGTACCCTCTATTCCTACATTCTGAAGGGTTTTAATCAGGAAAGGATGCTGTATTTTGTCAAATGCTTTTTCTTCATCGATTGAGAGGATCTTATGGGTCCTGAGTCTTTTCTTGTTGATATGATGTATCACGCTGATTGATTTGTGAATATTGAACCACGCTTGCATCCCAGTTATGAATCCCACTTGATCGTGATGGATAATCCTTTTAATGTACTGTTGGATTCTATTAGCCAGGATGGTGTTGAGAATTTTGCGTCCATATTCATTAGGGAAATCGGTCTGTAATTCTCCTTTTTGATGGGGTCTTTGCCTGGTTTGGGGATCAAGGTAATATTGGCCTCATAGATTGAGTTTGGTAGCTTTCCTTCTTTTCTATTTTTTGAAATAGCTTTAGGAGAATAGGTATTATTTCTTCTTTGAATGTTTGGTAGAATTCCCCGGGAAACCAGCCAGTCCTGGAGTTTTGGTTTTTGGAAGGTTTTTTATCACTGTTTCAATATCATCATAATTAATTGCCCTGTTTAAGAAATCAATTTCTTCCTGTTTCCTTCTTGGTAGTTTATAGGTTTCCAGGAAGGATTCCATCTCTTCCAGATTGCTTAGTTTATTGGCATATAGCTGTGGATAAAAATTTCTAATAGTCCTTCCAATTTCAATGGTGTTGGTCATGACCTCACCTTTTTCATTCATAATTTTAATAATTTGGGTCCTTTCTCTTTTCTTTTGGATAAGTCTTGGTAGTGGTCTGTCAATTTTATTGATTCTCTCAAAGAACCAGCTTCTAGTTCTGTTGATCTGCTCTACGGTACTTCTGGTTTCTGATTGATTGATTTCAGCTCTAATTTTGGTCAACTGCTTCCTCGTGCGTGGATTAGGCCTGTCCCTCTGTTGCTGTTCCAGCTTCTTGAGGTGAGAATATAAAAACTGCATTTTAGATTTTTCTATTCTTTTGAGTGAGGCTTGGATGGCTATGTATTTCCCCCTTAGGACTGCCTTTGCAGTATCCCATAGGTTTGGACTGTTGTATTTTCATTCTCATTGGTCTCCATAAATTGTTTAATTTGATTTTTGATTTCCTGGTTTATCGAGTCAATCCTGAGCAGGATGGTTCTTAGTCTCCAAGTGTTTGAGTTTCTTCCAAAGTTTTCCTTGTGGTTGAGTTCCAATTTCAAAGTGTTGTGGTCTGAGAATATGCAGGGGATAATTTCAATCTTTTGGTATCGGTTGAGACCTGTTTTGTGTCCCAGAACATGGTCTATTCTTGAGAATTCCATGGGCATTAGAATAGAATGAGTATTCTTTGGTTCTGGGGTGTAGTGTTCTATATATATCTATGAGGTCCAACTCGTTGAGTATGGCATTCAAAGCCTTTGATTCTTTGCTTAGTTTTTGCCAGGGTGTTCTGTCTATTTCTGAGAGTGGAGTGTTGAGGTCCCCTACTATTAGTGTATTTTTATCTATATATCTCTTTATTCTGGTTAAGAGTTGGCTTTTGTGTATCTTGCTGCTCCCCTGTTGGGGGCATATATATTTATAATTGTCATATCCACTTGTTGAATACTTCCTTTAAGAATAATATAGTGCCCTTCTGCGTCTCTAACTATAGTCTGTAGTTTAAAATCCAATCTATCTGATATGAGAATTTCTACCCCAGCTTTCTTTTGAGGTCCATTTGCGTGAAAGATGGTACTCCATCCCCTTACTCTCAGTCTGAACGCATCTTTGGGTTCGAAATGAGTCTCTTGTAGACAGCAAATGGATGGGTCATTTCTTTTTATCCAATCTGCAACCCTGTGGTACTTTATGGGAGCATTTAAGCCATTCACATTGAGACTGAATATTGAGAGATATGGTTTTAATGATGCCATGTTGCCAGTAAAGTCTTTGTTTGTACTGGCTGTGATTTTCTGTTCTGTATCACTCCTGGGGTCTTTTTACTTCTATAGAACCCCCCGTAATATCTCCTGTAGGGCTGGTTTCATGGTTACGAAATTGGTTAATGACTGGCGATTCTGAAATGTCTTTATTTCTCCATCAATTCTGAATGACAGCCTTGCTGGATAAAGGATCCTTGGCTGCATGTTTTTCTCTGAAAGAACTTTCAAAATGCTCCCCCAACCCTTTCTCTCATTCCTGGTCAGTGTAGACAGGTCTGACGTAATTCTGATACCTTTGCCTTGGTACGTGAGAAATTTCTTTGCCCTGGCCGCTTTCAATACTGTATCCTTGGATCTAATATTTGCGAAATGCACTATGACGTGACGTGGTGTAGGTTTGTCGTGGTTGAGCTTGGGAGGTGTCCTCTCTGCCTCTTGGACACAAATGTTTGTTTCCCTCACTAGATTAGGGAAGTTCTCAGCTACTTTGGTTCAAATATCTCTTCTAGACCTCTCTTTTTCTCCACCCCCTCGGGGATGCCGATGATTCTGACATTGGATCGTTTCATTGAGTCAGTCCCGTAACCTACATTCGTGGGCTTGTATTTTTTTAAGACCATCTTCTATTTTATTTTTTCCTCTATTAACCCATCCTCCAATTCACTAACCCGTTCCTCTGCTTCTGTTACCCTGGCCGTCAGAGCCTCTAGTTTTGCCTGCATTTGGCTCATAGAATTCTTAATTTCTGTCAGATTCGCTCTCATTTCTGTCCTTAGGGATTCTGTATTCTCAGTAACCTTTTTTAAATACATTTTTCAATTCTACTCATCATTTTGACCATCGTTACTCTGAATTCCATTTCTGGTATTTTGGTTACATCCATATCCATTATTTCTGACTCACTGTCTTTTCTTTGCTGGGCGGAGGGGGCTTCTCCTTCTTGTCATTCTGATGAGGAGAAGTTGCAGGGTTGTCCAGAGCCCAAATATTGACTGGGTCCCAGGCCGTGCCCTTGTTTTATAGGGATCCTGGGGATGTGGGCCTCTTCTTTAAAGATTTTATTTATTTATTTATTTATTTATTTATTTATTTATTTATTTATTTATTATTTATTTATTTTTTTTATGAGAGAGAGACAGACAGCAAGAACGGGAACAGAAGCAGGGGAGTGGGAGAGGAAGAAGCAGGCTCCCAGCAGAGGAGCCTGATGAGGGACTCCTTTCTGGAACGCCAGGATCATGCCCTAAGCCGAAGACAGGCGCTCAATGACTGCGCCACCCAGGCCCCCCAGGTTTTGGGCTTCTGATTTTTCAGCCTGTCTTCTGTGTTCGTGGGGAGAGGCCTGCCGCGCCGAAACTCAGGCAACCCTGTTTGGGTAGTGTCTCCCTGTCCCCTGTGAGGGGGGATGGGGATGGGCACGCTGTGAGCCAGTATTTCCAGGCTTTTGTTCTCTGGTGGCTTTCCTTGGTGGTCTGCTGTGCCTCTTCTGAGAGTCAGAGCAGCAGTGGCCGAATCTCAGCCTCTGTCACAGAACAGAGGGATTGTGGCCTCTTCTCCACTGATGTTCTGGCCACTTTAACTCCGTTACTGTTGGTGCTGCTCAACCCTGCAGCGTTCTGGGATGTGCGCCCCACACCCGGGGTCCCAGCCCTCACTTCCAGGGCCGGCGCATCTCTGTCCTTTGTGTTTCTAATACCGCCAGCTGCCCCCGCGTGCTCCCAGATCTCCGGGTCTCAGTCTATTTCTGGTGAGCACACCGGGATTCCGTTGTTCCCCAAGATACCCGGTGGCGCGAGCTCCCGGCTCACCGGCTCACTGGTCTCAGTCCACTCTCTCGTGGGTGCTTTCCGTGAGTCTGCCCGCTCCCTCGTGCAGGTGTCTACCGCTTCCCGGCGGCGCCCGAAGGCAGCGGCTCCCTCCTCCTTCCGTTTATCTTCCGCTATTTATGCGCGGTTTCATGGCTCCCTGCTTAGTATCTCAATACTCAGTGCTGGAGATGTTCATTTGTAGAGATCCAGATGCATCTTCCTGTGTCTCAGGCTGATTCTGTGGTTGTTTAGGCTAGTCTGGTACCTATCCAGCTCGACTCAGGGGATCGGCTGTAAAAGGGGTCCCCTACTCCTCCGCCATCTTAACTCTCAAGATATTGCTGCTTTTGATTATTCATGCTATTTGCAGATAATGCCCCACCCAGATAATTGAAAAGTCTCTGCCTGAGCGCACTCTGTTTTGGACCATTCAGAACGTGAAGGTTTTGCAGCTCTGCACCTCTGGTACTGCCTTCAATGCATGGATAAATTTTTATGTTCCCAGGAAATTGGTTTGTTTATTCGAGAACCTGCTTCAATCTGGATAATAATAGCAAATACTTCCTGAATACTTTACTATGACAGTCAAACTGCAAGTGAGCACTCTCTAAGTTCATTATGCTTTTGGATACTCACTGTGAGCTGAGTATACCACATACAGATTGTACACATGAGGCCAGGAGGGTTGCGGAGGGCTGACAGTTTGAGGGAGTTCACCGAGCTAGTGCACCACAGAGCTCTACTCTGAAAACACGATGCCTGATTCTTGAGCCCATGCTTCTCACCGGTAATGATGCTCACTTTCTTTTTGGAAATGGCCCAAGTTTGTTTCCAGAAACAGAGATGAAGTCACCATTTCCCTTCTACTGCTAGTGGAAAAGGCAAGAGTTGAGAACTCTTTTTCACAAAAACAGCCCATCTGTGAACTGTCGTACTTTTTCCTGGAAACAGTCTTCTGGGAAGGGAGAGTCTTTGGGTGAGTGGTGGATGCTGGCCTCCTCTCTGTTTCCAGGATGCTGGATTCACTCCCATCTCACAAAGAACTGCAGATGATAGCTCTCTTACTGTTTTAGGGATCAAAATGCATTAGAAAGAGTTCCTGCTTGTGTCCAATGGAAGTTCAGAGAAGATGTCTACCCAACAAAAAGAAAGGTACTGGTTATTTCTGCACTTCAGCTTCCTCAATTCAACTGCTTCCCCCATTTGACTAACATGTCAATGCTCCTAACCTAGGTTCAGTTTATAGGATAGCATTTATGGACTCAGGAATTCTTTCCTTTTGGATTGGAAGGTTCCTTTTCTACAGATTTTAGGGGGTGTGATGCTAACACAGTGATTCTTAACCAGGCATGATTGTGCTCCTCGGGGGACATTTGGCAATACTTGAAGATGTTTTTGGTGACTGGGAAGTAGTAAGTACTGCCACTTAATGTGTGTTGAGGCCAGAGGGATGCCAAGAAACATTCTAAAGTGCACAGGACAGCTGCAACCCCAAACTAGTTGAGAAATTCTGATCTGCTGTGAGTGAGAAAATGAATTGTGGCACATAATATCCTTCGGTGTACTTCAAATCCTCTGCCAGCTGTCACATACAGTGAGACCCAGCACTGTATCACTGCCTGGTGTGGAATGTGATTGCTTGTTTTCAATGAGTAGAGGCAATTCATGACCAGTAGGTGGCATTCAAATTCCACGGTTGGTGAGCAAATGACACACAACCTAAGAAATAAATGAAATACTCTGAAATGTGTGTACTCAGTACGTGAAGATACGGTTTGTGTCTGTCTTTTGAATGCATGGTAAGAACTTCTGATTTCCCAACATAGGCTCTACAGGAGGCTTCACCCTTCTCCAACCCCCTCTTCACCTTTATGATTCAGCTCCTGGAGAAAGTATTTACGAGAATTTATACCAGAGACCTCAAACTTAATTTGTAAAGGGCTAGATAGTAAATATTTTAGGTTTTTCAAGGCAGGAGGTGAAATTGAGGATATTATGTGGGTTCTGAAATAACAAGAGGAAGAACTCATGCTGTACCTTGTCCCATTTGTCCTGGGTGACTGGGCTAGGGTGGTGGGCAACCTAGTGCGCACTCCTCACCTGTTGCAGACCTTTTCCCCTTAGGGGTGGGGCCTGGTACCACGTGGAGCAGGGGTGGAGTTGTGGTGAGAGAGTCATGCTACCTTGGTCAGTTTCACTCCCTGCTTCAGTGACCCCCACATCTTAGACCACTCCCTCTCCTCCTGAAGAGTGAAGCCATCTGGGCAGATGGAGGGTTCCACGCTGTTCCCTGGCCAGCAGATGCCAGTAGCGGAGGCCCCAGTGTGTAGGTGGTGATCAGTAGCAGCCCTGAACAACAATACTGGCCCTAGAGGAAAGTTCCTGGGCACAGAGAGTGGTATGGTGGTATGAGGCTCTGGCTTGTTTCCTGGCTCACAGTGCCAGCGTGCTCCAGCAATGTCTGCAGGTCACAAAAAAAATGGACAGAGGTCTGGATTTGGCCTATGAACCATGGTTTTCCACTTCCTGGTTGGACCATATAACATATTCAAGAAGTCGTATTTTAGCTTATTAAATTGTATATCTGATTTATTGATGTACATCTGAAAGTATCATATGGAAATGTAAGAACCATCTGACATCTGTGCTAAGTGTCCATGTGAATGGATAGAGAAGATGTGTACCTCGGTATATATGTTTATAAAAAAAAAAAGAGAATGAGATCTTGCCATTTGTGACAACATGCATGGGCATGTATGGACCTAGAGGGCATTATGCAATGTGAAATAGATCAGACAGAGAAAGACAAATACCATGTGATTTCACTCATAGGTGAAATCTAAAAAACAAAACTGAAAAGCAGCAATACACCTATAAATACAGAGAACACGCTGACGGAAGGGAGGTAGGGGCTTGGGGAAAAGGGGTGAAGGGAGTGGGAAGTACAGCCTTTTAGTTTTGGAATGAGTAAGTCATGGGGATAAAAGGCACAGCATAGAGTTAAGGCGGAGGAGTAGGGGACCCCTTTTTCAGCCGGTCCCCTGAGTCGAGCTGGATAGGTACCAGACCAGCCTGAACATCCAAGGAATGAGCCTGAGACCCAGGAAGATACATCTGGATCTCTACAAATGAACATCTCCAGTGCTGAGTATTGAGGTACGAAGCGGGGAGCCCTGAAACCATGCACAGATATCAGAAGATAAACGGAAGGGGGGAGCCGCCACGTTCAGGCACCGGGAAGCGGTAGCCACCTGTACGGGGGAGCGGGCGGACTCATGGACCTGCACCTGCGAGAGAGCAGACTGAGACCCTGAGCCGGGGAACACGCCTGACCAGACTGAGGGCCGGAGCTTTGGAGCACGGGGGTGGCTGACCTCTGGCGGCTGGTGATATTAGAAACACAAAGGACAGAGATGCGCCAGCCCTGGAAGTGAGGGCTGTGACGCTGGGTGTGGGGCGCACATCCCGGGAGGCTGCAGGGTTGAGTAGCACCAACAGTAACAGAGTTAAAGTGGCCAGAACATCAGTGGAGAACGGTCCGCGATCACTCTGTTCTGAGAAGGAGGCTGAGATTCGGCCACTGCTGCTCTGACTCTCAGAAGAGGCACAGCAAACTACCAGGGAAGGCTGCCAGAGAACAAAAGCCTAGAAACACCGGCTCACAGCGTGCCCATCCCCATCCCCACTCGCAGGGGACACAAACAGGGTTGCCCGAGTATCGGTGCGGCAGGCCCCTCCCCCATAAGGCAGGCTGGAAAATCAAGAAGCCCACATCCCTAAGATCCCTATAAAACAAGGGCACATGGCCTGGGTCCTGGTCAATAATTTGGGTTCTGGACAACCCCGCAACCTCTCCTCATCAGGATGACGAGAAGGAGAAAGCCCCCCCCCCAGCAAAGAAAAGACAATGAGTCTGTGGCCTCTGCCACAGAACTAATGGATATGGATGTAACCAAATTATCAGAAATGGAATTCAGAGTAACAATGGTCAAGATGATGTGTAGACTTGAAAAAAGTATTAACAAAAACATTAATGAGAATATAGAATCTCTAAGGGCGGAAAGGAGAGTGAATCTGGCAAAATTAAAAATTCTATGAGCCAAATGCAGTCAAAACTAGAGGCTCTGACGGCCAGAGTGAATGAGGCAGAAGACGTATCAGATTTTGGAGGATGGGTTAGTAGAAAAGAAAGCTAAAATAGAATCTGGACTCAAAAAAATCCATGCTCAGGAATGTAGGTTATGGGAGATTACTGATTCAATGAAACGTTCCAATGTCAGAATCATCGGCATCCCCGAGGGGGTGGAGAAAAAGAGAGGTCTAGAAGAGATATTTGAACCAATTGTAGCTGAAAACTTACCTAATCTAGCAAGGGAAACAAACATTCGTGTCCAAGAGGCAGAGAGGACCCCTCCCAAGCTCAACCATGACAAACCTACACCACGTCACGTCATAGTGCAATTCGCAAATATTAGATCCAAGGATACAGTATTGAAAGTGGCCAGGGCAAAGAAATTTCTCATGTACCAAGGCAAGGGTATCAGAATTACGTCAGACCTCTCTACACAGACCTGGAATGAGAGAAAAGGGTAGGGGGGCATTTTGAAAGCTCTTTCAGAGAAAAACATGCAGCCAAGGATCCTTTATCCAGCAAGACTGTCATTCAGAATGGATGGAGAAATAAAGACCTTCCAGAATCGCCGGTCATTGTCCAACTTCATAACCATGAAATCAGGCCTACAGGAGATATTAAGGGGGAGGTTCTATAAAGGTAAAAGGGCCCCAAGAGTTTTATAGAACAGAAAGTCACAATCGGTAGAAACAAAGATTTACTGGCAACATGGCATCATTAAGACCATATCTCTCAATATTAAGTCTCAATGTAAATGGCCTAAATGCTCCCATAATATGCCACAGGGTTGCAGATAGATAAAAAGACATGACCCATCCATTTGCTGTCTACAAGAGACTCATTTTGAACCTAAAGATACATCCAGACCGAACGTAAAGGGATAGAACACCAACTTTCACACCAATGGACCTGAAAAGAAAGCTGGGGTAGCCTCACTCAAAAAAACAGAAAAATCTAAAACGCAGTTTTTATATTCTCACCTCAAGAAGCTGGAGCAGCAACAGAGGGACAGGCCTAATCCATGCACAAGGAAGCAGTTGACCAGATTAGAGCAGAAATCAATGAATTAGAAACCAGAAGTACAGTAGAGCAGAACAACAGAACTAGAAGCTGGTTGTTTGAGAGAATCAACAAAATTGACAAATCGCTGGCAAGACTTAACCAAAAGAATAGAGAAAGGACCCAAATTAATAAAATTATAAATGAAACAGGAGAGGTCACAACCAACACCAATGAAATTGGAAGGTTCATTAGAAACTTTTATCAACAGCTATATGCCAATAAACTAAGCAATCTGGAAGAGATGGAGGTGTTCCTGGAAACCTATAAATTACCAACTGAAACAGGAAGAAATTGATTTTTTAAACAGACCAATTAATTATGAAGAGATTGAGTCAGTGATAAACAACCTTCCAAATAACAAAACTCCAGGCCCGGACGGTTTTCCTGGGGAATTCTACCAAACATTCAAAAAAGAAATAATACTATTCTCCTAAAGCTATTTCAAAAAATAGAAACAGAAGGAAAGCTACCAAACTCATAGATGAGGCCATTATTACCTTGATCCCCAAACGAGGCAAAGACCCCCTCAAAAAGGAGAATTACAGTCCGATTTTCCTAATTAATATGGATGCCGAAATCCTCAGCAAGATCCTGGCTAATAGAATTCAACAGTACATTAAAGGATTATCCATCATGACCAAGTGGGATTCATACCTGGGATGCAAGCATGGTTCAACATTCGCAAATCGATCAGCGTGATACATCATATCAACAAGAAAAGACTCAGGAACCATATGATTCTCTCAATTGATGCAGAAAAAGCATTTGAGAAAATACAGCATCCTTTCCTGATTAAAACCCTTCAGAGTGCAGGGATAGAGGGTACATTTCTCAATCTCATAAAAACCATGTATGAAAAGCCTACAGCAAATACCATTCTCAATGGGGAGAAGCTGGAAGTCTTTCCCTCAAGATCAGGAACACGACAAGGACGCCCACTCTTGCCACTAATATTCAACATAGAACTAGAAGTCCTTGCAACAGCAATCAGACAACAAAAAGGGATAAAAGGTATCCAAATCAGCAAAGAAGAAGTCAAAATGTCTCTCTTTGCAGATGACATGATACTCTATATGGAAAACCCAAAAGAAGCCACTCCCAAACTATTAGAAGTTATAGAGCAATTCAGTAAGGTGGCGGGATACAAAATCAATGCTCAGAAATTAGTTGCATTTCTATACACGAATAATGAGACTGAAGAAAGAGAAATTAGGGAATCCATCCCATTTACAATAGCACCAAAAACCATATGTTACCTTGGAATTAACTTAACCAGAGATGTAAAGGACCTATATTCTAGAAACTATAAATCACTCTTGAAAGACATTGAGGAAGACACAAAAAGATGGAAAAATATTCCATGCTCATGGATCGGAAGAATTAACATAGTTAAAATGTCCATGCCACCCAGAAAATCTACACTTTCAATGCTATCCCAGTCAAAATACCGATGACAGTTTTCAAAGAATTGGAACAAGTAGTTCTTAAATTTGTATGGAACCAGAAAAGGCCCCAAATCGCCAAGGAATTGTTGAAAAGGAAAAACAAAGCTGGGGGCATCACAGTGCCGGATTTCGAGCTGTACTACAAAGCTGTGATCACAAAGACAGCATGGTACTGGCACAAAAGCAGACACATAGACCAATGGAACAGAATAGAGAGCCCAGAAATGGACCCTCGGCCCTTTGGGCAACTAATCTTTGATAAAGCAGGACAAAACTTCCAGTGGAAAAAAGATAGTCTCTTCAATAAATAGTGCTGGGAAAATTGGACAGCTACATGCAAAAGAATGAAACTTGACCACTCTCTCACACCATACACAAAGATAAACTCCAAATGGATGAAAGACCTCAATGTGAGACAGGAATCCATGAAAATTCTAGAGAAGAACATAGTCAGCAACCTCTATGACATCGGCCAAAGCAATCTTTTAATGACACATCTCCAGAGGCAAGAGAAACAAAAGATAAAATGAACTTGTGGGACTTCATCAAGAGAAAAATCTTCTGCACGGCCAAGGAAAGAATCAAAAAACTAAGAGGCAGCCCATGGAATTGGAGTAGATATTTGCAAATGATGCTACAGATAAAAGACTGGTATCCAAGATGTACAAAGAACTTCTCAAACTCAATACATGAGAAACAAATAAATCATATAATGAGCAGAAGATATGAACAGACACTTTTCCAATGAAGACATACAAATGGCTAACAGACACATGAAAAAATGTTCAAAATCATTAGCCATCAGGGAAATTCAAATCAAAACCACACTGGGATACCACCATACGCCAGTTAGAATGGCAAAAATAGACAAGGCAAGAGACAACAATTGCTGGAGAGGATGTGGAGAAAGGGGATCCCTCCTACATTGTTGGTGGGAATGCAAGTTAGTACAGCCACTCTGGAAAACAGTGTGGAGGTCCCTTAAAGCTAAAATTTGAGCTACCCTATGATCCAGCCAGTGCACTATTGGGTATTTACCCCAAAGATACAGACGTAGTGAAGAGAAGGGCCATATGCACCCCAATGTTCATAGCAGCAATCTCCACAATAGCTAAATCGTGGAAGGAGCCGAGATGCCCTGCAACAGATGACTGGATTAAGAAGTTGTGGTCCATATATACAATGGAATATTACTCAGCAATCAGAAAGAATGAGTTCTCAACATTTGCTACAACATGGACGGCACTGGAGGAGATAATGCTTAGTGAAATAAGTCAAGCAGAGAAAGACAACTATCATATGATTTCTCTCATCTATGGAACATAAGAACTAGGAAGATTGGTAAGGGAAGAAAGTGATAAAGAAAGGGGGGTAATCAGAAGGGGAAATGAAGCATGAGAGACTATGGACTCTGAGAAACAAACTGAGGGCTTTGGGGGGGGGGGGGAATGGGATAGACCGGTGATGGATAGTAAGGAGGGCACGTATTGCATGGTTCACTGGGTGTTACTCGCAAGTAATGAATCATTGATCTTTACATCAGAAACCAGGGATGTACTGTATGGTGACTAACATAATATAATAAAAAAACATTAAAATAAATAAAATAGTGCAAAAAAAAAAAGGCACAGCATAAGGAATATAGTCAATAGTATTGTAATAGTATTTCATGGTAACAGGTGGTAGGTACTGCTGTGGTGAGCAAGTACCTGTAATACTTGTCAAATCTGTGAATTGTACAGCTGAAACTAATGTAACATTGTGTGTCAACTACACCCAATTTTTAAAAAAACTTTATCATAAAACTGGTTTTTCCTTTTTCTCTCTTCTTTCCCCTTCATCAGCCCACCTGTAGCCCTAATTTTTTAAACTTAAAATCAATTAATTAACATATAGAGTATTATTAGTTTCAGAGGTAGAGTTCAATGACCCATCAACTGCATATCACACCCAGTGCTCATCCCATCCCGTGCCTTCCTTAATGCCCGTCACCCGGTTACCCCTACCCCCTAGCATCCTGCACTCCAGCAACCCTCAGTTTGTTTCCTAGACTTAAAGAGTCTCTCATGGTCTGTCTCCCTCTCTGGTTTCACCTTATTTTATTTTTCCTTACCTTCCACCCTTTTTTTGCAAGTGAAGCAATGCTTCAGGAAATTGGGGCTAGTGGGCAAATTAGGGTAGGAAATTTGTAACGACCCCTGGAACCTACTTATTTTTAAAATGTGAACAATTCAGTGGTCCTTAGTGTATTTGTAATATTGTGTGACTATTACCTTTCTAATTCTAATATATTTTTATCACCCCAGAGGACACCCAGTGCTCATTAAACAGTCTGTCTCCTTCTCTCTTTTCTGTAGCCTCTGACAACCATTCATCTGCTTTTTGACCCCAGGGAGTTTCCTCTTCTCAATATTTCATACAAATGGAATCATGAGATATGTGGCTTTTTAATCTGACTTATTTCTCTTAGAATAATGTTTTCATGGTTCATTCACACCGTGGTATTTATCAGTACACATTCATTTTTATGACTAAATAATACTCCACTGTATAGATGTACCACATTTTGTTTATCTACTCATCTGTTAATGAGCATTTGAATTATTTTCATCCTTTTGCTAGTCTGAAAATGCCATGAACATTCCTATGTAAACATTGGTTTGAACATGTGTTTCCTTATATGAAATGTTTACCTAGGAGGGTAATTTTTGAGTCATATAGTATTTTTATGTTTAAATATTTGTTTAACTGCCAAAGTATTTTCATAGTTGCTGTACTATCTTCTGTTCCCAACAGCAATGTTCCAATTTATCCATATCCTTACCAACACTTGCCATTATCTTTTTAGAAATTATAGCCATCCAATAGGATGGCTTACTTTGTATATGATGTGACATCAAGCTCCAAATTGATTTTTTTAAAATGTGAAGAGCCCATTTCCCAACATTGTCTATGAAGAGACTCTCTTACTTCATTAAATGGTCATTGCACCTTGTCAAAAATCAACTGACCTTACATGTATAGGCTTATTTATAAATTTTAAGTGAACAGTATGAGAACACACATCTCAAAATATACCTGTTTTACATAAGGTTTATTTAAACTTATTTTTAAGAAACTTCAGACAGCAGAAGCTGTAAAAACAGAGTAGAAGTTACCCTTTTTTAAGGAATATTTACATTTAAAAGGAAATCTCCATTTGTACTCTCTGTTCCAGGAAAAGAAGGGTGACTAAATCACAAGAAACTCCTGTGTTGTGTGTGTGTGTGTGTGTGTGTGTGTGTGTAAAATATATATATTTAATTTATATGACTATACATAGGGAATATAGCTTGGATCTTCTGAGTCTGCCATCTTTGTGATGTCATTTAGTACTACTTTCCAAGAAGTAATTCCACATGTTAAACGCAGCCCAAAGTCTACTTTGCTAAAGTTGAATTTTTCACATCAATGTATACACTGGGACTTGGCAGCAATTGCATAATTTTAGATGTTTTTGAAGGACACAATTTATGGATGATATATCTATATACTTAACTCTATACATTTCAGTGTGTTTCTTGAAAGCATAATGCTGTTTCAAAAGAATAATGTTCCGTTCTACTGTGTGTGTGTGTATATATATATATATATATATATATATATATATATATATATATAATGTTATATATATATTTGTTACTGTATATATATATACATATATATATGTGTGTGTGTGCATAAAAATATATAACATATACATATATAAACAGTTTTTATGAAAACTACAACTGTCACAATTTCAATACATTCTTTTAAATTTAGAGAAGATTTAATGATTGCCTAAGATAGTAAGTGCTACAATGGAGTTATTACACAAAACACATAGAGGGAAATACAAAGTTATTGCTGTAACAAGCAATTAAGAGCTTCTTGAATACCAATTCACACATGTAGCAGTGCCAGTATCTGCCATTGAGTATTGCAAACTAGTCCTCCACATTTTACTAAGCATACTGATTTTTGGCATTTAAAACTCTAACGCTTTAGGATAAGTAAATATCACTGGAAGTCATGCTGATATTTTTAAGATTACACAGACACTGAAAGAAATAACTTTTACTGTTCATGGAAGTTAAAGTTCAAAAAAGGGCAGGCCCAGACCAGAAATTTTTGTAGGAGTGCCTCTGTTTTGATGAGTGCTTAGTAATTTAAAGGGGTCCACTTGAATTTGGAGCGCCAAGATGTGTTAAGTTCAAGATGCATTAAATAGTTGAAGTACATGCCAAGTGATATTTTTAGCAATGGGGGCAATACTGAGAAGAAGTTGTAAGGCCAGGGCTGTTGGAGATATGTTTGGAGATGACTCAGGTAAGGAAAATAAAGAAAGTAGTAGTATTTTTTCAGTAACCTCGGAAAAAGGAAGTGCAAATGGCTGAAGTGTAATATGCTTCCTCTCCCCTTTACCTGTGTATGATGTCAACTACACACATTCCATTACAGATAGAATTGGTGTGAGCAAGCGCCATCAGGCTCTTGCACCTATCTGCTGGCCTTAAAATCACTCAGATTGGTGCTATGATTAATCAGCAGGGATTACATGGTCAAATGACTCCTTTGTTCCTCACTTTCAGACTGGCTAAATAATTCTTGTCTTTGTTCCTCCCTGACTCTGTATCTGAAATGCCACACAGAAGTGCCTTTTCTTTTGAGTGGGAAATCATCACACTGTAAAACTAATAGACTGAATTGCTGCATTCCTGGGGCAAAGGAATACAGTTTGGTCCTCTTGAACCAGTGATGAATTTGACATAAGCTGTTGATATATGTGATTACTATCCCAACAACCAGCATGTAATAGTGGATAATTTTACTATATAAAAAAGGAAACGGAAATCATGTCTAATTATCTGGATAGGTTGGTAGGAGTGGTATTTTCTTTGATGACAAGGGTTACTGCTTGACTTCTTTTGACTTTGTGTGCAAAGAAACTTTAAGAAGGCTCATTTTTATATCAAGGAATGAGATAACAGTAATCAGAGCAAAGCTATAGTGGTAAAACATTAAAGGAAGTCCTTGAGAGAGCTATAGGAGTTGATACAATCTGTTTGCCTTAGGAAGCCTGCCTACAAGATGCAGCAAACTCCTACCTTTGTTCCTTTTTCTGCCACCAGTTAGCAAACTACCAGAAAGCCCAGGAAATGTTCATTACAAAGTAAGATTCTTAGACCCCATGCCAGTGCTCCTCAGTCTTATTGTATTGACTATGCCCTCACCGCCACCCGCCCTGCCACCATTTGTCACAATTTGAATGTCTGACAAATTTCCTTGCAACTTTGCTGTAACCTCAAGTTTGAGAATGACTATTATAATCTGCTGTCTGATTTTTCAATACAGTGATCACAAATGGCTGTTATTATGATAGATTTTCAGTTCTAGGGTCTCCAAACCCATGCCTGAAAAGCAAACAATAAATGCAAAAAAGCAATATAAAAAGCTATGTGATCCAGACTCTTCTACTCTGTGTCAGACTACGAATCTAATTACCTCTTCTGAACATCACGCAAGCTCTTTTCTGTCCATTTCCATTAACTCAAATACTGACCCACTTGGGAGAGGCAACTCAACATCAGGAAATGAACAATGTTAAAATACTCACAAAAATTTTAGGTCCCTGCTGGGCCTCTGTGGTGAAGTAGGAAAACTGATGTCCTACAGATATTCTTAGTGATCTAGGTAGTAGAAATGGAAAGAAGAATGTCACAACTAAGATGGTGGCAGCTGTACTTTGTAGAAAGCAGAGAAAAATGGTTAGTATCAGAGGTGAAAAGGTGTGCCTGGTGACTTGTAGTTGCATACACAGGAGTACTTAGAACACAGAATTTGAGAACAGAATCACAAACGGACAGTTATTTTTGTTGCTAAAAGGTGAGAAAGCATGAAATAATGTCAAGACTACTTCACAAAATGATATGTGACTGAAAACTTGATTAAAATTTTGAGAAGTTCAGAGTCACCCATGAAGCTTTTGTCCGAATTAGGAAAATTTTAGAGTTAAATCAACATTTCTTGAGAGCATGTTCTATGCAACACACAGACACAACTTCGCAGACAGAAGGAAAACATGGCTGCATTTCAGTGAAATTTTTCCTGTGGTAAATTCATTTTCTTCTCTCCAGGCATCCAGGACGAATACATTCCCCAGCCTCTCTGTGGTTGAATTCTGGCTAATAAGACTTGAGCAGTGGATTCTCTTTCTAGGTTTGATCTAGAAAATCACAACAGCAGTTCCTCAAGATGCAAGATCCTTAATCAGGACCAAGAAGGCTGTTCACTCACCATTGACTGTATGTCAAGGAGACATTTTTTTTTAAAAGATTTTATTTATTTATATGACAGAGAGAGAGAGCCAGCGAGAGAGGGAACACAAGCAGGGGGAGTGGGAGAGGAAGAAGCAGGCTCATAGCAGAGAAGCCTGATGTGGGGCTCCATCCCATAACGCCGGGATCACGCCCTGAGCTGAAGGCAGACGCTTAACCGCTATGCCACCCAGGAGCCCCTGAGGAGACATTTTTGATTGTTGTGTTGAAGCACTTAAATTTGAGGTTGCTTATGTTCGTACTAATGTAGCTATTAATTAACTGTTGTTAGAATTGTACTGTTGATACAAAGATTTCACATGTCAGACCACTCTGGTAGCCGCACTGTGAATGGTGATATTTTTATTTTGTCTATTTCATAGAAACTGAAAATGTTACTTATTGAATACTGAGTTGATTATTACCACGTATGTAGGACAGAGTAAGGATTCTAAATCACTAATTCTCAAATTTACAAACACTAGTTGATGTAACACTAATATGAAAATAAATCTAATGCAAGACATTTGACCAATATAGATGGGATATTAAGAAAACCAAGGAAAGGAACCAGTGGTCCTCCTAGTGCATGAAGTCACAGAAGGTTCAAATATTCTATATAGATAGGATTTGCCGTGTTTGCCAACTGACAGGAGAAATGGAGAAGTGAACATAGAGAGTTTCTGAAGATTTTGACATGCAGTTTGGGTAGTGAAAAGAATTAGAGGAGAGTTGTTCTAATTCGTTCTGATATTTCAAATGAAGCTGGATCAAGTCATACAGTGTTACCTAGGAAACCAGGCACTAGTACTTCAACACAAACAAAAAAATATTGCGTACCTGACAGGCAAAGGCCCTTCAAGAAGTTAACAAGGATACACAGAGGACCGTATAAGGGCTGAGCTTTTGTTTCAAATATGCTTTCAGTCTATTAGAGGAATTTGTCTTAATGACTATCATGTAATGTCAAATAAGGTAAATATCAGTAAAAAGATCAAGTTCATTGGCTTGAAGGGACAGAAAAATAACATGAAAAGTAACATGGAAAGAATGCAAGAAAAATGCATAAAGCTTTATGCAGAACATAAAATGTCAATATTGACTCTAGAGGAGATGCCTGGCCTGAGTATGCTTATGAGAGTACATGAGGGTCACAGATATAATCCCTTTTGAAGGATTTCTTCAATATTTTGAGCAAGCACACTGCTATATGAATAATTAAATGACTCCAAAAAGTGATCATTGTTTAGGAGACAAGAAAATGGAATTTATAATCTTGGTATGTTTGTGGAAGAGTGGAGTCACATAATTCTAATAAACTCCAGTGTATTGAAATTTCTATTCCTACTGAGACTGCCTACCTTCCAAAGAAGTCAGACAAGAAGATAGTCTGCTTGAGCTTCATTAAGCCACCATGTGGTAAGTGATAGGCAATTCCCCAGGATGTTTTCCTAAAGAAGGGCCACCTGCCATGAACTTCATAATTTGCAATCATTTTCTGCACCACTGTGATGATAGCTGTGCTCTCCTCAGCCTGTACCAAACTCTCGACTCTCGATTCTTTGATAAATTCTGCTTGTGAAGCAGCTTGAGTCCAAATATGGTGGCCAAGCTTAGAGAGGTCATTTCCTTCCTGGTGATCTTGGGAGAAGAGAACACAAGAACTGTTGTATTTGTGTTTCTAAATACTGGGTGGTTCAGAAGTGAATGGAAACTCTTTTCTTTCCATTTTTCCCGTTCATCCTCCCCGCACTTTTTTTCTTATATTTGGGATTGAATTCATAGCCCAGAGTCCAACTTAAGAGCATAGTGAGTTTTATTGAAATTTTATTGTGAAGTTGGCAGTATACAGAATTTCTGTTCTATCTGCAGTTAAGAATTGTTGATGTCCGTCCTCCCGTTCATCAAGTTATCCATTCATCCATCCAACCACCCATCCATCCAGCCACTCATTTTTCCTCCTATCCACGTATTCATCTGTTTTTTTTTTTAATAGTGATTTTTTATTATATTATGTTAGTCACCATACAGTACATCCCCGGTTTTCGATGTAAGGCTCGATGATTCATTAGTTGTGTATAACACCCAGTGCACCATGCAATATGTGCCCTCCTTACTACCCATCACCGGTCTATCCCATTCCCCCACCCCCCTCCCCTCTGTAGCCCTCAGTTTGTTTCTCATAGTCCATAGTCTCTCATGTTTCATTCCCCTTTCTGATTACCCCCCCTTTCTTTAACCCTTTCTTCCCCTACTGATCATTCTAGTTCTTATGTTCCATAGATGAGAGAAATCATATGATAGTTGTCTTTCTCTGCTTGACTTATTTCACTAAGCATTATCTCCTCCAGTGCCGTCCATGTTGTAGCAAATGTTGAGAACTCGTTCTTTCTGATTGCTGAGTAATATTCCATTGTATATATGGACCACAACTTCTTAATCCAGTCATCTGTTGCAGGGCATCTCGGCTCCTTCCACGATTTAGCTATTGTGGACATTGCTGCTATGAACATTGGGGTGCATATGGCCCTTCTCTTCACTACGTCTGTATCTTTGGGGTAAACACCCAGTAGTGCAATGGCTGGATCATAGGGTAGCTCAATTTTTAACTTTTTAAGGGACCCCCACACTGTTTTCCAGAGTGGCTGTACCAACTTGCATTCCCACCAACAATGTAGGAGGGATCCCCTTTCTCCACATCCTCTCCAACAATTGTTGTTTCCTGCCTTGTCTATTTTTGCCATTCTAACTGGCGTAAGGTGGTATCTCAGTGTGGTTTTGATTTGAATTTTCTTGGTGGCTAATGATTTTGAACATTTTTTCATGTGTCTGTTAGCCATTTGTATGTCTTCATCGGAAAAGTGTCTGTTCATATCTTCTACCCATTTTTTGATTTGTTTATTTGTTTCTCGTTTATTGAGTCTGAGAAGTTCTTTGTAGATCTTGGATACCAGTCCTTTATCTGTAGTGTCATTTGCAAATATCTTCTCCCATTCCGTGGGCTGCCTCTTAGTTTTTTTGACTGTTTCCTTGGCTGTGCAGAAACTTTTAATCTTGATGAAGTCCCATAAATTCATTTTATCTTTTGTTTCTCTTGCCTTTGGGGATGTATCATGAAAAAGGTTGCTTTGGCCGATGTCGTAGAGGTTGCTGCCTATGTTCTCCTCTAGAATTTTGATGGATTCCTGTCTCACATCGAGGTCTTTCATCCATTTGGAGTTTATTTTTGTGTATGGTGTGAGATAGTGGTCAAGTTTCATTCTTTTGCATGTAGCTGTCCAATTTTCCCAGGACCATTTATTGAAGAGACTGTCTTTTTCCGACCGGATGTTTTTTCCTGTTTTGTCAAATATTAGTTGCCCAAAGAGCTGAGGGTCCATTTCTGGGCTCTCTATTCTGTTCCATTGGTCTATGTGTCTGTTTTTGTGCCAGTACCATGCTGTCTTTGTGATCACAGCTTTGTAGTACAGCTCGAAATCCGGCATTGTGATGCCCCCAGCTTTGTTTTTTCTTTTCAACAGTTCCTTGGAGATTCGGGGTCTTTTCTGGTTCCATACAAATTTAAGGACTATTTGTTCCAGTTCTTTGAAAAACGTTCTCGGTATTTTGATCGGGATAGCATTGAAAGTGTAGATTGCTCTGGGTAGCATGGACATTTTAACTATGTTAATTCTTCCGATCCATGACCATGGAATATCTTTCCATCTTTTTATGTCTTTCTCAATGTCTTTTAAGAGTGATTTATAGTTTCTAGAATAAAGGTCCTTTACGTCTCTGGTTAAGTTAATTCCAAGGTAACGTATGGTTTTTGGTGCTATTGTAAATGGGATGGATTCCCTAATTTCTCTTTCTTCGTTCTCGTTATTCGTGTACAGAAATGCAACTGATTTCTGAGCATTGATTTTGTATCCCGCCACATTACTGAATTGCTCTATAACTTCTAACAGTTTGGGAGTGGCTTCTTTTGGGTTTTCCATATAGAGTATCATGTCATCTGCGAAGAGAGACATTTTTACTTCTTCTTTGCTGATTTTAATACCTTTGATCCCTTTTTGTTGTCTGATTGCTGTTGCAAGGACTTCTAGTACTATGTTGAATAATAGTGGTGAGAGTGGGCATCCTTGTCGTGTTCCTGATCTTAAGGGAAAGGCTTCCAGCTTTTCCCCATTGAGAATAATATTTGCAGTAGGCTTTTCATAGATGGCTTTTATGAGACTGAGAAATGTACCTTCTATTCCTACACTCTGAAGGGTTTAATCAGGAGAGGATGCTGTATTTTGTCAAATGCTTTTTCTGCATCAATTGAGAGGATCATATGGTTCCTGAGTCTTTTCTTGTTGATATGATGTATCACGCTGATTGATTTGCGAATGTTGAACCAAGCTTGCATCCCAGGTATGAATCCCACTTGATCATGATGGATAATCCTTTTAATGTACTGTTGGATTCTATTAGCAAGTATCTTGTTGAGGATTTTGGCATCCATATTCATTAGGGAAATCGGTCGTAATTCTCCTTTTTGAGGGGGTCTTTGCCTGGTTTGGGGATCAAGGTAATATCGGCCTCATAGAATGAGTTTGGTAGCTTTCCTTCTTTTCTATTTTTTGAAATAGCTTTAGGAGAATAGGTATTATTTCTTCTTTGAATGTTTGGTAGAATTCCCCAGGAAAACCGTCCGGGCCTGGGGTTTTGTTATTTGGAAGGTTGTTTATCACTGTTTCAATATCTTCATTATTAATTGGTCTGTTTAAGAAATCAATTTCTTCCTGTTTCCTTCTTGGTAGTTTATAGTTTCCAGGAAGGATTCCATCTCTTCCAGATTGCTTAGTTTATTGGCATATAGCTGTGGATAAAAATTTCTAATAGTCCTTCCAATTTCAATGGTATTGGTCGTGACTCTCCTTTTTCATTATTAATTTTAATAATTTGGGTCCTTTCTCTTTTCGTTTGGATAAGTCTTGCTAGTGGTCTGTCAATTTTATTGATTCTCTCCAAGAACCAGCTTCTAGTCCTGTTGATCTGTTCTACTGTACTTCTGGTTTCTGCTTGATTGATTTCAGCTCTAATTTTGGTCAACTGCTTCCTTGTGCGTGGATTAGTCTTCTCCTTCTGTTGCTGTTCCAGCTTCTTGAGGTGAGAATATAAAAACTGCATTTTAGATTTTTCTATTCTTTTGAGTGAGGCTTGAATGGCTATGTATTTCCCCCTTAGGACTGCCTTTGCAGTATCCCATAGGTTTTGGACTGTTGTGTTTTCATTCTCGTTGGTCTCCATAAATTGTTTAATTTGATTTTTGATTTCCTGGCTTATCGAGTCATTAGTGAGCAGGATGGTTTTTAGTCTCCAAGTGTTTGAGTTTCTTCCAAATTTTTCCTTGTGGTTGAGTTCCAATTTCAGAGCGTTGTGGTCTGAGAATATGCAGGGGATAATTTCAATCTTTTGGTATCGGTTGAGACCTGTTTTGTGTCCCAGAACATGGTCTATTCTTGAGAATGTTCCATGGGCATTAGAATAGAATGAGTATTCTTTGGTTCTGGGGTATAGTGTTCTATATATATCTATGAGGTCCAACTCATCGAGTATGGCATTCAAAGCCTTTGATTCTTTGCTTAGTCTTTGCCAGGGTGTTCTGTCTATTTCTGATAGTGGAGTGTTGAGGTCCCCTACTATTAGTGTATTTTTATCTATATGTCTCTTTATTGTGGTTAAGAGTTGGCTTGTGTATCTTGCTGCTCCCCTGTTGGGGGCATATATATTTATAATTGTCATATCCACTTGTTGAATACTTCCTTTAAGAATAATATAGTGCCCTTTTGCGTCTCTAACTGTAGTCTCTAGTTTAAAATCCAGCTATCTGATAGAGAATTTCTACCCCAGCTTTCTTTTGAGATCCATTTGCGTGAAAGATGGTACTCCATCCCCTTACTCTCAGTCTGAATGCATCTTTGGGTTCAAAATGAGTCTCTTGTAGACAGCAAATTGATGGGTCATTTCTTTTTATCCAATCTGCAACCCTGTGTCATTTTATGGGAGAATTTGAGTCACTAACATTAAGACTGAGTACTGAGAGATATGATTTTAATGATGCCATGTTGCCAGTAAAGTCTTTGTTTGTATTGGCTGTGGCTTTCTGTTCTGTATCACTTTTGGGGCCTTTTTACTTTTATAGAACCCCTAAAATCTCCTGTAGGGCTGGTTTTGTAGTTACAAAATTGGTTAGTGACTGGCAATTCTGAAATGTCTTTATTTCTCCATCAATTCTGAATGGCAGCCTTGCTGGATAAAGGATCCTTGGCTGCATGTTTTTCTCTGAAAGAGCTTTAAATATGCTCCCCCAACCCTTTCTCTCATTCCAGGTCTGTGTAGACAGGTCTGACGTAATTCTGATGACTTTGCCTTTGTACGTGAGAAATTTCTTTGCCCTGGCCACTTTCAATACTGTATCCTTGGATCTAATATTTGCGAATTGCACTATGACGTGACATGGCGTAGGTTTGTCGTGGTTGAGCTTGGGAGGGGTCCTCTCTGCCTCTTGGACACAAATGTTTGTTTCCCTTGCTAGATTAGGGAAGTTTTCAGCTACAATTTGTTCAAATATCTCTTCTAGACCTCTGTTTTCCTCCACCCCCTCGGGGATGGCGATGATTCTAACATTGGATTGTTTCACTGAGTCAGTAATCTCCCATAACCTACATTCGTGGGCTTGGATTTTTTTAAGAGGGCTTCTATTTTGGTTTTTTCCTCTATTAACCCATCCTCCAATTCACTAACCCTTTCCTCTGCTTCGGTGACCCTGGCCGTCAGAGCCTCTAGTTTTGCCTGCATTTGGCTCATAGAATTTTGAATTTCTATGAGATTCGCTCTCATTTCTGTCCTTAGGGATTCTATATTCTCAGTAACCTTTTCGTTAATAGTTTTTTCAATTCTACTCATCATTTTGACCATCATTACTCTGAATTCCATTTCTGATACTTTGGTTACATCCATATCCATTATTTCTGTGGCAGAGGCCACAGACTCACTGTCTTTTTTTTGGTGGGCGGAGGGGGCTTTTCCTTCTTGTCATTCTGATGAGGAGAGGTTGCGGGGTTGTCCAGAGCCGAAATTATTGACTGGGTCCCAGGCCTTGCCCCTTGTTTTATAGGGATCTTAGGGATGTGGGCTTCTTCTTTAGATTTTATTTATTTACTTATCTGAGAGAGACAGAGAGAGACAGTCAGCAAGAATGGGAACAGAAGCAGGGGAGTGGGAGAGGAAGAAGCAGGCTCCCATCGGAGGAGCCCGATGAGGGACTCCTTTCTGGAATACCGGGATCACGCCCTAAGCCGAAGACAGCGCTCAATGACTGCACCACCCAGGCGCCCCGGGTTGTGGGCTTCTTGAATTTTCAGCCTGCCTTCTGTGTTCTGGGGGAGGGGCCTGCTGCGCCGATACTTAGGCAACCCTGTTTGGGTAGAGTCTCCATGTCCCCTGCGAGAGGGGATGGGGATGGGCACCCTGTGAGCCGGTGTTTCCAGGCTTTTGTCCTCTGGCAGCTTTCCCTGGCAGTCTACTATGCCTCTTCTGAGAGTCAGAGCAGCAGCGGCCGAATTTCAGCCTCTGTCACAGAACAGAGGGATTGCGGCCCATTCTCCACTGATGTTCTGGCCACTTTAACTCTGTTTCTGTTGGTGCTGCTCAACTCTGCCGCGTCCTGGGATGTGCGCCCCACACCCGGTGTCCCAGCCCTCACTTCCAGGGCTGGCATGTCTCTGTCCTTTGCGTTTCTAACACCGCCAGCTGCCAGCCGCCCCCGCACGCTCCGAGATCTCCCGGTCTCAGTCTATTTCTGGTGAGCACACCGGGATTCCAGAGTTCCATGAGAAGCCTGGTGGCGCGAGCTCCCGGCTCACCGGTCTCAGTCTGCTGTTTCCCAGGTGCCAACCGCAAGTCCGCCCACTCCCCCGTGCAGGTGGCCCGCCAGCCGCCAGCCGCCCCGCGTGCGCTCCGGGAGCTCCCGGTTTCAGTCTGCATCCAGTGAGCGCACTGGGATTCTGGTGTTCCGCACGATGCCTGGTGGCGCGAGCTCCCGGCTCACCAGTCTCAGTCCGCTCTCTTGCGGTGCCATCCATGAGTCCTGCCCGCTCCCCCGTGCAGGTGGCTACCGCTTCAGGTGCCCGAATGCGGCGGCTCCCTCCCCCTTCCGTTTATCTTCTGATATCTGTGCGCGGTTTCACGGCTCCCCCGCTTCGTACCTCAATACTCAGCGCTGGAGATGTTCATTTGTAGAGATCCAGATGTATCTTCCTGTGTCTCAGGCTGGTTCCATGGTTGTTTAGGCTGGTCTGGTACCTATCCAGCTCGAGTCAGGGGACCGGCTGTAAAAGGTGTCCCCTACTCCTCCGCCATCTTAACTCCTCCCTGAATTTCCTATCATTTGATTAGAAAGTCTCTGAATCTCCTACTTTTAATATTTGCATAGTTGCAATACAATATTTATGGATTTTGGTTTTTTTTGTCTTCTGTTGTAGCATGGATACATACAGATATGTTGATTTGAAGCATTTGGCTCTAACTCTATCAAAATCTTTCTGAGTTTTTGCCTTTTAACTCTCAAGACTCAATTATACTATAGGGGGGTGAATGGTAAAGAGGATTTATTGAGAAATGAGTTTCCATTAGCTTGAACTTTGCTTAACGTAGTGCATTAAAAGTCAACTGAACAGACAACATCTTCACTTAGTTGTTTCTAGTTTTGAGCTTCCAAGTTGGAGTATGCCAAAAGTAAGCAAACAAAACCAACAGTTCCATTTTCTAACTTGAGACTGTAGTGCCAATAGAAATAGAACACAATGCTAGTACAGCCATGTAACATGTAGAGCAACAGTAATTAAACTAATGATTATTTAATTTTACACTATTTATATTCTTCAGATACCTACAGGTTATTAGTCTCGTGAACACTGGGATTGTTTTATATAAAGATGCTTACAGGTGGAAAAAAATCTCTCATATGATATTATATATGTCCATGCTTTCTGAAAATGAAAAAAATATTTTTATTATTATGAATAGTTATGTAAATACAAACTGTATAGGGACTTTTATCTCCTGTATCCATGGTTAATATAGATATTCATTATTTTTCTGATCATAATTTAAACATGTACTTATTAAAGAAAACTTAAACAATGCAGAACAATACAAAAATAAAATATTTCAGAAAATTCCATATGCATCATCAGTCAATATTTTGGTTTTTTTCTTTTCAGATTTTTCCCAATATGTGTATATTTTTTACATATTTGAGGTCCTACTGCATGTGTGTATGTGTATTCAAATATATATGAAATAAAATTTCCATATGTATACACATATTTATATGTATGAATATGTATACATATATTTATATGTATAAATATATACATGTATATATTTATGTATATGCATATCCATGTATACATATTTATATGTGTGTGTATATATATATTTAGATACTGACTTTTCACTTAATATTAAGCCACAGGGATTTAACGCCAGTAAGGTTTCTTGTAAACATTATATACAATATATTATATACTATAGATACAAAATGTTCTATTACATAAATATCCCAGAATTTACTTCATGGAATCCTTTAAAGTGCACCAATACACATTTTTTCCTATAATAAGTGAATCTACTATCAACAATGGTGTGGTTAGGTATTTTTTTCACATTTCTGATTTTTTTTAGGATCTGTCTTATAAGTGGAATCCCAGGGATAATACATATGACAAAAAATTAGGCCAAAATGTCAATTTTGAGTTTGACAAAGTCTTTTCTAAAAGATTAAGTCTCTTTAAACAACACATGTACCTATCACATATTTAAAAAGTTAACATAGGGGCGCCTGGGTGGCACAGCAGTTAAGCGTCTGCCTTCGGCTCAGGGTGTGATCCCGGCATTATGGGATTGAGCCCCGCATCAGGCTCCTCTGCTAGGAGCCTGCTTCTTCCTCTCCCACTCCCCCTGCTTGTGTTCCCTCTCTCGCTGGCTGTCTCTCTGTCAATAAATAAATAAAATCTTTAAAAAAAAAATAAAAAGGTTAACATAGCTTCTCAATATAAAGAAATTTCCAATAAATATCCACAAAAGGTTTCAAACTGTCAGAGGTGAATGTAACTTAACTCTTCAAAATCTGTGCCTTCATCCCTCTCTTAATTTTTTCCCTTGCAACTGTTAAGAGGGAAAAGAGGTTGATTTTGCTTTATAGATTGCGGACACTCCTTAGTGTCATTTTAGCTTCTTCTCTTTTATTTTCTATGAAGTGATAGACTCAGACTTTATTCATGTTTTATTTGAATTGAGGTGTAATGTATCTCCTTCAAAGGATGCAGAAGGTTAGAATGTACCGCCTTTTTTTCTATGCAAGCTGTTAATCATCGCCGCTGATGATCACCATCTACATTCATTCTTTTATTGGTGGCTCCTTTTCTCTTTATTTGACATAAATTAAGAGGATGCTGCTAGTTTGGCAATGTCCATCTTGGACACACATGAGAAAAGTTGATCTGAAAGCAAAGACAGCAACAGACAAAAAACAAGGCCTCACTTGAATCCTGATATCTTTCTGTATATGGTTACAGTCATTTCACATTATATATTAAGTTGAGGCTGTATGTGTTGTTTTTCCATAGATGTTTAGTTAGAAAAAAAATAATCTCCATAAGCAGCCCACTGATTAGTTTTATAACTTATAAGTGCCATCCTGAATTTCTGAAATACTGGAGAAAGGCTAGGTACTGCTGATTTGCATAGACACATACTGATATTTGAATACATGTTGCTAAACTATTTTGGGTAAACAGTTAAATATGGAATTGCTGGGTCATATGGAAATTTTATGCATCACATTATGGACACCAACGTTGTTTTCTACAGGTACTGCAATATTTTCGTTCTTACCAGCAATGTGCGAAGTGTTCAAATTTTCCGTAATGAAAGTTCTTTTCCATTTTGTTTAATCTTTTTTTGTGTGTGTGATTTGTTTTTATTTTGTGATTATAGCCATCTGAGTGGGTGTAAGGTAGCATATCATATGGCTTAGATTTTCATTTCCCTAATAACTAATGATGTTGGACATCTTTTTCTGTGGTTATTGGTCATTTATGTATCCAGTTTGGATAATTGATTTTAAAATTGCATTGCCTTTTTATTGGTATTATGAGTTACTTATACATTCTGCATACTACAGCTGGGTACGAGGGCTATATGACTTGTAAATGTTTTTTCTCCTCCTGTAGGTTGTTTTTTTGTTTCTAGGTAGTATGTTTTGATGAAGAAACATCTTGATTATGATGAGGTTCAATTATCAGTATGTACTTTTACTGTTTGTGTTTTGGTATTGGATCTAAGAATATATTGCCAGTCCAAGGTCATGAAGATTTACACCTGATTATTCTAGAAGTTTATAGTGTAAGGTCTTCATTTACATTTTCACTTTGTTGGGATAAATTTTTGTATATGCTATAATTTAGGAGTACAATTTCATTCTTTAGTGGAGGACATCCAGTATACTACCACCATTTGTTGAAGAGATTTTGTTTCATTTTGTTTTGATCATGTAACTAAAACTTTGATGAATTCATTAATTAGCTATTCTGAGTTTTCTTATGTTTTATGATTTTATCTATGTAGGATGATGAAATCTTCGAGCAGAGATGCTTTTAACTCTTTCTTTGCAATTTGGAGCTTACTTATTCCTTTTTCTTACATAATTGCTCTAGCTAACATTTATTCCAAAAGAATGGCAATGGAGATGGTAGGCATTCTTGTCTTGTTCTTGAGCAGAGGAGGATAGAATTTAGTCTTTCACTAGTTATTATGTTAACTGTGGGTTCAAAAAAATTCCTGTCTTTTCCACTGGGGGGAAAAATCAGTTTTGTTTCATTATGAACAATGAGCAATCTGAAAAGATTTAAAAATTTCTATTCACAGATGACAATGAAAAAAAAATACAATGATGAGTAGCAGTGGGGACATGGATATTCTTGTCTTGTTCCTGCTCTGAGGAGGAAATCGTCATTGTTTCACTCTTAAGTATGATGTTAGCTGTTGTTGGTTTAATTTGTTTGTTGTTTGGTTGCTTTTTTAATTCCCTTTAACACATGGAGGAAGTACCCGTCTGTTCCTACTTTAATGTGTGTTCAATATGAAAGACTGTTGGATATTGTCAAATGCCCTGTATCATCAATTAAGATGATTGTGTGTGTGCACACACACATGTGTTTCTTTGCTCTATTGATGTGATGTATTACATTGATTAATTTTTGTCTGGTTAACCATCTTTGCAAACCTCAAATAAATCCCGTTTGGTCATGGTGTATAATCATTTTACTATGCTAATGGATTTGGTTTGCTAATATTTTATTAAGGATTTTTCCATCTATGTTCATAATAAGCATTTTTCAATAGTCCATTTTCCTTGTAATGTCTTTATTTTACTTTTCTGTCAATAATAATGGAGATCTCAATGAACTGGAAAGACTTCCTGCATTCCACCCCCCCCCCCCCCCCGCTTTTTGGAGTTAATTCTTCAAGTATTTAGCAGAATGAACCAGTGACAACATGTGATTCTGAATTTTTGTTTTTGTATTTTAATTATATATATATGGATGTTTACAGATTTTATTTGTTTACTTTTCTTAGGACTATGCAGGGGAGAAGATACTTGCAAATGACATATCTGGTAAAGGATTAGTATCCAAAATCTATGAAGAGCTTACCAAACTCAACTAGCCAAAAGAAAAAAATCCAGTCAAGAAATGGGCAGAAGACAAGAACAGACACTTTTCCAAATAGGTACCAGACACATGAAAAGATGCTCAACATCACTCATTGTCAGGGAAATTCAAGTCAAAACTACAATGAGATATCACCTCACACCAGTCAAAACGGCTAAAATTAACAACTAGGAAAGAACAGATGTTGGCAAAGATGCGGAGAAAGGGGAACACTCTTAACACTGTTGTTAGGAATACAAACTGGTACAGCATGTGAAAAACAGTATGGAGGTTCCTCAAAAAGTTAAAAATAGAAATACCTTATTATCCAGCAGTTGCACTATTTTGTATTCACTCAAAGAACACAAAAATACAGATTCCAAGGGGTACATACACCCCAATGTTTATAGCAGCATTATAGCCAAATTATGGTAAGAGCCCAAATATCCATTGTCCAATGAATGGATAAAAAAGTGGGAGATTTTATATATATTTTTTTTTTCATTCTTTTTGGTGCCTGAGTAATATTCCAAGAGGGAAAAGAATGAAATCTTGCCAGTTACAATGACATGGATGGAACTAGAGTGCATTATGCTAAGTGAAATAAATCAGTCAGAGGTGACTGATACGTTAGGCAAATACCGTATGATTTCATTCATATGAGGAATTTAAGAAACAAAAGAGATGAACATAGGGGAAGAAAAAAGAGAGAGAGAAGAAATCATAAGAGATTCTTAATGATAGAGAAAAAACTAGGAGTTGCTGGATGAGAGGTTGGTGGAGGATGGCTTAAATGGGTGATGGGCATTAAGGAGGGCACTTAAAAAAATTATTTATTTATTTGACAAAGAGACAGCCAGTGAGAGAGGGAACAAAGCAGGGGGAGTGGGAGAGGAAGAAGCAGACTCCCAGCAAAGCAGGGAGCCTGATGTGGGGCTCAATCCGGGAACGCCGGGATCACGCCCTGAGCCAAAGGCAGATGCTTAACGACTGCGCCACCCAGGCGCCCCTAAGTAGGGCAACTTGATGAGCTCTGGGTGTTTTATGTAAGTGATGAATCACTAAATAGTACTCCTGAAACCAGTATTACACTATATGTTAACTAACTAGCATTTAAATAAAAATTTAATAAAAAATTACAAACAAAAAGAACATCCAATGGGAAAAAGACAGTCTTTTCAACATATGGTGTTGGGGAACCGGGACAACTACAAGTAAACTGGAATTTTTTACACCATACACAAAAATAAATGTGACATAAATGTGAGATTTGAAACCATAAAAATCCTAGAGGAGAACACAGGTAGTAACCTGTGTACCATCATATTACAGTGTGTTAACTGTACTGGAATAAAAATAAAAATAAATCCCACTTTGAAGTTATAATATTTGAATGATTCAAATAGCATAATTTAACCACTTTAAAGTATGAGTTATGTAAAAGTACTGACATTTTCCCTTCCTTTCATAGTTTTTCTTATTCTCTAGTCCCCAAATCAATGCAATAGCATATTATTTATTAAACAATAATTTTTAGATGACTAATATGTGCAAGGAAATATGCTGATAGTGACATTTAAGAATACATGAGCCAATGTTCACCTATTATTCATCAAGTACAGCCCTATTCATCATGTTAAAAATTTCCACAAATATATTAATTTCCTCAAAAAATTTACAATTATATGATATTCACTAGCATTTGCATTTTTGTTCAACTCTAGCTATTGTGCTGCCCAATCTGTCTTTCCAATTCAAAAGGATCTTCCACCACACTTCTTGGTTAGAGATTTTTTTATCTGCCAATTACTACATTCTCTGGTGTTTAGATTAGATAATCAGAGATCTTATTTATCATTAGCATTTGTTATTCTTTTTTTTATAATAATTTTTTATTGTGTTATGTTAGCCACCATACAGTACAACCCTGGTTTTTTATGTAAAGTTCCATGATCCATTGGTTGCGTATAACACCCAGTGCACCATGAAATACGTGCCCTTCTTACTACCCATCACAGGCCTATCCCAATCCCCCACCCCCTCCTCTGAAGCCGTCAGTTTGTTTCACAGAGTCCATAGTCTATCATGGTTCATTCCCCATTCTGTTTACCCCCTTTCTTCTTCCCTTTCTTCTCCTACCGATCTTCCTACTTCTTATGTTCCATAAATGAGTGAAACCATATAATTGTCTTTCTCTGCTTGACTTATTTCGCTTAGCATTATCTCCTACAGCCCCGTCCATGTTGCAGCAAATGTTGGGTAATTGTTCTTTCTGATGGCTGAGTAATATTACATTGCATATTTGGACCACATCTTCTTAATCCAGTCATCTCTTGAAGGGCATCTCGGCTCGTTCCACGATTTAGCTATTGTGGACAATACTGCTATGAACATTGGGGTGCATATGGCCCTTCCCTTCACTATATCTGTATCTTTGGGGTAAATACCCAGTAGTGCAGTTGATGGGTCATAGGGTAGCTCAATTTTTAACTTTTTTTATTATTATTATTATTTTTTTATAATGATTTTTTATTATATTATGTTAGTCACCATACAGTACATCCCCGGTTTTCGATGTAAGGCTCGATGATTCATTAGTTGTGTATAACACCCAGTGCACCATGCAATATGTGCCCTCCTTACTACCCATCACCGGTCTATCCCATTCCCCCACCCCCCTCCCCTCTGTAGCCCTCAGTTTGTTTCTCATAGTCCATAGTCTCTCATGTTTCATTCCCCTTTCTGATTACCCCCCCTTTCTTTATCCCTTTCTTCCCCTACTGATCATTCTAGTTCTTATGTTCCATAGATGAGAGAAATCATATGATAGTTGTCTTTCTCTGCTTGACTTATTTCACTAAGCATTATCTCCTCCAGTGCCGTCCATGTTGTAGCAAATGTTGAGAACTCATTCTTTCTGATTGCTGAGTAATATTCCATTGTATATATGGACCACAACTTCTTAATCCAGTCATCTGTTGCAGGGCATCTCGGCTCCTTCCACGATTTAGCTATTGTGGACATTGCTGCTATGAACATTGGGGTGCATATGGCCCTTCTCTTCACTACGTCTGTATCTTTGGGGTAAACACCCAGTAGTGCAATGGCTGGATCGTAGGGTAGCTCAATTTTTAACTTTTTAAGGGACCTCCACACTGTTTTCCAAAGTGGCTATACCAACTTGCATTCCCACTACAGTGTAAGAGGGATCCCCTTTCTCCACATCCTCTCCAACATTTGTTGTTTCCTGCCTTGTCAATTTTTGCCATTCTAACTGGCGTAAGGTGGTATCTCAATGTGGTTTTGATTTGAATTTCCCTGATGGCTAATGATTTTGAACATTTTTTCATGTGTCTGTTAGCCAGTTGTATGTCTTCATTGGAAAAGTGTCTGTTCATTTCTTCTTCCCATTTTTATGATTTGATTATTTCTTTCTTGCGTATTGAGTTTGAGAAGTTCTTTGTAGATCTTGGATACCAGTCTTTTATCTGTAGCATCATTTGCAAATATATTCTCCCATTCCATGGGCTGCTGCTTAGTTTTTTTGACTGTTTCCTTGGCTGTACGGAAGCTTTTTATCTTGATGAAGTCCCACAAGTTCATTTTATCTTTTGTTTCTCTTGCCTTTGGAGATGTGTCATGAAAAATGTTGATGTGGCCGATGTCGAAGAGGTTGCTGCCTATGTTCTCCCCTAGGATTTTGATGGATTCCTGTCTCACATCGAGGTCTTTCATCCATTTGGAGTTTATCTTTGTGTATGGTGTGAGAGAGTGGTCAAGTTTCATCTTTTGCATGTAGCTGTCCAATTTTCCCAGCACCATTTATTGACGAGACTGTCTTTTTTCCACTGGATGTTTTTTCCTGCTTTGTCAAAGATTAGTTGCCCAAAGAGCTGAGGGTCCATTTCTGGGTTCTCTATTCTGTTCCATTAGTCTATATGTCTGTTTTTGTGCCAGTACCATGCTGTCTTTGCGATCACAGCTTTGTAGTATAGCTTGAAATCCTGCAACGTGATGCCCCAGCTTTGTTTCTCCTTTTCAACAATTCCTTGGCGATTCAGGGCCTTTTCTGTTTCCATACAAATTTAAGGGCTGTTTGTTCCAGTTCTTTGAAAAATGTCATCAGTATTTTGATCGGGATGGCATTGAAAGTGTAGATTGTTCTGCGTGGTATAGACATTTTAACTATGTTAATTCTTCCGATCCATGAGCATGGAATATTTTTCCATCTTTTTGTGTCTTCTTCAATGTCTTTCAAGAGTGATTTGTAGTTTCTAGAATATAGATCCTTTACATCTCTGGTTAAGTTAATTCTGAGATAACATGATTTTTTGTGCTATGTAAATGGAATGGATTCCCTAATTTCTCTTTCTTCAGTCTCATTATTCGTGTATAGAAATGCAACTGATTTCTGAGCATTGATTTTGTATTCTGCCGTATTACTGAATTGCTGTATAAGTTCTAATAGTTTGGGGATGGTGTCTTTTGGGTATTCTATATAGAGTATCATGTCATTTGTGAAGAGAGACATTTTGACTTCTTCTTTGCCGATTTGGATACCTTTTATCCCTTTTTGTTGTCTGATTGCTGTTGCAAGGACTTCTAGTACTATGTTGAATAATAATGGCGAGATGGCGAGAGTGGGCATCATTGTTATGTTCCTGATCTTAAGGGAAAGGCTTCCAGCTTCTCCCCATTGAGAATGATGTTCGCTATAGGCTTTTCAGAGATGGTTTTTATGAAATTGAGGATTGTACCCTCTATCCCTACACTGGTAAGCGTTTTTGTCAGGAAAGGATGCTGTATTTTGTCAAATGCTTTTTCTGCATCAGTTGAGAGGTTCATATGGTTCTTGACTCTTTTCTTGTTGATATGATCTATCATGCTGATCGACTTGCAAATGTTGAACTACACTTGCTTCTTAGGGATGAATCCCACTTGGTCATGATGGATAATCCTTTTAATGTACTGTTGGATCCTATTAGCCAGGATCTTGTTGAGAATTTTCGCATCCATATTCATCAGGGATATTGGTCTGTAATTCTCTTTTTTGATGGGGTCTTTGCCTAGTTTGGGGATCAAGGTAATATTGGCCTCATAGAATGAGTTTGGTAGTTTTCCTTCTGTTTCTATTTTTTGAAACAGCTTCAGGAGAATAGGTATTATTTCTTCTTTAAATGTTTCGTACAGTTCTCTCGGGGAATCCGTCAGGTGCTGGAGTCTTGTTTTTTGGAAGGTTTTTAATAACTGTTTCAATGTCTTCATAATTAATTGGCCTGTTTAAAAAATCAATTTCTTCCTGTTTCAGTCTTGGTAGTTTATAGGTTTCCAGGAAGGCATCCTTTTCTTCCAGGTTGTTTAATTTATTGGCAAAAAGTTGTTGATAAACGTTTCTAATTATCCTTCTTATTTCATCAGTGTTGGTCATGATCTCCCCCCTTTCATTCATAATTTTATTAATTTGGGTCCTTTCTCTTTTCTTTTGGATAAGTCTGGCCAGTGGCTTAATGACCTTATTTATTCTTTAAAAGAATCAGCTTCTAGTTCTGTTGATCTGCTCTACCGTGCACCTGGTTTCTATTTCATTGATCTCTGCTCTAATCTTGATCGACTGCCTTCTCATGCGTGGGTTAGGCCTGTTCCAGCTCCAGCTTCTTAAGGTGAGAATATAAAAACTGCATTTTAGATTTTTGTATTCCTTTGAGTGAGGCTTGGATGGCTATGTATTTTCCCCTAGGACTGCCTTTGCAGTGTCCCATACGTTTTGGACTGATGTGTTTTCATTTTCATTGGTTTCCATAAATTGGTTAAGTTCTTTCTTAAATCCCTGGTTCACCCAATTGTCTTGAGCAGGATTGTTATTAGTTTCCATGTGTTTGAATTTCTTCCAAATTTTTCCTTGTGATTGAGTTCCAATTTCAAAGCATTGTGGTCTGAGAATATGCAGGGAATAATCTCAGTCTTATGGTATCGGTTGAGACCTTTTTTGTGACCCAGTATATGTTCTATTCTGGAGAACATTTCATGTGCATTGAAAAGAATGTGTATTCTGTTGTTCAAGGGTGTAGTGTTCTGTATATATATCTATTAGGTCAATCTGGTCCACTGTGTCCTCCAAAGCTCTTGTTTCTTTGTTGATTTTCTGCTTAGGTGATCTGTCTACTGCTGATAGGGGAGTGTTGAGGTCCCCTACTATTAACGTATTTTTATCTATATGTCTCTTTATTCTGGTTAAGAGTTGGCTTGTGTATCTTGCTACTCCCCTGTTGGGGACATAGATATTTATAATTGTCATATCCACTTGTTGGATACATCCTTTAAGAGTAATATAGTGTCCTTCTGTATCTCTAAGTACAGTCTTTAGATTAAAATCTAATCTGTCTGGTATGAGAATTGCTACCTGAGCTTTCTTTTGAGGTCCATTGACATGAAGAATGGTTTTCCATCCCTTCACTTTCATTCTGGATATATCTTTAGGTTCAAATGAGTCTCTTGTAGACAGCAAATGGATGGGTCATGTCTTTTTATCCAATCTGCAACCCTGTGGCACTTTATGGGAGCCTTTAGGCTATTCATATTGAAAGTGATTCTTGAGAGATATGGCATTAATGATGTCATGTTGCCTGTGAAATCTTTGTTCCTATAAATTGTGACTCTGTTCTGTATCACTCTTGGGGCCTTTTTACTTTTATAAAACCCCCCTTAATATCTCCTGTAGGGCTGGTTTGGTGGTTATGAATTCCTTGAGTTTCTGCCAATCCTGGAAGGTCCTTATCTCTCCATCAATTCTGAATGATAGCCTTGCTGGATAAAGGATCCTTGGCTGCATGTTGTTCTCAGATAGAGCTTTGAAAATACTCTGCCAACCCTTCCCATCCTGCCAGGTCTCTGTAGATAGGTCTGACATTATTCTGATATTTTTCCTTCTGTATGTAAGGATTTTCTTCCCCCTTGGCCCCTCTCAATATTGTATCCTTGGATCTAATATTTGCGAATTGCATTATGAGGTGACGTGGTGTAGGCCTGTTCTCATTGATCTTGGGAGGGGTCGTCTCTGCCTCTTGGATATGAATGCTTATTTCCTTTGGCGGATTAGTGAAGTTCTCAGTTACAATTTGTTCAAATATCTCTTCTAGACCTCTTTCTTTCTCCACTTCCTCAGGGATGCTGATGATTCTGCCATTGGAACATTTCATTGAGTCAGTAATCTCCAGTAACCTACATTCTTGAGATTGGATTTTTTGGAGCCAAGTTTCTATTTTAACTTTCTCTTCTACCATCCGCTCTTCCAACTTACTAATTCATTCTTCTGCCTCATTTACCCTGGCCATCAGAATGTCTAGTTTAGACTGCATATGATTCATTGCATTTTTAGTTTCTGCCAGATTTGCTCTCATTTCCAGCCTTAGAGATTCTATATTCTCATTAATATTTTCATTAATATTTTTTTTCAAGGCTACACATCATCTTGACCTTTATTTCTCTGAGCTCCATTTCTGACAATTTGGTTATATCCATATCCATAAGTTCTGTGGCAGAGGCCACAGTCTCTGTCTCCTTTCTTTGCTGAGGGTTTCTCCTCCTTGTCATTCTTATGAGGAGAGGTTGCGGGGATGCCCAGAGCCCAAATTATTGACCAGGACCCAGGCAGTGTGCACTTGTTTTATAGGGACATTAGGGATGTGGGCTTTTTGATTTTTCAGCCTGCCTTCTGGGGGAGAGGCCTGCCACGCTAATATCCAGGCAACCCTGTTTGGGTACAGTTGTCCCTTCCCCTGTGAGGGGGGTTGGGGATACGCACAATGTGAACCGGTATTTCCAGGCTTTTTTCTTCTGGCAGCTTTCCCTGGCAGGTTGTTGTGCCTCTTCTGAGAGTCAGAGTAGCAGTGACCATATTGTAGCCTCTTGCTCAGAACAGAGAGATCACAGTCCACTCATCAGTGAGCCTTCCTGTCCACTCTAACTCAGTTTCCATCGGTGCTGCTAAAAACCCCACAGTGTTGTGATGTGTGCCCCACAGCCACTCTCCCAGCCCTTTTTTCCAGGGCTGGCACATCTCTGTCCTTTGTGCTTCTAACACCGCCAGCCACCCCCAGTTCCCACCCATGCTCCCAAGCTCCCAGTTTCAGCGAGGTTCATGTGCACTCACAGTGCAGGTTTTCTGCCTGGTTTCATGTGCACTCTGAGCTCCCAGTTTCAGTCTAGGTCAACTGTGCACTTTAGAGTTCCAGTTTTCAGTCTGGTTCCGCTTGTGTTCCCAAGCTCCCGGTATCAGTGCGGTTCCAGTGAGTGTTCCAGAGCTCCAGTTTTCAGTCTGGTCACACACACTCCTGAGCTCCCAGTGTCAGTGTGGTTCCAATGAGCACTCCAGAACTCTGGTTTTCAGTCTGGTTGCATGTGAGTTCCTGGGTTCATGGTCTCAGTCGGCTTTCTTGCTAGTGTGGGTCCTCAAGTCTGGCTGGTTCCCCATTGCGGGTGGCTACTGCTTCCTGGCGCCTGAGCACAGTGGCTCCCTCCCCCTTCAGTTTATCTTCCAATATCTGTGCGCGGATTCATTCGTTTCTTCCTGCTTCGTACCTCATTACTCAGTGCTGGAGATGTTCTTCCTGCTTCGTACCTCATTACTCAGTGCTGGAGATGTTCGTTTGTAGAGATCCAGATGTATCTTCCTGTGTCTCAGGCTGATTTCATGGGTGTTCGTGATGGTCTGGTAGATATCCAGCTAGATTCAGGGGACCAGCTGAAGAAGGGGTCCCCTACTTCTCCACCATCTTTTCCCCCCTCTGAAGAGTTTTAATCAAGAGCAGATATTGTGTATTGTCAAATGCTTTTTCTGCATCAATGGAGAGGATCATATAGTTCTTGTCTTTTCTTTTATTTATGTGCTCTATCACGTCAATTGATTTGTGAATGTTGAACCACACTTACATCTCAGGAAAAAATCCCACTTGGTCATGGTGAAGAATCCGTTTAATATACTGTTGGATCCTATTGGCTAGGATCTTGTTGAGTATTTTGGCTTCCATATTTATCAGAGATATCAGTCTGGAATTCTCGTTTTTGATGGGATCTTTGCTGTTTTTTAGATCAGGGTAATAGTGCTGGCTCCCTAGAAGGAGTTTGGAAATTTTCTTCTGTTTCTATTTTTTGGAACAGCTTCAGTAGAATAGATATGATTTCTTCTTTAAATGTTTGGTAGAATTCCTCTGCGAAGCTATCTAGCCCTGGATTTTTTTCCCCCTTGAGAAGTTTCTGAATACTGCTTCAACTTCATTACTGGTTATTAGTCAATTCAGAATGTCTATTTCTTCCTGTTTCAGTCTTGGTAGTTTATAGGCTTCCCGGAAGGCATTCGTTTCTTCCAGGTTGCTTAATTTGTTGGCATATAGTTGTTGGTAATAATGTCTAAGAATGGTTTCTAATTCCTTGGTGTTAGTTGTGATCTCGCCCCATTTATTCATGATTTTATTAATTTGGGTCCTTTCTCTTTTCTTTTGGATAAGTTTGGCCAGTGGTTTATAGATTTTATTAATTCTTTCAAAGAACCAGCCCCTAGTTTCATTGATGTGTTCTACTGTTTTTCTGGTTTCTATTTCATTGATCTCTGCTCTAATCTGTATTACTTCTCTTCCCCTGCTTGATTTAGGTTTTATTTGCTGTTTTTCTACAGCTCCTTTAGGTTCAAGGTTAGCTTGTGGATTTGGGGTTTCTCTAATTTTCTGATAGAGGTTTGGATGGCTATGTGCAGACAAGAAACATACTGACTACAGAAGAGTGCAACCCACTTTCCGAAAAAGCCTGACAAGTCTTTTACTTTGTAACACTTAGTTCATCATGAGTTTATATCACCAAATGTATTTGACTGTAAGAAGACTATATGCATATATTTTTAAAAAGCCTATCATATCTTCATTTTGAGAGGTGAACCAGAAGAATAACTAAACCATATACTAAGAGTTAAGAGACTTAGTTTTCATAACTAGTGGGCAGAATCTATAATTCAAAGAAGTGTTCAGAGACCCTGGATACATATAGGAAATAGGGCATTTTCTTTTAAGATAGAAGGATTTTCTAAAAAAAGATTTTATTTTTAAGTAATCACACCCAATGCGTAGTTGGAAATGACCCAAAAAAATGAGAGTCACACGCTCCACTGACTGAGCCAACGAGGTGCCTCATGATAGAAAATTTTTTTAAACTTCTCTTTTATTAGGGAGTGTATCATATATAAAGATGTATATAAATGTAAATGCACAGTTTAAATAATAATTAAGAGGCCCCTCCCACATCACCAAGCTGAGTTCGGAGGTAGACTATTGCTCATATCTAACCCCCTGTGTGTCTCCCTCCCACTTCCCTTAGGTAACCACTGCTCTGATTTTTGCAATAATCAATTATCTGCTTTTCTTTGTAGTTTTACTATCTATATATGCACTCATAAAGAATGTCTTTTTTTTTCCTGCTTTTGAATCACATAGATGGAATCACACTATAGATATTCTCTCTTGCCTCATTTATTTCATTCAGCAACACTCATGAAATTCATCCTGTTGAGGCAGGTAGCTGTAAATCCCTCATTTGGATTGCTATACACTGTTTTCTGGTATGCATACAGCATGAATAATTTACTCATTGAACTATTGATGGAAATTTGAGTTGTTTCTAGATTGGCACTCTCAGGAACACTGGTTTTGAAAATTTTTGTAGAAAAACCTCTGTCAGACACTGGCTCTCAGAGGTGGCTGTTTGACCAGTAGCATTAGTGTTGCTTGGCAACTTGTCAGAGATGCCAGTTCTATGATCCACCACAGATATATTATATCAGGAACCCTGGGGTGGGGCCCAGCAATGTATGCTTTAACAAAAACTGTAAGGGTTCACAGTGGTCTCTATATATGTGTACATACATATATAGAAGCTGTTTTACCAGGTCAGTGTGGATGCAATCTAAGGTTTTGTAGGTAACATTGAACTGTTTTCAAAGCAATTTTTTAAATTTATATTCCTACCTGTATGAGAATTTACATAGTCCCACAAGGATAATATGTACTTCAAACTCCAAAACTCCAAACAATATCTTAAAGCCTCATTATGGGAGAAATGTGGGTTTTGTGAATACTAGCGTACAATTTAAAAAATGCTTAGCTATTACACAAGCCAAGAACAGACTTGTAACTACAGAGAAGAAACTGATAGTTTCCAGAGGGAACATAAGTGGGGGATGGGTGGGTGAAATAAGTGATGCGGATTAAGGAGGGCACTTGTGATGAGCACTGGGTGTTGTGTGTCAGTGTTGGGTCACTACTTTGTACACCTGAAACTAATATTACACTGTATGTTAAGTATATTGGAATTCAAATGAAATAAAAAGTGCTTAGCTATTTACAACAAAATTATCTTTTTACTTAGAGGTGAATGTTATTAATAGGCAAGTAGACAAAATCATGGATGATGTATAATGATGCATAATGATATATTGCATTAACATGCCATTTTCTCATTTAAATTCGTCAGGAAAAGATGTGCGGAATAAAACTGCTCACTCTTGCTGTTTTCCCTTGCAATCATTTACTGTTTTGCTGATTGAGTGTCCACTTTCTGAAGAGTGTCTTTTGTCTCACTAGTTCATGGAAAAGCTGCTCGAGACTGCCATATGACGAATTTACAAGCATACAGAAGAATTTATGCTCAACCTGCTCTTCCGATGACAATAAATGTTCCATTTTTAAAATAAATTCAGACTTCCTAACTATCAGTACTGCACAACAATGTTTTATAGTGCGAATCATGATGAGCACATGCTTGTTCACTGCTTCCAGAAAGTGGATTGTCTTATGACAACAAGGGCCTATGCAGAGAAATTGCATCACATGTCCTAATCAAAGTAATCTTGGAAAAAACACTTGGGAATTGGTCTCCATGCACACTCATTTGCCTCATTAATATACATGCAGGAGACCCCATTCTAGAAGGGAGAATCAGACATACATGACACAACAGCAGGTTGTGAGGCAGCTAGTCTTCTACACTAGCATCCCCAAAGTAAAGGAATCATTAGTACAGAGTGGTTTAATCCAGGTGTCCTTTTGCCCAGCACTAAACAAGGGTATTCAGCAGGGCTAAAAAGGAGACCTGTAATTGCTACTCTGGGACAAGCTTTTCATGGATTCATTTGAGGTTAAGTGGTATTCTGTTTCAAGGCTTGTTTCTTTCTCTACATAGACTAGAACCTCTCTGAGGGTAGAACTGTTTCCTAGGTTTTTATCTCCTCCAAATTAATAGCATAGGGTGGAGGACACATGAGGACTTGTCAGCACTGCCAATGGCCAGAAGTCAGTGTTTAGGATTGGTTCTGAGAGAACAAAGTACCCACCTACTAATTATTGGGGAATGTAGGTTAGAAAATAAAATGATTTTCCATATGGAACCAACCCTATACATAATAATATAAATATTATTAAAAATATTATTCAAGGATTATTCATTTTTGGTGACAGGTAAAAAAGTAAGGGGAACTTTTGTGGGTGGACATTCACTAGAAAAGGGTAAGAGGCAATTCTGATACTGCTGGAAATATTCCGTATCTTGATCTTGGTGTCTATGTGGTATGTAAATATTAAACATCATTGAGCCATACTTCTGTTCATTCATATTTATGATATTACTGTATGGATTTTATTCCTCCACAAAAATAGCAAAGCACATTATCTTTTAAAAATCATGGCACAAACATAAATGTTTCATAAAATGAATGGCCTAGAAATTTAGCAAGAAAATTCTTGCATGTCTAACTACTATAAATATCTGAATGCCTATAATTGCATCTGACCATCATGCCTTTTCTGTGACACAGGCATACAGCAATAATCAATCACTAGTGTTTTACTGAGGATGCATTGTAAGTTAAGTGCATAATATCTGTGACCTTATTATATCCTTCCAACAGCTCTGTGAGGCGCACACTATTATTTTTCTTTCCTGAAGAAACTGATGTTGGGAAAAATTAAGTGATTTCTCTAAGGGCACAAGTTGGGGAGTAGTAATTTTAGAACTTGTACCAGGACCATCCAATGTTAAAGTCAGTGCTCTTAACCTCCACCTGAGCTACACCGAGGAAAACATGGTGTCTATTTGAGGTAGAAGATGTAAAACACCAGATATATGTGTGGATCATTGTGCTCAGTGTAATACAGACTACAGACAAAAGGTAAAAACAACAACAAGTTTCAAGCTCTAAGTGTTCACCCGGATTGACATGAGTCATTTGTGCATATATTATGGAACCTAATTCAGGTCGACATACAATCCACGGACACAGGATTTTGATTTACTCATTTTGCAAGCTGAAGGGTCTGGACATCTAAGAACTAAGCCAAATTGTGCAAAAATTGTAGGACTGGTAGTCAGTGGACCTGGAGTTCTTCCCAAAGGCCAACTTTCCTAAAAAGCTGGCTCTGCCTTGAGAATTGTAGCTGGGAGTGGAACCCAGATATCTGTGATGAGAAGCCGAAATCTCTTCTTTACTGTCATCTTGCCTCTGCATCATGAGATTTATTTGTAAAGCAGGGATGTCCATTTGTGAGGGTTATTTAGACTACCCTGCCAGATCCTTGGATGTTAAACAAGAAGATGCGAAAGTCTTGTCCACAACCATACCCTAGGCAAATGTATGGTTGTGGACAGTGTGAGTCTGCAGGGGTATCTGGATACGGCGGAAGGTATCAATATTTAAACCTTTTCAATGCCTTCACTTGCAGGTCTCTGTAAAGGTAACACTACTCGAGAAGAAATTACGTGCACTAAGATGTGAAATGAAGAAAAAGACTTAGTAAATGTCTGCTGGGGAAACACCTCTTCTGATTCTGCTACACACACACACACACACACACACACACACACACACACACACACTACACACAGACTCAGTGAACTAGTTGAGTGGGTGCCAAATGGCCATATCCAACTCCCTGCTTTATAAAAGCCTGAGATTGAAAGCAAAAGTTTGATGACTTAACATATCCACCTGGATATTTAGACTTTTGAAAAAGGTGGAAAGGCTGGCAGCTCTGGGTCCCCCATTCCTCACCATTCCTCACACTCAATCCAAACCTGCAAAGTAGACCTACCCCACTGCATCCATTTATATTACCTGGCAGGCCTTGGGGTTTGCATCTCCACCTTAGTCAGTTCACATATTACATAGCAAACCTGAACATATGATTCTTTATTCCTCTTGCAACAGTATCACCAAAATAAAACACCAGAACCTTTATTGGCCACCTGAATTCTTTATCCTCAGTAAGAGTACCACCTTAAGGTGTAACCCTCAAGGTTGTCTTCTCTCACTTTTACTCATAACCCACTTCCGTATGTTAACTGTATTGGGTCAATTCTAGCTTAGATCTGATCTATAAGTCCATGTCTTCCTCTCCTTTTCTGCCACTATACTATTAATTTAGTGTATTGTTACATTCCCAGATTAACTGAACACCCTGCATATGAGTCTTTGAGCCAGTCTCTGCTCAGTTTGTTTCTACACTTCTGTAATTACTACTTTTCTAACACTCATTTTTGAGAACTCTCTTGATTTAAATACTGCTGCCTGTTCCTTGCTGTCTGCTGGATCTAGTCCAATTAATTCACCTCATGTACAACATGTACATACAAGTTGACCCAAACATAACTATATAGCTTCACATCTTACTCCACCCGCAAACTATTACTTATCCCAAATAACTCAACTTGTCCCAGACGCGCTAACCTCATTCACAACAACATGTCTTTGCACCATAGATTTTTTAATTGAAATGCCTCTTTCTTTGTTTTAATGAAGGCAGCACTTCTTAAAATGTGACCTGGGATCTCTGAAGTCCATCAGACCTTTTCAAGCATTTATGAGCTTAAAATTACAGTTGGTGTTTGTTATAAATGGATTCAGTATTATCAAATTCAGTGTTCCTACAATTTATTTGTAACCCTGCAATAAATGCTCCTGGCACTTTCCGAGTCATTTGTGGGCATGTACAGTGCAGCAAAAATGTTCAGAATCTGGAAGCACATGTTCCCAGCTAAGGTTGAAAAAGCTTAACACTCAGTCTTCCAGTTTCTGCTCTCATACAGAGATGAGCAGACGACGCAGAAGTATAGTACAAGAACTCTGGGGCCACTTGGATGTGATTCATGAGCTCAATTCTCGTACCTATTACATGTTAGCCAGGTGGCCTTACACAAGTTGCCTAACATTTCTGAACCCTCTTTTCTAAAATAAATAAAACAGAACCTATCAACATGCCTTCCTCTTAAGACTAAAGATTATAATCTATGTGATATTAATTGGTGAATTAATTGGACTAGATCCAGCAGACACAGACACATATTTCCATTACAAAGAATCAGTCACTATATATTAATGCAATGTTCACTGTGCTTTATAGAACATAACTAACAATGAAAATCAACTGTATTTTCGTAGTATTAAGATACTCTTTGTCTTTCACAATCCCATTCTTTGTATCTCTTACACATACATAAACAAGTGTACACTCAAACAGTGATGGTAAAATGAGTAATGAGTTCATCATTCTATTGGTAATGATAATGTGTTTTGGTACTTTCATTTATTTTTTTCATTTTCTCCCCCTACAAACTTCACTGAGGGAAAACGGATATATTATATCAGCACATACTTAAGGTGGTGCAGTGTGACAATTTAGTATATATTTACTTTGAAATGACTACCAAGATCAAGATAATTAACACATGTATCACCTCACATGGTTAACTTTCTTTCTATTCCTCTCTGTCTCTCTCTCTCGCTCTCTCTCTCTTTTTTTTTTTGGTAAGACTGCATAAGACTAATTCTCAGCAACTTTTTTTTCTTTTAAGATTTTATTAAAATTCAATTTTGTTAATGTAATAGTGTAGTATTGGTTTCAGGAGTAGAATTTAGTGATTTATCACTTACATACAACACCTAGTACTCATCACAGTAGGTGCCCTCCATATGCCCATCTAGCCCATCCCTCCACCCAGCTCACCTCAAGCAACCCTCAGTTTGTTCTCTGTGGGTAAGAGTCTGTTTTGTGGAAGAATCTCTCTAATTCCCCCCCCCCATTCCTCTATGTTCATCTGTTTTGTTTCTTAAATTTGACATATGAGTGAAATCATATGGTATTTGTCTTTCTCTATTTTTGAATAGAGTTCCACCCACCTCGTTGCAAATGGCAAGATTTCATTCTTTTGATGGCTGAGTAATATTTCGGTGTACACACACACACACACACACACACACACACAGCCACACACATTTGGGCTCTTTCCATAATTTAGCTATTGTTCATAATGCTGTTATAAACATTGGGGTGCAAGTATCCCTTCAACCAGTAGTTTTGTATCCATTGAATAAATATCTAGTAGTGCAACTGCTGGGTTGTAGGGTAGCTCTATTTTTAACTATTTTTTTAAAGGTATTTTTTATTCATTTGAGAAAGAGAGAGTCAGAGAGAGCACAAGCAGGGAGCGAGGCAGAGGGAGAGAGAGAAGCAGTCTACCACTGCACTGGGAGTCCCAACGTGGGGCTCAACCACAGGACCTGGAGCCAAAGACAGACAATCTCTGAACCACCCAGGAGCCCCTCTATTTTTAACTTTTTGAGGGACCTTCATGCTGTTTTCCAGAGTGGTTTTACCAGTTTGCATTCCCACCAACAGTGTAAGAGGATTCCCTTTTCTCTGCATTCTTGCCAACATCTGTTTTTTCCTAAGCTCTTAATTTGAGCCATTCTGACAGATGTGAGATGATGATATGTCATAGGGGGTTTTGATTCATATTTCCCTGACGATGAGTGATGTGGAGCAATTTTTCATGTATCTGATGCCATCTGGATATCTTCTTTGCAGAAATGTCTGTTCAGTCTTCTGCCCACTTCTTAACTGGAGTATTTGCTTTCTGGGTGTTGAGTGTGATAAGTTCTGTACTAGCCCTTTATCCTAGCCCTTTTCTCCAATTATGTATTTGCAAGTATCTTCTCCCATTCCATAGGCTGCCTTTAGTTTTATTGTTTCCTTTGATGTGCAGAAGCTTTTTATCCTGATGAAGTCCCAAGAATTCATTTTTGCTTTCGTTTCCCTTGCCTCCCAGTGATGTGTCTAGTAAGACGTTGCTACAGGCTGGGGTCAAAGAGGTTGGTGCCAGTGTTCTCCTCTAGGATTTTGATGGATTCCTGTCTCATATTTAGGTATTTTATTCATTTTGAGGGTGTGTGTGTGTGTGTGTGTGTGTGTGTATGGTATAAGGAAATGTTCCAGTTTCATTCTTCTGCATGCGGCTGTCCAGTATTCTGCACACCATTTGTTGAAGAGACTGTCTCCTTTCCATTGAATATTGCTTTGTCGAAGATTAGTTGACCATAGAGTTGAGGGTCCGTTTCTGGGCTCTCTGTTCTATTCCATTGATCTAGAGGTCTGTTTTTGTGCCAATACCATACTGTCTTGATGACTACAGCTTTGTAATACAGCTTGAAGTCTGGAATCGTGATACTTCTAGCTTTGCTTTTCTTTTTCAACATCACTTTGGCTATTTGGGGTCTTTTCTATTTCCATACAATTTTAGAATTCTTTGTTCTAGCTTTGTGAAAAATGCTGGGTTTGTTTGTTGTTTGTTTGTTTGTTTTGATAGGGATTGCACTGAATGCGTAGATCGCCTTGGGTAGGATAGGCATTTTAACACTATTTGTTCTTCCAGCCCGTGAGCATGGAATGCTTTTCCATTTCCTTGTGTCTTCTTCAGTTTCTTTCATACGTGTTCTATAGTTTTCAGAGTATAGATCTTTCACTGCTTTGGTTAGGTTTATTCCTAGGTATCTGTTGGTTTTTTTGCAATTTAAATGGGATTGACTCCTAGATTTCTCTTTCTGCTGCTTCATTATTGGTGTACAGAAATGCAACAGATTTCTGTGCACTGATTTTATATCCCACAACTTTGCTGAATTCATGTACGAGTTCTAGCAGTTTTTTGGTGGAGTCTCTTAGGGTTCCTACATAGACTATCACCTCGTCAGAGAAGAATGAAAGTTTGACTTCCTCCTTGCCCATTGGATGAGTTTTGTTTCTTTTTGTTGAACAACAGTGGTGGGAATGGACATCCCTGGTGTGTTCCTGACCATAGGGGAAACGCTCCGTTTTTCCCCATTGAGGATGGTATTAGCTGTGTACCTCTACTTCGTTGAGGGTTTTTATCAAGACAGGATGTCGTATTTTGTCAATTGCTTTTTCTGCATCTATTGAGAGGATCTTATACTTCTTGTCCTTTCTTTTACTAATGTGCTATATCATGTTGATACATTTGCAGATGTTGAACCCCCCCCACCTGTCCCTGCCCCCCACAAGTGAGGAATAAATTCCACTCGATCATGGTGAATGATCCTTTCAATATACTTTTGGAGTCGGTATCTAGTATGTTGTTGAAAATTTTTGCATCCTTGTTTATCAGGGTTATTGGCCTGTAATTCTCCTTTTTAGGTGGGTGTGTGTCTGGTTTTGGAATCAAGGTAATGCTGGCCTCATAGAATGAGTTTGGAAATTTTCCTTCCACTTCTATTTGTTGGAACACCTTGAGAATAGGCATTAATTCTTTTTAAAATGTTTGGTAGAATTCCCCTGGAAGGCCATCTGGGCCTGGCCTTTTGATTGTTGGGAGGTTTTTGATTACTGCTTAAAATTCTTTGCTGTTTATGGATCTGTTCAAATATTCTATTTCTTTCATTTTTTGGTAGTTTATATATTTCTAGGAGTTCATCCATTCCTTCCAGATTGCCCAATTTGTTGGCATATAATTGCTCGTAATATTCTATTTGTATTTCTGTGGTATTGGTTGTATAAATAAATAAATAGGCCCTTTCTCTTTACTTTTTGATAAGTCTGGCTAGGGCTTTATCAATTTTGTTGTCTTTGAAAGAACCAGCTCTTATCGATCTATTATACTCTTCTTTTTAGAAAAATTTCTATATCATTTATATCTGCTCTAATTTTATTTATTTCCCCCTTTCTGCTGTTTTTAGATTTTATTTGCTGTTCTATATCTAGCTCTAGATGTAAAGTTAGACTGTGTACATGAGGCTTTTCTTGCTTCTTGAGGGAGGCCTGCATTGCTATATACTTCTGGCTTAGGATGGCCTTTGCTGTATCCCAAAGTTTTGTACTGTCACGTTTTCATTTTCATTTGCTTCCATGTATTTTTATTTCTCCTTTAATTTTCTGGTTAACCCATTCATTCTTCAGTAGGATTTTCTTGAACGTCCATGTATTTGTGGTCTTTCTAATTTTTTTCTTGTGGTTGACTTCAAGTTTCATAGCATTGTGGTCTGAAAATATGCATGGTAGGATCTCAATCATTTTTTACTAACTGAGGTCTGATTTGTGACCCAGGATGTGATCTCTTCAGGAGAACCTTCCATGTACACTGGAAAAGAATGTGTATTCTACTGCTTTAGAATGAAATGCTTTGAGTATATCTGTGAAGTCCATCTCGTCCAGTGTGTCTTTCAAAGATATTATTTCCTTGTTGATCTTCTGTTTAGATGATCTGTCTATTGCTGTGAGTGGGTATTAAAGTCCCCTTCTCTTATTGTATTATTATCAATGAGTTTCTTTAAGTGTGTTATTGGTTGATTTGTATATTTGGGAGCTCCCAAATTGGGAGCATACATGTTTACAGTTGTTAGATCTTGTTGGACAGACCCCTCTATTATGATAGAGTGTCCTTCTTCATCTCTTATTACAGTCTGTGGTTAAAAATGTAGTTTTCTGAAACTGGCTGCTCCAGTTTTCTTTTGATGTCTGTTAGCACGACAAATGCTTCTCCCTGTCAATGTGGAGGTGTCTTTGGGTCTGAAATGAGACTCTTGTAAGCACCATATGGATGGGTCTTTTTTTAAAAAATTTATCCTTTGATACCTTACGTCTTTTCACTGGAGCATTTAATCCATTTACATTTAGAGTAATGATGGAAAGATATGAACTTAGTGCCATTATATTACCTGTAAAGTCAGTGGGTCTGTAGATTGTCTCTGTTCCTTTCTCAGCTTTGATGCTTTTGGTGTCTCTTTCCACTTAAAGGGTCCCCTTTACTATTTCTTTCAGGGCTGGTTTAGTGTTCCCACGTTCCTTTCGTTTTTGTTGGTCATGCAAACTCTTGATCTCTCCTTCTCTTCTGAATGAGAGCCTTGCTGGATTGAGGATCCTTGGCTGCATATGTTTCCCATTTAGCACGTTGAGTCCATCATGCCAGTCCTTTCCGGGCCCACCAGGTCTCTGTAGACAGGTGTGCTGTAAGCCTTCTATGTCTACCCTTGTCAGTTCAGACCTCTTCTCCTGAGCTGCTTTCAGGATTCTCTCTTTATCTTTGTATTTTGCAAGTTTCCCTATGATACGGCATACTGTTCACCTGTTTTTTGTTGAGTTAAGGGGGTTCTCTGTGTCTCTTGGATTGAATGCCTATGTCCTTCCCCAGATTAGGGAAGTTCTCAGCTATAATTTGTTCAAATAGACACTTCTGCCCCTCTATCCTGCTCTTCATCTTCTGGGACTCCTATGAAATGGACATTATTTCGTGTTCCGAAATCACTGAGTTCCCTAAGTCTATCTTTGTGATCTAACAGTTTTCTTTCCTTCTGTTTTTCAGCTTCATTATTTTCCATGATTTTGTCTTCTGTTTCACCTAATTCGCCCTCGGCTTCTTCAGTTCCTCGTTGTGATGATATCGAGTATGTTTTGCATCTCAGTTATAGCATTTTTCATTTCAGCCTGACTAGTTGGTAAGTCTTTTCTCTCTGCAGCAAGGATTTCTGTGGTGTTTTCTATGCTTCTTTCAAGTCCAACTCATTGTCTTATGACTACTAACCTAAATTTTAATGTTAATTTAATCTAAATTCTTGTTCTGATAAAAATTCCTTATATCTGTTTTCAGCAAGTCCCTGGCTGTGGATTCTTCCTGACCTTTCTTTGGGGGAGAATTCCTCCATCCTGTCATTTTGACTAAGTTTCTATCTTTTGTGAGTTATGAAAGCTTGTTGTGTTTCCTGCACCTGAGAGTAATGCTACATTAAGAAGGGTCCTACACTCAAATGTTTGTGGTGTATGCTGTGTGCACTCTGCTGTTGTGTTGTAGCTGCTCTTTCCCCAGGTCAGGCCTCTGGGGGGTTCCCCCTTGCTTGCCAGGGGGAGTGTTTGGATCTTTATCTAGGTGTGCTATGATTGTTTTGTTAAGTAAGCCTGATAAAGATGGAGGTGGGGTGGGGTGGGAGTGGGAGACTGATCTGAGAAAAGGGAAAAGGGAAAGGAACAAAAAAGCAAATGGACAAACAAAAAGTAGAAGCCTGATCCCAAAGAAGAAAAAAAGGAGAAAAGTACAGAAAAACAAAAAGAAGCCTGAGCCAAAAAATGAGAAAAGGAGAAAAACAAATGAACAAAAAGTATAATCCTGATTCCAAAGGGGGGGGAAAAAAAGAAAAAGAAAACAAAGCCTGGTCCAATTTCCAGCAGAAGTGACGTTGACACTTTGGAACGCTCTGTGATCAGTCGGCTTGGAACATGTCAGGGTCCTGAGTTGGTCATCTTGGGGAGAGGTCCCTTTTGCTGGCTCCCACTCAGACCTGTCCTGTAGGGTGCAGGGGAGGCAGAGTTTGGTGTAAGCACCTGCAGCCTCTACCGGAAGCTCTGTATTTCTCTCTGAAGTCCCACCATGTTGGTGGGTGTGGGTGGTGGAATGGAAGATGGCATTACCCTGTCTTCTCATCCTGGGGAGGAGAACCCATGTCCACTGCTGTTCTGGAGGCCTTCTGCTGTTCACAGAAAAGTGAACAGTCTCCGTCCCTGTGTCCCAGGCTTTCGTCAGATGCCTGCTCTCAAGCTGCCTGTGCCCAGCCATTGGTACACCCAGCACCACATTTCTCCTGTGTTTTATCTCTGGCCAGGAGCCGGCATTCAAAACTCCATTTCTTAAGGTACCAGCTCCCCTCCCCTGGAGGAGGAGAGCCCTGCAGCACTTTGCCCTGCATGGCTCTGTCCCAGAAGAGCAGTCACACAGTCAAGCAGGTGCCTGGAATGTGTGGTGAAGCACAGAGAAAAGCAGTGAGCATGTTATCTGCCCTTTGTGTGTGCCTCTGTCCCCTGCTGTTGAATGACCAGTCAGCAGCTCCCGTTGGGTCTTTTGTCCTTGGAGAGGCAATATACCCTCTTCCAAATGTACTCCAGGAAGGGAAATGTTCTCTCCCAGTGCAACGCCGTGGGTCCGTATACCAGGGCACCTTGTGCAAACCCTACACACCACTTTCTCTCCCACTGTCTCCCTCCCTCCCTGACTTCTCTTGGTGTAAAGGGATCCCTCCCCATTGGAGCCACAGGGCTTTTCTCTCCCTCAGTTCATGTCTCTGAACCTTGCATCTGCCACGTTCTCTCCCTCCCACCGTGCAGATTGTTTTCCTAATCCTCAGATCGCCTTCCTAGTTGTTCAAAATGATTTGATGTTGATCCAGCTGTGATCAAGGGATGAGGCAAGCCCGGGGTCCTCCTACTACTCCGCCATCTTCTTCTGTAGTGTCAGCAACTTTTTGTATGCAGTACCAAATAATGGACTGTAATCACCATCAATTTATTTTTCTTCTACCTGAAACAGGTGTACCTCTCTCAGGTCATGCCAACCACCATTCTATTTTCTGTTTTTATTAAACAGGCTTAAAAAAAATCTCCATATGTAAGTGACAACATACAATATTTGTCTTTCTCTTTCTGGCTTATTTTACTTAGCATGATGTCATCCAGTTTCCTCCATGTTCTTACAAAGGGCAAGATTTCTTTCTTGTTCATGGCAGAGTAATATTCCAGATACATAGCACATTTCCTTATCTGTTTATCTACTTGAGGACATTAGGTTTGTTTGCATGTTTTGGCTACTGTGAATAATGCTGCAGTGAGCAGAAGTGTGCAGATATCTCTCTGAGATGCTGATTTCATTTCCTTCAGATACATACTTAGGAGTGGGATTGTTGGATCATACAGCAGTTCTGTTTTTAATTTTTTTGTTTTCTAGAATGCCTGTAACAATTTACATTTGCACTTAACAGTTACCCCAGTGTACAAGCATTCCTTTCCTCCTCATGCTTCCCAGCACTTGTTTTCTCAATACTAGCCATTTTGACTGGTGTGAGGTGATAGCTCACACTGGTTTTGTTTTGCATTTCCCTGATGATTAGTGATGTTGAAAACCTTTTCGTGTACCCTTTGGTCATTTGAATATTTTCTTAGGAGAAATGTCCTCTCAGATCCTTTGCCCATTGTTGTTTATCTTGTTTTACTTCTTAAATTTATTTATTTATATCTTTACACGTCTCCCATTGGATTCTTTTTTTCTTCTTCCAAGTTTTTATTTCTATTCCAGGTAGCTTACATACAGGGTAATATTAGTTTCAGGTCAATGATTTAGTGATTCATCCCCTCCATATAAACCCACTGCTCATCACAAGTGCACTGCTTAATAGCCTTCACGCATTTAATCCAACACCCAGCCCAGCTCCCTCCAGAAACCCTCAGTTTATTCTCTAGTGTTAGGAGTCCACTTCATCGTTTTTCTCTCTTTTTAATTTTCCCCCCAATGTTCATCTGTTTTGTTTCTTAAATTCCACATATGAGTGAAATCACATGGTATTTGTCTTTCTCTGAGTCTATTTTTGCTGAGCAAAGTACTCTCTGGCTTTATCACATCATTGCAAATGGCAAGATCTCATTCCTTTTGATAGCTGAGAAGTAGTTCCTGTCTCACATTTAGGTCTTTCTCCCACTTTGAAGTTACTTTTATATATGGTGTAAGGAAGCAGTCCAGATTGATTCTTCTGCATGTTGCCATCCAGTTTTCCCAATACCATTTGTTGAAGAGTCTGTCTTTTTTCCATTGAATAGTCTTTCCTGCTTTGTCAAAGATTACTTGACCATATAGGTGTGGGTCCATTTTTGGGTTCTCTGTTCTGTTCCATTGACCCATGTGTATACCTTTATGCCAGTACCATACTCTGTTGATCACTACAGCTTTGTAGATCAGCTTGAGGTCCAGAATTGTGACGCCTCCAGCTTTGCTTCTCCTTGTTGAAAAAGGTTTGAGGCCTTTTGCCGTTCCTTACAAATTTTAGGATTGTTTGTTGTATCTCTGTGAAAAATGCTGGCGATTTTGATAGGGATTGCATTAAATATGTATACTGCTTTGGGTAGTGTAGACATTTTAACACTGTTTGTTCTTCCAATTCATGAGCATGGAATGTTTTTCCATTTATTTGTTTCATCTTCAGTTTCTTTCAGGAGTGTTTTATAATTTTCAGAGTACAGATCTTTTACTGCTTTGGTTAGGTTTGTTCCTAGGTATCTGATGGGTTTTGGTGCAACTGTAAATTCCTTGATTTCTCTTTTTGCTGCTTCATTATTGGTATATGGAAATGTAAGAGATTTCTGTACATTGATTTTTATATCCTGCAACTTTGCTGAATTCGTGTATATGAGTTTTAGCAAATTTTGGTGGAGTCTTACTGGTTTTCTAAATACAGTATGATGTTGTCTGTGAAGAGTGAAAGTTTGTCTCCTTCCTTGTCAGTCTGGATGCTTTTTATTTCCTTGTGTTGTGTGATTGCTGTAACTCGGACTTCCAGTTAAAGAGCAGTGGTGAGAGTGGACATTCCTGTCTGGTTCATGACCATAGAAAAATAGCTCTCAGTTTTTTCCCACTGAGGATATTAGCTGTGGGTCATTTGTACAGCCTTTACGATGGTGGGGGTATGTCCTCTCCATCCCTACTTTGTTGAGGGTTTTCATCAAGAAAGGATACTGTACTTTGTCAAATGCTTCTTCTGCATTTATTGAGAGGATCCTGTTTCTTATCCTTTCTTTAATTAATGTAGTGTATCATGCAGCTGTTAAACCACCCCTGCAGCTCAGGAATAAATGCCACTTGGTCATGGTGAATTATCCTTTTAATGTACTGTTGGATCTGATTAGCTAGTATCTTACGGAGAATTTTTGCATCAGGGATATTGGCCTGTAATTCCACTTTTTAGTGCGATCTTTGTCTGGTTTTGGAATCAGAGCAATGCTGGCCTCTATAGAATGACTTTGGATGTTTTCCTTTCATTTTTACTTTTTTGGAACAACTTCAGAAGAATAGGTATTAACTCTTCTTTAAATACATGGTAGGGTTTCCCTGGGAAGCCATCTGGCCCTGGACTCCTGTTTGTTGGGAGGTTTTTTGTTTTTGTTTGTTTGTTTTTATTTTTTTAAGGATTTTCTTTTTTTTTTTTAATTGAGAGAGAGAGAGAACTGATTATTTAGTGCCTTTTTTATTGCTTGTTTATTCATTGTTTCTGGAGATTTTCTGTGTTCCTTCTATGTTGTCACTCAGAGTCCTCTTTCATATTTCTTGCAGGGCTCTTTTAGTGAACAAGAACTCTTTTAGTTTTTGGTTTTGTGGGAACCACAAATTCAGAGTGATATTCAGAATGATAGTCTTGCTGCAGAGAGTATTCTTGGCTCCAGATTTTCCCCATTCAGCTCGCTGATCCCTCCTGGTCTGTGAGGTTTCTGTTGAGAGACCTGCCACTGGGCTTATGGGTCTTCTCATGTAAGTTAAGGACTACTTTGTCCTGCTGCTTTTGGGATTTTTTCTTCAGCGCTATATTTTGCAAACTTAACCTACAATGTGTCTTGGTGTTGGTCTGCTTTCGTTGATTTTGGTGGCAGTTCTTTGTGGCTCCTGGATCTGGATGCCTGTTTCCTTCCCCAGGTTTAGCTGACATGGTCAGCTATATTTCCTCACATAAATTGTCTGCCTCCTTTTCCTTCTCTTCTTCTGGGACACCTATGATACGAATGCTCTTATGTTTAATGGAGACACTGAATTCCCTAAGTCTATTCTTCTGATTCATAATTCTTCTTTCTCTCTTTTGTTCAGCTCCATTCTTTTCCATTAACTTATCTCTTATATCACGTGTGGTTCCTCTGCTTCTTCCATCCTGTGGTCATTCCATCCAGCCGGTTTCCAGTCTCAATTATTTCATTTTCCATTTCTGACTGATTGCTTTTTAGCTCTTTTATCTCTGTGGTAAGAGCCTCCCTGAAATCTTCCATTCTTTTCTCAAGCCCAGGGTGTGTCCTCATGATCATTGGTTAAAATTCTCCATCAGGCATATTCCTTATATCTGTTTCCCTTAGACCTGTGGTTATAACCTTATCTTGCAGTTTCATATGGGGTGAATTCATCCATCTCGGCATTTTGGCTGTTGCCATATTCTTCTGTGTGTTCAGAATGCCTGTTACAGTTCCCGCTCCTGAGAGTAACGGCTTTATGAAGAAGAGGTCACGTAGTGTCCAGGACCACTGTCACTGTCAGATGGGTCTGCTGTGTGCTGCGTGCACTCTGCTGCTATGTTTTGGCTGCTCTGTCCATCAGACCAGTTGTCTGCAGAAGCTCTCCTTGCCTGCTGTGGGCAGTGTTTTGTCCTTGGCCACAGGGTGGCAAGTTTTAAGTAGGTGTGCTCTGCTCTGCTTGTGAAATGAAACCTGACGCTACTCCCACTGGAACTGAAGTCTTGCAGGATTCTCTGGTATGTAGATGTGGTGTGGGCACTGGTTCCCGCTGGTCTTCTGGGAAAAGGGGACCATTGCACTGGGACTCAGTCAAGGTTGATCATGAAGGGCAGTACCAGTTGAGTGCAGCGGTGGGACCTGGTATAAGCAGGTTAGGCAGCCTGTGTTGGCACTATGACGACAAGCGTGGTTTTGTATCTATGCTGAGGGGTGGGGCAGGGAAATGGCACTCTCCCACCCTGGAGAGTGGTCTCTGTGCTTGCCATTCTCTGGGACGCTCCTGGAGAAGAGCATACAATCTCGCCTCTGTGCGTCCCAGGCAACCCCTAGGTGCCTTTGCACTGTCTCCCTGTGGACTATTTGCCTGTCTTGTCTCTAAGAGCAGTGAAGTGCTTCTGGGCTCTCTCCCAGCCAGGCATAGCTTTCAAAACTCCAGGCTCTAAGTACACGCTGTGCGAAGGTCCTCCTGGGGAGGGTCTCACTGCACTGGGACTGAGAGGGGCTTGACTGAGATGGGCAGTTGCACCATAGTGCAGGGGTGTGTGACCTGGAGAATGCAGACTGGGCAGCAAGGGTTGGGGCAAAGCTGCCTTCATAGGTGGTTTGCATTTATGCTGAGGGGCAGGGAAGGGAAACGGTACCCTCTGGCTTCCTTGTCTCTGGAGAGCTGTCTCCACAAACAATACCTCTCCTGGATACACTCCAAGAAGAGGGAATAATCTCCCCCCACTGCGTGCCCCAGTTGTTCCTCAGATCATGCCATCTGCCCACCCTGGGTTGGTTGCCTGTCTTCTCGACAGCAGTAGTTCTACGTTCTCAGGCCTCCATCACGACCAAGCCTGCTGACTTTTAAAACTCCAGTCTTCAAGCCCCACTGGTTGCAAAAACTCATGAAGATCAGCTGTTCTCATTTTCCCAGCCAATGACTTTGGGGAAGTGTTCTTGTGTGTTCCGCTGTATGCTCCCCTCCCTCTCTCACCCTTCTCTGTGACCATGGCTCGCTCCCCTCCACAGCACCCACAATCTGCTCCTCTCTGAAACCATGTCTCCACACTTCTGCCTTCTTCAATGTGACTTCTTCTCTCCCTGTAGTTGTGGAGTTTGTTCTGTCTGTTCTCAGGTTGATTTGTTAGGTATTCAGAATGAATTGATAGTTATCTAGCTGTGGTTGCAGACCTGATGAGCCTAGGGACCTCCTACTGTGCTGCCATCTTAACACCCCCCCCACCCCCATTTTGGTTATAATCTTTTATTATTTCTTTCCTTTGGCTCACTTTAGGCTTACTTTGGTCTTCCTCTCTTCCCCCCCCCCCCCCCACCTTTGGTGAGTGAGATTTGGTTGTGGGTTTTTTTCTTTTTAATTTTTCTGAGATATTTCCTTAATGTAGATATTTATCACAATAAAATTCCCTCTTGGAACTACTTTTGGTGCACACCAAAAGTTTAGGTATATTGTTTTCCTTTTTCATTTGTTTCAATATATTTATTGATTTCCTTTTGATTTATTGGTTCATTGGTTATTCAGATGTATATGCTTGTGAATTTGCAGCTTTCTCCTGTTGTTGATTTCTTATTTCAGAAAGGATACTTAAAAAAAAGATTTCATTTATTTATTTGAGAGAGAGAACAAGCAGAAGGGAGCAGCAGAGGGAGAGGGAGAAGCAGGCTTCCCGCTGAGCAGGGAGCCCAATGCGCAGCTCGATCCCATGATCCTGGCAGCATGACCTGAGCCGAAGGCAGTTGCTCAACCGACTGAGCCAACTAGGTGCCCCAGAAAAGAGACTTGATATAATGTCAGTCTTCTCAAATTTGTTCAGACCTGTTTTGTGACCTAACATAGATCTCTCCTGGAGAATGTTCCATGCGTGTTTGAGACAAGTGTGTTTTCTTTTGCTATTGGATGGAATATTCTGGGTGTTTCTGTTAAGTCATTTTGGTTTAAAGTATAATTCATGTCCATTATTTTTTTAAATTGATTTTCTGTCTGGATGATCTAGCGCTTGTGTAAAGTGGAGAATTGAGGCCCCCTACTATTTTGAATTGCTTTCCTTGTGCCTGCAAAGCTATTAGCAATTGTAAAATATATTTATGTGCTACCGTATTAAGTGCATATACATTTAAAAATCCTTTTTGACACTCTGACAACTTTGTCAGTATATAATGACCTTCTTTGTTTTTTGTTAAATGTTTTGACTTAAAATCTATTTTGTCTGATATAAGTATACCAGGTCCTGTTCCCTTTTGGTTTTCACTTTCATAAAAGTTTTCCCCCATCTCTTCACTTTGAGCTTATGTGCGATTTTGTTGCTGAAATGAATCGCCACTAGGCAACATATAATGGGGTCTCTTTTAAATTTTTATTTATTCAGTTACCCTAAGTTTTAATTACAGAATTTAAATCATTTATATTTAGAATAATTCTTGATAGATAAAGACTTAGTATTGCTATTTTAAAAAATTGTTTTCTAGTCCCTTTACTCCTTCCCCTGCCATTGCTCCATTTCTTTGAGTTGATTTTTCTGTTGTGGCATACTTTGTTTTCATTTTTATCATTTGTGTATTTATTATAGATTTTTGCTTTGCTATTATCATGAGGACTTTATAATATGTTATGATTATAACAGCCTATTTTAACCTGATAACAACCTAACTTCAATTGCAAAGAGAAGTTTTTTGTTTTTTAAGATTTATTTATTTATTTGACAGAGGGAGAGGGAGTGAGAGAGGGAGAGAGAAGAAGAGAGAGAGCACAAGCAGGGTGGAGCGGCAGGCAGAGGGAGGAGTAGGCTTCCTGCTGAGCAGGGAGCCCAATGTGGAACTCAATCCCAGGACCCGAAGACCATGACCTGAGCTGAAGGCAGACGCTTAAGCGACTGAACCATGCGGGTGCCCCTGAAAAGAGAAATTGCACACAATTTGCGTTTTAATAATTTCCACACATTTACTTGGCCACTGCTCCATTTTTTGTTGTTGTTTTTTCAATCTACATTTTAAAAGATATTTTATATCCATTAACAAAATATTTTATTTTTAACTTTAGTATGTTATTTCAAACTTCTGTCTTTTTAACTGATATGAAAGTCAACATGATTACAAAGCACCATTACATTGTTGGAGTATTTACCTTTACCAGTGAATTTTATATTCTTATGTATTTTCATGTTACTAATTAGTGTCCTTTCATTTCTCCTTCAAGAACTCTATTTATCATTTACCTCCCCTCTGGAAACGTTTAGGTTGTTCTTTAGAATTAAGAACTGGTTTCTTGGTTTCTCTCTCTAAATTCCACAGATGAGTGAAATCATTGTCTGATTTATTTCACTTAGCAGTATACTCTTTAGCTCCATCCATATATGTCCATCAATAGATGATGGATAAAGAAGATGTATATATATAGAATGGCATATTATTCAGCCATAAAAAGAATGAAATTTTGCCCCCTTGTAAGGACTGTTTTTCTGAGTTCAGGGTTTTCTGTATGAGTTCTCTGAAAACCGACTGAGCTTCTTTTAAGTAATTGTTTTTGAATTCCTTTTCAGGGTAATGTAGAGAGATCTATTTCCTTGGGATCAATTAGTGGGAAATTATTGTTCCTTTGCTGTTATCAGGTTTCCTTGCTTTTTCTTTTTCTCTCTCTTTCTTTCTTCCTCCCCTCCCCTCCCCTCCCTCCCCCCCTCCCTCCCTCCCTCCCTCCCTCCCTCCCTCCCTCTTTCTTTCTTTCTCTCTCTCTCTCTCTCTCTCTCTTTCTTTCTTTCTTTCTTTCTTTCTTTCTTTCTTTCTTTCTTTCTTTCTTTCTTTCTCTTTCTTTCTTTTTCTTTCTTTCTTCCCCTCCCTCCCCCCTCCCTCCCCCCTTCCTTCCTTCCTTCCTTCCTTCCTTCCTTCCTTCCTTCCTTCCTCCTTTCCCTTTCCCTTTCTTTCTTTCTTTCTTTCTTTCTTTCTTTCTTTCTTTCTTTCTTTCTTTCTTTCTTTCTCTTTCTTTCTCTCTCTCTCTCTCTCTCTCTCCTTCCTTCCTTCCTTCCTTCCTTCCTTCCTTCCTTCCTTCCTTTCTTCTTTCTTTCTTCTTTCTTTCTTTCTTTCTTTCTTTCTTTCTTTCTTTCTTTCTTTCTTTCTTTCTTTCTTTCTTTCTTTCTTTCTCTTTCTTTCTTTCTTTCTTTCTTTCTTCTCTTTCTTTTTTTTTTTGGATTGCCTTGCATTGATGTCTGCATATTTGAGGAGGTAGTCCCCTATTTCAGGCTTTTCAGACTGGTGGGAAGGATTTCATCTTCGCACTCACCAAGAATGTGGGTACCAGCTGGATGGTGTGCAGTATGTCTGATTCCTGAGAGGGCACAGAGATGAAGTCTTCATGGAGCTCCATCAGCTCAGGTTGATTCTGGCGAGACTGAAGTGTTCTTTGTGGCCAACAGTGTAGTGGTTGTGCAGGTGGCAGTGCTGTATAGGACCATAAGGATCCTCAGAAATGAAAGCTGATGGAGTCCTCCTGTTCTTTTTTTCGGCGAAGTCTTAGCCAAGGTGAAATTTCTTGGGGCCAGATCTGGCACTGCACTCAAAGCAATAGCAGCTCCAGAGTCCTATGATCAGGACCTTGTGGTAACTACCATAACACCTGGATAGTGGAGGCATAGGTGCTGCTTCAGTGGCAGTGGTATCTGAGGTGTTGAAGTATGCATATCTCTTGTGGAAATGAGTCCTGACCTTCTAGAATTTCCTCTGGTTACAGAGCAGGGATGCAGCGGTAGTATGGGCCTGAGATGACAGGATGCAGTGGTGGGTTGGGCACAGCGAGCAGGGTACAGTTGCAATACAGCCTGGGAGTGGGGAGTCAAAGTCCCAACTTTGTCCCAGGGGGAATTTTCAGAACAGTAGCAGCATATCTCTGGTGATGGCTCATTGAAGCCACATGTTGGGCCCCTGGATGTCGAATTTAGGGCAACAGCAGTGTGGCTCCAGCAGTGGCGGGTAAATCCATGACCAATGGCCTTAGGGCTACAGCATAGATCAGTGGCAACTTAGACTCAGTAATGGCATGTGAAAGCTGTGACCTGGGGCCCAGGGTGGGATACAGAACAGCAGTGGGTCTGCTTTGGTATTGTTGGGTCAAAGCTATTACTTGCAATCTGGGAGAAGGGCTCAAAGCAATGACAGCTCCAGTCCCATATATAGCAAGACACTATATCCCAGTCCTAGAGAGTCGGCCACAGTGGTAACTGGGGCCTTTAGGGGCAGATCCCTCTGTAGCAGTAGCTCAAGACTCAGAGAGTGGGGAGATGCAGCACTGGGGACTCCAGAAGCTCTGTCAGCTGGGTTCAGCATTAGTTAAGGCTCTGGGGTCCTTGCTGTCAAAGGCTCCTGGGATTCTCCTGTTTTCCTTTATCCCATGGGGTGAAATCCCTCTGAGGGAGTTCCTCTGGACATCAAATTGCTCTGGACTAGGTGACAGGGTGATGCAGGAAAAATACCTCCTGTACTTTTCTGTGTAGTTATTCTCATATTAAAAACAAAAGCACACAAACAAAAAGCTCTGGAGGGTGTCTGTTGCTACTTCATTATAATGCAGAACTTTCTAAAAGCTATTTTTGTTGGTTTGTTATTTATTGCATATTGGTTCTGTGGTAGGGGGAATGACAGTTGAATTTCTTAGCTTTCTAATATAGTAAATATCAATAGACATAACCCATATAAACATGAACTCCTTGGGTTCCTCAACAATCCTTTAGAATGTAGAGTACTGAGGCCAAAATGATTGAGAATTGCTGCCACAGGGCAAATGTCCTAGGTGAATACTTCTAAACACTAAGGTTTTTTGTTGTTGTTGCTCAGTCCCTATTGTCTCCATAGCCTTTTGTTTAAATTTCCCAGAAATTCTATTAAAATATGCCCTCCAGTAACATCAGTGTTGCAAGGCAGGACCTTAGGTCTTGACAGGCTTTGAACTCCTTAAGCCCGAAGCAGAGCTTGCCACTCACAGGGCTGCTAAGAATTATTAAGATAGGTGAAGCTGTACAAAAGGTCCGCAGGAGAAATACAGTCTCTACTCAGCTCACCAAGTCCCACTCTTGGCACAGACTTGTTATCTGTGTTGAAGCAGCATCTGATAATAATCCATTTCCTTGGAGTGGCACCATTTTCTACAGTGGACTAAGGCACCCTGTGAACTAGTAGCAGAAGTAGGCACTTTAAATTCTAGAGGGGTTTTGCTTCAATTTTTAACTTCCTTTAGCTAAAAATTGGCTCATAATGGCTAAAAAAATTGTTTCATAGGACCACTAAATACAGAGGAAGAAAAACAATTGCATTTTGGTGTTTTGTGTGAGTACTGTCTCTTGACTATTTAAAAAGGACAAAGGAGAGAGGGGTGTAAAATTACAACGTAGGGAGGCCCTGAACTCACCCTTTCCCATAGACACACTGAATCTATACCTATATCTATAGGTCAGTTCCTTCTGAAGAAGAACTGAGAGCCAATTGAATAGCTTTTGCCCAAAGGAGGGAGGAGCCATAAAGAATGGCAGAAGAGACAGTGACAAGGCACACACAGTCTACACAGAGGATGTTCATACACACAACCACATCTTCAAAACTGGGAGAAGTAGCTGTTTTATGTAGTTTATAGAAACAGACACAGAGAAGGAAATAAATGAGGAGACAGAGGGATATATTCCAATCAAGAGAAGAAGACAAAATTTCAGAAAAAGAACTAACTGAAATAGAGATAATCAACATACCCAATAAAGAGTTCAAAGTAATGGTCAAAAAGATGCTCACTGGACTTGGGGGAAGAGTGGATAAACTCTGAGAAGTTTAAAAAGACATAGAAAATATAAAAAGGAAGCAATTAGAATTGACTAATATCATAACTGAAATTAAAGTACACTAGAGGGAATCAACAACAGATTAGCAAATGCAGAACAACAGATCAATGATCTGGAACACAGGGCTATGGAAAGCACACAAGCTGAACAGCAAAAAGGAAAAGAAAATGACAATAAGTTAAGGGATCTGTGGGACATCAGGCTTACTAATGTTTGCGTTACAGAGGTCCCAGAAGGAGATGAGAGAGAGAAAGGGGCAACAAATTTATCTGGAGAAATAATAGATGAAAGCTTCTCTAACCTGAGGACATCCAGATCCAGGAGGCATAGAAAGTCCTAAAGAAGATAAATCCAAGAAAGTCCACAACAAAACACATCTTAATTATAATGGCAAAGTTAATGACAAAGAGAGAATCTTAAAAGCAGCAAGAGTAAAGCACCTAGTTACATACAAGAGGAAACCCCATAAGGCTTTCAGCTGACTTTCAGAGAAACTTTGCAGGCCAGAAGAAAGTGGCATGATATATTCAGAGAGTTAAAAGGAAAACATCCTAGAAGAAAGAATACTCCTCTGGCAAAGTCATCATTCAGAATTGAAGGAGAGATAAAGAGTTTTCCAGACAAAAGTTAAACCAGTTCATTACCTGTCAACCCACCTTAAAAAAAATGTTCAAGGGACTTCTTTAAGTGGAAAAGAAAATCCCATAACTAGAGGTAAGAAAGTTATGAAAGGAAAAAACTTCACTGGTAAAAGCAAACAAATTGTAAAGGTAACAAACGAATATAAAGGCTAAAAGACAAAAGTAGTAAAATCAATTGTAACTAAAAAAATTAGTTAAGGAATTCACAAAATATAAAAACTACAAAATATGACATTGTATACATAAAAGATGGAGGAGGAGTAAAAATGTAGTGCTTTAGAATGTGTTTGAACTTAACCAACCATCAGCTTAATATAGACTGAAATACTTAAGATATTACATAAGAACCTAATGGTAACCGCAAACCAAAAACCTATAATAGATACACAAGAAATAAAGAGAAAGGAATCCAACCTAATGAAGATCATCAATCATAAGGAAGGAGAGCAAGAGAAGAAGGAAGAAACAGAGGAACTACAGAAGAAACAGAAACCAATTAACACAATTTCAGTAAGTACATACCTATCAATGATTACTTTAAATGTAAAGGACCTAACTGTTCCAATAAAAAAACATAGGATGACTGAATAAATTAAGAAACAAAGAAATAAGACCTATTTATATGCTGCTTACAGGTAACTTTCTTCAGATCTAAAGACATAGACAGAGCAAAAGTGAAAGGATGGGAAAAAAAATATTTCATGGAAATAAGAGTGAAAAAAAGCAGGGGTAGCAATGCTTATATCAGACAAGCTAGATTTTAAAACAAAGACTATATCAAGAGACAAAAAAGGGCAGTATATAATGATTATGGGGATCAATCCAACAAGAGAACATAGCAATTGTAAATATCTTTACCCCAACCATGGGAGCAACTAAATATAAAGTATGTATTAATAGACATAAAGGGAGAAATTAAGTGTAATACAATAATAGCTAGGGACTTAAACACACAACTATATGAATGGATAGATCATTGAGATGGAAAATCAACAAAGAAAGTGTGGCTTTGAATGGCACATTGAACCAGATGGACCTGACAAATACATACAGAACATTCTATTCAAAAACAGCAGAATACAGATTCTTTTCAAGTGCACATGGAACATTATCTAAAATAGATCATATATCAGGCCCCAAACAAGTCTCAATACATTTAAGAACATTAAAGTAACATCTTTTCTGATGATATGAAACTGAAAATCAATTACATGGGGAAAAAAATGGAACACACCAACGTGCTGCTAAACAACTAATAGGTCAATACAGAAGTTAAAGAGGAAATGAAATGTACATGGAGACAAATGAAAATGGAAACCCGGTGGTTCAAAATCTTGGAAATACAGCAAAAGCTGTTCTAAGAGCTTTTAGCAATCTAGCTTATAGCAATCAAGCACACCTCAAGAAGCAAGAAAAATCTCAATCTATTACCTTGCATCTAAAGGAATAAGAAAAAGAAGAACAAACAAGCCAAAAGGTAATAGAAGGAAGAAAGTAATAGTAAAGATTAGGGGAAAAAATGAAATAGAGATTTAAAAAGACAATAAAAAAGATCAATGAGGCTAAGAGCCTTTGAAAAGGTAAAAATTATAAACCTTTCTGCAGACTCATTAATTTAAAAAGACACACTATTCAAATAAATAAAATCAGAAATGAAAGAAGAGGGGACAAAACCAGCACCATGGAAATGCAAAGGATGTTAAGAGAATACAATGAAAAATTACGTGCCAACAAATTGATCAAGCTAGAAGAAAAGAATACATTCCTAGAAACACTCAATCTTCCAAAACTGAATTAGGAAGACGCAGAAACTCTGAACAGTAGTAACAAAATTGACTTGGTAATTAAAAAACTAACAAATCACTGTCCAGGACCAAATGGCTTCATGAATAAATTATACCAAAATTTCAAAGAAGAGCTCATACCTACCCTTCTCATGCTACGCCAATAGATAGAAGAGAAATAAAAACTTCCAAAATCATTCTATGAGGCCAGCATTACCCTGGTACCAAAACCAGACAAAGACACTGAAAAAAGGGAAAATTATGGGCCAATATGAATATACATGCAAAAACTCCTCAATAAAATGGTAGTAAGGCAAATTTAACAGTACATTAAAAAAATCACGCACCATGATAAGTGGGATTTATTCCAGGGACAGAAGCGTGGTGCAGTATCCACAAATCGATCAATGTGATATACCACATTAACAAAATGAGGGATGAAATCACATGATTATCTCAATAGATGCAGAAAAGCCTTTTGACAATATTCATCATTTGTTCCTGATAAAAACCTTGAACAAAGCAAATTTAGAGGGAACATACCCGAGCACAATAGAGGCCACATGTGACAAACCTATAGGTAACATCATGTTCACTGGTGAAAGCTGAAGAGAGCTTTCCTCTAAAATCAGAAACAAGACAAGGATATCCACTCTCACCACTCTTACTCAACATAGGACTGGAGGTCATAGTTGTAGCAGTCAGACAAGAAAACGAAATAAAAGGCATCCAGATTGGTAGAGAAGTTAATCTTTCATTATCTGCAGATGACATGATCGTATATATAGAAAACTGTAAAGACTCTACCAAAAAGCTATTAGAACTGATAGATGAATTTGAAAAAGTTTCAGAATACAATATTAATATCCAGAAATCTGTTGTTTCTATACACTAATAACAAAGTACCAGAAAGAGAAATTGAGACACCAATCCCATTTACAGTTGCGCCAAAAAGAGTACATTACCTAGTAACATCATCATCCCCAGAGGTAAAGACCTGTACCCTGAACACAATGAGATATTGATGAAGGAAATGAAAGATAACACAGATAAAAGGAAATGCATACCACGTTCCTAGATTGGAAGATTTAATATTGTTAAAATGCAATCTATATCCAATGCAATTTACAGCCTCAACGTGATCTCTATCAAAATACCAACATTATTTTTCACAGAACTAGAAAAAATAATTCTACAAATTGTGTGAAACCACCAACAACCTCAAATAGTCGAATCAGTCGAGAAGGAAGAACAAAGCTGAAAGTATCACAATCCCAAATTTCAAGATATGCTACAAAGCTACCGTAAGCACAAAAATAGACAGAAGATCGATGGAATAGAATAGTAGCACAGAAATAAACAAACACTTACAGTTACAAAATCTACAAAAAGAGAAGGCAACGATACGCAATGGGGAAAGGACAGTTACTTCAAGAAAGAGTGCCAGGAAAACTGGACAGCTACATGCAAAACAACAAAACTGGACACCTTCTTACATGATGCACAAAAACAAACTCCTCCAAGTAGTTTAAAAATCTAAATATCTGAGATTGAAACCATAAAACTCTTATGAGAAAACATAGGCAGTAATCTCTTGGACATCAGCCTTAGCAATATTTTTCTGGATCTGTCTCCTCAGGCAAGGGAAACAAAAGCAAATAAATTATTGGGACTCCACCTAAACAAAAAACTTTTGCACAGTGAAGGAATCTGTCAACAAAATAAAAAGGCAACCTATTGAATGGGAGAAAATGTTTGCAAATGATATCTCCAATGAGTGGTTAATAGCTAAAATATCTAAAGATTCCATGTAGTCCCAAACAAAGAAACACACACACACACACACACACACACACACACACACACACACACACACACACAAATGTCCGAATGGACATTTCCCCCCAAAAGACATGCAAATGGCCAAAGGGGATACATGAAAACATCTAAATCACTGATCACCAGGCAAATACAAGTCAAAACCACCAAGAGATACCACCTGACACCTGTCAGGAAGGTATCAAAATGGGAAGAAATTAGAAGTGCTGTCAAGGATATGGAGAGAATGGCACCCTCTGGCACTGTTGGTGAGAATTTAAATTGGTGCAGCCACTGTGGAAACAGCATGGAGTTTCCTCAAAAACTTGAAAATAGAAATACCACACAACCCAATAATTCCACTTCTGGATACTTACCCAAGGAAAACAAAACACACCAATTTGAAAAAACATATGCACCCCTGTGGGTTTATAGCAGCATCATTTACAATGGCCAAGACATGCAAACCACCTGTGTCCATTGAGGGATGAATGAATAAGAAAGATGTGGTTTGGAGCGCCTGGGTGGCTCAGTTGGTTAAGCATCTGCTTTCGGCTCAGGTCGTGATCCTGGGGTCCTAGGATCGAGCCCTGCATTGGGCTCCCTGCTCAGTGGGGAGTCTGCTTCTCCCTCTGCCTGCTGCCCCTCTCCCCCGCTTGTACTCTCTCTCTCCCTGACAAATAAATAAATAAAATCTTAAAAAACAAAAAGATGTGGTATGTTTGTAGGATGGAATATTTTTCAGCAACACGTTAGAATGAAATCTTGCCATTTGCAGCAACATGAATGGATGTAGAGGATGTTAAGCTCTAGTAAATCAGAGAGGAAAAGACAAATACCATATGATTTAAGTTATATGTGGAACCAAAAAACAAAAGAAATGAACAAATAACCAACCACAGTAAGACTCATAAATATAGTGAACAAATGGGTGGTGGTCCAAGGGGATGGGATGGAAGTGTGGTGAAAACAGTCTAAAGGGATTAAGAAGTACAAACTTCCAGTTACAAAATAAGTAAGTCACAGGGATGAAAAGTACAGCATAGAGAAGATAGTCAATGTTGTAGGGTGACAGATGGTAACTACACTTGCAGAAAGCATTTTGTTTATAATTGTGAAATCACACTGTTGTACACCTAAAATAATAGAACATCTATGTCAGCTGTACTTCAGTTAAAGAAAGGAGAATCCATTTTGTAATTAAAGATTGCTCTCGCATGGTATAAAAGAGAATGATAAAGAAGATACATACAGCTCAGTTTTTAATATCAAGTAGAAAAGTCTAAGTTTAATTTTCAATTGAAAAAAATACTTTCTATGAGAATAATGCATATATTCTGCTCATATCATAACATATTTATATTAGTTATTTGTATTTATTCAGAAAATAACAAAAACTAAGGTCATCCTGAAGAAGGTTAGCAATGAAAAGTGTCAGTAAAGATTATCTTCTCTCCCCCAACTCCTGCTCCCCCCAGGCATCTGAGACTGTGATTCTCCTCACTGAACTACTTCTGAAACTCATATAGTTGGGAGCTCAACTTTATGACAAGAAGGGAGACGGTTCATAAGCTAGAGTTTGTTTTTCTTTCTTTTTTTTTTAAAGACTTCATTTATTTATTTGACAGAGAGAGACGCAGCAAGAGAGGGAACACAGGAGGGGGAGTGCAGAGGGAGAGCAGGCTTCCCTCTGAGCAGGGAGCCTGATGTGGGGCTCGATCCCGGGACCCTGGGATCATGACCTGAGCTGAAGGCAGGGGCTTAATGACTGAACCACCCAGGCACCCCTACGCTAGAGTTTCTAACTGGACAGAAACTATTTTTGAAAAAATCTTCAGTTCACATGTGTCTGATCAAAACATGCATCCAGGTCAGTATAAAAGTTCCTTTACACCATTCTGGTATATAGCATGTTTGCTGGAAAGGGATGGTTAGGATGGTTTAATATATATAGTTTTAATATATATGATTTAAATATAAGTTATTACATGTGTGTTTACACATACACATGTGCATAGCTCAGTGAAGTTTTCATGGGTGACTGATTAGATTGTCTTAAGATTTCAGCTAAATCTTAGTATTAAAAATCTGAGTTGCTGTTTGTGTTTCCATGATTTTTTAGTAGCAATAACAACATACAATTTAAGATCACAAAACCACTTACATTAATATTGAATATTTACAAGAGCCTGTACTGGATGGATGAAACTATGTAACTGTATATAAAGCCAGACATATAAAGCCAGACTAGTTTGTGTCTTAGTTGGCAAGGTAGGTTTGACGTTCAGGACCTCATAGGCATTCAGGACCAGGCTGTAGGATACTGCAACATCTCGTAGCTGCACCATCGGAAATAGGTGATCTTCATGATTAACGAGGTGCAAGAAGAAAACAGAGTTTGTGTTGGCTCCTGAATGCTGTGGTCCTAAGGAGTTACATGTCACTTTTTTAAGGTTTCATTGGGTAAGCAAATCTCTTGACTGTACTTGCATGCTAGGAAATGTGGGAAGGTACACTGGTAATAAGTGAGCAGAAAATGTTTCTGATACATGATCACACCATTACACAAGATCTTTTGCAAATACAAATGTTTTGAATAAGTATTCAGAACTTCAGATAATTTACCTCCAATTTTTTTATGACAATGGCTCTTTCCACCGAAACTTCCAGTGGTACGTTTGGTTTTGTTTATGAATGTTTCTGTAAATACCAGGGTATTAATGAGCTGGTATTTGCCACAGTGATGATTCTTCATATATAGAAATGTTGTCCTCCTGGTGCAATTCAACTCACATTGATAACATTAATCATAGGATAGAATGAAACATGGATACAAACATAATGAATGGACCTTAAGTACTGAGAGATACTAATATTTTTAAGTCTTTAACAAAGCCCATATTCCACACAGAAATGAAATACTGAGTTTACCTTTTTATCTTACATTAATTTTGGGCAAGTTACATCTTCAGAACCCTTAGAGGGGGAAGAAATTGAGAATAACCAATGTTTTAGTTTTAATAAAAGATAAGATACAATTTTATTTAAAAATTTGTATAAAGATCTACAAATGCTATAGCCTCACAGAGTTCACATTCTTATATATATTTTATATTTTATTTAAAATAATTTGGTTTATCAAGTTACATGTTAACTTGAAAAATGCATGAATTTCTGTACTAATCAGAATTCTTGAATGTAAACAATAACACCATTAAATAACAAGCAGAAAATAATTTATTGGAAAAATCTGTGGAGCTCATTTATATAAGGAAATGCTAGACAACCTTGGGAAACAGATGGGAATTGAGGGAATCAGGGTAGCCCTAGCCCCAGTTAAATCATGACACAGGAAAAATAATGTTGAACTTTGGAGCTAATTACTACCATCACCACCTTCAGTGGAATGAATTAAAAATTTCCTACACTGAATTGCTTGATCCATATAAAAGTCCATATTAAAAGAATGGGAGAGATCATGGGAATAGAAGCCGGGTTGGGGGAGCAAAATGGGGGGAGCAGTTATCAGGAAAATGGCTACCTCTGATTCTCGACGGAATAAGGACAGCAAGCCCAGTGTATGGGAGCCAGTGGGAGCAGTGCAAAGCACTGGTCTGAGTTGAATTGGGATTAATCATGAGATTTGGAAGGTGTCTGAAGAAGGAATCTCTTCTCTGTTCATGATTTTGAGTCACAGAACATGATAAATACCCTTGGCTAGGGAAAATTATTACACTTCACTAGTTATCTGTTTAAATGTCATATTCCTTTGAGAAAGTGGGGTCACCCCCATACATTAATCCATTCAGGCTTCCATTAATCCATCCATCAATTTAACATTGACTACACTTTGTAGGTGTTAGGGGCTAAGTGTTAATAACCCAGATGAATGGACACTATATCTGCTTTTGAGAAAATCATAGTTTAATGTTAAAGATAAATATGTGCTAAAGACAAATATCTTATTAACAAAAAAATAATATAAAATGAAGAAACGCTCAGTGGAGACATTCGCTAAGTGGTAGAACAGAAGAGAGAAGGCACCTTGCTAATGTCTGAGGTTGCTCTTTTAATTTTTTTAAAGTTTTAACTTAAATTCCTGTTAGTTAACATAAATTCCAGTTAGTTAACACAAGTTACTAGTGTAATATTAGTTTCAGGTGTACAGTTTAGTGATTCAACACTTACACTTAGATATCCAATGTTCATCATAACAACTGCACTCCTTAATTCCCATCACCTACTTAACTCATCCTCTCACCAACCTCCCCTATGGTAACCATCAATTTATTTTCTATAGTTGAGTTTGTTTCTTGGTTTGCCCCCTCTCTTAAATTCCACGTGTATGTGAAATCATATGGTATTTGTCTTTCTCTGACTTATTTCTCTTAGCGTTATGCCCTCTAGCTCCATCCATTTTGCTGCAAATGGCAAAATTCTATTCTTTTTGATGGCTGAATAATATTCCCCTGTGTATCTACCACATCTTCTTTATCCATTCATAAGTTGATTGACAGACACTTGAACTCTTGCCATAATTTGGTTATGGTTGATGCTGCTGCTATAAACATTGGGGTGTATGTATCCCTTTAAATTAGTATTTTTATATCCTTTGGGTAAATACCAAGTAGTGCAATTGCTGGATTGTAGGGTAGCTCTATATTTAACTTTTTGAGGCACCTCGATACTGTTTCCCAGAGTGGCTGCAACAGTTTGCATTCCTACCAACAATGCAAGAAGGTTCCCCTTTCTCTACATCTTCCCTAATATATGTTGTTCCCTATGTTTTAATTTTATCCATTCTGACTGGTATGAGGTGGCATCTCTTTGTCATTTTGATTCGCATTTCCCAGATGATGAGTGATGTTGACTATCTTTTCATGTGTCTGGCCATCTGGATGACTTTTTTTGGAAAAATGTCAGTTCAGGTCTTCCATCAATTTTTTAATTGGATTATTCATTTTTTGGGTGTTGAGTTTTATAAGTTCTTTATGTATCTTGGATACTAACCCATTATCACCCATGTCATTTACAAATATATTCTCCCATTCTGTAGGTTACCTGTTAGTTTGATTGATTATTGCCTTCACTGTGCAGAAGAAGCCTTTTCTTTTGATGAAGTCACAAGAGTTTATTTTTGCTTTCGTTTCCCTTGCCTCAGGAGACATCTAGAAAGAAGTGGCTATGACTGATTTCAAAGAGGTTACTGCCTGTTTTCTCCTCTAGGACTCTTATGGTTTCCTATCTCACATTTAGGTCTTTCATTCATTTTGAATTTATTTTTGTGTATAGTGTAAGACTTAGTGGCCCAGTTTCATTATTTTACATGTAGCTGTACATTTTTCCCAATACCATTTGTTTCAGAAGCTTTTCCCCATTGGATATTCTTTCCTGCTTTGGTGAGGATTAAATGACCATATAGTTGTGGGTTCACTTCTGGGTTTTCTGTTCTGTTCCACTGATCTACGTGTCTGTTTTGTGCCAGTACCATACTGTCTTGATGATCACAGCTTTGTAATATAACTTGAAGTCCTGAATTGTGATGCCTCCAGCTTTGCTTTTCTTTTTCAAGGTTGCTTTTGTTATTCAAGTTTTTGTGGTTCCATATCATTGTTTGTTCCAGCTCTGTGAAAAATGCTGATGGTATTTTGATAGGGATTGCATTAAATGTATACATTATTTTGGGTAGTGCAGACATTTTAACACTACATGCACTTCAGATCCTTGAGTATGGAATGTCTTTTCATTTCTGTACATTGTCTTAAGTTTCTTTCAATAGCGCTTTATGGCTTTCAGAATACAAATCATTTACCTCTTTGGTTAGGTGTATTCCTAAGTATTTCATGGTTTTTTGGTGCAGTGGTAAATGGGATTGATTCCTTAATTTTCCTGCTGCTTCATTATTCATGTATATAGATGTAACAGATTTCTGTATGTTAATTTTGTATCTTGCAACTTCCTGAATTCATTTATAAGTTCTCATAATTTTTTTGGTGGAGTCTTTTAGGTTTTCTGTACAGAGTACCACATCATCTAAAAATAGAGAAGTTTGGTATACTCCTTGCTGATTTGGATGTCTTTTATTTCTTGTTGTCTGATTGGTGTGGTAGGACTTCCAGTACTATGTTATATAACAGTGATGAGAGTTGACATCCCTATCTTGTTCCTCACTGTAGAGGGAAGTTCTCAGTTTTTCCCCATTGAGGATGACATTAGCTGAATGTTTTTCATATATGGCCTGTATAATGTTGACATATATTCCCTCTAAACCAATTTTTTTGAGGGTATATATCAAGAATGGATACTGTACTTTGTCAAATGCTTTTTCTGCATCTATTGAGTGGATCTTATGGTTCTTATCTCTTCTGTCATTAACGTGGTGAATCACATTGATTGATTGATTGAAAATATTGAATCACACTTGTAGCCCAGGAATAAATTCCACTTTGCCAAGGTGAATGATTCTTTTAATGTACTGTTGGACTTGATTTGCTGGTATTTTGTTGAGAATTTTGCATCCATGTTCATCAAGGGTATTCGCATGTAGTTATGTTTTTTAAAGGAGCCTTTATCTGGCTTTCATATCAGAGTAATGCTTTCCTCATTGAATAAATTTTGAAACTTTTGTTTTTTCTATTTTTTTCATAGTTGGAGAATAGGTATTAACTCTTTAGTAAATATTTTGTAGAATTCATCTAAGAAGCCATCTAACCCTAGACTTTTGGTTTTTGGGCATTTTATGATGATTGATTCATTTGTTTACTGATTTTCAGTTTAAGTTTTCTATTTCTTCCTTTTGCAGTTTGGTAATTTGATTGTTTCTATACATTTATCCTTTTCTTCCTGGTTATCCATTTGTTGGAATATAGATTTTCATAATATTCTCTTACGATTTTGTTTCTCTGGTGTTGTTTGTTCTCTCTTTTGTGATTTTATTTAGTTCAGTTCTTCCTCTTTTTTGATAATTGGGTTAGGGGTGTATCAATGTTAGTAATTTTTTTTTCAAAGAACCAGCTCCTGTTTCCATTGATATCTTCTATTGTTTGTTTTTGTTTAGTTTCTATATCGTTTACTTCTGCCCCAGTTTTTATTATTTCCTTTCTTCTGCTGGCTTTAGGCTTTGTTTTTGTTCTTTTTCTAGCTCCTTTAGTTGTAAGGTTAGGTTGTTTATTTGAGATTTTTCTTGCTTCTTGAGGTAAGCCTGTGTTGTTATATACTTCCCTCATAACACTGCCCTTCCTGCATCTCAAAGGTTTGCATCATTGCATTTTCACTTCCATTTGTTTCCATGTATGTTTTAAAAACTTCTTTCACTTCCTGGCTGATCCAGTCATGTTTTGTAGCATGTTTTCAACCTCCATGTATTTGTAGTCTTTTCAGATTTTTCTTGTGCTTAACTTCTAATTTCATAGTGTTGTGGTTAGAAAAGGTGAATGGTATGTCCCCCCTCAATCTTTTTGTGTTTGTTGAGGCTGGTTTTGTGACCTGATATGTGATCTATTATGAAGAACGTCCCATGTGCACTTGAAAAGTGTGCGAATTCTGTGGCTTTCAGATAGAATGTTTTGTATATATCAGTCAAGTCCATCTGGCCCAGTGTGTCATTCAAAGCCATTGTTTTCTTGTTGATTTTCTGGTTAGATAATCTGTCCATTGATTGTAATTGGTGTGTTGAAATCCCCTACTATTATTCTATTATCAATTAGTTACTTTATGTTTATTAATTGTTTTGTATATTTTGGTATTTCCATACTGAACACACAAATATACACAATTGTTATCCGCTAATAGGACTGTCCTCTTTATTATGACATGGCACTCCTCTTTGTATCTTGTTATAGTCATTGTTTTCAAAGTTAGTTTGTTCAGTACAAGCATTGCTACTTTCCTTTCTTTTGACAACCATTTGGGTGATAAATGTTTCTCTGCCCCTCACATTCAATCCAAAGTTTTCCTAGGTTTGAAATGAGCCACTTGTAGGCAGTGCATGAATGGGTCTTGCCTTTTTATCCATTCTGTCACCTTACATCTTTTGATTGGAACATTTACTCCATTTACATTCAGAGGAATTATTTACAGATAAGAGTTTATTCTCATTTTATTACTAGTTTTTTGTTTCTGGATGTTTTCTCTGTTCCTTTCTAGTCTGTGTTACTTTAGTCTTTTCCGTCGACTCAGAGTGCCCTTTAAATTCTTGCAGGGCTGGTTTAAGGGTCACAAACTCCTTTAGCTGTTGTTTCTCCAGGAAACTCTTTATCTCTCCTATTCTGAATGACAGCCTTGCTGGCTAGAGTATTCTTGGCTCCAGATTTTTCCATTCAGCTTTTGAATATATTATGCCACTCCCTGTGGCTTGCCAAGTTTCTGTTGAGATATCTACAGCTAGCCTGTGGGTCTTCCTTCTAACTTTAGGATTTCTTTTGTCTTGCTGCTTTCAAGATTTTTAAAAAATTCTTTATTTTGCTAATTCAATTACAATATGTCTTGGCATTGGCCTTCTTCTGTTGATTTTGATGGGAAATTTCTGTGTCTCCTGGATTTGGATGTCTCTTTCCTTCCTGGATTAGGGAGATTTTCAGCCTTTATTTCCTCAAATAAATTTTCTGGCCCCTTTTCCCTCTGTTTTTCTTCTGGGACTCCTATAATATAAATGTTATTACATTTGATGGAGTCACTGGCATCTTTAAGTCTATTCTCATGTTGCGTAAATCTTCCGTCTCTCTTTTGTTCAGCTTCATTATTTTCCAACATTTTGTCTTCCAGGTCACTAATTCATTCCTCTGCTTCCTCCAGTCTGCTGATTGTTACATCAAGCCCTTTCTAATCTCGTTTGTTGCTTTCTTCATCTCTGATTGGTGCTTCCTATAAACCGTTTTATCTCCGTGGTAAGGGTCTCACTGAATCTTCTGTCCTTTTTTCATGCCAAGTGAGTAAGTATCCTTGTGATCATTTTTTTGAATTTCTCCATCAGGCACATTACTTATATATGCTTAGTTAGATCCCTGGCTGTGGCCTTATCTTGTTCATTTATTTGGAATAAATTCCCTCTTCTAGGCATTTTGTCTAAGTGTCTGCCTTCATCTCTGTGTTAGAAAAAGCCAGTTATATCTCCTGCCCCAGAAAGGAATGGGCTTATGAAGAAGAGGTCATGTAGTGCCCAGAACCTGGTGCTTCAGGGAGCGTCTCTTGGTGTGTGCTGCATGCACTCTGCTGTTGTGTTTTGGCTGCTCTAGACTTCAAGCCAGTCATTTGCAGAGTCCTGCTGTGTTTAGTGTTTAATCCCTGGCCAGAACGTGGCTAGTTGCAACTAGGTGTGTTCTGGTCTGCTTGTGAAATGAGATGTGACACCGTTTCTACCACAACCAAGGCCCTGCAGATCTGTCTGGTTGGAAGACGTGGTGTTTTCAGGGGTTTGCTGACCCTTCAGGAGAAGGGTCTGCCATGCTGGAAGTGAGGGAAGCATGACTGAGAGGGAAATTATTACCAGAGTGCAAGGGGTGTGGGGCTTGGTTTAAGCAAGTTAGACAGTCTGTATCATGTCGTGTTCTGTGGGCTGCCTCTTAGTTTTTCTGACTGTTTCCTTGGCTGTGCAGAAACTTTTAATCTTGATGAAGTCCCATAAATTCATTTTATCTTTTGTTTCTCTTGCCTTTGGGGATGTATCATGAAAAAGTTTGCTTTGGCCGATTTCGTAGAGGTTGCTGCCTATGTTCTCCTCTAGAATTCTGATGGATTCCTGTCTCACATCGAGGTCTTTCATCCATTTGGAGTTTATTTTTGTGTATGGTGTGAGATAGTGGTCAAGTTTCATTCTTTTGCATGTAGCTGTCCAATTTTCCCAGCACCATTTATTGAAGAGACTGTCTTTTTCCCACCGGATGTTTTTTCCTGTTTTATCAAATATTAGTTGCCCAAAGAGCTGAGGGTCCATTTCTGGGCTCTCTATTCTGTTCCATTGGTCTATGTGTCTGTTTTTGTGCCAGTACCATGCTGTCTTTGTGATCACAGCTTTGTAGTACAGCTCGAAATCCGGCATTGTGATGCCCCCAGCTTTGTTTCTCCTTTTCAACTGTTCCTTGGAGATTCGGGGTCTTTTCTGGTTCCATACAAATTTAAGGACTATTTGTTCCAGTTCTTTGAAAAACGTTCTCGGTATTTTGATTGGGATAGCATTGAAAGTGTAGATTGCTCTGGGTAGCATGGACATTTTAACTATGTTAATTCTTCCGATCCATGACCATGGAATATCTTTCCATCTTTTTGTGTCTTCCTCAATGTCTTTCAAGAGTGATTTATAGTTTCTAGAATAAAGGTCCTTTACGTCTCTGGTTAAGTTAATTCCAAGGTAACGTATGGTTTTTGGTGCTATTGTAAATGGGATGGATTCCCTAATTTCTCTTTCTTCGTTCTCGTTATTCGTGTACAGAAATGCAACTGATTTCTGAGCATTGATTTTGTATCCAGCCATGTTACTGAATTGCTCTATAACTTCTAATAGTTTGGGAGTGGCTTCTTTTGGGTTTTCCCTATAGAGTATCATGTCATCTGCGAAGAGAGACATTTTGACTTCTTCTTTGCCGATTTGAATACCTTTGATCCCTTTTTGTTGTCTGATTGCTGTTGCAAGGACTTCTAGTACTATGTTGAATAATAGTGGCAAGAGTGGGCATCCTTGTCCTGTTCCTGATCCTAAGGGAAAGACTTCCAGCTTTTCCCCATTGAGAATAATATTTGCAGTAGGCTTTTCATAGATGGCTTTTATGAGATTGAGAAATGTACCTTCTATTCCTACACTCTGAAGGGTTTTAATCAGGAAAGGATGCTGTATTTTGTCAAATGCTTTTTCGGCATCGATTGAGAGGATCATATGGTTCCTGAGTCTTTTCTTGTTGATATGATGTATCACGCTTATTGATTTGCGAATATTGAACCACGCTTGCATCCCAGGTATGAATCCCACTTGATCGTGGTGGATAATCCTTTTAATGAACTGTTGGATTCTATTAGCAAGTATCTTGTTGAGGATTTTGGCGTCCATATTCATTAGGGAAATCGGTCTGTAATTCTCCTTTTTGAGGGGGTCTTTGCCTGGTTTGGGGATCAAGGTAATATTGGCCTCATAGAATGAGTTTGGTAGCTTTCCTTCTGTTTCTATTTTTTGAAATAGCTTTAGGAGAATAGGTATTATTTCTTCTTTGAATGTTTGGTAGAATTCCCCAGGAAAACCATCCGGGCCTGGAGTTTTGTTATTTGGAAGGTTGTTTATCACTGACTCAATTTCTTCATAATTAATTGGCCTGTTTAAGAAATCAATTTCTTCCTGTTTCAATCTTGGTAGTTTATAGGTTTCCAGGAAGGATTCCATCTCTTCCAGATTGCTTAGTTTATTGGCATATAGCTGTTGATAAAAATTTCTAATAATCCTTCCAATTAAATGGTGTTCGTCGTGACCTCTCCTTTTTCATTCATAATTTTAATAATCTGGGTCCTTTCTCTTTTCTTTTGGATAAGTCTTGCCAGTGGTCTGTCAATTTTATTGATTCTCTCCAAGAACCAGCTTCTAGTCCTGTTGATCTGCTCTACTGTACTTCTGGTTTCTGCTTGATTGATTTCAGCTTTAATTTTGGTCAACTGCTTCCTTGTGCGTGGATTAGGCCTGTCCCTCTGTTGCTGTTCCAGCTTCTTGAGGTGAGAATAAAAAAACTGCATTTTAGATTTTTCTATTCTTTTGAGTGAGGCTTGGATGGCTATATATTTCCCCCTTAGGACCGCCTTTGCAGTATCCCATAGGTTTTGGACTGTTGTATTTTCATTCTCATTGGTCTCCATAAATTGTTTAATTTGATTTTTGATTTCCTGGTTTATCGAGTCATTCCTGAGCAGGATGGTTCTTAGTCTCCAAGTGTTTGAGCTTCTTCCAAATTTTTCCTTGTGGTTGAGTTCCAATTTCAGAGCGTTGTGGTCTGAGAATATGCAGGGGATAATTTCAATCTTTTGGTATCAGCTGAGACCTGTTTTGTGTCCCAGAACATGGTCTATTCTTGAAAATGTTCCATGGGCATTAGAATAGAATGAGTATTCTTTGGTTCTGGGGTGTAGTGTTCTATATATATCTAAGAGGTCCAACTCGTCGAGTATGGCATTCAAAGCCTTTGATTCTTTGCTTAGTTTTTGCCACGGTGTTCTGTCTATTTCTGATAGTGGAGTGTTGAGGTCCCCTACTATTAGTGTATTTTTATCTATATGTCTCTTTATTGTGGTTAAGAGTTGGGTTTTGTGTATCTTGCTGCTCCCCTGTTGGGGGCATATATATTTATAATTGTCATATCCACTTGTTGAATACTTCCTTTAAGAATAATATAGTGCCCTTCTGCATCTCTAACTATAGTCTGTAGTTTAAAATCCAGTTTATCTGATATGAGAATTGCTACCCCAGCTTTCTTTTGAGGTCCATTTGCGTGAAAGATGGTACTCCATCCCCTTACTCTCAGTCTGAATGCATCTTTGGGTTCGAAATGAGTCTCTTGTAGACAGCAAATGGATGGGTCATTTCTTTTTATCCAATCTGCAACCCTGTGGCGTTAAAGCAAGAATTTAAACCATTAATGTTAAGGCTGAGTACTGAGAGATATGCTTTTAATTCTGCCATGTTGTCAGTAAAGTCTTTGTTTGTATTGGCTGTGACTTTCTGTTTTGTATCACTCTTGGGGCCTTTTTACTTTTATAGAACCTCCCGTAATACCTCCTGTAGGGCTGGTTTCGTGGTTACGAAATTGGCTAGTGACTGTCGATTCTGAAATGTCTTTATTTCTCCATCAATTCTGAATGACAGCCTTGCTGGATAAAGGATCCTTGGCTGCATGTTTTTCTCTGAAAGAGCTTTAAAAATGCTCCTCCAACCCTTTCTCTCATTCCAGGTCTGTGTAGACAGGTCTGACGTAATTCTGATGGCTTTGCCTTGGTACGTGAGAAATTTCTTTGCCCTGGCCGCTTTCAATACTGTATCCTTGGATCTCATATTTGCGAGTTGCACTATGACGTGACGTGGTGTAGCTCTGTCATGGTTGAGCTTGGGAGGGGTCCTCTCTGCCTCTTGGACACGAATTTTTGTTTCTCTTGCTAGATTAGGGAAGTTTTCAGCTACAATTTGTTCAAATATCTCTTTTAGACCTCTGTTTTTCTCTACCCCCTCGGGGATGCCGATGATTCTAACATTGGATCGTTTCGTTGAGTCAGTAATCTCCCGTAGCCAACATTCGTGGGCGTGGATTTTTTTAAGACCATCTTCTATTTTTATTTTTTCCTCTATTAACCCATCCTCCAATTCACTAACCCTTTCCTCCGCTTCGGTGACCCTGGCCATCAGAGCCTCTAGTTTTGCCTGCATTTGGCTCATAGAATTTTTAATTTCTGTCAAATTCGCTCTCATTTCCGCCCTTAGGGATTCTATATTCTCAGTAACATTTTCCTTAATACTTTTTTTCAAGTCTACTCATTATCTTGACCATTGTTACTCTGAATTCCATTTCTGATAATTTGGTTACATCCATATCCGTTACTTCTGTGGCAGAGGCCACTGACTCACTGTCTTTTCTTTGCTGGGGGGGGCTTCTCCTTCTTGTCATTCTGATGAGGGGAGGTTGCGGGGTTGTCCAGAGCTCAAAATTATTGACTGGGTCCCAGGCTGTGCCCCTTGTTTTATAGGGATCTTAGAGATGTGGGCTTCTTCTTTAAAGATTTTATTTATTTACTTATCTGAGAGAGGGAGACAGACAGTCAGCAAGAACGGAACAGAAGCAGGGGAGTGAGAGAGGAAGAAGCAGGCTCCCAGCAGAGGAGCCCGATGAGGGACTCCTTTCCGGAACGCTGGGATCACGCCCTAAGCCGAAGACAGGCGCTCAATGACTGCGCCACCCAGGCGCCTCCGGTTGTGGGCTTCTTGATTTTTCAGCCTGCCTTCTGGGGGAGGGGCCTGCCGCGCCGATACTCAGGCAACCCTGTTTGGTTAGAGTCTCCGTGTCCCCTGCGAGGGAGGATGGGGATGGGCACTCTCTGAGCCGGTATTTCCAGGCTTTTGTTCTCTGGCGGCTTTCCCTGGCGGCTGGCTATGCCTCTTCTGAGGGTCAGAGCAGCAGAGGCCGCATTGTCACAGAACAGAGGGATTGCGGCTCGTTCTCCACTGATGTTCTGGCCACTTTAACTCTATTACTGTTGGTGCTGCTCAACCCTGCAGCGTCCCGGGATGTGCGCACCAACTCGGTGTCCCTGCCCTCACTTCCAGGGCCGGCGCGTCTCTGTCCTTTGTGTTTCTAATGCTTCCAGCCACCGGCCGCCCTGCGCGCTCCCGGTCTCCCGGTCTCAGTCTATGCCCGGTGAGCACACCTCGATTCCGGAGTTTCGGGAGAAGCCTGGTGGCGCGCGCACCCGGTTCAGGGTCTCAGTCTGCTGTTTCACGGGTGCCGACCGCGAGTCCGCCCGCTCCCCCGTGCAGGTGGTCCGCCAGCCGCCAGCCGCCCCGCGCGCGCTCTGGGAGCTCCAGGTCTCAGTCTGGATCCCGTGAGCACACCGGGATTCCGGTGTTCTGGGAGATGCCTGGTGGCGCGCGTTCACGGCTCACCGGTCTCAGTCCGCTCTGTCTCGCGGGTGCCCTCTGTGAGTCCGCCCGCTCCCCCGTGCAGGTGGCTACCGCTTCCCGGCGCCCAAACGCGGCGGCTCCCTCCCCCTTCCGTTTATCTTCTGATATCTGTGCACGGTTTACAGCTCCCCTCTTCGTACCTCAATACTCAGCGCTGGAGATGTTCATTTGTAGAGATCCAGATGCATCATCCTGCGTCTCAGGCTGATTCCGTGGTTATTTAGGCTGGTCTGGTACCTATCCAGCTCGACTCAGGGGACCGGCTGAAAAAGGGGTCCCCTACTCCTCCGCCATCTTAACTCCCTGAGTTCAGTCTTAAAGGTTGAAAGACAGTTAACTGGTAAACTTCCTCAGGGGCTTTTGTAATTTGATTGCAATTTTTTACTAAAATATATGATGATTACTTACTGTAGGAAATCCTCTCTTCTAAGCCCTTTAAATTTTTGTTGCTAAATGAAACCCCTAATTAAGCAAACATTCTATTGATCTAAAAGCATAAAATGGTGTTAAATTCAGCAGATTATTAGTTCTTAAATACGTACATATAAGTATAAACATAAATATGTCAATCTCCCAAAATGGTAACTATCACCATTCTGCTAGCACTTTGTGAGCCAAAGTTTTTCAAAACCTATTTCCCATGTATGTTGATTTTCCTCTGAAAGAAATGAGTAATATACAATGGCTTTCCCAAAGATAGACTCTTAAAGTACTTGCAAAATTAATGGTTCCTCTGATTTATCTGTTGAATGGTGGTGAAGTTATCAAAGCTGCTGTAAGAAAATAAGAACATTTTCTTTTCTCTTCATCTTTAAAATAGGTGGCGGGGGTGCACATGGTTCTCTCAGTCAGTTAAGCATCCAACTCTTGATTTTTGGCTCAGGTTACGATCTCAGTGTTATAGATCAAGCCCTGTATTGTGCTCTATACTGGGCGTGGAGCCTGCTTAAGATTCTCTCTCTACCTCTCCCTCTTCTCCCCCCTCTCTCCTTCTCAAAAAAAAAAAAAAAAAAAATCTCTAGGAGTCTCTCACTGTTACAAAAAGAATAAACCCTTGGAGATGACCATGTTTGCCTAAATTAAACACTATGTAGCATTTTTCCAAACTGTGTGAATGATTTGGTAATTATTTTTAAAAAAATTTCTCCATCTACCTGAAAGAGGGAAGAAAGCTTTTTCTCACAATCCAAGGGATTTCTGTTACAGAAAAGTATCAAGATATTTAATTTGTTGAGCATATCTCCTAGTTCTGTTAAAGCATGCAGTTAAGGAGGATAATTTTACAGTTTGGATGCCCTGAATTGAAAAATCATAACTATGGCATTTTTTCCCCTTACACAGGCATTTTGCATAATCACAACTTGCTGTAATAACTGGTTATAGTCAGCTTATGCCCTAGAAGAATCTTTTGCTCACTGTCATATTTTCTGCACACATGAACGTGTTATAAGCTGAAAGATAAAAATAAAAACCTATGTGCCTGTGTTCTAAAGAGATTGCTCTGCTCTTGTCTTTTCCTAAACTAAAAGTTCGTCTTCCCAGGTTGCAAAAATTTCATCTTTCAGTGATACAATATATATTTTTTATAATTACAAAGTTACTTTAAATTGTACATTTGCTTTTTTATGTACATTCACGTTTTCATCATGGGCCACTTGCTTTCAAAAAGAAAATATTAGAAGGGCGTATGTTGTGATGAGCACTGTGTGCTATATGCAACTAACAAATCATTGAACACTATATCAAAAACTATAACGATGTACTATATGCTGGCTAACTGAACATGATAAAAAAATAAAAAGAAAAATGTGGAAAAAAGAAGATATTTTCTTAGGTGGCTAGCAACAAATATTCTCAGTTGTTTATCTGAACTGTCTTTATTTTGCCTTTAGTTTTTCATAGATAGTACAGTGGGTACAGGATCTGGTTCAAAGTTTTTCTTGAAGTGCCATACAAAAATATTTTATTTTTTATTTTTTAATTTAAATTCAGTTAGCCAACATATAGTACACCATTAGTTTCAGATGTAGTGTTCAATAATTTATCAGCTGTGTGTAAAACCCAGTGCTCATCATTTCATGTACCCTCCTACCCTCCTTAGTGCCCACTATCCAGTTATCCCATCTTCCCACTCACCTCTCTGTTAGTAACACTCAGTTTACTTCCTAGAGTTAAGAGTCTCTCATGGTTTGTCTCCTTCTCTGATGACTTCCCATTCAGTTTTCCCACCCTTCCCCTATGGTCCTCTGTGCTGCTTCTTATACTTCACATGTGAGTGAAACCATATGATAATTGTCTTTCTCTGATTGATTTATTTTGTTTAGCATAATACTCACCAGTTCCATCTACATCAATGTTAATATTAAGTATTTTTTCCTTTCTGACCCCTGAGTAATATTCCATTATATATATACCAGATCTTCTTTAACCATTCTTCTGTTAATGGACATCTGGTCTCTTTCCACAATTTGGCTATTGTGGACATTGCTGCTATAGACATTGGGGTGCAGGTGTCGCTTAGGATCCTACATTTTTACCTTTGGGTAAATACGCAGTAGTGCAATTGCTGGGTCATAGGGTAACTCTATTTTTAGTATCTTGAGGAACCTCCATACTCTTTTCCAGAGTGGTTGTACCAGGTTGCATTCCTAAAGTGGGATACAATATTTTTAACTTAGTATAAACATTGTATTTTCAAAAGCATAAGTTTCCAAATGCCAGAGTGGGAAAAGCTTTTGGTAAGTCATACTTTTAAGCCATGTATATATATATATATACATATATATATGTATATATATATATACACACACACATACACATATACATGTGTACACATATATATAGCTTATATATATGTGTATACATATACTCACATGTATATGTATATGTGTGTGTGTATATATATATATATATATACATGTATATGTATATACACACATACATATTACTGATCCTAAGGAAAGAAAAGTAGGAAGAACGAAAAAAGAAAATTGTTTATTCAAAATAAATACTCTGTACATTTGCATTATAAAGGAAAAATACTCAGAAATAAATTTAACCAAGGATGTGAAAGGCCTGAAACGTATAAGCATTAGCGAAAGAAATTGAAGATGACACAAACAAATGGAAAGATACACCATGCTTCATGGATTGAATGACTCATGTGCCTTGACTTCAAGGTATATTACAAAGCTATAGCAATTATAACAGCATGATATTGGCACAAAAACAGACATACAGGTCAATAGAAAAGAATAGAGATCTCAGAAATAAATCCACACATATATGATTAATTAATTTACAATAAAAGAGTCATAAATACAGTAAGTAAAGACAGTCTCTTCAACAAATGGTAGGAAAACTGGACAGCTACATGCAAAAGAAAAAAAAAGAACCCCACAGGACCACTATCTTCAATCATACAAAAAAATTAACTGAAAATGGACTGAAGACTTGTATGTAAGACCTGAAATCATAAAACACCTATAAACAAACATAGGAAGTAAACCTCACATTGACTTTGGTAATAATGTTTAGATCTGACTCCAAAGAAAGGAAGCAAACACAAAAATAAACAAGTGGAAGTACCTCAAACTAAAAGCTTCTTCACAGCAAAGGAAACCATCAACAAAATAAAAAGTAGGAGAAAATATTTGCAAGTCGTATTCCTGATAAGAATATATATTTTTGTATTTAGGGATATATAAGAGTATATAAAAATATATAAAAATATGAAATATATGAATATATAAATACATACAATTGTATATACTCCTTAGATACCAAAATATGTGAAGTATAAAAAGAACTCATACAACCATATAAAAAATACAAAGAACTCATACAACTGAATAACAAAGCGTACACACACTCCAATTAAAACCTGGAAGACCCAAATAGACATTTATTCGAAGAAGATTAGACAGTTGGCCAACAGACACATCAGGAGATTGTGCTCAGCAGGACACAGGAAATACCCTGGTATGCAGTTTTGAAATGTGCTGTTGGTAAGTTTAAATAGCAAACCTACTTTTGATTTGGCCTGTGATTTTTAGGACTCCTTAAAAAAACCTGGGAAGCTTTTTGTAAAAGTACAGTCTCAGTACTGTCAGCTTACCCAGGTGATTTTGGTAAAAGTCCCTGAACAAACAGAAATAAAAGTACCCCCAGGAAACACTTCTTCAAGTAAGATGAACCAAGATTTAAGTGTTTGATGACTAACAAGTGTCATCAAAACAGAATCTGGTGTCCCAGCCACTTGCAGATGCCGGCTCTGTTCTTTATCACCACAGGTCATGCTGTGTTGCACAGGCTTCCTTTCATTATACCTGTTGTCACCACAACCATCCACACACACCTGGGACTGTCCTGCACAACTCTGGTGGCCCACTGTGGTCTCTGTGGCAGGTCACAAGCACCTTTCAACTCTCAACACTCCATTGATGTGGGGAACAAAGGCACAAGGAAAATTATTAAATTTCCTTACAACCTACAGCTCGTTCACAAGCTCCTTGAAATAGGCAGAGTGATATTCCTCTAGGAACCCAACTGCCTCCATGTTAATACTTTGCTAAGGGCCAGAGGCAACTTAGCCTGACTCAGGATACCCTGAAAGTACTTTAACATACAAAAATTCCTTTGGAAACGTCCTTTACCTCTAAACCCCCCAAGACACATGTGGGCAATCATCCCCCAAGCATATGGCCCACTGATACACATCTGAAGGTTTTATCAGACGGTAACAAATGACCTTTTCCTAACAACAGCGACCTCCCCAAAGTCCCGGAAACCTTGCTTCCAGATTCCTTAGACCCTTATGCTATCTGATAGTTACATAATTGTGTTTGTGTGACAAGTCTCTGATCCTCCAACTCCACTATTCTCCCAAATCAATAATCTGTTCTATTGATTTTTTTTAGTTTCTCTATCATTTATTCCTGCTCTAATATTTACTATTTCCTTTTTCCTACTTGTTCTGGATTTTGTTTAATGTTCTTTTTCTAGCTCTTTTAAGTAGAAAGTTTAAGTTTAGTTTACTTGAGATTTTTCTTGCTTTTTGGGGTAGGCCTTTATTGCTATAAAGTTCTCTATTAAGACCCGTTTTGCTGCATCCCAGAGGTTTGGACCATTGTGTTTTCACTTTCATCTGTCTCTACATAATATATTATTTATTTCCTCTTTGATTTCTTGGTTGACCCACTTATTCTTTAGTTTAGATTCCATGTATTTGTGGTCTTTCTGATTTTTTTTGTAGTTGATTTAGTGTCATAACACTGTGGTAAAAAAAGATACATGATATGACTTTTTTTTTTTTAATTTTGTTGAGACTTATTTTACAGCCTAATATGTGACCTCTTCTGGAAAATGTTGTATATGTACTTGTAAAAATGTGTATTTTGCTGGTTGTTTAGATCCTCTGTCCATTGATATAAGTGGTGTGTTAAAGTCCCATAATAATATTGTATTACTATCAATTAGTTCCTTTATGTTTGTTATCGATTATTCTATATGCTTGGATGCTCTATGTTGGGTACATAAATATTTACAATTGTTATATCTTCTTGCTGGATTGTCCCTTTATGATTGTATAGTCTCCTTTGTCTCTTGTTCCAGTCTTTGTTTTAAAGTCCATTTTCTCCCATATTAGTATTCCTACCTTGGCTTTTTTTAACATGTATTTGCATGATAAATGTTTCTCCACCCCCTCACTTTCAGTCTGCTAGTGTCATTAGGTCTGCAATAAATCTCTTATAGGCAACATATAGATGGGTCTTGTCTTTTTATCATTTCATCACACTATCTTTTGACCAGAACAGTTTGTCCATTTATATGCAAAATAATTATTGAAAGTATATACTCATTGCCATTTTGTTACTTATTTCATGGTTGTTTTTGTAGTTTTTCTCTGTTCCTTTCTCCTCTTGCTTTCTTCTCTCATGGTCTGCTGTCTTTCTTTATAGTGACATTCTTGGATTCCTTTGTCTTTATCCTTTGCATATCTATTACTGATTTTTGATTTGTGGTTACCATTAGGTTAGTATATAACATCTTCCCCCTAATACCATGTATACTATATTATACACCATATAGTATCTTTTAGTATATGGTATCATATCTTACATCCTTTTATTTTGTTATTTCTTGACTATTTTTACAGATATACTTATTTTTTACTGCTTCTGTGCTTCCCACTTTTTTTTTTACTCTTACTTATGGCCTTTTTTTTCCACTTAAAAACTCCCTTATAGAGCCGAGATGCCCTTCAACAGATGACTGGCTTAAGAAGTTGTGGTCCATATATACAATGGAATATTACTCAGCTATCAGAAAGAACAAGTTCTCAACATTTCCTGCAACATGGACGGCACTGGAGGAGATAATGCTAAGTGAAATAAGTCAAGCAGAGAAAGACAACTATCATATGATTTCTCTCATCTATGGAACATAAGAACTAGGAAGATCAGTAGGGGAAGAAAGGGATAAAGAAAGGGGGGGTAATCAGAAGGGGGAATGAAACATGAGAGACTATGGACTATGAGAAACAAACTGAGGGCTACAGAGGGGAGGGGGTGGTGGAATGGGATAGACTGGTGATGGGTAGTAAGGAGGGCACGTATTGCATGGTGCACTGGGTGTTATACGCAACTAATGAATCATCGAGCCTTACATCGGAAACCGGGGATGTACTGTATGGTGACTAACATAATAAAATAAAAAATCATTATTAAAAAAAAAAAAAAACTCCCTTATAACATCTATTGTAGGCGTGGCTCAGTGGCCACAAACTCCTTTAGCTTTCATTTGGGAACTGTTTGTCTCTCCATCTATTCTGAATGATATACTTGATGGATAGAGTATTCTTGGTTGCAGATTTTTCTTTTAGCACTTTGAATATATCATGCTACTCCCTTTTGATGTCAAAGTTTCTTCTGAAAAACCAGTATATAGCCTTATGGGGTTCCCCTTGTATGTAACTGTCTTCTTTTTCTTGCTTCTTTAAAAATTCTCTCTTTATCACAACTTTTTGTCATTTTAATTACTATGTGTCTTTGTGTGGACCTCCTTGGATAGATTTTGGTGGTGATTTCTTTGCCTCTTGCATCTGAATGACTGCTTCCTTCCCATATTAGGGAAAGTTCAGTTATTAATATTGGTATTTTATCTTTATAAACTTTTCCTGCCCCCCTTTCTCTTTTTCTTCTAGCATTTGTATAATGTAAATGTTATGCTAAGGGAGGGAGAACACCTGTGTGTTCTCATCTGAATATTTTTTTCTCTCTCACCTGCTCAGTTTGATTACGTTCCATTATTCTCTCTTTCATTTTGCCAATTCATTGCTCTGCTTCCTCTAGCCTGCTATTTATTCCATCACATGTGTTTCTAATTTCATTACTGATTTCTTCATCTCTGATTGGTTCTTTTGTTTTATCTCTGTGTTAAGGGTCTCAATGATGTCCTCCACTCTTTTCTCAATTCCAGTGTATATCTTTATGATCATTACTTTAAATTCTCTACCAAGCATATTACTTATATTTGTTTAGGCCTCTTGCTGTGATTTTGTCCTGTTCTTTCATTTAGAACATTTCTTCTGTCTCCTCATTTCGTCTAACTCTCTATGTCTGTAGATGTTAGGAAAGTGTGCTACATTTCCTGCTTTTGAAAGAAGTGGCTTTATGAAGAAGAGGTCCTGCAGTGCCCTGCAGTGTAGTGTCCCCTGTTTATCTAGAACCTGGCACTTTGTGGGTGTCTTCTGTGTGTATTGCTTGCATCTTACTGTTGTATCTTGGCTGCTTCTGCCATAAGTCCACTCATCAGCAATGGCTGTTTTTGCCTGTTGTGCGCAGGGTTTTGTCCATGTATTAGTAGACCAGTCTAGGGCTGTCTCAGGGTGAACTGCATTGAGAAAAATGAAAATGAAAACGCAATGGTCCAAACCATACATTTGCCAGAGATGGAATAGCACTGAGCTATAGGGTACTTTCCAGTTTAAAAAAAATTTTTTTTCCATGAGAAGTTTTCATCAGTTGGAGTGGTTGTAATAAGTTCCACTGTCTGCCCCCAGCCCACTCCTGGGGCAGCTGTCTGACTGGTGTGTGTGCTTATCTTTTGCTTATTCCAGAGCTGGAGTCACTTTGGAGTGGCACTGGACCCTATTGGGCTGTTTACTCACTGCCAGGTTTGTGGCCCCACTTTGAAAGGGTTACAGACAGGAGCATACTGGAGGGAGTAGACCATGCTATGCCTGCAAGTTTTGTGCAAGGGAAGAGGGAACATGCTGCTGTGAGACTTGGCCAGCTGGGGTGGAACACACAATTTTAACAAGGTCTTCTATAGGAGGGATACTGATGCCACTGCTGTGGGAATCAAGGCAGCATAAAGCACATGGGGGGGGGGTAGGAGATGTGGTGTAGACAAGGTCTGGGAGGGGGACCCACTACACCAGGACTGAGGCAAGCCTAGCTGTAGAGGGTGGTGTTTAGTGTAAGCAATGTAAAAAGCTTTCAGGACAAACAGAAACTAAAAGAATTTGGAATCACCAAACCAGCCCTGCAAGAAATATTAAAGCAAAGAAAGCTCAAAAGTAATATAGACCAGAAAGGAACAGAGACAACGTATAGAAACAGGGAATTTACAGGTACATTTGTATCTTTCAATATTACTCTGAATATAAATGGGCTCAATGCCCCAGTCAATACACAAAGGGTATCAGATTGGATGAAAAAGCAAGTCCATCAATATGCTGTCTGCAAGAGACTCATGTTAGACACAAAGACACTTCCAGATTCAAAATGAGGGGCTGGAGAACAATTTATTACACTAATAGACATCAAAAGAAAGCTGGGGAGACAATCCTTGTATCAGACAAATTAGATTTTAAGTCAAAGACTGTAATAAGAAATGAGGAAGGATACTATATCATAATTAAAGGTTCTATCCAAAATGAAGATCTAACACCTATAAATATTTATACCCCTAACATGGGAGATTCATTTATATAAACCAATTAATAACAAAATTAAAGAAACACATTGATAATAATATAATAATGGAAGGGGACCTCAACACCCCACTCACAGCAATGGACAGGTCATCTAAGCAGAAAATCAGCAAGGAAACAAAGGCTTTGAGTGACACACTGGACCAGAAGGACTTCACAAATATATTCAGAGCATTATCCTAAAGCAACAAAATACACATTCTTCTCGAGGGCACATGAAACATTCTCCAGAATAGATCACATGTTGGGTCACAAGTCAGGTCTCAGATGGTACCAAAAGATTGTGATCATTCCCTGCATATTTTCAGAACACAATACTTAGAAACTTGAACTCAATCACAAGAGGAAAGTTGGAAAGAACTCCAATACATGGAGGCTAAAGAGCATCCTACTAAAGAATGAATGGGTCAACCAGGAAATTAAAGAAGAATTAAAAATTCATGGAAACAAAGGAAAATGAAGACACAGCTGTTCAAAACCTTTGGGATACAGCAAAAGTGGTCATAAGAAGAAAGTTTGTAGCAATACTAGTCTTTCTCAAGAAAAAGATAGGTCTCACATGCAAACCTAACCTTATAACTAGAGGAGCTGGAAAAAGAATAATAAATAAAGCCTAAACCAAACAGGAGAAGAGAATCAATAAAGATTAGAGCAGAAATCAATGAAATAGAAACCAAAAGACCTGTAGAACAGATCAACGAAAGTAGGAGCTGGTTCTTTGAAAGAAATAATAAGATTGATAAATTGCTGGCCAGACTTATCAAAAAGAAAAGAGAAAGGACCCAAATCAATAAAGTCATGAATGAAAGAGGAGAGATCACAACCAAAACCAGAGAAATATAAACCCAATTATAAGAACATATTATGAGCAACTATATGCCAACAAATTAGGCAATCTGGAAGAAACATATAAACTATCAATTGAAACAGGAAGAAATAAAAAATCTGAACAGACCCATTAATCAGCAAGGAAACTGAAGTAGTAATCAAAAATCTCCCAGAAACAAAAGTCTAGGGCCAGAAGACATTCTAGGGGAATTCTACCAAACATTTAAAGAAGAATTAGTACCTATTCTTCTGAAGCTATTCCAAAGACTAGAAATGGAAGGAAAACTTCCAAACTTGTTCTCTGAGGCCAGCATTACCTTGATCCCAAAATCAGACAAAGAGCCCGTCAAAAAAGAGAATTGCAGACCAAAATCCCTGATGAACATGGATGCAAAAATTCTCACCAAGATACTAGCCAATGGGATCCAACAGTCCATTAAAAGGATTTCTCATGGTGAACAAGTGGGATTTATTCCTGGGCTGGAAAGGTGGTCCAACATTTGTTGATGTTGAAAGGACAAGAACCATAGTATCTTCTCAATAGAGGCAGAAAAAGCATTTTACAGCATTCTTTTTTGATTAAAACTCTCCACACTGTAGGGATGAAGGGAACATATTTCAATATCTTAAAAACCATCTACAAAAAGCCCACAATGAAAATCATTCTGAATGGAGAAAAACAGAGCTTTTCCTCTAAGGTTAGGAACATGGCAGGGATGCCCACTCTCATCACTGTTGTTCAACATAGTACTAGAAGTTCTAGGCTCAGCAATCGGACAACAAAAAGAAATAAAAGGCAGTCAAATTGGCAAAGAAGTCAAACTCTCACTCTTTGTAGATGACATGATACTTTATGTGGAAAATCCAAAACACTCCACTCCCAAGTTATTAGAACTCATACAGCAATTCAGCAATATGGCAGAAAACAAAATCAATGTACAGAAATCAGTTGCATTTCTATACACTAATAATGAGACAGAAGAAAGAGAAATTAAGTAATCGATCCCATTTACAAATGCATCCAATACCATAAGATACTTAGAAATAAACCTAACCAAGAAGGCAAAGGATTTGTACTCAGAAAACTTTGGATACTCATGAAAGAAACTGAGGAAGACACAAAGAGATGGAAAAACATTCCATGGTCCTGGATTGGAAGAACAAACATTCTTGAAATGTGTATGCCATCTAGAGCAATCTACACATTCAATGTAATCCCTATCAAAATACCATCAACTTTTTTCACAGAACTGGTACAAATAATCCTTAAATTTGTATGGAACCAGAAAAGGCCTGAATAGCCAAAGGAATTCTGAGAAAGAAAACTAAAACTGGTTGAATCACAATTCCAGACTTCAAGCTCTATTACAAAGTTGGCATCAAGACAGTATGGTACTGACACAAAAACAGACACATAGATCAATGGAACAGAATAGATATCTGAGAAATAGACCTTTAACTCTATTGTCAACTAGTCTTTGAGAAAGCAGAAAAGAAGATCCAATGGAAAAAAGACTATCTCTTCAACAAATAGTGTTGGGAAATTTGGACAGTCACATGCAGAAGAATGAAACCTTTTCTTCACATCTTATACAAAAATAGACTCAAAATGGATGAAAGACCTAAAATCTTAGAGCACACAGGCACCAACCTCTGTGACCTCAGCCACAGCAACTTCTTCCTAGGCACACACTTGCCTCCATAGGCAAGGGAAACAAAGGCAAAATTGAATAACTATTTGTACTTCATCAAGATAAAAAACTTTTGCATAGCAAAGGAAGTAGTTGACAAGACCAAAAGACAACCTACAGGATGGGAGAAGATATTTACAAATATCTTATCAGTAAAGGGATAGTATCTGAAATTTATAAAGAACTTACCAAACTCAACAACCAAAGAACAAATAATCCACCTAAGAAATGGCAAGAAGACATGAACAGACATTTCTCCAAAGAAGACACAAATGGCCAATCACTTGGCATCATGGAAATATGAATCAAAACCACAATGAGATATCACCTCACACCGATCAGAATGGGTAAAATTAACAAGCCAGGAAACAACAGATGTTAGTAAGGATGCAGAGAAAGGGGAACCCTCCTACAGTGTTTGTGGGAATGCAATTTGGTGCAGCCATTCTGGAAGTTGAAAAAAGAGCTACCCTACAACACACCAATTATTACTAGGTGTTTACCCCAAAGTAAAATTAACAAGTAGGTAAAATTAACAAGCCAGGAAACAACAGATGTTAGTAAGGATGCAGAGAAAGGGGAACCCTCCTACAGTGTTTGTGGGAATGCAATTTGGTGCAGCCATTCAAAAAGTTGAAAAAAGAGCTACCCTACAACACAGCAATTATTACTAGGTGTTTACCCCAAAGACACAAATGTAGTGATCTGAAGGGGCACCTGCATCCCAATGTTTATAGCAGCCATGTCCACAATAGCCAAACTGTGGAAAGACACCAGATGTCCGTCAACAGATGAATGGAAATGGATAAAGAAGATGTAACACACACACACACACACACACACACACACACACACACACACACACACATGCATAGACACAGTGGAATACTATTCAGACATGAGAAGAAATGAAATCTTGCCATTTGCAACAATATGGATGGAACTACAGGATATTATGCTAAGCAAAATAAGTCAGTCAGAGAAAGACAATTACCATATGATCTCACTGATATGTGGAATTTAAGAAACTAAACAAAGGACCATAGGGCAAGAGAGCAAAAAATAAAACAAGCCAAAATCAGAGAGGGAGACAAACCATAAGAGACTCTTAACTCTAGGAAACAAACTGAGTGTTGCTGGAGGGGAGGTGGGTGGGGGGATTGGGTAACTGGGTGATGGACATTAAGGAGGGCATGTGGTGTAATGAGCACTGGGTGTTACATAAGACTGATGAATCAGAGACCTCTACCTCTAAAACTAATAATACATATATGTTAATTGAATTTAAATAAAAAATATATTGAAAAACACCACTTAATTGTACACTTTAAAGCCGCTAATTTTATATTATTTGAATTTTACTTGAATAAAATAGATTGTCAGATTGGATAAAAAAATTCGAATATAATAGCAAAATATAACTTTAAAGGCAAAATAATTAATTTCTCTCATGTTTACAGTAGAAAATAGTCAATAAAAAAAGTTTTAAAAATAAAGAAATTAGAGTATAATAAAGAGACTTAGAGAGTTATAATTAATTGATTCAATTTAAATTGGAATCTAGTTCCCATATTATAAAATCACCATTTTAGTGTAGAATATAATGGTTTTTATTATAGTCAAGGTATTACAACCGTCTTCATTATCTAATTTTAGTACTTTTTCGCATTCCCAAAAGAACTCCATCCCATTAAGCAATCATTTTTTATTGTTCTTCCTGGACTCTCTGGAAATCACTAATATGATTTCTGTCTGTATATATTTGCCTATTCTGGGTATCTTAAATGAATTAAATGCCTTTTGTGACTGGCTTCTTTCACATAGCCTACTAGGTTCAAATTTCATCCATGTTGTCCTTTTAAAGTCTGAATAATACTCCATTGTGTGTATTTACTATGTATATTTTATTTCCCTGATAATCTGTTGATGGATATTTGTATTGTTTCTACCTCTTACCTATTTGAATATTGCTGTTCCAAATAATCATGTACAAGTTTTTGTGATGTGCATTTTTAAAATTTTTATGTATGAGTGGAAGCATATATGTAGCCTAAAACATCTTAAACAACAGCAGTCCAACAGAATGATTTGAAAAATAATTAATGCAAATTTATTTTAATATCATTTTTTCTTTGAGATAAACACATCATTAATAGAGCAAATCCATATAGTGTTTTCCTTCTAATAAATGTGCCTTAACAGCTTTACATACATAGTGATTAGAAATACTGTCTTCCAATTTCTTTTTATAAAGATGGTTAGTGGTTTAAAATTTTTTTTAACTGGAAAGATTTGTTCATTTTTAAAATTACTGAGCCAGGTAATAGCTGTATTAAAATGAGAAAATAGGCTTATTTAATTTTTTATATTTATAGTTCAATTTTGAAAACTAATCATTGATATCCAGTATGACAAATTTAGATATTAAAATCAAGTGAAATACAGAGCCTAGTTTCTTTCATGAAGATTGTCTTGTCTAAATCAGGAGAAGAGACTGAAATAAAATGTTTTGTAGAATTTCAAGAGCCTTTTGCATTGTTTCATTTTATTGCTTTTTTGGTAAGGAACCCTAGACCATAATATTCCTTGCAGGAGAGTTATTCCATACCGCAAGGGTTTCTCAAATCAGCAGCAAACTCTTGTTACAGAGCTTTTTTCCTAGCTCCACAGAACTCTATGTCACACCCCCTAATGTTGAGAAATGAAGGAAGCCATAAGGCAAGCAGTGTGATCAGCAGTTTTAACAGCCTCCAAAAATGTGTGTATCCTAGTCTCTGGAAATGGCCACATATTTTCTTGCTTGGAAAAGGAACTTTGCCAATGTGATTAAACAACCTGGAGTTGGGGAGAGTTCTAGATTATCTTGGTGGACACAATATAACTACATGGGCCCTTAAAGTAGTAGAACCTTTCCTAGTAAATTCCAGAGCAAAAGGGAAATGTGACTATGTGGTTAGAGAGATGCAATGTTGGCTCTGAATATAGGGGCAGGAGGTTATGAGACAAGAAATACAGGGCATCTGGAAAAGGTAAGAAAAGGACTGTGTCCCAGAGTGGTCAGAAAGGATACAGCCCTGCTGAAATCTTGATTTTTCCTGGTAAGACTCACATTGAGCTTCTAATTTCCAGAACAATAAGGTAGTAAATGTGTGTTGTTTTGAGCCACCAAGATTGTAGTAATTTTTTTTATCATTGTGATACAAAACACACATGGAATTAGACAAGTTCTCAGAGTGAAGGGGACCCACAAAATATTAAAAATTGTTCCAGGATCAAATTACTTTGAAATAGTTGTGTATACTGGTACCATCTTAAATAGTCATATAAAGAATAAGCAAGGAATAATTGAGAATCCCTGCATAGGGAAACATGTAACTTAGAGTACCTCCCAAATACATTTGCTATAATTCTACTTCTATTTTTTTTTTAAAACTTAGTTGGGAGATGCTGAACTAATCAATCTTACTCAATTAAGAACCTGAGGGCCAAAGGGGAAAAGTGACTCACCAAGATGGTAATTTAGTAACACAAACACATAATCCTGGACTTTCAATCCTCATTGGGGACCCTGCCTAGAGGGCTACTCTATCCCAGTGACAAGAGAAGGCACTTGACTTTATGAACATTAGACCTCTGGTGAGAGAAAGTATCAAATGAGAATCAACCAAATAAAATGCAAAACAGATAAAAATTTTCACTCGAAATATATGAATTGAGCAGTGAACATGTTTACTTATTAAAAATAAAAGTGTACAATAAATGCTTGATAATATACTAGATTCATATTAGAAAGAATAAAGCAACAAAATATTTCTATACAGCAATTTAGCATGTTCCTAAAAATGTCCAACACTAACTGTCAAAAATCCATTGTCACAAATTGTTTTCCATGTGTGCCTGTTTTCGAAGGAACACCCATTACTATTTTCCTTCAGAGTTAAGAGTTTCTTCATCCCTACTGCTTTTTCCAAGAATTATCTACTTACTCTCTTTGATGTTTTTCAGATATACATTCTCTACACTGTCTACAATACATGAAAACTTTTTTACCCCCTCAGATTTTTAATAAAAGTAATAAGCATAAAGATTTCAAGCAATAAAAGTAACTTTTGAATACCTACTACCAAATGAAAAAACAAAGCAAGAAACAGAAACAAACGAAAAAGCAGAACACCCTCCCAGCAATCAATAAATGAGGAGATGAGCACTGGGTGTTATACATAACTAATGAATCACTGAACTCTACATCAAAAATTAACAATATACTATATGCTGGCTAACAATAGATAAAAAAATCAGTGTCATAAAACATATTCTTGTACTTTCCTCACAGATAAGTCCCCCTCAAGAGTACCACTTAGCTCATTCTTTTACTGACAGTCCACATATACTTTGAACAAGATTGGGCATATGGATTTTCAACACACCATATATTAGAAGCAGCAGATTAGAAGGAGAAAAACCTGCTAGTATAAGCATTATGGAATGGCAAAATGTGATGGGTTGCAAGTCAAGCAAAGGACTAAAAACTAATAAATGAGCAAAATAGCTCAATTACAACTTGTAAGGGTGTCTATTAACTCATTAAGTTAGAAAAAAAAACTTTTAGAAACAATTAAAAATACAAAGTTCTTTTAGCCCCTATAATAACCAAAAGTCATAGGTTTTTTTTTTTAAAGATTTTATTTATTTATTCGACAGAGATAGAGACAGCCAGCGAGAGAGGGAACACAAGCAGGGGGAGTGGGAGAGGAAGAAGCAGGCTCCCAGCAGAGGAGCCTGATGTGGGGCTCTTTCCCATAACGCCGGGATCATGCCCTGAGCCGAAGGCAGACACATAACCGCTGTGCCACCCAGGAGCTCCCAAAAGTCATAGGTTTTAACACACACACACACACACACACACACACACACACACACACACACACATATATATATTTGGAAAAAATACATAAGTGAAAAATACATTATTCAAGTACCATGTTATTGCAGTTGTCCTTGCAATTATCATAGAGTATTTTATGCTTATGATATATTTCTTTAACTAGTAAAGAGAATTAAATAATTGACCTCAAAAAGCAAAAGAAACAGAAATGAATACTCTGAAGGGTATAACATTTATCTGTAACATTTATCTGACAGAGGGGTAAACTCTAGGTCAAAATAGAAAATTTTCTTTTGTAAATTCAATTCATTAATAAGATAAATGTTTGCAGGAAAAACTTTTCTATTTTGTTTTCTTTTCAAAAAGTTAATGATTTTAAAATATATGCCATCTGATATCATATCTAAGTCAAGAGAAGACATTTCATGCACATTTATTCGCATTTTAAGCCCTGTGATTTAGGACTGCCATTTGAAACCCTACCAATTCACTGCCTTAAATCACTTAAGATTCTTATTTGCATCTTTTAAACATTTTCTGTGCCCATGTGATGGGCTTAAGGAAGGTTATAAATACTTTCTATTTTCCAAGGATATCCTTTGTTTAGTTTTCATGCTTGTCCTCTTAGGTGGATTCTATTACTTTACCCATTTTACAGATTAGGAAACTAGGACTAGACAAGCTAAGTACTTTATCAGTGGTAACGCAATCTTTGATAAAGCTGGGGTCAAAATTCATGTAAGTCTAAGTCCAAGATGTTAACCATACTTACATTGACTTCATGAATGTTTTCTTCTTGAATTTAATTAATCAAGTATGGGTCATCTATTTAATAATATATGTACATTAAGATTATAAATTTATGTACATTAAGTAATAAAAGAAGTCTAGCTTTACTAAGAATTGTATCTGACTATATATTTAGTATTTCCTTTACTAATATAACATTGATAGTCAATTTATCAAATACTGATTGTCATTATTTATATTTTTTAATTGAATATCAGGTTATAGAATAAAAGAAGAAATCCAAGTGCTGGAGTAGAAGAAATAAGAGTGGAGTAGAAGAAATAACAAGAATGTAATATGTAACTCATGGTCTTAGAGAAAGATGAACTTTAGTTGTTCAGGCAAAGTAGAAACTGCTTAGAATATTGGGATGGTACAATTAGACAGTTAAAAGTTTCTGAAAAAAGAAAGAGAAACTCAGTTTAATATATGAAAGAAAGCACAATACATGGGAAAGAGGGGCCATAATACAAAGAAAGGCTGTTGCTGTGTGGAATGAGGTAATCAGGGCAATATATCCTGTGATAAGTGTTTATAAGAGTTATATGTTTAAATGTGTGATCTGACGTGTGATATATCTCTTGCCTTCTCTTTCAGATCATTAGTAAAAGTATTGCCAACAGTGATGCCCCTAAGTTTTGGTTGCTTTGATGGCAAATAGTTTTCAGGATGGGTCTGAGGAAGATAGATTGAGATAGATAGATTGTCCTTTCTTTGGGTTGACACCAAAATGGTGATGAAAGGGTAATGACAGGGAACAGAGGGCACACTTTCAATGAAAGAAAGTAGAGTAGTAGTGATTCTGAAATTATACCTGCCACAATGACATAACAGGTTCTTAAAGTAATCCTGAATATATCAGCATGTGCAATCAGCTAATTTACAAACTTAAAAAACAGACCAATTAAACTTCTTTTGCCTGTTAAACCTATTATTGCCCATAATGAAAGACTATACATACTAATCAAACTATACTGTCTCAAATTTAACCAAGGTTGCTAAAAATTCATGACATACTCAACACATTTTTCCTTCAGAAATATGATTGGTTGTTCTAGATGCCATGAATAGTATAAATTGAGCTCATTAGTAGAAGAATTTAAAATATCCAACATCCTTGTGTTTCAGAGGGAAGCTTACTCCTGATACATTAAAAGGTATGTGGTTTTTTTTCATAATTTGAGTTCTTTCCGTTATGCTTCTTTGTTTCTCTGTATTTCATGTTTCACAGAGGCAAATGTATTCCACATTTATAATACTACATGCTGTCCGGAATTAATTAACACATTTGGACCACAATTGAAGTGGTCTTTGATTACTCAGTGAATTTTTTACTTTTTTAATGTAGAAAAGCTTGTGTGTGTGTGTGTGTGTATACAGTTTAAAGTTTAGTTCCAGAACCCAAAAGAACATTCTAAAACCAAACTACAATAATATTTCTTTTAATTACTTGTCAATTAAAATAATATTTTCAGGGTATGGTTTACAACACTGAAAACATTTAATTCAAGTACATTAAATAACATTTTAAAATGGGATTATCAACAAAATGTTTACAGAATCTTTTTTCATATTAATTTGTTAAAAAACAATATAGACAACTTATTGTGGTTTCTGTATCAGCATTACTACACATTATATTCACTTTCTACAGAAAGGACTATGGTTTTTCTACTTATCATTTTCAAAGTAAGTCAATAACTTGGGCCTTGAAGCTATGTGTATTTCTTGGGATATTTGGGTTTTGTTTCATATCCATGTGTCTAATTTGTGGAGTAAGTACACTACAGTGTCTAACGAAAGGTATCACTGACTAAAGATGAAAACGTTTACACAGAAATCATTTTAATTCATTGAAGAACCAAATACCAGAATCAAGGAGAATTAGAAACCTCTTCTGGAGAGGTCCTGTTGACATCTTTTGCAATGTGGACCCTTGGAACTTAGCGATGTCACTTGAAGGTCTGTCTATGATACTACAGGACTGGAACATGTAAAACTAAATCCTAGTCACTCCATTTTAACAATTTACTTAACCTCTTTCCTCAGATGATTAGTTTTTGTTTTTAGCAGTAGCAATGCCCAGTGGACAATACAAGAAACATTTCTGTGGCTCCTTGTTTTAAAAGTATAAAATGCTGTATAATAATAATTGTAAATATCTTAATGGTCTCCTGACCTAGAGAGCCAACAGCATTCCTTTAATATTACTTGAAAGTTACATTTAGCTTCTGTGACCCTAGGTGACTATATAGGCTGGACTGGTAAAGGAAAATGGCATTCTAAATTACATAATGATAGATGATTCATTTTCTATGTTTGTTTAGCTCACAATCTAAGTGAAAATCATCTTTATTGTTGTGACCCCAGAAACAATAAAATGAGTTAAGAACTAGAGATTACATATGAATAAAGTAATACAGTGGATGGTCCCAACCTCTTTACTAGCAATAGAGTTATGTGAATTATATGTATTTTATGAAGCACTAATTGTATGCATATTTGAGATGAGATGAGAAAGGCAGGTGTTGACTTATATTTCAGGGCCATAAGAAATGGGGACCTGGATTTTGTTTGCTTGCCTCCTGGGAGCAGCCTTCACTATGCCTGTGAGTAAAATGCTTCTTGTGTAAATCAATATCCAATTTCACAAGCTTGGACATAAAAATCTGCCCTATAGCTGTTAAACTTACGGTTTAAGACAGTATGAGTGAAACTTTTGGAAGGGACCCTTGAAAGGGGTCCAGAGAAAGTGCTCTATCACCTTAGGCAAATACTACAAAAATGTAAGTTTTCTCTAAAACCCAATTTCTCATAAGAATCCAAGTCTCTTCCTGCTCTGCAAATCCTAGCGTTGTTATCCTTCAGATGGTAAGATTTGGGTGCTAGGAATTTCCTTCTTGAACCATCTCCTTGTTGTCAGAGGCCAGATCCCTTTGGATGCTCCTGCTAAGCACATGACTTCCCATGTGGTTGTGCAAAATTCATTTGGATATTTTCTACATTCAAATGTACAACCTGGAAATCTGGACCATTCTCTTTAGACATAGGTACATTAAGATCTGACAGCTTAGATCATATGCAGGCAAAGCAGAACCCAGCTGCTTTTTGGTGGCATAAAGAACAGTTGATAAACCAGAAGCCAGAAAATGTTGCATATCAGCCTCCTGTCTTCCTCTCTCACCCACAAGAACAAGATTTTGTGCTCTGCCTTCCTGAAATCCTGCATTGTGGCAATTTCTAGTATTCCGACAGGCCCTTGAATTACAAATAGAGCCCTTTTTCCATTCTTCAATTCAACACAGCTACTCCCTGGGGGCTTATATGAAGAATGTATAGGAAGAGCAGTTGCATGACTAAAATAACTCACACTCAGATGGGAGTAAATAAGCCATTTTAGTAAATATGAGCATTTAAAAATAATAGAGCCTTAATTAGCTTGATATCTGCTCTCCCTTCTCCCTTTCCCCAATTCCAGAGCCAACTGGCATTGCACATAGCAGGCATCAGTCACATGGCCTCCCTTTTGATGGGACAGATAGTCCTGGTGTAGATAATTTTTCAGGTTGGTTTTTTTTTTTGAACTTTAAGTTTTTTCTGCCATAAAAACTTTGACAGAATAATAAAAAGAATCAGTTTAAATTTTATAAATCAGGTCTTCCAATTTTCAAGGGATTTATAATGTTTCCACTTTACTGCACACATATTTTCATATTCACCAATAATTCACAGGTATTTCTTTCTTTTGTTGTTGTTGATGTGGTTTGCATGACAATTGTGAGGAATCTCTTTGATACCTAAGGACTTATCTACCTCCTGATCTATAAGGGAAGGTTTGTGAGACAGTTCTTCTCTTGTTGATATTTCGTAATTATGTAAGAGAAATACATCTTTTTTTCCAAGATGGAGTGAGTTTCATTAAGATATAAAATGGGGGATGGGATACAGTAGCATTAGTTGACAACATGGATGTGGGGGTTGTCTGAAAATCACTGGAGGTTAACCATGCATTGGTTTTTGCTTCCAAGTCTTGGGAAAGTCATTTACTTGTTCTGGACCTCTTTAAAATAAGAGGGCCCCTCTCCTACACAGTATACATGTTCAGACAAAAGTAAACTTCAAATATATTTGCACCATACAGATTCTTTTAAAGTAGTTTTTCTTAATGTGGACAATTGCATATTGACTTAATCTCTTCCCCTCTCTCCCTCTTTCTCTTGCTATCCCTCCTTCCTCCTTTCTCTACCTTTACCTCCCTCTCTATTTCTTTCCCTCTCCCTCTTTCTTTTTCTTCTCCTTTCCCCTCTATAAAAGCTACCACCTCATCCTGGGCACCCTGGTTATATCAACTTCAGCTATGAGGTAATTTTTCTCTTTACTAATTTTGACCATTGTTTGAGTTAACAATGCCCTGGGCTCTGCAAAGAATAGTGTGTTGATTCTTCAAGACATTTCTCAGTCCCACCTTTTCAGTTCACATTACCAGCTTTCTTGTTTGATGGGTTGCCTCAAGCCTGCACTGCCCCAGCACACTCCTACTTGGCCTCTCTGACTCAGTTTCTCCTCCTTATACGGCTATAAAGCTATCCATCATGAACTACCACTCAGGGTGGGGCTGCAAGGTAGGGCAGAAAGTGAACTCTGGCTGAACAGCTTTGTTCTATTCCAGCCTGTGAAAGGTCGGGCAGTCAGGTAAGATGTTATTTAAGATCCTTTCCAGCTAGAAACTCCTGATTCTAAGATGTTCACACTCTATGTGTCTCCCTTGTTTGTCTTTACTGAAAGATCAATGACCAAGAGATATATGACATATTCTCAGAGCAATGGAAAGCAAGCAGTGTCTGGAAATCAGGTTTGAAGGTCTCCTCAACCACACAGCAACCACAGGAACTTGGGCAAATCATTTTCCTCTCAGGAACTTTGGTTTTTTCATCTGAAGAAGGGAAATAATTATAATGCCCACACTACAAATAGTTTGAGGAGCAAAATAGTTAAGCAATATAAAAGTGCTTTGTTAAGTGTAACCCGAGCAATGTTAATAATTGCTTCTTGTACTGATATCAAATGCTATACTACTACATGAATGTGTCCCAGGACCTGAGATTATCCAAGTACAATACTATTTTTGGAGAAATGAAACTCTAACTTCTTTCATGTTCAGATGATAATCTGTGAATCTGTTTACTTATACAAACTGAGGAAAAATGTTAACAATTTGAGGCAAATTTTGTTATATCTTAAAAGGTTGATATATTTAACCAGAAAATCTGTGTTTTAGTTGAGAAACAATGTTTGTCTTTTATTTTTTCATTATGACATCCAGACAAAAAAAAGATATAATTAATCTTATATCACATTAAATTTGTTTTGTTTTGCTCTTGCAAAGAACAGCAGGAGCCATGAAATTAAACAGAATCACCTCATTAAGATTATGAGCCTCTTTAATTCCACATGACCTTGTCTGTAAAAGTGACAGTAGTGACATTTGCTTTAGAGTATGTTAGAAAACATGAAAAAGGTGATGGATGTAATACACTGCCTAACCATAGGAAATATCTGACAAATGTTTACCTTATTGTTTCTTCTGTAGAACTCACGTTTTCAGGCTACCAATTTTGACAGGACTGCATTAGTGAGTCTGTATTTCATGCAAGTAAATTAAAACAGATGTGTTCTAATGTCTCTTTCTCTTAAGGTGCTTACACCTCTGAAATGGTACCAGAACATACGGCATCCGGTATGCAGATTTTTTTTATTCTTTATTCCCTTACAATATTAACCACGTATTTCAATTTTCTTTTAACTGAGATAATATACCTATGCCACATACAGATACTAATGGGAAATTTAGTTTGTAAAAGTCATATCTATGTGCACAGTTAGAAGTTCTTGTACAAGGAAAAATGAATAAGTATTCAGATTATCAAAATTACAAAGAAAAAACATGACTACTTCTCCATCTGGAAGTCAATGGAGCCAATGGTAAACCTGACTTTTTGTTTCTCACCAGTACCCTTCCTATGGTTACGAACCCATGGGTGGATGGCTGCACCACCAAATCATTCCTGTGCTGTCCCAGCAGAATCCCCCGAATCACGCCCTGCAGCCTCATCACCACATCCCCATGGTGCCAGCTCAGCAGCCCGTGGTCCCCCAGCAACCAGTGATGCCAGTTCCTGGCCAACACTCCATGACTCCAACCCAACACCACCAGCCAAACCTCCCTCTGCCTGCCCAGCAGCCCTTCCAGCCCCAGCCCGTCCAGCCACAGCCTCACCACCCCATCCAGCCCCTGCCACCACAGCCACCTCTGCCTCCGATGTTCCCCATACAGCCCCTGCCCCCCATGCTTCCTGACCTGCCTCTAGAAGCTTGGCCAGCAACAGACAAGACCAAGCGGGAGGAAGTGGTGAGTATCCCTTGAAGACACTACAACACTGGGAAAATGATATTTATCTACATAGCATATTTATAGTAGGTTCAAAATATATAATTTTGAATTCCAGCAACAATATAGACTACCAAAATACATTCATTTTATGGCCACAGTATGAGGAATATCAGTCTTCCTTATCTTTCAATCATTTCATTAGCAACAGGCTAGAAATACACTGAAGGTACCAAAAGTAATTTTGGGAGTGAAGAGAATGCAAACATCAGAATATAAAACATGGTATGTGCAAAATTTCTTTTAAGATTTAAGAGAAAAAAAAAAGAAAAAAAAGATCTAAAAGAAACCTGTGTTAGGAGGTTTTCAATGTAATGAAGGCAGTTAAGCTAGGCAGAGTTTTAGCATTAGATCCTAACATTAATCCTAGCAATGAATGCTAGAATTAATAGATGAATAGATTAATTTATAATAAGAATTTTCCAAATTGTAGCCTAAGATAATCTTTCATTAGTGGAAGTTTTACATGAATTAGAAATACAATAGGGTGACTTTCCTCCATTCCTATTAAATCTCAGTACTGTGTATGGAAGTTTATGTAATTCTACAATTTACAAATGCAATAGGTGCTTTGCTACTTGGAAGAAGTGAAAGACTAAATGGAAATGGCCTGGGTGACTAGCTAGAATATGTAGGTTCTAGTATTAGCTTTGCCCCAAAGAAGAAATTGGTGTTGCACAAATTCTTTCAAATTTATGGTCTTTATTTTTTATCTCTAAATTGGGGAAAGGTGGTGGATCAGATAATTTTAAAAGCTTGTTCAAGTGTTTGTATTTATAGTACAAATAGTAAAACAATTTCTCAATTAAAAATTATATTATATCCAATATAAGATTTTATAATTATGAGTTTATCAGGATATGGGACAAAATTTTTGAGAATTGATTGTATAACAAATAATGTCATATACCTACTATTTATTTATTTATTATTTATTTATTTATTTTAAAGAGGTAAGGAAACAGCAAATTTTTTCAAAGATTTTATTTATTTATTTGAGAAAGAGAGAGAGAGAGAGCACAAACAGGGGAACAGGAACAGAGGGAGAGGGAGAAGATCATGATATAACTGCTTAGTCAATTGAGCCACCCAGGTGACCCTGTAGTCAATTATTTTAGTCTAAACTTTATGTTCTCTAATGAAGAGATACAGATTATAGATTATATATATATACTATATTGAAAATACATTTTTTGGTTTAGTAATAAATAAGGCCATATCAAACTATTTACACAAAGGTGACTTCAGTTAGGCAGTTTCAACTATTTAAAACTTAGTTTCTGCATGTATAAATTTAGATTTTAAATGGATAACTTCTTAGAGTTGTTTATTGAAATAAAATAAAGTGATTAACTGAGAGTCTAGCAGACAAGAAGTACTCAAAGAAAGATACCTATGGTAATTTTAATATTACATAATAGGTTGCAACTGTCCTGAGGTAGGGCTACCTTTGTGAACAACATATATCTGACAACAATGAAACAACAAAAAATTTTGGAGATTATACAGTCCAACTTAATTTATAGTAGATTTTTCAAGTAAAACTGAAGCTATAAATGTTACTGTACATGTACTCTCTAAAAATATTTGTAAATTAATTAAAATGTTTCTTTGCTATTTTTTCAGGATTAAAAGATCAGAAAATGAGAGAAGTAGATATTTCAGTTCCTTTTAGAAATGATACAAGAACATGATGATTTGTGCCTGCAGTAGGTTTACTAGTAAATTCTGTAACTAAAAATAAGAACCACTAGAATTCAATAAAATATTTTTAAAAAATCCATGTATTGCTTGTGAATTAAATATAAAATTTCATGTCACTTGAGAGAATTTAGAATTTACAACCACAAACAGATGGTTTGGCAAGAAAATGACACTATTGTTTTAGAGAAAATTTAAAATACGGTACCTCAAATGTTTTTTTGTGTTAGTTTATATATGAGTCCTAATAATTGATAAAGAAAAAAAATTGACTATGTATAGTCACTGAAACTGAAGTCTTGAAAAATGCTTATATTACAAAATGAATTAGAATCTGGAACACTGATTTTATACTTCCAATCAGAATCTGGACTTTTGTTTCTACTGATTCTACAAAAAACATTTTTAAATGAAATCATATGATATGCTTAATAATATACTAATTTAAAAATTATTAAATTTTTTCCAATGAAATTTTTTATTAAACAGATTTCTTTCACTTCATAATCCTTAATAGTGCAAATTTTACCTAATCATCTTCAAAATATTAACCCATGCATACTTAATTTTTTTCTTCCTACACACACAAGTGTATTTATAAACATTCTTTGCAGGGCACACAGTGCTTACAGTAATTTAATCCAGTAACTTTATTCTAATAACTTTATGATTAAAGCCCCTTAATCACTTTTTATAATTAATAAATATAGATTTACTGAAAGAGTATTGTTATTGAAATAGGCTGATTTTTAAAACAATTAGATTTATTAAAAAATTATGATTAAAAGAATTGGCATGGAGAGATTTTAATCAATTCAGTATATATTTATTTAACACCATTTAAGTCACTATTCCATGCCCTCATAAAAACAGTAAGTTCCTATCCTTAAGGAATCTAGAACCTATCAAAGGGATAAAATAAGCTCACAAATACTGAGAAGGCCTAGCAGCATTAACACAATGACAGAAGCATAGTCAAAATGCCCTGGTAGATTTACTTCATCCTTTTTGCCATGCCAACAAACTTTCTCTTCAGAGATGCCAAGCTTTTCTCACCAGAATTCAGAATAATTAGTTTGTCAATGACTTGCCTAAAGAAAATCCTGTTGATCACACACACACACACACATACACACACACAGACACACACAGTGCCTCAGTTTTCTTATCTATAAAATGTGCTTATATGCATCTGAGTGCTTTTACATTAATGAACCACAATCATAGCACATAGTCAGTAGTCAATAAACATTCACGACAGTTCTTACATTTAGAAAGAATCATTATTTTGGTTACCAGTGGAACACTACACAGTTAAAACCAGGCCTTGCAGAATTAGGGCAGCACAGGAAAACTTTCAATACAAAAATTTTCTAAGTCTAACGTACATCCAATTTATCAGTGAGCCACCTCTCAACAGAGCAAGATGTACATCTCACTTACTAATTGCTACCCTGTATGATTCCTGAGGAACATGATCACACTCTATAACACAGTTCTTTGAAAACCCCAGTGATACAATACCAGATAAGGCTGGATGGACCAAGTTGTGAGAATTTTTTTTAGGATATGTTGAGCATGCTCCATATTAAACAACTGCTTTTTTTCTACAGTGTTCTCTGCCCTAAGCATTCTTCTTGAAGCAGATTTAGAAAAGTATCTGGAAATTGGTTAGTCTGCTAAATATCTGTCAATGAACCATCATCAGCTTTAAAATTCAAAGATTGATAATGTAAAATTAGTGATAATAACAATATTGAACATTTATCAAGTTATTATATTCTGGACATTGTTCTAATTAAATGATAAGCATTTACTCAATTAGTAATCACAACCTTATAGAAGTAGGCCCATCTCTAGCCGTATTTTATTTGATTTTATTTTTAAATTTTTATTTAAATTCAATTAAGGTAACATATAGTGTATTATCAATTTCAGAGATTGCTCCAGATTCATTAGTTGTATACAACACCTAGTGTTCATTACATTATGTGCCCTCCTTAATGTCCATCACCCAGTTACCCCATCCCCCTACCTCCCCACCTTCCAGCAATGCCCATTTAAGAAAGGATGTTGTTTCAACTTTCAACTTTAAAAAGAAATAAGTGCCATATATATATATGTATACACATATATATGTATATATATATACACATATATATATGTATATATATGTATACACATATATATATGTGTATATATATATATATGAAATATTTTTTATTATATTATGTTAGTCACCATACAGTAGATCCCTGTTTTTGAGGTAAAGTTCCATGATTCATTACTCGCGTATAACACCCAGTGTTAAACACACATACACTCCAAATAATTTTTCACGGTGTCTAGGATCCTAACTAAAATAATGTGCATGTATTTATACAATCTGGAAAAATGTAAATTCAATTTGATCAAGTCACAAAACTGGTTTTGTCACTAGACTTGCTGTCCATTTGACTTTCCAAAGTTGTGTCAAGTAACTATTATTAACTCAAACCAAGGAACTCCTGATCCAATTACAGCTTTGCAGTTGTAAGGAAAACATTCCTTTTGTGGTAAACTGCCACAGCAGAAAAAGAAACCTTTCCAAATATGGACACTAATTGTAGCAAATCCTTAACACTGCCTTGGCAATCTTATAGGATCATCTATCCTAGCAGCATCTCAGATCAGTGAGGGCTGTTAGAGTTTTTTCACAGAAAGCTATATTGGGAAATTATGTTGTTAAAATCCAGGCTTCATCGTCCTCTACTTTTTTTCCCCAGGTAGTCCAATGAGTACAAACTTAGATATAGAAAGGCCATTTCAACGAAAATTCTGAAATTTACTATGAATGGCCAGAATAGGAAGGCTGCAGATATATTCTTAACATGACATTGATTCAAGACTGAGTACAGTCTCTTTACCTGGCAATTAGTATCTAGATTAAAATATATTTGAAAAAGGTGGCGACGCTCCGCAGCTACGTGGACATTGATGGTCTTCCTCGCAGTCAAGTTTCACCTGCGCTTAATGGTCACAGGTGGCTCTGCTGCCGCATCAATCGCATGGTAACCCACGTGGGCTGCGGGAGCCATAGGGACAGCGCCGGCGGAATGAGAAGCACGGGAAATGAGAGAAGGGAGTTAAGATGGTGGACGAGTAGGGGACCCCATTTCCAGACGGTCCCCTGAGTCCAGCTGGATAGGTACCAGACCAGCCTGAACATCCACGGAACCACACTGAGATGCAGGAAGATACACCTGGATCTCTACAAATGAACATCTCCAGCACTGAGTATTGAGGTACGAAGCGGGGAGCCGTGAAGCCGCAAACGGATATCAGAAGATAAATGGAAGGGGGAGGGAGCCGCCACGTTCGGCCCCCGGAAGTGGTAGCCACCTGCATTGGGGAGCGGGCGGACCAGAGGACCGGCACCCACCCGCGAGAGAGCAGACTGAGACTTTGAGCCGGGGAACACGTGTGACCAGACTAAGGGCCGGAGCTTCGTGGGGCTCGGGGGCAGCTGGAGGCTGGCGGCTGGCACTATTAGAAACACAAAGGACAGAGATGCAGCGGTCCTGGAAGTGAGGGCTGGGACGCCAGGTGTGGGGCGCACATCCTGGGACACTGCAGGGTTGAGAAGCACCAATAGTAACAGAGCTAAAGTGGCCAGAACATCAGTGGAGAACGGTCCGCGATCCCTCTGTTCTGAGACAAAGGCTGAGATTCGACTCTCAGAGGAGGCACAGAAAACCGCTAGGGAAAACTGCCAGAGAACAAAAGCCTGGAAATACCGGCTCACAGTGTGCCCATCCCCGTCCCTCACAAGGGACACGGAGACTCTACCCAAACAGGGGTGCCTAAGTATGAGCACAGCAGGCCCCTCCCCCAGAAGGCAGGCTGAAAAATCAAGAAGCCCACATCCCTAAGGTCCCTATAAAGCAAGGGCGCACAGCCTGGGTCCCGGTCAATAATTTGGGATCTGGACAACCCCAAAAACCTCTCATCAGAATGACGAGAAGGAGAAAATCCCCCCAGAAAAGAAAAGACAATGAGTCGGTGGTCTCTGCCACAGAACTAATGGATATGGATATAATCAAATTATCAGAAATGGAATTCAGAGTAACAATGGTCAAGATGATGTGTAGACTTGAAAAAAGTATTAACGAAAATGTTAATGAGAATACAGAATCAGAATGATTGGGTAAACCAGGAAATCAAAAATCACTTTAAACAATTTATGGAGACCAATGAGAATGAAAACACAACGGTCCAAAACCTATGGGATACTGCAAAGGCAGTCCTAAAGGGGAAATACATAGCCATCCAAGCCTTACTCAAAAGAATAGAAAAATCCAAAATACGGTTTTTATATTTTCACCTCAAGAAGCTGGAATAGCAACAGAGGGACGGGCCTAATCCACTCACGAGGAAGCAGTTGACCAAGATTAGAGCAGAAATCAATGAATTAGAAACCAGGAGCACAGTAGAGCAGATCAACAGAACTAGAAGCTTGTTCTTTGAGAGAATCAATAAAATTGACAGACCACTGGCAAGACTTATTCAAAAGAATAGAGAAAGGACCCAAATTATTAAAATTATGAATGAAAAAGGAGAGGTCACGACCAACACCAATGAATTTGGAAGGACTATTAGAAACTTTTATCAATAGCTATATGCCAATAAACTAAGCAATCTGGAAGAGATGGAGGCCTTCCTGGAAACCTATAGACTACCAAGAGTGAAACAGGAAGAAATTGATTTTTTAAACATTGTCTATTTATTTGCATTTCTGCATAGGGAAAACCTCAGTTATTATTGTCATAGTCATTTTAATTTTCTGATCTGATCTGATCATTCCAACATCTCTGCCACTTCTGGTTTTGATGTTGCTTTTTCTCTTTAAATTCTATGTGTGTTTCCTTTTACTATGACTTCTAACTCATTTCTTGATGGTCCAGGTGCACAAGCCTCTGTTGGGGTACCAGTGTGTGTTGCGTGTGTGTGTTTCCACATGCACGTATTTGTGAGTTTCCATTTGGTTACCGAGATCCGCTCACCTGTATGGATAGTCCATGTGTGTATAGGGTCTGTGTGTCTTTGTAGGCGCACCTTGGCTGGTGATTTTCTGTGGGGCTACTCACCTATGGCTCTGTGCCAGAAACCATGAGTGTGCGTTGGCGTGTAAGTGTGCTTGATTCTGCATGGTTGTCAGCTGCTCGTCTGTGCGTTTGCGAGCTGACGGGGGAGTGTGTGGGCATGCGCAGGTGTGCGTGTATGCATACCCACCTATGTGTGCCTCTGGTTGGGTACCGTGTGTGTAAGGTGCGTTTCTCATTTTACACAAGCACATGTGCATGTATAGGGGTGCTGGAGGGTGCATACCCCTGTGCCTGCCCACGTCTGTGCCAGTGTGTGTTTTGTCTCTGTGTGTTTTTGCATGCATGGATACATGTGTGTGTCTGTGTTTGTCTGTGTGTCTCTGTCAGCCTGATGGTGCAGGGATAATTGTGAATGCTTCTGTGCAGAAGACCATGTATGTTCGTTGTGTGTGTTCTCCTGCGTGCATGTGTGTGTGTGTATGTTTGTGTATGTTTGCGTTGCTTGAGGGTCAGCTGTGCATGGTTGTGAGGCCGAGAGCTTTGGTGAGAGCTTCCACGTGCTCTAAAACAAACATGCTTTCATGCGTGTTTGCAGGGCCACGGAGCATGCCTGTGTGCGGAGATCTTATGTGGGGGGTATCAGCACGTGCTTGCGGCACTGGGTTTGTGTGTGTGTGTGTGTGTGTGTGTGTGTGGGTGCGTGTTTGAGTGGCCAAGTGTCATTCATTGATTGTGGAGCGTGTGTGTTTTTGTTTGTGTGTGTCCTCTGGTGTGTGTGTGTTTGTGTTTGTGTGTGTGTGTGGCCCATTGTCTACGCCTGTAAGTAAAGACCATGGGTGTTGGTGTGTTTGTTGTGTATGTGTGTGTTGTGGGGTCCACGTTTGTCAGTTTGTTAGGGTGGGGACAATTGTATATGCCTTTGCCGGTGACCTTGTTGTGTGAGTGCTGTGTGTGTGTGTATCTGTTTGCACAGCCAACAGTGCATGCCTGCGTGCAGGTCAACGTGTGTGCGTGTGGTGTGATTTGTGTTTGTGCATGTTGTATGCAGGTATGTGTGTGTGTGTGACCATCTGCATGCCAGTGTGTCAGACAAAGTATCTCTGTGTGTGCTGTGTGTTTCGTGTGTGTTTGCAGGGCCAGGTGTGCATGCCTGTGCCAGAGATCTTGAGTGTGGGGTATCAGCACGTGCATGCGGCACTGAGAGTGTGTGTGCGTGTGTTTGAACGGCCAAGTCTTTTATTTATTGTGGAGCACGTGCATTTTTGTTACGTGTGTGTATCCTCTGGGGTGTGTGTGTGTGTGTGTGTGTGTGTGTGTGAGGGCCATTGTGTTTGCCTGTAAGTAAGGACTATGGGTGTTTGTGTGTGTTTGTTGTGTATGTGTGTGTTGTTGGGACGACGTTTGTGAGTTTGATAGGGCGGGTCCAAGTGTGGATGTCTCTGCTAGAGCCCTTGTGTGAGTGCTGTGTGTGTGTGTGTGTGTATGTCTGTTTGCGCAGCCAACAGTGCATGCCTGCGTGCAGGTCCACGTGTGTGCGTGTGGTGTGATTTGCGTGTGTGCATGTGCGTATGCGAGTGTGTGTGTGTGTGTCTATGCGACAATCTGCATGCCAGTGTGCCAGATAACGTGTCTGTGCGTGTTGTGTGTCCCATGTGTTTGCATGGACATGTGTGTATGTGTGTGTGTGCCGTGTGTGTGTGTGCAGCCATCTCATGCCTGTGGGCCGGAGACCGTGTATAGGTGTGTGAGTTGCCGGTCTGCGTGGGTCCACATGGGCACCTCTGTGTGTGTGCGTGCAGCCATCTCCATGCCAGAGAGACGGAATCCGTGTCCATGTGGGTCTTGTGCATGCTTGCATGAGCACACGTGAGTGCTCGTGTCTCCCAGTTTGCAGCAAATGCATGAGAGGGGTGTGTGTGTGGCCACCTTGCATGCCTGTGTGTCAAGAGTGTGTGTCTGTGTTGCGTGTTCAAGTGTCTGCATGAGCACACACGTGTCTCAGTGTGGTTGTAGGCCCTGTTCGAAGAAGGACAGGGACCTCGGGGTTTCTAGCTCTGCTGACTAAGGAGAAAGGGGCCAGTGGCGGAGTGCAGCCATGTCCCTCCTGACACACAGGCGTCGTGGGCATTCCTTGGGTATTCAGGGGTGTGTCTGCCCCTGGATGCAACACGCAGAGGGGCCAAGGGATGCAGGGTGGGGTGGGAGCTGGCAGGCGTATGTCAGGCGACCTTCCATCTGTGCTGCTGGCACGGCGGGTCCCAGCTGTGGGAAACACCGTGAGGTTTCATCATGTGCTACAGAGGGGCTAAGAACTTGTGCCCCGATTTGCGCTGTCGGCCAAGGGTCCCAAAGAGTAAGTAAGTACCCACGGCAGTACGTTACTGCAGAGGAAAGAGTCCTGAGGGGAGTATTCCTCCTGGCCAAAGGGCCGTCCTGGTGTCCGATGAGCTCCAGGTTGGGGCGGTCATCTCTGCCTCCTGCGGACCAGGTGGAGAAGAGGGAAAGGAGAGGAGGTGGACCCTCAAGGCCTGTGTTCCCTGCCTCACCGAGGGCCACCTAGCTTGCTGCTCCTGAGCCCACAGGGGCTTCCCAAATCAACAACTCTCACTACCGCTGAGCTCACACCCACCACCAGCACCCCCCCAAGGACGCACTCCCCCAGGTGACTTTCCCCAGTACCTCTGCCATAACTGGGCATGGGACCTCACAAGGTCATTCCGTGGCCCGTGAACCCCAGCCTGAGGTCTCTGAGCAGCGCCTTACAAGTCCTTCACTTCCTGTACCGTAGGGTGGCACAGTGATGCCTCCTTGGAAACAGGAAGGGCCAAGCTCCTACTGCTGGGCAGCGAGGGGCTCACCAAAGGGTCCTCAGCCGCCCTGCTTAGGGCAGGAGGTCACTCATTGTTCTCCCTCTGCCCGCTTCCAACTACTTTGTGGCCTCAGTCTCTTGCACAGTGCGTAGATGTGGGCAGGTTTTCAAAGGCAGAACGTCCTGCTGCCGTCCCCATCTTGCTGTGTTGCCGCGTAGCCTGCTCCTGAGCAGGACCGACTGACGTCCGCCACTGTGGTACTTGGTTTCTGTGTAACCCATGCCCCTTTCCATCCTCAATTCCTGCGTTACGTCCTCCTTTGCTGTCCGCTTCGTGTGTCTGGGAGACAGGCGGACATCTCTGGCACCACTGGATCGAGCTCCGCTAGGCCTCCGAGACCTTGTGCGTGAGCGAGGTACCCAAGGCACCGTCAGGGACATGCGGGGACCTCCAAGAGGTCCTTCCTGCCCCTTCGTTCTGAAATTCCTCTGCAAACGCTTGGCTGATCCCAACGCTAGGGACGCAGCCAATATTGCCACCTGCAGGCCCGGGGCACCTTGGGTCGGTAGAACTCCTGCACCTGGCGGAACTCAGTCTTCACACCCTTGAGCCCTCCCCGACCCCGTTAACCCCTTCACCACTGCTCTATCCTGGGGTTGCTTGCCCGCCTCTGGCTCTGTTAGCTTCCTACACATGGGTGCTCCCACCCATAGGCTTCCTCCTGGGAAGGGGCTGGCTTCCTCCACGGTAGACTGTGCTTTACCAATTCTACGCTGAACGCCCCTTCTTGGGGGCCCTCCCCACTCACAGTTGCAGGGAACACCCCAGCCTGGGGGAACCCAGGTTTGCCCATAGGTGGACTTGGTTGACGTAGTGGGCGAGGGGCCTGCTCCCGGCTGGGTGTCGTGACTCCACTTCACGTTCCCACAGCTTACAAGACCCAGCTCTGTGCATGCTGAGCCGACGATCCTACACGTGCCCCTGCTTGGATGCACTTGTCCTTCAGGCCACACAGGCAACGCAGCGTGGTTCCATAGGCAAATCCTGCTCTCCTGTTTACTCTGCAAGTACTTTACGGGGATGCCTTGTATCTCAGGCTAGCCCTTTGACTTAAGGGTCTAGTGACCGGCTTCCTTTCAGCGGGTAGGACTCTGCTTATCTTAGAGCCACACACCCCCACCGCCACCCCACGGCCCTCTCCCTACCACCCTAGGCTCATCCTCTCACTCCTTCTCCTGATGCCTGGTGCATATTTTCTCGGGCGTCCTTGGCGACCATAACCTTTACGTTACACTCTTTTTCCCTGAACGTGTTGAAGGTTATCACCCACTGCCTTCTGGCCACCGTCCATTCTAAGGGGAAGCTGGCTCTTCCTCTCACTGAGGAACCCCGGGGTGTGATGGGTCAGTCCTGCCTCTGCAGGCGGCCGAGAGGCCTGTCCTTGCCTTTGCACCAAAGACAAGAGCCCATTGGCCTGGGCATCCCTTTGGATCCTTCCTTCCACTAGGACTGCATTGGGCTCCTTGGATGTGCAGAGTCAGCATTGTCCACAAATTGGCAAAGCTTTATCACCTTAGGTCCTCATGCACTGGCTGCCTCTTACTCTCTCCCACCTCTTCCTGGCATTCCCAATTTGTGCCTGTTGGTGGTCAGCATGAGCTGACCCCTCTCCCTCCCTCTCCCTCTCTCCCTGTCTCTCTCCCTGCAGAGTCTCTCCCTCCTCTCTCCCTCTCCCTTTCCCTCTCTTCTCCTCTCCATCCCTCCTCTCCCTCTCCCTCCTCTCTCCCTCACCCTTCTGTGTCCCTCTCCCTCCTCTCTCCCTCCACTCTCTTCTTCCCCCTCCCTCCTCCTCTACTTCTCCCCTCCTTTCCGTCTCTTCACCCTCTCCCTCTCCTCCCCCTCTCCCTTCTGTGTCCCTCTCCCTCCTCTCTCCCTCCTCTCTCTTCTTTCCCCTCCCTCCCTTTTCCTCCCTCCTCAGTCCTACTCTCCCTCTCTTCCCCCTCTTGCTCTCTTCCCCGTCTCCCATCACCTGGAGCCCCCAGCCTTCTCCATTTCCACGGCTGTGCTGCTTCTGGTGCAGTATTGCCTCAGGAGCTTCCTTCAGGGGCTCGAGCAAGATTACAAGAGCTAGTGTAGTTAGGACTGTAGTGGTAACTCCAACGTCTGGGCTGTCTCAGGGACGGTGTTAGAAAATTTTGCTTCTCCCGCCATATGGCCTTTGGTTTTGCTCCCTTCCTCGTTTGCGTCAACAAGCAGATTTTGAAACACTGAAACGTGCTACCGCCAAAAGCCCTGCACTTTACCCCAAATGGGGCCCTCCTGCCCCTTTCCGGTTGAAATCCTCCAGGCGCCCAGACCCATTCCTTTTAAATGAGGCCCTCCCACAATGCAACACTAACCCTCGCGGCCTTGGCACCACCCACGCGGCCTTCCTGGCACTTTAGGCGGTGTCCCTCGGGCACCTCAATGTTCACCCAAGGTGTGGACCGCCATGAGGCGTGGGACTGTCCCGAAGGACCTGGTGAGTACCGGAGAAAGGGCACGTGTGCTGCCAATGCTCGCTGCCATATCCCCTCGCAGGCAGGTAGTCCACTCGGTGACAGACACAGCAGGAACATGCAGCCAGTGGGGGGACCAAAGGCAGTGGAGCTGCCCAGCAGCCTCAGCTCCTCAGGAAGGTGGATAAAAGCAGACTCCGTGGGCCATTCTGCTGGAGCTCTGACATCCTTGGCAGTTAGAGCAGGAGGGAAGGAGGACACGAGAGTCACCCAAGGAAGGAGAAAGCAAAGATGGGAAGAGAGCCAGACAGAGAAGGGTGTGGCAGAGGAAAGTACAGCGGGAGCAAGTCCTACCAGCGGCTTTGATGAAAGACTACCCCGAGTCACTGTGTAGGCTACATGGCCTGCCCATTGGCATGCCACCGAGTCCGAATCCCGGACCTCCCTGGGGCTGTGTTAGTAGCTCTGTAGGCACCGTGGGGTGGCCAGGGACCTTGGCTCTTTGCTAATTTGAGGCCAGTTATGTGTGTGTGTTTCCTCTCTTTTGAGGAGAGTCCGGGCGCGGAGGGGGTGAGGGAGGCAGCCCCTGCATCCTGGATCCTGGTGGGCGGCCCCCTGACACCCTTCGCCACCGTTCGGGTAAATGCGGGAAGGCCATGGGCACAGCGATCTGGCGGTGGTTGGAGCACCAGGTAATGGCTCCAGGGCTTTCCTTCAGGGTCACTAAGAAAGGGCCGGGTGAGGCTTCCGGGGGTCAGGGGGTCACCCTCTTGAGCCGTTGCATTGGAATTCCCCAGTGCCAGCAGCCTGGTCCCCCTGGACGGCCGGGAAAGGCAACACGGGCTGTGTGATATGAGGGACCTCCGGCTCATGGCCTGGCAGGTGATAGCCGGGAATAGACCAGGTTCCAGATGCGGAGGCCACCCCGGAGGAGGAGGCACACAGGCCGGCTCCCTGGCTGGTGCCTTCGGGGCCGAGGGGCGGGGGCCTGGGCGGGCACACGCTCCGCTCTGTCATTGTCCGTACGCTCCGTACCCAGGGGCCTGGGCGTGACTCAGGGCTCCGTGTCACCAAGGCCGCATGCGTGGCGTCCGTCACCGTCGCCCCGTGGCCATCTTGTCCCTAGCTCTTCTGCGCATGCCTTCACCAGCCTCCGGCGTCTTGGAGGCCTCTGCTTCCCGCCTCCAGTTGGGGGCGCCAGAGCTCCACCTGCCGGCCGCGTGCGGGAGCCAGGTGCTGGCTCCTCCAGCTCCTTCCCTCCACTGCTGGCTCTGCTCCCTCAGGACCAGCACCACATGGAGAGCGCGGCGGGCTCCGGGCAAGGCGGGGCTGCCTTGCCATCCTGGACCACCACCACTGGAGGGGGCCCGTGAGGCGTCGGAGCCCCGCGCCGAGGCAGGTGCCTGGGGTGAGGCGGGGCCGCTGCAGGCCCTAGGTGCCGGGGGGATGGGCGCAGAGGCTGTGCAGGGTGCCGAGACCCAGCAGGGCAGAGAGCAGGCCCCGGGGACGAGTTGGTGCTGGTGGTGGAGGATATCATGGCGGTGGTGGAGGTCGTGGCGGTGGAAGACCAGGAGGCGGTGCAAGCACAGCAGGACTAGCAGCTGCAGCAGCTGCAGCAGGGGGAGTCAGGGCTGGGTCCCGAGACAGCCGGCGCCCCACTTGCCGCGCTGGAGATGGTTCAGTTCGCGCTCAGCTCTGTGGATGCCCAAACTACCAGGGCCTACTTGCGGCTCAAGCGCAGGATGAATCAGAAGCGGAGTTCTCGCCTGGCTCGAAGAAGGGCCATCATCCAGCGCATCCCTGGCTTCTGGGCCCAGGCCGTATCCTTCCTCCTGCTGGGCTTGGGTTTGTCTGCGGTGGAGGACCACTGGCAGGAAGGGAGCAGCAGAGGCTCCGCCAGGGGCAGGAGCGCTAGGGGGGGAAGGGTCCCTGGCCCCTCCCCACGCCCTGTGGGAGTGTGTCCCGCGCCCTATAAGGGCAGCAAAGGACTGTGGGTCTTGAAGGTGGGGGGAAGGCAAGGGCTGAGGCTTGTGGAGACCACGTCTGAGCAGAAGCTGCGGGCAAATGTTCTGGGACTGCAGGGAGCACTCCCAACACTCTCCCAGGTGTCATGGAGCACATGTCCACACCCTGCATGTCTAGTGTAGTTCCACCCTTGGCTCGGAGCAGGTCCTGGAAGGAAACGTCCTGCCGGCTGCGTGGGGCATGCCCATTGAGAGGCAGGCCGCCCCCTTCCCTGTCCTTCAGAGCCTGTGTCCTTTTCCAAAGAGTTCAGTGCCCACCCACTGCTGCGTCCTCATGCGGCTTCCAGAGTCACTCAGCAGGCCGCCACGCTTCCCCATACATCAGAAACCCAGACACGCTGTATGCGGTGCTGCAAACTGTCTCCTCAGGCCCTACACAGCCAGGCTGCGGCCCGACACCCAGGTGCCCCCTCTCCGTTTCCTCTGTCTGTGTCTCATCCTTCTATGTGCCAAGTCTCTGTGGACAGGTCTGACATTATTTTGATGTTCTTCCCTCTGTACCTAAAAATCTCTCCCCCCTCACCACTTTCAAGATTGTTTCTTTGGATCTAATATTTTTGTGCTGTCAGTCTGTTCTCATTGATCTTGGGAGGGGTCCTCTCTTCCTCTTGGCCATGAATGCTTGTTTCCTTCCCCAGATTAGGGAAGTTCTCAGCTACGATTTGCTCAAATATATCTTCTAGACTTCTCTCTTCCTCCACCTCCTTGGGGATCCCAATCATTCTGATATTGGAACATTTCTTTGAGTTGGTAATCTGTCTCAGCTTGATTTCTTGAAATTGGATTTTTTTCCCCCAGGCCACCTCTTTTTTCCTCTTTTCTACGATCTTATCCTCTAACTCACTAATTTATTCTTCTGCCTCATTTACCCTGGTAGTCAGAGCATCCAGTTTAGACTGCATTTCGTTCATAGCATTTTTAAGTTCCTGCAGATTAGATCTCTTTTCAGCTCTTAGAGATTCTATATTTTTGTTAATATTTTTCTCAAGCCTAGATATCGCCTTGATAATTGTTACTCTGAAGTCCATTTCTGACAACTTGCTTATATCCATATCCATTAATTCTGTGGCAGAGGCTGCAGTCTCTGTTTCTTTCCTTTGCTGGGGATTCCTCCTCCTTGTCATTCTCTTTTTTTGTTGTTGTTGTTAATGTTTTTCTATTATATTATGTTAGTCACCATACAGTACATCCCTGGTTTCTGATGTAAAGATCGATGATTCATTAGTTGCGTTTAACACCCAGTGCACCATGCAATACGTGCCCTCCTTACTACCCATCACCAGTGTATCCCATTCCCCCCCCCGAAGCCCTCAGTTTCTCAGAGTCCGTAGTCTCTCATGTTTCATTCCCCCTTCTGATTACCCCCATTTCTTTATCCCTTTCTTCCCCTACCAATCTTCCTAGTTCTTATGTTCCACAGATGAGAGAAATCATATGATAATTGTCTTTCTCTGCTTGGCTTATTTCACTAAGCATTATCTCCTCCAGTGCCGTCCATGTGGCAACAAATGTTGAGAACTCATTCTTTCTGATAGCTGAGTAATATTCCATTGTATATATGGACCACAACTTCTTAATCCAGTCATCTGTTGAAGGGCATCTCGGCTCCTTCCACGATTTAGCTATTGTGGACAATGCTGCTATGAAATTGGGGTGCATATGGCCCTTCTCTTCACTACGTCTGTATCTTTGGGGTAAACACCCAGTAGTGCAATGGCTGGGTCATAGGGTAGCTCCATTTTTAACTTTTTAAGGGACCTCCACACTGTTTTCCAGAGTGGCTGTACCAACTTGCATTCCCACCAACAATGTAGGAGGGATCCCCTTCCCCCACATCATCTCCAGCAATTGTGTTTCTTGCCTTGTCAATTTTTGCCATTCTAACTGGCGTAAGGTGGTATCTCAGTGTGGTTTTGATTTGAATTTCCCTGATGGCTAATGATTTTGAACACTTTTTCATGTGTCTGTTAGCCATTTGTATGTCATCATTGGAAAAGTGTCTGTTCATATCTTCTGCCCATTTTATGATTTGTTTCTCGCATATTGAGTTTGAGAAGTTCTTTGTAGATCTTGGATACCAGTATGCCTTTTATCTGTAGCATCATTTGCAAATATCTTCTCCCATTCTGTGGGCTGCCTCTTAGTTTTTTTGATGGTTTCCGTGGCTGTGCAGAAGCTTTTTATCTTGATGAAGTCCCACAAGTTCATTTTATCTTTTGTTTTTCTTGCCTTTGGAGATGTGTCACGGAAAACATTGCTGTGGTCAATGACAAAAAAAATGCTGCCTATGCTCTCCTCTAGGATTTTGATGGATTCCTGTCTCACATCGAGGTCTTTCATCCATTTGGAGTTTATCTTTGTGTATGGTATGAGAGAGTAGTCAAGTTTCATTCTTTTGCATGTAGCTGTCCAATTTTCCCAGCACCATTTATTGAAGAGACTGTCTTTTTTCCACAGATGTTTTTTCCTGCTTTATCACAGATTAGTTGCCCAAAGAGCTGAGGGTCCATTTCTGGGTTCTCTATTCTGTTCCATTGGTCTATGTGTTTGTTTTTGTGCCAGTACCATGCTGTCTTTGTAATCACAGCTTTGTAGTACAGATCGAAATCTGGCATTGTGATGCCCCCAGCTTTGTATTTCCTTTTCAACAATTCCTTGGCGATTTGGGGCCTTTTCTGGTTCCATACAAATTTAAGGACTACTTGTTCCATTTCTTTGAAAAATGTCATTGGTATTTTGATCAGGATAGCATTGAAAGTGTAGATTGCTCTGGGTAGCATGGACATTTTAACTATGTTAATTCTTCCGATCCATGAGCATGGAATATTTTTCCTTCTTTTTATGTCTTCCTCAATTTCTTTCAAGAGTGATTTATAGTTTCTAGAATATAGGTCCTTTACGTCTCTGGTTAAGTTAATTCCAAGGTAACGTATGGTTTTTGGTGCTATTGTAAATGGGATGGATTCCCCAATTTCTCTTTCTTCAGTCTCATTACACATGTATAGAAATGCAACTGATTTCTGAGCATTGATTTTGTATCCTGCCACATTACTGAATTGCTCTATAACTTCTAATAGTTTGGGCGTGGATTCTTTTGGATTTTCCATATAGAGTATCATGTCATCTGTGAAGAGAGACATTTTGACTTCTTAGCCGATTTGGATACCTTTGATCCCTTTTTGTTGTCTGATTGCTGTTGCAAGGACTTCTAGTACTATGTTGAATAATAGTGGCGAGAGTGGGCATCCTTGTCGAGTTCCTGATCTTAAGGGAAAGGCTTCCAGCTTTTCCCCATTGAGAATGATATTTGCTGTAGGCTTTTCATAGGTGGTTTTTATGAGATTGAGGAATGTACCCTCTATCCCTACACTCTGAAGGGTTTTAATCAGGAAAGGATGCTGTATTTTGTCAAATGCTTTTCCTGCATCTATTGAGAGAATCATATGATTTTTGAGTTTTTCTTTCTGGATAAAATGTAAGACACCGATCGATTTGTGAATGTTGAACCACGCTTGCATCCCAGGTATGAATACCACTTGGTCAGATGGATAATCCTTTTAATGTACTGTTGGATTCTATTAGCCAGGATCTTGTTGAGGATTTTGGCGTCCATATTCATTAGGGAAATCAGTCTGTAATTCTCCTTTTTGATGGGGTCTTTGCCTGCTTTGGGGATCAAGGTAATATTGGCCTCATAAAATGAGTTTGGTAGCTTTCCTTCTGTTTCTATTTTTTGAAATAGCTTTAGGAGAATAGGTATTATTTCTTCTTTGAATGTTTGGTAGTATTCCCCAGGAAAACAGTCCGGGCCTGGAGTTTTGTATTTTGGAAGGTTCTTTATCACTGACTCAATATCTGCATAATTAATTAGCCTCTTTAAAAAAATCAGTTTCTTCCTGTTTCAGTCTTGGTAGGTTATAGGTTTCCAGGAAGGCCTCCATCTCTTCCAGATTGCTTAGTTTATTGGCATATAGCTGTTGATAAAAATTTCTAATAATTCTTCCAAATTCATTGGTGTTGGTTGTGATCTCTCCTTTTTCATTCATAATTTTATTAATTTAGGTCCTTTCTCTTTTCTTTTGGATAAGTCTTGCCAGTGGTCTGTCAATTTTATTGGTTCTCTCAAGAACCAGCTTCTAGTTCTGTTTATCTGCTCTACTGTGCTCCTTGTTTCTAATTCAGTGATTTCTGCTCTAATCTCAGTCAACTGCTTCCTCGTGCATTGATTAGGTCTGTCCCTCTGTTGCTGTTCCAGCTTCTTGAGGTGAGAATATAAAAACTGCATTTTAGATTTTTCTATTCTTTTGAGTGAGGCTTGGATGGCTATGTATTTCCCCCTTAGGACTGCCTTTGCAGTATCCCATAGGTTTTTGACCGTTGTGTTTTCATTCTTGTTGGTCTCCATAAATTGTTTAAATTGATTTTTGATTTCCTGGTTTATCAAGTCATTCCTGAGCAGGATGGTTCTTAGTCTACAAGTGTTTGAGTTTCTTCCAAATTATTCCTTGTGGTTGAGTTCCAATTTCAGAGCGTTGTGGTCTGAGAATATGCAGGGAATAATTTCTGTCTTTTGGTCAGTTGAGACCTCTTTTGTGACCCAGAACATGGTCTATTCTTGAGAATGTTCCATGGGCATTAGAATAGAATGAGTATTCTTTGGTTCTGGGGTGTAGTGTTCTATATATATCTATGAGGTCCAACTCATCGAGTATGGCATTCAAAGCCCTTGTTTCTTTTTCACTCTTTGCGTGGGTGTTCTGTCTATTTCTGATAGTGGAGTGTTGAGGTCCCCTACTATTAACATATTTTTATCTGTATGTCTCTTTATTGTGGTTAAGAGTTGGCTTGTGTATCTTGCTGCTCCCCTGTTGGGGGCATATATATTTATAATTGTCATATCCACTTGTTGGATGCATCCTTTAAGAATAATATAGTGCCCTTCTGTGTCTCTAACTATAGTCTTTAGTTTAAAATCCAATCTGTCTGAGATGAGAATTTGCTACCCCAGCTTTCTTTTGAGGTCCATTGACATGAAAAATGGTATTCCATTCCTTTACTTTCAGTCTGAAAGTATCTTTAGGTTCAAAATGAGTCTCTTGTAGACAGCAAATGGATGAGTCATGTCTTTTTATCCAATCTGCAACCCTGTGGCATTTATGGGAGCATTTAGGCCATTTACATTGAGACTGATTATTGAAAGATATGATTTTAATGATGCCATGTTGCCAGTAAAGACTTTGTTTCTATAGAGTGTGACTTTCTGTTCTGTATCACTTTGGGGCCTTTTTACCTTTATAGAACCCCCCTTAATATCTTCTGTAGAGCTAATTTCATGGTTATGAAATTGGTCAATGACTGGCGATTCTGGAAGGTTTTTATTTCTCCATCAATTCTGAATGAAAGCCTGCTGGATAAAGGATCCTTGGCTGCATGTTTTTCTCTGAAAGAGCTTTAAAAATGTCCCCCCCAACCCTTTCTCTCGTTCTAGGTCTGTGTAGACAGGTCTGACATAATTCTCATACCTTTGCCTTGGTACGTGAGAAATTTCTTTGCCATGGCTGCTTTCAATACTGTATCCTTGGATCTAATATTTGCGAAATGCACTATGACGTGACGTAGTGTAGGTTTGTCGTGGTTGAGCTTGGGAGGGGTCCTTTCTGCATCTTGGACACGAATGTTTGTTTCCCTTGCTAGATTAGGGAAGTTTTCAGCTACAATTGTTCAAATATCTCTTCTAGAACTTGTTTTTCTCCACTCCCTTGGGGATGCCGATGATGCTGACATTGTAATGTTTCATTGAGTCAGTAATCTCCCATAACCTACATTCTTGAGCTTGGATTTTTTAAAGGCCAGATTCTGTTTTAGCTTTCTCTTCTACTAACCCATCCTCCAATTTGCTGATATCTTCTTCTGCCTCATTCACCCTGGCCGTCAGAGCCTCTAGTTCTGACTGCATTTGGCTCATAGAATTTTAAATTTCTCCCAGATTCGCTCTCATTTCCACCCTTAGAGATTGTATATTCTCATTAACATTTCTGTTAATACTTTTTTCAAGCCTACACATCATCTTGACCATTGTTACTTTGAATTCCATTTGTTATAATTTGGTTATATCCATATCCATTAGTTCTGTGGCAGAGGCCACAGACTCATTGTCTTTTCTTTGCTGGGTAGATTTCTCCTTCTTGTCTTTCTGATGAGGAGATGTTGCTGGGTTGTCCAGAGCCCAAATTATTGACCAGGACCCAGGCTGTGCGCCCTTGTTTTATAGGGATCTTAGGGATGTGGGCTTCTTGATTTTTCAGCCTGCCTTCTGGGGGAGGGGCCTGCTGCACCGATACTCAGGCAACCCTGTTTGGGTAGAGTCTCCGTGTCCCCTGTGAGGGAGTTGGGGATGGGCACACTGTGAGCCGATATTTCCTGGCTTTTGTTCTCTGGCAGCTTTCCCTGGCGGTTTGCCGTGCCTCTTCTGAGAGTCAGAGCAGCAGTGGCCAAATCTCAGCCTGTGTCTTAGAACAGAGTGATCGTGGACCATCTCCACTGATGTTCTGGCCACTTTAACTCTGTTTCTGTTGTTGCTGCTCAACCCTGCAGTGTCCCGGGATGTGCGCCCCACATCCGGTGTCCCAGCCCTCACCTCAGGGCTTGCGTGTCTCTGTCCTTTGTGTTTTTAGCACCACCAGCTGCCAGCTGCCCCTGCGTGCTCCAGAGCTCCCGGTCTCAGTGTGGTTCCAGTGAGTATACTGGAGCTCCATTTCAGTTTGGTGGAGCACGTTCCCCGGCTCACAGTCTCAGTCTGCTCTCTCATGGGTGCTGGTCCGCGAGTCTGCCTACTCCCCTGTGCAGGTGGCTACCGCTTCCCTGGGCCTGAATGCGGCGGCTTCCTCCCTCTTCCGTTTATTTTCCAATATCTGTGTGCGGTTTCATGGCTCCCCACTTCATACCTCAATACCCATCGCTGGATATGTTCATTTGTAGAGATCCAGATATATCTTCCTGCATCTCAGGCTGATTCCGTGGATGTTCAGGATGGTCTGGTACCTATCCTGCTTGACTCAGGGGACCAGCTGAAAAAGGGTTCCCCTACTCCTCCGCCATCTTAGCTCCAAGTTCCTTCTTTTTCTTTTTTCAAAATGTGGTCTGCTGGCTTCCACCTTGAGCAGCCTTTTCTGAATTACAGGGTATATTCCCCAGTAAGCTCAGGCTGTGTGTCTTGGCCCCCAGAAATGGGATGTCCGTCCATGTCATTCTGATGAGGTGTGGTTGTGGGAAGGTACGGAGTCCAAACTATTGACCAGGACCCAAGCAAGATGCACCTGTTTTATAGGGACGTTAGGGATGTAGGCCTCTTGTTCTTCCAGCCTGCTTTCTGGTGGAGGGGCACGTTGTACTGATACTCAGGCAACCCTGTCTGGGCAGAGTTGTCCTGCACCCTCTAGACCAACTGCCAGAGATGTTCTGTTTGTAGAGATCCAAATATATCTTCTTACATCTCAGGCTGATTTCATGGGTGTTCAGAATGGTCTGGTAGATTTTCAGCTCAATTCCAGGGACCAGTTGAAATAGGGTCCCCTACTCCTCCACCATCTTTTCCCCCCTTCTAGAATACCTAGTTTAGACTGCATCTCATTCATAGCATTTTTAAGTTTGGTCTGATTAACTCTCATTTCTGCCCTTAGGGATTCTATGTTGCCATTAATGGTTTTCTCAAATCTAGCTATTGTCTTCATAATTGTTATCCTGAAGTCCATTTCTGACATCTTGCTTATATCCATACCCATTAGGTCTGTGGGAGAGGCCATTATCTCTGGTTCTTTTCTTTGTTGGCGGTGTCTCCTCCTAATTATTCTGTTGAGGGGTGGCTGAGGAAATGTACAGAGTTGAAAATATACACCACAATTCAGGCAGGGTACACCCTGGGGTAGTTCAGAGCAATTGCAAGCCCCCACAAAAAAAAAAAAGACTGAGCCAAAATGAAACCCAAGAATAAGATTTATAAAGTTCAGGAAAAAAAGGGGGGTATTGGGAGGAGGACTATCATCTCTCAATGTGGGCAAGGTAGGGTGTTTCAGTTCTTGTGTGTATTTTGTTGACTTTGTTAGAGAACACTATTTCCCAGAGTTACAGGGAAATTATATCTGAGATATAGATAGATAGATAGATAGATAGATAGATAGATAGAAAGAAAGATAATGATCAATAGATGATCGATAGATGTAATATATATATTACTCAATAGGGAAAAAGAACTACCTTGAAGCTTATATCTATCATCTATGTATCTATCTATCATCTATCATCTATCTATCTATATATAAAGATCACCTATCATCTATCTATCTATCTATCTATCTATCATCTATCTATTGTCTATCAATCTATATATAAAGAAAAAGAAGAAAGTATAGGTGTGAAAAAAATACAAGTTAAAAAGTTACTATAGAATATGTTGTATTAAACATCTAGTTGAAATGATAAATATGTAAAAAAACAAACCAAACCAAAACCCAGAGAAGAAACATGAGGAAGAATTAAAAAAAAAAATGTGTCTAAGAAATACACAGGCCATGAGGCAACACCAGGGGCTCAATATACTGTTGTCCCCTGGTTGGGGTTTTACAGTTTTATGCAGACCCTTGGGTGGTCATCCTCTTGTTCTTCCAGCTTGTCTTCTGGGGGAGAGGTCTACCACGTTGTTTTTCAGGAAACCCTGCTTAGGCGGAGTTGCCCTGCCACCTATCAGGGGGCTGGGATCTGTGGAAAATGGTTTTTTAGACTTTTGTTCTCTGGCAGCTTTTCCTGCCTTTTTGGAGGGTCAGAGCAAAGGAAAATGTCTGTTCCCAGACCTCAACCCCTGAGGAGAGAAGCCATAGTCTGCTCTTCTCTGAATCCTCCGGAACAGTCTCCCCCTCCCTAAGCTCTGCTGAACACCGCAGCCCTGAGGCGGTGCTTGCCACTGGCAATTCTTTCAGTGGTGGACTCAGGCTCCCACTTGTGTCTGCCCCTGTGCCTCCAAAACCTCTAGGGACTCCAGTCTAGGCGGGCATGGGTGGAGGTCACAGTGGTGGCTGGCAAGCGCCCAGGAGTCCATGAACACAGGTGCACACAAGCAGCTGCCCTGGTTCCAGGGTTTGTCCCTTAAGCTCCTGCATTCTGTTTGAGCACTGTTATCAGGCCCTTCCCGACTCACTGCCACCGCTCTGCAAGCCATTGCTGGTCCCCAGGTACAGGATGCTTTTTCACTGGGGTATTACATTATTTTCCAGTGGCTTGGTTCTGGTGGCTCCCTCCTCCTTCTGTTTGTCCTCTGATATCTGTCCATGCAATCAACTCCAATCTTCATATCTCCCAACTGATGATCATCTACCCCATTAGAGATCCGGATGTATAATCTTACATCTCAGGCTGATTTCATGGCTGTTCAGAATGTCTTGGTAGATATCCAGCTAATTCAGGGGACTGGTTGAAACAGAGTCCCCCATTCCTCCACCATCTTGCCCTTCCCTCTCTAAGTCTTTCACTTCTGATGGGTGGGATGAATATGGCAGCACCCCCCCTTTCTACACCTGAAGCTCAAAATTTGCACCCCCATAACACACACACTCTTCAGTTATCTCTCACGGAAAAGCAATCAATCACTCTTGTTTCTCTAGCTTCTGGGTTTCTTTTTTCTTTCTTTCTTTCTTTCTTTCTTTCTTTCTTTCTTTCTTTCTTTCTTTCTTAGAAGAGTTCTCAAGCATTTCGTTATTTTATTTTTATTATGTTCAATTAGGCAACACGTAGTTCATCATTACTTGCTGATGTACTGCTCAATGATTCATTAGCTGCATATAACACCCAGCATTCATCATATCATGTGCCCTCCTCAATGCCCATCACCCAGCTACCCCATTCCCCCACCCCTCCCTCTGTAACCCTCAGCTTGGCTCCTGGAGTCCAGAGTCTCTCATGGTTTGTCTCCGTCTCTGATTTCTTCCCATTCAGTTTTCCCTACCTTCCCCTGTGGTTGTCGATGCTATTCCTTTTGTTCCACATATGAGTTAACCATATGATAATTGTCTTTCTCTGCTTAACTTGTTTCACTCAGCATAATCCCCTCCAGTTCCATCCATGTTGATGCAAATGGTGGGTTTTCATCCTTTCTGATGGCCAAGTAATATTCCATTGTATATATGGACCACATTGTCTTCATCCATTCATTTGTTGAAGGGCATCTCAGCTCCTCCCACAGTTTGGCTATCGTGGACATTGCTGCTATGAACATTGGAGTGCCTGTTCTCTCTCTTCACAGATTACATGACACTTTATGTGAAAAACCCAAAAGACACCACCCCCAAATTACTAGAACTCATACAGCAATTCAGCAACATGGCAGGATCCAATATCAATGCACAGAAATCAGCTACATTTCTAACACTAACAGTCAAACTGTAGAAAGAGAAATTAAGGAATTTATTCCATTTACAATAGTACCAGAAACCATAAGATACCTAGGAATAAACCTAATCAAAGAGGTAAAGGATCTATACTCTAGAAACTATGGAACACTTATGAAAGAAACTGAGGAAGACTCAAAGAGATGGAAAAACATCCCATGCTCATGGATTGGAAGAATAAGCATTGTGAAAATGTTTGTGCTGCTCAGAGCAATCTAGACTTTGAAGGCATTTCCTATCAAAATACATCGACATATTTCAAAGAGCTTGAACAAACAATCCTAAAATTTGTATGGAACCAGAAAAGACCCTGAATCACCAGGGGATTATCGAAAATGAAAAATAAAGCTGGGAACATCACAATTCTTGACTTCAAGCTATCTTACAAAGCTGTGATCACCAAGCATGGTATTGGCACACACACAGACACAGAGATCAATGGAACAGAATAGAGACTCCAGAAATAGACCCTCAAATCTCTGATCAATTAATCTTTGACAAAGCAGGAAAAAATATCCGATGGAAAAAAGACAGTCTCTTCAATAAATGGTGTTGGGAAAATTGGACCCCTACATGTAGAAGAATGTAACTAGACTGTTTTTTTACACCATACAAAAAAAGATAATGTCAAAATGGATGAGAAATCTCAATGTGAGACAGGAAGCCATCACAATCCTAGAGGAGAACACAGGCAGCAACCTCTTTGACATCAGCCACAGCAACTTCTTTCAAGACATATCTCTAAAGGCAAAAAAACAAAAGCAAAAACGAACTTTTGGGACTTCATCAAGATAAAAAGCTGCTGCACAGCCAAGGAAAGAGTGAACAAAACTAAGAGGCAACCCACGGAATGGGAGACGATATTTGCAAATGACACTCCAGATAAAAGACTGGTATCAAAGATCTATAAAGAGCTGCTCGAACTCAATACCCAAAAAGCAAATAATCAAGTCAAAAATGGTCAGAAGACATGAACAGACACTTCTCCAAAGAAGACATATAGATGGCTAACAGATACATGAAAAAAAATGCTCAATATCATTAGTCATTAGGGAAAATCAAATCAAAACCAAAAGGAGATATCAACTTATACCAGTTAGAATGGCTTAAATTAACAAGACAGGAAACAATAAGTGTTGACGAGGATGTGGAGAAAGGTGAACCCAGTTACATTGTTGGTGGGAATGGAAGCTGGTACATCCACTCTGGAAAACTTATGGAGGTTCCTCAAATGTTAAAAATAGAGCTACACCATGACCCAGCAATTGCACAACTAGGTATATGCCTTAAAGATACAGATTGAGTGAAAAGAAGGGGCACCTGCACATCATTAATTTTGATGTGGTGTTCAACAATTCATTAGTTTCATGTCCCCAGAACTCTGTATTCACACTGTGTCCGAGCATTTTCTTTCTTTCTTTCCTTCTTTCTTTCTTTCTTTCTTTCTTTCTTTCTTTCTTTCTTTCTTTCTTTCTTTCTTTCTTTCTTTCTTTCTTTCTTTCTATCAGGCATGTGATTGAATTTCAAAAGTCCAAATGTTAGGGACTCCTGGTTGCGGGGCAGAGGGGGAATACTGTGTGGATCTCTGCTGTTCCTCCTTCCAAGTTTCTGCCTTTGGCTGGACCCGACCCAGGAATGTGGTCACAGGACCAAGCAGTGCTTCCCACTTTATAGCAATACAAAGCACAAAGCCGGCACCTAGCCTCAGTGTTCTTAGCTGGCTTACATGCTCCTATGCCTGGGAACAGTGCAGCACTAGGGCCCCACCCATTCTTCTGGCAACCACAGGGATCCTCAGACTAAGCTGTCACACCTGGGAATCTGACCCAATATGCCACCTGACCACCTATACACAGGCACATCCCCGGTATAGCAGGCTTCTAAAAGTTCCAATGTTGCATGCCACTGCTTATAATACTTTGCAGTAGCTTCCTCAAGTGGCTGCCTCACCTCCAATATATCCTCTATCTATATCTCACTGGATTCAAGTCTCTGTACCTTCTGCCTTCCAAAAGGTGGTAGATTTTCTACTTACAGACTTAAAGATTTGCTTTCTCAGGCCTCCAATGATTTCTTAAGTGTTCAAAATGTTTTGATAACTATTTCATTGTTTTTGAGGGAGGAGACAAATTTGGAGTCCACCTGCTCCTCCATCATCTTACCTTCTTCCCCCCATATTCAATATATTACTAGAAGTCCTAGCCAGAGCAATTAGACAAGAAAAAGTAGTAAAATTAATCCTAATCAGAAAGAGATATGTAAAACTGTTTCTGTTTGCAAATATGATCTCATATATAAATAAATCTAAAGTCTCCAGCAAAAACTATTCAAAATCATAAACAAATTCAGTCAAGTTTCAGGAAAGAAAACTAAATACTCAAATCAGTTGCATTTCAACACATTAAAATGAAGTATCTGAAAAATAACTAAAGATAATAAGTCCATTTATAAGAGTATTGAAATATGAGGAAGAAATTAACCAAAGAGGTATAGATCTGGACACTGAAAATTAGAAGACACTGAAAAAGACACAAATAATTAAAAAGTTGTCACAATTTTGTGAATGAGATGAAATAATGTTGTTAAAATATCCATACTCTCCAAATTGATCTGTAGATATAACCCACACATAGAACTATAGATTCAATAAAAATTTCAATTGTATTTTCACTGATTATAGAAATAAACAATCCTAAAATCTGTATGGAACAACAAAAGACCAAACATAGCAAAAGCAATCTTCAGAAAGAAGGAAAAGGCTGAGGTGTAATTAAATTCAAACTCATTGTGCTCAAGACACAACAGACCAATAAGATGAGAGGGTTAAGTGTTGGGGTTAAGAGAGTGAGTTGATTCAAAAAGTCAGCATGCTTAGATGATGGTGGACTGTTGTCTAAAGAACCATGGTAACATGGCATGAAATGTGAGCTTCCTTTATCTTAGGGAAGATGGGAAGCAGGAGACAGTTGGAGTCAGAAGGTGACAGAGGTCTGTAGGCATTCAGGCACCCATGGGGGTCTAAGAAAGATTGTGAAACTTCTTTGTCCTGGTCACTTGATCTTTGGGCACAGAAATCTGGTCATGTCATTCCTCTAATTCTTAAAGACAGCATTGTCATTTCCGTATGATGGCACCTGCAGTTGGAAAGTGGGGGGGAGGGGGTGCAGAATAATTGGTCATGCTAATGGTTGTCAAAAGAAGGCCAGAGTTCACAAAAACAGACACATAGACCAATGGAACAGAATAGAGAGCCCAGAAATGGACCCTCAGCTCTTTGGGCAACTAATATTTGATAAAGCAGGAAAAAACATCCGGTCGGAAAAAGACAGTCTCTTCAATAAATGGTCCTGGGAAAATTGGACAGCTACATGCAAAAGAATGAAACTTGACCACTATCTCACACCATACACAAAAATAAACTCCAAATGGATGAAAGACCTCGATGTGAGACAGGAATCCATCAAAATTCTAAAGGAGAACATAGGCAGCAACTGCTATGACATCGGCCAAAGCAACCTTTTTCATGATACATCCCCAAAGGCAAGAGAAACAAAAGATAAAATGAACTTGTGGGAATTCGTCAAGATTAAAATTTCTGCACAGCCAAGGAAACAGTCAGAAAAACTAAGAGGCAGCCCACGGAATGGAAGAATATATTTGCAAATGACACTACAGATAAAGGACTGGTATCCAAGATCTACAAAAAACTTCTCAAACTCAATACACGAGAAACAAATAAACAAATCAAAAAATGGGCAGATGATATGAACAGGCCCTTTTCCAATGAAGACATACAAATCGCTAACAGACACATGAAAAAATGTTCAAAATCACTAGCCATCAAGGAAATTCAAATCAAAACCACCTTGAGATACCACCTTACACCAGTTAGAATGGCAAAAATAGACAAGGCAAGAAACAAAATTGTTGGAGAGGATGTGGAGAAAGGGGATCCCTCCTACATTGTTGGTGGGAATGCAAGTTGGTACAGCCACTCTGGAAAACAGTGTGGAGGTCCCTTATAAAGTTAAAAATTGAGCTACCCTATGACCCAGCCATTGCACTACTGGGTGTTTATATCAAAGATACAGACATAGTAAAGAGCAGGGCCATATGCACCCCAATGTTCATAGCAGCAATGTCCACAATAGCTAAATCATGGAAGGAGCCGAGATGCCCTTCAACAGATGACTGGATTAAGAAGTTGTGGTCCATATATACAATGGAATATTACTCAGCTATCAGAAAGAACGAGTTCTCAACATTTGTTGCCACATGGACGGCACTGGAGGAGATAATGCTTAGTGAAATAAGTCAAGCAGAGAAAGACAACTATTATATGATTTCTCTCATCTATGGAACATAAGAACTAGGATGATCGGTAGGGGAAGAAAGGGATAAAGAAAGGGGGGGTAATCAGAAGGAGGAATGAAACATGAGAAACTATGGACTATGAGAAAAAAACTGAGGGCCTCAGAGGGGAGGGGGGTGGGGGAATGGGATAGGCTGGTGATGGGTAGTAAGGAGGGCACATATTGCATGGTGCACTGGGTGTTATACACAACTAATGAGTCATCAAGCCTTACATCAGAAACCGGGGATGTACTGTATGGTGACTAACATAATATAATAAAAAATCATTAAAAAAAAGAAGGCCAGAGTAGTTATGCTTATATCAGACAAACTAGATTGATTGATTGGTTGATTGATTGATTTTGTATAATAGAGCCGTTCATTTTTATTTTTTATTATTATGTTCAATTAGCCAATAGATAATACATCTTTAGTTTTTGATGTAGCGTTCAATGATTCATTAGTTGTATATAACATCCAGTGCTCATCATCACACATGCCCTCCTTAATACCCATCACCCAGTTACCCCATCCTCCCAACCCCCCCTCCCTTCTGTAACCCTCAGTTTGTTTTCCTGAAGTCCTGAGTCTCTCATGGTTTGTCTTCCTCTCTAGATTTAAAACCAAAGACAAGAGCTGAATCAAAATTAATGGGCCTATCCAACCAATATCTAACAATTGTAAACATTAATGACACAACCTGGGAGCACCCAAATATGTAAGTTAATTAATAGCAAACATAAAGAAACTCATTGTTATTAATACAACAATAATAGGAGACTTTAACACCCCACTCACAGCAATGGACAGATCATCTAAGCAGAAGATCAACAAGGAAACAAGGGACTCACTGGACCAGATGGACTTAACAGATATATTCAGAGCCTTTCATCCCAAAGAGCAGAATATACATTCTTCTTGTGTGTACATGGAACATTCTGCAGAATAGATCACATACTTGGTCGCAACTCAGGTTTTGGCAAGTACAAAATGATTGAGACCATAGTATGCATATTTCCTGACCACAACGCTATGAAACTTAAAGTCAACCAGAAGAAAAAATTTAGAAAGACCACAATTACATCCTACTAAAGAAGAAATAGAAAAAAAAAATACATGAAGCAAATGAAAATAAAACACGGCACCTTAGAACCTTTGGGATGCAGCAAAGGCTGTCCTAAGAGGGAAGTATATAGCCATACAAGCCTTCCTCAAGAAGCAAGAAAAGTCTGAGTACACCACCTAACCTTACACCTGAAGGAGTTGAAAAAAAAAAAGCAGAAGAAGGGAAATAATAAAGATTATTGATTAGAGCAGAAATAAACAGTATAGAAACAAACAGTAGGAAAGATTTATAGATTTACCTACAGATTTATAGATTAATGAAGCTAAGAACTGGTTCTTGGGAAGAATCAATACAATTGACAAACCCCCAGCCAGACTTATCAAAAAGAAAAGAGAAAGGACCCAAATAAATAAAATCATGAATGGAAGAGGAAATATCACAACCAACACCAAAGAATACAGTTATACTACTACGACAAATTATACAGCAACAAATTGGGCAATCTGGAAAAAATGGACAAGTCCAAAAACCAGAAACTACAGAGGCTGAAACAGGAAGAAACAGAAAATCTGACCACACCCATAACCAGCAAAGAAATGGAGTCAGTAATCAAAAACCTCCCAAAAAAACAAAGGCCAAATGGCTTCCCAGGGGAATTCTACTGGACATTCAAAGAAGAGTTCATATCTATTCTTCTGAAACTGTTCCAAAGAATAGAAATGGAAGGAAAACTTTCAAACTCATTCTGTGAATCCCAGCGTGATCTTGATCCCAAAACCAGGCAAAGCCCCAGTAAAAAGAATTACAGGCCAATATGCCTGATAGACATGGAAGCAAAAATTCTCAATAAAATACCAGCAAGTCCAACTCAATGGTACATTAAAAGAATTATTAATCATGATCTGGTGGGATTTATTCCTGAGTTGCAGGGGTGGTTCATTATTCATGAATTAATCAACATGATACACCACATTGATAAAAGAAAGGATAAGAACCATGTGACCCTGTGAATAGATGCAGAAAAGTATTTGGCAAAATACAGCCTCCATCCTTGATTAAAAACCCTCAATAGAGTAGGGATAGAGAAAACATACCTCAACATCATAAAGGCCATGTATGAAAGACCCAAAGCTAATATTATCCTGAATGGGGAAAACCTGAGAGGCTTTCTCCTATGGTCAGGAAACAAGGATGTTTACTCCCATTACTACTCAACATAGTTCTGGAAGTCCCAGCCTCAGCAATCAGGCAACAAAAAGAAATAAAGCCATCAAAATCAGCAAGGAAGAAGTCAAACTTTCACTATTTGCAGATGACTTGATACTCTATGTAGAAAACCTGAAAGACTCCACCAAGAAATTGCTAAAACTCAGAAAGGAATTCAGCAATGTCACAGAATATAAAATCAAGGTAGAGAAATCTGTGGCATTTCTGTAGAGCAATAGGAAAGCAGCAGGAAAAGAAATCAAGGAATAGATCCCAGTTGCAATTGCACCAAAAACAATAAGATACTTGAGAATAAACCTAACCAAATGTACTCTGAAAGCCACTAACCACTTACGAAAGAAATTGAAGAGGACAAAAAGAAATGGGAAAGCATTCCATACTCATGGTTGCTAAAATGTCTATACTCCGAAGATGGCGGAGGAGTAGGGGTCCCCTTTTTCAGCTGGTCCCCTGAGTCGAGCTGGGTAGGTACCAGACCATCCCGAACATCCACAGAATCAGCCTGAGATGCAGGAAGATACATCTGGATCTCTACAAATGAACATCTCCAGCAATGAGTATTGAGGTATGAAGCGGGGAGCCGTGAAGCTGCGCTCAGATATCGGAACATAAATGGAAGGGGGAGGGAGCCGCCCCATTCGGGTGCCAGGAAGCGGTAGCCACCGGCACTGGGGAGCAGGCAGACTCGCAGACCGGCACCTGCCAGAGAGCAGACTGAGACCGTGAGCTGGGGAAAGCGCGCGACCAGTCGGAAAACCAGAGCTCTGGAGTGAGCACAAACCACACTGAAAAGGATCTCCAGAGAGTGCAGAGGCAACTGGCGACTGGTGGCTGGTGGCTAGCAGTGTTAGAAACACAAAGGACAGAGATGTGCAAGCCCTGGAAATGAGGGCTGGGACACTGGCTGTAGGGCACACATCCAGGGCACTGCAGAGTTGAGCAGCAACAACAGAAACAGAGTTAAAGTGGCCAGAATACCAGTGGAGATTATCTGTAATCCCTCTGTTCTGAGACAGAGGCTGAGAGATGGCTAATGCTGCTCTGATTCTCAGAAGAGGAACAGTAAACCGCCAGAGAACAAAAGCATGGAAATACTGGCTCAGTGTGCCCATCCCCACCTCCCCTCACAGGGGACTCAGAGACTCTACCCAAAGAGGGGTGTCTAAGTATCAGCGTGGCAGGGCCCTCCCCCAGAAGACAGGCTGAATAATCAAGAAGCCCACATCCCTAAGATCCCTATAAAACAAGGGCGCACAGCCTGGGTCCCGGTCAATAATTTGGGCTCTGGACAACTCCGCAACCTCTCCTCATCAAAAAGACAAGAAGGAGAAATCCCCCCCTGCAAAGAAAAGACAATGAGTCTGTGGCCTCTGCCACAGAACTAATGGATATGGATATAACCAAATTATCAGAAATGGATTTCAGAGTAACAATGGTCAAGATGATGTGTAGAATTGAAAAAAGTATTAACAGAAATGTAATGAGAATATAGAATCTCTAAGGGAGGAAATGAGAGTGAATCTGGCAGAAATTAAGAATTCTATGAGCCAAATGCAGTCAAAACTAGAGGCTCTGACGGCCAGGGTGAATGAAGCAGAAGAACATACCAGCAAATTGGAGGATGGGTTAGGAGAAGAGAAAGCTAAAATAGAAACTCGGCTCAAAAAAATTCAATCTCAGGAATGTAGATTAGGGGAGGTTACTGACTCAATGAAAAGTTCCAATGTCAGAATCATCGGCATCCGCGAGGGGGTGGAGAAAAACAGAGGTCTAGAAGAGATATTTGAACAAATTGTAGCTAAAAACTTCCCTAATCTAGCAAAGGAAACAGGCATTCATGTCCAAGACGCAGAGAGGACCCTTCCCAAACTCAACCACGACAAACCTACACCACATCATGTCATAGTGCAATTCACAAATATTAGATCCAAGGATACAGTATTGAAAGCGGCCATGGAAAAGAAATTTTTCACGTACCAAGGCAAAGATATCAGAATTATGTCAGACCGGTCTACACAGACCTAGAATGAGATAAAGGGTTGGGGGAGGGGGCATTTTTAAAGCTCTTTCAGAGAAAAACATGCAGGCAAGGATCCTTTATCCAGCAAGGCTATCATTCAGAATTGATGGAGAGATAAAGAACTTCCAGAATCGTCAGTCATTGACCAATTTCATAACCATGAAATAAGCCGTACAGGAGATATTAAGGAGGGCTCTATAAAGGTAAAAAGGCCCCAAGAGTGATACAGAACAGAAAGTCACAATCTATAGAAACAAAGACTTTACTGGCAACATGGCATCATTAAAATCATCTCTCTCAATAATCAGTCTCAATGTAAATGGCCTAAATGCTCCCATAAATGCCACAGGGTTGCAGATTGGATAAAAAGACATGTCCCATCCATTTGCTGTCTACAAGAGACTCATTTTGAACTTAAAGATATATCCAGACCGAAAGTAAAGGGATGGAATACAATCTTTTATGCCAATGGACCTCAAAAGAAAGCTGGGGTAGCAATTCTCATATCAGGCAGATTGGATTTTTAACTATGGACTATAGTTAGAGACACAGAATGGCACTATATTATTCTTAAAGGATGTGTCCAACAAGTGGATATGACAATTATAAATATCTATGCTCCCAACAGGGGAGCAGCAAGATACACAAGCTAACTCTTAACCACAATAAAGAGACATATAGATAAAAATACGTTAATAGCAGGGGACCTCAACACTCCACTATCAGCAATAGACAGATTACTGAAGCAGGAAATCAACAAGGAAACAAGAGCTTTGAATGCCATACTCGATGAGTTGGACATCATAGATATATATAGAACACTACACCCCAGAACCAAAGAATACTCATTCTATTCTAATGCCCATGGAACATTCTCAAGAATAGACCATGTTCTGGGTCACAAAACAGGTCTCAACCGATATGAAAAGACTGAAATTATTCATGCATATTCTCAGAACACAATGCTTTGAAATTGGAAAAGGAAAAATTTGGAAGAAACTCAAACACTTGGAGACTAAGAACCATCCTGCTCAGCAATGATTTGATAAACCAGGAAATCAAAAATAACTTTAAACAATTTATGGAGACCAACGAGAATGAAACCACAATGGTCCAAAACCTATGGGACACTGCAAAGGCATTCCTAAGGGGAAAATACATAGCCATCCAAGCCTCACTCAAAAGAATAGAAAAATCTAAAATGCAGTTTTTAGATTCTCACCTCTAGAAGCTGGAACAGCAACAGAGGGACAGGACTAATCCACGCACGAGAAAGCAGTTGATCAAGATTATAGCAGAAATCAATGAATTAGAAACCAGGAGCACAGTAGAGCATATCAACAGAACTAGAAGCTGGTTCTTTGAAAGAATAAATAAAATTGACAAACCACTGGCAGGACTTCTCCAAAAGAATAGAGAAAGGACCCAAATTAATAAAATTATGAATGAACAGGGAGAGGTCACAACCAACACCAATGAAATTGGAAGGATTATTAGAAACTTTTATCAACAGCTTTATGCCAATAAATTAAGCAATCTGAAGAGATGGAGGATTTCCTGGACACCTATAAACTACAAAGGCTGAAACAGGAAGAAATTGATTCTTTAAACAGGCCAATTAATTATGAAGAGATTGAAACAGTGATGAAAACCTTCGAAAAAACAAAACGCCAGGACCAGACGGTTTTCCCAGGGAATTCTAAAAAACATTCAAAGAAGAAATAATACCTATTCTCCTAAAGATATTTCAGAAATTAGAAACAGAAGGAAAGCTACCAAACTCATTCTATGATGCCAATATTACCTTGATCCCCAAACCAGGCAAAGACCCCATCAAAAAGGAGAATTACAGACTGATTTCCCTAAGGAATATGGACACCAAGATTCTCAACAAGATCCTTGCTAATAGAATCCAACAAAACATTAAAACGATTATCCATCATGACCAAGTGGGATTCATCCCTGGGATGCAAGGGTGGTTCAACATTCGCAAATCTCTCAGTGTCATAGATTTTATCAACAAGAAAAAAGTGAAAAATCATATGATTCTCTCAATAGATGCAGAAAAAGCATTTGACAAAATACAGCATCCTTTCCTCATTAAAACCCTTCAGAGTGTAAGGATAGAGGGTACATTCCTCAATCTCATAAAAGCCATGTATGAAAAGCCTACAGCAAATACCATTCTCAATGGGGAAAAGATGGAAGCCTTTCCCTTAAGATCAGGAACTCGACAAGGATGCCCACTCTCGCCATTATTATTCAACATAGTACCAGAAGTCATTGCAACAGCAATCAGACAACAAAAAGGGATCAAAGGTATCCAAATCGGCAAAGAAGAAGTCAAAATGTCTCTCAAAATGGTTGAAAGACCTCGATGTGAGACAGGAATCCATGACAATCGTAGAGGAGAATATAGGCTGTAACCTATTTTACATCAGCCCCAGCAACTTTTTTCATGACACATCTCCAAATGCAAGAGAAACAAAAGATAAAATGAACTTGTGGGAGTTCGTCAAGATAAAAGGCTTCTGCACAGCCAATGAAACAGTCAACAAAACTAAGAGGCAGCCCACGGAATGGGAGAAGATATTTGCAAATGACACTACAGATAAAAGACGGGTATCCAAGATCTACAAAGAACTTCTCAAACTCAATACACGTGAAACAAATAATCAAATCAAAAAATGGGCAGAAGATATGAACAGACACTTTTCCAATGAAGACATGCAAAGGCAAACAGATACATGAAAAAATGTTCAAAATCATTAACCATTAATGAAATTCAAATCAAAACCACCTTGAGATACCACCTTACACCAGTTAGAATGGCAAAAATTGACAAGGCAAGAAACAACAATTTCTGGAGAGGATGTGGAGAAAGGGGATCCCTCTTACATTGTTGGTGGGAATGCAAGTTGGTACAGCCACTCTGGAAAACAGTGTGGAGGTCCCTTAAAAAGTTAAAAATTGAGCTACCCTATGACCCAGCTATTGCACTAATGGGTGTTTACCCCAAAGATGCAGATATAGTGAAGAAAAGGGCCATACGCACCCTAACGTTCATAGCAGCATTGTCCACAATAGCTAAATTGTGGAAGGAGCCGAGATGCCCTTCAACAGTTGAATGGATAAAGAAGATGTGGTCCATATATTCAATGGAATATTACTCAGTCATCAGAAAGAACGATTACCCCACATTTGCAGCCACATGGACGGGACTGGAGGAGACAATACTAAGTGAAATAAGTCAAGCAGAGAAAGACAGTTATCATATGGTTTCACTCATTTATGGAACATAAGAAATAGGGAGATCGGTAGGAGAAGGAAGGGAAGAATGAAGAGGGGAGTAAACAGAAGGGGGAATGAAGCATGAGAGACTATGGACTCCGGGAAACAAACTGAGTGCTTCAGAGGGGAAGGGGGGTGGAGGATTGGGTAGGCCTGTGATGGGTATTTAGGAGGGCACATATTGCATGGTGCACTGGGTGTTATATGCAAACAATGAATCATGGAACACTACATCAAAAACTAAGGATGTACTGTATGGTGACTAGGATAACATAATAAAAAATCACTTAAAAATTTTTTTCCCAAAGAACCAGGTCCTGGTTTTATTGATTTGTTTGTTTTTGTTTTGTTTCATTTTTGTCTCTTTGTCATTTCTTTCTGCTCTAGTCTTTATTATTTCCTTCCTTCCAATGGCTTTGGTTGTTCTTTTTCTAGCTCCTTTAGCTGTGAGGGTAGATAGTTTGAGATTTTTCTTACTTCCTGGGGTATTTTTGTATTGTTATAATGTTTGATGATGATATGTTTTTATCTTTCATTTTCTTAATGTGATGTGTTGCATTTATTGATTTGCATATATTGAACTATACCTACACCCCAGAGATAAACTCAATTGATCATGGTCTATGAATCTTTTAATGTGCTGCGAAACCAAGTTTCCAGCATTTTGTTGAGAATTATTGCATCCAAATTCAACAGGGGTAACAATATATGGGTTTTTATGATAATATCCTTCTGCTCTCCCAATAACGCTGTTTATAAATGAATTTGGGAGTGCTCCCTCCTCTTCTATTTTTTGGAAAACTTTGGTAGGATTTGCATTAGTTCTTCTTTACATGTTTGGTAAAATTCAATAGTGAAGCCATCTCTTTCTTGTCCTTTCTTGGGTGGGAGGTTTCTGATTACTGTTTCTATCTCCTTACCCCTCTTTTGTCTTTAATTTTCCTTTTTATAATATCACAAAAAAATTATTATTATTACTATTTTCCTGCTTTTCTTAGAGATATAATTGACATAATTGTGTAAGTTTAAGATGTACGATGTGTTGGTTTGATACACATATATTACAGAAATGTTACCACCACAGCGTTAGCTAAGAGCTCTATCTTGTCATATAGTTACCACTTACTTAGCTTTGGTGAGAATATTTAAGATCTAGTTTCTTGACGATTTTCAAATATATAATGCAGTATTCACCATAATCATTATGCTTTGCATTAAATCCCCATAACTTGTTAATCTTATAACTGCAAGTTTGTGCCCTCTGATCAAAATGTTCCCATTTCCACCAGTTCTCAGCCTTTGGTAACTGTTATGCTACTGTTGTTTGTCTAAGTTCAGTTTCTTTAGATTCCACATATAAATGGTATCATACAGTAGTCATTGTTTGTAACTCTGTGTGTTGGTTGTTATTTGTTCACTCTCATTTGTGATTTTATTTATTTGGGTTCTTTCTCTTTTGTTTTTGGCCAATCTTGCTAGGGGTTTTATCGTATTAATTTTTTTTTTTTTCAAAGAACGAGCTCCTGATTTCATTGATCTCTTCTACTGTTGTGTTGTTTTTGTTGTTGTTTCTATATCATTATTTCTGCCCTAGTCTTTATTATTTCTCTTCTCCTGCTGGATTTAGGCTTCATTAGTTGTTGGTTTTCCAGCTCCTGCAGATGTAAGGTTAGGTTGCATATTTGAGACTTTCCTGCTTCTTGAGGAAGGCCTGTATTGCTATATACTTCCCTCTTAGGACTGCATTTGTGTCCCTGTATTTTTAAAATTTCTTCTTTGGTTTTCTGGCCAACCCATTCATCCTTTAGTAGGATGTTCCTCAATCTCCATGTATCTGTGATCTTTCCAATTTTTTTTTCTTGTGATTGACTTTAAGTTTCATAGCATTGCGGCCTGTAATCAGGTTCTATCATGTAGAAAGCCCCCGTAGCTGCAGGCAAACAGGGGGATGGTTTTTGGAAGGTTGGTAGAAAGGACAGGGATGCCGGCGAAGAAACACAGTTGAGTGAGATACTAATGTAGATCATTGATGACTCAAATTTGTAGCCAAATTTTCTTTAGTGCAAATACAAAAGTATCTATGGTTGCGGGAGGGGTGAGAAATAACCAATGGGGCTATCCAGTGTCACCCCATATGTAGCCCCTTTTCAGGGGAAAATTTACTCTTTCTTGAGAAACTTGAAATTCACCTGCCAAACAATTTCAAAGAGAGGATGGCTGCAATTTAGGAAAATGAAATATGGTCTACTACATGAAACCCAGACATTATTTTAAGTGTAATGATAGAATTACAGTTATGTAATAGCGTTATTTTTTAGCGATATAAACTAAGGCATTATAAGCATTGTGTTATGTGTCACATGGTTTAAACCTATTCCAAAGGGAAAGAAAAAAGGATTACAAATATGACAAAATATTAAGTCTAATTATTGGATAACCTACAATTCACTCTAAATGCATCTAAAAGAATTAAAAGAACTAGACTTTTAAACTTTTTTTTATAGTTGTGATGTGATGGTATGGTTTTGTGGATGTACAGTCCTTTGTTTAGACAAACATATTGAAGAACTTACAAATATAATATGGTGTTCCAACTTGATTTCAATGTGATGCAGTGCTATTAATCAAACTGGCATGACTCTAAGATTATTGAACCTACCTGATGGGTATTTGGAGCTCATTATACTATTGTTGTTATGATAATTCTTGATAAATTGTCCAAAATTTTTTATTTTTTAAAATTTTAAAAAAGATTTTAAGTAGTCTCTACACCCAACATAGGACTCAAGCTCGCAACCCCCCAGATCAAGAGTTGCATGCTCTACCAACTGAATCAGCCAGGTGTCCCCCCTGCCAATTTTTTTTTTTTAATTAAGTTGAGTAAAATCATCCATGGGAGATGGGCAGGGTTGGGCCAAGTGGGTGATGGGTATTAAGGAGGACACTTGTTACGATGAGCACTGGGTGTTATATGTAAGTGATGAATCACTAAATTCTATTCCTGAAACCAGTATTACCATATGTGTTAACTAACTAGAATTTAAATAATATTAAAAAAAATAAAGTTGAAAAATTACGTTGTTACAAAATTAAAGGTCAGGAACAGGCAAAACTTTAAATCTAGCAAAACTGTAAGAAAGGATTTAGTATCTAAAAAGGAGCATCAGAGAATCTTCTAGAAAGATGGCCATGTTGTATTCTGATACTGATTGCATGTGTGTGTTACCTTTATAAGAATTCTTCAAGCTGTACTTTTGTCTTTTGTATTTTTATGTTTTGAGGAATTTAATATCATGTTTCAAGAAGTTTACCTAAAAAGTAATGGATAAGTATCCATCCATAAATAAATAGAAAAACAAAATTGATGTACAAAGTTGACTATTGTTCAATCTTAAAAGGAAGAAAATTCTGACAAGTGCTACGGTATGATTCCACTTATATGAATTTAAAGTAGTCAAATTCGTAGAAAGTAGAATAGTGGTTGCCAGGGACTGGAGCAAGGGTAGTTTCAAGAGATAATAAAGTTCCAGATAACGGATGGTGGTGATGATTGCCCAACAATGTGAATATATTTAATGCCACTGAGCTGTGCACTTAAACATGGTTAAGATGGTAAATTTATGTTATATGTATTTTATCACAATTTTATTAAAAAGAAAAAAAAGCAATGAAGTGTCATGGGTTGTTCTGAATGTTTGAAAACTTTCTATAAAGGTAAAGTAAGTTAAAATCTAAAAACAACAACAACAACAAAACCCTGTGTATTAAACATAACTTCCTATGACATCAAGATACAAAACCGAAATCACCTGCTTGGAGATGACATAACCTGAACCTGATACAATCTACAAACAAACTCTCTGCAGCAGAGCCATCCTCCCACTTTTCCACTGGCCTGCTAATTCCCTAGTCTCAGTCATTGTCAAGAAGGTTGTGATTTATTCCCTTAACTAAGGACAGATGTTTCATGGGATCTACAGAGATATAATTGCAACCTGAAATGAGTGTAGTGGGGAGGTCATTGTACCCTTAACCGATCATACTTCTATCCCCACCCCAGACTCAACTTGGGTGTGTTTATTTACCTATACAAGCCTGATTGCCCTGGGAAGCAAATTAGTGAGGAGGTTGACCTCATTACTGTCAAGTGTATGCTCGGAACAAGAGAACCTGGTTTCAAAGCAAGTTTTGGGCACACCAGTTCCTAACATCAGCTCATGTACAAACTTTTTCACCTGCAAAGAATGTGTAAAAAGTTACAAAGAATGAGTAAACGAGGAAGTAGCAGAAGTTAGGTCAGAAGGATACATGCAGGGGGAGGGAGTTAAGATGGCGGAGGAGTAGGGGACCCCTTTTTCAGCCGGTCCCCTGAGTCGAGCTGGATAGGTACCAGACCAGCCTAAATAACCATGGAATCAGCCTGAGACGCAGGATGATGCATCTGGATCTCTACAAATGAACATCTCCAGTGCTGAGTATTGAGGTACAAAGAGGGGAGCTGTAAACCGTGCACACATATCGGAAGATAAACAGAAGGGGGAGGGAGCCGCCGCGTTTGGGCGCCGGGAAGCGGCTGCCACCTGTACGGGGGAGCGGGCGGACTCACAGAGGGCACCCGCGAGACAGAGCGGACTGAGACCGGTGAGCCGTGAACGCGTGCCACCAGGCATCTCCCGGAACATCGGAATCCCGGTGTGCTCACGGGATCCAGACTGAGACCGGGAACTCCCGGAGCGCGCGCGGGGCGGCTGGCGGCTGGCGGGCCACCTGCACGGGGGAGCGGGCGGACTCGTGGTCGGCACACGCGAAACAGCAGACTGAGACCCTGAACCGGGTGCGCGCGCCACCAGGCTTCTCACGAAACTCCGGAATCGAGGTGTGCTCACCGGGCATAGACTGAGACTGGGAGACCCGGGAGCGCGCGGGGCGGCCTGTGGCTGGCGGCATTAGAAACACAAAGGACAGAGACGTGCCGGCCCTGGAAGTGAGGGCAGGGACGCCGAGTTGGTGCGCACATCCCTGGACGCTGCAGGGTTGAGCAGCACCAACAGTAATAGAGTTAAAGTGGCCAGAACATCAGTGGAGAACGGGCTGCAATCCCTCTGTTCTGTGACAATGCAGCCTCTGCTGCTCTGACTCTCAGAAGAGGCATAGCCGGCCGCCAGGGAAAGCCGCCAGAGAAAAAAAGCCTGGAAATACCGGCTCAGAGAGTGCCCATCCCCATCCCCCCTCGCAGGGGACACGGAGACTCTAACCAAACAGGGTTGCCTGAGTATCGGCTCGGCAGGCCCCTCCCCCAGAACACAGAAGGCAGGCTGAAAAATCAAGAAGCCCACGACCCGAGGCGCCTGGGTGGCGCAGTCATTGAGCGCCTGTCTCCGGCTTAGGGCGTGATCCCAGCACTCCGGAAAGGAGTCCCTCATCGGGCTCCTCCGCTGGGAGCCTGCTTCTTCCTCTCTCACTCCCCTGCTTCTGTTCCGTTCTTGCTGACTGTCTGTCTCCCTCTCTCAGATAAATAAATAAATAAAATCTTTAAAGAAGAAGCCCACATCTCTAAGATCCCTATAAAACAAGGGCACAGCCAGGGACCCAGTCAATAATTTTGGGCTCTGGACAACCCCACAACCTCTCCTCATTAGAATGACAAGAAGGAGAAGCCTCCCCCCAGCAAAGAAAAGACAGTGACTCTGTGGCCTCTGCCACAGAAGTAACGGATATGGATGTAACCAAATTATCAGAAATGGAATTCAGAGTAACAATGGTCAAGATAATGAGTAGACTTGAAAAAAGTGTTCAGGAAAATGTTACTGAGAATATAGAATCCCTAAGGGCGGAAATGAGAGCGAATTTGACAGTAATTAAAAATTCTATGAGCCAAATGCAGGCAAAACTAGAGGCTCTGATGGCCAGGGTCACTGAAGCGGAGGAAAGGGTTAGTGAATTGGAGGATGGGTTAATAGAGGAAAAAATAAAAATAGAAGATGGTCTTAAAAAAATCCACGCCCACGAATGTTGGCTACGGGAGATTACTGACTCAACGAAACGATCCAATGTTAGAATCATCGGCATCCCCGAGGGGGTGGAGAAAAACAGGGGTCTAGAAGAGATATTTGAACAAATTGTAGCTGAAAACTTCCCTAATCTAGCAAGGGAAACGAAAATTCATGTCCAAGAGGCAGAGAGGACCCCTCCCAAGCTCAACCATGACAGACCTACACCACGTCACGTCATAGTGCAACTCGCAAATATGAGATCCAAGGATACAGTATTGAAAGCGGCCAGGGCAAAAAAATTTCTCACGTACCAAGGCAAAGGCATCAGAATTACGTCAGACCTGTCTACACAGACCTGGAATGAGAGAAAGGGTTGGGGGAGCATTTTTAAAGCTCTTTCAGAGAAAAACATGCAACCAAGGATCCTTTATCCAGCAAGGCTGTCATTCAGAATTGATGGAGAAATAAAGACATTTCAGAATCGCCAGTCACTAACCAATTTTGTAACCACGAAACCAGCCCTATAGGAGGTATTACGGGAGGTTCTATAAAAGTAAAAAGGCCCCAAGAGTGATACAAAACAGAAAGTCACAGCCAATACAAACAAAGACTTTACTGACAACATGGCAGATTTAAAAGCATATCTCTCAGTACTCAGTCCTAACATTAATGGTTTAAATTCTTGCTTTAACGCCACAGGGTTGCAGATTGGATAAAAAGAAATGACCCATCCATTTGCTGTCTACAAGAGACTCATTTCGAACCAAAGATGCATTCAGACTGAGAGTAAGGGGATGGAGTACCATCTTTCACGCAAATGGACCTCAAAAGAAAGCTGGGGTAGCAATTCTCATATCAGATAAACTGGATTTTAAACTACAGACTATAGTTAGAGATGCAGAAGGGCACTATATTATTCTTAAAGGAAGTATTCAACAAGTGGATATGACAATTATAAATATATATGCCCCCAACAGGGGAGCAGCAAGATACACAAGCTAACTCTTAACCAGAATAAAGAGACATATAGATAGAAATACATTAATAGTAGGGGACCTCAACACTCCACTCTCAGAAATAGAACACCCTGGCAAAAACTAAGCAAAGAATCAAAGGCTTTGAATGCCATACTCGATGAGTTGGACCTCTTAGATATATATAGAACACTACACCCCAGAACCAAAGAATACTCATTCTATTCTAATGCCCATGGAACATTCTCAAGAATAGACCATGTTCTGGGACACAAAACAGGTCTCAGCCGATACCAAAAGATTGAAATTATCCCCTGCATATTCTCAGACCACAACGCTCTGAAATTGGAACTCAACCACAGGAAAAATTTGGAAGAAACTCAAACACTTGGAGACTAAGAACCATCCTGCTCAGGAATGACTCGATAAACCAGGAAATCAAAAATCAAATCAAACAATTTATGGAGACCGATGAGAATGAAACCACAATGGTCCAAAACCTATGGGATACTGCAAAGGCAGTCCTAAGGGGGAAATACATAGCCATCCAAGCCTCACTCAAAAGAATAGAAAAATCTAAAATGCAGTTTTTATATTCTCACCTCAAGAAGCTGGAACAGCAACAGAGGGACAGGCCTAATCCACGCACAAGGAAGCAGTTGACCAAAATTAAAGCTGAAATCAATCAAGCAGAAACCAGAAGTACAGTAGAGCAGATCAACAGGACTAGAAGCTGGTTCTTGGAGAGAATCAATAAAATTGACAGACCACTGGCAAGACTTATCCAAAAGAAAAGAGAAAGGACCCAGATTATTAAAAGTATGAATGAAAAGGAGAGATCAGGACGAACACCATTTAATTGGAAGGATTATTAGAAATTTTTATCAACAGCTATATGCCAATAAACTAAGCAATCTGGAAGAGATGGAATCCTTCCTGGAAACCTATAAACTACCAAGATTGAAACAGGAAGAAATTGATTTCTTAAACAGGCCAATTAATTATGAAGAAATTGAGTCAGTGATAAACAACCTTCCAAATAACAAAACTCCAGGCCCGGATGGTTTTCCTGGGGAATTCTACCAAACATTCAAAGAAGAAATAATACCTATTCTCCTAAAGCTATTTCAAAAAATAGAAACAGAAGGAAAGCTACCAAACTCATTCTATGAGGCCAATATTACCTTGATCCCCAAACCAGGCAAAGACCCCCTCAAAAAGGAGAATTACAGACCGATTTCCCTAATGAATATGGACACCAAAATCCTCAGCAAGATACTTGCTAATAGAATCCAACAGTTCATTAAAAGGATTATCCACCACGATCAAGTGGGATTCATACCTGGGATGCAAGCGTGGTTCAATATTCGCAAATCAATCAGCGTGATACATCATATCAACAAGAAAAGACTCAAGAACCATATGATCCTCTCAATCGATGCCGAAAAAGCATTTGACAAAATACAGCATCCTTTCCTGATTAAAACCCTTCAGAGTGTACGAATAGAAGGTACATTTCTCAATCTCATAAAAGTCATCTATGAAAAGCCTACTGCAAATATTATTCTCAATGGGGAAAAGCTGGAAGCCTTTCCCTTAAGATCAGGAACACGACAAGGATGCCCACTCTCGCCACTATTATTCAACATAGTACTAGAAGTCCTTGCAACAGCAATCAGACAACAAAAAGGGATCAAAGGTATTCAAATCGGCAAAGAAGTCAAAATGTCTCTCTTCGCAGATGACATGATACTCTATAGGGAAAACCCAAAAGAAGCCACTCCCAAACTATTAGAAGTTATAGAGCAATTTAGTAACGTGGCGGGATACAAAATCAATGCTCAGAAATCAGTTGCATTTCTGTACACGAATAATGAGTATGAAGAAAGAGAAATTAGGGAATCCATCCCATTTACAATAGCACCAAAAACCATACGTTACCTTGGAATTAACTTAACCAGAGACGTAAAGGACCTATATTCTAGAAACTATAAATCACTCTTGAAAGACATTGAGGAAGACACAAAAAGATGGAAAGATATTCCATGCTCATGGATCAGAAGAATTAACATAGTTAAAATGTCCATGCTACCCAGAGCAATCTACACTTTCAATGCTATCCCAATCAAAATACCGAGAACGTTTTTCAAAGAACTGGAACAAATAGTCCTTAAATTTGTATGGAACCAGAAAAGACCCCGAATCTCCAAGGAACTGTTGAAAAGGAAAAACAAAGCTGGGGGCATCACAATGCCAGATTTCAAGCTGTACTACAAAGCTGTGATCACAAAGACAGCATGGTACTGTCACAAAAACAGACACATAGACCAATGGAACAGAATAGAGAGCCCAGAAATGGACCCTCAGCTCTTTGGGCAACTAATATTTGATAAAACAGGAAAAAACATCCGGTGGGAAAAAGACAGTCTCTTCAATAAATGGTGCTGGGAAAATTGGACAGCTACATGCAAAAGAATGAAACTTGACCACTATCTCACACCATACACGAAAATAAACTCCAAATGGATGAAAGACCTCGATGTGAGACAGGAATCCATCAAAATTCTAGAGGAGAACATAGGCAGCAACCTCTACGAAATCGGCCAAAGCAACCTTTTTCATGATACATCCCCAAAGGCAAGAGAAACAAAAGATAAAATGAATTTATGGGACTTCATCAAGATTAAAAGTTTCTGCACAGCCAATGAAACAGTCAACAAAACTAAGAGGCAGCCCACGGAATGGGAGAAGATATTTGCAAATGACACTACAGATAAAGGACTTGTATCCAAGATCTACAAAGAACTTCTCAAACTCAATACACGAGAAACAAATAAACAAATCAAAAAATGGGCAGAAGATATGAACAAACACTTTTCCAATGTAGCCATACAAATGGCTAACAGACACATGAAAAAGTGTTCAAAATCATTAGCCATCAAGGAAATTCAAATCAAAACCACACTGAGATACCACCTTACGCCAGTTAGAATGGCAAAAATAGACAAGGCAAGAAACAACAATTGTTGGAGAGGATGTGGAGAAAGGGGATCCCTCCCACATTGTTGGTGGGAATGCAAGTTGGTACAGCCACTCTGGAAAACAGTGTGGGGTCCCTTAAAAAGTTAAAAATTGAGCTACCCTTGATCCAGCCATTGCGCTACTGGGTGTTTACCCCAAAGATACAGACGTAGTGAAGAGAAGGGCCATATGCACCCCAATGTTCATAGCAGCATTGTCCACAATAGCTAAATCGTGGAAGGAGCCGAGATGCCCTGCAACAGATGACTGGATTAAGAAGTTGTGGTCCATATATACAATGGAATATTACTCAGCAATCAGAAAGAACAAGTTCTCAACATTTGCTACAACATGGACGGCACTGGAGGAGATAATGCTAAGTGAAATAAGTCAAGCAGAAAAAGACAACTATCATATGATTTCTCTCATCTATGGAACATAAGAACTAGAATGATCAGTAGGGGAAGAAAGGGATAAAGAAAGGGGGGGTAATCAGAAGGGGGAATGAAACATGAGAGACTATGGACTATGAGAAACAAACTGAGGGCTACAGAGGGGAGGGGGTGGGGGAATGGGATAGACCGGTGATGGGTAGTAAGGAGGGCACATATTGCATGGTGCACTGGGTGTTATACACAACTAATGAATCATCGAGCCTTACATCGAAAACCGGGGATGTACTGTATGGTGACTAACATAATATAATAAAAAATCATTATTAAAAAAAAATAAACATTAAAAAAAAAAGATCCTGATTTGAAAAATATTGTTATAAAAGGGGTGCACAGGTGATTCAGTCGGTTAAGCATCTGCCTTCAGTTCATGTCATGATCTCAGGATCCTGGGATCAAGCCCGGCATCAGTCTCTCCGCTCAGTGGGGAGCCTGCTTCTCCCTCTCCCTGCTCATGCTCTCTCTCAAATAAATAAAATTTAAAAAAAAAATAAAAAGAAAACATTATGATAAATGAAAGCCATAACAAAGGACTACATACTTCATAGTTCCATGAATATACATGTCCAAAATATGTAAATCTATAGAGATAGAAAGTGGATAGTGGTGGCCTAAGGTGAGAAAGTACAGGAGACTTAGAGGCTATGGAGTTTCTTCCAGGGTTAATGAAAATAGTCTAATATTGAAAGTGGTGATGGATTCATAGCCTTGTGACTACTACACTAAGAGCCTTTGAATGGTACATTTTAAGTGTTTACATCATACAGTATGTAAATTACATCTCAATATACCCGTTTGAAAAATAAAACATAATTATGAAGTACATATTTTAAAGGTGTGGACAAGACACCGAGAACAGTGTGTACAGACAGCACGGAGAACAGAAATTAAAGGTTAATCACAGTTGTGTGGAGTGTGCTCTATTAGTGGTGAGTACAAGTCACAGAAAGTGGAAGAAGTGGAAGCAACAGCCGTCATGCACCAAAATAAAGCTCTCAGACAGCAATCTGGGCGGTCATGCCAGGCTGCCTCTGCAAGGGAGAGTAACAGCTGTTGAATTCTGCCTATAGCTTTTCTTTCGTTTTTTATCAGCAAAGCAAGGACAGATGTATCAAAGCATGTGGAAGGAATACAAAGGCATGGGAATTATCTTGAAGCCGGAAAGCAGGTTTGAACCCCTCCCTATGGTGGGGTGTGGGAGGGCGGGGGCATATACGGAAGCAGGAGTGGGAAAAGGGAGAAATGGGCTGTTTGTGCTAGCAATCCCCGGAGGCAGGAAGAGGAGTTGAGGGTTACTTTCTTTCATAGCTCCTCATCTATGCCCTGCCTCAAGACATGTAGGGATCCTGTTCTTACTGGGTCATTGCGTTCAATAACCCCAAATCGAGAATGCTGGTGATGTTTCAGCAGCTTCCACACTCACCCCTTAGGGCTTACAATACATTTTCTAGAAAATGAGAGACTATGGACTCTGAAAAACAAACTGAGGGCTTCAGAGGGGAGGGGGGAATGGGATAGACTAGTGATGGGTAGTAAGGAGGGCACATATTGCATGGTGCGCTGGGTGTTATACACAACTAATGAATCACCGAACTTTACATCGGAAACCAGGGATGTACTGTATGGTGACTAACATAACATAATAAAAAACATTTTAAAAAAAGCCCTAAATCAAAGACTGTAATAGGAGATGAAGAAGGACACTATATCATAGTAAGAGTGTCTATCAACAAGAAGATTAACAATTGTAAGTATTTATGCTCCTAACATGGGGGCAGCCAATTATATAAACTGATTAATAACAAACTCAAAGAAACTCATTGATAATAATACAATAATAAGGGACATTTGGGTGGCTCAGTTGGTTAAGCGTCTGCCTTCAGCTCAGGTCATGATCCGAGAGTCCTGGGATCTAGCCCCACATCAGCCTCCCTGATCAGCAAGGAGCCTGCTTCTCCCCCACTTTGCTGTTCCCCCTGCTTCTGCTCTCTGTCACATAAATAAATAAAATCTTTAAAAAAATAATACAATAATAGTAGGGGATTTTAACACCGCACTGACAGCAATGGACAGATCATCTAAGCAGATCAACAAGGAAACTAAGGCTTTGAATGACACACTGGACCAGATGAACTTCACAGATATATTCAAAGTATTTCTTATTAAAGCAGCAGAATACACGTTCTTCTTGAATGCCCAAGGAACATTCTCCAGGATCCCACTAAAAAGAAGAATTGCAGACCTGATGAATGGATGCAACAATCCTCACCAAGACACTAGCCCATACAATTCAACAGTCCTTTAAAAGGACTCATCATGACCAAGTGGGATGTATTCCTGGGCTGCAAGGGTGGTTCAACATCTGCAAATCAATCATTGTGATATACCACATTAATAAAAGAAAGGACAAGAACCATATGATCGTCTCAATAGATGAAGAAAAAGCATTTGACAAACTACAGCATCCTTTCTTAATAAAAATTCTCTGCCATGTAGGGTAAAGGGAACAGACCTCAGTATCATGACAGCCATATACAAAAACTCCACAGTGAATATCATCCTCAACAGGGAAAATCTGAGAGCTTTTCAACTAAGGTCAGGAACACAACAGGGATGTCCACTCTCACCACTGTTGTTCAATATAGGAGTGGAAGTCCTGGCCTCAGAAATCAGACAACAAAAAGAAGTAAAAGGCATCAAAGCTGGCAAGGAAGAAATGAAACTCACTTTTTGCAGATGACATGATACTCTGTGTGGAAAACCCAAAAGACTGCAACAAAAAAGTTGATATAGGAACTAGAACTGATACAGGAATTCAGCAATGTTGCAGGACATAAAATCAATGTACAGAAATCAGTTGCATTTCTATACAATAACAATTGGGCAGAGGAAACAGAAATCAAAGAATCAATCCCATTTGCAATGACAGAAAAAACGATAAGATACCAAGGAATAAAACTAACCAAACAGGTAAAGGATCTGTACTCTGAAAACTATAGAACACTTATGAAATAAACCGAGGAAGACACAAAGAAATATAAAATACATTCCATATTCATGGACTAGAAGAACAAATATTGTTAAAATGTCTACACTACCTGGGGCACCTGGATGGCTCAGTCATTAAGCGTCTGCCTTCGGCTCAGGGAGCGATCCCAGCGTTCTGGGATTGAGCCCCACATCAGGCTCCTCTGCTGGAAGCCTGCTTCTTCCTCTCCCACTCCCCCTCCCCTGCTTGTGTTCCCTCTCTTGCTGGCTGTCTCTATCTCTGTCAAATAAACAAAGTCTTTAAAAAAAATGTCTACACTACCCAAAGCAATCTACACATTCAATGCAATCCCTAACAAGACAACACCAGCATTTTTCACAGAGCTGGAACAAATAATCCTAAAATTTGTATGGAATCAGAAAAGATTCTGAATAGTCAAAGTGATGTTGAAAAAGAAAACCAAAGCTTAAGGCATCACAATCCCAGACTTCAAGCTGTATCACAAAGCTGTCACCAGCAAGACAGTAAGGTACTGGCACAAAACAGGCACATAGATCAATGGAGCAGAATAGAAAACACAAAAATGGACCTTCAACTCTATGGTCAACTAATCTTTGACAAATCAGGAAAGACTATTCAACAGAAAAAAAGATAGTCTGTCCAAGAAATGCTGATGGGAAATGGATAACAACATGCAGAAGAATGACACTGGACCACTTTCTTACACCATACACAAAAATTAACTCCAAATGGATGAGAGACCTAAATGTCAGTGTGGAATCTGTCAGAGAAGAACACAGACAGCGACCTCTTTGACCTAGGCCATTCCCACTTCTTCCTAACACATCTCCAGAATCAAGGGAAACAAAAGTGAAAATGAACTATCAGGATGTTAGAAAGTAACAAACCTTTTCATAGCAAAGGAAACAGTCAACAAAACTAAAAGGTTACCTATGCAGTGGGAGAAGATATTTGCAAATATCTTATAGGTAAGAGGCTAGCATCCAAAATCTATAAAGAACTTATCAAACTCAATACCCCCCAAAATCCCCAAAAATCCAGTCAAGAAATGGGCAGAAGACATGAACAGATATTTCTCCAAGAGGACATACACATGGCTAACAGATATATGAAAGAAATGCTCAACATCACTCGGCATCAGGGAAATACGAACAAAACCACAAGGAGATACCACCTCACAGCAGAATGGCTAAAGTTAACATGTCAGGAAACAACACATGTTGGCGAGGATGCAGAAGAAGGGGAACCCTCTTACACTGCTGGGGGGAATGCAAGCTGGTGCAGCCACTGTGGAAAACAGCATAGAGGGTCCTCCAAAAGTGAAAAATAAAGCTACTCTATGAACCAGCAATTGCATTATTAGGTCGTTACCCAAAGGATACAAACACTGGGATTCAAAGGGGCATCTGCACCCCGGTGTTTATAGGAGCAATGTCAATAATAGCCAAACTATAGAAAGAGCCCAGATGTCCACTGACAGATGAATGGATAAAAAGGATATGTATATGGAATATTACTCAGCCTCGAAAGAGAAGAATGAAATCTTGCCATGTGCAACAACATGGATAGAACTAGAGGGTATTGTGCTAAGCAAAATAAGTCAGTCAGGGAAATACAAATGTCATATGATTTCATTCCTACATGGAAGTTAAGATGAACATAGGGGAAGGGAACGAAAAATAAAATAACGTGAAAACAGAGAAGGAGATGAAGGTTAAGGGACTCTTAAGTATAGGAAACAAATGGAGGGTTGCTGGAGGGGTGATGGGTTGGGGGATGGGGTAACTGGGTGATGGGCATTAAGGAGGGCATTTGATGTAATGAGCACTGGGTGTTATAGGCAACTGATGACACACTAAATACTAGCTTGGAAACTAATAATACACTATGTGTTCTTTAAATAGAATTTAAATTAAAAATTAATTAATTAACAAAATAAAATAAACACAGGCTGAAGCAATTTTTTATAGATATGTCTCCTGAGGCAAGGGAAACAGAAGCAAAAATAAACTATTGGGACATCATCAACATAAAAAGTTTCTACACAGTGAAGGAAACGATCAACAAAACTAACAGCCAACCTATAGAATGGGAGAAGGTATTTGCAAATCTCTTAATAGATAAAACTAGTATCCAAAATCTATACAGAAGGTATCAAACTCAATACCCCAAAAAACAAAAAATCCAATTAGAAATGGGCAGAAGACATGAGCAGACATTTTCCCAAAGAGGACACCCAGATGGCTCACAGACACATGAAGAGATGCTCAATATCACTTATCATGAAGGAAATACAAGTCAAAGCTACAATGAGGTATCACCTCACACCTGTCAGGATGGCTAAAATTAACAACACAGGAACATTGAGGGTTGACGGGGATGTGGAGAAAAGGAACCCTCTTACCCTGTTGGTGGGAATGCAAAATAGTGCAGCCTACATAGAAAACGGTATGGAGGTCCCTTACAAAGTTCAAAATAGAACTATCCTACAATCCAACAATTGTTACTTGGTAGTCATCCAAAGAATACAAAAATACTGATTTAAAGGGATACATACACCCCAATATTTATAGCTGAATTATCTACAAGAGCCAAATTATGGAGAGAGCCCAATTGTCTGTGGACTGATGGTTGGATAAAGAAGAAGTGGTATATATACACAATGGAACTCAGCCATAAAAAGTGAAGTCTTGATATTTGCAAAGACATGGATGGAGCTAGAGAGTATTGTGCTAGGCACAATAAGTCAGTCAGAGAAAGACAAATACCATATGATTTTACTCAAATGTGTAATTTAAGAAACAAAACAAATGAGCAATGGTGGGAGGGACAAAGAGGGAGAGGCAAACCAAGAAACAGGGTCTTAACTCCTGAGAACACCCTGAGGGTTATCAGAGCAGAGGTCATGGGGGGCTGGGTGAAATAGGTGATGGGGATTAATGAGTACACTTGTAATGATGGGCAGTAGGTAATGTATGGAAGTGGTGAATTAGTATAGAGTACACCTGAAACTATTATTACACTGTATGTTAACTAACTGGAATTTAAATAAAAGCTTAAAAAATTTAAAGTTGTTAAAAATCCTAATGCAGTATAATTTTTAATGACAAGAAAATCTGTAAGCTTTTAGTCAAACTAGTTTTACTCTGTCTATTTCTGAGTAACTGTCTTGGCATCTATTTTGATCTGTGACTGTGATAAGCAGAAAGCCTACATCATAGTGTTGTTGTGATGAACAATAGATTATCCATACAGAACACTTAAGAGAGTACCTGGAATATTGAAACCCTTACAACATATCAGCTTATCTCTGGCATTCTTGGGTCTACAACATGTTAAATGGATGTTAAAAGAAAAACTGAGGCATCCCTATATTTAGTGCGGCATTATTTACAATAGTCAAGATACAGAAGGAACCCAAGTGCCCATTGTTTGAAGAATGAGCAGGGAGGATGCATTACACACACACACACACACACACACACACACACACACACACACACTTGAATATGTGTGTGTGTGTGTGTAGATACGATATGGATATATAGATTATTGTAATCGAGTATTACTCAGCCATAAAGACAAATGGAATCTTGACATTTGCAAAACATGGATCTAGTCAGTCAAAGAAAGACAAATAGCATAAAATTTCACTGATGTGAGGATTTTAAGAAATACACAAATAACAAAGAAAAAAAGGACCAAACTCCTCCCCCCTCAAAAAAACAAAAACCCAGACTCTTAACTACAGAGAACACATGGGTAGTTACCAGAGGGGAGGTGGGTGAGGGATGGGTGAGACAGGTGATGGGGATGAAGAGTGCACTTACACGATGAGCACTAGGTAATGTATAGAATTCTTGAATCACTACATTGCATACCTGAAACTAATATAACACCATATATCAACTACACTGGACTTTCATAAACAGATAAATAGATAAGACACATGATAGATGGTATAGTTGATGATAAATAGATATAGATAGATGATAGATAGATGATAGATAGATAATGATAGATAGATGATAGATAGATAGATAGATAGATAGATAGATAATAGATAGATGATAGATAGATGATAGATGATTGAGAGATGATTGATAGATGATAGATAGATGATAGATGATTGATAGATGATAGATGATAGATCAGGTAGAAAGATGATAGATAGATGATAGATGATGATAGATAGATGATAAATAGGTAGATAGATAGATGATAGATGATGATAGATGATAGATAGATAGATGATAGATGGATAGATAGATGATAGATAGATAGATGATAGATAGATGATAGATGATAGATGATAGATAGAAAATAGATAGATAGATGATACATAGATGATAGATGATTGATAGATGATTGATACATGATAGATAGATAGATGATAGATGGATAGATAGATGATAGATAGATGATAGATAGATAGATGATAGATAGATGATAGATAATAGATATACAGATGATAGATGATTGATAGATGATTGATAGATGATAGATGATTGATAGATGATTGATACATGATAGATAGATAGATGATAGATAGATAGATAGATAGATAGATAGATAGATAGATAGATAGATGATAGATGATAGATGATAGATAGATCACAGATAGATGATAGATAGATACATAGATAGATAGATGATAGATGATAGATAGATGATAGATGATAGATAGATAGATAATAGATAGATGATAGATGATAGATGATTGATAGATGATTGATACATGATAGATAGATAGATGATAGATAGATAGATGATAGATGATAGATGATAGATTAGATAGATAGATGATGATAGATGATGATAGATAGATGATAGATAGATGATAGATAGATAGATGATAGATATATAGATGATAGATAAATAGATAGATAGATGATGATAGATAGATAGATAGATAGATAGATGATAGATGATGATAGATGATAGATATATAGATGATAGATAAATAGATAGATAGATGATAGATAGATAGATAGATAGATAGATAGATGATAATAGATGATAGATATATAGATGATAGATAAATAGATAGATAGATGATAGATAGATGATAGATAGATGATAGAATGATAGATAGAATGATACATAGATAGATGATGATAGATGATAGATAGATAGATGATAGATAGATAGATGATAGATGATAGATGATAGATAGATTAGGTGATAGATGATAGATAGATGATGATAGATAGATGATAGATGATAGATAGATGATGATAGATGATAGATAATTTTTACAAAAGAAAAACTGAGGCACTTTAAGATTTTCAGTATTTTATGTTAGTAATTGATTCATACCAGGCAGTACTAAACAAAAGTCATTAGTAGTGTTCTGTGGATAGGATCAGAGGAAAGGTTTTTCTAAAGGAGACAGAGCGCAAAGCAAGGACATTATTTGATAGGCAATAACTTAAATGGTTGGGAAAGCCTAGTTAAGTGTTTAGGAACAATTATTCTTTTTTTAAAATATTTTTTAATTATATTATGTTAGTCACCATACGGTACATCCCCGGTTTCCGATGTAAAGTTCGATGAATTATTAGTTGCGTATAACAGCCAGTGCACCATGCAATACGTGCCCTCCTTACTACCCATCACCAGCCTATCCCATTCCCCCACACCCCTCCCCTCTGAAGCCCTCAGGTTGTTTCTCATAGTCCATAGTCTCTCATGCTTTACTTCCCCCTCTGATTACCCCCCCTTTCTTTATCCCTTTCTTCTCCTACCGATCTTCCTAGTTCTTACGTTTCATAGATGAGAGAAACCATATGATAATTGTCTTTCTCTGCTTGACTTATTTCACCATGATCGATTATTCTTAAGTTCAAATTTCTTGATTTTGAGGCATTTGCAGGAATTGACTCTGGCTTGGGTTTTTTTCCTTCTGCTGGCTGCCAAGGCATTAGAACCAATAAACCTAGTTGTCTCTGTTTAAATACTTTAACAGGAAAAAGCATGTAACATGTTTATTATGATTCTTTTTTGGATACAATATCTGTTAATTTGTGTTTGCATTGGATATATGGAATTACGTCAGGAAAGACATATCATCAAAATGCTTACAAAAAATTTATAGTGTTTTTAATAATTGGATTCAAACCTCACTTTAATTTTTTATCCAGCTTTATTAAGATTTAAGTGACATATAAGGTGTGTAAGTTTAATAGGAAAAACTCAAGTCTTTTTCTTTCTCTTTGGGGAATGTGTTTTTTCCCTCCTGTGTTTCTCCCTTACGTATTATACAGACACCATGCCCATTGTGACACTTTTGGGAGCACCTGAGTGGCTCAGTCAGTTAAAAGTGCCTGACTCTTGATTTTGGCTCAAGTCATGATCTCAGGGGCAAGAGACTGATCCCCACATCAAGCTCTCCACTCAGTGCAGAGTCTGCTTGAGATTCTCTCCCTCTTCTGCCTCTCTCCCCACCCTCTCTCTCTAAAATAAAATAAATAAATCTTTTTTTTAATGGGCCACTTCTGGTTAACAAACATGTGGTTTTTTTCCCTAGCACAGGTTATTCTCTAAAATAATACCAGGGTGACCTATAATTTTACTTAACTTTTATACTACCTGTGGAGATAATGACCTATAATTTTACTTAACTTTTATACTACCTATGGAGATAATGTCAGTTCCCACAGGTGAGCTATGACACTGTGCCACTGACTTTGGGCACCAGACACATGCATGGGTTATCACGAACTTCTGACTGACTGTCTGCAATTTGGAGTTGCCAATGACCCTCTCTTTGTGTTCAATTATTTTGCTAGAGCAGCTCACAGAACTCACTTATATTTATGAGCTTATTAAAGGATATGCTAAAGAAGATAGATGAACAATAAGTTGAAGAGATACAGGGATGGATTGCTGGATCATATGGTAGTTCTATTTTTAACTTTTTGAGGAATCTCCATATTGTCAATGAGGAGGTGTCTGTGGGTCAGAAATGAGTCTATTGTAGGCCAACTATTGATGGGTCTTGTTGTTGTTTTGGTTTTGGGGTTTGTTTGTTTGTTATGGTTTTTTAAATCGATTCTGATACCCTAAGTCTATTGACTGGAGCATTTAGTCCATTTACATTCAGAGTTAAGATGGAAAGATATGAATTTAGTGCCATTGTATAAGCTGTAAACTCGGTGTTCCTGTAAAACGTCTCTGTTGCTTTCTTGTCTTTGTTACATTTGCTCTCTCTCCACTTAAAGGGTCCCCTTTACTATTTCTCACAGGGCTATTTCTCACAGGGCTGGCTTAGTGTTCCCAAATTCCTTTCGTTTTTATTGGTCATGGAAACTCTTGGTCTCTCCTTCTCTTCTGAATGACAGCCTTTCTGGATCAAGGATTCTGGGCTGCATATGTTTCCCACTTAGCACATTGAATGTATCATGCCAGTCCTTTCCTGGCCCACCAGGTGTCAGCGGACAGGTCTGCTGCAAGCCTACTGTGTCTGGACCTGTTCTCCCGAGCTGCTTTCAGACTATTCTCTTTCTCCCTGTCATTTGCAAGTTTCACTGTGATAGGTCATGGGGTTGCCCTATTTTTGTGGATTTTGAAGGGAGTACTCTGTGCCTCTTGGACTCATACCCATGTTTTTTTCCCATTTTAGGGAACTTCTCAGCTATAACATGTTCAAATAACTCTTCTGACCTCTTTTCTTGCTCTCCTTCTTCTGGATCTCCTACAATAGGAATATTAGTTTTCTTCATGGGATGGCCAAGTTCCCTAAGTCTGCCTTTGTGATCTAATAGTGCTCTTGCCATCTTCTTTTCAACTTCATTATATCCTAACTCACCTATTTCATCCTTGGCTTCTTCAGTCCTCGTTGTGATGATATCGAGTATGTTTTGCATCTCAGTTGTAGCATTTTTCATTTCAGCCTGACTAGTTGGTAAGTCTTTTCTCTCTGCAGCAAGGATTTCTGTGGTGTTTTCAATGCTTCTTTCAAGTCCAACTCATTGTCTTATGACTACTAACCTAAATTTTAATGTTAATTTAATCTAAATTCTTGTTCTGATAAAAATTCCTTATATCTGTTTTCAGCAAGTCCCTGGCTGTGGATTCTTCCTGACCTTTCTTTGGGGGAGAATTCCTCCATCCTGTCATTTTGACTAAGTTTCTATCTTTTGTGAGTTATGAAAGCTTGTTGTGTTTCCTGCACCTGAGAGTAATGCTACATTAAGAAGGGTCCTACACTCAAATGTTTGTGGTGTATGCTGTGTGCACTCTGCTGTTGTGTTGTAGCTGCTCTTTCCCCAGGTCAGGCCTCTGGGGGGTTCCCCCTTGCTTGCCAGGGGGAGTGTTTGGATCTTTATCTAGGTGTGCTATGATTGTTTTGTTAAGTAAGCCTGATAAAGATGGAGGTGGGGTGGGGTGGGAGTGGGAGACTGATCTGAGAAAAGGGAAAAGGGAAAGGAACAAAAAAGCAAATGGACAAACAAAAAGTAGAAGCCTGATCCCAAAGAAGAAAAAAAGGAGAAAAGAAAAGTACAGAAAAACAAAAAGAAGCCTGAGCCAAAAAATGAGAAAAGGAGAAAAACAAATGAACAAAAAGTATAATCCTGATTCCAAAGGGGGGGGAAAAAAAGAAAAAGAAAACAAAGCCTGGTCCAATTTCCAGCAGAAGTGACGTTGACACTTTGGAACGCTCTGTGATCAGTCGGCTTGGAACATGTCAGGGTCCTGAGTTGGTCATCTTGGGGAGAGGTCCCTTGTGCTGGCTCCCACTCAGACCTGTCCTGTAGGGTGCAGGGGAGGCAGAGTTTGGTGTAAGCACCTGCAGCCTCTACCGGAAGCTCTGTATTTCTCTCTGAAGTCCCACCATGTTGGTGGGTGTGGGTGGTGGAATGGAAGATGGCATTACCCTGTCTTCTCATCCTGGGGAGGAGAACCCATGTCCACTGCTGTTCTGGAGGCCTTCTGCTGTTCACAGAAAAGTGAACAGTCTCCGTCCCTGTGTCCCAGGCTTTCGTCAGATGCCTGTCCTGCCTATGATGTTGTATTTTATGCCTTTGTATTTTGTGTAACTCTTTGTGATTTTGTAGATACAGTTGATTTTACTACTTTTATGTTTTAATCTCCATATTGGCTTTATAAATTATTACTCTGTACTACATTTACTATATTTTACTTGTGAATGATTTTTTTCATAATTTTAAAAAAGCCTTCAGTTAGCCTTTTTCTTTCCACTTTAGTCTTTTTAACATTTCTTGTAATGATAGTAGTGGTGGCAAACTCCTTTAATGTTTCTTTGTCTGGGAAACTCGTTATCTTTCCATTAATTCTGAATGATAACTTGACCAGTGGAGTATTCTTGGTTGTGGAATTTTATTTTCACTTTAACTTTAATGATTCAACATTCTTTAACTTTAATTACTCTAGTCCTATTGTGAACCCCCTTTGTTCATCTTGTTGGTAGCTTATCTTTTCTGATTTGGGAAGTTTTCAGTTATTTGTTCTTCAAATAAATTTTCTGCATTTCCCTGCTGACCCCAGAAGTCCAACTAGGTAGCCCTGTTCCACCTTACACATTTCTGAACCCCAACCATGATACCCTGCCTCTCCCCAAGACCTCCCTTAACCCAGCCCCAACTGTGACCCCTTGACTCTCTCTGCTGATGCATGAGGTCAGGTCAGGACCTCTGCACTTACCTTGAAGACCTGTGGGCTCCTCTATTGGCTGCCCCCAACCTCTAGAACAGTTTGAGTGCCCCTGCCCCACTGACATATCTCAAGACACGCCTCCTGCCTCAGAAACCTCAGACCATCCCAGATCTGGTTGCACTGGGCCTTCCTGGAGGACCCCACCCTCTTATGGGGGTCTCGCAGTCTGCATCTGTTGATGATCCATGGCAGTGCTCACTGCACCGGGCTTTGCTCACCCAGCTGCACATGGGTGCACACTTATACACATGCGCTTGTACGCACACGTGCATACCCACTCCTTACATGTGTGCACTTTTACGCACAGGTGCATACTCACTCCCATGTACCCACAGGAGCACATCACCCCAAGAGAAGCTCACTAAGTCCAGACCTTTCATGTCCTGAACCTTGAATTGAATTGTAACCAAATGTCAGGAGTAGTAAGTGTATCATTAGCTGAATTTGACAGTGGTGTAAACACCGAGCTCAGAACAACTTCCTTAAGAGCAGTTCTCAGCCAAGGATTCTTGGTCTTTCTCCGTCCCTGTTTCTTTTCTCTTCCTCCCTGTCTCTTCTTCTCTTGCTTCCTCTTTTTTCCTCTGTGTTTGCCCCACTTCTGTTTGGTTTCCTTTGTCCCCAGTAGCAGGTTGAAAACCTGTGTGTTGGATGGATAGATGCCAGCAAAGCAGCCAGGAGAGCCCCGGGCACCCTGAGCCTCTGAGTTTGCCAGTCCCCAGTGTCCTTGCAAATGCCTGCCTCCGTCCTGTTCTGACGTCCAGGAGAGGCAGCTAAGGCTCATGGTGCCCCAGGCTGGCTGGGGTGCAGAGGCTGATCCCGATGTAGGGGAAAGGGGGGGCACTCAGAAGTCACTTAAATGGTGAGACGGTCTGGGCTTGCAAGGATGGGTGTGGGGGAGGGCGCTGGAGGCTCCCCGCACATTCTTGCAGCTTCACTGGGTCAGGAAGTGGAGAAGGTCCCTGGAGGGTCCAGCCCCACTCTGGCCAGAGCAGCCATAGGGCTGTGCACGAGCAGACAGAGGGCTGGCCTGATGCTGGGTGGGGATGAGGAGTTCACTCAGAGGCCCATGTCCAGGCACTCCCAGGTGAGAACAGGATCAGCCTGTCTGGGCCAGAAGAGGCCCCGGCAATGATTGCCACCACCCTGGGGAACCTCGGCGGCCAACGGCCTGCTTATTCAGGGTGTAGCTGTTGGGGTCTGCTCAGACGGGGACTCCAGGCCTGTGCTCTGTCTGAATTCCCAGTGGCCACCCTAGTGGTCAGCACTGTACCCCATGGTTCCTGGAGAATGCTTCTGGAATGAATGAATGAATGAATGAATGAATGAATGAACGAACGAACGAACACAGCCTCTTTCCCTTATTGCTAGTTGGACATTTTGTCTATGGGGGTTAAATTCAGGCACTCACCTGTTAGTCCTGTGTGTGTGTGTGTATGTGTGTGTGTGTGTGTGTGTGTGTGTGTGTGTGTGTGACAGAGAGAGAGAGAGAGAGAGAGAGAGAGAGAAAGAGGCAGGTGAAATGGCCCCCTGTGCTCCACTGGGGCTGACCCAAGAGGACAGCAGGGCCTAGAACAGCAGAAACTGAGAACCCTGTATGCTTGGGGTAGCAAAGAGAGAGAGGATATCTGAGGAGGTGTGATGAGGAAAGATAATTGGGTCCTGCTAAGGGGAGATTGAGAAGGGTTCCCACTCCTAACACTTAAGACAGCCACTTCGATGCTGCTGGAAATAAGCTGCTGGCAGGCCAGCAGGTGCTCTGAATCTGCATCCCCAAAATTTCTTCTTCTGCCACTTCTCTCCACAGTTTGGTCAGTGGCCATCTTCCTCCTTCCCTCCTTCCCTCCTTTCCATTCTTCCTTCTGTAAGTATTTCCTGAACCCCGGGGTGCCTGCTGCTCTGCTGGGAGAAAGTTGGCCTCTGAGGAAGCTGATGGTCTTCTAGAGAAGTCAGCAATGACCCTCAGGGTGAAAAGTGATCTACCAAGGGAGGTAAAGTGTCCCTAGGGAACCTGCCTTCATGCTGTCACGTGTTAATCTGTAAATGATTGGAATATTTGGCAAAGAGAAATCCACATATTTGAGGGACTTTAGAGTTGCATTGGCTGGTTCTGCGGGAGCCTGAAATCACCCCCAATTTAAATATGGGCCAGCAATCAGACTGGGAGCGTGCACCTGCGAGGGAGACTTTTTGGAGGGGCTGGCCAGGCAAGAAGAGTGGGCAAGGATGTCCTCATCTCTCCTGAAAGACAAGGGGGTGTAGCTTCTTAGCACACATTTCCAGAGAGCTTGGCAGTGCTCCCAATGAGCGCAGTCTGACATTTTGGAGACCCTGCCAGCTGTCATCGTGTGTCACTGCTGGAACCCTTCCCTCTTGCACACCAACACACACACACACACACACACACACTCAAAGAAGGGGGAAATAAAACCTGCAGTTTGAATTTAGATGTACGACAGAAAGTGACAGCCTTAACATTTGCCAAATTTAAAGACACAACATTAAATGGTAAGTTGTATTTTAAAATACCAAATGCTGAAATGTTAGACTTAAAAAAATATGAAGATTTTAAACTGTCAAAACTAGGCATTAAAAAAAAAATTCCACAGATGTAATTTCAAAGTGACAAAATGAAATAGCATATCATCCTGAAAGGTACTTTTGTGAAAATCAAAGTGTTTGATTTCAGCAGGTGATTGTCTCATGGCTCTGGCATTTATTTTATATTCCCAGGAAGGACCTGGTAGAGAACAGCTTCGCAGACTATGGCAGACTGGGAGTGACTGGCGTTCTTGTAGTTCTCATTAACAGGATTGAATCTACCAGGACGAATGGTGGGGGTTGCTTGAGCCTCTGGCTATACTCGAATTTTCTTTGATAAGCAACTTTTGCTCCACTTGGCTTACAGATCTGCTTACCAGCCCATGAGCTCTTTGATGTCGGAGGGAAGCCTGTGTGTATGGAAAGGATTATTTACAGTAACTTCTTTTAACTTCATATTTACTTTACTACAGTTACATTTGCAAAAATATTAGTTTTTCTTGTGTTTTGAACCTCAGTGAATAAATCTTATTAATCTATTTTTAAATCTAGCAGAAGAAAGACAATCACCTTTGTATTTTCTTTGCTTAATATTTAATTAATTCGCATCTAACAAATGATACTTATTTTAAAAATTAGAGCCATTTTTGAAGGTAGTTCATTGAATTCTTTTGGGTATCTTACACTGCTGTTATGCATTTAATCTGTTCTGTTTTCTTTTGAAGTGTTTCCAGTGAATAACGGACAACTTGATATGCAAATAGTCTAAACCTTTCCAAGCATTTAAAAGTGCTGTTATAATAAATCAAACTTACAAAGCAGTCTGTGTGAAATGTTCTAATTCTGTTAAAATATTTTTCTCATTTGGTTAAAATCAATTTTCTTATTTTTTTTCAGCTTAAATTGGGAAGGCGAATATGTTAGAGTTTCTTAAGTCACTTATATAATACAGATTGTTCATGAAATTTACTTAAAAAAAAAACAATTCTTTGAGCTACTGTTATTTCAGTTGTTACTTAATTCTAAAAACTATCAGTGCTGAAAAGACACCACTGAGACAGAAACATCCAGTTCCTCTCCTATATCTTGTTTTCATTCCCTCTATAAAAGGCATCAGCAAACACTGAAAGGCCACATAGTAAATATTTTAGGCTTTGTGGACCACACACAGAATCTGTCACAATTATGTTTTTTCTTTCTTTTCTTTAAACAATGATTTAAAAATATAAAAAGCACTCTTAAGCTTCTGGCCATAAAAACACAGTGAGGTGAACTTGGTCTGTGAGTTGTAGTTTGTTGACCCATGTTCCATAAATTAAAAAATCCTTTCATTATTGGGCCTCAGAGGGGAGGGGGGTGGGGGAATGGGATAGACTGGTGATGGGTAGTAAGGAGGGTACATATGGCATGGTGCACTGGGTGTTATATGCAACTAATGAATCATCGAGCTTTACATTGGAAACTGGGATGTACTGTATAGTGACTAACATAACATAATAAAAAATCATTAAAAAAAAAGAAAGAAAAGGGGCGCCTGGGTGGCACAGCGGTTATGTGTCTGCCTTCGGCTCAGGGCGTGATCCCGGCGTTATGGGATCGAGCCCCACATCAGGCTCTTCCGCTATGAGCCCGCTTCTTCCTCTCCCGCTCCCCCTGCTTGTGTTCCCTCTCTCGCTGGCTGTTTCTATCTCTGTCAAAAAAATAAATAAAGTCTTAAAAAAAAAAAAAAAAAAGAAAGAAAAAAATCCTTCCATTATTGTTTTAGTGGGACACATTTCCCAGACTCCTTGTAGCTAGGCAAGATTAATTTCTGTCCTCTTTCCTTCAGAGTGGAATGTAGACCTAGTGGTGCACCATCTTGGCCCTGTGGTCAAGGACAGCATGGTGGGAATGGCAGAGCGTCTAGAGGAAAGGAGGCAGGGCTCCTTGGCACCATGGGAGGCTGTAACACTCTCACAACTCACAGAACGGTGTTGACATACCAGCCTAGACTTTTATGTGAGAGAAAAGTAAATTTCTATCCAGTTGATATCACTATAACCTGAAGCCATATCTATTTTTGAACTAATCCACTTTCAAGGGGACAGATTTCATAACCCAAGGGATCTCACACAGGAGAGTCAAAAGTTCATAATCACGTTATGGTTGTCATTAAAATTAACTAGTTCTTTAGTAATTGCTAATTACTTCATTCCTTTCTCATTTTCATGATAAAATCCTGCATCCTTCACTCAGGTATACAGAAATTTTAATGTTATTTCATTAGATTTTAAAATTCTCTTCATAGTTTACTAGAAAAACCCAAGTCACATTATTTCAGTGCTGTGTTTACTAAGTTGGATTTTTGCCTGGTTTCTCCTAAGAGGACAAGGCTGTTCGTGTGTGAGGATATATGGATCTTTGATCCTCTTGTTATACATTGTGACCTGAGGCAGGAAGGACACCTTGACTACTCTGAAGGCCCTCAATCAAGTCTCCCTTACTGCTTTCTTCCTGAGACCCAGTGTCTGACTGGTAGAGGCCATGGCCATAGCTGCCCTTCTTCCTGGCCCCTTGTTTCTAACCCTCAGTTTGGTAATTTGCTCTGACTTCTCAGGTTATAGAGCTCTGGCTTTTGTTTGCCAGATTTCTTCCAAAATGGAATCTACTTTCAAGTCTTCATTCGGTGATATGACCTGCTTTAGGGTGAAGTACCTGGCACATAGCAGAGACTTCATGAATGTTGATTCTCTTACTCCTAATACTTTTGGAAATTAGAATAAAGACATAATTTTTGGTGGTACTTCTCATTGCTGGACTTAAAAATAAAATCATATAATACAAATGAATTTTGAGTGAATTTATCTTTTCACAAATAAAAGTCAAAGTATGGGTATGAAATACCTAGAATTTATAGAAAATGTTTTGTCATGAAGAAGCTGGGACATCTTTTCTTCAAAAGAGGAATTGACTCCCTGAGAGTACTTTCCTTGAGTGGCCCGATTTTTGCTGTAAGTTCTAAATGATGGATGGGAATTTAGCCATTTTTGTTTGATACATGTTTTCCAGTTGAGGTTCTTCTTGGATGAGTAGTGACTTAGTGAGTACTTTCCAAATGGCTTGCGTCTCAATTTTCAGATTGTGGGCTTTACATATTTAGAGATTTCATGTGTTGCTTTTTACCTGATATTTCAATATGCTTTACTTATTTGTGGAAAATAAGAAAGGGTAAAAAGGTATGGCTTAACCAAAATCTACCAATGGGACTTCTCATATTACTTATGAAACTGGAAATGGCTTAAGTGTTGGTCCTCAATTATTTGTTTATGCAGTGTCCTTAAAACCTCTGTCTTACTCAGGTGGGCATATATTGAAGAGTGCATATCCCTTGTTACATTTATTTGACTTGCCACTGGCATACATTAAAAAAAAAATCTACTCACAAGTGAAGTTAGAAAGTTTACTGAGAATATATAGTTATTTTATTTTGGAATATTGAATGAAGGAATATTATATCACATTGCAATTTTCCTATGTTGTCATGTTATATTAACTTAGCAATAATGATTTAAATTCTTTATCAAGTTAGAATTTAATTAAAAATAAAAGCTTCCTAGCAGTATGTACAATTGAAAATTTTCTCCATATATGTTTTTTTCTTGGTGACTGACCTTTTGAAGTAGGTTGTTCCAGATTATTGACTTTAAAAATACCAAATAGGAGACAGTAAAGATGACAGAGGAGCAGGTGGACAGTAATCTTGCCTCCTCCCTCAAACACAGCTAGATAAATATTAAATCATTCTGAGCACCCAAGAAAACAAGGACTGAGAGAACAAACTGCACATCTGCAGGTAGATATATGGCCACGTCATGGAAGGTAGGCGCTGCAGAGGGTTGATTTTGGGGAGAGAAAAACTGTGGGTGCTGTAGAGGGGAGGGAGGCCTGATCACAGAGACAGGAGAGGGAGAGAGAGACAGAGACAGAGAAAGAGTGAGAGCACACACGGGGGATTGCACAGGAAAAACTCTTCCCCAAAACCATTGACTGGGAAAAGGAGAGGGGATGATTACTGCAAGTCATGATAAGCAGCGGAGCACAAAGTCTGAAGTTTTACAAGTCGGCACCATCACTGGGGGCATGCCTGGCGGCTTACTGCTACTCGAGTGGGGAAGGGGGACAGAGGCCTGGGAGCAGGCAGTATGGTCTGAAGATCCCTGGGCTGCTTGGGGGGAAATTATTCCCCTTCTTGGAGGACATTTGGGAGAGGTGGCATGGCTTCTCCAAGGACAAAAGGACTGGCTGTGCCAACATACTGCCCTGTTCATTACCATAGGAAGAGAGATATCAGCTGGTGGCAGTGAAACTTGGTACTGGCTTTTTGCTGTGTTTTACCCTAAACTCTGAACTGCTGTGCAGTCCTGTGACTACTTCTCTGGGGCAAACTGACACTGGCCACAGCATGGTGAGACCATTTCCCAGAGGATCAGTGAGGGCCTGTGCCACGTCAGTCCCTAGAATTTGGCAGGCAGATATGTCAGACACAGACAGGATGAGGGCAGGGATCTGACAGAATCTGGGGACACAAGAGGGGTGATGGCTCTTCTGTGAGGGCTTCCTGAAGAGTGGTGGGTGTGAACTCCTGTTCCTGGCCAACAGAGTGGGGTGACATCATTTCCTCTGTGGCCATCATCACTGACTGACCTCAGTGATGAACAAATCACCCCCAGGTGGAAGATAGAGTCACTTACACCAAGCCCCACTGCCCTGCACACTGCAGGTGTACCTTTACTGGGCCAAGTCCAAATGAGAATCAGAACAAGCAGGCCCCTCCCTCAGAAGACCAGCACAAACCCCCTTCACACACCAGGTCTACTGATCATAGAGTGCTGCAAAGCTTCAGCTCTAGAGGAAATAGCATCTAGCCTCTTTTAACAAGCAGACCAAAACACACCTAGTTAAAACTCACCACCCATTGGACGAGGTCCAAACACTCCCCATTGCAAGCAAGGAGAAACTATGCAGAGGACTGACCTGAGCAAAGGGGCAGCCAATACACAACAGCAGGGTGCACACTCTGAAACACTTCCTGAAGCACCAGGTCCCAGACAGTATAGACCTCTTATTAATATGGCTATTACTTTCAGGGGCAGGAATATAACAGGCTTCACACACACACACACACACACACACACACACACACACATACTGACCTAGACAACATATGAAAGAGGAATTCACCCCAAAAGAAAGAACAAGAAGATGTCAGTGCCAGGGATTTGATCAAAACAGTTATAATAAGACATCTGAATTAGAATGTAAAGCAACAATCATAAGGATACTAGGTGGGCTTGAGAAAGGCATAGAAGACACCAGAGAATCACCTACTTCAGAGATAAATGAACTAAAAACTAGTCAGGCAGAAATTGAAAAATGCTATAATTGAGATGCAAAACCACCTGGATACAATGACAATGAGGATGGACAAAGCAGAGGAAAAAATCAGTGATACAGAAGATAAAATTAAGGACAATAATGAAGCTGAAAAGAAGAGGGAAAAAAAGCATTGGATCACAAATATAGACCTGGACTCTCAGTAACTCCTTAAAGTGTAAAGCATTTGTATCAAATGAGTCTCAGAAAAAGGAGAGAGTGAAAAGGGGCCAAAAGATTTATTTGGGCAAATTATAGCTGAAAACGTCCCTCACCTGAGGAAGAAAACAGACATCCAAATCCAAGAAGCATGAGAACTACCATTAAATTCAACAAAAGTAGGCCATCACCAAGGCATAGAACTGTCAAATTCACTAAAAACACAAACAAGGAATGAATCCTGAAAGCAACAAGGAAAAAATAGTCCATAACCTACAAGGGAAAACAGATCAGGTTTAAAGCAGATCTGTTCTCAGAAACATGGAAATTCAGGACTGGTATGATATATTTAATGTGCAGAACTGGAAAAATATGCAGCCAGAATTCTTTATCCAGTGAAGCTGTATTTCAGAATAGGAAAGAAAGAAGTTTATGGTCACTAAACCAGCCTTATAAGAAATATTAAAGGAAATTGTTTGAGGGGTGGGAACAACAACAACAAAAAGACCAAAAGCAACAACAAAGGAACAGAGAACATGACCGGAAACACAAACTTTACAGACAACACAATGGCACTAAATTCATTTCTACCAATAATGACTCTGAATGTATCACAGTGGATGAAAAACCTATATGCTGCCTATGAGAATCATTTTAGACCTAAAGACACCTGCAGATTGAAAATGAGGGGATGGAGAAGAGCTATCATGCTAGTGGATGTCAGAAGAAAGCTGAAGTAACAATAGCTATATCAGACAAACTAGGCTGTAAATCCAAGACTGTAATAAGAGATGGATGCTATATTATAATCAAGGAGTGTATCCATCAAGGAGATCTAAACAATTCTAAATATTTATGCCCCCAACTTGGGAGCACACAAATATACATGTCGGTTAATCACAAACATAAAGAAACTCACTGGTAATAATACTATAATAGTAGGGGACTTTAATATGCACAGCAATGGACAGATCATCTAAGCAGAAGATCAACAAGGAAACAAGGGCTTTGACTGACACACTGTACCAGATGGACTCTATTCAGAACATTTGATTCTAAAGAGCAGAACACACATCTTTCTCAAGTGCACATGGAACATTCTCCAGCATAGATCACATACTGGGTCACAAGTCAGGCCTCAAGAGTACGAAAAGATTGAGATCATACTGTGCATACTTTCAGACCACAACACTGTGAAACTTGAAGTCAACCACAAGAAAAAATTTAGAAAGACCACAAACACACAAAGATTAAAGAACATCCTACTAAAGAGTGAATGGATTCACCTGGAAGTTAAAGAAGAAATTAAAAAATTCGTGCAACCGAATGAAAATGAAAACAGGACCGTCTTCAACCTCTGGGATGCAGCAAGGGTGGTCCTAAGTGGGACGTATATAGCAATGCAGGCCTTCATCAAGAGGCAAGAACAATCTCAAATACACTACCTAACCTTACTCCTAACCTTACAACTAATGGACCTAGAAAAGGAACGGCACGTAAAGCCTAAAGCCAACAGAAGAAGCGAAATAATCAAGATTAGAGCAGACATAAATGATACAGAAACCAAGCAACCAACAAAAACCATAGAGCAGGTCCAACCAAAGTATGAGCTGATTCTTTGAGAGAATTAACCAAATTGGTAAATCCCTAGCCAGACTATTCAAAAAGAAAAGAGAAAGAACCCCCCAAAATTAATCATGAATGAAAGAGGAGAGATCATAACCAATACCACAGAAATACAAACAATTATGAGAGATTATTATGAGTAATTATATGTCAACAAACCAGGGGATCTGGAAGAAATGGACAAATTCTTAGAAACATACAAACTACCAAAACTGAAACAGGAAGAAATAGAAAATTTGAACAGACACATAACAGCAAAGAAACTGAATCAGTAATCAGAAAATCTCCCAACAAACAAAAGTCCAGGCCTGGATGGCTTCCCAGGGGAATTCTACCAGACATTTAAAGAAGAGTTAATATCGGGGCGCCTGGGTAGCACAGTCGTTAAGTGTCTGCCTTCGGCTCAGGGCGTGATCCCGGCGTGCTGGGATCGAGCCCCACATCGGGCTCCTCCGCTGGGGGTCTGCTTCTTCCTCTCCCACTCCCCCTGCTGTGTTCCCTCTCCCGCTGGCTGTCTCTCTGTCACATAAATAAATAAAATCTTTAAAAAAAAAAAAGAAGAGTTAATATCTATTCTTTTGAAACGTTCAAAAAAATAGAAATGGAAGGAAAACTTCCAAGCCTTCTGCAAGGCCAGCATTAACTTGATTCCAAAACCAAAGACCCCACTAAAAAGGAGAATTATAGACCAATATCCCCAATGAACATGGATGCAAAGAATTCTCAACCAGATACTAGCAAATCAAATCCAACAGTACATTAAAAGAATTATTCACCATGATCAAGTGGGATTTATTCCTGGGCTGCAGCATGGTTCAGTATTCACAAATCAATCAACATGATACATCACATTAATAAAAGAAAGGACAAGAACCATATGATCCTCTCAAAAGAAGCAGAAAAAGCATGTGACAAAATACAGCATCCATTTTTGAAAAAAAAAATCTGAACAAAGTAGGGAATAGAAGGAACATACCTCAACACCAGAAGGGCCATATACAAAAGACCCACAGCTAATATCATCCTCAATGGGGAAAAACAGAGCTTCTTCTCTATCACCAGGAATAAGACAGGGATGTCCACTCTGACCCTTATTATTTAACATAGTACTGGAAGTCTGAGTCTCAGCAATCAGAAAACAAAAAGAAGTAAGAAGCATCCAGATCAACAAGGAAGAAGTCAAGCTTTCACTATATGCAGATGACACGGTACTCTATGTAGAAAACCTGAAAGATTCCACCAAAAAATTACTAGAACTGATAGAGGAATTCAGCAAACTTGCAGGATATAAAACCAATGTACAGAAATCAGTTGCATTTCTGTACACCAATAATGAAGCAGCAGAAAAAGAAATCAAGGAATGGAGCCCATTTACAATTGCACCAAGAACCATAAGATACCTAGGAATAAACCTAGCCAAAGAGGTGAAAGCTCTGTGCTTTGAAAACTAAGGAACACTTATGAAAGAAATTGAGGAAGACACAAAGACATGGAAAAACATTCCATACTCATGGATTGGAAGAACAAACATTGTTAAAGTGTCTATGCTACCCAAAGCAATCTACACATCCAATGCAATCCCCATAAAAATAACACCAGCTTTCTTCACAGAGCTTGAACAAACAAGTTTAACATTTATATGGAAACAGAAAAGACCCTGAATAGCCAAATAAATCCTGAAAAAGAAAAGCAAATTGGAGGCACCACAATTCCAAACTTGAAGGTATATGAGAAAGCTGTAGTCATCAAGACAGTATGGTACTGGCAGAAAAACAGACACATAGATCCATGGAACAGAACGGAGAATGCAGAAACGGGCCGACAACTGTATGGTCAATTAATCTTCAACAAAGCAGGAAAGAATATCCAGTGGAAAAAAGACGGTCTCTTCAACAAATGGTGCTGGGAAACTGGACAGCCACATGCAGAAAAATAAAACTGGACCCCTTTCTTACAGCACACAAAAAGATAAACTCAAAATGGATGAAAAACCTAAATGTGAGCAGGAATCGAATCAAGGTCCTAGAGGAAAGCACAGGCAGCAAGCTCTTTGACATTGGCCATAATATCTTCTGATAAGACACATCCCAGGGGGCAAGAGAAACAAAAGCAGGAATGAACTAATGGGACTTCATCAGGATAAAAATGTTCTGCACAGTGAAGGAAACAATCAACAAAACTAAAGACAGACTATGGAGTGGGAGAAGATATTCGCTAATGACATATCTGATATATTGTTAGTATACAAAATCTAGAAAGAACTTATCGAATTCAACACTCAAAAACCAAATAATCTAGTTAAGAAATGGGCAGAGGGCACGCATACACATTTTTTCCAAAGAAGACATCCAGATGACTAACAGACAAATGAAAAATGGTCAACATCACTTGGCATCAGGAAATACAAATCAAAAGTGCAATGAAATACCACCTCATACCTGTCAGAATGGCTAAAATTAACATAAGAAATAACAAGTGTTGGGGAACCCTCTTATACTGTTGGTGGGAATGCAAATTGGCATAGCCACTCTGAAAAACAGTATTGAGGTTCCTGAAAACATTAAAAATAGAAATACCCTATGATTCAGTAGTTGCATTACTAGGTATTTACCTAGAGGATACAAAAATATTGATTCAAAGGGACATGTGCACCTGATGTTTATAACAGTGTTATCAAGAATAGCCAAATTATGAAAAGAGCTCAAATGTCCATTGATGAATGGATAAAGAAGAAGTGGTGTATATATACACAATGGAATATTAATCATAAAAAGGGTGAAATATTGCTATTTGCAATGACATGGATGGTGCCAGAGTGTATTATGCTAAGTGAAATAAGTTGGTCAGAGAAAAACAAATACCATATGATTTCACTCATATGTGGAAATTAAGAAACAAAATAGAGGAGTATAGGGGAAGGAATGAAAAGAGAGAGGGAAGTAAAGTTTAGGAGACTCAAATATGAAGAACAAACTGGGGCTTGATGGAGGGAGGTGCGTCAGTGATGGGCTAAATGGGTAATGGACATTAAGGAGGGCACTTGTGATGAGCACTGAATGTGTATGTAAGTGATGAATCACTGAGTTCTACTCCTGAAACCAATATTACTGTATAATTTGCCAACAGGCAAAGGATACAAAAGGAAGAATAAACTATTGGGATCTCATCAAGATAAAAAGCTTCTGCAGAGTGACGGAAATAATCAACAAAAGTAAGGCAGCCCACAGAATGGGAGAAGATATTTGGAAATGATATGTCTAATAAAGGGTTAGTATCCAAAATCTATAAAGGACTTATGAAAGTCAACACCCAAAACCCAAATAATCAAGTTAAGAAATGGGCAAAAGACACAAATAGACATTTTTTCCAATGATAACATAGATGGCTAATAGACATGTGAAAAGATGCTGACCTTCACACCTTCAGGGAAATACAGATCAAAACTACAATGAGATACCAACACATACCTGTCAAACCGGCTAAAATTAACAAAACAGGACACAACCGGTGTTGTCTGTCCCAGGAGGGGAGAAAGGGGAACCTTCTTATACTGTTGGTGGGAATGCAAATTGTTGCAGCCAATCTGGAAAACAGTATGCAGGTTCTTCCAAAAGTTAAACATAGAACTAACTACTTTATGAGCCAGCAACTGCGCTACTAGGTATATACTCAGAGGATGCAAAAATATTGATTTAAAGGGGTAAATGCACACTGTTGTTTATAGCTGTATTATCAACAATAGTCAAATTATTTTAAAAAGCCCAAATGTCCATTGATTGATGAATAGATAAAATAGATGTGTTATGTATATGCAATGGAATATTACTTAGCTTTCAAAAAAATGAAATCTTGTCATTTGTAATGATGTGGTTGGTGCTAGAGTGTACTATGCTAATTGAAATCAGAGAAAGAAATACTATATGATTCCACTCATCTGGAATTTAAGAAACAAAACAGATGACCATATGGGGAGGGGTAAAGAAGAAACAGAGGGAAGCAAACCATAAGAGCCTCTAAACGACAGGGAACAAACAGTGTTGATAGAGGGAGCTGGATGGGGGATGGGCTAGATGGGTGATGGACATTAAGGAGGGCACTTGTTATGATGAGTACTGGGTGTGTATGTAAGCAATAAATTACTGAAAGCTACTCTTGAAACCAATATTACATTATATTATATTAACTAACTAGAATTTAAACAAAAGTTTGAAAAAATGTATTCAGCACGGGAGAAAACTGGGAATTGGTAGTTAAGGTGCTAATGCTCTGAAGAGAGTGATCTGTAAATGGGATGGTCTGCAAACAAGCTTTTTAATGGGTTATACAAAAATTTTGTCCAGGAATTTGTCATCTCCATTAAGTAGACCAGGTAAAACCATGAAAATCCAAAGTTCAAATGGAGTCTTTAGTTTTTAACATACATAACACTCTTTCAACAAAATTTCATAGTTTTTACATGGGTATAAGCTTGAAGAGATTTTGATTTGTCCAAATTTATAAAGATTGGATTGTCTGTTATTGTTTTAAGAGTAAAGATTTTGTTTAAGAAACAAAACTCTATCAATGACTAATGAGTTCATTAGGATTGAGACATTCTGTATGAAGTACTTAATGAGACAAAAGTCTGAAGTACTACAGATATTTGCAATACACAAATATAGTTTGGAAATTTGCTAAACTTAGCATGAAAACGTCACCAATTTTGTAGACTCAAATTATATTTCATATACATTTCAAAAAATACTTTAAAAAAGGATTTTATCTCTTTAAGAGCGAGAGAGAGAGAGAAAATATGAGCAGGAGGAGGAACAGAGGGAGAGAAAGAAGACTACTCTGAGCAGGGAGCCTGACTCGGGACTCGATCCCAGGACCCTGGGATCATGATCTGAGCTGATGCTCAGATGCTCAACTGCAGATGCTCAACTGACTGATCCACCCAGACATCCCCCCAATAAATGCAATTTTAAACCTTCATATGTATTAACTCACTTAATTCTTATGTCATCCATATGAAGCCTGTATACTATGACTATCCACATTTTATAGATGAGGAAATGTGAGGCACAGAGAGGTTGGTGACTTGATCAGTGAAGTAGCAAGAATCATTTCCGGGTATAAATACAGACTAGGTTGAATTGGTTTTCCCATGATACTTATTAGATCACTGAATTCTGTAACAATGTGGGAAGGCAATTTATTGGTGTAATTGCTTAGGCTTGTAAGGAATTTTTCATTGCAGTATTCCAAATAAGGTGTCCAGGCATCATCTTTATCACACCTAGCATACAAATATTGAGTCCTATTGCCACCAAGAATTTGGCTTCTTCTCTTTCAACACTACCTCATAATATCTTAGCAGTCAAACATAACTCACTTTTCTCCTCACTTAGTATTTACATGGACCATTAAAAGCCTTCTATTTGTAGTTTCCTCAATCAGTGGCAGAGTTTAAGTTTCATTTCATTCCCATGAACTTATAGCTTTTATTTGTGGGGAAAAACTAGCCAGAATTTTTTTTAACTTTTGCATATTATCTATAAAGTACTACTAGTATTTATGCAAACTACAGCCTGGGGAATTATAATATTTTGTGAAATTTTGATTATGCATATTATTTAAAAGTGACACCAGTCTAAGACAAAGATAGTATTTATTTGTGGTAAAAGCCAACTGAATGAAGCTATAATTTTATTCCATTATTATTACTACATCTGCAACCTTTTCCACCTAAGTAGATGTTTGAAATAAGCATATACAATTATTGACTATTTTCTACAAATATTTATTGTAACACTTGAACAGAACTATAGGAAGCCCTTGGCACTGATAGAAAATACTGATTCAGTGTGCATTTACAAATATTTATACATAGGAAAATTTAGTGTGATTTACATAAAAAATATTAGACTACTTACACAAAACTTTAAAATATTCTTATCAAAAACCAGGGAAGTACTGTATTGCGACTAACATAATATAATAAAAAAAAGCATTAAAAAAATAAAATATTCTTAGTAATAGTTATCAGAATTAGAAAAGTAAAATTAGGCTTGAGACACTGCCTGTTCTAGAACACTGGCCTCTAACAGCACCTCCACTGCTGGAAAAAAATATTTAAGTCTGTCATGCAACAGGAAAACAAAACAAGCTATTCTGGAACAACTATTCTACACAGAAGAGAGCTGCTCCCAATTAAAAAAACCAAAAGTACACATTTTTAGGCATTAACCAACCAAGCAAACAAAACAATGAAATATCATATTTGTGGATTTTTCAATTTTAATAAGATGTTGATAAAAATATGTTTTTTAAAATTAAAACATTTCTATCATGTATGTTTTAAAATTCAGGGAACACAAATCATTAATATACATAGTTAATCCTATATTATGCAGTCCCTTTTAAAAAGCACTGATGCACCCAACAGTTATAAGTATCATTTCATAAAGAACAACACAAAGCTTATCATCACTAATACCCAATACCTATAGTTACTTGCTGTTCTGGAACACAATGAATTAAAAACTACTTTTTTTTTTTTTTGAAAATGGTCTAAACTCAGAGTTTTCTTGCTGCAAAAAACCCATTATTATTCTAGAAAATGTAGGTTTAGGTAAGGAAATGTGAAATAAATACTGTAAATTAAATTACTAAAATTTGAGGAGCAGAAGGTCTGTAGTCTATTGGTAATTAGATTTTAGTTGGTTGATATGAAACTGTAAACTCACTATCCAGACCAGCTAAGATTGGTTTAGAATAGTGATTATTTGAAGGTTATATTTCTTATGGAAGAAAAAATTTATGGGGCGCCTGGGTGGCACAGCGGTTAAGCGTCTGCCTTCAGCTCAGGGCGTGATCCCGGCGTTCTGGGATCAAGCCCCACATCAGGCTCCTCTGCTAAGAGCTTGCTTCTTCCTCTCCCACTCCCCCCGCCTGTGTTCCCACTCTCGCTGTCTCTCTGTCAAATAAATAAATAAAATCTTTAAAAAAAATGAAGAAAAAATTTACAGTACAAACTTGTAAAGGCTTAGGGTTTATTGTTGAAATTTAAATTGCTCGGAAATTTAAAGCAAATACTTATTAAGGCAGAAATGATATTTTTTTCCCCAAAAGGACTGATGACACTAGGTTATTTCCATTTTATTAAAATGAAATTTATATAAAATTGATTCCTGAAGGCTTCTTAATGTGTAGTTCTTGTTTAGTACTATAGTGGAACTACAGTGGCTCATTATAGGTTTCAATAGGAAGAATAGGTTTCTAGTTGGCTAAAATATTTATGTGTTCTGGATTTGGGGGAAAGAAATTCAGCTAAATTTTTTTTAACTTAATATAAGCCACATTAAGAGTCAAGGCTTAATTCATACCAGCTGTCAGAATTCCAGTTTATTCTCCATATAAATACATTGATTAGAGCACAGATAGCATACATAAGCTTATAGTCCCATCCCTGGTATACATAACAAGAACTATGATATATTCCTATCGGTTGTCTTGGTAGGATTGTGACTATGCCCTATATTTCAAAAGGCTAACATGAAACCTCCAATATCTGCTGTAAAGAAAAGGACTGACCTGCTGGGAGGTGTTGCAACACCTCCCAGCAGCTGGAGAGGACAGTGAAGTGTTTAGGTTGTTTGCTGGGGACACATCTGCACTGCAGAGCAGCCGTCTCGTGAGTGGGCAGAGCTGTCACTTCGTCAGCCGTAACACTCTGGCAAACATTTATGTGTAAGAATTGAGTTGTTCTTTTGACTGAGACTGGATATCTTGCAGTTCCTGTTCTTCCTTTGCTTTGATATCCTGGTAAGCCTGCATTTTGCTTGCATCCTTTAAGTAAGCCCAGTTAGAAGACAGTATCATGAGGAAGTGGATCTGGAAAAGAAGGGTGAGCGTGATGGCTAGTGAGCATGTCAGAAGGCAAAGCAAGCTGCTAGGCAGACTACACGGTCTTTGCTGTCAAAAGGGAGAGGGTTATTCTGTTATACTCCTTCTGCTGTCAGAGCCATCAGATTCTGGAAGCAGCTCTACTACTATGCTTAAGAGTAGAAGGCTGAAGAAGAGTTAGTCTACAGACACAGTGAACTGAAAAAAATGGCCAAAGTTACTGTTTAGAAAAAGCAAACATGAAATAAATATGAGAGTGCTGTTTACAATTTTAAGAATAATTTTAAAGACTAATGTAGAAGTTAAGAAACACACTGTGTTTACTTTTGAATAACTGTATTGCAAAGACCTTTTCTCCTTATAGACAAAAATCAATTTCCCCCAAAGAGTTAAAGGTATGAACAATGTTTATTTTGAGTAAATAATTTAAAAACTACATATTGAATATGGAAAAATTAGATGAATGTAAAAACAAGAAATTAAGATTAATAAAGTATGCAATCTCTGTGTTAACAGATATTTGGAGTACAACTATATTATTTGGTTTTACAAAATGTAAAAATCCTTATTATGATTGTTTATAGTTCGTGTGGCAAACATTTCTTTCCTGTTTATTTAATTAAAAAATAAATATGTACCTCATGTATCTTATATTTCATGTTTACCTTTTGACATATTGAGACCTTCATATTCAGACACAATTTTTCTATTAAAATGTTGTGTGCAGTTTCAGAATGGGCTACTGAGCAAGTACATTTCATTAAACACAGCAATTTAAAGATATCAGTTTGGGGACTGTAAAAGGAATCAGAGGATTATGCCCAAAAAATCAGATATGAATTAATTCTCTTTTTGAAGGAAACACATTTGTGGCTTTTTTCCTTCAAATTCTCATGTCACCTTTTAGGAGTATTTGTTATGGTAATGAGGCATATGATCATAAAGTATTTTAAATCAAAATATGTTTGCAAAATGCTTTGCAGAAAAAGTCTGATAAAACAAAATACAGATTAAAATTATTCCTTTTCTATTTCATCTTTAACACTTTTCATTTTTGTCACTGAAACTGGTTACTAAGCAAGTAAAAGTAATGGAAAATGCAGGTATTACAAAGTTTTAACACTTCATTTAGAAACATGCTGAAAGTTTAAGAAAATTTGTCTTTAACGGATGCTGACCCACAGCAGTACATAACTGAATCCTTCTCACAACGTGGAAGTAGCCAGATCTCATTTTGTAATGCACTCAGGGTAAGTCAGCTTATTAATCTACGATGTGAAATGAGCGGACTAGAGCTATTTACAAATTACTGTCACCAAACTGCAGCAACCTAGACTCTGCTTTAGTCTGGGGCGACAGGGAGATTTCAGGCTGCGGAGGAGCGCTCCCTACAGCTCCTTGTTGGCCTTAAGCAATTTAGAATTTAGTGCAGCAATCTTCCCGACTCTTAAACTTCAAGACGGCATAGTTATAGGTAGTAGCCATCATGTAGATCAGCTGGGGGAAGAGAACAGAACACGACAGTAAGATACAGGCAGTCAGGGCCGGTGCCCGCTCAGGACCCACGCAGTGGCTGCTTTTCCGTTTACAAACACAGTAGAACTAGGTTAAGTGCTATTCCTAGTCAACACCTATTCCAGGTATTGACACTCTCTCTTCTTTCAAAAGAATCCAAATTCCACTATATATACTCAGTTACCAGGACAGATAACAAGTACTGCCTACACTTCAGCCCTGGGGTAAGTTTCCACCAGTGAAGTGGAACCAAGACTATGTCCCAGAGGTGTGTTGCTGGAAAGCAAATCGAGCATCAGAGCCTGGAGGGTGGGGGGGCTGTTCTAGGTGGGCCTGGAGCCGCAATTACTCACCAGTGCAATGACGGTGGCACCAGCTCCAGCACAGGCCACGATGAACAGGTGATAGGACATATAGAACTAGGAAAGAACAGGGCACCAGGTGAGCAGTGGATGGGGAAGGACCGGGCCTCCACCTGTTCTTTCTCCTCAAGAGCTGCTTTCCGCCACGCTGTGTGCCAAACTGCACTCCTTTCAAGTCTCTGTCTCAACCCTGGCTCACTGCAGAAAAGCATCATGTAGGAGTTTTCTAAAACTTTATGATGCCTAGGTTATACCCTACACCAATTAAATCACAATTTGGGGGCTGGACCTCAGTCATGAATATAATTCTCTTTTATGACTACAGTGTGCAGCGACATTTGGGAGCTCCTGCTTTGAGCCACACCTTAGTATAGATATACAAACTGCCTAATGATGGAGGCAGTGGCTGATTATTTCAGTGATTCACGGCTTTCCAAAAGCATGCTAAGATTCTCTTAAATATGCACTCTTACTAGTGCATTTAAGACTTTTCCTTTATAAACACTTATAAGATGTCTAAACACTTATAAGGTGTCTAAAACTATTCTAGAGCTCTAATATTTTAAACAAAGATTTTCAATCTAATTAAAAACAAAGAGACATACCAGTAAATTACTATAGAAATATAATTAAGTATAATTGACTTAAAAAATAGTTTATACACAAATTCAGAGGAATCTTTTCAAGAAAATTATATTTACTCTGTAACGAATGTCCTACTTTCAAAAAAATACGTGGCAGTGAAAAAGAAGAAGCCACATATGTTTTCAGATGTGCACAATTGGTATCAGTACATATTACTGCCAAAAGAGGAAGCTTTCTGATTGCTAAGGATCCTTACTGAATATCTGGACCACATAAAATGGCCATTTGCTAGGTCAAAAATGGCTAACTATTGGTGATTGCATACAAATCAGTTTACAAAGCGAGGCTTTCCTTACTAGCATTTGCACCATCTCCCGCTCTTTCTACCTAGGAGGGCCTTTTCTTCACTGTCCTTTGCCAGGTTGACCATGCCCAGGCCCAGACAGAAGAAGGTTTTACCTCATTGGTGTTGCAGATGTTCTCAAGAGCAGAGCCACATATTTTTCCTGGAAAAGCATCCCAAGGAATGATTGCTGTGGAGTGAATCACAACAGAATGTTAGTTATTAGTACACACTGCACATCCTCACCACTTCAGGGTACAGTTACTCTGTAATTGTACACTGTTCTTCATCAACACTTGACATGTCTGCCGTCCGCAGACCAGGGCTTTTGAAATAAAAAGTAAGCCCTATCTGGACAACAGGGTAAGAGCAAAGGTGAATTAGAAATTTAAACACTCTGACTCTTTCCCCTGACTTTTTTCCTTTTACAAATTCCACTTTGTTCACTAAATATTTATTATATCACAAAGCTAGGATTTCCCTACAGTTAATTTATGAACTACTAGTTACAAAGAAATAACTATAATATGACACGCATATAAAACTATTCTTCATATCACATATTATATTACACTCAGGTCAAATATATTTCTATACAAATGTCTTGGTTTGTGGCCTTCCAACTAAAAAAGAGGTGCTCACAACAAGATGTTTTTACTCTCTCATGAGATAAGCACTGAAATTGAGAGTATACACTCACAAGGTTTCATGGACATTTTGCAGAGTAATTACAAATTACAAATACAAATTTAAATTTGTATTTTGCATGTATTTTACAATACATTTTATTATGTTCAATGTATTGGACCTAATTTTGGATTGAAAGTCTAATTGTAAATATTTAAAAAGAAAAACACTGTCTTTCACCCCAGAGGACAGGACAAGCACAGTCTATAATGTGTCTCTCGCAGTAAACCGTGAGTTTTCTCTGTATTTAACAATTGTCCCTAGGCTAATGCTTCTCTTTTCTATTTAATTTAAACATAAGTGCATATGTTTTCTGCATACGTGTGTCCTTAAAAATTAAAAATAGCTGAAATTACACTTTTTTCAGTATATAAGGCATAAAGATTAAAAAAGAAAATCTGGGGGCGCCTGGGTGGCACAGCGCTTAAGCGTCTGCCTTTGACTCAGGGCGTGATCCTGGCGTTCTGGGATTGAGCCCCACATCAGGCTCCTCCGCTATGAGCCTGCTTCTTCCTCTCCCACTCCCCCTGCTTGTGTTCCCTCTCTTGCTGGCTGTCTCTCTCTCTGTCAAATAAATAAACAAAATCTTTAAACAAGGAAGGGAAGGGAAGGGAAGGGAAGGGAAGGGAAGGGAAGGGAAGGGAAGGGAAGGGAAGGGAAGGGGGAAAGAAGGAAGGGAGGAAGGGAGGAAGGGAGGAAGGGAGGAAGGGAGGAAGGGAGGGAGGGAGGGAGGGAGGAAGGAAGGAAGAAGGAAAGAAGGAAAGAAAGAAGAAAGAAAGAAAATCTGCATATCCTTCCATCCTTTGGCCTCAGCCAGAAGTAACTCTTTATGTTTCAGAAGAGAAATAACAAGTCCCCAAACTGTGAGTGAAACAATGATTTCAAGAATAATTGGTTGTAGAAATATTCCCCAAACTGGGTTTATTGAGAGAAAGACTATAAACAATTTCAATAGAACAAACCAGGGCACCTTGGTGGCTCAGTTGGTTGTATCTAACTGTTATTTTTGGCCCAGGTCATGATCTCAGGATCGTGAGATCCAATTCCAGGTACATCTCCCACTGGGCATGGAGTCTGCTTGAGATTCTCTCTTTGTCCCTGTTCCTCTGCCTCTCCTCCCACTTCCTCTCTATTTTTTTTTTTTAAAGAAGAACATATGAAACTGATCACAATGATTAAAAAGCCACCCGTGTAATCACTGAGGTCCAGACACCTGCACGAGAGGCTAGAGGTTCGTCGGGGAAACGAAAGGAGACGGTACCGTATTGTCGGATATCCACGCAGATCTGCTCCACGGCGGCTGTGCCGTTGGTCTGGGGTGACTTGATGACCTCACAGGTTGACCAGATGTTGTAGAACATAAACACGGGCACGGCGGAGAAACCAAACACGCCCAGCCAGGCCACTCCCAGCACGTAGGTGAGGAACACGAACTGAGCCGAAAAGGAGGAGGAGAAAGAAGCGTCATGGCGGGGGGCGGTGTGCATCACTGGGGAGGAGATGCTGACACAGCTCTGGCTGGATACCGAGCCTGTGGGGTGCGTTCCCAGCACCGCCTGGGCCACCGGAGCGACGGGCAGAGTGACAAGGGAGAGGAGAAGCGAGGGCTGGGCCAGGGCGGTCGTGCTCTCCAGAGCTAGACGATGGAGAATGCGACTGCCCAAAGCCACTTCAGGGACTCTGTGCGGCTCCCTCTCTCAATGAACAAGGCCAGGAGACCCCACACAGCGATCTCCCTTGTTCAAGATTGCAGAACAAATTAGAAAGGTAGACAGCAATTACTAAGTATTAGTTCTATATTGATCATGGTAATTATGTAATGGGATGCTTTCACAGCACTGAATTATAACTTCATGTTAGTCTCTCAAAAATTGTCTTTATTTTATACAACATATGGCTAGTAGTATAAGTACTTCAGGAAGCACTTTCTCAAAAGGAATTTGGCTAGTTTCATTGTCCTGTGAAATTAGCAAAAGCATTGGATTCCTGAGCCTTTTGTTGAAGTTTAACATTACCTTAAACACAAACTTAATGAACACTGATGTGACAAAAATCTCATTCCTCTTTGGTTTTCTTTTAACGTTAGCATTCACAGCAGTTCTACAAGCAGCAACGGCCTAGGAAAAAATCTTCATTGTGTTCTACACATTGCTATGGACAATTTCAGGAAAAATAAAATGATATCACTTCACTTTATTTATAACCTTCTGCCAACCACTAATTTTAAGAGAACTTTGAAAGACTATCTAAAAACTTTTGTGGTATTTATAGTCTCAGAATATACGCCCTCAGAGTATGTAGCAAGTGTTTGGATTTCTCCTAGTTTGCCTTTTATTTCTTAAACTAATCATGAAGACCCAATATTTGGACCATGGGAGGTCCACTTGGTGTCAGGCTCAGACAAGCCACTTCCTGTTGGTCACCCCAGGAAACTCTAGAAACTGGTCACTTTTTCTTTTATTTCAAGGACATTCACACTTTCAAAAGCATTTCCATTTGTGAAAATATTCAAAGAAGTACATTTCATCAGTTTCACACACCCTTTGTCCCCAGTGCTTATGGATACACTACTACACACTAGGGTTTGTTTTTCTTACTCTTTGCCCTTTTCAATAACACCACAAAAATGTAAAAAAGGACTGGGTAGTTCCTTGTTTGGTCAGCCCTGCCTTTCAGCTACGGTCAGTGTTCCAAAGGGTAGGCCAGGGCTCAGTGGAATGCACCCCCTGTGGACCATTCCTATCATGGCAGCCTTAAGCATTCAGAGTTGCTCCCTAGTGTGATCCCAGGGTAGAAGCCTCCCATAACACACTAGAGAGTATCAGGGATTCTGGTGACAAAATTCAGTTTTGTTGTCCCTGGTGGGCAAAGGTCATTTGTCTTTGGCACCTCATACAACTTCCTTCTTTAGCTGTTCCTCTAGCTGTCAACAACCTTCCCTGTCACTTCTGTCTTCCTAAAATGCTCGAGCAGGTCTGTTCAAAGATCCCCTTGAATGTATCAACAATATCACAGTGTTAAGGATCAAGTGATTAATGAGAAAATGAATGAAGCCAGCCCTGCAAAACAATCTTTTCAACTTTTTAGAATAGATCTTCTCTATAAATAAATATCATCTAACAAATTCAACAGGTAAAAGTGGCTGTGCTGGTTAAGAGACTTCCGGAAGCCTCCAGGTGTACCCACGCCTTCACCAGGAGAACCACTCGAAACATAGGCTCACATGGTCTTGCACCATATGGATGAAGCCACACCAAACAAGTTCCTGAAATTTGACTATGTATAATTTTCACACATCTTAAAAGAATCATCATATCCCCCACACCCCTGCAACATTTAAAAATGCAAGAACCATTCTAGGCTCATGTGCTATACAAAAACAGGTAATGGGCTGGATTTGGCCTGCAGGTTGCAGTTTGCAAGCCCTATCTTAGCCTATAAGCTTTTTGAGAAGACTGTATTTTAATCTTTGCACCACTAGCAATGAGCAAAATTTGCAGCTATGTGCTTGATACAGTGCGTGCTTGGTATATACTTCCAGAACAGTTATGACAATCAATCATAGTACAGGTATGGCTTTGGTCCAATATGAATATTCAAAGACATAGGATAGCATTGAGACAATATGAAAATTTTTCAGTATTCTTATTTCCATTACACTGATAGGAGAAAGGTTTAATAGTATTACCAATATATTTTAATTTATTATCAATACGATGTTGGAGGTGCTTATTATATCCCCAACTACAAATTGGTAAGAACAATATTTGTGTCATGTGCTCTACATCCACCTTTGATTATCTCATAGCTTTCACCAAATACAAATAAATACCCAGAGGTGTAGCTCTGGTTGTATGTCAGAGATTTGTACTAACCATCCCACTGATGCATCGGCCACAGGCACTTGCTTTAAACTCGCCATGCAGCTCCTTCACTGCACTTGTGGTATAGAAGCCTTCCGCCAACAGAATGATCCCATACAAGAAGAAGAAGGATGCGATCCCATAGATGACATATTGCATCAGCTGTATTCTATGGAAAGGAAGACAAGATCCAAAAAAGTGACATTCACCACATGGTGAAGAGAAGATGTTTTTGGCCTCTGGAGGGAGGGCACGAGGGTTAGTGATGTCCTGTGACATCTCCCACCCTGCTAATGGCTTCAGTGGGCTCGTAGAGCATTCCGGGAAGGCATCCCTGCCCGCCTTTACAGTAACCCCCTACAGTAACCTAGGCCTTTCTTCCAAGGTGGACCCAACACTGAGATGGACAACCTTTCCAGGCAAGGGATAAGTCTACCTGGTCAGGGGAAGAGGCTCAGTTGTCATCTTTCAATACTCACCTGTGTCCTTCTCCATGAGTCCTTATTTTGCATGTAAGTAAACACAGACATTGAGAAGTTAAGTTACTCATCCAACAGTTCAGATGTTTGTGGCAGAGCCAGCATTTGAACTCTGGTCTAAGGACAACATGTTTTTTCTGCCATAGCAAAACGCCTTCCAACCAGGCCTACTAATTGTTATTCTGTTAGACTCACCTACATAAGCACTTAGGGCTTCTATGCGTTAACTTGGGCAGATGTTTTTGCATTGAGATTTCATTATACAAATGGTAATACGTCAAAATACAGAAAGTCAATTTGCAACTAACTTTGTCCTAATGAATAACCACAAAGACCCAGGTAACCATTCCATATCCTTAGGTCACCCATGAGAATCAGTGGAAGCTTTAGAAAATACAGGTACTGGGTTGTATCTTCAGAGATTATGGCTTAATTAGTGTGGGTGAAGCATGGGCATGGGGATTTTAGAGCTTCGTAGAAGCTTCCCAGATTCAGTCTTGGTAAATATTTCTTGGTCTTCTTTTACATTGCCTTCTTTGCCACTCAGTAAATGTCTTCTCCTGTTCATAATACTTTCCCCCTTCTCACACTACTTGTTTCTTTACATGACATTAATGGACAGAAAAAAAAGAATACAATTTTCTCCCTAAGGATTCATCCAATGTGTTCCAGTATAGTTCCAAAAATATTCATTCATATCTTTTCCTGTCTAGTGAACTTTCTTACAATTACAAAAAAAAAAAAAAAAAAGCAAGCATTGTTAAACTCTGGGATTCAAAAAGAGAAGAAAGAAAACCCTGAAGGAATTGGAGAAAAGGAAGAACATATTAAGGCTGGGTTTATATAGTTAGAGAATCAGTTTAGTTGTTAAAACTCCACTGAGAATGTTTCCAGAATGAGAAGGCAAAGATTTGGGGCTAAACCCCTGAAATAGCCTTTTATGCAGAGAAGGATGCCCAAGGAATTATTCTTCATTGATAAAATATTATTCTTGTAGACTTTGACTTGGGCTAAGTCTTCAGTGGGTTTCCAAACATCCCAGGGATGATTTCCTATGAGAAAACTAGAAAGTGGAAGGTGTTATATCGATATGAAGATTGGCAACATCAATCTAACCTTGCCAACATCTTTCATGTCCACAGTTACTGTATACTCTCTAAACAATATATATATATATATTTATACTATACATATACATACATACTTGGCTGTTACCAGGTGCTATTCAACTGCCAGTCCAAAGCACCCTGGATTCCAAATAACCATCAGTGCCTTACTTTTATTTTTTCCATCTTTTGTAAACCTTTTTTATTATCTGCACACAGTGAATATTAATCAAAGCATCAGTTTTCTGTCGGCAGAACAAAAAGTCTTTTTCTCCTATTATTTTTATTGTACTAATATATTTTAATTATAACTTGCTATATTAATCATTGTTGAGTGTATAGTTAAGAGGTATGAATTACAGGGGCACCTGGGTGGCAGCGTTGTTAAGCGTCTGCCTTCGGCTCAGGGCGTGATCCCGGCATTATGGGATCGAGTCCTACATCGGGCTCCTCCGCTGGGAGCCTGCTTCTTCCTCTCCCACTCCCCCTGCTTGTGTACCCTCTCTCGCTCGCTGTCTCTATCTCTGTCAAATAAATAAATAAATAAATCTTTTTTAAAAAAGAGGTATGAATTACATTCATATTGTGCAACCATCACCACTATCATTCTCCACATCTTTCATTACACAGAAGTAAAACTCTATACTCTCTAAATGATAATTCCCATTCCCTCTCCCTCTGCCTTCTGGCAACCACCATTCTATTTTCTCTATCTATAAATCTGACTGCTCGTAGGAAAAATTTTCAGTTTTTCACCATTGAATATGATGTTAGCTTTGGGTTTGTCATAGATGACTTTCTTACATTGAGGGATGTTCACATTAAACCCAATTTGTTGAGAGTTTTTACATTTGTGTATGTAGTTTTGTATGTTTGTGTTTGTTGAATTATGTCAAATGCTTCCTGTACATCTATTGAGATGATCATATAACATTTTGTCCTTTGTTTGGACATATTGATTTGTGGCTATTGAACCATACTTTCATACCTGAAATAAATTCCACTTAATCACGGTGAATGATCTTTTAAATGTATTATTGATTTCAGTTAGCTAATGTTTTGTTGAGAATTTTTGTGTCTATGTTCATCAGAGATGCTTGTATGTAATTTTCTTTGTGGTGTCTTTGATTTTGGTATCAACATAATGCTGACTTCATAGAATGTATTTGCAAGAATTCCTTTCTCTTTTATTTTTGGAATAGTTTAATAAGGATAGGTGGTGACTCTTCTTTAGATGTTTGGTAGAATCATCTATGAAGTCATCTGGCCCTGAATTCTGTTTATTGGGAATTTTTTAAAACACTGATTCGATTTTGTTACTAGTAATCAGTCTGTCCAAATTTTCTATTTATTCCTGATTCCGTTTTAGAAAATTGTTTCTAGGAATTTGTCCAATTCTTCTAGGTTGTCCAATTTGTTGGCTTAAAATTTGGATTGTAGTCTTTTATAATCCTTTGTATTCTGTGGTATCAGTTGTTACTTCTCCTTCATTCCTGATTTTATTTTTTGGAGTCTTCTCTCTTTTTTTCTTGAGGACTATAGCTGAAGATTATCAATTTTTTGTTATCTTTTCAAAGTACCAGCTCTCATTTTTTTATAAGTCTATCTCTCTAAACTTTTTTATTTCCTCTTAATAACTTTCAGCTTTGTTTGTTCTTCTTTCCCTAGTTTCTTGAGATGTAAAGTTAGATTGTTTGAGATTCCTCCTGTTTCTTGAAGTAGGCCTGTACCACTGAACTTCTCTCTTACCATTGCTTTCACGGAGTCCTAAGGATTTTAAAACAGGGTGCATCCATTTCATTTTTCTCAAGGTTTTGTTTTTTGGGTTTTTTTCCCCCCTCTTTGATTTCTTCATTGACCCTCTGGTTTTTTGTAGCTTGTTATTTAGTCTCTGTTTTTATTTTCCAGGTTTTTTTCTGGTAATTGATTTCTAGTTTCATCCACTATGGTTGGAAAAGATAATTGATATGAAATCAACATTCTTAAACTTACTGATTTATTTTGTGTCCTAACATGTGCTTTATTCTTCAGATTGTTTCATGTGACCTTGGAAACGCTTATACTACTACTTTGGATGGAAACTTTTGTATATGTCTGTTACATCCATCTGGTCTAATGTATCATTCAAAGAAACTGTTTCCTTATTGGGTTTCTGTCTGAACAGTCTAACCACTGATGTAACTGGGGTGTTAAAGTCTCTTACTATTATTGTATTACTCTCAATTTCTCCTTTTATGTCTGTTAATATTTGCCTTATATATTTAGGTGCTCCTATGTTGGGTATGTTAGATATATAAAATGGTTACACCTTTTTGTTGAATTGATCCTTTTATCACTTCTTATTCTTTTGTTACAATCTTTGTTTTAAAGAGTGCTTTGTCTGATATAAGTATTGTTACCCTGGCTTTTTTTTTTCCCCCAATTACAGTTGCATCTGAAATATCTTTTTCTATCCCTTTATTTTTAGTCTGTGTCTTTAGGTCTGAAGTAAGTCTCTAGTAGGCAGCATATATATGGTCTTGCTTTTTCTCCATTCAGTCATCCTGTAGCTTTTGATTTGAGCTTATAGTTCATAATTACTTAAAGATATCATTGAAATATATGTTCTTATTGCAATTTTATTTTTTTCTGGTTGTCTTTGTACTTCTCTGTTTCTTCCCTCTCTTGCTCTCTTCCCTTGTAGTTTAATGACTTCCTTTAGTACTATGCTTGGACTCCTTTCTCTATTTTTTGTGTGTCTATTATAGGCTTTTTGATTTGTGTTTACCATTAGGTTCATATATAACATCCTATGTAGATAGCAGTCTATTTTAAGTTGATGATCATTTAAATTTGAAAACATTGTAAAAACACTAAATTTTTGCTCTCCCTTCCAAGTATGTATATCTTACATTGTTTTATTTTGTGTATCCCTTAGATAGTTTTCATAGATATAATTGAATTAGCAACTTTTGTCTTTTAACCTTCACACTAGCGTTTTAGGTAAATGATATGTTTGTTTTACAAATGACATTTTATTCTTTTCATAATATTCTTACTCCTAGTTATGGCCTTTCCTTTTCCACTTAAAGAATTCCTTTTAACATTGCTTGTAAATCTCATTTAGTGGTAACAAGCTCTTTTAAAACTTCTGTTTGTCTCAGAAATTCTACTTGTCCTTTAATGCTAAATGAAAACCTTGCTGGATACAGTATTCTTAATTGTAGTTCTTCCTGTCAGTACTCTGAACATATCATGTCAGTTTCTTCTGGCCTGCAAAATTTCTACTGAAAAATTAGATGATAGTCTTATGGACTTCCCTTTGTACATAAGCATTTGGTTTTCTCTTCCTGCTTTAAAAATTCTTTTTTTTTTCTTCAGAATTTTCTGTTATTTTCATTACTATGTGTCTTGGTATGGACTCCCTTTGACTTCTTTATAGAGACCCCCATAGTGCAAATGGTACCATGCTTGATGTTGTCCAATAGATACCTTAACTGATTCTCATTTATTATTTTTTTCTTTTTGCTATTTTGATTGGGTGATTTCCATTACACTGTCTTCCAGATCAATGATTTGTTCTTCTGCATCTTCTAATCTGCTGTCAATTTCAGTTACTGAGGTCTTCATCTCTGACTGCTTTTTAAAAATACTTTCTATCTCTTTATTGAATTTCTCGCTGAGTTCATCCACTCTGTGTAACCATAATGTTGAATTCTTCATTAGGTAGATTGCTTTTCACCATTTTGCTTAGCTCTTTTTCTATGCTTTTGTGTTGTTCTTTCATTTGGAGCACATTTCTCTGTTTCCTCATTTTGTCTGACAGATACAGAGAGTCAGACAAAAGGAGGAAACAGTAAATTGTTCCTCTGTATTATGGAGATTAGCTATGTTCTCTAGACTTGAAAGTAGTGGTGTCATATAGAAGATATCTTGTAGGGCTTAGCACTCAATCTCCCCTAGTCACCAGAACAAGGCAGACCAGGGCTGCCTCTTATATGTGCACGAATACTCTTTCGTTTTTAAGGGGTAATGATTCCTTTGGTGTGTACTCTGGCCCCAAGCATGGCTGGCTGCAATGACCAGCTCTTACTACTGTAGTGCACACGTGAGATCTGGCCTCTAGCATGGCTGACTGAGAGGCCTGGGTATAGTTGCTGTAGGCTTGCTGATAGATGGGGTTGGATCTTGGCACAGCTGGTTGACAGGCTGGGCTGTACCCATGGTGGCATACAGGTGCATGGAGTTGCCACCCATTTCTGCAGCAGTAGTTGCTTTTGACGGGCTACTATCTTGACTGGAGCTCCCCACCAAGTGTGGTTGTGTGTAGACTACTTTAGAGAAACACCTCATGTGGGGCATATTTGGTGGAACAAATTCACTTGGGAATGCCATAGCAGGATAAGAACTGCTAGCAACATAGATAGAGAGTGTCAAAAGTGCCTCCCACTAGCTGGCTAAAGGAGTTAGAAGAATGGCACTCACTAGAGCTTCTATTTCTGGATAAAGCTCCTGCAGATCCCTGCCCCATTGATGCCCTAAGATTACTCAATAACTCCCCTTCATTTATAATCCTGGCATTTTTCAAGCTGCTGCCTCTGTACTTGGTCTTAGACTGAGTGATATAGTGCTGTGGCTCTTTAAGAGTGGAGTCTCAATTTTCTATAGATTTTCAGCTCTTCTGAATTAGACCTGCTGATTTTTAAGCTCCCAAAGTTAAGTACTGCTGTTTTTCAAAGACAGATATTATAAAAGCTTTTCTTCTCTATCTAAATCCCTAGAGTTTTGGATGCCTGGTGTGGGGCTTAATTCCATTGCTCCTCAGGGAGGATGTCTCTTCTTGTAATATCCGTCTCTCTTGTGGGACCTCATGCTGAGGGTCTGGTTCCCAAACCAGGTCTCCACCCCTCCACTTCTTCATTATTAAAAAAATATTTTGCTATAGAAGAGCTGTTCTGTTAGTCCTCAGGTGTTTTCACAGTGAGCTCTATTATATGTAATTGTAGTTTCAGTGTGTCCATGAGAGGAAGTGACTTTAAGATTTTCCTAATCTACCATCCTCCCCACAATTTCATTGTAGTTTTGATTTGCATTTCCCTACTAACTATTAATACTAAATTATATTTTTATTGGTTCCTTGCATATCTTCTATAAATAAATGTCTATTCAAGTCCTTTGCCCACTTTTAAAAAAGATTTACTTATTTATTTTTAGAGAAATAAAGAGACCAGGGGGATGGGGCAGAGGGAGAGGGAGAAGCAAACTACTCACTGAGTGTGGAACCCAACCTGCAGTCTAATATGGGTCTGGATCTCAAGACCCTGAGATCACGACCTGAGGTGAAACCAAGAGTTGAATGCTCAACCCTACCTAGCCACCAAGGCATCCTAAGTCTTTTGCCCATTTTTGAATCAGGTTCTTTGTTTTAATGTTGTTGAACTTTAACAGTTTTCTGTATACTCTGGACATTAATCCCTTTTCAGAAATGATTTAAAAATACATTCTCCTATTTTGTGCTTTGTCTTTTCACTCTGTTGATAATATCTTTTGATGCACAATGTTTAAATTTTCATGAAGTCCAGTTTGTCTGTTTTTACTTTGGTTGCTTGTCTTTGGTTTCATATACAAGAAATAATTGCCAAATCTAATGCAAAACTTTTGCCCTATGTATTTTTCTAAGAGTTTTATGGTTTTAGGTCTTTCATTTAAGGCATGGATCCATTTTGTATTAAATTTTGTATATGGTGTTAGGTGAGAGTCCAGTTTCACTCCTTTGCATGTAGATATCCAGCTTTCTCAGCAGAGATCATTGAAAAGACTGTCTTTTCCCAATTGAACAAATGGTCTTGGCACATTTAGATATCTTTTGATCATATAAGCAAGAGTTTATTTCTGGGCTCTCTATTCTATCCTGTTCTATCAGTCTATATGTCTACCGTTATGTCAATACCGTTTTGATTATCGTATCTTTGTAGTAAATTTGAAATCAGAAAGTATGAGTCCTCCAGTTTTGTTTTGTTTTTTTTAAGGACTATTACAGTTATTTGGCATCTTAGAAATTCCAATAAATTTTAGGATCAGTGTTTCTATTTCTGCAAAAAATAGCATCATTCAGATTTTGGTATGGATTGCATTAAATCTATAGATCATTTTGGGTACTACTGACAACTTAACAATAATAAAATTTCCATTCCATGAACATGAATGGCTTTCCATTTATGTATTTTTAAATTTCTTTCAGAATTGTTTCATAGTTTTCACTGTACAAAGCTTTTACCTCCTTTGTTAAATTAATTCCTAAGTATTTTGTTTGTTTTTGTACAGCACTGTAATTGGAAATACTTTCTTAATTTGATTTTCAAATTAATCACTAATGTTGTATGGAAACCTATTAATTTTAAGTGATAATTTTGAATTCTGCTACTTCACTGAATTTAAGTTCTAACAGTTTTGTGTGTATGGGTGTGTGTGGGTGTCTTTGTGATCCTTAGGGTTTTATATATTAGATCACACCATCTGTGAGCAGAAATAATTTTACTTGTTACTTTCCAATTTTGATTCATTTGGCTTCTTTTACTCACTTACTTGCTAGGTCAGGACTAGTAGTAGTATGTTGAATAGAAGCAGTGTAAGCAGACATTCTTGCTCTGTTCTTCATCTTGGAGGGAAAACTGGCAGTCTTTCAGCCTTGAGTATAATCTTTGATGTGGATTATCATTAAAATTTTTATAATGTAATGTCCTTCTGATCCTAGCTTGTTGACTGTTTTTATTATTAAAGACTATTGAATTTTGTCAGATGTTTTTGCATCATTTGAAATAATTATGCTTCCTCCTTTCCAAACCATTTTTATGTCAATGTGGTGAATTACATTGATAGATTTTCTTATGTTGAATCATGGTTGAATAAATCCCTTGGTCATAGTATATGCACCTTATAATATAAACAATATAGTGCTGAAATCAGTTTGCTAGAATTCTGTTGTGGATTTTTGCTTCAATGTTTATAGTGATTGATCTGTAGTTTTCTTGTAGTGTTTTTATCATCTTTGGTGTCAGGGTAATAATGCTGGTCTCACAGAATAAGTTAGGAAGTGTTCCCTCCTGGTCAACTTTTTTAAAAAACTTTGAGAAGGATTGATGTTAGTTTTTAAAATGTTTTGGAGAATTAACCAGTGCAGCCAGTAGGTCCAATGCTTTTCTTTGTTGGGACACTTTTGGTAACTGTTTCAATCTCCTTAATAATTATAAGTCTATTCAGACTTTGTATTTTTTTGTAGTTTAGTCTTGGAAATTTTTGTGTTTCTAGGAATTTGTTTAATTCATCTAAGTTGTCAAGTTTGTTATCAAATGCTCATAGTGCTCTTTTATAATCCTCTATTTCTCTAAAATTGGCAATGTCTTCACTTTCATTTTTTATTTTTCTTTTATGATTTTGTTCTTTTTCTTAGTTTATCTAGTGAAAGGTTTGTCAACTACGTATCACTGATTTCTCTATTATTTTTCTATTCCCTATTTCATTTATATCCTCATTAATCTTTATTATTATCTTCCTGTTGCTAGCTTTGGGTTTAATTTGTTCTTGTCTCTCTAATTCTTTTTTTAAAAAGATTATTTATTTATTCATTTGAGAGAGAGAGAGAGAGAGAGAGAGAGAGGGAGCTGGAGAAAGGGCAGAGGGAGAAGCACACTCCCCACTGAGCAGAAAGCCTGATGCAGGACTCAATTCCACAACTCTGACCTGAGCCAAAGGCAGATGCTTATCCTCTAATTCTTTAAATTGTAAAGTTAGGTTATTGATTTCAGCCATCTCTTGTTTGTGTAAGCATTTATAGCTATAAATTTCTTCCTTAGCATTATGCAAACTGCATTCCCTAGGTTTTAGTATGCTGTATTTTTATTGTCATTTGTCTAATTTCTCATACAATTTCTTCTTTAATCCACTGGTTGTTTGAGTGTATTTATTTTCACAATTTGTAAATTTTTCAGTTTTCCTTTTGTTATTAATTTCTAACTCTAGCCTGTTGTGGTTGGAAAAGGTAGTATGATATCTGACTTTTCAAATTTTTGAGACTTTATTTGTGGTCTAACATATGGTCTGTCATAGGAAATGTCCCATGTGCACTTGAGTAAAATGTATTCTCTTGTTGGATAGAATATCTTGTATATGTCTGGCAGATCTAGTTGGATTATTGCACAGTTTAAGTCTTCTATATCTATACTTTAGTATATGGGGTTATCTATCCATTAATTATTGAGAATGGGGTATTGAGTCTCCAACTATTATTGTAAAACTCTTTTTCCTCCCTTCAAATCTATTTTGATTCATATTTTGATATTTATAATAGTTTTCTCATGTTACTGCACTGGAACTTTTATTAATATATAATGTCCTTCATTGTCTCTTTTAACCTTAGAATTCAGCCTACTTGGAATTTATTGAGTTTCCTAAATGTTTTTTACCTAATTTGGGAACTTTTAGAATACTACTTCCTTGAATATTATCTTTGTCCCCTTTTCTCTTTCTTTTCCTTCCCGGACTCCCAAAATGTATATTTGTTGGCTTGTCTCATTGTTGGTTGTCTCATTGTTCACTTTTCTTCATTTCTTTATTTCTGGTCAAAAGACTCCATAATTTCTATTGTCCTAATTTCATGTTTGCTGATTGTTTCTTCTATCTGCTCAAATCTGCCTTTGAATCTCTCTAGCAAAAGTTTTCATTGTTATTGTACTTCTCAGTTCCAGAATTTTTATTTCATTTTTTAGATTTTCTGTCTCTTTGTTGATATTTTCATGTATTCCAGACACTGTTTTCTTAACTTCATCTAGGTCTTCCTTTAACTTTTTAAACATCTTTAAGGCCACTGATTTTTAAAAGTCTTTGTGTAGTAGACCTGCCATCAGGTCTTTTTAAGGGACAGTTTCTATTGCTGTTTCCTTTCAATGGAAATAACACTTATCTTTGTTTTGTATACCTTATTTTTTTTTGTTGAAAATTGTATATTTTAATCTAATAATGTGGTAACTCAAAAATCAGATTCTCCTTCCTTATCTTCTCTATGCTATTGTTTTTGTTCATTGCTTTTGATTGTTGCAGCATATCTGTGCTGAGGATCACTCTGAGATGTAAATTTAAGATTTTCTCATATCTTTTCTAATCCTGCGCCTTCCCCTGGACATGTGGAGTTACTTTCTACTTTCTCTTACATATGTGGTTGCTTTTGAATGTCATAGTCCTCAAAGTCTTGCTCACAAAAGAGAAAAGAGGAAAATAAAGGAGGGGAAGATAAGCATTGGCCCTTTAAGTCCCCTGGAAGTCACTTCAGCCAGAGTGGGAAGGGCTTAGAAGAATGAGAAGAAGAGCAACAGTGGCTTCCTGACCCTGCAATCAAAAGCAGCAGTCTGTAATTAGAGCATGCCTAATATTTGTACAATAGGATACTTTTTGCCCACCCTGGTTCTACCAGCTGTGTGCAAGCACTCAAGGTCTGAGAGGGTGGATGGTATGGTATCGACAGATGCTACAATGTTGAGGGCTAAAAGTGAATAAAATTAATCATCCAAGAGTCTCCCTGTTAGTTGTAAGCATTAAACAGAATCTTGATTTCTAAAATAGTTTTATCAGACAGATCCTGCTAATATAGACATTGATTGCATGAGAAGACATATTCCTGGCATTTCATATTTAACCATCTTTAAATAATCCTTGCTCCACTATAGATTTTAAGAAATGCCTTGAGGTGGTTGCATTTTAAATACGCTTTATTTTTCTTAAATTTTCAAGTTTCATTTTTTTATTAAGTTAATCTTTATGCCCAACATGGGGCTTGAACTCACAATCAAAAGATCAAGTCACCTGTGTACTGACTGAGCCACTCGGGCACACCTTAAATACACTTTAAAACGTAATTAATACTTACACCTCGCTGAACAAGGCATGGTCAGTGGTGTTGGTGGAGAAATGTTGTTCAAGAATTGCCACAGTGCCCGCAAGAGCCACATGCCCACAGCCACAGAACAAGGCGACCCCAGAGAAGCAGAGGATGGTGGCCACCAGAGAGGCGTAGGGGACTCCTCCCAGACACTTGATGCAGCATTCAAAGCAGCCTGAACCCAAAGGAGAAAAAATGCAGCAGTTACGGGCAAGAGGTCTCTGTCTTCAACAACATCCACAGAGAGGGTTCTCTCTTACCATCTCCCTTTTGTGCTCTGTGGTTAACAGCTCAACATGCCAAGGGCCAGTTTTGGGTAGTTGTCCTCTTCTCACATTCTGTGGGGAGGATCCTTGCTCTCCAAGAATGCAACTTAATTTACTTGGTGTAAATTAAGAGCAACCAACTGACAAATAATTAATGGAGTAAGTCACAATTCTACAGCTTCCTCATTGACCTGGGGCTGCAGTGGGGGATTGCTTGAGTGACAGTGAGGAGCAATTGTTCCACTAACAAAGTTAAAAGAGGGGACAACAATGAAGCTGCAGTTCCACGAAGAATAGTGATCCCCAGCTTAACCTTGGGGGGTTTCAATTACCTCTATTCTGCCAATAGCTTTCTTCCAGTCTTGACCTCTTAGGCAACCAGAAGCAGCACATATAGTAATTACACTGTTGCTGTATTCAGCAAATATCAACATGGTCACTTTGGAAAGGTGATGGTTATTTTTGGTCCCTACAAGTACAATGTCACCAACATCCACTCAAGTGGGTAAACTCAAGTTTCATTCATGTCAACATCAAATCCCCTCAACTTTTTAATAAAAATGTCTCTCCATCCAGCCAACACCAGCAGTTTATTCACCTTCCTCATCCTTCACAATTTCTATCTGCCTTCTTCTCTGATATATGTGTTCAGAGTAAGAACCCAGGGTGACATGTAAATACTTGAAGTAAAAGGAACAGAAGAGAAACAAAAGACAAAATGAACATCAATGACATGAAATGAAAAAGTTGAAATTCAAGGTAAATCTTGAGAAAAACAGGCTTAATCATTTTTCAAATAAACATTTTACTTAAGATGTTCATAAAGCTCTCTTAAAAGGGCAGAGCCAGGTGATATTTTCAATTCAGAGACATTTATGTTTCAGTTGAAGTGGTGCTGGCCTTGGAGCAATGTCAGTATCTCTCCTGACTTCCCATTCCTTGTTTATATTATCCACATCTTTAAATGGTTGTCAGGGAAATTGAACTCTGAATGCATTATGATGTTTAACTGTAATCCAGAGCAGTTCATTACTTCAAGGCAAGCACACTAAGCAAGCTAAGTTTATTTTCCCTAAATGGCCTTTATACTAGACAGGGAACGAATACCCAGCATAAAGCATTGGAAATAGGCTTTTAAATTTTGATGAGCATCCCATGCAAAAGTAGTATTTGCTAAAATCCACCACAAGAGGTGACTATAAATTCTCATTACTAGATTTCTCTTCAGTTCACTGGGAAGTAAAAAAGTTCAGAGCCTCATAAGAAAGTATGCTTTCTTTATTTCAAAAGATGGTTGGCTCTTGTCATGAAGACCAACTTCCTTAAAATGGATTTATGAAACTACATACAGTGGGAACCAGTGCACAATACAATTCAATTTCACCAGCAAGTCAGTACCTTCAAGACCTTTGGATACTTGAAATTTGGCAGCAAGGATAACGGAGTTCCATCTTATTCTGTCATACAGCTTTCTGGGAAGGAGAAGGCAACTGAAAGTCCAAATTCTCTCAGGAGTCCCAAAGCAAGAAAAACTACACTCTCAGTCTCGTGCCTCACTCCAGAAAGAGCAAGCAGACCTGACTGTGTGGTGTCATTCACCCCCTTCCCCATCCTCACCCTTTAGGATGGTGTGAAGAACTAGATAATGCTGTTTCCCTAACTAATGAAATTATAGTTACGCAGAGATGTGTGGCCTTGGGACTGTGCTGTCCAATATTATAGGCATTAGCAAATGCAGCTACTTAAATTATTTAAAATTAAATTTTAAAAAATTCAATTCAGTTGTGCTGGTCATTTTTCACATGTGCAATATTGCAGAACATTCCCTGTCTGCCAAACAGTACTTTGGAAGTAACATTTTTGACTTGTAACATAATTCAATTTTCAATAATGTAAGTTAAATAATAACTGGGTTGTCATGTAAATTTCATTAATTTAGTACTTTTTATTGAATTGGTGGGTGCCTAGCTCTGTGCTTGGCACTGAGAATACAATATGAAATAAGACATTTTTGGGTTGAAGGAAATCATTGTAACACTGAAGGCAGACAAACAACAATTATTATAGCAGTAATAATATTGGCCCTGATGAGGGCCAAAGTGTACACTGCTGGAGGGTCATAAAGGATTTTGTACAGAAATATCTAGTATGCAGTATATATACACAGCTGACATACTGCTGCTGATATATAATCTGATAAAATGCTCATTACTTCCTACATATTTTTGTTGCACACACATTTTACTAAGTCCACATCTTTTCTCATTGTGGCAACTTAGGGTAAGGTGGTGTACCAAGATGTGCTTGCCCTTTAATGACAGAACTCAGTCTTCCAAATCCACAGCTGCCACTTCAAAACAGTCTTTCATCCAAAGTTTTAGAGCAGAAGATCACTACCACTCCCTGGCTCAGAAAGACAAGTGAGGTTAGAAGAACGATGCCATTCAGTCCCAGATTTACCACCAGAGTAAGGCTCAAATTTCCCTCCGATATATCTCTCTCAAGGACTCCAGATACCCCATGCCATGGCTCTAGTTTTAGCAGGGAAAACCAGGGACGGGGAATCTGAGAGATCTCTTCTAAGACTCAAACCTCCTCAGCTGATTTAAAGTACTTCCAATACTCTTACATTTTCAGTACAAGATTTTGTTTGTAACTATAAGAATTCTGGCCCCTCAGAACAGAAGTCATTATATTGCACAAATACAGGTAAAACTCTCATGGATCCTGATTGCAAATATGACAAAAAGGTTGTGTTATACATAAAGGGAAAATACATGAAATAATAAAGCAAAATACAGAGCTTATTTTTATTTTGTTTATCACTTATCTGCAGGTTTAAAATTGCTTTTATGGTGCATATCTGAGCAAGCATACCTCCCTGATTTTAACTTGTATGTGACTCTATCTGTAGTGTGTTAAGATATCTTTGAACACAGGAAATCTTGCCATATGCTACTCCCTCATTCCAAAGAAACCAAAACTCATGCACAAAATTAATAAGAAAAAGTTAAAGGTACTGTCTAAATCTGATACTGATACTAGTAATGCTTCTAAATTTATAGAATTTGTGAATTGAAATTCATGTACGTGTGTATGTGATACATATGGTAGTAGAGGCCATGATGATGCTGTCTCTTCAGTCCGGCCTCATGTGCATGTGGTCTGTTCAAGTCACGTAGGGCCCTCTTCTTAGTTTAATGTTCTGCTGCCACTACATAAAATATTTAATAAGTTTTTAACAAGGGTGTCTGAATTTTAATTTTTTAGTAGCCCTGCAAATTATGTAGACATTCCTGGGTGTATCCAGAGAGGGAGAGCTCAGGATTCTTATAATGTATGTACATAATAGTGTTCTATTTCACAGTGTTAGAAATACAAGCCTAGAAAGGCAAACATAATCTTCCCTACCACATCAATTCTTACTACAGTGACCATCAAACTCTATATGAATGTATTACTCATGTGCTAGAATTAATGACTTCCCTCTGCTCTGAAAGTTGGCAGCAAGTACTACTGTATCCCCTTACAGAATCAATGTTAACATTCTCCCAAACAGTTGTAGTCAAACTGTAGTCTATATTTTTGTAAATATGTTTTTATAGGAAAACAGCTATGCCTATTTACTTACAAACTGTGGCTGTTTTCACATGGCAGAGTTGAATAGTTATGAGTGAGAATACATGTCTTACAAAGCCCAAAACTCTAACTCTATAGAAAAAAATTTGCAGACCCATATGTGAAAGCACTGGTGCTCAAAGTATGGACCACAGACCAGGAGCATTAGCAATACCTAATAACATATTAAAAAGGGGAAATCTTGGGCCCCACTCCAAAACAAATGAATCAGAAACTAGGAGTTTACCCAGTAATCTGTGTTTTAATAAGATTCTGATGTGTGCTTAAGCCTGAGAACCTCTGTCCTAAAGCATCATGCAAGCACTTTGCAGCATTAGTTCCACCAACTTACTTTTATTGCCTTCCATTTATTCCACTGTAATAGAAGTGTAGTGACACAAACAATATCTGCTTTCTGGCCAAAGTGGAATAACAAGGATCACATTTCCTCTCCTTCCTGAATCAGTTAAAAAATTGCACGAATATATGAAAGGAACGGGAACGCACAAGGGGTCTACTGTAGCTTGACTATTTAAGGCTTTCTAACCTGCATTAAGGATTCTGGACTTTATCCTCAGAACCAGGTGAAGGCGTGGAGCATTTTTATCCACAGGGAACACACTGGGGTTGTAAAAGATCAGTCTGGCTGCTTGTGACAGGAAGAGAGTGGATAAGGAGAAGACTAGGAACCCAGTGTAATAATTTGGGTGAAAGATGACAGGAGCAGACCTGGGCAAAGGCAGAGGAAGTAGAAGAAATGGATGCATCTGAGAGATGTCTAAGATGTCAAATTTGCACAGCTTGGTATGGATGTCCTGGTGAGGCTGGAGATGGATTGGTGAGTACCAAGGAAGACTCCTAAATGTCTGGCATGTGTAACTGGATGGGTGTTGGGATGATCCTTGAGCTAGGGTTGAGCAGAAGAATGGTAGGATTGGAGAACAAAGACGATGAGTTCAGTTTTAGACATGTTGAGTTTGAGGAGATTGGGTGTCAAATCAAGGGAAGCTTTCTTGAGTGGACCATTTATCAGTTGACAGTGATTTAGACCTTTTGCTTCACAATGCATGGTTCTTGGATGAGCAATAGTAGCTCCATCAGAGAGCTTGAGAGTAATGCACACTCTTGGGCCCAACCCTGGGTCAGCTGAATCAAAGTCAGCACTCTAACAACTCCTCAGGGGATTTGTGTCTGTAGGAGAGTTTGAGAAGCGCATTTCTGTCAAAACTCTGATCTCCCCAGTCCTGGGGGCTGTGTCCTGAGTCACAGGACACAAAAGGCCTGCTTTTGTGTTCAAGCCAGTTTTCGGTTTTCTCTATAAGAGGCAGCCCACTGGACTTGGCCATAATACTGTAGCCATTTGCCAACCAAATGGAAGTTCCAAAATCTGCAATGAAAACAGTGTTCAGCTACCTGAAGAGTATAACTACTGCTATCTCTGAGTCACACAAGTACTGTTCACCTCAGAGGTGCTGGCTGAGATGCTTTTAGTGCCGCACTACAGGAGGTCCTGAGAAAGCTAACCTCACAGTCCCCTCCTCCATGGTGCTAAGGGTGCCTCTAGAAAGGAACTGGCTGTCCCCAGTATGAAGAGTCATGGATAGGGCTAATGTTTTCAAATGTGCAGGTGGTGCTATATATCAGCCAAACAGCCCACTTTTAAAAGTTAATCCTTGCTAAGGGACATCAGTGCTTTCTTGGATACAACTATAAATCTGCAGATAGAGTTTTCCCAAAAGTAAAAGCAGCAATGGCAATGTTGGTTGACATGAACCAGAAAACGCAAGGAAAGCATTTGTCGATGATTATCTTCTACTCACGTAAAGGAAAACAAATGCCAGCCTACTACATCATAGTACAAATTCTCAGTACTTCTCATCAAATATTAAAAACCTACATTGGGCTAATATCATAAGCCTTCATTTATCTAGTTTCTGGCTAAAGAGAATTTTAGGTTTCTCTTCACATAAAAACTTCAGCATGCATTAACCTAACACAGTTTAAATATAAACTATGTAGTAGGGAGGAAAAAAAAATGCTTCAATGCCTCTCTCAATGGCCATTTTGTCTCCAGCATTGCTGGGACTTTTTGTATACAAAAAAAGAATAAAACACATTTTGTCCTCAGGCTTGCAGATGGTTGTTGCCATGGCTATAAGTTCACAAAGGCCTAATGATTTGCCCCAAGTGTCTGTAATCCTGGCAGCAGATTTAATGCTGGTTCAGAAGGAGGGCCAGCAGGAACAAGGGCTATATTCTTCCCCAGAGAATGAATGTCATACACACACACACATACACACACACGCACGCACGCACGCGCGTACGAACATACGCACATTTCTATATACAGCATTCCTATCTACTTTACTGTTTTATCATGAGCCATAAAATTAAAAAGAAAAGGAGCCAACTTCACAACTTTTACACAAACAGCAGCAGGAGAATGGAGGTGGAAAGAATCTGACTTAGAGAAGCAAAAGTGAATGTGCCTGCCTGATTCAAATGGCCTACATGGAAGTTCTCAATAGGGGTGATTGTGGCTCAAAGGACATTAAGTAACGTCTGAAGATATTTTTGTATGTTACTTGCTGGGAGTGGGTGGTGTTACTGGATTCTAGTGGGTAAAGGCCAGGCATGTTGTTAACACCCTACAGTGTGGAGGATGTCCCCACAAAAGAGAGGGTATCTCTACAGACAAAGGAACTGAATTTGTGACTCAGCCTATCCCCACAATAAAGAGTCACAGGCAGGGCTGATATCAGTAGTGGCAAGGGCTCTGTTTATTTTGTATAATCCTTGTCCAAGATATTTGGCAACAATACCAAATGCTATTCTTTTAATAAAAAAATAACAATGCTTACAATAAAATTAATTTCAATGAAAATATGTTAAAAATCAGAACTTCTCAAGCTTTGCTGTATATTAGAATCATCTGGAGAACATTTTAAAATTGTAAACTCAGGCTTCACCAAATCAATTACCTAAGAAGTTCTACGGACAGAATGTATGAATTAGTTTTTTTTTTAAAGCTCTTCAGGTGATGTCAGTGAGCACTCTTAATTAAGAACAAGTATTGCAGAACAGGAACTGGCAAACTGTGACCCATGGATACACCCAGCTCAGCAAAGAATGGTTTTTGCATTTCTAAAATGTTGGAAGAAAAGGAAAGAAGGAAGAGATGGAGGGAGGGACAGTGGGTGAAAGAAAAGAAAAAGAAAAAAGAAAGGAGAGAGAAAGGGAGGGAGGGAGGGAGGGAGGAAGGGAGGGAGGGAGGGAGGGAGGAGGGAGGGAGAGAGGAAAAAGAAAACTTAAGAAAAGAAAAAAAAAACCTCAAAAAAAGATCTTGTGAAACATGAAAAGTATATTGCTGTATCCAAAAATAATGTTTTATTGACATACAGCCACACTCATTCCCCTCTTTTTTTCAATTGTCAATGACTGAAGTTAAAAAGGCAGACCTAAAGAACTACCATAGCTAATTACTATCTGGCCCTTTATAAGAAAATGTTACAGGCCCCTGTGAAAGAACAGTAGTTCTCAAAGTTTGATGTTAATATAAATCCCTATGGGATCGATCTCATTAAAACATTGATTCTATAAAGGCATGTCTTCATTTCTTACCTTTTCCAGATGATTAGATCCTGCCAGTTCACCTACCCCACTTGGAGTCACGGAAAAGAAGGATTATAGATTTTATCAAACTGGGTCTCTGCAGCCCTGTGAAGTGGCAAGATCCTTTCAGGTCTGTGACATCAAAACTCTTTATAAAAATACTGAGATGTTCTCAACTTTTTTTCACTGTGTTGCTTTTGTATAGTAAAACTAGTTATGCTGTATGAATCAGCCCATGTTATCAAAGTGTACTAATTAGCAGTACATTTCTCCCCACCATATACTCTCAATTAAAACAGTTACATTAAATTAAAAAGCTGCTTCAGTTAAGAATGTGTTTTCATATTTTTTCAGTCTTATTGAGGTATAACTGATAAGTTATAATATATATTTAGGTGTATATCATGACATTTGAGATAGGTAGATAGATGACAGACAAGTGATAGATGGATAGATACATAGATGTACAGACAGAATAAATAGTCCAATTGCATTCTGTTGCAGAGACTTATTCAGTTTTCTCAATTATTGGAGGCAATAATTCTCTATTGTGTATTCAGGTGCCATGTTTTAGATTAGTTAACTATAAAAGTGTTTATTATTGGGGTCTCTATTCTGTTTCACTGAGGTCTGCTTTTATGCTAATATCAAACTGTTTTGATTTATATAAGCTTTGTAAGAGTTTCAAGTCAAGGAAAATTAAATATAAAAATTAAACTATAAAATCTTAAAAACTACAAAACTATAAAATTAACAATACCTACAAAAAGTTATTAATGGATGCATAATATGAAAGCACATAAACTGAGGCGAGCCTGGCTGGTTGACTTAGTTAAGTGCCTGCACTTGGCTCAGGTCATGATCTCAGGGGTTCTGGGATCCAGACCCGTGTCAGGCTCCCTGCTCAGAAGGGAGCTCCATCTCCCTCTGCTCCTCTCCCCAACTTGTGCATTCTCTCTCTCTCTCTCAAATAAATAAATAAAACTTTAAAAAACCATGTAAATTGAGACATCAAAAAACATAAAATGTGAGAAAGTAGAAATAAAACTTTGGTTTTTGTACACAATTGATGGTAAGTTGTTATCAGCTTAAAATAGACTGTTACGACATGTTGTATGTAAACCTCATGATGACCACATAGCAAAAACCTATGATTGATACATAAAAGACAGAAAAGAATAAAAGCACTACAGAAAATCATCCAGTTACAAAGGAAGTAAGTAAGACAGGAAGAAGAGAATAAAGAAAGTACAAATTAGCCAGACAATAATTAAAAAGCTAGCAATAGTAAGTCTTTACCTACCAATAATTACTTTAAATGTAAACAGATTAAATCTCCCAATCAAAAGAAATACAGTGGCTAATGAATTAAATAAACAACAACAACAACAACACAATCAAGAAACAGCTATGTGCTGACAAGAGGCTTACCTCAGTTTAAAGGCACACATAAGCTAAAAGTGAAGATGAAAAGTGATATTTCATGCAAATATTAAACAAAAGACTGTACAGATAACTATAATTATATGACAGAAGAGAGACATTAAGCCAAAAACTATAGAAAGAGAAAAAGAAGGTTATTATATAATAATAAAATAGTCAATGCATGAGAGGTAATTACAATTGTAAATATAAAGCCGCAAATCAGAGCACCTAAATATACAGAAGCAAATGCTAACAGATGTAAAGAGAAAAATGCAAACAACACAATAATAGGCAATTCAGTGGCCCACTTTCAATAATGGGTATATCCTCTATTTAGAATCAATAATGTTGAACTTGAACCACAGTTGAGGCAAAATGGATCTTACAGACATATATAAAATATTTCATTCAATAACAACAGAATACATATTCTTCTCAACTGCACATAAAACACTCTCAAAGATATGTCATACTTTAGGTCAACAAAAAAGTCTTAACGCAGATTTAAGCAGACTGGAATCCCACCAAGTGTCTTTTCTGACCATAATGGCACGAAATTAGAAATCTAATAGGAAAAAAACTGGAAAATTCATAAATATGTGATATTAAACAACACACATCTAAATAACAAATGAGTCAAAGAAGAAATTTAAAATAAAACCCTGAAACAAATGAAATGGAAACCCATACACCAAAACTCCTTGGATACACCAAAAACAGTTATATGAGGCAAATTTATAGTGATAAATGTCTACATTTAGGAAAAAGATTTCAAATAACAACCTAACATTATGACTCAAGACACTACAAGAGAAAAGTAACAAATGAAACCCAAACTAAGCAGGAGAAAAGAAGAACAAAAATCAGCGCAGAAATAGATTAATAGAGACTAGAAAAACAATTAAAAAGTCCAATAAAACTAAAAGTTGTTTTTTTTTATAGAAAAACAAACTTGTTAAACCATTATCTAGACATTATAAAGGGTCATAGATCTCTATTGTGAACAATTATACACCAACAAATTGGATAACCTAGAAGAAATAGACAAATTTCCAGAAACAAATGACTTACTGAGACTGAATCATGAATGACAAGAAAATCTTAGCAGACTAATAACCAGTAAGAAGATTGAATCAGTAATCAAAAGTCTATTAACAATTAAAAATCCAGGACTAGATGGCTTCACTGCTGATTCTACCACACATGTAAAGAAGAATTAATACCAAACATTCTTAAACAATTCCAGAAATTTTAAGGAAAGGGAACAATTCCAAACTCATTAGCCTGATGGAGATGGCATTATCCTAGTACCAAAGCAAGACAAGAACACTATATGAAAACAAAATTACTAATCAATATCCCTGATGAACATAAATGCAGAAATTTTCAACAAAATATTAGTAAACATAATTTAACAGCACATTATAAGTATTATACACTATAATTAAGTGGAACTTATCCTTGATGACAACAATGGTTCGTTATAAAAAATCAATAAATATTTCACATTATCAGAATAAGTGATAAAAATCATGATCATCTCAGTAGATGCAGAAAAAGCATTGAAAAAGTTCAACATCCTTTCACGACAAAAACTATGAACAAATTAGTTGCAAAAGGAATCTACCTCATATAATAAAAACTATTTAAAAAAAAATACATGGCTAACATCATACTAAACAATGAAAAGCTACAAGTTTTTCCTCTAAGATCAGAAATAAGACATAGTGACTACTCCTGCCACATGTATTTAACATTAGATAGGAAGTGCTAACCAGAGAAATTACACACAAAAAAGAAAGAAAAGACAAGAAAAAAGAAATCAGAAAGGAAGAAGTAAAGTTGTTTCAGTTTGAAGATCACATGTTCTCATACCTAGAAAGCTCAAAAGGCCCCACCAAAAACTGCTAAAAATAATAAAGTAATTTAACAACATTGTAGGACACAAAATCAATATAGAGCAAACAGATGCATTTCTATATATATCTGGCCCTTGAACAAAATGGGTTTGAACTGTTTAGGTTCACCTATAAATGGATTTTTAACAGAAGAGTTCTATAAATATATTTTGCCTTCTTTATGATTTTTCTAATAATGTTTTCTTTTTTCTAGCTTACTTTATTATAAAAATACATATCTAATACATACACAAAGTATGTGTTAATTGACTACTTTTGTTTTCAGTTAGCTCTTGGTCAACAATAGGCTATAAGTAGTTGTTTTTGGGGGAGTCAAAAGTTACAAGTGGATTTTCAGCTGCACTGGGGGGAGTGAGTGCCCCTAACCCTCGTATTTTTTTAAGGGTCAATTGTATTAGCAATAAACTATAAGAAAGGGAAAGTAAGAAAACAATTTCATATAAAATAACATCAAGCAGAATAAAATATTTATTAATAAATTTAACCAAGGACATAAAAGACCTGTTAATATTTTTCATGGAAATTGGAAAAATAATCCTAAAATTCATACAGAATCACAAAAGACCCCAAGGAGGCAAAGCAATCTTGAGAAAAAAATAACAATCCTGGAGGCATTACATCCTAATTCCATACCTATAGTAATCATACTCTCATAAAAACAAATACATAAGCCAGTGGAACAGAGTAGAAGGTTAGAAATAAACCTATGCATTCGCAGTCAATTAATCTTGACAAGAGTGTCATAACATACAATGGAAAAACAAAAGTGTGTTCAATAAATAACTTTGGGAAAATTGGATATCCACATGCAAAGATTGAAACTGAACTATCTTTTCCATACACAAAAAATTGACTTGAAATAGATTAAAGACATATCTGAAACTGCAAAATTTCTATAAGTATAAGGAAAAAGTTCCTTGATGTTGATTTTGGCAACAATTTTTTGGATAAAATATCACAGGCACAAGTAATAAAAGCAAAATTAAGCAAGTGGGACTACACCAAACTAAAAAGTTTCTTTCTGCATTACTAAATGAAAAGGCTACCTACCATACTGGAGAAAATATCAATATATTATATATATAATGAGAAGACCTAAAATATATGAGAAACTAATAAAACACAATAGCAAAAAACACACACACAGAAAGAAAAGCTGATTAAAAATTAGGAAAAGAACACGAATAGACATTTTTTTCAAAGATAACAAGCGGCCATAGGTACATAAAAAAAGTGCTTGTCATCACTAATCATCATGAGGGAAATACAAATCAAAACCACAAAGAAATAAAACTTCACAATTGCTAAGATGGCTATTATGAAAAAGAAAAGAGTAATAGACATTGGGAAGAATGTGGAGAAAAGAAAACCCTTATCCATGCCGTTGGAAATGTTGATTCTACAAAAATTTGAAAACAGAACTACCATATGATGGTAGGTATATCCATTCACATTATATATATCTGAAGAAAATTAAATCAGTATCTCTAAGAACTATCTGCACGTACTTACAATAGCCAAGATATGGACAGAAACTTACTACCCATCAAAGGATGAAGGGATAAAGAAAAGGTAGTTTAGATATATAAACACTTGAACATTTATAAGAGAGTAGTTCGCATTCTCACCACACCACATACACAAAAGGTAAGTATTTTGGTGGTGGATGTGCTAATTACTTGAATGTGGCAATCATTTCACTATATATACGTATATGAAATTATCACATTGTATTCTTTAAATATATGTAGTTTTATTTACTGAGACTAAAGCAGATTTCTAGTAAGAAAAGAGTATTATTCCTAATACTGGATTTTTTTCTCTCTTCCTCAATGCTTTGATTTTTATTGTGGTGGATTTACTGAATAAAAAATATTTAAATAATTTAAATTAAATTTTTAAAAAATATTGGGTAGAAAAAAATAGGTGAAAATTCTGTCTTTTTTTTTTTTAAGATTATTTATTTATTTATTTATTTATTTATTTATTTATTTATTTATTTAACAGAGATAGACAGCCAGTGAGAGAGGAAACACAAGCAGGGCAGTGGGAGAGGAAGAAGCAGGCTCCCAGTGGAGGAGCCCGATGTGGGACCCGATCCCTGTATGCCAGGATCACGCCCTGAGCCGAAGGCAGACGCCCAACGACTGCACTACCCAGGCGCCCCGAAAAGTCTGTCTTTTCAACAAATTTTGGGAAAGGTGGTAGCTACATGCAAAAGGATGAGGCTGACCCTCATACAGTACAGAACAGTTAACTCAAATTGAATCAAAGACCTAGATGTAAAAGGCAAAACTTATAAAGCTCTTAGAATAATAAAACATAGGAGAAAAGCTTCATGACATTGGTTATAGCAATGATGTCTTTGGGTGTGATACCAAAACAAAAGCAATAGAAGTAAAAATAAGTAAATTGGATTATATAAATATTAAAAATTATGTGCATCAAAAGAGTAATCAAAACAATGAAATGCAACCCCAGAAATGGGAGAAATATTTGCAAATCATATAAATGATAAGGAGTTAACATCCAGAATATATAAAGAACTCCTAGAATTCAAGAATTAAAAAATAAAGACATTTAAAAAATGAGCAAATGATTTGAATAGACATTTATCCAAAGACAGTATACCAATGGCATGAAAAGATCTTAACACAAAAAAGCTTTAGGAAATGCAAATTAAAACTAAACGAACTACCACCTCACATTTATTAGAATGGCTACTACAGAAGAACAACTGAAAAGAAAAAAAGGAAAGGAAAGGGAGAGAAGCGAAAAGAAAAGAAAGCAAAGGAAAGAAAAGGGAAAAGAAAAGGTAACAATCAAGAAAGAGAAAATGGCCAGACTTATTCAAAAGAATAGAAAAAGGACCCAAATTAATAAAATTATGAATGAAAGGGGAGAGATCATGACCAACACCAAAGAAACAGAATGAATCATTAGAAACTATTATCAACAACTATGTGCCAATAAATTAAACAACCTGGAAGAAATGGATGCCTTCCTGGAAACCTATAAACTACCAAGACTGAAACAGGAAGAAATTGATTTTTTAAACAGGCCAATTAATTATGAAGAGATTGAAGCAGTGATCAAAAACCTCCCTAAAAACAAGACTCCAGGGCCTGACGGATTCCTTGGGGAATTCTACCAAACATTCAAAGAAGAAATAATACCTATTCTCCTGAAGCTGTTTCAAAAAATACAAACAGAAGGAAAACTACCAAACTCATTCTATGATGCCAGTATTACCTTGATCCCCAAACCAGGCAAAGACCCCAACAAAAAGGAGAATTACAGACTGATATCCCTGATGAATATGGACCCCAAAATTCTCAACAAGATCCTAGCTAATAGGATCCAACAGTTAATTAATTAAAGGATTATCCATCAAGACCAGTGGGATTCATCCCTGGGATGCAAGGGTGGTTCAACATTTGCAAATCTATCAGTGTGATAGATTATATCAACAAGAAAAGAGTCAAGAACCATATGATCCTCTTAATTGATGCAGAAAAATCATTTGACAATATACAGCATCCTTTCCTGATTAAAGCACTTCAGAGTATAGGGATAGAGGGCACATTCCTCAATTTCATAAAAACCATCCATGAAAAGCCTACAGTGAATATCATTCTCAATGGGGTAAAGCTGAAACCTTTCCCTTAAGATCAGAAACGTGACAAAGATGCACACTCTCGCTATTATTGTTCAACATAGTACTAGAAGCCTTGCAACAGCAATCAGACAACAAAAAGGAATAAAAGGTATTCAAATCGGAAAAGAAATCAAACTGTCTCTCTTCACAGATGACACAATACTCTATATGGAAAACCCCAAAGACTCCACCCCCAAGTTACTAGAACTCATACAACAATTCAGTAATGTGGCAGGATACAAAATCAATGCTCAGAAATCAGTTGCAGTTCTATACACAAACAATGAGACTGAAGAAAGAGAAAGTAGGGAATCCTTTCCATTTACAATAGCACCAAAAATCATATGATATCTCAGAATTAACTTAACCAGAGAGGTAAAGGATCTATATTCTAGAAAGTACAAATCACTCTTGAAAGACACTGAAGAAGACACAAAAGATGGAAAAACATTCCATGCTCATGGATAGGAAGAATAAACGTAGTTAAAATGTCTATGCTACCCAGAGCAATCTACACTTTCAATGCAAATTCCGATCAAAATACCAATGACATTTTTCAAAGAGCTGGAACAAACATCCCCTAAATTTGTGTGGAACCAGAAAAGTCTCTGAATCACCAAAGTATTGTTGAAAAGGAAAAACAAAGCTGGGGGCATCACGTTGCCTGATTTCAAGCTATACTACAAAGCTGATCACAAAGACAGCATGGTACTGGCACAAAAGCAGACGCGTAGACCAATGGAACAGAATAGAGAACCCAGAAATGGACCCTCGGCTCTCTGGTCAACTTATCTTTGACATAGCAGGATAAAACATCCTGTTGAAAAAAGACAGTCTCTTCAATAAGTGGTGCTGGGAAAATTGGACAGCTCTATACAAAAGAATGAAACTTGACTACTCTTTCTCACCATTCTCAAGGATAAACTCCAAATGGATGAAAGACCTCAATGTGAGACAGGAATCCATCAAAATCCCAGAGGAGAACATAGGCAGCAACCTCTACGACATCAGCAACAGCAACTTCCTTCTTGAAACATCTCCAAAAGCAAGAAAAACAAAAGAAAAAGTGAACTTTTGGGACTTCATCAAGATAAGTTTCCGCACAGCAAAGGAAACAGCCTTCAGAACCAAGAGGTAGCTCAGAGAATGGGAGAAGATATCTGCAAATGACACTACAGATAAAAGACTGGTATCCAAGATCTATGAAGAACTTCTCAAAATAATACCCAAGAAACAAATAATCAAATCAAAAAATGGGCAGAAGATATGAACAGACACTTTTCCAATGAAAATATACAAATGGTTAACAGACATGTGAAAAAATGTTCAAAATCATTAGCCATATGAATCAAAACCACATTGAGATACCACCTTACGGCAGTTAGAATGGCAAAAATTGACAAGGCAGAAAACAACAAATGTTGGAGAGGATGTGGAGAAAGGGGATCCCTCCTACATTATTGGTGGGAATGCAAGCTGGTACAGCCACTGTGGAAAACAGTGTGGAGGTCCCTCAAAAAGCTAAAAATAGAGCAAAAATAGAGCTACCTTATGATCCACCTATTGCACTACTGGGTATTACCCCAAAGATACAGACGCGTGAAGAGAAAGGCCATATGCACCCCAATGTTCATAGCAGCAATGTCCACAATGGCCAATTGTGGAAGGAGCCAAGATGTCCACTGACACATGAATGGATAAAAAGGACATATATATGGAATATTACTCATCTATCAAAGAGAAGCATATATCCTTTAAGTTATGACTCATTACACTGATGGGAAAAAAAGTTTCTCCAACCCTAGGTGACGAACTGCAGACATCCTGAGAAATCCCACATTAGATAGGAAGATTTGGAACAGGAATGGGCTGAAGAAAGGCTGCTCTATTAATTTAACATCAGCCTACAGGCAAAAACCACCCTGAAAGCAAGACCCTGCCAGAGGGATTGTTTCAGAGCTATTTTACAAGAGACACAAAACCAGGCTACCCCTTTGAAAGCACCCCCAGGGAAAAGCTTGAAACAGGCTATTGTCAGGGCGCTGGGTACCTTTTCTCTCTTGGCTTTGTTCAGTATTTTCCTCGGCTGCAGTTTCCATGGCTGGCTTCATACCATCCACCAAAAATGCTTTTCCCCGCTCCCCCAACACACACTTTTCCCCTCCTCTTCCTTTTCCTTTGGACTCCCCTCCGTCTCTTATTTACACCGCGTGATTGAGAGGTTCTGTTCTTCACTACATTAGATTACAGTCCCTTCCAAGATGCAAAAGTTTCGTCAGCGTCAGTTTCCCTCTGCCTACTGGTCCAAAAAGACAGCTGCCAAGGAGCCGGCGGCCACACGTCAGCGAGGATCCCAGTTAGAACACAGCCATCCTGCGCCCGGTCCCACTGCGGCTCCCGGGGGACAGCCGCGCCCCCGCCCGCTGCCCGGCCGCTCGCTCGCCCGCGCCGCTCGCTCCCGGCCAAATGCACCCACTGAATGCTAATCAGCTCTCCCAGGGAAGAACAGACTTGTGACATCAGAGGACGGGATGTGGAGGAGAAGGGAGAGAGAGCCCCCTCCCACCACGTGACTCAGCTGGTCGGGATGTCTGTTCTTTCCGCAGAATGCTGGGCTTCCACCCCTGCAAACTCCTTCCTTCGCCGGCGGACCATTTTATGGGGCTTCACGGTCTGACTGAAGTTCATTTACCCGACCCTGGCAGAAGAGAGTCAGAGGACCAGCCCGCGGTCTCTATTTTATTCGCTTTCTTTAGGATTTGTCTTTCACGCAATGGAGAGATTAACTAATTGATTTTAGAATATATACTAGATATGAGTAGGAACATTTTAAATATGTATTAGAAGGGAAACAAAATACTAGAGCGAAGAAAACTCAAACATGGATATAGCAATAGCAGTGTAGTAATTCAGTATTAGAATGAATTTCTTGGTCTATAGCTAAATACGTGATAGAAAAAAGGCTCAAGCCTAAATCATAAAAAGGTACGTGTCTCTTAAAAATAACCATAATACGCTACAACTATCTCTAGCTAATATTTTGGAGAATTCTTGGAACGAATATCAAAATACAGTGGGTTTTTTTTATTGAACAGATTCTTTCTATGTGGAACTTTATTAGCTAGAGCTCCTCATTCAAAGTCACCATGATATTTTAACATTCTTAAGGTTCAGCATAAAGGCTATGGTACCTATTGTTTGATTTTGATGCTGGTTTTTGAAGCTTTCTTGCATACCCAGATATTAAGATACCTAAGTTCTCAACCCATCCAAGCATATGAGCCTTTATCACAGTTTTGAGCCATAGCTTCCAAATTTCACAAATTTCTGCTCAATATTTTAAGCATTTTATTAACTGCTTACCTTCACAGTCTCTACCATATATATGTATATGCTCAAGTATATATACATATAATCTCAAACTAAATATATATATACATACATAAATATATATATATATACACATACATATATAAACTCAAGGTAAATATTGGGATATAAATAACTCAATATACTCAATATATAAATACTGGCATATATGTATATGCTCAAGTATATATACATATAAACTCAAATTAAATATATATATATATATATATACACATATATATATATATATATATATATACACACACACACACACATACATATATAAACTCAAGGTAAATACTGGGATATAAATAACCCAATATACTCAATATATAAATACTGGCATATAAACCCAAGTGTGTATGTGTGTGTGTGTGTGTGTGTGTGTGTGTGTAAAGTTATACTAAAGTTAAATACTGGATACCCATTGATAACCACAGGGTGAAGTGGTCTTTTACTATGAATAGATTTTTTTTTTTTTTTTGAGAGGTGCTGATGAAGAGGGCAGACAGAATCTTAACCAGAATCCACACCCAGCTTGGAGACTTAGGTGTGGCTCCATCTCACAATCCTGGGATCAGAACCTGAGCATAATTCAAGAGTGGGATGCTTAACCTACTGAGCCACCTAGGCATCCTTGGGTGGAATTTTACTTAGCTCCAATTTCTGGAAGGAATCCACCCAAATTTTGAAGGTTTGTTGTTCTAAACCTAAAAGAAAAGTGTGTACGATACTGAATTAAAATTATATAGCAATCTGATCTTTTAATGTTTTAGATGGTCCTTAAACTCACATATTCAGTACTTCTGCCTAGGCCTTAAACTCATATAACTCAGTACTTCTGCCTATTAAACCAGAAAAGATTTTTTAACATCATTTTGACTCATTTCAACATTTTCCTTAATTTTTCATGTTTCTTTTTTTCTTATTGCTCTAGAAGACTATGTTATGATTAATTGGTCCCTTAAATAATGGTCTAGACAATAATATTGTTTCATACTAAGGAGATAGGGAAGTATGGTGAGCCTAAATCTGCTGATTTCTGAAAAATATTGGTTTGTGATATGTCTACACAGAAAACTCAATTATGTATTCTAATAGAATAGTGTAAAAGCATTTTTGTAAATAGTACAAGGTCCACTTGGCCAGAAAGGTGGTAAATGTTGGTTTGTGACAGAATGTATCACTAGCACTTCAAATGAGGATTAAAATCAAAACAAAAGTTAATTCAGTACAAAGGAACAGTCTGAATTACCTGTTACTTGTTTTCTCTTATTTTTCAATTGACATAATTGACAATTTTTATTGATATGTAATTGACATGTCAAATTATGTGGTTCAAGTGTATACTATCATGATTTGATATATGTACAGATTGTAAAATCAAAATGATCACCATAATAATTCTAGTTAACATCTATCCCACACAACTATTAATTTTTTCTTGTGTTGAGAACTTTTAAGATATTCTCTCTTAGCAACTTTCAAATATGCAATACAACATTATTAACTATACTGACCATGCTATACATTACATTCCCATGACTTATTTTATACTAGAAGTTTGTACCTTTGGATCATTCTCACGTCTCTCACCCCATTCCTCACCTCTGGCAATCACCAATCTGTTCTCATTCCCCTGTAGCTTATTTTTGTTTGTTTGTTTTAGATTCCACATATAAGTGAGATCATATGACATTTGTCTTCCTCCTGACTTATTTCATTTAGTATAGTGCCTTCAAGGTCTATCTATGTTGATCCAAATGGCAGGATTTCCTTCTTTCTTTTACCTGAATAATATTTATATATACCACATTTCCTTATCTGTCCACCAGTGGACACATAGGTTGCTTCCTTGTCTTGATTATTGTAAACAGTGTTGTAATGAACTTAAAACTTATTGTTTCAGTTTCCTGAAATTTTAAGTGGAATTACTGAACCATATGGTAGTTCTATTTTTAGTCTTTGGAGGAACTTCTAGCCTTTCCATGGAGTCTGTACCAATCTACATTTCCATTAACAATAGATAAGAGTTCCCTTTGCTCCATATACTCACCAACTTATTTTGTGTTTTTTTACTAATATGTGTGAGGTAATATCTCACTGCAGTTTCAATTTGCATTTATTGTTTTTGTTCTTTCATTTCAGGTTTTTATTTAAATTCTACTTAGTTAAATTATACAGTAATATTGGTTTCAGGAGTAGAACTCAGTGATTCATCACTTACATACACATTCAGTGCTCATCACAAGTGCCCTCCTTAATGTCCATTACCCATTTAGCCCATCACTGACGCACCTCCCTCCATCAAGCCCCAGTTTGTTCTTCATATTTGAGTCTCCTATACTTTACTTCCCTCTCTCTTTTCATTCCTTCCCCTATACTCCTCTATTTTGTTTCTTAATTTCCACATATGAGTGAAATCATATGGTATTTGTTTTTCTCTGACCAACTTATTTCACTTAGCATAATACACTCTGGCACCATCCATGTCATTGCAAATAGCAATATTTCACCCTTTTTATGATTAATATTCCATTGTGTATATATACACCACTTCTTCTTTATCCATTCATCAATGGACATTTGAGCTCTTTTCATAATTTGGCTATTCTTGATAACACTGTTATAAACATCAGGTGCACATGTCCCTTTGAATCAATATTTTTGTATCCTCTAGGTAAATACCTAGTAATGCAACTACTGAATCATAGGGTATTTCTATTTTTAATGTTTTCAGGAACCTCAATACTGTTTTTCAGAGTGGCTATGCCAATTTGCATTCCCACCAACAGTATAAGAGGGTTCCCCAACACTTGTTATTTCTTATGTTAATTTTAGCCATTCTGACAGGTATGAGGTGGTATTTCATTGCACTTTTGATTTGTATTTCCTGATGCCAAGTGATGTTGACCATTTTTCATTTGTCTGTTAGTCATCTGGATGTCTTCTTTGGAAAAAATGTGTATGCGTGCCCTCTGCCCATTTCTTAACTAGATTATTTGGTTTTTGAGTGTTGAATTCGATAAGTTCTTTCTAGATTTTGTATACTAACAATATATCAGATATGTCATTAGCGAATATCTTCTCCCACTCCATAGTCTGTCTTTAGTTTTGTTGATTGTTTCCTTCACTGTGCAGAACATTTTTATCCTGATGAAGTCCCATTAGTTCATTCCTGCTTTTGTTTCTCTTGCCCCCTGGGATGTGTCTTATCAGAAGATATTATGGCCAATGTCAAAGAGCTTGCTGCCTGTGCTTTCCTCTAGGACCTTGATTCGATTCCTGCTCACATTTAGGTTTTTCATCCATTTTGAGTTTATCTTTTTGTGTGCTGTAAGAAAGGGGTCCAGTTTTATTTTTCTGCATGTGGCTGTCCAGTTTCCCAGCACCATTTGTTGAAGAGACCGTCTTTTTTCCACTGGATATTCTTTCCTGCTTTGTTGAAGATTAATTGACCATACAGTTGTCGGCCCGTTTCTGCATTCTCCGTTCTGTTCCATGGATCTATGTGTCTGTTTTTCTGCCAGTACCATACTGTCTTGATGACTACAGCTTTCTCATATACCTTCAAGTCTGGAATTGTGGTGCCTCCAATTTGCTTTTCTTTTTCAGGATTTATTTGGCTATTCAGGGTCTTTTCTGTTTCCATATAAATGTTAAACTTGTTTGTTCAAGCTCTGTGAAGAAAGCTGGTGTTATTTTTATGGGGATTGCATTGGATGTGTAGATTGCTTTGGGTAGCATAGACACTTTAACAATGTTTGTTCTTCCAATCCATGAGTATGGAATGTTTTTCCATGTCTTTGTGTCTTCCTCAATTTCTTTCATAAGTGTTCCTTAGTTTTCAAAGCACAGAGCTTTCACCTCTTTGGCTAGGTTTATTCCTAGGTATCTTATGGTTCTTGGTGCAATTGTAAATGGGCTCCATTCCTTGATTTCTTTTTCTGCTGCTTCATTATTGGTGTACAGAAATGCAACTGATTTCTGTACATTGGTTTTATATCCTGCAAGTTTGCTGAATTCCTCTATCAGTTCTAGTAATTTTTTGGTGGAATCTTTCAGGTTTTCTACATAGAGTACCGTGTCATCTGCATATAGTGAAAGCTTGACTTCTTCCTTGTTGATCTGGATGCTTCTTACTTCTTTTTGTTTTCTGATTGCTGAGACTCAGACTTCCAGTACTATGTTAAATAATAAGGGTCAGAGTGGACATCCCTGTCTTATTCCTGGTGATAGAGAAGAAGCTCTGTTTTTCCCCATTGAGGATGATATTAGCTGTGGGTCTTTTGTATATGGCCCTTCTGGTGTTGAGGTATGTTCCTTCTATTCCCTACTTTGTTCAGATTTTTTTTTTCAAAAATGGATGCTGTATTTTGTCACATGCTTTTTCTGCTTCTTTTGAGAGGATCATATGGTTCTTGTCCTTTCTTTTATTAATGTGATGTATCATGTTGATTGATTTGTGAATACTGAACCATGCTGCAGCCCAGGAATAAATCCCACTTGATCATGGTGAATAATTCTTTTAATGTACTGTTGGATTTGATTTGCTAGTATCTGGTTGAGAATTCTTTGCATCCATGTTCATTGGGGATATTGGTCTATAATTCTCCTTTTTAGTGGGGTCTTTGGTTTTGGAATCAAGTTAATGCTGGCCTTGCAGAAGGCTTGGAAGTTTTCCTTCCATTTCTATTTTTTTGAACGTTTCAAAAGAATAGATATTAACTCTTCTTTTTTTTTTTTAAAGATTTTATTTATTTATGTGACAGAGAGACAGCCAGCGGGAGAGGGAACACAGCAGGGGGAGTGGGAGAGGAAGAAGCAGACCCCCAGCGGAGGAGCCCGATGTGGGGCTCGATCCCAGCACGCCGGGATCACGCCCTGAGCCGAAGGCAGACACTTAACGACTGTGCTACCCAGGCGCCCCGATATTAACTCTTCTTTAAATGTCTGGTAGAATTCCCCTGGGAAGCCATCCAGGCCTGGACTTTTGTTTGTTGGGAGATTTTCTGATTACTGATTCAGTTTCTTTGCTGTTATGTGTCTGTTCAAATTTTCTATTTCTTCCTGTTTCAGTTTTGGTAGTTTGTATGTTTCTAAGAATTTGTCCATTTCTTCCAGATCCCCTGGTTTGTTGACATATAATTACTCATAATAATCTCTCATAATTGTTTGTATTTCTGTGGTATTGGTTATGATCTCTCCTCTTTCATTCATGATTAATTTTGGGGGGTTCTTTCTCTTTTCTTTTTGAATAGTCTGGCTAGGGATTTACCAATTTGGTTAATTCTCTCAAAGAATCAGCTCATACTTTGGTTGGACCTGCTCTATGGTTTTTGTTGGTTGCTTGGTTTCTGTATCATTTATGTCTGCTCTAATCTTGATTATTTCGCTTCTTCTGTTGGCTTTAGGCTTTACGTGCCGTTCCTTTTCTAGGTCCATTAGTTGTAAGGTTAGGAGTAAGGTTAGGTAGTGTATTTGAGATTGTTCTTGCCTCTTGATGAAGGCCTGCATTGCTATATACGTCCCACTTAGGACCACCCTTGCTGCATCCCAGAGGTTGAAGACGGTCCTGTTTTCATTTTCATTCGGTTGCACGAATTTTTTAATTTCTTCTTTAACTTCCAGGTGAATCCATTCACTCTTTAGTAGGATGTTCTTTAATCTTTGTGTGTTTGTGGTCTTTCTAAATTTTTTCTTGTGGTTGACTTCAAGTTTCACAGTGTTGTGGTCTGAAAGTATGCACAGTATGATCTCAATCTTTTCGTACTCTTGAGGCCTGACTTGTGACCCAGTATGTGATCTATGCTGGAGAATGTTCCATGTGCACTTGAGAAAGATGTGTGTTCTGCTCTTTAGAATCAAATGTTCTGAATAGAGTCCATCTGGTACAGTGTGTCAGTCAAAGCCCTTGTTTCCTTGTTGATCTTCTGCTTAGATGATCTGTCCATTGCTGTGCATATTAAAGTCCCCTACTATTATAGTATTATTACCAGTGAGTTTCTTTATGTTTGTGATTAACCGACATGTATATTTGTGTGCTCCCAAGTTGGGGGCATAAATATTTAGAATTGTTTAGATCTCCTTGATGGATACACTCCTTGATTATAATATAGCATCCATCTCTTATTACAGTCTTGGATTTACAGCCTAGTTTGTCTGATATAGCTATTGTTACTTCAGCTTTCTTCTGACATCCACTAGCATGATAGCTCTTCTCCATCCCCTCATTTTCAATCTGCAGGTGTCTTTAGGTCTAAAATGATTCTCTTATAGGCAGCATATAGGTTTTTCATCCACTGTGATACATTCAGAGTCATTATTGGTAGAAATGAATTTAGTGCCATTGTGTTGTCTGTAAAGTTTGTGTTTCCGGTCATGTTCTCTGTTCCTTTGTTGTTGCTTTTGGTCTTTTTGTTGTTGTTGTTCCCACCCCTCAAACAATTTCCTTTAATATTTCTTGCAGGGCTGGTTGTGTTCATAAGCTCCTTTAGTTTTTGTTTGTCTGGAAAACTCTTTATCTCTCCTTCTATTCTGAATGATAGCCTTGATGGATAAAGAATTCTTGGTTGCATATTTTTTACCTTCAGCATGTTAAGTATATAATGCCATTCCTTTAGGCCAGCCAGGTTTCTGTGTTGAGATCTGCCACTATCCTGATTTATCTTATGTTGTAGATCAGGGATTTCTTTTCTCTTGCTGCATTCAGGGTTCTTTCCTTATCTCTATATTTTGCATTTTTAACATATGTCTTTGTGTTGGCCAGCTTTTGTTGAATATGATGAGAGTTATCTGTGCCTCCTGGATTTGGGTGTCTGATGAGGGAAATTTTCACCTATAATATGCTCAAATAAACCTTCTGCCCTTTTTCCTTCTCTTATTCTGGGACTCCTATGATACAAATGTTATTACACTTTCTGGAGTGATTGAGTTCCCTAAGTCTACATTCCTAATCCGATACTTCTTTCCCTCTTCTTTTTAGCTTCATTATTTTCCATAATTTTATCTTCTATATCACTTGTTCATTCTTCTCCTTTTTCCATTCTTGTGCTCATTCAGTTTTGCATCTTGGTTATAGCATATTTAATTTCAGCTTGACTAGATTTTAGTTCTTTTATCTCTGCAGTAGGGATTCTTGAGTGTCTTCTATGCTTTTCTGAAGCCCAGCTGGTTTCCTTTTGATTGTTATTTTAAATTCTGGTTCAGGAATATTACTTACATCTGTTTTTGTTAGATCCCTGGCCGTGACCTCTTTTTGTTCTTTCTTTTGGGGTGAATTCCTCCACTTTGGCATTTTATCTAGGTCACTTTCTTATGTGTGTTAGGAAAGCCTATTCTATTTCCTGCTCCTGAGAACAATGGCTTTATTAAGAAGAGGTCCTATACTGTCCAAGGTCTGCCACTTTAGAAAGTATTTCATAGCACATTCTGCTGTTGTGTTTTGGCCGCTCTTTCTCTCAGGTCAGTTTTCTGCTGAGTTTCTCCTTACTGCAGCAGGATGTTTGGATCTTGTCTAGTATATGGTGTTTTAACTAGATGTCTTTTGTTCTGCTTGTTAAAATAAGCCTGATCCTATTTCCACATAGTTGAAGATTTGCAACACTCTATGGGAGTAGAGCTGGTGCTTGTGAGGGGTTTGTGCTCATATTCTGGGGTAGGGTCCTGGTGAGCTGCTACTCAGGCAGTCTTACCCTAGTAAAGATGCAGTTGTAGGGCACAGGGGATGGGGCTTGGTGTAAGTGGCTCCAGCCTCCACTATGTTGCTCAATGAAGTCTGTCAGTGCTAATGAGTTGGGGGGAAATAGCTTTGCCCCAATGTCTCATCCTGGGACTGAGGGGTTTGCATACATGACTGGTTAGGAAGCTCTCACAGAAGAGGGGTCTCCCCTCTTATGCCACAGGCTTCTGTCAGATCCCTGATTTTACCCTGTCTAAACCCAAGCAGTCTTTCTGCCAGGCAGCACAGTGTTAGTGTATTTTATCTCAGGACATGGTTGGATTTCAAAACTCCAAATTTTAGTGACCTGGCAGAGTGTGGACCTGCGCTGATCCTGTGGGGGTGGGTCTTGCTGTGCTACGGCTGGTGACTGTTTGTCCCATAAAAGCACTCATAAAATTACAGTGGGGTTTGGATTTCATGGCAAAGCACAGCAAAAAGCCAGCACCAAGGTTTGCTGTCTCTGCTCCTATGCTAATGAATGGGACAGAACACTGGTGCTGCCAGCTCTTTTGTCCCAGCGAGGTCGTCCACCTCTCCTAAATATACTCCAACAAGGGGAACTGTTTCTTCCCACATCCCAGGGGATCATCAGATCATGCAGTGCACTCCCAGGGTTCCATCATCCTTCCACACTGGAGCACTGCTAAGCCCACCAGGCACAATCCCAGTGATGGCATCAGCTTCTAAAACTTCAGACTTGAGCTCTGCTTCTTATAAAAACTTGTGATAATATGCTCCTCTAGCTTTCCCAGTCAATGGTTTTGGCCAAGTATTTCTCTTGAGTACTCACTCTTCCTCTTGTGAACTTCTCTCTTTCTCTCTTCTCTCTGAGATCAAGGCTTCTTCCCCTCTGCCACATCAGTAATTCTTTGCTCCTTGGAATCACATCTCTGAACCTCCTACCTTCTGTGATGTCACTTCTCTCTCTAATTCTGCACTTTGTTCTCTCAGCATTCAGATTGATTTCTAAGGTGTTTGAAATGATTGATATCTAGCTGTATTCAAGGGATGAAACAAGCTTAGAGTCCCCCTACTGCTCTGCCAGAACTCTGAGGATTTCTGCTATTTTTTTTTTGGTATTAGTTCTTTATATATTTTTTGTATTAATCTATTATCAGATACATGATTTACAAATGCTTTCTCCTATTCAATAAGTTGTCTTTCATTTTGTTGATTCTCTCCTTGCTATGCAGAACCTTTATAGCAATTGTAGTTGCCATGTTGATTTATGTTTTTGTTTCCTTTGCTTTTGGTATCAAATCTAAAATATCACTGCAAAAACTGATGTCAAGGAGCTTTCTGAGTATATTTTCTCTAGGAGTTTTACAAGTCTTACTTTCTAGTTTAATCCATTTTGAGTTTATTTTTGTGTATAATGTAAGATAATGGTTCAGATTCATTCTTTTTCATGTGGTTGTCTAGTTTTCCAGCACCATTTGTTGAAAAGACTCCTCCATTCCCCCTTACATATTCTTGGGTCTTTTTTTTTTTTTTTGTAAATGGACCATATTTGCATGGATTTATTTTTGTACTCTACTCTGTTCCATTGATCTCTATGTCTATTTTTATGCCAATACCATACTGTTTTGATTATTATGGTTTTATAATATAGTTTGAAATCAGAAAGAAATATGTCCCTGCCTTATCTCTTTCTTTATGTTGCTTTAACTATTTTGCATTTTTTCTGATCCCATGAAAATTTCAGGAGTTTTTGTTCTATTTTTGTGAAAGATGCCATTGGCATTTTAATAGAGATTTCACTGAATCTGTAGAATACTTTGTGTAGTATGAATATTCTAACAATATTAATTCTTCCAATCCATGGGCATGGAATATCTTTATATTTATCCATGTCTTCTTTAATTTCTTTTATGAGTGTCTTATAGTTTTCAGTGCATGGGTCATTCACCTCCCAGGTCCTCAACAACTGTATTTAGAATGAATTAATAGCAAACAAATGACCAGAGAGAATGAAGACTACAAAGGAACTGAAATTAAAACTTTGGGAACACTGACTTTTAAATAAATAGAGGAAAGGAAAACATTTAAAGGGATAGTAAAAGGATGCCAGTTAAGCATCTGCCATCAGCTCAGGTCATGATCCCAGGGTCCTGGGATCCAGTACCACATCAGGCTCCTTGCTCAGTGGAAGCCTGCTTCTCCCTCTGCCTGCCACTCCCCCTGCTTGTGCTCTCTTTCTCTCTCTCTGACAAATAAATAAATAAATAAATAAAATTTAAAAAAAATAAAGGGATAGTAAAAGAGACCAAGAAGGAAAAACAGGAAAAGCAGGGAAACAAGGAAAACATGGTATTATGAAATTAGGAAGTTAAAGTTTTGTATAGGGTCAAATAAAGGGTCAAGAAGGAGCAGAAAGGATAAGGATCAACAAATAGAAAGTAGTTTTTATCATCAAGTAACCATTGGAACTTCTTTAAGAAGAGTTTTGATTAAGTAGCAGAGACAGATGCTGGACAACCCAGTCTTTTTTTACAGTCATGCTTGCAAAATAGGAAGCTCCTCTGGTCCAACTAAACTTTGAACATATACATAGGGCCTCGTGTCTATGCCTAAACATCTTGGTTCATTTTCTAAACTCTCCAGATAATTTTAAATTTGTCTTTTATTACCTATTATATTAATTATACTCCCAGGTTAGTTTTATCTCCAACTACAATAAACATGTTTGATGTATGCTATATGGTTGCAATCTAAATTACTGAAGGAAATCTTGAGTACAAGACCCAAATGAGGGAATCCTGTTATTTAGGACCACTATGGGTATGCTATCATCCTGGTTCATGCCTGGTTCCCTCCTACATAAGTTACTCCCTTTATTTGTTCCTTCTTTAGTAACTATTATATCCCATAGGGAGTTAATATTTCTCATTAAGAATGGCACATCACAAATAAGTTCTCCCAGCAAGGTCTCCCAATTAACCAACCTCCCACACATGGGCCAATCAATGTAAAAAATGCCAGGACATCCAGACTTCTTATTGTGAGCTGTCAAATTGCAGCTATTGGGATTCTAGTTGTATCTACAAAGCAGTTAATAGTTTACTAGAGGAGAGAGAGGGACTATGGAGGACTAGAAGCATCCTGAGTTCACCACCTCCCGTGGGCACACTGGGGCAAGAAATACACATATCACAACTCACTCTGAAAATGACTGAAGAATGACAGGACTGATCTTCCACAGCTAAAGTCGTAAAGAGAAGGCCATATCAAAAAGGGCAGGAGGGGCAGAATCAAGATCAGGAACCAAAGCACAAGAGGTATGGACATTAGAAGTGTAGAGGAGAAACGGATCAAGCCTCACACCAGGCACCTTCACCCTGTGACCCTGCAGTGCAAACAAGTTCCCATAATTTCTGGCTTTAGATTTTAGTGAGGCTTAACTTCGGGAAACCTGGAGTGTAATGCAAAACTGAGTCACCACTCTTATAAGACCCAGCATGATATATCATTTGACATGAGACCTAGCACAGAAGCAGCAATTTAAGAGCACCTGGATTACACACGATTTATTAACTTTTAGGACATTGCCAGAGAGGCAGGGAACTGCAGGACATTTCTCCAGGAACAAAAGAGTTGGAACATCTTTTTCCTTGTCTTCCTTCAGCCCAGCTTGTCTGGATGCTTGTGGAAGCCAGTTCTGACACTCTTTATCTACCTCACTAGCACTGCTTCCCCAACCAAGTGTTCCCCTTTGAACCTATCCCGCCCTTTCTGCCCACCCTGGGAGCTAAACTCAGTAGCTACAGCAGGGCAATTCAGCCAGCCACACGAGGAAGACCAGCCAACAGTATGCCAGCAACAGTCATAGCTCAGCCACAGAAGGGTGTATGAAACCTACACAGAAGATACCCCCAGAGAGAGGGGAGGGAGTTAAGATGGCGGAGGAGTAGGGGACCCCTTTTTCACCCAGTCCCCTGAGTCGAGATGGATAGGTACCAGATCATCCTGAACATCCACGGAATCAGCAAGAGACTCAGGAAGATACATCTGGATCTCAACAAATGAACATCTCCAGTGCTGAGTACTGAGGTACGAAGCGGGGAGCCATGAAACCATGCACAGATATCGGAAGATAAACGGAAGGGGGAGGGAGCTGCCACATTCGGGCACTGGGAAGTGGTAGCCACCTGCACGGCGTAGGGGCGGACTCGCAAACCAGCACCCGTGAGAGAGCAGACTGAGACCATGACCTGGGGACCGAGCACCACCAGACTGAAAACTGGAACTTTGGTGTGCTCACTGGAACCAGACTGAGACCAGGAGCACCGGGAGCGAGCGGGGGCGGCTGGCGGCTGGCGACTGGTGGTGTAAGAAACACAAAGGACAGAGATGCGCCAGCCCTGGAAGTGAGGGCTGGGACACTGGGTGTGGGGCGCACATCCTGGGACACTGCAGGGCTGAGCAGCACCAACAGAAACAGAGTTAAAGTGGCCAGAACATCAGTGGAGAATGGTCCATGATCCCTCTGTTCTGAGACAGGGGCTGAGATTTGGCCACTGCTGCTCTGACTCTCAGAAGAGGCAGAGCAAATCGCCAGGGAAAGCCAACAGAGAACAAAAGCCTGGAAATACCGGCTCACAGTGTGCCTCACAGGGACATGGAGACTCTACCCAAACAGGGTTGCCTGAGTATGAGCACAGCAGGTCCCTCCCCCAGAAGGCAGGATGAAAAAACAAGAAGCCCATATCCCTAAGATCCCTATTAAACAAGGGCTCACGGCCTGGGTCCCGGTCAATAATTAGGGCTCTGGACAACCCCAAAAACCTCTCCTCATTAGAATGAAGACAAGGAGAAATCCCCCCCCCAGCAAAGAAAAGACAATGAGTCTGTGGCCGCTGCCACAGAACTAATATATGTATACAACTAAATTATCAGAAATGAAGTTCAGGGTAAAAATGGTCAAGATGATGTGTAGACTTGAAAAAAGTATTAACAGAAATGTTAACGAGAATATAGAATCTCTAAGGGCGGAAATGAGAGCGAATCTGGCAGAAATTAAGAATTCTATGAGCCAAATGCAGTCAAAACTAGAGGCTCTGATGGCCATGGTGAATGAGGCAGAAGAATGTATCAGTAAATTGGAGGATGGGTTAGTAGAAAAAAAGCTAAAATAGAATCCGGACTCAAAAAAATTCACACTCATGAATGTAGGTTACGGCAGATTACTGACTCAATGAAACGTTCCAATATCAGAATCATTGGCATCCAAGGGGGTGGAGAAAAACAGAGGTCTAGAAGAGATATTTGAACAAATTGTAGCTGAAAACTATGAGACCAATATAACCTTGATCCCCAAACCAGGCAAAGAGCTCATCAAAAAGGAGAATTACAGACTGATTTCCCTAATGAACATGGATGGCAAAATCTCAATAAGATCCTGATTAATAGAATCCAACAGTACATTAAAAGGATTATCCATCATGACCAAGTGGGATTCATCCCTGGGATGCAAGGGTGGTACAACATTCGCAAATTGATTGGGGTCTTAGATTTTATCCAGAAAGAAAAATTCAGAAATCGTATGATTCTCTCATAGATGCAGAAAAAGCATTTGACAAAACACAGCATCCTTTCCTGATGAAAACCCTTCAGTGTGTAGGAATAGAAGGTACATTCCTCAATCTCATAAAAACCATCTATGAAAAGCCTACAGCAAATATCATTCTCAATGGGGAAAAGATGGAAGGCTTTCCCTTATGATCAGGAACACGACAAGGATGCCCACTCTCGCCACTATTATTCAACATAGTACTAGAAGTCCTTGCAACAGCAATCAGACGACAAAAAGGGATCAAAGGTATCCAAATCGGCAAAGAAGTCAAAATGTCTCTCTTCGCTGACGACATGATACTCTATGTGTAGAACCCAAAGCACTCCACCTCCCAAATTACTAGAACTTATAGAGCAATTCAGTAATGTGGCAGGATACAAAATCAATGCTCAGAAATCAGTTCCATTTCTATACACAAATAATGAGACTGAAGAAAGAGAAATTAGGGAATCCATCCCATTTACAATAGCACCAAAAACCATACGTTACCTTGCAATTAACTTAACCAGAGATGTAAAGGACCTATATTCTAGAAACTATAAATCACTCTTGAAAGACATTGAGGAAGACACAAAAAGATAGAAAAATATTCCATGCTCATGGATCGGAAGAATTAACATAGTTAAAATGTCCATGCTACCCAGAGCAATATACACTTTCAATGCTATCCTGATCAAAATACCGATGACATTTTTCTAAGAACTAGAACAAATAGTCCTTAAATTTGTATGGAACCAGAAAAGGTCCCAAATCTCCAAGGAACTGTTGAAAAGGAAAAACAAAGCTGGGGGCATCACAATGCCGGATTTCGAGCTGTACTACAAAGCTGTGATCACAAAGACAGCATGGTACTGGCACAAAAACAGACACATAGACCAATGGAACAGAATAGAGAACCCAGAAAGGGACTCTCGGCTCTTTGGGCAACTAATCTTTGATAAAGCAGGAAAAAACATACGGTGGGAAAAAGACAGTCTCTTCAATAAATGGTGCTGGGAAAATTGGACAGCTACATGCAAAAGAATGAAACTTGACCACTCTCTCACAGCATACACAAAGATAAACTCCAAATGGATGAAAGACCTCAATGTGAGACAGGAATGCATCAAAATTTAGAGGAGAACATAGGTAGCAACCTCTATGACATCGGCCAAAGCAACCTTTTTCATGACACATCTCCAAAGGCAAGAGAAAGAAAAGATAAAATGAACTTGTGGGACTTCATCAAGATAAAAGGCTTCTGCACAGCCAAGGAAACAGTAAAAAAAAACTAAGAGGCAGCCAACAGTATGGGAGAATATATTTGCAAATAATGTCACAGATAAAAGACTGGTATCCAAGATCTACAAAGAACTTCTCAAATCAATATGTGAGAAACAAGTAAACAAATCATAAAATGGGCAGAAGATATGAATAGAGACTTTTCCAATGAAGACATACAAATGGCTAACAGACACATGAAAAAATGTTCAAAATCATTAGCCATCAGGGAAATTCAAATCAAAACCACATTGAGATACCACCTTACACCAGTTAGAATGGCAAAAATTGACAAGGCAAGAAACAACAATTGTTGGAGAGGATGTGGAGAAAGGGGATCCCTCCTACATTGTTGGTGGGAATGCAAGTTGGTACAGCCACTCTGGAAAACAGTGTGGAGGTCCCTTAAAAAGTGAAAAATTGAGGTACCCTATGACCCAGCCATTGCACTACTGGGTATTATTTACCCCAAAGATACAGACGTAGTGAAGAGAAGGGCCATATGCACCCCAATGTTCATAGCAACATTGTCCACAATAGCTAAATCATGGAAGGAACCGAGATGCCTTTCAACGGATGACTGGGTTAAGAAGATGTGGTCCATATATACAATGGAATATTACTCAGCCATCAGAAAGAACGAGTTCTCAACATTTGCTGCAACATGGATGGCACTGGAGGAGATAATGCTAAGTGAACATATTGCATGGTGCACTGGATGTTATACGCAACTAATGAATCTTCGAACTTTACATCAGAAACCAGGGATGTACTGTATGTTGACTAACATAATATAATAAAAAAACATTAAAAAAATAATAAAATAAAAGGTGAAAATTAAAAAAAAAAAGAAAAGAAACCAGGAAAAAATACATTCCTTTCAGGTGCCTATGGAGTATTTTACATAATAGATCACATGTTAGGTCTCAAAATAAGTCTCAATAAATTTAAGAAGACTAAATTTTTATCAAGCATCTTTCTAACCACAAAAAACAGGAAACTAGAAATTAATTATAAGAAATGAACTGAAAGAGGGGCGCCTCGGTGGCTCAGTTGTTAGGCATCTGCCTGAGGGCGTGATCCTGGCATGTTGGAATCCAGCCCCACAACAGGCTCCCCCATTGGGAGCCTGCTTCTTCCTCTCCCACTCCCCCTGCTTTTGTTCCCTCTCTCATTGGCTGTCTCTCTCTGTGTCAAATAAATAAATAAATAAATCTTAAAAAAGAAAGAAAGAAAGAAACAAAGAAAGAAAGAAAAAGAAAGAAAGAGAAAGAAAGAGAAAGAAAGAAAGAAAGAAAGAAAAAGAAAGAAAGAGAAAGAAAGAGAAAGAAAGAAAGAAAGAAAGAGAAAGAAAGAAAGAGAAAGAAAGAGAAAGAAAGAAAGAAAGAAAGAAAGAAAGAAAGAAAGAAAGAAAGAAAGAAGAAAGAAAGAAAGAAAGAAAGAAAGAAAGAAAGAAAGAAAGAAAGAAAGAAAGAAAGAAAGAAAGAAAGAAAGAAACTGAAAGAGACACAAATATGTGAAGGCTAAGTAATATACTACCATATTATCAATGGGTCAATGAAGAAATCAAAGAAGAAAACAATAAATAATGAGAAAAATGAAAATGAAAACACAATGTTTCAGAATCTTTGGGACCCACTAAAGTCTATTCTAAGAGATAAATTTATGGTGACATGGGTTTACCTCAACAAACTAGAAAAATTTCAAATAAGTAATTGAACCTGACACCTAACAAAACTAGAAAAAGAACAAACAAAACCCAAAGTCAGCAGAAACAAGGAAAATAGTAAAGATCACCTATGAAATAAATAGAGACTACACAAACAATAAAATATCAGTGAAAAATTAAAATATAGTGTTTTTAAAGATAAAATTTGTAGACTATTAGCCATGCTAATTATGAAATAAGAGGTAATTTCAATAAATGAAATTAGAAATCAGAATAAGAGATTACCATGAAAAATTAAATGCCAATAAATTGGACAATTTAGAAGAGAATGATAATCTCCTAGAAGCACAATCTTCTAAGACTGACGCAAGAAAAAGAAAATCTGAACAGAGTGATTAGTAGTGATGAAATTGAATTGATAATTTAAAAAACCCTCCCCAATGACAAAAGTCCAGGACCAGGTGACTTCACAGGTGAATACTACTAAACATTTAAATTGGAATTAATATGATTCTCAAGTTATTCCAAAAAGAGAAGAGGACAGAATAGTTTCAAATTCAACGTACACGGCCAACATTACCCTGACACCAAAACCAGACAAAGGCGCAACAAAATTTTAGCAAACCTCATTCAAAGATATATTAAAAGGATCCCTTACCCCATCAAGTGGGGTTTATTCCAGGAATGCAAGGATGCTTCAATACCTGCAAATCAATCAGTGTGATACTTTACTTAGCAAAATGAAGGATAAAAATCCTATGAGCATCACAAATGCAGAAGAAACATTTGAAAAATTCAATATTCTTTCATGATTAAAAACTCTCAAATTGGGTTAGAAGGAACATACCTCAACATAATAAAGTCAAATATGACAAACATGCAGCTAAAATCATACTCAATGTTGAAAAGCTGATAACTTTTCCTTTAGGATAATAAGCAAGACAGCTGCTCTCATTACCTTTATTCAACACAGTACTGGAAGTCCAGGCCATAGAAATCAGACAAGTAAAAGAAATAAAAGCCATCAAATTGGTAAGAGAGAAGTAAAAATTGTCACTATTTGCAGATAACATGATACTATATACAGAAAACCCTAAATATTCCACCCAACTAATAGACATATTCAGGAAAATTACAGAATACAATATCAATCATAGTCTGTTGTGCGCTGTATGCTACTAATGAAATAGTACAAAGAGAAATTAAGCAAACAATCCCATTTACAACTGCATCAAAAAGAATAAAATATATAAGGAATGAATTTAACCAAGAATGTAAAAGAATCATACCCTGAAAATTAATATGGGAAAAGAAGTTGAAGATTACAGAAACAAATAAGAAGATATACCATGCATGTGATTAGAAAAAAAATATTGTTAAAATATCCATACAACTCAAAGCAAACTATAATTCATGTAATCTTTCTAAGGACTTAAATGACATTTTACACAGAGGTAAAGAAAACAATCCTAAAATTCTTACTGAAACACAAAATTCCCTACATAGCCAAAGCAATCTTAAGAAGAACAAAGCTGGAGGTATCATAATCCCAAATTTCAAACTGAGCTACAAAGCTATAGTAATTAAAATAGTATGGGACTAGCCAAAAATAGACAGCTGGATTAATGTAACATAATTGAGCCCAGAATAAATCTACACTTGTTACATACATGCAAAGGAATGAAATTGGACCACTTTCTTATGCCACACCAAAAAATAAACTAAAAATAGATTAGAGAAAGGGTGTCTGGGTGGCTCAGTCAGTTAAGCCTCTGCCTTGGGCTCAGGTCATGATCCTAGAGGCCTGGGATTGAGCCCCGCACTGGGCTCCCAGCTTTGCAGGGAGTCTGCTTCCCCATCTCCTTCTGCTGCCCCTCCCCCTGCTTATCCTGTCCCCCTCTCTTTCTCTGTCAAATAAATAAAATAAAATCCTTTAAAAAAATGGATTAAACGTAAATGTGAGACCTGAACCCATAAAAATCCTAAAAGGAGAATAGGAAGGAAACACAAGCACATGAGTGTTAGAATTATTTTTCTGGATCTGTCTCCTTAGATACGGGAATCAAAAGCAAAAATAAATAATTAGGCCTACATCACACTAAAAAGCTTCGACAGCAAAAGAAACCATCAACAAAATGAAAAGATAACCTACTGAATTAGAAAAGATATGAAAATAATATATGTGAAAAGGAGTTAATATACAAAATATACAAAGAACTCATACAATTCTGGAGCTGGTTGAGGGTCCAACTCTTGATTTCAGCTCAGGTCATGATCTCAGGGTTGTGGGACTGAACCCTGCATCAGCTCTGTTCTCAGTGCAGAGTCTTCTCTCCTTCTCTCCTTCTCCTCTCTCTCTCTCTCTCAAATAAAAATAAATAAATAAACAAACAAACAAATAAATAAATAAATACATATTTTTTTAAAAGGACTCATACAATTCAATACCAAAAAATAAAAATAAATGATTTGACTTAAAACAAAATGGGCAGAGGACCTAAATAGATATTCTCCTAAAGAAGACATCCAGATGGCCAACAGACACATGAAAAAATGCTCAACATCACTCATCATTAGAGAACCAAAAATACAATGGGATACTTCCTCACACCAGTCAGAATGGCTAGTATCAAAAAGAAGGAAATAACACTTATTGACACTAATGTGTAATAATGTGTAATAAGGTAACTCTCTTGCTCCATTGGTGGGCATGAAAACTGGTGCAGTCACTCTGGAAAAGAGTATGGAGATGCCTCAAAAATTAAAAATAAAGATAACATATGATCTAGTAATTTCACCAGTGAGTACGTATCTAGAGAAAATAAAAACATTAATTCAAAAAGACAATTTTACCCCAATATTTGCTGCAGTATTATTTACAATAATCAAAGTATTGAAGAAACCTGTGTCCACTGACTGATGAATGTTTAGGGAAGATGTGGTGTACATATAGAATGAAATATTACTCAGCCATAAAGAAGAATGAAATCTTGCCATTTCCTTAACATAAATGGAGCTAGAGAATATAACGCTAAGTGAAATAAGTCGGTCAGAGAAAGACAAACACCATATGATTTTACTTATATGCTGAATCTAAAAAACAAAACAAACAACACACACAAAAAGAAACAAATTCATAAATATAGAGAAGAAACTAGGTGAAAGGAATTTCAAACTTTCTGTTATAAAACATGTAAGTCATGGAGATGAAAAATACAACACTGTCAATAATATTGTAATAAATTTGTGGGATGGTAATGAAACTTTAGGGGGCTAAGAATGTAGCTGATGACTCCATGTGAGTAGTTGAGAAAACACAGTTTCATGATCTTGGATCTTGGTCTATTTGGCATTATGGTCCATTTTCCAGAATACATAAAAAAACCTTATAGGTAACTCGACTATAACAATTATAGAATATAAAAATAGGCAGATAACTTACATAGATGTTTCCCCAAGGAAGGTATAAAAATAACAAACAAGTACCTGAAAAGATGCTGAACACATTAGACATTTGATAAATGCAACTCAAAACTACATGGAATATCATCAGCTCCCATGGGATATTTCCACATGGGATATTCACCACGATGGCTAAATTTCTCAGTTAAAGAAACAAAATACATATTAAACCATTGCTAGAAGGTTATTTCTGGCTCAATCAATCCCTGTGATCTATATGAATTTGAATAAGAAAACTTCTGCATTTCCAACCAGTAGCAGATAGTAGTATAAATCATTAATTATGGGTGGGTTATCTCCTTCTTCACTGTGATACACTTGATCTACTAAAATTTTAATCAAGAAAAATATGGAATCTGTTTATAGGCTGTGATTTTAATAGCAAAGCTGGCTTACCACACCAGCAAACAGAATCCAGCAAACAAAAAGCCCCTCCAAATCTTAACTTAAGAAACATATCTATAGTGACAATCTTTTAATACCTGTCTGCATCCAGATATGTGAGCTACTTCTTTGTTTAGGTGAATGAATGAGCTCTAACTCCAGTTTCTATTCATTGAAATTCCATGGGGTATTAATACTTTCTATTATTAAAGTGCAAGATGTTATCATGTTCTGGGTTTTTAGAATCTATAAACAAAGGAAAAAAAGATTTAATGTCTGTTTTTTTGAAAACACCATATTAGAGATCATTGTGATAAATGACAGCCTACATATTATGTTATAAAATACCACTGTTCTACTAAGGACTCAATACAAACCTAGAATTCAGTAAGATTCTTTTCAACCTTCAAACGGTTGTATAAAATTCACACATTTAAAGAACACTGAGCTAAAATGTACTTAGAATGAATTAAATAGAGCACTGTATCTCCCTTCATAAAAATCAGCCACTAAGAGCAAGAGCAAAACACAATTTTGTTGATGAGCATATGATTCTTTATGCAATACTATTTTCTCTTGTACCACAACCTTGGATAGTTTTGTCCCATTAAAAATAGAAGTTTAAGACATAAAAAATTAGCATTTGTTAAAAAGCAGATTAGGCCTAAGATGGAGTCACTCATGCTAAGCCCTACTCAGCAAACCAATACTTAAATTAATTTTTGTGCTGGGCTCTCTTGGAAAAAGAAGGCTTTATCAACCAATACCGAGTTACATTAGCACATGTTATCTAACCAGACTCCAAGACTTTCCTTGCTCCATTTAAATAAAGTAATCCTACTTTGACCAATCACAATTATTTCCTTGATCCTGCTCTCTGTGGTTCATAAAAATCTGTTTCTTTATAAAGTCCTTCAGAGCTCCTTTCTATTTGTCAGTCTGGATGCTGCCCAAATCATACATTATTGAATAAAGCCAATGACATCTTTAACATTTACTCACTTGAATCTTGTTTTTTAAAATTACCAATGTAGTTATTCAGAGTAAGAGAGCAAGCTGAATAACCTGAGGACTTGACAAAACAAACACAACTCAAAATGTATTAAACCATGATAAGGCTGGCTTTGAAAGCACAAGTATCTAGATAACCCTTTAATCATGGTGATGTGGAGGACAAATACAAAAGAAGTGTAGAAAAAAATTAAAGTTCCTTACAACTTGCAGCTTGAGATAAGTGGAGTAACCTTCCTCTAGGAACTCACAACTGCCTTACTGTTAATACTTTGCTAGACGCAAAGGCAACTCTAGCTTGCCATTAGCCGCACCTCTTGGATCCTGTCAAGTCTTTTTTTTAACATATAAAAATCCCTTTAGAAACTTCCCTTATCTCTACCCTGCCCGTTGTATATTAGCAATCATCCTTCAAACACATGGTCTGCTATTTATACTCATGACTAATGTTTACTGGACGGTTCTAAATAACCTTATCGTAACAGCAACTAGCTCCTCAAGGGTCCTGGAAGACTTGCTTTCAAATTCCTTACCGCCTTATGCTATCCCCAAAACCCTCATAAGTTAAAAGTATATAATCAGTCACCCATCACAATCCCGGGACAGCTCTTTCTGCTCATGTGTCCTGTACCTGTGCTTTTTGCACAAAAGACATCTGAAGAATGCTTTCTTGGTAGTTTGTTCCTGGACCCCAACATATCACATCAATGTTCATGGCTTAATAAAGTCTTTGCCATTTCGAATCACTAATTTTTTTTCTTGTCTATGCCTTATCCAGAATGTGGAAGGCCCCAAGTACCTTCTGTAACTTCCTCACACCACGTCAATGAATGTGAAGCATACAGTCTTCCTGCAAGGCACAGCCTGAGTGGCCTATAGCTGGGGGTTGTCTACTAGCAACTGCAGGAGGCAGTGTCTGGGGTAGGACAGAGCAAATCCATGAGAACCAACTCAACTCTGGGCACCAGCAGCCTTAGGAAGCCTCATGGGTGAGTGGAGCTGCTACCTATTCATTTCCTTTGTCCCCACACAGTACAAAGAAGCAAGGAGCCTCCCCTGATCATCATTCATATTACAGCAATGATAGACTGTGGATGGTAGGGGGACTTAGGAAGGGAAATGAACCTCAAATTAACATATTCCTCCTCTTCAAACAATGGAGGCTTTTGAGCTTCTGTTTTGTAAAATCTGAGGGGAAAGAAGAGGAGTGAAAAGCTGGGCTGCTCTTAGCAACGGTCTCTGAAAGCAATTATTTTCCTCCCTGAATGCTGCTTGCATGTTTTTCAATTTTCTTACAGCAGGTCTCCTCTCAAATGGCTTCAGAATTTATTAGAAAATATTTATTGGGCCACTATGCAATAAATATCCTATCTACTATCATTATGTTGCAAGTAAATTCCTTGATTAAAATAATTACAAACTAAATATCTACTAAGGGGAAGCCTCAGAGGTGAAACCCTTCCTGTGTTTATTTCTATATTTCCAATCTCAAGCAATAATAAAAAAATAAAAAGGCTGAAAGACAACATGGATATTCTGGTTACCCTGAGACTTGACTATGGAATGGGAATGACCACCTCACACACGGACCTTGTCTTTTTGCTAAATATGTCACCTTTACCTTTGCTAAAGGAGAGTCCTAAACCTGCAACGGGCTCTAGCTGGCAAAACAGATGGGAACATGTGAAAGGCTGTAAAACTATGTCAATCCAATAAATCTCTAAGCTAAAGAAATGATTTGTTTTACATGACACTGTTAAGAAGAAAACCATAGGCCCCAATTGTACTGATGTGGGAAACAAACGCAGAAGAAAAATTATTAAATTTTCTTACTACTTGCAGCTCACTGACAAGTTCTTGAAATGGGTTTAGTAACTTTAGTCTGAAGGCTCAGCTGCCTCAATGTTGACCTCCAAAACTGACAAACATTCATATGACATTTTTGGGGGGCACCCAAAATGTCCCCAACCCCAGGATCCTATGAATCTAGTTTAACATATTAAAAATTTCTTTAGAAATTTCCTTTACCTCTAAATCCCCCAAGATATGTGTTGGCAATCATCCCCCAAGCATATGACCCACTAATACACATCTGAAGGGTCTCATGACTCAGGTTTTATTAGATGGTAATAAATGACCTTTCCCAACAATAGCTAGCCCCTCAAGGTCCTGGAAACCTCGTTTCCAAAATTCTTTAGAGATTTATACTATCTCTAACCCCCTACCAACTTGAAAGTAAATAATGGGCCTCTTATGTGCAGCTCTTTCTGCCCATAGGCCCTATCCCATGCTTCAATAAAACCACCTTTTTGCGCCAAAGAGGATTTAAGAATTCTTTTTTGGATGTCAGCTTTGAACCCTAACATCTTTTCCATATCAGTATCACTTATGTTAAGGCCCCAAGTCAGTAAAGCTAAATACCCAAACTACCTGAAGTTTCAAGCCCCCAGGAAGGAGGACTTTAACCAGTCAAGCTGGAATTTCCTCGTCAGCCTTGGGAAGTTTATTGATGACCTCCTTCATTACACCTAGGGTGACCTTGCCTAAAACAATGGCTTCTTTGGAGCAAGTTCCGTTTTTTGTCCTCCCTCTCTACCATAAAAACCTTTCCTTTTGTATAGCCCTGTGGAGCTCCCCTCTATTTACCACATGGAATGTTGCCCAATTCATGGATTGATTATAAAGCCAATTAGGTCTTTAAAATTTACATGGTTGAATTTTTATTTAACAGCACTAAATATTAATTCTCCAAAGACTGAATCTTAGTTCGAGGGGGAGAAATGAAGATTTCTCTAGCTCATAATGAATTCTTTGACAAGGCTCTATCCCTTACCATCAAAGCCATCAGAGATACTTGCTATATTAATTACTTATAAACATATATTAATATATTTTAAGTATAAAATATAGAATATAAATTGTATATTTTTAATTGATATATGAATTTTCTATTTAAAAATGTTACATATTGAAATATAATACATATAAAACCTTCAAAACTGACAAACATTCATATGACATTTTTTGGACTTCTTTTTTGAGTCAAGTACTTGTCTATGTAAGAAGAAATTCAAGTCAAGTACTTATCTATGTAAGAAGAAATTCTTTCTCTCTTTGTATCTATGTTCTGTTATTTTTATTACACTTCCTTTCTCCCTATGATTATCCATGAATGCTTAAAAAGTTCAGTTGTCACCCAGTCCCCCTGACACTAAGAGATATTCTCTCAACAGATTAAAATGTGTCCTTTAGATCAAGAACCCTCAATTCTAAATGATACACCATGAATTTTTTTCTAAGCTACCATATTGTTTATTTGGCTTGCTTATTGATATAGGAAATGGGGTTCATAGCTGATGGCCAAGAAAGAGTATGTTATATAACTTCTCCTGCCAGGTCCAAGCACCAACCCCACATTAGAAAAATGTCACATTAATGAGTATTCACTAATTTTTGAAATAATTATTACCAGAATATTTGCAAAGTTTATGACCTGTGGCTTTTCAATAAGGTATTTTTTCTCAGTTAGTTAAGGAAATAAAAATAGATGATACACTACCATTCCTTTAAAGAAATTCATGTATAAATAGCACTTCTTACTATGGAGGGAAAATTTGGCAAGGTATAGTGTGATGGGTGAATTATACACCTATTGTATTACATTGGTAGGGCTCAGACACAGAAATACTAACTGGTTTTAATTTCCCACTTAAACTTTGTGAAGCACCAGGGTTGATAATGACCTTAATGTTGAACAGGAACCACATCCACCTGTGCACAGTATTTGTTTTATTGATCTGATTAAAGAATAATTATTTCCATGTATAAATAATTTATCTAAACACAGCAACACGGGGCGAATAACGGCAAGTGATCAGAGGTGAATATTTCCCTAATTAAAATATAAAATACAATAGGCAGAACTGAAATAATTTTATATTTTTTAATTTGACTATAGTTACATTAGTCTCAGGTGTACGACTTAATGATTTGACACGTTTATACATTAGGGTATGCACACCACACTACATTGCTACTAAAATAGCATTGACCATATTCTTTATGCTGTAGCTGTCATTCCTGTGACTTATTCATTCCATAAATAGAAGCCTGTACCTCTAAGTCCTCTTTATCTATTTTGCCCAACCATGTACCTCCTTTCCAGCAACCATCAGCTTGTTCTCTGTATTTACAGGTCTAATTTTGCATTTTTTTTCGTTTATTCATTTTTAAATATTTTTATTCCCCTTATGAGTGAATCATATGGTATTTGTCTTTCTTAGTGACTAATCTCATTTAGCCTTATACTCTCTACTCTCTATACATGTGCCTCTTCCAAATCTTGGCTACTGTAAATAATATTGCAATACACATAGGAGTGAACATACTTCTTTGAATTAGTGTTTTCATTTTCTTTGGGATAATTCCCAATAGTGGAATTATTCAATATTTGGCATTTACATTTTTAAATTTTTGAGGAGCCTCCATACTGTTTTCCACAGTAGCTATACCACTTTGCATTTACACCAATAATGCGTGAGGGTTCCTTTTTCTCCAGATCCTCACCAACAATTGTTCTTTCTTGTCATTTTGATTTTACCCATTCTAACTGGTATAATGTGATACTTCATTGTGGTTTTGATTTTAACTATCAACAAAACAAAAAGACAACCTACTGACTAGGAGAAGATATATGCAAATAATATATCAAAAAAGGGAATAATATCCAAAATATATAAAGATCTTACATAACAACACCAAATCCCCCAAATAATTCAAATAAAAAATGAGCAAAGTAATAGACATTTTTTGAAAGGCATACAAATGACGAACAGACACATAAAAATCTAAAGCAAATTATTTTTATACTTTACTTGATAATTTGTTTTTGATTAAAATGCACAGTTCAGTTAAACTATTTAATGATTTATAGTATATTCATAGAGTTGTATAGTCAACACTACAACCAACTATAGATATTTTTATCATCCCATAAAGAAAGTCTGTATCTATCAGCAATTACTAACCCCATTTTCCCTATGTAACTACAGATCCATTTTTGTGTTTACAAACCTGTGTATTCTGGACTTCAAATCAATGGAATCACACAACATATGGTCTGTTATCAGCAGCTTATTAGGATAATATTTCCTAATATTCCATCCCATTCCATTCCAAATGTTCCATCTGGCAACATATATCAGAACTTAATTTCTTTTTTTCTTCCTTTGCCAAAAATATTCCACTGTATGTATATACTAAATTTTGTTTACCTAGTCATCAGTTGATAGTCCTTGAGTTGTTTTCACTTTTTGGCTATCACGAATACACTATGAACATTCATATTTACATTTTTTAATGTTTTTTTTATTATATTATGTTAGTCACCATACAGTATATCCCTGGTTTCTGATGTAAAGTTCGATGATTCATTAGTTGCGTATAATACCCAGTGCACCATGCAATACGTGCCCTCCTTAATACCCATCACCAGTCTATTCCATTCCCCCACATCCCTCCCCTCTGAAGCCCTCAGTTTGTTTCTCAGAGTCCATAGTCTCTCATGCTTCATTCCCCCTTCTGATTACCCCCCCCTTCTTTGTCCCTTTCTCCCCCTACCAATCTTCTTAGTTCTTATGTTCCATAGATGAGAGAAATCATATGATAATTGTCTTTCTGTGCTTGTCTTATTTCACTTAGCATTATCTCCTCCAGTCCATGTTGCAGCAAATGTTGAGAACTCATTCTTTCTGATAGCTGAGTAATATTCCATGGTATATATGGACCACAACTTCTTAACCCAGTCATCTGCTGAAGGGCATCTCAGTTTCTTCCACGATTTAGCTATTGTGGACAATGCTGCTATGAACATTGGGGTGCATATGGCCCTTCTCTTCACATCTGTATCTTTGGGGTAAATATCCAGTAGTGCAATGGCTGGATCATAGGGTAGCTCAATTTTTAACTTTTTAAGGGACCTCCACACTGTTTTCCAGAGTGGCTGTACCAACTTGCATTCCCACCAACAATGTAGGAGGGATCCCCTTTCTGCACATCCTCTCCAGCAATTGTTGTTTCTTGCCTTGTCTATTTTTGCCATTCTAACTGGTGTAAGGTGGTATCTCCGTGTGGTTTTGATTTGAATTTCCCTGATGGCTAATGATTTTGAACATTTTTTCATGTGTCTGTTAGCCATTTGTATGTCATCATTGGAAAAGTGTCTATTCATATCTTCTGCCCATTTTATGATCTGTTTGTTTCTCGCGTATTGAGTTTGAGAAGTTCTTTGTAGATCTTAGATACCAGTCTTTTCTCTTTAGCATCATTTGCAAATATATCCTCCCATTCCGTGGGCTGCCTCTTAGGTTTTTTTTTTTTTGATGATTTCCTTGGCTGTGCAGAAGCCTTTTATCTTGATGAAGTCCCACAACTTCATGCCATCTTTTGCTTCTCTTGCCTTTGGAGATGTGTCATGAAAAAGGTTGCTTTGGCCGATGTCGTAGAGGTTGCTGCCTATGTTCTTCTCTAGGATTTTGATGGATTCCTGTCTCATATCGAGGTCTTTTGTCCATTTGGAGTTTATCTTTGTGTATGGTGTGAGAGAGTGGTCAAGTTTCATTCTTTTGCATGTAGCTGTCCAATTTTCCCAGCACCATTTATTGAAGAGACTGTCTTTTTTCCACCGGATATTTTTTCCTGCTTTATCAAAGATTAGTTGCCCAAAGAGCCGAGGGTTCATTTCTGGGTTCTCTATTCTGTTCCATTGGCCTACGTGTCTGTTTTTGTGCCAGTACCATGCTGTCTTTGTGATCACAGCTTTGTAGTACAGCTTGAAATCCAGCAACATGATGCCCCAGCTTTGTTTTTCCTTTTTAACAATTCCTTGGCAATTCGGGGCCTTTTCTGGTTCCATACAAATTTAAGGACTATTTGTTCCAGTTCTTTGAAAAATGTCCTCGGTATTTTGATTGGGATAGCATTGAAAGTGTAGATTGCTCTGGGTAGCATGGACATTTTAACTATGTTAATTCTTCCGATCCATGAGCATGGAATATTTTTCTATCTTTTTGTGTCTTCCTCAATGTCTTTCAAGAGTGATTTATAGTTTCTAGAATATAGATCCTTTACGCCTCTGGTTAAGTTAATTCCAACATATTTACATTTTTATAAGTACATATGGCTTCACTTCTCATGGATCTGTTTGATATATTCTTAATAATAATACTGAGTCATATGGTAACCTTATGAGATAAATTCCATTTTAAATGATTTGGCAATATTCATTACACATTCTGAAATAACCACGTATTATCTTTATACAGTGAACATACTAAATTTTCCTAATTTTTCTTTTTTTCAAAACAAGGGCTTGTTAGTAGTTTCTGACAGTTAATAATAGTTTCTTTCAATTCCTCCAAGTCATCCTCTACTATGTTTACAGTAGCAATTGACTTGGTTAACAGTTTTTTTTTTTTTTTAATAACATAATGGTTCCATTAAAGCATTACCACCATCTGGTTCTTTGCACTTTAAATGGTTTTATGGTGTGTGTGTGTGTGTGTGTGTGTGTGTGTGTGTGTGTGTTTAAATAGCTATGTTAAGTAAGAGCAAAGCATACTTAAGCTTTGGTTTCTTGTGGGGTTTTGTGTTATTTATTTTTTTACTTTTTTATCTAATTTTTATAGGATTTTGTTGGGTTTAGAAACCATTTTCTCTTACTAGTATCCTGAATTTGTAGTCTTCCCCAATGTACATTTACTTCATTATAAATACTTGCTCTCTTACTTTTGCAAAGTAAGAGATAATCACTTTTTTTTCTTATGAGCATTAATTTCTGGGAAATTAAATTAAATTTGGAAAGTAGCTTGTATCTTAAGTGTGTAATAATTTTAAGAGACTAAAATTTAAGGATGAATTTAATATCATTATTAAATATAAACAAATAAAATTAAGTCAGGGTACCCAAGGAAACCACTATCCAATCTGTTTAAGAAGTAACCTCTATTCTAGGAGTTAAAATGGCAGAGGAGTAGGGGACCGTAAGTTTCTCTGGTCCCTTGAATACAGCTAGATATCCAATCATTCTGCACAACCAATCAGAGATCTAAGAAAAGAAATGCTGCAAGTCCACAAGTAGAAAAATGACACTTTTCAGAAGGTAGGTGGTGTAGAGACTTGAATCCAGGGTGATACACCTGAGGATAGGGTGGAGGGGAGTTAGCTTGCTTGAGGAGGCTACTGCAAAGTATTATAAGCAGCAGAGCACAAAATTGAAACTTTTAGAAGTCTGCTACAGTGGGGTATATACCTGGCTTAAAGGTGGTCAGGTGGCAAAGTATGGGAGGAGGAACAATGAGGGTCTGTTCAGCAGGAATCCATAAAATTTGGACTTTTGAAACTTAGTCACATGCTTCAGATAAAAATACTTCTTCACAGGCCAGGTGAAAATAGACTTCTGCCAGAAACTGGGGAGACAAGAGTGATTGAAAGCTTTTCTGTGAAGGCTCACAGAAGAGTGGGGGGTGGAAATTTTCATCTCTGGAGCTAGAGAACTGGGCATCACCATATTCATCCCACCCATCAGTGCTAAAAGCCCTCAGGGAGCAAAACAGCACCACCTAGTAGTCTGGAGCGGCCTACACCAAGTCCTGCCTCCCTACACACTGAAGACACATTTCCTCTAGAGCAAGTCCACCTGTGAATCAGCACAACAGGTCCCTTTCCCAGAAGACCAGCATGAATAACTTGCTCACAGCAAGTGTACTGATCACAGAGATTCATACAAAGATTCATCTCTTGGGGAAAAGAGTATATAGCATTCATTACTTTTTTAAATTCTTTATCCTTTTAGTACTATTTTCTTCAGTTATTTTCTTACTCTTTAAACTCTTTTTTAATTCTTTTTTAAAATCTTTATTTACATATATGTTATGTATATATATATTTTTTATTTTTTGTTTCTTTTCATTGTATTTTATTTCTTTTTGTGTGTGTATAGCAGAACAAAACACACCTAGGATCTAGTGTTTTGTTTCTTGTTTCTTTTTTCTTGTTTTGTTATTTGTTTTTCTGGTTTGTTTTGTCACTGTTGATTTTTCTCTTTCTCTTCATTTCTGGACAAAATGGTGAGACAGAGAAATTCACCCCTCAAAAAAGAACAGGAAGTATTACTCACTGCCAGGTATTTAATCAATGTGGATATAAGACATCTGAACAAGAACTTAAAATGATTATAAGGATATCAGCTGGGCTTGGGGGGAAAAAAAGCATAGAAGACACTAGAGAATCACTTATGGTAAAATTAAAAGAACTAAAAACTAGTTAGGCCAAAATCTAAAATGCTGTAACTAAGGTGCAGTCCCAACTGGAGGCCATAAAAATGAGGACAAATGAGGCAGAAGAGTAAGTAGTGTATAGAAGATAAAATCATGGAAAATAAGGAAGCTGAAAAGAAGGGAGAAAGGAAACTATTAGATCATGAAGGGAGACTTAGAGAATTCATCAATTCCATAAAGCAAAATTATATCTGAATAATAGGAGTCCTAGAAGATGAGGAATGAGAGAAAGCAGCAGAAGGTTTGTTTGAACAAATTATAGCTGAGTACTTCCATGAACTAGGGAAAGAAACAGGCATTCAAGTCCAGGAGGCACAGAGAACACCTCTCAGAATCAATAAAAATAGGTCAACACCTTGACATAAAATTGTGAACCTTGCAAATTTCAAAGATAAAGAAAAAATCCTAAAAGCAGCTCAGGGCAAGAGGTCTGTAACCTACAAAGGTAGAAACATAAGGCTGGCAGCAGACCTGTCCACAGAGACCTGGCAAGCCAGAAAAGCCTGGCTTGTATTATTCAATGTGCTAAATGGGAAACATATGCAGCCAAGAATCCTTGATCCAGCAAGGTTGTCATTCAGAAGAGAAGGAGAGATCAAGAGTTTCCAGGATAAGTAGAAACTAAACGAATTTGTGGTCACTAAACAAGCCCTGTAAGAAATATTAAAGGGGATCCTTTGATTGAAGAGAGAGCCCAAAAATAACACAGACCAGAAAGGAACAGAGAAAATAAACAGACACACTTACTTTGCAGGAAATACAATGGCACTAAATTCCTATCTTTCAATAGTGAATCTGAATGTAAATGAGCTAAATGCCCCAATCGAAAGACACAGGGTATCTGGGAGTCTTGTTTGGAAAAATGTCTATTCATGTCTTTTGCATATTTCTTAGCTGGATTATTTAGTTTTGGGGTATTGAGTTTATAAGTTCTTTATATATTTTGGATACTAATCTTTCATCAGGTGTGTCATTTGCAAATATTCTTTCCCATTCCATAGGTTGCCTTTAATTTTGTTTCCTTCATTTCACAGAAATTTTTATTTTGATGTCCTAATAGTTTTTGGTGTTTTGTTGTTTTGTTTTTTTTGCTTTTGTTTCCCTTCCCTCAGGAAACATAACTAGTAAGATGGTGCTATGCTAATGGGAAAGAGGTTACTGACTGTGTTCTCCTCTACAATTTTGATGGTTTCCTGTCTCATATTTAGGTCTTTTACCCATTTCAATTAATTTTTTTGTATGGTGTAAGAAAGTGGTCCAGTCTCATTCTTCTACACGTGGTTGTCCAATTTTCCCAACAAGATTTGTTGAACGTACTATCTTTTTTCCAGTGGAGATTCTTTTCTGCTTTGTTGAAGATTAGTTGACCATCTAGTTGTGCAGTCATTTCTAGGGTTTCTACTCTGTTCCACTGTTCTACATGTGTATTTTTGTGCCAGTACCATGCTGTCTTAATGACTATAGCTTCGTAATATACCTTGAACTCCAGAATTGTGATGCCTCCATATTTGCTTTGCTTTTTCAAGGTTTCTGTCGCTATTTGGAATATTTTCTAGTTCCATACAAATTTTGGAATTGTTTGTTTTAGCTCTGTGAAAAATGCTGGTGTTATTTTGATAGGGACTACTTTGAATGTGTAGATTGCTTTGGGTAGTAGAGACATTTTAACAGTGTTTGTTCTTCCAACCCATGAGCATGGAATGCTTTCCACTTCTTTGTGTCCTCTTTAATTTCTTTCATTAATGTTTTATAGTTTTCAAAGTACAGATCTTTCATCTTTTTGGTTAGTTTTATTCCTAAAAATCTTTTGGTTGCTGATGCAATTGTAAATGGGATTGATCCCTCAATTTCTCTTTCTGCTGCTTCATTATTGGTATATAGAAATACAGCAGGTTTTTATATATTGATATTGTATTCTACAAATTTACTGAATTTGTGTATGTGCTCTAGCAGTATTTCAGCGAGTCTTTTCAGTTTTTTACATAGACTACTATGTCATCTGCAAATAGTGAAAATTTGACTTCTTCCTTGCTGATTTGGATGCCTTTTATTTCTTTTCAGTGTTTGATTGCTGAGTCTAGGACTTAACATACTATGTTGAACAATGATGGTGAGAGTGGACATCCCAGTCCTGTTCCTGACCATAGAGGAAAAGCTCTCAGTTTTTCCCCCTTGAGAATAATATTAGCAGTGGATTTTTCATAGATAACCTTTCTTATATTGATGTATATTCCCTCTATCCCTACTTTGTTGAGGGTTTTTATCAAGCAAGGATAATATAATTTGTCAAATGCTTTTTCTGCATCTGTTGAGAAGATCATATGGTTTTTATCCTTGCTTTATTAATGTGGTGTATCATGCTGATTGATTTGCAAATATTGAACCACTCTTGTAGCCCAGGAATTATATATTCCATTTGATTGTCATGAATAATTCTTTTAATGCACTGTTGCATTTGATTTACTAGTATTTTGTTGAGGATTTTTGCATCCACATTCATCAGAGATATTGGCCTATAATTCTTTTCAGTGGCATCTTCGTCTGGTTTTGGAATCCAGGGAATGCTGGCCTTTAGAAAGATTTTGGAAGTTTTTCTTCCATTTCTATTTTTTTGGAGTAGTTTCAAAAGAATAAGTATTAACCCTTCTTTAAACGTTTGATAGAATTCATCTGCGAAGCCATCTGGCTCTGGACTTTTGTTTGTTGAGGGATTTCTGATTAGCAATTCAATGTCTTTGCTGATTATCAGTCTGTTCAAGTTTCCTATTTCTTCCTGTTTCAGTTTTGGTAGTTTGCATGTTTCTAGGAATTTATCCATTTCTTCTGGGTTGTCCAATTTGTTGGCATATAATTTTTTATAATATTCTCATAATTGCTTGTATTTTGTGGTATTGTTTGTTATTTCTCCTCTCTCATTTGTGATTTTATTTATTTGGGTCCTATCTCTCTTCTTCTTGATAAGTCTAAGAGGTTATTAATTTTATTGAATTTTTCAAAGAACCAGCTACTGGTTTCATTGATCTGTTCTATTGTTTTTTAGTTTCTATCATTTATGTGTGCTCTAATCTTTATTATTTCACTTCTTCTTCTGGCTTTAGGCTTTGTTATTTTTGTTTTTGTTTTGTTTTGTTTTTAAGATTTTATTTCTTTAAGAGAGAGAGACCATGAGCAGGCAAAGAGCCCATGTAGTCCATGGGTTTGGCTGAGGTAGAGCCCTGAGGTTCTGCCCTGCTCCTGGAGAGAAGGCAGGCAAACAACTCCAAGGCAGATGGCCTTATCTGAGGATCACCTAATGTACATGGAGAGAGAATTTTTGCTCTTTTTGGAATGCATCTGTGAGAGGTGGCATTCACAAAGATGCCTCTCAGATTGAGGTCAAACCATCCATATATTCTGACAACAGCACTATGAAACTTGAAGTCAAGCACAAATTTGGAAAGACCATAAATACATAGAGGTTACACAACATTCTACTAAACAATGAATGGATCAACCAAGAAATCAAAGAAAAAAATTAAAATTAAAAAATTAAAATTTAAAGAACCCATGTTTTGATTAGCTGCCCTCAGCAGGTAGTTCAGTTTTATGCAGGAAGCGTGGGAGAAGGAAATGGTGCCCGTAGGCTCTTTTTAAGCATTCTTAAATGAGGTGTTTTTTCCTTACATTTCATTATTTCCTATAACTTCCACTAGTAAAGTATGATTAAGTATACAAATCAACTCCAGTAAAAGTGAAATACCTTAGTAATATGTTCTTAAATGAAATTGTTTATTATTCTTAACCAGGCTATATAAATGACATATTTTATATTGCTTGCTATTACATAAGAATTTCATTTAAGGCTTGGGTCAAACAAGAAAAACTCCATGACAAGCATAAATTTCATTTTCTCAAAATTTGACAATGGTTATCTTGAACACACACACACACATATATATATATATATATATATATATATATATATATATATATATATATATATATATATATATATTTCCTTACCATATTTATTCATTAAGGAGATTCACTGCAGTTTTTCTGAAGGAGCTGCTACTGATTTGGACATAGAATAACCCATATTTGAATTTTTCTATCAATCATTCTGGGACACTTCTTGACTCAATTTTAAGGTGGTTAATAATGTCATGTAAATAAATAATACAGCTTGCGATACTTGGAGATCACATGGACACTTCATCCCAAGATTTCACATTTTGAAGCAAGATATGCATAGAACACAGGAGGCTGAGGGAGTATTCTACCCTAATATTTTACAATAAGCTATCAGGAAAATGGCCCCAAAATATTGTTCATCTATCAACTGATGAACAGAGAAGCCAAATATTAAATAATTAAATATTATTGACAATAAAAACAAATGAAGTATTGATTTGCAACACAACCTGAACCATGCAAACATTATGCTGAAGAAACATGTTTGTCAAAGAAGACCACAGATTGCAAGATTCCATTTATATGGAGTGTCTACAACAAAGAAATTTCACAAAAAGAAGGTGTATTAGTGGTTGCTTAAGGATGGGGTAGGGAGGGAGAACAAAGGGGAGACATCAAGTAACAGTTGTGGGCAGGAGGTTTTTAAAGGATAAACAAAAATATGTTAAACTAGATTTTGGACATGATTGCACATATCTGGGAATATATTAAAAATCATTATATTGTATATTTTAAATAGGTGAACTGTATGATATTTGGATTATATCCCAGTGAGTGTGAAATAAAATTAAGGAGTTATGATGAAAATATGAGACCACCAATTTGTAATTTACAATCCTTCCATTTAATTTCTATGTTAATGTGTTCTTTTAGACTTACTTTCTCTTCAGAACACCGTCTTCAGTTACACTTACTTGTTTTCTATTTAGTTATTATTTTACCTTCCTTTTTTGGAGAAACTACAAAAATATTAGTTTCCATGTACACTTCACCCAGCTTCTTCTTATGTTAATATCTTACATAACCAGAAAACATTCATCAAAACTAAAAATATTAACCTTAATATAACTGTTAGAAATATTTAGTAAAGTGCAGAGCCTGTTTAGATTTTGTTAGTTTTTCTAACGTTCTTATTCGATTCTAGGATCCAACCCAAGATCTTAAATTACACTTAGTTGTCACATCTCTTTAGTCTCATGCAACTTGCAACAGTTCCTCATTATTTTCTTGTTTTTCATTACTCACTCTTTTGAAGAGTACTGGTCACATATTTTGTAGACTGTCCCTCCATTTGTGATTGTCTGATGATTCCTTAAGACTCAATTGAGGTTATGCATTAGTGGGAAAAAAATAAAAGAAGTAATTGTGTTCATTTTTATAACCTTAATCATCTAGCTAGGGTGGGTTTACCAAGATTGCCCACTGACATTTAGCATTTAAAACTTATCTTCATGCCCTCAACAAATGTTTATTTAATGTTTGCCACATGCTAAAGCTAAAGGTAGGCTTTTAGGCAGTAATGCTCATTCTGATCTGCAAATCAAGATGGTCTGTGAAGTCTTTTATATATGCAGATTTCTGGGCTCAGCATATCAAGATTCTAAACCAGTAGGTCTGAGAAGTTTCCTAAGAGATTCTGATGGTGGCCTGGATGGAGAAGCAGAGGGAAACAGGACAGTGGCCCTACTGTGGAGGAGCGCTTAGTCTAAAGAAGTGAAGAATACACAGGCAAACATTTTAAAATTATCAAAGAGAGACAACCCTGAGCTTACATGACCTGAGTGGATGCCTCTTTACATTTTGTACCATAGGTGTCTCTCTTGCTTCACCCTAGGCCCTGTCCTCATGAAAGAATTGGAATCTTCTGAAATTAGTGGATGAGTGTTGATGTAGAGAAATATGGAGGTGGTGTATAAATGGATAAAGGGGAATTCCCATCTGGTGTGCTGTTTGCTCTGTGAAACTAGGGATTAGAAGTTTGATGGAGGAAGAAAAGGTTTGGACTGATTCCCAAGGGGAAAAATGGAGGGAATTTTGAGTAGCCAAGTGCTCAGCAATGAGCAAGAATCTTACGTATTTTCATTTGAAAATTATGAAGGTACAGAGAGCCTAAGCGCTTTGCCCCCCCGGTGCACTGAAGGAAGGTTGTGCTTAGACTCAACTATGGATCTTCCAACAATTGTACAGAGTGCCCTTGAGTTCCAAAATCCAGGTTCAAAAACAGGCTCTATCACTTTTTGGTTCAGTAACCTTACAAAAAAATAGCTTATTGTCTCCATCTCTGTATCCTGATTGTTAAAAGATAGAGAGAGAGAGAGAGAGAATAAACGTTATAGAGTGGTTTTAGGATTAAATGCTTTAATCCATGTTAAGTAATTAGAACAAACACTGACACACAATTAGCCCTCTAGGTGTACTGTTTACGATTTTGATCATGATTAACATTAGAATTCAGCAGCTTTATTCTAAATGTCAGGATTCTTTTTTCCCTAATGAATGATTAAACATTGTACATTTATATTTAAAATGTATTCTGTTTTTGCTTGAATCTGAAGTATCCGGTCCTCTTCATATTTCATCATCAAAATACGAACCTCCCATTCATTACATTGTATTTGGTCTTTTAAAATTAAACACAACCTTAAAATAAAGAGATCCAGACTGCTTAAGTGACAAACATTTAACGGCAGTAGAAATTCAATAGCTTCTAATGGTGTACTACCTGGTCTGTAGAGAAATACAGGCTAAGTTAAAATGCTTAAAAAAAACTGGGGAAGCAACAATACCAAAAGACTTTTAGAAAGATGACCAATTATTGGTCATCTTTCTAATTTACTCCAGAATTTCAACAATTAAAAGAAGTTTTTGCAAAGATACTTACCATGATTATGAGACATGAAAATATCAGGCAGAAAAATCCAAATAAGGCTTGGGTAGAACTGATACAAGTTAAAGTTTTGACTAATATACTTCCCTTAAATTTAAAGATCATTGACATTTACTGAAGCAGCAAAAATGTATTTAAATAAGAACAAAGAATATCAAATAGTTTTCTCAGCAGGAAAGGGACTTTTCTCTCATTGTAAGGGCAAAATATATACAGTAGAAAATAAGGAAATGTAGAGAGATCTAACAAAGAACTTCACACAAAATTATCATTTTCATATTTCAAGAACATTGTTTTAATGTTTTGTAAACATAGTACTCATTCAAAATAACAAAGTGTATGTATTATGAATGGATTTAAATATAATTATGTATGGGTGCATAGTGCAGAGAATTTAATATACAAATTACTTCTTACATTAGAATACAAACTGCAAATGGACAGGATCAGTCTATTTCTATACAAAGTTAATTCATTCATACAATTATTATTCTAATTATTGAGTAATGCTAAAGTATCAGGCAAAATTCTACACATTGAAAAGTATCTGGCAAGAAAATAGACAAAATTCTCACTCTTATACTTTAATGAATGGGAAGATGATATATAATAAACAAATGTAAATGTATGATATAAAAAAGTTGTGTTGAAAATGCAACAAGCCAGCTAAAGGAGTATATTCTGTGCAAAAGTGGCTGGGGAGTTCAGTGCTGACAATGATCTGGAACAGGGAAAGAGTCTGAAGATGCCATGTCACAGTTGTTTTGGGGGAGACAAAGGGCTTTTTAAATAACAAAACTGTGCATATTCCTTTTGAAGGCACAGGTGGAAAGTACAGGGCTGTCTATCAGGGCTGCTGTGTGTAATGGTGATTCCTCCCAGAAGAGACACCTAGGAGCCTTGCTTCAGGAAAAGCCTGTGATCTGATGGAGTGGAAGGCCTTGAGTAGCTGGGGCCATCCAATGCTGAGGAACTAGATCCCAGTCCCGAATGATTCCATACCTTTCAGTGTAAAAAGGACTCATGTCCTATTATCACTGTGAAATGGCATCTGCAATTTGAGGACACTCAGTCCCTTTTACACCTGCTGCCTGATTAGTTCCAAGCTTCTTCCATGCCAAAACTCCCAAGTGTCTCTGGAATCTTCTAACTGTGACTTCAGGAGGAATATGTGTATTTTGATGTTAGTGCAAGCTAGGGTTTGGGATTAGGCATATCTCTTTTCTGACAAAAGCCATCTCTAGTTTTCCAGCCTTGGTAGACCTTTGTACTCTCCAGATCCTTGGAAACCCTGAACAGCAGTTCAATCTACTCTTGTGAAGATGGCCTGTTGTTGGCTCCGAAGGCATAAGGAAACTTCCACAAGCCTGTGCAAGCTCTGGCACAGCATGGCTACCTGTGGATGAGAGAACACCTATTTTCCAGTGGGACCCAGCCTCCATTATGGAATGCTATATGTGCAACTTGAATGGGCCTGTTGTCTGACAATGTCTGAAGTGACATCATGTACATTGGATAATGCTGTGTCATACCCTATCTAGCTTCTGTAATAAGGATAAGGCACTGAGGCAATTTGGGAGTACCACCTCAAGTCTCAAGCTAGCGAGCAAGCCTCGGGTTCACAGAAGTACACAGGGAAGACTATTTTCTGGCTGGTGATTTCCAGGAATGTTTCTGTGTCATTACAAGGCCCGACTCATGGGCCAGGAGAGGACACTTCCCTGACCATCTCTCCCACAAAGCAGCTCCTTGCCACACCCACACAGCTGAAGATCTACTGGAAAATGCAAAGCAGCTAGAACTGTAGATGATTACATCACCTTCCCTCCAAATAAGGAATGCTCTCTCTCTGGAAGGGAGATAGGGCCTTTTGAAGTTGAGGTGGGGGTTGTGATATGCAACAAAACATAAGATATCAACAGTCTCTAAAGTGTATAATTATGGCCCACCAAAGAGCACTGGGAGCATGTAAACTTGACAGGGATGCCGAGGTTGGCGGTTTCCTTAAGGTGCCTAATAAAGTATGACTTATGTAGAGAAAAGAGCTTAGGGGTGGGTGGATTGTATTCAGTATAGCCTCTAAAATTCAACTTATTTCCCCAGCAGCGGTAAGAACAACAAATAATTGTTTCAAAAACAATGTTTCTACCCATCTGGGACTTTTGCATCATTTGATTGTGCATACTTCAAAAATCGCTCACCATAATTTCTCTTTTTTTCCTAAAGTAGGTTAAATAAAATAAAGCCCTTGTGACCTTTCATACCTAAATATTTCAGTATGTATATATAAAAAAATGCATATTTCTACATAAACACAATACTATCATCCCTACAAGAGTTAACAACATTTTTTTCCATATTATCCAAGGCCCATCTATATTCAAATATTGCTATTCGTCCTCCCAAATGTTTTTGTTAGCTGATTTGATTCAACAAGTTTGTAAAATGAGGTAATTAGAAGTAAATGCCCTCCCTTAAAGAAACATAAATAAAGATGGAAAATTTTACCTTAATAAAGCACATCTTTTAAAAAATCAGTGGAAAATCTGTACCTATGTGTATTTTCTTGTTGCTGTTGTTACTTTAGAGCTTAATAGAGGGGAAAAATAGAAATTGATTATCTGAGGCAATAAATTTTCCCCGTCCTCCACCTTTTCCTTGTAAACGTTGATTTTCTTGTAACCTCATTGTCAATTAGGGGCAGTGGTCTACCCACCAGCACAGGTGCTGAACAAAGCAGAGGAGTCTTGGAGTGGGAAGGAAGATTTTAAATAATTTTTTAAAAGAACCAATGTAGCTTTGGAATATAAAAATGTGTGGAAAGGTTTGAAACACTCACAAAAGGCCAGCAGTATATACTAAAGAGCAATACTGTGCCAAATGTTTCACATATATCTTATTTAATGCTCATGAAGATCCTTTAAGAACTTTTCATTTTCTGTGTTAAATAGATAAGAAAAATGAAACTGTAAGAAAGTTCAGTGACCTGTTGTGGTAGCTACAATAATGCCTCCCTGAAATATGTCAATTATTATTTTACATAGCAAACAGAAATTAAGATCACAGATGGAAGTAAGCTTCCTAATCATATGACCTGAAAATACGGAGTTTATCCTATGCTATACTGGATAGGCCCAATGCAATCACAAGGATTCCTACATGTAGAAGAGGGAGGCAAGAGAAGTCAGAGTGATATGATAACAATATAGTGCTACGACTTTGAAGGTGGGGAAAGGGGCAATAAGGCAAGAAATACAGGCTGATAGAAAAGGCAAGACAATGGATTCTTCCCTCGATCCTTGAAAATGAAGATAGCCCTACTATCCCATTTTAGGACATCTAATTTTCAGAACTGTAAGACAATAAATTTGTGCTAATTTAATCCACAAAACTTGTGGTAATTTGCTTCTTTAGCCTCAGGAATGTGGGAGAAATATAAGAACACTACCCATACTAAAACATTCTTGGCTTTTAAAATACTGTGTGGAATATTTACTTTCAGCCAGTAGATATGCCTTTTAAAATGTACGTAAGCTAAATATCAGTATACTTTCCTTAAGTAGGTAATAACTTACAATCAAAGAGATGATCCACATAAAATAGGTTGACTGCAGCATAAGCCACCAATGGATTTAAAAAGTCACCAGAGAGAAGATGCTATGTACACTCCACACAAAACCAAGTGGGAATTAGCTTTGTTGACTGAAGTTTTTTAGTTCAAATACAGTGCTGCTAATTGTTCTCAGTAGGAACTTTTTATTAGGGCACCCAGAAGTTTTTTCCAGTTTAAACTGTTAAATGCAAAACTGTAAAGGTATAAGTATTTCAGTTTTAACAATTCTGAAAATTCTGAAAATGAGCTAGCTCAAAAACCTTGTAAATATTATATCAAACTGTAGCATGTGAGAGAACCTAAGCGAAATATAAATAGCTTCAAATAGAAAGAGCTGACTCAGATGCTTGATTCCAAAAGTTATCCAAATTCTCAACACTGATTTAAAAGATTACATAAAAAGGGATGTGGCTTTTCTCCTCAACCACTTACCATTTTTTACTTTGAGCAGCCATCTCTATCAGCAAAAACCAATTTTATTTGCAGTGGTTCCCCAAATTTTCAAAGCCACCACCTAGACAATTTAAAGATTACCGAGCCCACTCAGCAAGTTCTGGTTAAGTAGATCTACTGGGAAGAAAGCCAATATTTTTCCATTTCTAGCTGATGTTGGTGCTATTTGGGAACCACGTTTTGAAATCCAGCGTATAAACCTATTATCCTTACCACAAAAATCAATTTCACTTGCGAAGGACAAAGCAATCTTTCCTTTATGAAAAATGAAGCCTGGCCATTTCTTTTTCCTTTTTTTTTTCTTTTAAAGATTTATTATTTATTAGAGAGAGGGTGAGAGATAGTGACAGAGACCATGAATGGGGGTTCATCTCATTCCCCACTCTGGCACCAGCAACCAAAACACCAACTGAAATGTAGAAAACGCTCAGTAGATTGTTATCAAATGAATAAATAAGCCAGTTAAAAGTGAGACATAGGACAACCAACCAAATTTCAATGACGATGATGATCATTTAGGAAGGAGGTAATGCTATTATATACTTCCTTAGTCCTACGGGTTTATTAATTCATTTACATACATACTCATAACTTCAGAAGATAGTTACTATCACCACTCCAAACCTGCAGGTGAAGAAACGGTAAGCATGAAGAAAAATTTATCCAACATCACAGCTGAGAAAGGATCAGAACATAGAGACAGTAGCTATGAAAACCTTCCTTTCTTTTTTCCTTTCTTTCTCTCCCCCCTTTCCTCCCCATCACTTCCCATTCCTTACCTTCCTCCCCTCCCCTCCCCTTTCCTTTTCTCTCACTCTCTCCCTCCTTCCCTCTTTCCCTCCCTCCCTTCCCGCTTTCCTTCCTCTCTCTTCCTCCCTCTCTCTCTTTCTTTCTCTCCCCCCACCTCATCTTTAATTTTATTTCTTCTTTGGGGCTACAGTTGAGGAGAAACAGAGGTTTTAGCTGAGAAATAAACCTTTTTGCTGAAACTGTATCCTGAAAGTTTTAAGTAAGTAGCAGAAGTAGGGGAAGAAGTGGGAAATTGAGGCCTAAACTTGCTACCCTGTTTCCATATCTGTCCCCATGACTTCCTGTCCCAAACAAAATTACAATAGGGAAGGGAACTAGTCTACTCTTTTTTTTTTTTTTTTTGCTCATTAACAACCTAGATAGGAGACAAAGAGGGGGCCACTACAAGTTCCCAACAAGAAGAGGCACAAATCCATTCATCTACTCTCTCTGTCCAAGCTAGGATCCCTAAGACTCTTACCAAAGGGTAGAAAGTTACTATATGCTTCCTATCTTTTCCAGAAGTTTTCTGTCCAGCTATTGCTGATGAGTGACGACAAGGCAAGCAAGGACCAAGCTCACATCCATGACAGCCCCTTGAAATTTCTACAAAATAAGGCAGCATGTCATTAAATTGCTGTTATCCTGTAGACATTAGATAATTGAGCCTGATTCCTAACCAGGTGCTGACTCCAGATTAAAGAGTCAAAGATGTAAATAAATGTGACAGACAGAAATATCCAATCTCCAGCCTACATAAGCATTCAAAATACAAGCAAAATATTCATGTAGTGAATGGACCCTGAGGACATTACCACAGGGTATTTGGCCTTTTCCCAAATTTATATAACGGGAAATTGTAACCCAAAGGAAAGTACAGGAAAATAACATTTGTTGAGCATCTACATATATTTTGCATATGTTACCTTACTTCAGGAGAAATTCAGGAACTTCTTAGAGTAGGAGTCTTGATTCCCAACTCTGCATTCCCAAAATATGGCATTGTTCTGTAGAACTTCCATTTAAAGTGTACATAAAAAACTATTTTTAGGTCACCTGGATGGCTCAGTTGGTTAAGTGTCTGCCTTTGGCTCAGGCCTTTGGTTCAGGTCATGATTCCAGGATCCTGAAATCCAGTCCCACATCAGGTTCCCTGCAGAGCTGGCTTCTCCCTCTCCCTCTGCCCCTCTTCCCAGTCATTCTCTCAATCTCTCTCTCAAATAAATAAGTAAAATCTTTTTATAATATTAAAAAACCCTATTTTTTATTAAATATTCATGGAGAATTAGTTTATTATACAATATACAGGCATCATATAGAAGATTAAACCTCACTTTGAAATTCTTCTCAAACTATCATTAGCTAGCATAAGCACTAAATATTTCATTATCTTTTTTGTCTTTTTAGAAAAACAGCAGGAAGTGCTGTCACCCTCAAAAGGATTCAAAGGTACTTACTACAACTGTGTAAAAAAATCCCAGTGCCAAGACCACCTCTTACAGTCCCACATCCTTCCACCTTGTCTCACTGCTGCAGACAAGAGTGGTGGATAGAAAGATGGAAGTGCTATCAAGACTGACATTTCCCAACAATAAATGGGAAGAAAATGGAAGTGTGCATGGCAGGGAAACAGGTTTACCTTATACCACAAAGCTATATAATATTTTATGTTTGGATTTTCAGCAGTTTTTCACTCCCAATTACTTTCAAGTGTTATCATAACAGCCTCCCCAATAAAATGTAGCAGTATCTTTTTCAAGCTAAAACATGCAAAATAAAAGAACAAATATTTGAAAAACACAGAAACTTACACTGTGCACTTTCGTGATACACTTTTAATTTACTAAATTACCAACAGAAATGCAATTTTGACCTTGACCTTTCTCTCAATTCTACAATTCACAAGCATAAAACACTTACTGTTTTTATTTTTTGGTTATGTGCTGAGGAAAGACCAAAAAATTACTATTTTCAATATGCAGTGATAAAAATTTACTCAAATTTTAAGCTAATGAATTAGAAAGCAATTCATTAGAAATTAGAAAGCATTTCACAAAACTGTAGGCTAGCACATTTTTCTCTGGCAAAATCTTAGAACATTACCCACAAATACTGCATTCCTTCCTCTGTATGTTTATAATACCATATGTATCAGTATATAGCTGCTTTACTGGAGCATGTAAAAAATGTTTCTATTATGCATCCACAATATTTATAAGTTCCCAACACTGATGATGTTACAAGGCCTGGAAGGGATAGAGTCTATATGAGCCAGCCCTCCGTACTCAAATTTCAAGACCTTTCCCCTCTCAGCCTCCATTAAGGGAGGCCATCAAACCCAAAGTACTCAGTCTTCTGCAGACATCATCACTTCCCCAGCTCTCAATGACTAACATTGAACTAAAGAGAATAACTTCTTCTGCGTCCCTTTTCTCTCTATGGTAAGTCACTGCTGAATCAAAGATAATGACAGCGAAATATAGAAGCCCTATTCTCAATGGTTGGCGCATGAAGTAGGGTACTAAGTAGCAGATGCCCCCTCTAGAGTGGCCTTGATCTTCCAACTACATTAACTGCAGTCCAGTCTGTGCCTACTGGGTCCACTGATAAATGCTGTGTGCTTCCATTCTTGGTAACAAACATAAGTCAAGATCAAATGATGATGAACTAAGTGGAAAGAGTTAGTTCAGTTAAGTACCTTGGGTTTCCTGGTACAGAGGACTCTGGAGGCATCTTGGGGGAAGAGACAGGGAAGGCTGAGCAGCACGAACCTCCTCATACTGGCTTGACTACACCAGAAACAAGGGTGGTGAGAGGACAGCACCTCTCTCCACAGAGCAGTCCTGGAGTCCATCAGTCAGTTTCCATCAGACTGCCATCAACAAGACCCCTTAGCCCTACTCTCCCTGTTGAAGCCAAGGGTGGAAACAGCGATTTACAATGCTGGGAGAGAAGGATGGTGTGATAAGGCAGCAGAGTCTTCCTGTTGACTGCACATGAGAATCACCTGGGGAAGTGCTTGTGGTTTCACACCACATTGCTTATGGTAGGTATATGAGAACTACAGAAAATTTTTTTGTTCCAAAAGCAAAAGACTTCTTTTCCACCCTCCTGAGAGTCTGCTATTTCCCAACACATTGTGTTATGCCTCCAGAAATATACAACTCCTTCATAGTGGGCTCAACAGTTTTCTAGGCCAGATACAATATTGGGACATTAATCAGACTTCTCAGACGCGGATATGCAAACAAATTACCTGGGGGCTTTGTTAAAAGGCAGATTCTGATGCCAAAGGTCTGGGCTGCAGCCTGAGATTCTGGATTTCCAATAAACTCTTAGGTGATGGTAATGCTACTGGTCTCAGGACCACATTTTGAGAAGCAAGGACCTCAATTGTGGTTCTGAACATATATGCAAATTGGAATTATCTAGAGATTTAAATACTACTGATGTCTGGCCCCACTGCAGATAAATGCTACCCAATCCATGGATGTAGCCCAGACATTAATTCCCTGAGAATAATATCAGAAACACAGTGCTTAGACACAAACTCTCCATCCTACAATTCCTCCAGTGGCAAAGGCTAGAAGACAGAAGATATTAGATATGAATGTGTGAATAATGGCCAATTCATGATCCTAATGATGTCCTACATATATGCTAGTAGTAGAATTATCAATTCAGTTAATGTTTGTGTCTACTAAATCCTAGGGAAACTGTTCTGGGCTTTGGGGATATGGTTGAGAACATAATGGATGTGGTTCCTATTCTCATGAAACTGAAAGTTTAGAGTAGCATTAATCAAATGGTTACACAAATCCTCATGATTTTAAGGCTAAAAAGTGCTAGAAAGAAAAGCACTGACTATAATGAGAACATGAAACATGATAGTGCTTTCACATTAATGAACTGGGCAGCACATGGTTTCTTAATTGTCCTCCCAATGACTATGGAAACATATAATTTAACTTAAAGTAACTTTGGGAGATTATACATCTGTAACCTGACTTTAAAGAGGAGGAAGAGTGCTTTCAAAATCTTTACAACAGTATCATTCTATAAAATGGAATTATACATGAAAGAAAATCTACTAGCCACATGTTTTTAGTAATTATTCCAACAGTCACTGAAAAAAGAGGTAAACTAACTCCTTGATCCGTGAAGGACAGGAATTAATTAAGTTACACCAAGATTCTCAACCTCAGGACTATTAACCTTTGGGGATGGATAATTCTGTGATCAGGGCTATTTTATGCATCGTAAGATACATATTGGATTGTATCCATGGGCTCTACCCACTAGGTAGCTGTAGCCCACTCCCTAGTTGTGACAAATCAAGATGTCTCCTGATGTTGCCAAATGTCTCTTGGAGGTCAAAGGCACCCTGGTTGAGAATAACTGACTTAGAAGGATGCTTTCTTCAAGTGAAAAAAATTTGCCTTGTTTAAATTAGAACCTGATGGCACCACGGCAAACTGAATACTCTTAGATAAGGAGTTTGAGAAACAGCAGAACCCTATCTGAACAGATACCATTCAAATTTCCTGAACACAGGTCACAAGAAGGTGCTAATCCTATTACATACAGGAAGGGAACATCCTTGTCTCCAAAGATGCTGAAGACATAGCCCTTGTTAAATTTTCCCTTACTCTACACATTACTTAGCTCACACCATTTTGTCTTATTACATTTTTCAATGACTTACAGTAGAAATTCAAACCTAGCATAAAAATACTCAGGTGTTACCATTTCTTCAGGTCTTCATTTCTTTATGAAGGCTGATTTGTCACATAAAACATTAAATAAAACTGAATACTTTTTTCTTGTTAATCTCTCCTCATTACAATCAAGAACTTAAAAGGACAGAGCAAAAGATATTTTTCCTCCCCTACACACCAAAAAGGATTTATCCTCCCTTTCAAAAAAATAAATCTGCTGCATCCTCTCCATAATAGTACATATTGAAACCATCTGTGGAGGGGCATCTGGGTGGTTTAGTTGGTTAAGTGTCTGACATTGGCTCAGGTAATGAACTCAAGGTCCTGGTATTGAGCCCTGTTGCTATCCCTGCACCCCCCCCCCCCCCACTGTGTACACACGTGCTCTCTCTCCCTCAAATAAATATATAAAAATTTTTAAAAAAAAATCTATGGAGGCTTTAAAATACCCATGTCCAAAAACTGTATGATTTTATTCATATGTGGGATTTAAGAAACAAAACAGAACATAGGGAAAGGGAAGGGAAAATAAAATAAGATGAAATCAAGGAGGGAGGCAACCCATGACAGACTCTTTAACTCTAGGAAACAAACTGAGGGCTGCTGCAGGGGAGCTGCATGGGGGGATGGGGTAACTGGGTGATGGGCATTAAGGAGGGCACATGATGGAATGAGTGATGGGTGCTATATGCAACTGATGAATCACTAAATTCTACCCCTGAAACAAATAATATGTTATTTGTTTATATATACATATATATAATGTACATATACATACATATATATATACACACATATATACACATATATGTTACATATGTAAACTAACTGAATTTAAATAATTTAAAAAAATTAAAATATCCATGTCCAGTCTACACTCCAGACTGGTTAAACTTCAGGACTTCTGGGAGTGGGTCCCAACGTGGAGTATTATTGTTAAAGGATCCTAAGCTATCCTAATATACCACAAGGTGAGAAACCATTGATTTAGTAAGTGCTACTTAATCATGGTGTGTGGACCAAGAGAAAATCATTCCTGGGTGCTTGTGAAAAATACAGTCTTGGGCAACACTCCAGACCTAGTGCATCAAAAATCTGCTTTTTAGGGGTGAATGGATAGGGGCGCCTGGGCGGCTCAGTCATTAAGCGTCTGCCTTTGGCTCAGGGCGTTCTGGGATCGAGCCCCACATCAGACTCTTCCACTGGGAGCCTGCTTCTTCCTCTCCCACTCTCCCTCCTTATGTTCCCTCTCTCGCTGGCTGTCTCTGTCAAATAAATAAATAAAATCTTTTTTAAAAAATCTGCTTTTTAGCTAGAACCTCACTAGTGATTCAAAGGTATATTAAAATTTGATGGTATGAATTCATAAAAAATAGTACCTTGACTTATGACTAGTCATGCTAATCTTTTTTCCCAACTGCACAAAGCAATTCACGTACAACAAACAAAAAATCCTTGCAAATGATAATTTCGAAAGAGGTGCTTCTCAAGTTCCCTCTTCTAAGCCCAAGAGGCCATATTTCCACAGGTGGAGATGCTAAGAGACTAATGTGGCATGTCTGCCATTGTGGACATTTGTCTCAGCTTGCAGTCCCCCAAAAGAGGCCAGACACACTGCAAGGCACTTCGTGGGTGCTTAATAAATATTTGTTGGCTGGCTGACCAGTCCAGATGTGAAAATAAAGTGTGTTTCTCTTGGAGTCAGAAGGGAATTTATCCGCATAACCATTTTCTATGGCTTGAGGCAAGCAGTCACAAGTCTGGTGGTGACTAAGTTCCGGAAGCAGTGGGGCTGGAGGAACAGAAGAGATAAAACAAGAGGATACAGAGAGCACAGAATGCATTATTGTACTCATGGCATGAAATATGCAGAAATAAAAAGCACTGCATAATTCATTCGCTTCTGGCTGCCAAAGTAGGAACCACAGAACAATGAACAGTTTGAATGACCTCTGTTCCCACAATGCAACCTTGTGAATGTCCACAGGCAGAAAATTGTGCCTACCATGCACTGGATATTTTTCTTTCTGGACTATATTCTAAGGGAAGATCAGAGAAACCTTCCTTCACCTGCTGTTTCTAATATTACTTTGAATCTCCTGTCCAGCATTGTCCTTCGGTATGACAGAATTTCTTTTTCTGGAAACCATTTTCTTAAGAAAAAACAAGTATTCAAAAAGCAGCAGTTGTGTGGTTAGCTGAATACTGACAAACCAAAAGGAACCTTTTTTCCAACTAAACAATCTCAGAGGCACAGTTTAAGCATAATCATTCTACTTTTGAGTATCCAGTCACTATTTGTCAACTAACTTGACAAGTCACTAGCCACCAAATATAAGTTTTGACAAGCATTAAAGTACATCATATAATACAATCCATGCCACCAATTGGTGTATATGTTTATGTGCCAAGTGGCCTGTCAAAAGTGTTCTCAAATGGTTTGGAAGAAAAAAAGATCGTGGAGGAGTAACGGACCGTATTTCAACCAGTCCCCAAATTGAGCTGGAAATCTACGACCATCCTGAACACCCACGGCATCAGCCTAAGATGTAAGAAGATACATCTGGATCTCTACAAACAGAACATCTCCAGTGGTTGGTTTCCAGGTGTGAAGCAGGGAGCTGTGAATCTGCAGGAAGATACCAGAAGATAAACAGAAGTGGGAGGGACCCTCCATGCTCTTGTGCCGGGAAAACAAAAACCTCCAGCGCTGGGGACTGTAGACTGGCAGTGGTGGGGAAAGGACCTTAGGCAGTCACCAGACTGAAACCTGGAGCTACTGAGGTGTGCGAGTAAACCATGGGTGGCTGGCACTGTTAGAAGCACAAAGGGCAGAGATGTGCCTGGCCCTGGGAGTGACAGCTGGGAGTGCTGCTGTGGGGCGCACAACTCAGGAGACTGAGGGTTTTCAGCAGCACAGACAGAAACTGAGTCAGTGTGCCCTGGACAGCTCAGTGATGAGTAGACTGCGATCTCTCTGTTCTGAGACAAATGTTTGAATGTGAATCAGTCTGCTCTGACTCTCTGAAGAGATGCAGAAAGCCACCAGGGAAAGCTGCCAGAGGAAAAAATAAACCCAAAACCATTTTTTACCACAGGGGGTGGGCAACTCTGCCCAAGCAGGATTATCTGCATAACAGCATGCAGGCCCCTCCCCCAGAGGACAGGCTGGAAGAACAAGAGGCTGACAACCCTAAGGTCCCTATAAAACAGGTGAATCTTGCTTGGGTCGTAGTTAATACTTTGGACTCTGTGTATTCCCTCAACCACCCCTCAACAGAATGACTAAGAGCAGGAACCCCCAATAAAGGAAAGAATCAGACACTATGGCCTCTGCCACAGACCTAAAGGATAGGATATAACCAAGATGTCAGAGACAGACTTCAGAGTAACAATTATGAAAGCGATATAGGCTCAAGAAAAATATTAGTGACAATATAGAATCTTTAAGGGCAGAATTAAGATCTAATCAGGCCGAACTTAAAAATGCTATGAATCAAATTCAGTCTAAATTAGATGCTCTGACTGCCAGAGTAAACAAGACAGAAGAATGAATTAATGAGCTATAGGATAAGATGATAAAAAAAGAAGGAAACCGAGGCAGCATGGGAAAACAGATTAAGACCAAAAGGAATCAAACTGAGAGAGATTAGTGACTCAAAGAAATGTTCCAATATCAGGATTATTGGGATTCCTGAGGGGGTGGAGAAGGAGAGGTCTAGAAGAGATATTTGAGCAAATCATAGTTGAGAAATTCCCTAATCTCGGCAAGGAAACAAGCACTTGTGTCCAAGAAACAGAGAGGACCCCTCCCAAGATCAATGACAATAGACTTACACCATGACATATAATAGTACAATTTGCAAATCTTAGATCCAAGAAAACAATCTTGAAAGCAGCAAGGGGAAGAGATTCCTCACATACAGAGGGAGGAACATCAGAATAACATCAGACCTGTCTACAGAGACCTGGCAAGCCAGAAAGGGCTGGAAAGACATATTCAGAGCACTAAGTGAGAAGAACATCCAGCCAAGGATTCTTTATCTAGCAAGGCTGTCATTCAGAATGGATGGAGAGACAAGGAGCTTCCAAGACCAGCGGAAACTGAAAGAATATGTGACCAACAACCCAGCCCTACATGAGCTATTAAGGGGGGGAAGTTCTATAAGAGTAAAAAGATGCCAAGAGTAATACAGAACAGAAATTTGCAGAGACAATCTATAGAAACAAGGACTTCACAGGCAACTTGACAACATTAAAATCATATCTCTCAAGAATCACTCTCAATGTGAATGGCCTAAATGCTCTCATAAAGTGCCACAGGGTTGCAGATTGGGTAAAAAGCCATGACCCATCCATTTACTGTCTACAAGAGACTCATCTTGAATCTAAAGATACATCCAGACTGAAAGTGAAGGGATGGAGAACCACTTTTCATGCCAACGGACTTCAAAAGAAAGCTGGGGTAGCAATTCTCAGATCAGACAGATTAGATGTTAAACTAAAGACAGTTATTAGAGATACAGAAAGACACTATATTACTCTTAAAGGATGTATCCAACAAGTGGATATGACAATTATAAATATATATGCCCCCAACAGTGGAGCAGCTAGATACAAAAGCCAACTCTTAAACAGAATAAAGAGACATATAGATAATAATACGTTAATAGTAGAGAACCTCAACACTCTTCTTTAGCAATAGACAGATCACCTAAGCAGAAAATCAACAAAGAAACAAGAGCTTTGAATGACATACTGGACCAGATGGACCTCATGGATATATACAGAACACTACACCCCAGAACAACAGAATACCCATTCTTTTTGAATGCACATGGAACTTTCTCCAGAATAGACCATATATTGGGTCACAAAACAGGTCTCAACTGATACCAAAAGACTGAGATTATTCCCTGCATATTCTCAGAACACAATGCTTTGGAACTGGAACTTAATCACAAGGAAACATTTGGAAGAAACTCAAACACTTGGTAACTAAGAACCATCCTGCTTAAGAATGATTAGGTAAACCAGGGAATTAAAGAAGAACGTAAGCAATTTATGGAAAGCAACGAAAATGAAAATACATCAGTCCAAAACTTATGGGACACTGCAAAGGCAGTCCTAAGGGGAAAATACATAGCCATCCAAGCCTCACTCAAAGGAATAGAAAAATATAAAATGCAGTTTTTATATTCTCACCTTAAGAAGCTGGAGCTGGAACAGAAGAACAGGCCTAACTCATGCATGAGAACACAGCTGATCAAGAATAGAGCAGAGATCAATGAATTAGAAACCAGGAGCACAGTAGAGCTGATGAACAAAACTAGAAGCTGGTTCTTTGAAAGAATAAATAAGATCGATAAGCCACTGGCCAGACTTATTCAAAAGAATAGAGAAAGGACCCAAATTAATAAAATTATGAATGAACAGGGAGAGGTCACAACCAACACCAATGATATAGGAAGGATCATTAGAAACTTTTATCAACAACTTTATGCCAATAATTTATACAAACTGGAAGAAATGGATGCCTTCCTGGAAACCTAAAAACTACCAAGACTGAAACAGGAAGAAATTGATTTTTTAAACAGATCGATTAATTATGAAGAGATTGAAGCCATGATCAAAAACCTCCCCATAAACAAGACTCTAGGGCCTGACAGATTCCCCAGGGAATTCTACCAAACATTCAAAGAAGGAATAATACCTATTCTCCTGAAGCTGTTTCAAAAAATAGAAACAGGAGGAAAACTACCAAACTCATTCTACAAGGCCAGTATTACCTTGCTCCCCAAACCAGGCAGAGACCCCCATCAAAAAGGAGAATTACAGACAGATATCCTTGATGAATATGGGTGCCAAAATTCTCAACAAGATCCTAGCTAATAGGATCCAACAGTATATTAAAAGGATTATCCATCACGACCAAGTGGGATTCATCCCATGGTGCAAGCGTGGTTTAACATTCGCAAATCGATCAGTGTGATAGATCATATCAACAAGAAAAGACTCAGGAACCATATGATCCTCTCAATCGATAAAAGCCTTTCCCTTAAGATCAGGAACACGACATGTATGCCCACTCTCGCCATCATTGTTCAACATAGTACCAGAAGTCCTTGCAACAGCAAACAGATAACAAAAAGAATAAAACGTTTTCAAATTCGCAAAGAAGAAGTCAAACTCTCTCTCTTCGCAGATGACATGATACTCTATATGGAAAACCCAAAAGAATCCACCCCCAAACTACTAGAACTTATAGAGCAACACAGTTCAGTAATCAGTTGCATTTCTATACACAAACAATGAGACTGAAGAAAGAGAAAGTAGGGAATTGATTCCATTTTCAATAGCACCAAAAATCATACGATATCTGGAGTTAACTTAACCAGAGAGGTAAAGGATCTATATTCTAGAAACTACAGAACATTCAGGAAAGACATTGAAGAAGACACAAAAGATGGAAAGACATTCCATGCTCATGGATCGGAAGAATAAACATAGTTAAAATGTCCATGCTACCCAGAGCACTCTACACTTTCAATGCTATCCGATCAAAATACCGAGGACATTTTTCAAAGAGCTGGTACAAACAATGCTAAAATTTGTATGGAACCAGAAAAGGCCCCGAATCGCCAAGGAACTGCTGAAAAGGAAAAACAAAGCTGGGGGCATCACGTTGCCGGATTTCGAGCTGTACTACAAAGCTGTGATCACAAAGACAGCATGGTACTGGCACAAAAACAGACACATAGACCAATGGAACAGCATAGAGAACCCAGAAATGGACCCTCGGCTCTTTGGGCAACTAATCTTTGGCAAAGCAGGAAACAACATCCAGTGAAAAACAGACAGTCTCTTCAATAAATGGTCCTGGGAAAATTGGACAGCTACATGCAAAAAAAATGAAACTTGACCACTCTCTCACACCATACACAAAGATAAACTCCAAATGGATGAAAGACCTCGATGTGAGACAGGAATCCATCAAAATCTTGGAGGACAACATAGCCTGTAACCTCTTTGACATCTGCCACAGCAACTTTTTACATGACACACAAAAAATTATGTGATGTTCCAAGACTGTACTATGACCCTAATAGAGTACATCATCCAGTACACAAATGTGACTCTATGAAGAATTCATTTTAGCTCCTTATAATTTCATAAGCTTCGTTGTTGACTTGTACTACTTCCAAAGCACAGGCAAGACTTGGAACAATACATGTTTGAACTGCACGGGTCCACCTATTTGCAGATTTTTTTTTCAACTACGGTGCTGTAACTACCTTATGAGTGTCTTAATGACTTTTTTTCTATAGCTTAGTTATGTTGTGACATACATATAATATATATTATATGTACACATATAACATATGTGTTAATCAACTATTTATATTATATTGGTAACTCTTCCAGTCAATGGTAGGCTATTGGTAGTTAAATTTTTGGGTAGTCAAGTTATACATGAATTTTTGAATGTGTGGGTGTTTGGTGCATTTAACCCCTGAGTTAACTGTACTATGACAAAATTACCTTTTAGATTGGGGCACATTGTAAAATGCAGAACTCACTTATGGTACTAAGAAATGTGATAATGAAATATGCATCTCCAAGAAAGACTTTTCTAGTTCAGCTAACTTTTCCACATTCCAAGAGTAATTCTGATTTCTTAGACCACCCAAGCATGCAATTTGCTTTCAATTTGAAATTGATTATTGTTTTGTAATGATGCCTGACCTCACAGTTTTATGCCACACACAGATATCATGCTGCTGCAAGCTTAAAATTCCATTTGATCTCGGATGTTCTATTAGGCCTGTATCAGCTATATATCACTGTTTTGAAATTATGAGATTAAAAGAAAAACAAAGTCCAAATCCACACAGGTGTTGAACTTTAAAAAAGAGTTCAGAATTTTAAAATTGAAGCAAGGACTGTTGATACAAGAGTCAGCTATGTCCTAAATTAATTCTATATATGTGTTAATTGACAAACATCAAACACATGCTTCATTTCATTTCCTCCTAAATAACGGCCATAAACTTTCAAAAATTTAAGTTGTTGAATATAAAGCAAGAAGTTTCTCTTTTGATAATTTGAACATCTGCTATGGCAGAATTGTTTTTCTTCACCCTCTTTCAAAACGAGGTTTACTCACAGCTGCTTTTGTTTCTTGTTTTGGGGCCTTCTTCTACTCCTACTCCCCTAACTAGCTACAAAGTTGAGGGCTGGGAGGACATGCTGAAGTACAAAACAATGCTTGTTAAATATTTGAATAAATGTGGGCTAATAGCCAAATTGAATTCTAAACACCCATTTTGGAGGCTAAGGAGTAAAATGGAATCTATTATAGGTCTGGCTGTTTCTAGGACATCATGTCCCCATTTAGGTTGGGGAGGGGAGAGAGAAGTTTAATTTGATTGCAGTGACCACTGTGTTTTTATAATCTGACACATATGAGTCAACAGTTACTTTCCCACAGAGATAGACTATAAACAGATTTTTAGCTTGAAATAGCAAGTTATGATTAGAGAAAATATTAAATTCAATGAAGATACCATATAGCAATCATGCTACAATTTCTATAAATTTCAAACTAACACCTAACTAGACATTACCTATCTAGACAGAGCAAATTTAGCATTTTCATGTTCTTTAAGATATGTCCAGATAATAAACCTCATATGTCAGGATTAAAAGGTGAATAGACAAAGATAAATAAAAATTTTAAAAATGAAAAAAATGAAAAAAAAATAAAAATAATAGGTGAATAGGAAAATCTCAAATGGGGGCACCTGGGTGGCTCAATCGTTAAGCGTCTGCCTTCAGCTCAGGGCGTGATCCCAGCGTTCTGGGATCGAGCCCCACGTCAGGCTCCTCTGCTGGGAGCCTGCTTCTTCCTCTCCCACTCCCCCTGCTTGTGTTCCCTCTCTCACTGGCTGTCTCTGTCAAATAAATAAATAAATCTTTAAAAAAAAAAAAAAGAAAGAAAGAAACATCTGAAATGAAGTCAGGAATGTCAAGGGACCCTAAGATGGAGCTGGGAGGCCTTTGGGAAAGCACACCCACACTTGGATGGGACATGAACTTTTAGACTGTGCCAATCACAAACTGTATTTATAATTCTCGGAATGTTTATTTTGATGAACTACAACATAGCAACTAGCAGAGTAACCTATCCTATATTGGCCAATATTAGTCATTTTTGCCTACACCAATCATAATTCTTTCAAAACATCTTATGTAAGCCTGCAGTTTTTGCATTTATTAACTCTTTCTCCTCCACCCTTGGGCATTCATTTGATTTGACCAAATATAAATACCCAAACCTGTAATATCTAAAACTCTAAATAAAGCTGTTCATTGTTTACAGATTTCCCTGGGTTTGGTTAGAAGAAAAACCATTACCAATATCTAATACTTTAAAAAATTGAGTTTGTGTGGGGTGCCTGGGTGGTTCACTCAGTTAAACGTCCTATTCTAGATTTTGGCTTAGGTCATGATCTCAGGATTGTGAGATCAAACCCCACACTGGGCTCTGCTCTGGGCCTACTTTAAAAAATCTATCTCTCCCTTTCCCTCTGCCCCCATTCCACCTGACTGCCCACACAAGCTCTCCCTCTGTCTCAAAAAAAAAAAAAAAAAAAAAAAAAGAAAAGAAAAAAAAAGTAGCTGCTATAAACAAAATTCAACTCCCTAGTTCATAAACTTGTATTTAATTTAAATTCAAGTTATTTAATATATAATGTAGTACTGGATTCAGGAGAATTTCATTATTGATAAACATATATACAACACCCAGTGCTCATTCCATCACGTGTCCTCCTTAATGCTCATCACCCAGTTACCCGTTACCCCCACTCACTTCCCCTCCAGCAACACTCAGCTTGTTTCCTAAAGTTAGGAGTCTGTTACAGTTTGTGTCCTTCTCTGATTTTATCTCATTTTATTTTCCCTTCCCTTCCCCTATATTCATTAGTTTCATTTCTGAATTCCACAAATGCATGAAACCATATATTTGTCTTTCTCTCACTGACTTATTTCATTTAGATTAATACTTTCTGGTTATATACACATTGTGCCAAATTGTGAGATCTCATTCATTCTGATGTCTGAGTAATATTCCATCGTGCATATATATACCACATCTACTTTATCCATTCATTTGTCAATGGACATTTGAGCTGTTTCCATAATTTGGCTATTGTTGATAATAATTCTCTAAACATTCGGGGTGCAGGTGCCCCTTCAAATCAGTATTTTTATCCTTTGGATAAATACCCAGTTGTGAAATTGCTGGGTCACTGGGTATTTCTGACTTTTTGGGGAATCTCCATACAGTTTTCCACAGGGGCTACACCAGTTTGCATTCCCACCAACAGTGCAAGAGGGTTCCCTTTCTCCGCATCCTCGCCAACACTCTTTCCTGTCTTGTTAATTTTACCCATTCTGACTGGTGTGAGGTGGCATTTCAGAGTGGTTTTGATTTGTATTTCCTTGATACCAAGTGATGTTGAGCAGTTTTTCATGTGTCTGTTGACCATTTGTATGTCTTCTTTGCAGAAATGTTTGCTCATGTCTTTTGCCCACTTTTTGTCTGAATTATTTGGTTTTTGAGTGTTCTTCTTGATAAGTTCTTCGTAGATTCTGGATACTAACCCTTCAGCAGATATGTCATTTGCAAGTATCTTCTCCTGTTCCACTGCTTGCCTCTTAATTTTGTTGATTGTTTCTTTTGCTGTGGCGAAGTTTATGAAGTCCCAATAGTTCCTTTTTGCTTTTGTTTTTCTTGCCTCTGGAGACGGGTCTGGCCAGAAGTTGCTGCAGCTGAGGGAAACAGCTTGCTACCTGCTTTCACTTTAAGGATTTTTATGGTTTCCTGTCTTACATTAGGTCTTTCATCCATTTTGAATTTATTTTTGTGTGTGGTATAAGAAAATGGTCCATTTTCATTCTTCCTCATGTTACCATCCAGTTTTCCCAACACCATTTGTTGAAGAGACTTTTTCCCAGTGGATACTCTTTCCTGCTTTGTTGAAGATTAGGTGACTGTGTAGTTGAGGGATGTTCTCACCCTCCAATTTTGCATATTTTGTTCTTAATCCTCAGGTTGATTTCCTAGTTATTCAAAATGATTTGATGGAACTAGCTAGCTGTGATTGAGGAGTGAGGCAAACCCAGGCCCCCCATCCCCATCACTCTACCATCTTAACTCCACCCATAAACTCTTTTCAACATTTAGGTTACGCTCAAAACAGATTCTAAGACCAATTTTAATATGCTATTATAAATATATCACTTTTATTAATAAATTATGTGGTAATCATGTAAAAAAATCTTTTGTGTTCTACGTATCATCCTCAGAGAGATTCAGATTGATAGTCTTGAAAGGAAACACTAAATTAAAAAGATCTAATTGCACTTAAATTTTAGCAAATAAATGTACAAAGGATATTTGCTTTTCCTGTTTTCTATGTCTCTTAAAACAGGGTTGTTCTGCAATCCAAATATAGATAAATTAGAATGCAAAACTGATTATTATACTTTGATAGTCTGTTAAACAAAACCCATAACAAAAGCATAGAATAATATTAAAGATAATAACTGATGATGACTAGGCATTTGCCAAATATGTAACATAAAGCCCAGTGCATCCTTACATTTTCTCATTTACTATTCATGACAATGCAAGAGATGGTTTTATGAGTGTGGAGACTGAGGCTTGTTAGCCAAGTAATATACTAGTATATGACATTACTAAAAGTTAAATCTAGCATCTGACTTATAGCCATTTAAATATAAAGTTATATGCATAACCAAGATGTCTAACTTTTAAATGAACTATTAGATGTGTTACCAAACTTTAGTCATCAAGACAGCATGGTACTGACACAAAAACAAACATATAGATCAATGGAACAGAACAGAGATCCCAGAAATGGACCCTTAACTCTATGGTCAACTAGTCTTCTACAAAGCAGGAAAGAACATCCCATGGAAAAAAGACAGTCTCTTCAGCAAATGGTGTTGGAAAAACAGCCACATGCAGAAGAATGACACTGGATCATTTTCTCACATCAGACACATAAACTCAAAATGGATGAATGACCTAAATGTGAGACAGGAATCCACCGAATCCTAGAAGAAAACACAGGGAGCAACCTCTTTGACCTCAGCCACAGCAACAAATGATTATGTGATTTCCTTCAGAGTGATGAAAAATTCTTAGAAGGGGATAAATTTGATATTTTCACAAAACTGAACTGTAAATAGAATGTTTTCTTTAAAATAACATGAAATTCATGTTTTAGGAGTGATATAAGAATATAATCTAATTCAAACAAATAAAATTTTATAAAATCACTGCCCCCTCCTCTCAACACATATACACACTCAGCCTTCTTTTCCAGACTAAATAAGCCTTGGATTTTGTATCCTTTGCCATTCTAATCCATCTCTTCTGGATGTACTGGCTGTGGCTATCTCTCAGCCTAGAATACAACAAGTCCAACTTTATATATTTTTATTCATGAAGCAGCTGATCCCATTGGCTCTTTAGGAAGCTTCTTTACATGATAAAATGAATATCGACTTGATTCTGGGCATGAATTTATGGATTACTTATTGTGAGTCAAGCACTGTACTGGCTTTTTATATTAATCATCTCATTTAACTTTCACAATAATGAAATTATGTTGGTGGTTTTTATTATTCAACTAACCAGAGAAGACCACTGAAATGGTCTTCAAGAAAAGCTAAGAAACTCCTGATCACCCAAAAAGAAACAAACAAACAAAAAAAATCAGGATTAAAATAAAGGACCAGTTCCTAAATGTATACTCCTAACCACAACTGCTATCAGCCAACCAAAACTTCCACACAGTTGGGATATTTAGCATAAAGAGAGCAAAACTTTCTGCTTTCATCAGTGGGACATTGTAAGAAAAGGACCATTAGGATAACTGTCATTTTCTGAACTTGATACAATTTTTGCTATTTAAAATTGACTCCTTTTATAGTTACTATAAGGGGAAGATTTAAAATTTCCACTTTAACCTATTTTGTTGTCAAATCTTGGTCTGAAGAAAATAATAGATGGGATTGTAAAATAACTGAATATCAACTTTATCTCTTTTATCTTTATGAGGCAAATATAGTATACCCTACTTATGTATTATTAACATGAAAAGTGTTATGTATTTAAAATGAAAAGTTTCTATGACTGAAAGCTATATGGTTGTAATTGCTGTATAAGAATATATTAATATCACTTTAAATGAAAATTCCAAGACAATCACAGCATCACCCAGTTCTTCCATTCTTTCTAGACCATTACACTTGATCTTGAGGTAGGGATCTAGGTTTAAAGGTAACTTTAAATTAACATATTCTTTTTTCATTATAAAATATATCCTTCCTCAATTTACACTGGCCAAAATGTTAAGCAAAACCAGCAGGTCAGCCAACTTCAAATGTAAACCATAAGCACTTCAGCATCTTCTTACTCAAGCTTGTTAAAAATCTTAATTTTGGAGCATTTTAGAAAGCAAAGAAAGACATATTCAAAATACATTAATACTCTCAACAACTTCAAAAATCCTCATTTCCCATCATGAATTTCTTAATAGTTACAAGCTGCATGGAGTTTTTTAAAAAAGTTTCTTAATTATAAGTATAGTTTGGAACGTGGGATATTACAAGGATGTCATTGTTCTGCACCATGAGTAACCAAAAAAGAAATCACGTTATTCCTATACTTAAGACCAAAAGGAAACATCTTAAAGTTTACATTATGTATTTTAATAATTTTCTCTTCCTTTTTAATGTGTAAAATGTAAGGCATACGCTGCTTGCTATTTTCCTAAATCTGAATTCCTAAATCTAAATCCTTTCTTCTTCTGCAACAATATTTATAGCTGGACACATAGATTCCCAGCTAAAGATTACACTTTTCAGAGCTCCTTGCAAGTAGGCGAGACCAAATGATGAAATTTGTTAATGGGATATTGGCAGAAATGATGTACAGAACCCACACAGCCTGGCGTTAAAAGAGTAGGGTTTACTCTGTTTTTTCTTCATGAATTAGCAGAACATGAATGTGATGACTGGAGCTGGAGCATCTATTATGGAGTATGAAATGAAAGACAAGTCTCGATAATCACTGCAGAAGACAGAAAGAGCCTATGTTCCTGAACTGTTTGTGGAGGTGAGCCATCATACTAGCTTATTCTTTGTTATAGCAGTTCTATTATAGTAGTTACCCCTATATCCCAACTAATAGAGCATGATAACAATGTAATGAAGTTGTCTCTCTGTTTGTTATATTAAAAAAAAAAAAACACTGAAAATGTTCACAGAACTGCTCTTCCAACTCATATGGGATCCAATGATGCTGCTCCTCTTCTTTTGAAAGCACCACCAGAGAGATTAAACAATTTATATTATTTTGCTGGGTCCCAAATGTAATGTGTGTCTGTTTGTTTCTCTCTCTATCTTTCTCTCTCTGCAAAGGTCTTCTGTGGTTGTGACTTCCAACACCCAGTTCCAACAAACTGAATTAACTTTATTTTTAAATGATATTGACTTCACCCCCACCATTAAGAGGAGATGAAGAATACAGAGATGAAGGCAGGGTGCTTGGGTTCAAATACTGGCTTTTGTACTTTCTTACTCTGTGACATTAGTTCTCATAGCTATGAAATGGTGAGGATTATATCGATTGAGATAAGGCAGTAGTACAGAGCCTACACATAGCAAGGAATGACTCAGTAAATGTGATTTATGTATACATATAGAGTATGTGTGTATGCATATGATATATATATAACATATGCACATGCATATCTGCTGCATGTATATGTTATATGTATATGTTATACATAAATTACATAGCATATCTAGTATGTACATATACAGTGGGTATGTGTCCACATGCACACACATATATACATAAACACAGATACACATATTCATCTTTTTAAAAAATATTTATTTATTTATTTAATATATATAAAGAGACAGAGAGAAAGTGGGGGAGAGAAGGGCAGAGGGAGAAGGAGAGAGAGACCTAAACAGACTCCTTCTCATTAGGGAGTCTGAGCAAAGAGCCTGAAGTGGGGCTGGATCTCAAGACCCTTAGATCACAACCCAAGCTGAAACCAAGAGTCAGTTGCTTAACCCAGTGTGCCACCCAGCGGCCACTATATATATTCAATTCTTGACAGATACACACATATATTTTGATTTCTTTGGAAACCAAGGTAGTTCATAAAAAATAAAGTGGCCTTGTGTCCCAACTTGAAAATCTTATTAAAACTTAAAAAGAATTAAAAAATCTTATTCTCCTGTATTTGTAATTTATCTAATAATTAAGTGTGTTTGCTACTTAAACGTTCCTTATGGGGCTCTGAAAGGCCCAGCGGGATTTTTAGCTACTCTGGCCAAATTTCAGTCTGGAAATGTTGACATGTGGCTAGAAGAAAGAGCACTGAAGGCAGTCTCTATAATTTTATGTTTTCAGTGACCAAGGGAGCTTATCTGAAGCATCCAAAGAAAAAGGCTCATAAAGTAATATCAAATACAGCTTCTCAATGAAAGGACACAACAGATAAAACCTTGCAACTGAAACAATACTCATATGTGCTCACCTTTAATACAACCCCCAAATTTTTGGAATGGGTATTTAAAAAAGTTGAAGTTATCATTTTATATGTTCCCAATGTGATTCATATTTATATAAACAATGTGGATATAAGGTGGAATTTATGTATGAATATATCTACATAAATTGTAATGTCCCACTTATCCAGAATTTCAAATGTTTTAGAAGACTCATCTGTAAAACAGTCAAATATAAACTGTGTGGTCAAAAGCTTTCACTAATCTCATGTATTTCCCTCTTGAGGTAAAATTCATGGCACTCTCTCCCAGCTATTGTATGCAAAATAGTGCAGCATTCTGCACTTAAGTTTCTTTACAAAGAAAATGTATTCACTATTAAGTGGTGTACGTGTGCCCTGTGCATGCTTTAAAGAGGCACTAACTGCAATAAAACAAAAAGATAAAGTAAAACAAGAGAGCAGACTGGCTATAATGAGACCTTCCAGACATATCTTTTCGTCCCCCACTGTGGAGAAGCAGTGCAATTTCCCCTGGGTAGTCAGGATCAATCACCCCAGCGAACATAGGAACATTCCTCTTTGCCTGTTGACTCAGGCATGAGGACCCCAAAGTTGCCAGTAACAGTTTTATATTTTAGTTCAATGGAATCATTGTTGTGTCTCCTGGTGGAAGCACTCTTCCCTTTATTAGGACATACAGACCCTCAGAAAAGAAGACATTGAGAATAAGAAGCAATAATTTTGCCAGTGGACCAGAAAGGGCAATAGTGGGTGGAAACTTTACTTTCATTTCTACTCCTTGATTCCTGAACCTATGAATCCTGGTAATTGGAGGAATACACTCAGTATTAGAACTGATTTAAAGCATATATAGCCTTCTGGAGAACCATTCCTTAGCCCTACAAACTACTGTCATGCAGCTGACAGTGTCACTAAGTCTCCATAAGTCATTCCATTATTCCATGAAGCAAATTGCTTCAGGAAGGTAAGGAACGTGGTAAGACCAGAGAACTCCATAAGCATGGGCCCATTGCTTATACTTTCTTTGGTATGAAGTGCATATCTTAAACAATGATGCATAGAATATTATGACAGTGAAAAAGGCATTCTGAATCTGTGGATGGTAGTTTGGGCAGAAGCACTGTGTGCAGGGGAGGCAAACTTGTATCCAGAGTAAATGTTTATTCCAGTAAGAATAAACAGTGCCCCTTTCCTGATGACAGTGGTCCAATGTAAACAATTTGGTACCAGACAGCTGGCTACCAGATAATAGATTACTCTGAGGAATGGTACCATTAAGGGATTCAATGTTGGTCTATGCTTCTAGGAGAGTGCATCCAATGATGGGCACAGACAATGAGTGAGAGTTCATGTGATGACCCAATGCAGAACTTCCATTCCTCCACCAAGGTAATTTTGTTCATAAGCTCACTGTGAAAGATGGGGATGGCTGGGGAAAAAGAGTGAGTGCCATCCCACAGAATGCGTAATCACACCTTTTGATTATTAAAATTTAAATCCTCCTCTGCTGAGGTTACTCTTTGGTAAGGATTTACATGAACACAAATTCATGTAATATTGTTACTTCCTCCCCTGCCCTCATTCAGAGAAGTCTACCTATATGCTTTCCACCAAAATTTGTAGTCATTAATACTCCATGTCCCTTCCAAATCATTGGCCATTGTGCAAAGCGATTGGCTAGGCCATGAATCAGTATATAATCCCATATCTGGCCATTTCTCCTTCCAATCACAATGCATAACCAGGAATATGGCCCAAAGTTCCACCTGCTAGAAGGATTTCCCTTCACCAATGTCCTCTTTCCAATTAATGATATCACTCTAACAGTGCACACCCAGTGAAACTGGGAATTAAATTTATGTTGCAATCCAGCCAATAGCTAGATGAGATGTGGGTTTTATTTTCAGTGATCTCCGTTTTGTGGTTCTACGAGGTAAGAGTCTCTTTAAAAGAAGACATAGCAGCTTTCAACTCATTTATGCAGTTCCTATGCTGGGAATTCAAATGCTTTAGCTCCTCCTTTTGTTTCCCTACTTTGTCCTATAATAATAAAAAATGAATAGTCAATCTCATTTATACCTCAGTTTGACAAAAAATTTGGAGACATCATATATATCATCATTCAGAACTTTGCGTCTTATACATATTTGATCTGGGGTATCCAATCATGGTATTTGGCATATCTCTTTTGCTAGATCATGTCAGCAACTATCAGTGCTCTCTTTACTACTGGAAATAGAGTATTTAGAGCTTTTAAATCTAATCAGACTAAAAACTCAATTACAGAAACCCTAGAAATTAAGTAACCTTAGAATTACCAAAACCGTATAGTTAGGGTTCTCCAGAGAAACAGAACCAATAGGATGTGTGTGTATGTGTCCACACATATTGTTTTAAGGAATTGTTTTTACATGACTGTGGAGATTGAAAAATCCAAAAGTTGCAGAATAGCTGAGAGGCTATAGACTACAGAAGAGTTGATGCTGCAGTTTGATTCTGAAGTTGAATAAAGTTACCTTAAGGGTTTGAATTTCTTTGGTACTTACATCTCTATCCTCTGCTGATTGTATGAAGGAACAGATGTCTGAATTTTAGCTGCCAATTTTAATAGCTGCATTTAAGCATTCTTTTCAGGGAGTTGTAAAACACCACAAAACAGATACTATCTATTCTCAAGAGTGTGTGGTCTCATTACTGAAACACTCCAAAGAGTGAATGAGGTCATCTGCAATGGTCCTTATTATACTTTCAGACTCTCCGATGGTATTTAAAAGAAAAAAATTTTTTAATTCCTTCACAGAGAAAATCAAGCATCCTGACGATGTGTTCAGCCATAAAATACTACTCTGATTTTGTGGTATTGGGACACACAGATTGTTTTCAATCCCTCTTAATCTAAAGCCGTTGTTCTCAATAAGGTGTTGTGGAAATATGAGTAGAAAGAAAGCAGAGGCAAGGTCTGTAGACACTATTGCTGTTACAACAAAGAGAGGGCCACTGGCAACTTGTGAGTACAGGCCAAGGATCCTGATAAACATCCTATTGGGCACAAGATTATATTGCAATTTATGACAGAGAATTATCCAGCCCAAAATGTCACTAGTACTAAGATTGAGACATCCTGCTCTAAAAATACATTTAAAATGTAAACAAAGGAAACAACCTTTTTTTTTTTCAATTTATGTCCAGCTTCTTCAAACAATATACAATTTAACAATCCTACAGAAGCAAGCAAACACATGAGCCAATAATAACACTAAGTAAGATCATTCACAATAGATTTTTAATACTAAATTTGAATATACTAAATTATGTACAGTCATTAAGAGTTTAATTCTAGGAATAAACTATAATGTGTTTTTTTTCCCTATTGCAACATATACTTCCAGACATTAAAATAGTATTTCATGCTTCATGGAAAATGTACTTCTTTTTTTCATTAAATGGTCAATTCATCAATGTGATGTAATTTTTAGGTGTAAGTATGAAGCTATTCAAATATTTAATAGTCAAGATTGATCAAGAAAAATAAAATGAACATACAGATTCCATACATCATTAGAAATAAACAGATGGACATCATTATAGATCCTATAATCAACGGTTAAACAGATAATACAAGAATATCATGAAAAATTCTATGCCAATATATGTAATAATGCAGATAAAATGGAAAAGTCTTTCTGAAACACAATTTATCAAAAAGGAAACAAAAAGGAAAAGAAAATCTGAATAGTCCTTCTGAACAGAATTCATATCTTAAAACACTTCATGTAGAAAACTCTGGACTCAGATTATTTCATTAATAAATTCTTTCATTAATCAAAGTTAAGGAATAAATACTACACTTTTATGATTGTATGAATTGGCTTATCCAAAAATAAATGTCCAAGATCAGCAGTGATCAAGAGACTGTGAAGGACAAAGAGTGTAAGTTGCAGTCTCAGTCCATGTTTGAAGGCAGAAGATTGATATCCCAGCTAAAAGACACTCAAGCAGTAGTAACAAATTCTCTCTTGTTTATTTTTTTGCTTGGTTTAGACCTTTAGTAGACTGAATGATGCCACCCCAGGCAGAAGTGCTACAAGAGATCTAATGATGACCTAGGGTAATCTGTTTTATTCATTATTCCAATTAAATGTTATTTTCATCTAGAAACACCAACATGAATACAAGCACAATAATGTTTACCAACTTCATGCCCAGTCAAGGTGACAACTAAAATTAACCATCACAAACAATTAATAATAAAAAATGCACAAAAACCATGTTCCATTTCAATACCTAACTCCTCTGGAATCACATCCAATATCATCCATAACCATCCAAGAAAGCTTCAAACTTCCTTCCTTCACCACTCTACACTTTGAAAAGAAGGAATAGACAAAATTAAAAAAATATTTTTGTAAAATTCACTTATCATTTGTTGCTATGCTTTTTGACTTTTTGTCCACTGTCTACCCCATCCTATTTTGTATTCTCCCAACACCTACTCTCTGCTATGGTCAGGCTAATTTCTTCAGAATCCCACTTATAAAACTAACTCATTCCTACCTCTTTTCCATGGTTATCCAATTTTTTTCTGTTCCTCCTAATGCACCTCAAATTCAGGTCTCCACCAGAAGTTTCATGAGCCCCACTTCAGCATCCTTCTCAAAACTCCTGCTGCACACTTATTCAGAAATTTACAACTAGACACAATAATTCTGTCTCAATGGGTTTGTCTCCGTTGGGTGGGCTGTCATTTCTTCCTAGCTGTCACTTGCCTGCTTTCAATCCCTTTATGATTCTCTGTGACCATCAAGGCAATAATCAGTCTTTCCTTCTCTTATCTAGTGTGGCCTAGTCTGTCTTCTAGCCCTTTCCCCCAATTTAGAACACACCCAACTCCTCAGTGTGACTATGCAGCAGTTTCTGCCACACCTCCTGCTTCTGCACATCTGAACTCCAGGCCTGCATATCCTCTCCCAGACAATCTGACCCCTGTCATTGTGTTCATCTTTCAAGACTCAGGTCAAAGATAACTGTTTCCCTAGGGAATCCCTCTCCGAAATATCACCACCGCCCTATTTTTACCTCAGATATTATTTTTCTCTATTCTATAGGACCTAGTGACTTTTATTATAATTACTTGTTTGCCTCTCTCAAATATCTATGGTTATTTAAATAAAAGGTGAAGTTTTGTTTATTTAGTTTCGCTTCGTTATTACTTATAATCTTAACACAGTACCTGACTCATATGAGAAGGACTCTGTGAATGCTTGTTGAGTGAGTTACCATCTTATAAATTTCCCTGAGAGCCTTAATGATAAAGGGCATGTAAAAACTCAAATGCACAAAGACTGGCACACCCTGATGGTGCAGGATTATTAGGCTTAACTTAAATTTTAGTTTTCATCCTAAGACTAAAAAGGAGCTTTCTTAAAGACCCAAGGTTGGAACCTTTTATCAAACCTTTAAACAAAGAAATGGCACTCTTTTTAGGAATATTTGGTGCCAATTTATTCATTAGGATTATAAACACTGAATTCTTTTTATTGTGGCCTACTCCATATAACATAAAATACACCAATTTAAAAATGTAAAGTACACTGCATTAACAACTTTGTCCAACCACCACTCCTCATCAGGAAAATATAAGTCAACACCACAATGAGATACCACCTCACACCAGTCAGAATGGCTAAAGTTAACAAGTCAGGAAACAACACTGTTGGCAAGGATGCAGAGAAAGGGGAACCCTCTTACACTGTTGCTGGGAACGCAAGCTGGTACAGCACTCTGGAAAACAGTATGGAGGTTCCTTAGAAATTAAAAAGAGAATGACCCTACAACTCAGCAATTGCCCTACTAGGTATTTGCCCAAAGGATACAAATGTTGTGATCTGAAGGGGCACCTGCATCCTGATATTTATACCAGCAATATCCACAATAGCCAAACTATGGAAAAAGCCCAGATGTCCATTGACAGATGACTGGATAAAGAAGATGTGCTTCATATATACAATAGAATAGTACTCAGCCATTAGAAAGGATGGAGTCTTGCCATTTGCAATGACATTAATGGAATTACGGTATTTTGGTAAGTAAAATAAGTCAGTCAGAGAAAGACAATTATCATATGATTCACTCATATGTGGAATTTAAGAAACAAAACAAATAAACAAAGGAAAAACTACATAAAAGAATGAGAGGCAAACCAAGAAACAGACTCAACTCCAGAGAACAAACTGATGGTTACCAGAGGGGGTGGGGGTGGGGGATGGGTTAAATAGTTGACGGGGATTAAGTATTGAACTTATTCTAATGACCACTTATGTTTATGTTATATGGAAGTATTGAATCACTATATTGTACACCTGAAACTTATATTACATGATATATTAACTATCTGGAATTTAAATAAAAACTTTAAAAAAATCTTTGTCCCACCACCATCTGTATCTAGTGCTCAAAATTTTCATTACCCCAATAAATTACAAACCCCTTAAATAGCCAATTACCATCATTTCCTTTGTCTGTTTCCTGACAACCACACATCTGCATCATTCTGTGTCTAAGAATTTACTTATCCTAGATATTTTATACAAGTATAATCAAAGAATATTTGATTTTTTGTGCTGGCTTCTATTACTTAACGTAATAATTTCGAGAAGTACATATTTTGCAGAATATATCAGAACTTCATTCCTTTTTATGGCTGACTAATATTCCATTGTATGTATATAACACTTTTTGTTGGTTCATTCCACAGCTCATGGACATTTAGATAGTCTCAACTTTTTGGCTAAAATGAGTAGTGCCTCTATAAACATTCATGTACAAGTCTGCTTGAAATTCTTTTTAATTCTTTTGGGTATACAACTTAGCCATGTACATGTTCTAAAAACATTCATGTACAAATTAGCATAAGTCATATACTAATTCCATGTCTAAGTTATTGAGGAACTGTCAAACTGTTTTCCACAGGTGCTACACCATTTTACATCACTACCAGAAATGTATAGATACTCTAGTTTCCAAGATCCACACCAATTCTTGCTATCCTCTATTTTTAAAAAATTGTCTTTATGTTAGTGGATGGGAAGTGGTATTTCATTGTGGTATGATTGTTTTCTGTAACCACCAATAACATTCACCATCTTATGTGCTTGTTGCCCATTTGTCTCTTTGGAAAAATGTCTATTCAAGTCCTTTTCCCATTTTTAAGTTATTGTTTTGCTCTTGAGTTTAAAAGTTCTTTGTTTATTCTAGGTAGTTTCAGATCTTATCAGATCTATGATTCACAAATATTTTCTCCCATTCTATAACTTGTCTTTTTACAGCTTGTCTTTTCATGTTCTTATACTTTGATGCATAAAACTTTGAATGAAATTTATTTTTTCTTTCCTTGCATGTGCTTGATAATGTATTACAGGTCTCAAGTCCAGTTGATTTTCTTTGTTCTTTTTTCTTTCTCCCTTTCAGACTGGGTAATTTCATGTGACTCTCATTTAGTTAGGTTCATTCTTTATTTCTTTTTTCTTTTTGTTATTATGTTCAATTAGTCAGCATAGAGTACATCATTAGTTTTTGATGTAGTGTTCAACGAATCATTAGGTTCGTTCTTTTTTAAGACTCTGAAATGTGCTGTTCAGCCCCAAAGTGAATTTTTTCATTTTAGTTATTAAAATTTTCAGCTCTAGAATTTCTATTTGGTTCTATTTTATAATTTCTCTTTTTTGATATTCTTTTTGTTGACACATTGTTCTACTGATTTGCTTTAGTTTTTTGTACATCATTTTCTTTATCTGTTTGGTATATTTAAAATACTTGATTTAAAATATTTTCCTAGAAAATTCAATATCTATTCATCCTAGGGACAGTTTCTGAGAAGTTCATTGTTTTCCTGTGAATGTGCCATACTTTCCAGTTTCTTTGTATTTCACAATTTTTTTAGTAGTTGCACATTTTGAATTATGTGATCTAGTTACTCTGGAAGTCAAACTTTCCCATGTCTTTAGGATTTCTTGCTGCTTATGCATTTAGCTATTTTTTGTTTGTTTAGTCACTTATCTAAAGTATTCTTATAAAGACTGTGTTCTTTGCTATGTATAGTTTCTAAAATCTCTTTTCTAGTAGTGTCATGATTTTATAAAATTTAGTTAAACATCTGTAGCCAAAGAAGAAGAAAGAGAAGGAGACAAAGAAGGAGGGAGAGTTAAAAAATTAGGAAGGAAAGAAGGAAGGCAGAGAGGAATGGAGGGAGTGAGGAAAAACTTCCAGGTTTTCGAAGAATGGGTCTTTATTGGAATACTCCTTCTGACATAATAAATGAAATGACTATGAATGAATCCAATGCTGTAAGCTCTCAGAAAGTGATGTCAGCTGAGACCCTGCAGGTAGGAAAGCAAATCCATATTCAGAGTATATCTGTTACTGTCAAGATAAATCACTGTGTACACTGTGGGCAACTTGCACCAAGTGGTTAGCTGATATCCTCAAGGAATGATGTGATATTGGGGACCAAACTTAAGCCTTTGTTTCTGGTAGGCTGATATTTGGTTTGGTAGCACTAAGAGCTAGACCAGCTTAAATGAGAGGGAACCCCTGCTGTTAATGCTGTGTACAGTCTCTACACCTTACACCATTCACAGCTGGCTCTAGCTTTCACTTTGTGTTGCTGCTGAGCATATAAATCAGTGAAAATGCAAGTAAAAGTTTATGGCATTGGCTTCTTTCTAGCAGGATTGATTCATCATACCCCTGGCATTCACTTGGCTTTCTAAATTCACCAATAGATGTGGTTGTTTTTCAAAGCTCTTATTTAACCCACTATTATTAGCCAGGTTTCCCTCTAGACTTTTCATAGGTTTTTTTTGTTTTGGTTTGGTTTTTTTGTCCCAAAGATTTGTTGTTTTTGTTTTTGCTGTTTGTTGCTGTTTCATACCAGGCAGTAGCAACCTGTTCATTTGCCTTAAATGCTTTCAAGGAATATCCTCTACAGAGCCACTTCTCCACCCTGTAAAAGTTCTGAGTTAAGTGAACAAAGGACTCTGTGTTACTCCTTCTGGGAACTGCCAATCAGATAAAAAAAAAAAAAAAACACACACACACACACACAATCCCCACATTGTCTGATATGCTCCTCAAAAACTAGGTACCCATGTTGGGAACAAGGACTGCTATTATTAAGAGTGCTACCAACCAGGCATGAGTACTGTAGGCTAATTTAAAACATAAGAAATCTTTCAACCGTGTTTCACTGCCTTTCTTCAGAATAAACATTCTTTTGGTCACTGTAAAGCTTTCACTGTCTTCCTGAGTTCTGATAGTTCTGCCAGTTTTTGCCAGGTGATCAGTGTTTCTAAAGAAGTGAAGTGTCCTGTACTTTGTTATGCCATTTCTTCTTATTTCCTTTGGAATCAAAGTGTTAAACACGATAAACATTAGAGTTTTCTCCACCAATTTCCGAGGCGAGTGTTAGGACAGACATGGTCTACAGAGTCCTTAAATGGACACTGACCCCTCATGCAAGGACATGCCCTAGACAGTAGCCCAGGAGTCCCAAGAAAATGTATGTTCCTGATCCGATTTCCCAACGGCCCTTGTGAAAAGTAGTCTCCGCACCTTCAAAGGCCTTTTCTTTGTGCACCGCTTACATAAAAACCTCAAAATACTTTCCAAAACCGTGCTCTTCTTGGTTTCAATTGACCAGAGCAGCATTAGTCCAGGAATGCCAAACCCTAATAAAATCATGTGCCCAGGTCCCACCTGTTCCTCTGCCCAATCCTGTCTTGACCTCTCAGTGTGCCCTTAGAGGCTTGCTGTGTACTTCCTCCAGAACCTGTGAATAAAAAACTTCAGTATTCAAATTCTCTTGTACTCTTTCATTGAACTGAGTCACACTGTCCCACATTTGTGAGTAGACAATCTTCCTGTACGAAGAACACCAAAGATGCCAAAATTTAAGACAACAATAAATGATGCAAACAAATCATGCTAGCTTAAGAAAACAAATGGTTCAGCAATTAGAGGTCTATATCCTGATATTTATCTAAGCATAATCTTTTTATTTTTACTAAAGTGAGGCTTAGAAAACTATCTTTAAATGTTTTCTTTTTTCAATTAAGAAATATTTGATATGCAATATCATATCAGTTTCAGGTGTACAACATACTAATATAAAAGTCACCACAGTAACTCTAATCACAATCTGTCAACACACAAGGTTGTTATAATAGTGAGTATATTCCCTATGCTGTACATTAAATCTGTATGTCTCATTTATAACTGAAAGTTTGTAACACTTAATCTCCTTGGTCTAGTTAACACACTGCCCACCCACATCTTTTTAATGCACTCATCAGTTGATGGACACTTGTGCTGTTTACATAATTTGACTCTCGTTGCAATGCTATTATAAATATCAGGGTACATGTGCCCTTTAAATTAGTGTTTGTTTTGTTTTCTTTGGATAAATACTTAGAAGTAGAATTACTGGATCATATGTTAATTGTACTTTTACTTTTTGGGGAAACCGCATACTGTCTTCCATAGTGGCTGGACCAGTGCACATTCCCACCAATGGAGCTAGAGGGTTCCTTTTCCTCCACATCCTTGCTAACATTTTTGTTTCTTGTTTTTGCATCATAGCCATCAGACAGGTGTGAAGTGGTATCTCATTTGTCTTTGATTTGCATTCCCCTGATGCTGAGTGATATTGAGTCATCTTTACATATGCTATTTGAACATATGAATGTCTTCTTTGGAAAAATATCTATTCAGGTCCTCTGCACATTTTTTAATCAAATTGTTTATTTGTTTTAACGTTGAGTTGTACAGATATCTATTTCTTGGTTCCTCAAGCATCCTCTGAGATCTGGAGTATCAATATCACCTGGAACGTTTTTTGTTTTTTTTTTTTAGCACTCAGTCGCCACTCCAGACCCATTAGATTAAAATCTTATTTTTTTTTAGCAAGATTATCAGATAATTCAATGCACCTGACATTACAGTTTGAGAAGGACTACTTTTAATCATTTTTTCTAAAAGCTTTAGGTGAAATGATTGGCAACATTAAAGTTCATAATTCTTATAAAAATGTCCTTACCACAAAATGCTTAAAATTATTATTTAAGTATTCTGCTATATCTGGTTATTTTACTTACCATTTTCATTTAAAATTACAGACAACAAGTTAAACAAAATTAGAATTTCTCGAGGGGGGAGGAGTTAAGATGGCGGAGGAGTAGGGGACCCCTTTTTCAGCCGGTCCCCTGAGTCGTGTGGGATAGGTACCAGACCAGCCTGAACATCCACGGAATCAGCCTGAGACGTAGGAAGATACACCTGGATCTCTACAAATGAACATCTCCAGCACTGAGTATTGAGGTATGAAGCGGGGAGCCGTGAATCTGCACACAGATATCGGAAGATAAACGGAAGGGGGGGAGCCTCCGTGCTTGGGCGCCAGGAAGCGGTAGCCACCTGCACTGGGGAGCGGGCTGGTCTCGCAGACCAGCACCCACAAGAGAGCAGACTGAGACCGTGAGCCTGGGAACGCGTGACACCAGACTGAAAACTGGAGATCCAGAGCGCTCACTGGAACCGGACTGATACCGGAAGCTGGGGAGCATGCGTACAACCAGACTGAAAACCAACACTCCAGAGTGCATGTGAACCATAATGAAACAGGGAGCTCAGGAGAGTGCTCAGGGGTGGCTGGCGGCTGGCAGACTTAGAAACACAAAGGACATAGACTTGGCGGCCCTGGAAGTGAGGGCTGGGACGCTGCCTGTGGGGTGCACAACTCAGGACGCTGCAGGGTTTTTAGCAGCACCAACAGAAACAGAGTAAAAGAGGCCAGATGAGCTCAGTGGAGAGAGGACTGCGATCTCTCTGTTCTGAGACAGCGGCTGGGATTCAGCCACCGCTGCTCTGACTCTAAGAGCCACAGAAAACCACCAAGGAAAGCCACCAGAGAACAAAAGCCTGGAAATACCAGCTCACAGTGTGTCCATCCCCAACGGCCCTGGCAGGGGACAGGAAGACTCTAACCAAACAAGGTTGCCTTAATACCAGCACGGCAGGCCCCTCCTCCAGAAAGCAGCCTGAAAAATCAAGAAGTGCACATCCCTAAGATCCCTATAAAACAAGTGCACACTGCATGTGTCCTGGTCAATAATTTGGGCTCTGGGCATCCCCACAACCTCACCTCATCAGATTGATGAGAAGGAGAAATTCCCCCCAGCAAAGAAAAGATAATGAGTCTGTGGCCTCTCCACAGAACTGATGGATATGGATATAACGAAATTATCAGATATGGAATTCAGAGTAACAATGGTTAAGATGATATGTAGACTTGAAAAAAATATTAATGAAAATATTAATGAGAATATAGAATCTCTAAGGGCAGAAATGAGAGTGAATCTAGCAGAAATTAAAAATTCTATAAATCAAATGCAGTCAAAACTAGATGCTCTGACGGCCAGGGTGAATGAGGCAGAAGAACGAATTAATGAATTGGAGGATGGGTTGGTAAAAGAGAAGGTTAAAACAGAAACTTGGCTCAAAAAAATCCAATCTCAGGAATGTAGGTTACAGGAGATTACTGACTCAATGAAACATTCCAATGTCAGAATCATCGGCATCCCTGAGGGGGTGGAGAAAGAGAGAGGTCTGGGAAGAGATATTTGAACAAATTGTAGCTGAAAAATTCCCTAATCTAGCAAAGGAAACAAGCCTTCGTGTCCCAGAGGCAGTTGACCCCTCCGAAATTCAACCATGACAAACCTACTCCAGTCATGTCATAGTGCAATTCGCAAATATTTGATCCAAGGATACAGTATTGCAAGTGGCCAGGGCAAAGAAATTTCTCACGTACCAAGGCAAAGGTATCAGAATTACGTCAGACCTGTCTACACAGACCTGGAATGAGAGAAAGGGTTGGGGCGGCATTATTAAAGCGCTTCCAAGAAAAACATGCAGCCAAGGATCCTTTATCCAGCAAGGCTGTCATTCAGAATTGATGGAGAGATAAGGACCTTTCAGAATCGCCAGTCACTGACCAATTTCGTAACCACGAAACCAGCCCTACAGGAGATATTAAGGGGGGTTCTATAAAAGTAAAAAGGCCCCAAGAGTGATACAGAACAGAAATTTACAGTCTATAGAAATAAAGACCTTAAAGGCAACATCACATCATTAAAATCATATATCTCAAGAATCACTCTCAATGTGAATGGCCTAAATGCTCCCATAATGCCACAGGGTTGCAGATTGGATAAAAAGACATGATCCATCCATTTGCTGTCTACAAGAGACTCATTTTGAACCTAAAGATACATTCAGACTGAAAATAAAGGGATGGAATACCATCTTTCACGCCAATGGACCTCAAAAGAAAGGTGGGGTAGCAATTCTCATATCAGACAGATTGGATTTTAAACTAAAGACTGTAGTTAGAGATACAGAAGGACACTATATTATTCTTAAAGGATATATCCATCAAGTGGATATGGTAATTATAAGTATATATGCCCCCAACAGAGGATCAGCAAGATACACAAGCCAACTGTTAACCAGAATAAAGAGACATATAGATAAAAATACATTAATTGTAGGGGACCTCAACACTCCACTATCAACAATAGACAGATCACCTAAGCAGAAAATCAACAAAGAAACAAGAGCTTTGAATGCCATATTAGACCAGACAGACCTCATAGATATATATAGAATACTACACCCCAGAACAAAAGAATACTAATTCTTTACAAATGCACATGGAACATTCTCCAGAGTAGACCATATGCTGGGTCACAAAACAGGTCTAAACCAATACCAAAAGATTGAAATTACTCCCTGCATATTCTCAGACCACAATGCTTTGAAATTGGAACTCAAAAGGAAAAATTGGAAGGAACTCAAACACTTGCAGACTAAGAACCATCCTGCTCAGGAATGACTTGATAAACCAAGAAATCAAAACTCAATTTAAACAATTTATGGAGACCAACGAGAATGAAAACACATTGGTCCAAAACCTATGGGACACTGCAAAAGCAGTCCTAAGGGGAAAATACATAGCCATCCAAGCCTCACTCAAAAGAACAGAAAAATCTAAAATGCAGTTTTTATATTCTCACCTCAAGAAGCTGGAACAGGTACAGAAAAATAGGCCTAATCCATGCACAAGAAAGCGGTTGATCAAGATTACAGCAGAAATCAATGAATTAGAAACCAGGAGCACAGTAGAGCATATCAACAGAGAACAAGAGGAAACAAAAAGTTATTGATTAAGAGTTACACAGTTTTTGTTTGGGATTACGAATAAATTTTGGAAATAGTGGTAATAATATACAACATTATAAATGTAGTTAATGCCAATGAATTGTACACTGTAAGGCACATTTTTATTTTGTACTTCAAAATGGTTGGAATGACAAATTTTACACTTTTAACATATATTGTTACTACAACATTGTTTAAAAAAAAAAGCCACCCACGTGCCCCAGTTGGTTGAGTGTTGAATAGATTTTTGGTTTCCGCTCAGGTCATGATCTTGGGATATTGAGATCTAGAACCCCAGGTTGGGATTCTGGGTCTATGCTCAGAGACTGAGACTGTCTCCCTCCCCCTCCCCACTTTCTCTGTCAAATAAATAAATAAACTTATAAATAAATAAACTTATAAATAAATAAATAAATAAATAAATAAACAAACAAACAAACAAATAAACACTGTTGCCAATTAAATCCAAGGTATTGTGAGAGTCAGTTTGAGGAACGTCTTATGTGGTAACCTAATCCTGTTTCTAACTGCTACAAAACCAAGTGGCACGGGTAGGCCTAGTATTAAAAACAAAGGAAAGAAAAAGCAACAGTAAATTTACTATAGGAACTTAGTTAACGATTTCTCAATACCGCATTTTCTGTAACTTCAAAATCGTATTTGGTAAATATTATCAAAATTGTTTCAGTCTGACACAGCCATTATCTAATTTTTGTATATAAGCATCACTTAAAATAGCATTGAGTGAAGCGACTAGTCACATTAAAGAGGGGGTCTTAAAGAGAACTGAGAAAAGAATTACAAGTCACAAAATTTTGCCCGTTTTAAAAGTATTTTATCCTACCTCTGCCCTAACATTACGGTAAAAAAAATTTTTTTTCTTATTATATTCAGGAGCCTTATTTCCGTTCTCATTTTGATCATGTAATATATGTTTAATTAAAAAATAGATTTAACTATAACACTGAGTTTCGTTTTAAATGTTAAACTAAGAGGTTTTTCTTACTCGTCTTCACCAATTTTTAATTATTACATAAATCCCCGTATCCGTCCTCGACATAATTAATAGTAGTAGCGGTGGGGTTGATAAAAGATCAGTGGGGGGACGGGCAGGGATTCCCAAGCCCTGACCATTAACCCGCAATGGTTAAACCCAAGGCGTTCCTCATTAGGAATGCTTCGCGTGGCTCCTCAGTCTGTGGCTTTTGTGGCGCTTGCGGCTGCAGTCTGGCTGCCACCAGAGAAGGATAACAGAGGAGGGAGAGAAACCCTTTCCCAACCACAGCCATCAGACATTTCCAGGGGTGCGGCGGAATTAGGTTGTTTTCCACGGCATTCCCGAGTTTCCCTTCCCATGGAGTCCCCATTTAACGACATGTTGCTGACGGCAGCGTTTCGGGGTCTTAAGAGGTGACAGAAAGAATCCCACAGCCGCCTAACATTCGCCCCGGGCCAGGTGGGAGATTTTCAATCTCCAGAACTGGGCTTTCACCGTTACTAGTCGATCCCCCCAAGTGCACTCGAATCCGCTCGGCAAACCGTCTCCACCTGCGCCCAGGTCCGCATTTTGATAGTTGGAACAGGGGACAAAGAAAAGAGACTCAGCCTCTGACCCATCCTGTCCCTCTCCCTTCCCCCCTTCCTGGTATCAAGGGGGCTGGTCCCCAAATGAGCTCTTGGAAGACTCGGGCGTTTGTTTCGTGTGGGGTGAAGGGCAAGAAGAGCACGGCAGGGTGGGACAGGACCGAACTGGGAGCTGAGAGCTCAGGCGACAGGGTGAGCGTCCCGGGAAATGAGCCAGAGACTCCTCTCCACCAACCCGTAAAATAAAGAAGCCCGGGACGCCCCGTCTGCTCGCTCCGTAGCCCCTCCCGGGAGAACGGCTCTCGCCCTCCCGCGAGCCGCACGCCGGGGGCAGCCACAGCGCAGCCGGGACGGGGACGCCCCCCCCCGCGGGGCAGGGACGCGCACCTGGGCATTCGGGACACCTGCGCCGCGCCCCTCCCACCTCCGGCCTCCGTGCGGGGCACCGAGGAGCCCCGGGAGACCAAGGAGCCCCACCTGAGCGGGGGTGGAGCGGGGGTGCGGGGCCGTGGCCTTGGCGCGGAGCCAACGCGCTCGCTTACCCATGGCTGGAGACTGGCGGGAGGGCCTCTGGCTCCCCGAGGACGGGCTGAGCCTGTGGCACAAGTTTGCTGGTCTAGCGGGCACGTGCGCGGACCGGGCTCCGGGCTGCCTGCTGCGCGGCTGGGCTGGCGGCTGGCTCCTGGCTCCGGGGCTGGGGTGGGAGCGCCGCGCGGCTCCGCCTGCACTGGGGGCTGGCCGCGCAGAGAGGGGCCCTGACGTCAGCGCCGGGGGCTTTGTGCGCCCTCAGCAAGGGCCCGAACCGGCAGCGGGCGCACCTGGGTGACCCGCACAGCTGGAGGCTTCCTCTGGGACTTCCCACTGGGAATTTACAGATTTAACTGGTTTGTCCTCCTCCTACTAAGAAAGTAACCTATTTGAACTGAGGTCTGAATGCATATATATGCGGAAATCTGTCTGCATATAACAATAACTGAGATTACATGCAAACGGAAGAGACCTGGGTGAACGCCTTTGGAAAATTTGTAGGAGACAAAAAAAAAAAAAAAAAAGAACAAAATGTGACTGCGACATTACAATACAAAATAGTATTTTGGTAAGATACGAACTGACTCAGACACTATGGAACAAAACGAAAAACTAAGATTTTGTGCACTGACATGAAGGTAAACAAACGTTTTGGTACACTTTCTGCCATTCCGTAGAAGTCATAATAAATAACAATTTTATTCATAATGTCACATTGATAAACTCATCTCATCTTCGAAATGGCAAAAGTTGATATGAACAAGCAAATCTTTCCAAGAACCTTAAGAAAATAGGACAGTAGGAAAAATAGCAAAGGGTACTATACACAGAACAAGGCCAATATGTATATTTAATTTCACTATTATTCAAGGAAACCCTTTTTAAAAATAATTACAAAATATTTTTTCATACTGAATATCAAAATATTAAAAATTAAGCAAAGCTACTCAAAAAAAGGGGTTGAAGAGTCAAAAGCATATTGCTCTACAATGCAGATGGCCAAGTAAATTGGTACTGCCTTTCTAGGGAAACATTTGGTAATATGCAGCCAGAGACTTAAAAGTATTCATAATATCTGACCTAAAAATTTCTCTTCTGAGCCAGTCTCCTAAGTATATAATAATTGTTTCAGTCAAAAGTCATGTAAAATGACATTTATCATAGGACTAGTGTAAATAGCAAATGAAAAAACAATTAAACAACTGCTCAACAGAGAGGGAGTAGTTAGGTAAATTAATGTTTATTAGTTCAGTAATTCTCAATAATTCCCAATTTTGTCCTAAGGGACATTTTAGTAAAATAAAGAATATTTCATGACATCATAATACATTCTTGAATGTTATAAGTGAGGTGGAAGGATGCTACTTTATTTTGTAGCACGTCCCTTTGTTGCACTTGGCATATGTTGAGTATTTTACAAATTGAAGGTTTGTGATAGCTCTGTATCAAGCCAATCGATCAGTGCCATTTTTCCAACATCATTGGCTCCCTTTATGTCTCTGTGTCATATTTTGGTAACTCTCACAACATTTCACTTTTTCATTTGTTATGATGGTTTGTGATTAGCAATCTTTGCTGTTACTATCATGATTGTTTTGAGGTGCTAGGAACTGTACTTATATAACTGTACTCAATAAATATTGTGTATGATCTGATTGTTCCACTGACCAGGATATTCCCCATCTCTCTGCCTTCTCTTGGGTCTCCTACTTCATGAGACAGAACAATTTTAAAATTGGGCCAATTACTAACCCCACAATGGCTTCTAAGTGTTCAAGTCAAAGGAAGAGTTACACATCTTTATTTAAAAAATTTTTTTTTCTTTCAAAACTTTATTTAAATTCTAGTTACCTAAATATAATGCAATATTGGTTTCAGGAGTATAATTTAGTGATTCAATACTTGCATACAACACCCAGTGTTCAACACAATAAGTGCCTTCCTTAATGCCCATCACCCATCTATCCCATTCCCCACCCACCTCCCTACATCAACCCTCAGTATTTCCTCTGTAGTCAAGTCTCTTATGGTTTCTTTCCCTCTCTTTTTTCCCTACCCTTATGTTATTCTGTTTTGTTTTTTAAATACCACATATGAGTAAAATCATATGGTATTTGTCTTTTTCTGATTGACTTATTTCACCTAGCATAATACCTTCTAGCTCTAGCCACATCCTAAGAAATGGCTAGATTTCATTCTTTTTGATAGCTGAGTAATATTCCATTGTATAATATATACACCACAACTTCTTTATCCATTCAACAGACAATGGCCATTTGAGCTCTTTCCATAATATGGTTATTGTTGATAATGCTGCTATAAACATTGAGGTGCACGTACCCCTTGGAATCTGTATGTGTGTATTTTTTGAGCAAATACCTAGTACTGCAATTGCTAGATAATAAGGTATTTCCATTTTTAACTTTTTGAGGAACATCCATACTGTTTTTCACAGTGGCTGTACCACAACAGTGTAAGAGTGTTCTGCTTTCTCCGCATCTTCGCCAACATCTGTTGTTTCCTGAATTGTCAATTTTAGCCACTCTGACTGGTGTGAGGTGGTATCTTGTGGTTTTGATTTGTATTTCCCTGATGATGAGTGATGTTGAGCATCTTTTCATGTGTCTGGTACCTATCTGGATGTCTTCTTTGGAAAAGTATCTGTCCATGTCTTTTGCTCATTTTTCGACTGTATTTTTTGTTTTTTGCATGTTGAGTTTGGTAAGTTCTTTATAAATTTTGGATGCTAGCCTTTGATCTGATATCTCATTTGTGAATACATTCTTCCATTCCATAGGTTGCCTTTTAGTTTTGTTGACTGTTTCCTTTGCTTTGCAGAAGTTTTTAGCTTGGGGTACCTGGGTGGCACAGCGGTTAAGCCTCTGCCTTCGGCTCAGGGCGTGATCCCGGCGTTATGGGATCGAGCCCCACATCAGGCTCTTCTGCTATGAGCCTGCTTCTTCCTCTCCCACTCCCCCTGCTTGTGTTCCCTCTCTCGCTGGCTGTCTCTCTCTCTGTCAAATAAATAAATATATAAAATCTTTAAAAAAAAAAAAAAAGAAGTTTTTATCTTGATGGAGTCCCAACAGTTCAGATTTACTTTTTTTTCTCCTGCCTTTGAAAATGTGTCTAGCAAGAAGTTGCTGTGGCTGAGGTCATGAAGGTTGTTGCCTGTGTTCTCCTCTAGGATGTTGATAGATTCTAGTCTCACATTTAGGTGAGTCTGTTTTTGTGTATGGTGTAAGGAAATGGTCCAGTATCTTTCTTCTGCTTGTGGCTATCTAATTTTCCTAATACCATTTGTTGAAGAGATAGTCTTTTTCCCATTGGATATTCTTCCCTGTTTTGCAGAAGATTAGTTGACTGTAGGGTTGAGGGTCTGTTTCTGTCTTCTATATTGTGTGATTGCACATTTCAGTTTAAATCAAAAGCTAGAAATGATTAAGCTTAGTAAAGAAAGCATGTGGAAAGCTGAGATGGGCTGAACTCTAGGCCTCGTGCGTGAAATACTTAGTTTGTGAGTGCAAAGGAAAAGTTGTTAAGAGACATTAAAGGTGCTACCATAGTGAATACATGAAAGATAAGCAGAGCAGCCTCATTGCTGATACAAAGAAAAGCGTTAGTGATCTGGATAGAAGGTCATACCAGCCACAACATTCTCTTAAGCCAAAGCCTAATCCAGAGAAAGGCCCTGAGTGTGTTCAATTCTGTGGAAGCTGACAGAGGTGAGGAAGCTGCAGAAGAAAAATCTGAAGGTAGCAGGATAGTTCATGAGGTTTAAGAAAAGAAGCTGATTCCATAACATAAAATTGTAGGATGAAGCACCAAGTGCTGATGTAGAAGCTGCAGCACATTATCCAGAAGATCTAGCTAAGATTATTAATGAAGTTGGCTACACTTAACAACAGATTTTCAATGTAGGCAAAACACTGCTCTACTGAAAGGAGATGCCAGCTAGAATGTTTATACCTAGAGAGTAGTTAATGCCTGGCTTGAAAGCTTCAAAGGACAGGTTGACTCTCTCATTGGGGGATAATGTAGCCAGTTATTTTCAATTGAGGCCCATCCTCATTGACCACTCTGAACATCCTAGGGCCCTCAAGAATTAAGGAAAGTCTACTCTGCCTATGCTCTCTCAATAGAACAACTAAGTGTAGGAGACAGCACTTCCATTTAGAACATGATTTACTGAGTATTTCAGCCCACAATTGAAAAGCACTGACCAGAAGAAAAAGACTTCTTTCAAAATACTAGTGCTCACTGACAATGTACCTGGTCACCCAAGAACTCTGGTGAAGATGTATAATGAGATTAATGTTTTCGTGCGTCCTAACAGCATCCATTCTAAAGCCCATGGATAAGATAGTAATTCCAACTTTCAAGTAATATTACCTAAGAAAAAGATTTCTTAAGGCTACAGCTGACATAGATTATGATTCCTCTGGTGGATCTGGAAAAAGTGAACTGAAAATCTTCTGAAAAGGAGCCACCATTATAGATTCCGCTAAGAATATGCATGATTCATGGGAAGAGATCATGAACAAAAGTTGGAAGAAATTGATTCCAATCCTTATGGATGACGTTACAGGGTTCAAGATTTCACTGGGAAAAAGTAACTGTGGACGGGGCAGAAACAGCAAGACAAGTAGCGTTAGAAATGGAGCATGAATATATGACTGAATTGCCACAATCTCATGATAAACAAGAACAAATGAAGAGCTGCTTCTTAGAGATGAGCAAAAAAAATGCTCTGTTGAGACTGAATCTATTCTCCTCTGAAGATGCTCTTAAGATTGTTGAAATAACAATGAAGGATTTAGACTATTACATAATCTTAGTCAATATAGCAGCATTGAGAGGATTGGCTCCAATTTTGGAAAAAATTTCTACTGTGAATAAATGCTATTCAAGAGCATCATATGCTACAGAGAAATCGTTATTGGGAAAAAAAGTCAATTGATCTAGGAAACTTCATTGTTGTCTTCTTTGAAGAAATTAGCACAGACACCCTGATCTTCACCCACCTCCACTCTGACCAGTCAGCAGCCATCAATATGGAGGCAAGATCCTCCCCAGGAAAAAATATAACCCACTGAAAATTCAGATGATTGTTAGCATTTTTTTAGATACAAGGTATTTTTAAATTGAGGCATATACATCATAACTTAGACATAATGCTGTTGCATATTTAACAGACTACAGTATGGTGTAAACATAACTTTTATATGCATGGAAAAGTGAAGAAGTTGGTCATTTGACTAGTTTTCCTGCAATGTTCACTTTATTGAGATGATCTGGAACCAAACCTGCAATATCTCCAAAGTATGCCCATATTAGAGGTCAGATGTCCTGCTGGACATCTTGTAAGACACAGAACAGCTCCCACACAGTGTGTTTTTGTTTACTTTTTAAATGTTCCATATTTTTAAAGATGTGTACAATAATAAAGAATTGCTTTTATAATTAGAAAAAATAGAGTTGTACCTTACTCTATAAGACAAATATTCTCCTACTAATTTGATTTTAAACCATAAGTAAAAATATTTTTTCTGACTTTTATGCAATTTGCATTAGGATTTACTAACCTATAATGCTTCATCCAGAAGTCCAAAAAATTATAAATTGTAACAATGTGTTTTTGTGTCCCAATCTTTTTGTGTGTACTTCATTCCTTCTTGATCCATAACAGCTCATGAATCTTGTTTCTGCAGCAAAGTTAGCTAGTGCACAAAAACTTAGCTTGATGTTTGATTCTAAAATTTCTCTGCCTCTTGCTTACTCCAAGTAGTCTTTCAGTACATCTGACACAATTTTTATCCTTTGTAGCCTCTGTCTCTTAGAAAGAGTTCTGCCTTCTCAAACTAATGAGAAGTCCATGAATTGATTTTCAACTTTTATAACTGGAAAAGCAAAAAAATCTCTATTTACAGAAATAAATGAAAATATTAACAAATCTTGACAATGTTTAAGTATGCCAACAGAAGCATAGCTGACATAATGAGGGACAAGGAGGGAAAAAAGAATGAAAAACCAGCAGGCTAAGGCTCTCAGTTCCTCCCAACTGGGGGTCTTTACAAAAGAGGGGCAGTTAGAACCAAACCTGGAACGAGCGGGAGAAGTATTGCAGTTGGGAAGACCTATAAGGAAGAGCTGCCTGAACCTACAAAAAGAAACTGAAATAAACATTTAAGCACCCCCAAGATGATCAAGTCTGTCATCTACATTTGCTTTTTTTTTTTTCAAGTACAATGGGTTTCTTGTTTTAACTAATCTATTTTTTTTAAGATTTCCTTGATAGGGCCTCTCAGTCTCTCCTTTCTCACTGCATGACCCCATTCTCCATTCTCTAGCATCACTAGTCTCCTATCAGACTCTCTTTTGGTCATATTGTTTCTACTGACTCTTTGACTGACTAGAGCCCACAAATTCTTTGTCCCAAAACTTGAGCATTACTTCCCCAGGAAAGCCATCTCTGACCTCCCCAGTAGGTCAAATGCAGGTTGACAGTCTCAAGGCAACATCCTCCTCCACTTCCTAGGACTTGTCAAGTTACAAATTTATTCTGTGAACATATAATGCATGTTTTTCTCCTCAAAGGATGTCACTATAATGCAAGTAAGTTAAAAAGTGCTGATTAAAAAATGAAAACTTTTTTTTTGATTTTATTTATTTATTTGACAGAGATAGAGACAGCCAGCAAGAGAGGGAACACAAGCAGGGGGAGTGGGAGAGGAAGAAGCAGGCTCATAGCGGAGGAGCCTGATGTGGGGCTCGATCCCATAACGCCGGGATCACGCCCTGAGCCGAAGGCAGACGCTTAGCCACTGTGCCACCCAGGCGCCCCAAAAAATGAAAACTTTTTTTTTTAATAATTTTTTATTATGTTAGTCGCCATACAGTACATCCCTAGCTTTTGATGTAAAGTTCCATGATTCATTACTTGCGTATAACACCCAGTGCACCATGCAATACGTGCCCTCCTTACTACCCATCACCAGCCTATCCCATTGCCCCACGCCCCTTCCCTCTGAAACCCCACTTATCCTAACTTCTCCTCCTAAGTCTGGCCAGTACAAGAATTTGGAAATTTGGTAGCCACTATCACCTTAAAATTGATATATTATTTTAGCTTATTTCAAAAAATTTTGCCAAACTCACCTATGATATAATTTTTTATAATGATTTTTTATTATATTATGTTAGTCACCATACAGTACATCCCCAGTTTCCGATGTAAGGCTCGATGATTCATTAGTTGTGTATAACACCCAGTGCACCATGCAATACGTGCCCTCCTTACTACCCATCACCAGCCTATCCAATTCCCCCACCCCCCTCCCCTCTGAAGTCCTCAGTTTGTTTCTCATAGTCCATAGTCTCTCATGTTTCATTCCCCCTTCTGATTACCCCCCCTTTCTTTATCCCTTTCTTCCCCTACTGATCATCCTAGTTCTTATGTTCCATAGATGAGAGAAATCATATGATAGTTGTCTTTCTCTGCTTGACTTATTTCACTTACCATTATCTCCTCCAGTGCCGTCCATGTTGTAGCAAATGTTGAGAACTCGTTCTTTCTGATAGCTGAGTAATATTCCATTGTATATATGGACCACAACTTCTTAATCCAGTCATCTATTGCAGGGCATCTCGGCTCCTTCCACGATTTAGCTATTGTGGACGTTGCTGCTATGAACATTGGGGTGCATATGGCCCTTCTCTTCACTACGTCTGTATCTCTGGGGTAAATACCCAGTAGTGCAATGGCTGGATCATAGGGTAGCTCAATTTTTAACTTTTTAAGGGACCTCCACACTGTTTTCCAGAGTGGCTGTACCAACTTGCATTCCCACCAACAATGTAGGAGGGATCCCCTTTCTCCACATCCTCTCCAACAATTGTTGTTTCTTGCCTTGTCTATTTTTGCCATTCTAACTGGCGTAAGGTGGTATCTCAGTGTGGTTTTGATTTGAATTTCCTTGATGGCTAATGATTTTGAACATTTTTTCATGTGTCTGTTAGCGATTTTATGTCTTCATTGGAAAAGTGTCTGTTCATATCTTCTGCCCATTTTTTGATTTGTTTATTTGTTTCTCGTGTATTGAGTTTGAGAAGTTCTTTGTAGATCTTGGATACCAGTCCTTTATCTGTAGTGTCATTTGCAAATATATTCTCCCATTGCGTGGGCTGCCTCTTAGTTTTTCTGACTGTTTCCTTGGCTGTGCAGAAACTTTTAATCTTGATGAAGTCCCATAAATTCATTTTATCTTTTGTTTCTCTTGCCTTTGGGGATGTGTCATGAAAAAGGTTGCTTTGGCCGATGTCGTAGAGAATGCTGCCTATGTTCTCCTCTAGAATTTTGATGGATTCCTGTCTCACATCGAGGTCTTTCATCCATTTGGAGTTTATTTTTGTGTATGGTGTGAGATAGTGGTCAAGTTTCATTCTTTTGCATGTAGCTGTCCAATTTTCCCAGCACCATTTATTGAAGAGACTGTCTTTTTCCCACCGGATGTTTTTTCCTGCTTTATCAAATATTAGTTGCCCAAAGAGCTGAGGGTCCATTTCTGGGTTCTCTATTCTGTTCCATTGGTCTATGTGTCTGTTTTTGTGCCAGTACCATGCTGTCTTTGTGATCACAGCTTTGTAGTACAGCTTGAAATCCGGCATTGTGATGCCCCCAGCTTTGTTTTTCCTTTTCAACAGTTCCTTGGAGATTCAGGCCTTTTCTGTTTCCATACAAATTTAAGGACTGTTTGTTCCAGTTCTTTGAAAAATGTCCTCGGTATTTTGATCGGGATAGCATTGAAAGTGTAGATTGTTTGGGTAGCATGGACATTTTAACTATGTTAATTCTTCCGATCCAAGAGCATGGAATATCTTTCCATCTTTTTATGTCTTCCTCAATATCTTTCAAGAGTGATCTATAGTTTCTAGAATATAGGTCCTTTACGTCTCTGGTTAAGTTAATTCCAAGGTAACGTATGGTTTTTGGTGCTATTGTAAATGGGATGGATTCCCTAATTTCTCTTTCTTCAGTCTCATTATTCGTGTATAGAAATGCAACTGATTTCTTAGCATTGATTTTGTATCCCGCCACGTTACTGAATTGCTCTATAACTTCTAATAGTTTGGGAGTGGCTTCTTTTGGGTTTTCCATATAGAGTATCATGTCATCTGCGAAGAGAGACATTTTGACTTCTTTGCCGATTTGAATACCTTTGATCCCTTTTTGTCGTCTGATTGCTGTTGCAAGGACTTCTAGTACTATGTTGAATAATAGTGGCGAGAGTGGGCATCCTTGTCGAGTTCCTGATCTTAAGGGAAAGGCTTCCAGCTTTTCCCCATTGAGAATAATATTTGCAGTAGGCTTTTCATAGATGGCTTTTATGAGATTGAGAAATGTACCTTCTATTCGTACACTCTGAAGGGTTTTAATCAGGAAAGGATGCTGTATTTTGTCAAATGCTTTTTCTGCATCGATTGAGAGGATCATATGGTTCCTGAGTCTTTTCTTGTTGATATGATGTATCACTCTGATTGATTTGCGAATATTGAACCACGCTTGCATCCCAGGTATGAATCCCACTTGATCGTGGTGGATAATCCTTTTAATGAACTGTTGGATTCTTTTTTTTTTTTTTTAAGATTTTATTTATTCATTCGACAGAGATAGAGACAGCCAGCGAGAGAGGGAACACAAGCAGGGGGAGTGGGAGAGGAAGAAGCAGGCTCATAGCGGAGGAGCCTGATGTGGGGCTCGATCCCATAACGCCGGGATCACGCCCTGAGCCGAAGGCAGACGCTTAACCGCTGTGCCACCCAGGCGCCCCATGAACTGTTGGATTCTATTAGCAAGTATCTTGTTGAGGATTTTGGCGTCCATATTCATTAGGGAAATCGGTCTGTAATTCTCCTTTTTGAGGGGGTCTTTGCCTAGTTTGGGGATCAAGGTAATATTGGCCTCATAGAATGAGTTTGGTAGCTTTCCTTCTGTTTCTATTTTTTGAAATAGCTTTAGGAGAATAGGTATTATTTCTTCTTTGAATGTTTGGTAGAATTCCCCAGGAAAACCATCCAGGCCTGGAGTTTTGTTATTTGGAAGGTTGTTTATCACGGACTCAATTTCTTCATAATTAATTGGCCTGTTTAAGAAATCAATTTCTTCCCGTTTCAATCTTGGTAGTTTATAGGTTTCCAGGAAGGATTCCATCTCTTCCAGATTGCTTAGTTTATTGGCATATAGCTGTGGATTAAAATTTCTAATAATCCTTCCAATTAAATGGTGTTCGTCGTGACCTCTCCTTTTTCATTCATAATTTTAATAATCTGGGTCCTTTCTCTTTTCTTTTGGATAAGTCTTGCCAGTGGTCTGTCAATTTTATTGATTCTCTCAAAGAATCAGCTTCTAGTCCTGTTGATCTGCTCTACTGTATTTCTGGTTTCTGCCTGATTGATTTCAGCTTTAATTTTGGTTAACTGCTTCCTCGTGCGTGTATTAGGCCTGTCCCTCTGTTGCTGTTCCAGCTTCTTGAGGTGAGAATATAAAGACTGCATTTTAGATTTTTCTATTCTTTTGGGTGAGGCTTGGATGGCTATGTATTTCCCCCTTAGGATTGCCTTTGCAGTATCCCATAGGTTTTGGACTGTTGTATTTTCATTCTCATTGGTCTCCATAAATTGTTTAATTTGATTTTTGATTTCCTGGTTTATCGAGTCATTCCTGAGCAGGATGGTTCTTAGTCTCCAAGTGTTTGAGTTTCTTCCAAATTTTTCCTTGTGGTTGAGTTCCAATTTCAGAGCGTTGTGGTCTGAAATATGCAGGGGATAATTTCAATCTTTTGGTATCGGCTGAGACCTTTTTTGTGTCCCATAACATGGTCTATTCTTGAGAATGTTCCATGGGCATTAGAATAGAATGAATATTCTTTGGTTCTGGGGTGTAGTGTTCTATATATATCTATGAGGTCCAACTCGTCGAGTATGGCATTCAAAGGCTTTGAATCTTTGCTTAGTTTTTGCCAGGGTGTTCTATTTCTGATAGTGGAGTGTTGAGGTCCCCACTATTAATGTATTTTTATTTATATGTCTCTTTATTCTGGTTAAGAGTTGGCTTGTGTATCTTGCTGCTCCCCTGTTGGGGGCATATATATTTATAATTGTCATATCCACTTGTTGAGTACTTCCCTTAAGAATAATATAGTGCCCTTCTGCGTCTCTATAGTCTGTAGTTTAAAACTACTATAGTCTGTAGTTTAAAATCCAATTTATCTGATATGAGAATTGCTACTCCAGCTTTCTTTTGAGGTCCATTTGCGTGAAAGATGGTACTCCATCCCCTTACTCTCAGTCTGAATGCATCTTTGGGTCGAAATGGATGGGTCATTTCTTTTTATCCAATCTGCAACACTGTGGCATATTTTGGGATGGTTCAAACCATTTATTAAGACTGATTACTGAGAGATATGGTTTTAATGATGCCATGGTGCCAGTAAAGTCTTTGTTTGTATTGGCTGTGACTTTCTGTTCTGTATCACTCTTGGGGCCTTTTTACTTTTATAGATCCCCCCGTAATACCTCCTGTAGGGCTGGTTTTGTGGTTACGAAATTGGCTAGTGACTGTCGATTCTGAAATGTCTTTATTTCTCCATCAATTCTGAATGACAGCCTTGCTGGATAAAGGATCCTTGGCTGCATGTTTTTCTCTGAAAGAGCTTTAAATACTCCCCCAACCCTTTCTCTCATTCCAGGTCTGTGTAGACAGGTCTGATGTAATTCTGATGCCTTTGCCTTGGTACGTGAGAAATTTCTTTGCCCTGGCCGCTTTCAATACTGTATCCTTGGATCTCATATTTGCGAGTTGCACTATGACGTGACGTGGTGTAGCTCTGTCATGGTTGAGCTTGGGAGGGGTCCTCTCTGCCTCTTGGACACGAATGTTTGTTTCCCTTGCTAGATTAGGGAAGTTTTCAGCTACAATTTGTTCAAATATCTCTTCTAGACCCCTGTTTTTCTCCACCCCCTCGGGGATGCTGATGATTCTAACATTGGATCGTTTCGTTGAGTCAGTAATCTCCCATAGCCAACATTCGTGGGCGTGGATTTTTTTAAGACCATCTTCTATTTTTATTTTTTCCTCTATTAACCCATCCTCCAATTCACTAACCCTTTCCTCTGCTTCGGTGACCCTGGCCTTCAGAGCCTCTAGTTTTGCCTGCATTTGGCTCATAGAATTTTTAATTTCTGTCAAATTCGCTCTCATTTCCGCCCTTAGGGATTCTATATTCTCAATAACATTTTCCTGAATACCTTTTCAAGTCTACTCATTATCTTGACCATTGTTACTCTGAATTCCATTTCTGATAATTTGGTTACATCCATATCCGTTACTTCTGTGGCAGAGGCCACAGACTCACTGTCTTTTCTTTGCTGGGGGGGGCTTCTCCTTCTTGTCATTCTAATGAGGAGAGGTTGCGGGGTTGTCCAGAGCCCTAATTATTGACTGGGTCACAGGCCGTGCCCCTTGTTTTATAGGGATCTTAGAGATGTGGGCTCTTCTTTAAAGATTTTATTTATTTACTTATCTGAGAGAGGGAGACAGACAGTCAGCAAGAACGGAACAGAAGCAGGGGAGTGAGAGAGGAAGAAGCAGGCTCCCAGCGGAGGAGCCCTATGAGGGACTCCTTTCCGGAGTGCTGGGATCATGCCCTAAGCCGGAGACAGGCGCTCAATGACTGCGCCACCCAGGCGCCCGGGTTGTGGGCTTCTTGATTTTTCAGCCTGCCTTCTGTGTTCTGGGGGAGGGGCCTGCCGCGCCGATACTCAGGCAACCCTGTTTGGTTAGAGTCTCCGTGTCCCCTGCGAGGGTGGATGGGGATGGGCACTCTCTGAGCCGGTATTGCCAGGCTTTTGTTCTCTGGCGGCTTTCCCTGGCGGCCGGCTATGCCTCTTCTGAGAGTCAGAGAAGCAGAGGCTGCATTGTCACAGAACAGAGGGATTGCGGCCCATTCTCCACTGATGTTCTGGCCACTTTAACTCTATTACTGTTGGTGCTGCTCAACCCTGCAGCGTCCTGGGATGTGCGCACCAACCCGGTGTCCCTGCCCTCACTTCCAGGGCCGGCGCGTCTCTGTCCTTTGTGTTTCTAATGCCACCAGCCACCGGCCGCCCCGCATGCTCCCGGGTCTCCCGGTCTCAGTCTATGCCTGGTGAGCACACCTTGATTCCGGAGTTTCGTGAGAAGCCTGGTGGCGCGCGCACCCGGTTCAGGGTCTCAGTCTGCTGTTTCGCGGGTGCCGACCGCGAGTCCACCCGCTCCCCCGTGCAGGTGGCCCACCAGCCGCCAGCCACCCTGCGTGCGCTTCGGGAGCTCCCGGTCTTAGTCTGGAACCCGTGAGCACACCGGGATTCCGGTGTTCCAGGAGATGCCTGGTGGCACGTGTTCACGGCTCACCGGTCTCAGTCCGCTCTCTCGCGGGTGCCCTCTGTGAGTCCGCGCCCGCTCCCCCGTGCAGGTGGCTGCCGCTTTCCGGTGCCCAAACGCGGTGGCTCCCTCCCCCTTCCGTTTATCTTCTGATATCTGTGCACGGTTTACAGCTCCCCTCTTCGTACCTCAATACTCAGCGCTGGAGATGTTCATTTGTAGAGATCCAGATGCATCATCCTGCGTCTCAGGCTGATTCCATGGTTATTTAGGCTGGTCTGCTACCTCAATACTTAGGGACTTTAATGCCCCATAGTCAACAATGAAGAATCAATAAAGACACAGTTATTTGAATGTCATAAATAAAAGGGACCTGATAAATATATGCACACTATTCTATCTGACAATAGTAGAAAACACATTTTTCTAACTGGACATGGAACATTTTCTAGGATGGAATATACATTAGGCCACAAAACAAATGTTAGCAAATTTGAGAAGATTGAAATTATATCATGTGTCTTCTAGGATAATTATAGTATGAAATAAGAAATAAAAATCAGGAAGAAAACTGGAAAATGTATGAATATGTGGAAATTAAACAATACTCTCCTGAACAATACATGGATCAAAGAAGATATTAAATAGGAAGTATCTTTTTATTTAATATTTTATTTATTTGGGAGAGAGAGAGAGTGAGTGAGACAGAGAGACCAAGATGGAGGGTGGGGGAAGGCCTCCGGGATTGTGACTTGAGCCAAAGGCAGAGGCTTAACTGACTGACACACCCAGGTGCTCTTCTTTTTTAAAATTTACTTATTTGAGAGAGAAAGAGAGACAACACATGTGTGTATTCACATACAAGTGGGAGCAGAGAAGGGCAGAGGGAGCAGGAGAGGATCTCAAGCAGACTCTCCCTCAGATCTCAGAACACCACAAGGGGCTTTATCCCATAACACTGAGATCGTGACCCGAGCTGTAATCAAGAGTACGACACTAGCCAACTGATCTACCCAGGTGCCCTAAAGGGGAAGTATCTTAGGACAAATGAAAATGGAAAAATAAAATACCGAAACTAATGGAACACAGCAAAAACAGTTCCAAGAGAGAAAGTCATAGCAATAAATACCTACATTAAGAACCTAGAAAGATCTAAAATAAGGGACCTATCTCCGTGACTCAAGGAGATAGAAAAAGAAGAACAAACTGAGGTGAGTTAGAAGAAGGAAAGAAATAATAAAGGTAAGAGTAGAAATAAGTGAAATAGAGAACAGGAATACAAATAGCTAAAATCAACAACACTAACATTTTGTTTGAAAAGATAAATGAAATTAACAAGCCCTTAGCTAAACTAAGTAGGAAAAAAGATATAGGACCAAATCAACAAAATTATGAAAAGGAGACATTTACAGCTGATACCACAGAAATACAAGAGATCATAACACCAACAACTATACAACATACGGTGAATGGAAAGTTCTTAGACATACAAAATCTATTGGAGTGCTTTGATGCCTCAGTCAGTTAAGCATCTGCCTTGCCTCAGGTCATGATCCCAGGGTCCTCGTGTGGAGCTGCTCAGTAGGGAGTCCCTTTCCCTCTGCCCCTCCCCTCAGCTCTTGATTTCTCTCTCTCAGATAAATAAAATCTTTAAAAAAAGAAAAAAGTAAAATTCAATCTAGGAATACTGAATCAGGAAGAAATAAAACTATAAACAGACCATTATGACCATAGCAATTGAATCAGGAATCAAAAATCTCCCAACAAAGAAGGGCTTAGAACCAGATGATTTTACTGGTGAATTTTATCAAATATTTAAAGAAGAGTTAAATATTTTCAATCATTGTAAAACTTTTCAAAAATTTCAAACAGAACAGTCTCAAACTCACTTTAAAAAGCCAACATTACCCTGATAACACAGCCAGAAAAATACTCTACAAGAAAACTACATGCTGATATCTTCCATTAATTTAGATACAAAAATAATCAAGAAAATACTGGTAAACCAAATTCAGTATCACATTTAAAGGATAATTCACCCTAATCAAGGGGAATTTATCTCTGAGAGGCAAAGATGATTGAATATAGGCAAGGCAACAAAGGTGATACATCATTTTAATAGAGTAAAGGATAAAAATCATATTATCATCTCTATGGACTCAAAAAACATTTGACAAAATTCAACATCAATTCATGATAAAAACTATTAACAAACTAGGTGTAGAAGGAATGTATGTCAACATAATAAAGTCTATACATGACTAGCCAGTGAGCATGATATTTAGGGAAAGACAAAAAAAGAAAGACAACATAATTAGAAAGGAAGAAGTGAAATTGTCTCCATTTGCTGATGACATAATTTTACATACAGAAAGTTCTAAAGGTTCCGCCAGAAGCTGTTAGATCTGATCAAGAAACAGTAAATTTGCAGGATACAATTAATATTCAAGATTAATATACAAAGAACAGTACTATACACTAACAATAAGTTATCTGAAAAAAGAAATAAAGAATATTATCCCACTTATAATAGATCACACAATTAGGAATAAATTTAACCAAAGATTGAAAGATCACTACACTGAAACTATAGACTTTGATGAAAGAAATCAAAGAAGATACAAATAAATGAAAAATATTCCATATTAATGATTTGGAAATTAATATTATTGAAATGTTCATATTACCCAAAATGATCTGCAATCCCTCCTAAAATTTCCATGGCATTTCACAAAAATAAAACAAAAACTTACAATATTCATATGGAACCATGGAAGACCCTGAATAGTCAAAACAATCCTAAGAAAGAACAACAAAGTGAGAAACATTACATTTTCTGGCCTCAAGATACATTATAAATCTATATTAATGAAAACTATACAATAGTGTCAGAAAAACAGATGCATTGACCAATGGAACAGAAAAGGAAGGACCCCAGGAAAAGCCCATGAATACATGATCAACTAATATTTGGTGAATAAGGTAAGAATCTCATTAGAAAAAGACAGTTTCTTCAATAAATGATGCTGGCAAATTGAATATTCACATATAAAAGAACAAAATAAGACCTCTTTCTTATACCATTCACAATTAACTTGAAATGGATTAAAGACCTAAAAGTAAGATTAGAAACTATAAATCACCTAAAAGGAAACATAGGGGGAAAAGCTCCTTTACACAGGTCTTGGCAATAATTGTTTGGATATAAAAGAAAAAGAAAAATAATTTTATAGTAAACAGGTGGGACTATATCAAACTAAAAAGATTCTTCCCAGGAAAAGAAACAATACACAAAGTGAAAAGATAACCTACAGAATGGGGAAAAAATGTTTACAAGCTACATATTTGATAAATCATGTATAAGGAACTTGTACAACTCATTAAGAAGAACAAGAACAACAGTAACAGGAAATAATCCAACTTAAAAATGGGAAACTACCTGAATAGACATTTTTCAAAAGAAGGTATAAAATGCTAACAGATACATTAAAAAACTCCTTAATATCACTAGTCATCAGGGAGATGCAAATAAAAAAACCAAAATGAGATATCACCTCATACCTATTAGAATGGATAGTGCTAAAGGACAAAAAAATAACAAGTGCTAGTGAGGATATGGGAAAAATGATACACTTTTGTACTGTTGTGATTATAAACTGGTTCAGTCACTATGGAAACACTATGGAATTTCCTCAAAAAATTAAGAATAGAAATAGCAATTCTACACCTGGGCATATATCCAAAGGAAAGGAATACTGTATATCATGCACTCCCATGTTGACAGGAACATTATTTATAATAACTGCGACAGGGAAACAAGTCTCCATCAGTATATGAATGGATAAAGAAAAGGTGGCGTTAAATACACACTCAAAATGTAATATTTTTAGCCATTTGCAATAACATGGGTGGACCTTGAGGGCATTATGCTATGTAAAATAAGTCAGGTAGAGAAAGACAGATGCTGTATGATCTCACTTATTTGTGCAATATATATAAAAAAATACATAGAATAAGGGATCAGATTTTAGTAGCTGAGGTGGGGTTTGTGGGGTGGAGAAACTAAATGCAGGTGCACACAAGGTACAAACTACCAGTTGCAAGATAAAGATGTTATTACACGATAATGTACAATTTGATAACTGTTGTTAAAGCTGCTGTATGGTGTAATTTTAAGTTGATAAAGGAATACATTTTAACCGTTTTTATCATAAGAATTTTCCCCCTCTTTTTTTGGTATTTGTATGAGATGATGGATGTTAATAAAACTTATTGTGGTAATCATTTCATGATATATATAAGTTAAGTCAGTATGCTTTATACTTTAAACTTACACAGTGCTATCAATTATATCTCAATACAATTGGAAGGACAAAACCAACATGTTTCGACTTACCAGCCTTGGGGGGGAGGGGCTCATAAATCTGTATTCTCATAAGCTGAGAGTGATTGGGTGATGTTGCCAATGTATGTAGTATATTCTTTGCCTAGTATTTGTTGTACCTCACTTCCAGGTTCAAGGTGAACACTATTTTATGAACCTCCTCACACATGGAGTACTGAGGCTCCTATTGTCTCTCAATCACAGATTTTTCTCCTTCTCCTTTACTACTCCATGACTACTGGAGCTGTCATTTCCTCTGTTTTCAATGTTGTTTGTAATTTTTTGCTTAAAGGCCATAGTAAGTTCAGTAGAAGGGCCTTTTTTTTTTTTTTTGTTTGTTTTGTTTTTACTATTTGTCCCTGTAACCTTGTGATGGTCCCACAGTTTTGATCTCATTATTATTGTAATTGATAAAGAAATATTCTAGGTTAACCCTGTTTTTTTTAAAAAAGGAAATTATCATAGACACAAACAAGATAAATAAAAAAGGAAATTACATATCCAAAATAGATTTTGTGGAATTAAATCCATGCGTTTGAGTCTTTTATGAAGATGAAATATGCAATGTTAAGAATTTAAAGCCCTGAGGTCAAAAGGAAGTCTTCAAGCAATTGCCCACTAACTATTGTCTAAAAAGTACAATTTCATTGTTTTTTGAAGCTTACCTTTTAGTGGGAAAATATGCCTCATTGATCCAGGGAGTGAAGATGGTGGAGGAGTACAGGTCCCCATTTTCAGCTGGTCCCCTGAGTTGAGTTGGATAGGTACCAGACCATCCTGAACATCCACGGAATCAGCCTGAGATGCAGGAAGATACACCGGGATCTCTACGAATGAACATCTCCAGCGCTGGGTATTGAGGTACGAACCGGGAAGCCATGAATCCACGTGCAGATATCAGAAGATAAATGGAAGAGGAAGGTAGCAGCCACATTTGGGCACTGGGAAGCCGTAGCCACCTGACCTGGGAAGGGGGCTGACTCGCGGATCGGCACCCGGGAGAGAGAAGATGGAGACTGTGAACTGGGGAATGTGTGTGACCAGCCTGAAAACCTGAGCTCCAGAGTGAGCGCAAACCACACTGAAATAGAGCTCTGGAGAGTATGTGGGAGGCTGGTGGTGTTAGAAACACAAAGGACAGAGATGCACCGGCCCTGGAAGTGAGGGCTGGGATGGCAGGTGTGGGGTGCACATCCAGGGACACTGCAGGGTTGAGCAGCACCAACAGTAACAGAGTTAAAATGGCCAGAGGGACCCAGTGGAGAGCGGACTGCAATCCCTCTGTTCTGAGACAGACGCTGGGATTCAGGTACTGCTGCTCTGACTCTCAGAAGAGGCAGAGCAAAACGGCAGGGAAAGCCGCCAGAGAACAAAAGCCTGGAAATACCGGATCACAGTGTGCCTATCCCCATCCCCCCTCCCAGGGGACAAGGAGACTCTACCCAAACAGGGGTGCCTGAGTATGAGCACAGCAGGCCCCTCCCCCAGAAGGCAGGCTGAAAAATCAAGAAGCCCAAATCCCTAAGGTCGCTATAAAACAAGGGTGTATGGCTTGGGTCCCGGTCAAAAATTTGGGCTCTGGACAACCCTACAACCTCTCCTCATCAGAATGAGGAGAAGGAGAAATCCGCCCCCCCCCCCAGCAAAGAAAAAACAATGAGTCTGTGGCCTCTGCCACAGAACTAATGGATATGGATATACCAAATTATCAGAAATGGAGTTTAGGGGCTCCTGGGTAGCGCAGTCGTTAAGCGTCTGCCTTCGGCTCAGGGCGTGATCCAGGCATTCCAGGATCTAGTCCCACATTGGGCTCCTCCGCTGGGAGCGTGCTTCTTCCTCTCCCACTCCACTGCTGTGTTCCCTCTCTCACTGGCTGGCTGTCAAATAAATAAATAAAGTCTTTAAAAAAAAAAAAACGGAGTTCAGAGTAACAATGGTCAAGATGATGTGTAGACTTGAAAAAAGTATTAATGAAATGTTAATGAGAATATAGACTCTCTAAGGGCGGAAATGAAAGCGAATCTGGCAGAACTTAAAAATTCTATGAATCAAATGCAGTCAAAACTAGAGGCCCTGACAGCCAGGGTGAATGAGGCAGAAGACTGTATCAGTGAATTGGAGGATGGGTTAGTAGAAAAAAAAGCTAAAATAGAAACTTGGCTCAAAAAAATCCAATCTCAAGAATGTAGGTCACAGGAGATTACTGACTCAATGAAACGTTCCTATGTCAGAATCATCGGCATCCCTAAGGGGGTGGAGAAGAACAGAGGTCTAGAAGAGATATTTAAACAAATTGTAGCTCAAAACTTCCCTAATCTAGCAAAGGAAACAAGCATTTGTGTCCAAGAGGCAGAGAGGACACCTCCCAAGCTCAACCACGACAAACCTACACCACGTCACGTCATAGTGCAATTCGCAAATACTAGATCCAAGGATACAGTATTGAAAGTGGCCAGAGCAAAGAAATTCTACATACCAAGGCAAAGGTATCAGAATTATGTCAGACCTGTCTACACAGACCTGGAATGAGAGAAAGCATTGGGGGGGGGGCATTTTCAAAGCTCTTTCAGAGAAAAACATGCAGCCAAGGATCCTTTATCCACAAGGCTGTCATTCAGATTTGATGGAGAGATAAAGACCTTCAAGAATTGCCAGTCACTAACCAATTTTTTTATGGTTAATAGTTTTGTTAATTTTGTTTTTTTTAATATTTTTTTTATTATGTTAGTCATGATACAGTACATCCCTTGTTTTGGATGTAAAGTTCGATGATTCATTAGTTGCGTATAACACCCAGTGCACCATGCAATACGTGCCATCCTTATTATCCATCACCGGCCTATCTCAATCCACCACCCCCCTCCCCTCTGAAGCCCTCAGTTTGTTTGTCAATGTCCATGGTCTCTCATGCTTCATTCCCCCTCTGATTAGCCACCCTTCTCTATCCCTTTCTTCTCCTACTGATCTTCCTAGTTCTTATGTTCCATAGATGAGAGTAACTATATGATAATTGTCTTTCTCTGCTTGACTTATTTCACTTAGCATTATCTCCTCCAGTGCTGTCCATGTTGCAGCAAATGTTCAGAAATCGTTCATTTTGATAGCTGAATAATATTCCATTGTATATATGGAACACGACTTCTTAATCCAGTCATCTGTTGAAGGAATCCTGGCTCCTTCCACGATTTAGCTATTGTGGATATCACTGCTATGAACATTGGGGTGCATATGGCCCTTCTCTTCACTACATCTGTATCTTTGGGGGAAATACCCAGTAGTGCAATGGCTGGATCACAGCGTAGCTCAATTTTTAACTTTTTAAGGGACCTTCACACTGTTTTCCAGAGTGGCTGTACCAATTTGCATTCCAACCAACAATGTAGGAGAGATCCCCTTTCTCCACATCCTCTCCAACAATTGTTGTTTCTTGCCTTGGCAATTTTGCCATTCTAACTAGCATAAGGTGGTATCTTAATGTGGTTTTGATTTGAATTTCCCTGATGGCTAATGATTTTGAACATTTTTTCATGTGTCTATAAGCCATTTGTATGTCAGCATTGGAAAAGTGTCTGTTCATATCTTCTGCCCATTTTTTGATTTGTTAATTTGTTCCTCGTGTATTGAGTTTGAGAAGTTCTTTGTAAATCTTGGATACCAGTCATTATCTGTAGTATCATTTGCAAATATATTCATCCATTCCGTGGACTGCCTCTTAGTTGCTTTGACTGTTTCCTTGGCTGTGCAGAGGCTTTTTATCTTGATGAAGTCCCACAAGTTCATTTTATCTTTTGTTTCTCTTGCCTTTGGAGATGTGTCATGAAAAAGTTTGCTGTGGCCGATGTTGTAGACATTGCTGCCTATGTTCTCCTCTAGGATTTTGATGGATTCCTGTCTCACATTGAGGTCTTTCATTCATTTGGAGTTTATCTCTGTGTATAGTGTGAGAGAGTGGTCAAGTTTCATTCTTTTGCATGTAGCTGTCCAATTTTCCCATCAGCATTTACTAAAGAGACTGTCTTTTATCTGCTGGATATTTTTTCCTGCTTTATCAAAGATTAGTTCCCCAAGGAGACGAGGGTCCATTTCTGGGTTCTCTATTCTGTTCCATTGGTCTATGTGTCTGTTTTTCTGCCAGTACCATGTTGTCTTTGTGGTCACAGCTTTGTAGTACAGCTCGAAATCCGGCATTGTGATGCCCCCAGCTTTGTTTTTCCTTTTCAGCAGTTCCTTTGCTATTCGGGGCCTTTTCTGGTTCCACACAAATTTAAGGACTATTTGTTCCAGTTCTTTGAAAAATGTCATCGATATTTTGATCGGGATAGCATTGAAAGTGTAGATTGCTCTAGGTAGCATAGATATTTTAACTATGTTAATTCTTCCTATTCATGAGCATGGAATATTTTTCCATCTTTTTGTATCTTCTTCAATGCCTTTCAAGAGTGATTTATAGTTTCTAGAATATAGATCCTTAACATCTCTTGTTAAGTTAATTCCAAGGTAACATATGGTTTTTGGTGCTATTGTAAATGCGATGGATTCCCTAATTTCTCTTTCTTCGGTCTCATTATTCGTGTATAGAAATGCCACTGATTTCTGAGCATTGATTTTGTAAACCACCACCTTACTGAATTGCTCTATAACTTCTAACAGTTTGGGAGTGATTCCTTTGGGTTTTCCATATAGAGTATCATGTCATCTGTGAAGAGAGACATTTTGACTTCTTGCAGATTTACATACCTTTTCTTTTTCTTTTTTTTGTTGTCTGATTGCTTTTGCAAGGAATTCTAGTACTACATTGAATAATTATGGTGAGAGTGGGCATCCTTGTCATGTTCCTGATCTTAAGGGAATGGCTTCCAGCTTTTCCCATTAAGAATGATATTTGCTGTAGACTTTTCGTAGATGGTTTTTATGAGATTGAGGAATGTACCCTCTATCCATACACTCTGAAGGGTTTTAATCAAGAAAGGATGCTGTATTTTGTCAAATGCTTTTTCTGCATCTATGAGAGGATCATATGGTTTTTGGCTTTTTTTTTTTTCTGATAAAGACTATGACACTGATCGATTTGCGAATGTTGAACCATTCTTGCATCCCAGGGATGAATCCCCCTTGTCATGAGGGATAATCCTTTTAATGTACTGTTGGATTCTATTAGCCAGGATCTTGTTGAGGATTTTGGCATTCATATTCATTAGGGAAATTGGTCTGTAGTACTCCTTTTTGATGGGGTCTTTGCCTGGTTTGGGGATCAAGGTAATTTTGGCCTTATAGAATGAGTTTGGTAGCTTTCCTTCTGTTTCTATTTTTTTGAAATAGTTTTAGGAGAATAGGTATTATTTCTTTGAATGTTTGGTAGATTCCCCAGGAAAAACATCCGGTCTTGGAGTTTTGTTTTTTGGATGGTTTTTAATCACTGTTTCAATCTCTTCATAATTAATTGGCCTGTTTAAAAAATTAATTTCTTCCTATTTCAGTCTTGGTAGATTATAGGTTTCCAGGAAGTCCTCCTGCTCTTCCAGATTGCTTAATTTATTGGCATAAAGCTTTTGATAAAAGTTCCTAATAAATCTTCCTATTTCATTGGTGTTGGTTGTGACCTTTCCCTGTTCATTCATAATTTTATTTTTGGGTCCTTTCTCTATTCTTTTGGATAAGTCTTGCCAATGGTTTGTCAATTTTATTCACTCTTTCAAAGAACCAGCTTCTAGTTCTGTTGATCTACTCTACTGTGCTCCTGGTTTCTAATTCATTGATTTCTGCTCTAATCTTAATCAACTGCTTTCTTGTGCATGGATTAGGCTTGTTCCTCCATTGCTGTTCCACCTTCTTGAGGTGAGAATCTAAAAACTGCATTTTAGATATTTCTATTCTTTTGAGTGAGGCTTGGATGGCTAAGTATTTTCCCCTTATGACTGCCTTTGCAGTGTCCCATAGGTTTTGGACCAATGTGTTTTCATTCTCGTTGGTCTCCATAAACTGTTAAAATTGATTTTTGATTTCCTGGTTTATCAAATCATTCCTGAGCAGGAAGGTTCTTAGTCTCCAAGTGTTTGAGTTTCTTCCAAATTTTTCCATGTGCTTGAGTTCCAATTTCAAAGCATTGTGGTCTGAGAATACGCAGGGAATAATTTCAGTCTTTTGGTATCGGTTGAGACCTGTTTTGTGACCAGAACATGGTCTATTCTTGAGAATGTTCCATGGGCATTAGAATAGAATGAGTATTCTGTTGTTCTGGGGTGTAGTGTTCTATATATATCTATGAGATCCAACTCGTCGAGTATGGCATTCAAAGCCCTTCTTTCTTTGTCGATTTTCTGCTTGGGTGCTCTGTCTATTCTGACATTGCATTTTGAGGTCTTGTACTATTAATGTATTTTTATTTATATGTCTCTTTATGCTGGATAAGAGTCAGCTTCTGTATCTTGCTGCTCCCCTTTTGGGGGCTTATATATTTTTAATTGTCATCTCCACTTGTTGGATACATCCTTTAAGAATAATATAGTGCCCTTCTGTATCTCTAACTATAGTCTTTAGCTTAACATCCAATCTGCTTGATATGAGAATTACTACCCCAGCTTTCTTTTGAGGTCCATTAGCATAAAAGATGGTATTCCATCCCTTTACTTTCAGTCTGAATGTATCTTTAGGTTCAAAATGAGTCTCGTGTACACAGCAAATGGATGGGTCATGTCTTTTTATCCAATTTGCAACCCTGTGGCATTTATGGGAGCATTTAGGCCATTTACATTGAGACTGATTATTGAGACATATAATGTTAATGATGCCATGTTCCTGTAAAGTCTTTGTTTCTATAGATTGTGACTTTCTGTTCTGTATCACACTTGAGGGCTTTTTACCTTTATAAAAACCCCCTTAATATCTCCTGTAGAGCTGGTGTCATGGGTATGAAATTGGTCAATGACTGGCAATTCTAGAAGGTCTTTATCTCTCCATCAATTCTGAATGACAGCCTTGTGGATAAAGGATCCTTGGCTGCATGTTTTTCTCTGAAAGAGCTTTAAAAATGCTCCCCCCAATCCTTTCTCTCATTCCTGTCTGTGTAGACAGGTCTGATGTAATTCTAATACCTTTGCCTTGGTTTGTGAGAAATTTTCTTGCCCTGGCAGCTTTCACTAATGTATCCTTGGATCTAATATTTGCGAATTGCACTATGATGTGACGTGGCCTAGGTTTGTCGTGGTTGAGCTTGGGAGGTGTCCTCTCTGCCTCTTGGACATGAATGCTTGTTTCCTTTGCTAGATTAGGGAAGTTTTGAACTACAATTTGTTTAAATATCTCTTCTAGACCTCTGTTTTTCTTCACCCCCTCAGGGATGCCGATGATTCTGACATTTGAACATTTCATTGAGTCAGTAATCTCCTGTGACCTACATTCTTGAGATTGGATTTTTTTGAGCCAAGTTTCTATTTTAGCTTTTTTTTCTACTAACCCATCCTCCAATTCACTGATACAGTCTTCTGCCTCATTCACCCTGGCTGTCAGGGCCTCTAGTTTTGACTGCATTTGATTCATAGAATTTTTAAGTTCTGCCAGATTCGCTTTCATTTCCGCCCTTAGAGAGTCTATATTCTCATTAACATTTCATTAATACTTTTTTCAAGTCTACACATCATCTTGACCATTGTTACTCTGAACTCTGTTTCTGATAATTTGGTTATATCCATATCCATTAGTTCTGTGGCAGAGGCCACAGACTTATTGTCTTTTCTTTGCTGGGGGGGATTTCTCCTTCTCATGATTCTGATGAGGAGAGGTTACGGGATTGTCCAGAGCTCAAATTATAGACCAGGACCCAGGCAGTGTGCCCTTGTTTTATAGGGACTTTAGGGATGTGGGCTTCTTGATTTTTCAGCCTGCCTTCTCGGGGAGGGGACTGCCGCCCCTGTTTGGGTAGGGTCTCCGTGTCCCCTGGGAGGGGGGATGGGGATGGGCACACTGTGAGCTGGTATTCCAGGCTTTTGTTCTCTGGTGGTTTTCCCTGGTGGTTTGCTGTGCCTCTTCTGAGAGTCAGAGCAGCAGTAGCAGAATCTCAGCCTTTGTGTCAGAACAGAGGGATCGTGGACCATTCTCCATTGATGTTCTGGCCACTTTAATACCATTTCTGTTGGTGCTGCTCAACACTGTAGCGTCCCAGGATGTGCTCCCCACACCCCGCATCCCAGCCCTCACTTCTAGAGCTGGCGCATCTCTGTCCTTTGTGTTTCTAACCCCGCCAGCTACCAGCTGGCAGCCGCCCCCCCTCCTGCACCCCAGAGCTCCATCTCAGTGCAGCTCATGGGCGCTCTGAAGCTCAGGCCCTCAGACTGGTCTCACGTGTTCCCCAGCTCATGGTCTTAGTCCGCTTAGTCCGCTTAGTGCCGGTGTGGAGTCTGCACGCTCCCCCATGCAGGTGGCTACCGCTTCCCCGCCCAAGCGTGGTGGCTCCCTCCCCCTTCCATTTATCTTCTGATATCTGTGTGCAGTTCCACGGCTCATCGCTTCGTACTTCAATACTCAGTGCTGGAGATGTTCATTTGTAGAGATCCAGATGTATCTTCCTGCGTCTCATGCTGATTCCGTGGATGTTCAGGATGGTCTGGTACCTATCCAGCTCAACTCAGTGGACCAGCTGAAAAAGGGGTCCCCGACTCCTCCGCCATCTTAATTCATCCCCCCACTGACCAATTTCGTAACCATGAAACGAGCCCTACATGAGGGTTTAAGAGGGGTTGTATAAAAGTAAAAGGACCCAAGAGTGATGCAGAACAGAAAGTCACAATCTATAGAAACAAACACTTTATAGGCAATATGGCATCATTAAAATAATCTCTCTCAAAAATCACTCTCAATGTAAATGGCCTAAATGCTCCCATAAAGTGCCACAGGGTTGCAGATTGGATAAAAAGACATGACCCATCCATTTGCTCTCTACAAGAGACTCATTTTGAACCTAAAGATACATCCAGACTGAAAGTATAGGGATTTAATACCTTCTTTCATGCCAATGGACCTCAAAAGAAAACTGGGGTAGCAATTCTCATATCAGAGAGATTGGATTTTATACTAAAGACTATAGTTAGAGATACAGAAGGGCACTATATGACTCTTAAAGGATGTATCCAACAAGTAGAGATGACAATTATAAATATATACACCCCCAACAGGGGAGTAACAAGATACACAAGCCAACTCTTAACCAGAATAAAGAGATATATAGATAATAATAAGTTAACAGTAGGGTGCCTCAAAACGCCACTATCAGCAATAGATAGATCACCTAAGCAGAAAATCAACAAAGAAACAAGAGCTTTGAATGCCATACTAGATGAGTGGACCTCATAGTTATATATATATACAACACTACACCCCAGAACCAAAGAATACTCATTCTATTCTAATGCCCATGGAACATTCTCAAGAATAGACCATGCTCTGGGTCACAAAACATGTCTCAAATGATACCAAAAGACTGAAATTATTCCCTGCATATTCTCAGACCACAATGTTTTAAATTGAAACTCAACCACAAGGAAAAAATGGGAAGAAACTCACACTTGGAGACTAAGAACCATCCTGGTCAAGAATGATTCGATAAACCAGGAAATAAAAAATCACTTTAAACAATTTATGGAGACCAACGAGAATGAAAACACAATGGTCCAAAACCTATGGGACACTGCAATGGCAGTCCTAAAGGTAAAATACATAGACATCCATGCCTCACTCAAAAGAACAGAAAAATCTAGGGGCACCTGGGTGGTACAGCGGTTAAGCGTCTGCCTTCGGCTCAGGGCGTGATCCCGGCATTACGGGATCGAGCCCCACATCAGGCTGCTCCGCTATGAGCCTGCTTCTTCCTCTCCCACTCCCCCTGCTTGGGTTCCCTCTTTCGCCGGCTGCCTCTATCCCTGTCGAATAAATAAATAAAATCTTTTAAAAAAAAAGAATAGAAAAATCTAAAAAGTAGTTTTTATATTCTCACCTCAAGAAGCTGGAACACCAACAGAAGAACAGGCCTAATCTACACATGAGAAACAGTTGACCAAGATTAGAGCAGAGGTCAATGAGTTAGAAATCAGGAGCACAGTAGAGTAGATCAACAGAACTAGAAGATGGTTCTTTGAAAAATAAATAAAATACACAAACCACTGGCAAGACTTATCCAAAAGAATAGAGAAAGGACCCAAATTAATAAAATTACGAGTGAAAAGGGAGAGGTCACAACCAACACCAATGAAATAGAATGGATTATTGGAAAGTTTTATCAAAAGCTTTATGCCAATAAATTAAGCAACCTGGGAGAGATGGAGGACTTCCTAGAAACCCATAAACTCCCAAGACTGAAACAGGAAGAAATTGATTTTTTAAACAGACCAATTAATTATGAAGAGATTGAAACAGTGATTAAAAAGCCTTCCAAAAAACAAAACTCCAGGGCCTGATGGATTCCCCAGGGAATTATACCAAACATTCAAAGAAGAAATAATACCTATTCTCCTGAAGCTATTTCAAAAAGAAGAAGTAGAACTAGAAGAATAAGAAGAAAGAATAAGAATAAGAATAAGAATAAGAATAAGAAGAAGAAGAAGAAGAAGAAGAAGAAGAAGAAGAAGAAAAGAAGAAGAAGAAGGGGAAGAAGAGAAGGAGAAGGAGAAGAAGAAAAGAAGAGAAGAAGAAGAAGAAGAAGAAGAAGAAGAAGAAGAAGAAGAAGAAGAAGAAGAAGAAGAGGAAGAAGGAGAAGAAGAAGAAGAAAAAGAAAAAGAAAAAGAAGGAGGAGGAAGAGGAGGAGAACGAAGGAGGAGGAGGAGGGGGGGCACTGCCAAACTCATTCCATGAGGCCAATATTACCTTGATCCCCAAACCAGGAAAAGACCCCATCAAAAAGGAGAATTACAGACGATCTCCCTGATGAATATGGACGCCAAAATTCTCAACAAGATCCTGGCTAATAGAATCCAACAGTACATTAAAAGGATTATCCATTATGAAAGGTGGGATTCATCCCTGTGATGCAAGCGTGGTCCAACATTTGCAAATCTATCAGTGTGATAGATTATATCAGCAAGAAAACAGCCAAAAATCATGTGATCCTCTCAATAGATAGAGAAAAACATTTGACAAAATACAGCATCCTTTCCTTATTAAAACCCCTCAGAGTGTAGGGATAGAGGGTACATTCCTCAGTCTCATGAAAATCATCTATAAAAAGCCTATAGCAAATATCATTCTCAATGGGGAAAAGCTGGAAGCCTTTCCCTTAAGATCAGGAACACGACAAGGATGCCCACTCTCGCCACTATTATTCAACATAGTACTAGAAGTCCTTGCAACAGCAATCAGACAACATAAAGGGATAAAAGGTATCCAAATCGACAAAGAAGAAGTCAAACTGTCTCTCTTTGCAGATGACACGATACTCTATATGGAAAACCAAAAAGTACTAGAAGTCATAGAGCAATTCAGTAAGGTGGCAGTTTACAGAATCAATGCTCAGAAATCAGTTGTATTTCTATACATGAACAAGGAGACTGAAGAAAGAGAAATTAGAGAATCCATCTAATTTACAATAGCACCAAAAATCATACGTTATCTTGGAATTAACTTAACCAGAGACATAAAGGATCTATATTCTAGAAACTACAAATCACTCTTGAAAGACATTGAGGAAGATATAAAAAGATAGAAAAATATTCCATGCTCATGGATCGGAAGAATTAACATAGTTAAAATGTCCATGCTACCCAGAGCAATCTACACTTTCAATGCTATCCCGATCAAAACACCAATGACATTTTTCAAAGAACTGGAATAAACAGCCCTTAAATTTGTGTGACCCGAAAAAGGCCACCACTCGCCAAGGAAGTGTTAAAAAGGAAAAACAAAGCTGGGGCATCACATTTCCGGATTTCAAGCTGTACTACAACGCTGTGATCACAAAGACAGCATGATACTGGCACAAAAAACAGACACATACCAGTGGAACAGAATAGAGAACCCCGAAATAGACCCTCAGCTCTGTGGACAACTAATCTTTGATAAAGCAGGAAAAAACATCCAGTGGAAAACAGACAGTCTCTTCAATAATGGTGCTGGGAAAATTGGACAGCTACATGCAAAAGAATGAAACTTGTGACCACTCTCTCACAGCATACACAAAGATAAACTCCAAATGGTTGACAGACCTTGATGTGAGATAGGAATCCATCAAAATCCTTGAGGAGAGCATAGGCAACAACCTCTACGACATCGGCCAAAGCAACCTTTTTCATGACACATTTCCAAAGGTAAGAGAAACAAAAGATAAAATGAAGTTGTAAGACTTCATCAAGATTAAAATTTCTGCACAGCCAAGGAAACAGTCAAAAAAACTAAGAGGCAGCCCACAGAATGGGAGAAGATATTTGCAAATGACACTACTGATAAAAGACTGGTATCGAAGATCTACAAAGAACTTCTCAAACTCAATACACGAGAAACAAATAAACAAATCAAAAAATGGGCGGAAGATATGAACAGACACTTTTCCAATGAAGACATACAAATGGCTAACAGACACATGAAAAAATGTTCAAAATCATTAGCCATCAGGGAAATTCAAATCAAAACCACATGGAGATACCACCTTAAACTAGTTAGAATGGCAAAAATAGACAAGGCAAGAAACAACAATTGTTGGAGAGGATGTGGAGAAAGTGGATCCCTCCTACATTTTTGGTGGGAATGCAAGTTGATACAGCAACTCTGAAAACAGTGTGGAGGTCCCTTAAAAAGTTAAAAATTGAGCTACCCTATGACCCAGCCTTTGCACTACTGGGTGTTTACCCCAAAGGTACAGACATAGTGAAGAGAAGGGCCATATGCACCCCAATGTTCATAGCAGAATTGTCCACAATAGCCAAATAGAGGAAGGAGCCGAGATGCCCTTCAACAGATGACTGGTTTAAGAAGATGTGTCCATATATACAAAGAATATTACTCAGCTATCAAAAAGAATGATTTCTCAACATTTGCAGCAACATGGATGGGATTGGAGGAGATTATGCTAAGTGAAAGACATCAAGCAGAGAAAGACAATTATCATATGGTTTCTCTCATGTACAGAACATAAGAACTACGAAGATCGGTAGGGGAAGAAAGGTATAAAGAAAGGGGGGGTAATCAGAAGGGGGAATGAAGCATGAGAGACTATGGACTCTGAGAAACAAACTGAGGGCTTCAGAGGGGAGGGGGTTGGGGAAATGGGATAGGCTGGTGATGGGTAGTAAGGAGGGTACGTATTGCATGGTACACTGGGTGTTATACGCAAATAATGAATCATCGAACTTTACATCAGAAACTTCAGAGGGGAGGGGGGTGGGGGAATGGGATAGACCGGTGATGGGTAGTAAGGAGGGCACGTATTGCATGGTGCACTGGGTGTTATACACAACTAATGAATCATCAAGCCTTACATCGGAAACCGGGGATGTACTGTATGGTGACTAACATAATATAATAAAAAATCATTAAAAAAAAACAAGGTGAATATATTATCCCATATTCTATACAGTTTGTAATCCAAAAATAAAAGATTTTTACCATGAAAAAAAAAGAAACCAGGGATGTACTGTATGGCGACTAACACAATATAATAAAAAATATGATTATAATTAAAAAAGAAGTTATAGTATGATCCTTAAAAAAAAAGGAAAAGATGCCTCATAAACAAATGACTAGGTAGATAGGAAAATATATGGTAATTGCAATTGAGAGAATAAAACGCATGTGATACTAACAGGTGAATTATTTAGGTTGGACCAGATAAAATAATTGAATTATTGGCTCTTATTTCTCACTTTCCTCTTTTTGTCTTCAGTATCACATCCTTGCCATGACCTCATGGTTGTTAGAACATATTGCTTCACCTCTTTACATGATCTTTGACTATATGACTTGCTTTAGACAAAGAAATGTTAGAAGATATAACATGAATGGAAGCTTCTAATGTGTCTGCCTAGTGGGGTTCATCCGTTGCTCCTGTGTTGTCTTTGTCTTTACTTTTTGTAAATCACTGAATAACTAACTTTCACAAATTTAGAGGTTTAAAACAATATAATTGAGAGACAGGACATGTGTATAATCTCCTCAATATGCCCTGGGTTATGTTGCAACAGCCATTATCTGAGGTGGCTTTGGGGACAGTCCTTGTTCAGCAACGTGTAGATTGGAAAATTTTAAAGGTGAATGCAGTCTTTTACTATTTTTTCAAGTAGTTTTGGTACCTCTGACCCAAACTTCCACTCATCCGTGTTCCCTTTGCTTTAAGTGATTCATTAGCTCTACTAACTTAGTGGCAGGATGGATGGTCCTCTGATTATGATTTCAAAATACTTAAAGCAAGGTATAAGAAATGTGCATCTTCATTTGGAAATGAGTCTTCTTTCCAACTTATTCAAGTTGTTGGAATAATTCATTTCCTTAGATCTATAAAAGAGAAATTCCTATTTTCTCGTTGGTTATCAGGCAAAGATTGCTTTCAGGTCATCAGGACAGCATTTCTCTGATGTTTTACCTTCTTTTAAAAGGATCATCAAATCAGGTCAAGCCCACCTACTATAATAGCCCCTTTAATTAATTAAAAATCAATCTAATTCCAGTACCTAAAATCCCATAATATGCATTGGCCCTTCCCATGATCAAAGTGAAAGGATTAAACAAGACTTGTCCATGAGGGAGTAACAATCTTAGATACCACTTTAGAATCCCACCTACTGCAGATATCTCATCGTTAGCTATGAGACCAATATGCATCAAGTAGCCATTTATCGAAGGAAGATAAGACAAAGACAATAAACCTGATCTGAACACTTAACTTCAAACCAAACTCATCTTAGCCCAGTTTTGATTAACCATATCTCAGCCATCCCAAGGATGTTTGAGTGAGAAATACTTAGTTATATGCTACTGTTTTAGGTGGTGTGTTACTCAGTATTGTGTTGGCGAAGCATTGAGATAAAAAGTGAAGTCTTAGTAGTTGGCCTTTAACAAACTGAGAGATAAATAATGAAGATTTGGGGTAAGAAATGGTTTAGCTATTTAAGAGAATAGCAAGGATTGATTGGTCCAGGATGGCAAAGGAGTAGGAGACCTTAGTTTCCTCTGGTCCAAGGAATTCAGCTGGATAGCTATCAAGTCATTCTGAACATGCATGAACTCAACCAGAGATTGAAGAAAAGAATAGCTGCAACTCGACCACTTTCTGTAAGGAAGGAGGTGGAGAGAACTGAATCCAAGGTGATATAAGGAAAGATAGACCGCGGCAGGGAGTGAGCCTCCACCAGCTGGCTACAGGAAAGTGATGAAGCATCTGAGCCCAAAATTTAAACCTTTAGAGGCTGTCCAGTGAGGGATGTCCCTGCCTGAAAGGTGCTCAGGTGGCCAAACAGGGCATAATTCCTGGTGGGACAGTGTAGTCTCAGGATCCCTTGGGTCACAGGAACAATGAGCATGCCTGAGTGTATGCTGCAGGAGTCTGCAAGGTTTGGAGACTTGAAACGGGGTCGTGTGCCCGAGAGAGAAATGCTCGGTCACAGGCTGGGTGAGCATGGAGTGCAGACAGAGACCAGGCAGACAGGAGAGACTGACTCTTTCTCTTGGAGGGCGCACTGAGGAGTGGGGCCTGAGCTTTCAGCTCTAGGGCTGGAGGAAGATGCCATTTTCATTCTCATCCTCTAAAGGGCACTGAAAGCCCTAAGGAACAAAAGCCACATAGAGCGATCTGGAGCTGCTTACACTTAGCCTGGCTACCTGGCAAGGGGGGGTGCAATTCCACCCTGGGGCAAGGACACTTGAGAATCAAAGCAACAGGCCCCTCCCGCAGAAGAGCTGCAAGAACATCCAGCAAAGACCAAGTTGGCTGCTGATCACACAGAACTGCAAAGCTCCAGTGCTAGGGGAAAATGCTATATAGAATTCATGTTTTTTTTCCTCAAAATGCTTCAGTCTTTCAATTTCAATTTTTTATCCTCTTTCCTTTCTCAACCAATTTCTTATCTTATCAAGTCTTTAAGTCTTTTTGAATTTTCATCTTTATAGCTACATTCTATTCTTTCACTGTACGTAATTTTATTTTCATATACATGTAAATTCCTCTTTCTTTACAATTTTGGGATGTAGTTTCTTCTAACAAACAGACCAAAATACACCCAGAATCTAGGGTATTGCTCTGTTCTGTTCACCTGTCTGAGTATATTCTTACTTTTTCTTAAAGTCCTTTTTTTTTTTTTTACAGATTTTATTTATTTATTTATTTATTTATTTATTTATTTATTTATTTATTTGACAGAGATAGCAAGAGAGGGAACACAAGCGGAGCGGGGGGGAGCTGGACAGGGGGACCAGGCTCCCCACTGAGCAGAGACCCTGAAGCGGGGCTTGAACCCAGGACCATGGGATCATTACCTGAGCTGAAGGCAGACACTTAACTGACTGAGACACCCACACATCCCTACTGCTCTGTTCCATTCACCTGTCTGATTATATTCCCTCTCTCTCTCTTTTTTTAAATTTTCTTTGTGGTTTTGGGTCTCTCCCGATTTGTTTACTGTATAATTCTCTGGGGTCATTGTTGCTATTTTAGTATTTTGTTCTCTCATTCATCTATTCTTCTCTGGACAGAATGACAAGATGGAAAAACTCACCTCAACAAAGAGAAACAAGAGGCAGGGACCAAATCAATATGGACTTAAGTAATATGTTGGAACTAGAGTTCAGAATAATAATTGTAAAGATACTGGCTGGGCTTGAAAAAAGCATAGAAGTCACTAAGGAATTCCTTTCTGGAGAAATAAAGAGAACTAACATCTAGCCAAGTTGAAATTTAAAAAGCTATTAATGAGATGCAATTAAAAAATGGAGGCTCTAATTGCTTGGTTAAATGAGGTAGAAGAGAGAATTAGTGATATAGAAAACAAAACAAGGGAGACTAAAGCTGAGAAAAAGAGAGATAAACTACTACTGGATTGCGAGGGGAGAATGAGAGAGAGAAGTGACAACATAAAGCACAACAAAATTACGATAATTGGAATCTCATAAGAGGAAAGAGAAAGGGGGCAGAAAGTGGTATGTTGGAGCAAATTATAGCTGAGAATTTCCCTAATCTTGGAAAGAAAACAGGCATCAAAGTCCAGGAGGCAGAAAAACCACCTCAAAAGCAATAAAAAAGGTCAACACCCTAATATACAATACTGAAGATTACAAATCTCATAGACAAAGAGAAAAATCCTGAAAGCAGCTCAGGACAAGAGGTCTGTGACCTACAAGGGTTTAAACATTAGATTGGCAGCAGACCTATCCATCGAGGCCTGGCAGGCAAGAAAGTACAGTCATGATATACTCAGAGTGCTAAGTGAGAAAAATATGCAGTCAAGAATACTTTATCCAGCTAGGATGTCATTAAAAATAGAAGGAGCGATAAAAATACAATGGCACTAAATTCATATCTTTCAATAGTTACTCTGAATGAAATGGACTAAATGCTCCATTAAAAGACACACGGTATCAGAGGGAATAAAAAAGCAAGTCCTGTCAATATGCCGTTTGCAAGAGACTCATTTGAGATCGCAAGACATCTCCAGATTGAAAGTGAGGGTGTGGAGAACCATTTATCATAATGGACAGTAAAAGAAAGCTGGGGTGGCAATTCTTATGTCAGACAAATTAGATTTAAACCAAAGACTGTAATAAGAGATGAGGAAGGACACTATATCATAATTAAATGGTCTTGCTTGTTAGATCAAGAAGATCTAACAGTTGTAAATATGTATGCCTCTAATATGGGAGCAGCCAATTATATAAGCCACTTAATAATAATATGAAAGAAATACATTGATAATATTATAATAGTAGGAGCATTAACATCCCCCTTTCTGAATGGACAGATCATCTAAGCAGAATATCAACAAGGAAATAAGGACTTTGAATGACACACTGGACAAATGGACTTCACCAATATATTCAGAATATTCTATCCTAAAGCAACAGAATACATATTCTCAAGTGCACATGGAACATTCCCCAGAAGAGATCACATCCTGTGTCACAAATCAGATCTCAACTGGTACCGAAAGATCAGGATCATTCCCAGTGTATTTTCAGATGACAATGCATTGAAACTGGAACGCAATCACAAGAGGAAATTTGGAAAGAATTCAAATACATGGAGGCTAAAGAGCATTCTACTAAAGAATGAATGGGTCAACCAGGAAATTAAAGAAGAATTTAAAAAATTCATGGAAACAAATGAAAATGAAAACACAACTGTTTGAAATCTTTGGAATGCAGCAAAGGCAGTCTTAAGACGGAAGTATTAGCAATCCAGGCCTTTCTCAAGAAACAAATGTCTCAAATACACAACTTAACTTTATAGCTAAAAGAGCTCGGAGAAGAACACCAAATGAAGCCTAATCCAGCAGGAGAAGAGAAATATGAAAGATTAGAGCAAAATCAATATTATAGAAACCAAAAGGACAGTAGAACAGATCAACTAAACCAGGAGCTGGGTCTTTGAAAGAATTAATAAGATTGACAAACCCCTAGCCAGACTCATCAAAGTTAAAGAGAAAGAACCCAAATAAAATCATAGATGAAAGAGGAGAGATCACAGCCAACACCAGAGAAATACAAACAATTATAAGAGAATATTATGAGCAACTATATGCCAACAAATTAGACAATCTGGAAGCAATGGATGCATTCCTGGAAACGTATAAACTACCAAAACTGAAACAGGAAGAAATAGAAAACCTGAACAGAATCATAACAAGCAAGGAGATTGAAGCAGTAATTCAAAATCTTCCAACAAATGAGGGACAGATGGCTTCCCAGGGGAATTCTACCAAACAGTTAAAGAAGAATTAATATCTATTCTTTGGAAGCTGTTTCAAAAAATAGAAATGGAAGGAAAACTTCCAAACTTGTTCTATGAGGCCAGCATTACCTTGATCCCCAACCAGACAAAGACCCCATCCAAAAGGAGAATTACAGACCAATATGCCAGATGAACATGGGTGTAAAAATTCTCATCAAGATACTAGCCAATAGGACCCAACAGTACATTAAAAGGATTATTCAGCATGACCAAGTGGGATTTATTCTTGGGCTGCAAGGGTGGTTCAACATCTGCAAATCAATCACTGTGATATACCACATTTATAAAAGAAAGGACAAGAACCATATGACTCTCCTAAGATGCAAAAAAAAAAAAATTGACAAAGTACAGAATCTTTTCTTGATTAAAACTCTTCACAGTTGAAAAACCCACAGCAAATATTAAAAGTTTGACTTCCTCTTTACCAATTTGAATGCATTTTATTTCTTTATGTTGTCTGATTGCTGAAGCTAGGACTTTCAGTACTATGTTGAACAATGGTGGTGAGAATGGACATTCTGGTCATGTTTGTGACCTTAGGGGAAAATTCTCCATTTTTCCCTGTTGAGGATGATATTCGCTGTGGGTCTTTCACATATTGCTTTTATGATATTGAAGTATGTTCCCTCTCTGCAGAGGTTTTGTTAAGAAAGGATGCGGTTTTTGTCAAATGCTTTTTCTGCATCTATTAGAAGATTCTATGGTTCTTGTCCTTTCTTTTATTACCATTAATTGATTTGCATCTTGATGTTGAACCATTCCTGCAGCCCAGGAATAAATCCCGCTTGGCTATTATGAATAATCCTTCTACTGCCCTGTGGATCCTATTAGCTAGTATTTTGTTGAGAATTTTTGCATCCATGTTCATCAGAGATACTGATCTATAATTCTCCTTTTTAGTGGTGTTTGTGTCAATTTGGGATCATGGTAATGCTGGCCTCGTAGAAAGAGTTTGGAAGTTTTCCTTCCATTTCTATTTTTTGAAACAGCTTCAGAAAAATAGGTATTAATTCTTTAAATGTTCAGTAGAATTATCCTGGGAAATTTGTTTATTGGGAAATTTTTTATTACTATTTCAGGTTTTTTCTTGGTTATGGGTCTGTTCAGGTTTTCTCTCCTTCCTGTTTCAGGTTTGGTAGTTCATATGTTTCTAGGAATGCATCCATTTCTGCCCAATTGCCTAATTTGTTGGTATATAGTTCTTCATAACATTCTTTTAAAATTGTTTGCTTTTCTCTGGTTTTGGTCGTGATCTTTCCTCTTTCATTCATGATTTTATTTATTTGGGTCCTTTATCTTTTCCTTTTGATAAGTCTGGCTAGGGGTATATCATTCTTATCAGTTCTTTCAAAGAACCACATCTTAGTTTTATTGAATATTCTACTCTGTTTTTAATTTCTATATCATTAATTTTTGCTCTCATCTTTATTATTTCTCTTCTCCTGCTGGTTTAGGCTTTATTTGCTGCTCTTTTTCCTGCTCCTTTAGCTGTAAGGTTAGCTTGTGTATTTGAGACTTTACTTGTCTCTCCTTTTTTTATACTAATTTTTTATTATGTTATGTTAGTCACCATACAGTACATCCTTAGTTTTTGAGGCAATGTTCCATGATTCATTCTTTGCGTATAACACCCAGTGCTCCATGCAGAATGTGCCCTCCTTAATACCCATCACCAGCTTATCCCAAATCCCCAGCCTCTCCCCTGTAGCTCTCAGTTTGTTTCCCAGAATCCACAGTCTCTCATTGTTCATTCCCCCTTCTGTTTACTGCCCTTCATTCTTCCCTTCCTTCTCCTACCAATCTTCCTGCTATTTCTTATGTTCAATAAATGAGTGAAACCATATGATAATTGTCTTACTCTGCTTGACTTATTTCACTTAGCATAATCTCCTCCAGTCCTGTCCATGTTGCTGAAAATGTTTGGTAATCATTCTTTCTGATGGCTGAATAATATTCCATTGTATATGTGGACCACATCTTCTTTATCCATTCATCTGTTGAAGGGCATCTCGGCTCCTCCCACAATTTAGCTATTTTGGACAATGCGGTTATGAACATTGGGGTGCATATAGCCCTTCTTTTCACAATGTCTGATCATTGGAGTAAATACCCAGTAGTGCAATTGCTGGATCATAAGGTAGCTCTATTTTTAACTTTTTAAGAGACTTCCACAATGTTTTCCAAAGTGGCTATAACAACTTGCAGTCCCACCAACAATGTAAGAGGGATTCCCATTCTCCACATGCTCTCCAACATTTGTTATTTCTTGTCGTGCCAATTTTTGCCATTCTAACTGGCGTAAGATGGTGTCTCAATGTGGTTTTGATTTGAATTTCCCTGATGGCTAATGATTTTGAACATTTTTTCATGTGTCTGTTAGCCATTTGTATGTCTTCATTGGAAAAGTGTCTGTTCATATCACTGACCATTTTTTTGATTTGATTATTTCTTTCTGGGGTATTGAGTTTGAGAAGTTCTTTGTAGATCTTGGATACCAGTCCTTTATCTGTAGTGTCATTCAAGGATATCTTCTCCCATTCCGTGGGCTGCCTCTTAGTTTTTTGGACTGTTTCCTTGGCTGTGCAGAAGCTTTTATCATGATGAAGTCCCACAAGTTCATTTTATCTTTTGTTTCTCTTGCCTTTGGAGATGTGTCATGAAAAAGGTTGCTGTGGCCGATGTCAAAGAGGTTGCTGCCTATGTTCTCCTCTAGAATTTTGATGGATTACTGTCTCACATCGAGGTCTTTCATCCATTTGGAGTTTATCTTTGTGTATGGTGTGAGAGAGTGGTCACATTTCATTCTTTTGCATGTAGCTATCCAATTTTCCCAGCACCATTTATTGGAGAGACTGTCTGTTTTCCACCGGATGTTTTTTCCTGCTTTATCACAGATTAGTTGCCCAAAGAACCAAGGGTCCATTTCTGGGTTCTCTATTCTGTTCCATTGGTCTATATGTCTGTTTTTGTGCCAGTACCATGCTGTCTTTGTGATCACAGCTTTGTAGTATAGCTTGATATCAGGCAACATGATGCCTCCAGCTTTTTTTTTTTTTTTTCCTTTTCAACAATTCCTTGGCAATTCCGGGCCCTTTCTGGTTCCACACAAATTTAAGGGCTGTTTGTTCAGTTCTTTGAAAAGTGTCATTGGTATTTAATTGGGATTTGCATTGAAAGTGTAGATTGCTCTGTGTAGCATAGACATTTAACTATGTTTATTCTTCAGATCCATGAGCATGGAATAGTTTTCCATCTTTTTGTGTCTTCTTCAACGTCTTTCAAGAGCGATTTGTAGTTTCTAGAATATAGATCCTTTACCTCTCTGGTTAAGTTAATTCCAAGATAACGTATGATTTTTTGGTGCTATTGTAAATGGGATGGATTCCCTAATTTCTCTTTCTTCAGTCTCATTGTTCATGTATAGAAATGCAACTGATTTCTGAGCATTGATTTTGTATCCTGCCACATTACTGAATTGCTTTATAAATTCTAGTAATTTGGGGGGTGGAGTGTTTTGGGATTTCCATATAGAGCATCATGTCGTTTGCGAAGAGAGACATTTTGACTTCTTCTTTTCTGATTTGGATACATTTTATCCCTTTTTGTTGCCTGATTGCTGTTGCAAGGACTTCTAGTACTATGTTGAATAATAGTGGCGAGAGTGGGCATCCTTGTCGTGTTCTTGATCTTAAGGGAATGGCTTCCAGCTTTTCCCCATTGAGAATGATACTTGCTGTAGGCTTTTCATAGATGGTTTTTATGAAATTGAGGAATGTACTCTCTATCCCTACTCTCTGAAGGATTTTATTCAGGAAAGGATGCTGTATTTTGTCAAATGCTTTTTCTGCATCTATTGAGAGGATCATATGGTTTCTGAGTCTTTTCTTGTTGATATGATGTATCACGCTGATCTATTTGCGAATGTTGAACCACGCTTGCATCCCAGGTATGAATCCCACTTGGTCATGATGGATAATCCTTTTAATGTACTGTTGGATCCTATTAGCTAGGACCTTGTTGAGAATTTTGGTGTCCATATTCATCAGGGATATAAATCTTTTTGATGGGGTCTTTGCCTGGTTTGGGGATCAAGGTAATACTGGCCTTGTAGAATGAGTTTGGTAGCTTTCCTTCTGTTTCTATTTTTTGAAACGGCTTCAGGAGAATAGGCATTATTTCTTCTTTGAATGTTTGGTAGAATTCCCCAAGGAATCCGTCAGGCCCTGGAGTCTTGTTTTTGGGGAGGTGTTAGATCGCTGGTTCAATGTCTTCATAATTAATCGGACTGTTTAAATAATCATTTTCTTCCTGTTTCAGTCTTGGTAGTTTATAGATTTCCAGAAAGACATCCATTTCTTCCAGGTTGTTTAATTGATTGGCATAAAGCTGTTGATAAAATTTCTAATGATCCTTCCTATTTCATTGGTGTTGGTCATGATTTCCCCTTTCATTCATAATTTTATTAATTTGGGTCCTTTCTCTATTCTTTTGAATAAGTCTTGCCAATGGCTTATCAATCTTATTTATTCTTTCAAAGAACCAGCTTCTAGTTCTGTTGATCTGCTCTACTTTGCTCCTGGTTTCTAATTCATTGATTTCTGCTCTAATCTTGATCACCTGCCTTCTCGTGTGTGGGTTAGGCCTGTTCTTCTGTTCCAGCTCCAGCTTCTTGAGGCGAGAATATAAAAACTGCATTTTAGACTTTTCTATTCTTTTGAGTGAGGCTTGGATGGCTATGTACTTTCCCCTTAGGGCTGCCTTTGCAGTATCCCATAGGTTTTGGACCAATGTGTTTTCATTCTTGTTGGTCTCCATAAATTGTTTAAATTGATTTTTTATTTCCTGGTTTATCGAGTCATTCCTGAGCAGGATGCTTCTTAGTCTCCAAGTGTTTGAGTTTCTTCCAAATTTTTCCTTGTGATCGAGTTCCAGTTTCAAAGCATTGTGGTCTGAGAATATGCAGGGAATAATTTCAGTCTTTTGGTATCAGTTGAGACCTGTTTTGTGACCCAGTATATGGTCTATTCTTGAGAAAGTTCCATGTGCATTTGAAAAGAATGAGTATTCTGTTGTTCTGGGGTATAGTGTTCTATATATATCTTTGAGGTCCATCTGGTCCAGTATGTCATTCAAAGCTCTTGTTTCTTTGTTGATTTCCTGCTTAGGTGATCTGTCTATTGCTAAAGTGGAGTGTTGAGGTCCCCTACCTTTAACATATTATTTTCTATATGTCTCTTTATTCTGTTTAAGAGTTGGCTTTTGTATCTTGCTGCTGCCCTGTTGTGGGCATAGATATTTATACTTGTCATATCCTATTGTTGGACATCCTTTATGAATAATATAGTGTCCTTCTGTATCTCTAACTACAGTCTTTAGTTTAAAATCTAATCTGTCTGATATAAGAATTGCTACCCCAGCTTTCTTTTGAGGTCCATTGGCATGAAAAATGGTTTTCTATCCCCTCACTTTCAGTCTGGATGTGCCTTTAGGTTCAAAATGAGTCTCTTGTAGACAGCAAATGGATGGATCATGTGTTTTTATCCAATCTGCAACCCCGAAGCGTTTTATGAGAGCAGTTAGGCCATTCACATTGAGAGTGATTCTTGAGAGCTATGATTTTAATATGTCATGTTCCCTGTGAAGTCTTTGTTTGTATAGATTGTAACTTTCTGTTCTGTATCGCTCTTGGGGCCTTTTTACTTTTATAGAACCCCCCTTAATATCTCATGTAGGGCTGGTTTGGTCATTATGAATTTGGTCATTTTCTGCTGATCCTGGAGGGTCCTTATCTCTCCATCAATTCTGAATGACAGCCTTGCTGGATAAAGGATCCTTGGCTGCATGTTCTTCTCAGACAGAGCTTTGAAAATATGCTGCCAACCCTTCCTAGCCTGCCAGGTCTCTGTAGACAGGTCTGACATTATTCTGATATTTTTTCCTCTGTACAAAAGGATTTTCTTCCCCCTGGCCACTTTCAATGCTGTATCCTTGGATCTAATATTTGCGAAATGCACTATGACCTGACATGGTGTAGGTCTGTTCTCATTGATGTTGGGAGGGGTCCTCTCTGCCTTTTGGACACAAATTCTTGTTTCCTTTGCCCGATTAGGAAAGTTCTCAGCTACAATATGTTCAAATACCTCTTCTAGACGTTTCTCTTTCTCCACCCCCTCGGGCATGCCGATGATTCTGACATTGGAACGTTTCATTGGGTCAGTAATCTCCCGGCATCTATATTCTTGAGATTGGATTTTTTTAGCCAATTTTCTGTTTTAACTTTCTCTTCTACCATCCCATCCTCCAATTCACTAATTCGTTCTTCTGTCTCATATACCCTGGTTGTCAGAGTGTGTAGTTTAGACTGCGTTTGATTCATAGCATTTTTAATTTCTGCCAGGTTTGCTCTCATTTCTGCCCTAAGAGATTCTATATTCTCGTTAATATTTTCATTAACATTTTTTTCAAGTCTACACATCATCTTGACCATTGTTACTCTGAACTCCATTTTCGACAATTTGGTTATATCCATATCCATCAGTTCTGTGGCAGAGGCCACAGACTCATTATCTTTTCTTTGCTGGGGGGGATTTCTCCTCCTCATCAGTCTGATGAGGAGAGGTTGCAGGGTTGTCCAGAGCCCAAATTATTGACCAGGACCCAGGCAGTGTGCACTCATTTTATAGGGACCTTAGGGATGTGAGCTTCTTGATTTTTCAGCCTCCCTCCTGGGGGAGGGGACTGCCACGCTGATATTCAGGCAACCCTGTTTGGGTAGAGTCACCCCATCCCCTGTGAGAAGGGATGGGAATGGGCACAATTTGAACTGGTATTTCCAGGCTTTTGTTCTCTGGTGGCTTTCCCTGGCAAGTTTTCTATGACTCTGCTGAGAATCAGAGCAGTAGTGGCCGTATCCTAGCTTCTTTCTCAGAACAGAGACATCACAGTCCACTCTCCACTGAGCTCTCTTGGCCACTTTAACTCTGTTTCTGCCAGTGCTGCTAAAAACCCTGCAGCGTCCCAGGTTGTGTACCTCACTTCCAGGGCTGGCATGTCTCTGTCCTTTGTGTTTCTAACACCGCCAGCTGTCCCCAGGTCCCATGCGTGCTCTGGAGCTTCCTGTTTCAGTGTGGTTCAGAAGCTCTCTGGAACACCAGTTTTCCGTCTGGTCATGCACGCTCTCCTGAGCTCTCAGCTTCAGTCTAGTTCAAGTGTGTGATCCCGAGCTCTCAGTTTCAATCCATTTCCAGTGAGAGCTCCAGAGCTCTGGTTTTCATTCTGGTTATGCATGAGTTTCTGGGCTCACAGTCTCAGTCGGCTTTCTTGCTGGTGTTGGTCTGTGAGTCCGGCCAGCTCCCCAGTCAAGTGGCTTCTGCTTCCCCATACCTGAGCGCAGTGGCTCCCTCCCCCTTCCATTTATCATCCAATATCTATGCACGGTTTCATGGCTTCCCGCTTCCTACCTCAATATTCAGCGCTGGAGATGTTCGTTTGTAGAGATCCAGATGTATCTTCTTGCGTCTCAGGCTGATTTCGTGGGTGTTCAGGATGGTCTGGTACATATCCAGCTTGACTCAGGGGACCAGCTGAAACAGGGGTCCCCTACTCCTCCTTCATCTTTTTCCTCCAAGACTTTTCTTGTTTCTAGAGGAAGCCTATAATGATGAATATTGCCTCTTAGGACCACCTTTGCTGCATTCCAAAGATTTTGAAATGTCATGTTTTCATTTTCATTGCTTCTGTGTATTTTTTTAGTTTTTCTTTAATTTCCTGGTTGACAGACTCATTCTTTAACAGGATGCCCTTTAACCTCCATGTGTTTTTATTCTTTCCATATTTCTTTTGTAATTGAGTTGAAGTTTTAAAAAAACATTGTGGTCTGAAAATATGCATGGTATGATCTCAATCTTGTTGTACTGGTTGAGACCTGATTTGTGACCCAGTATATGATTTATTCCACAGAATGTTCCATGTTCATTGGAAAAGAATGTATATTCTGCTGCTTTAGGAAGAAATACTCTGAATATATGGGTTAAGTCTATCTGGCCAGGGTGTTATTCAAAGGCCCTTGTTTCCTTGTTGATCTGCTTAGATGAGCTGTCCATTGCTGTGAGTGGAGTGTTGAAGTCACTGCGATTATTGTATTATTATCAGTGAGCATTATTATTATCAGTGAGTTTTTCTAAGTTTCTTATTAATTGATGTATGTATTTGGGTGCTCCCATGTTAGGGCCATAAATATTTACAATTGCTAGACCTTGTTGGGTAGACCCCATTAGTATGCCATAGTGTCCCTTAATGTCTTACCACAGTCTTTGGTTTAAAATCTGGTTTGTCTGATCAGTATGGCTACTCCAACTTTCTTTTGCTGTCCGTTGGCATTAAACATGGTTTTCTATTCCCTCACTTTCAATCTGGAGGTTTCTTTGGGTGTAAAATGAGTCTTTTGTAGGGGCACCTAGGTAGTTCAGTTGTTAAGAGTCTGCCTTCAGCTCAGGTCATGATCCTAGGGTCATGGGATCTAGTCCTCCATTGGTCTCCCTGCTCAGTGGGAAGCCTGCTTCTCCCTCTCCCTTACCCCTCCTTGTATTCCCTCTCTTGCTGCTTCTCTCTCTGTCTTTTAAAAAAGTACAATGAGACTTTTGTAGATAGTATATAGATTTGTCTTTTTTTTCTTTTAATCCATTCTGATCCCCTATGTATTTTGATTGGGACGTTTAGTCCATTTACATTCAGAATAATTATTAAAAGATATGAATTTATTTCCATTGTATAGCTATAAAGGTGCTGTTCCTATAGATTGTGTCTGTTCCTTTCAAGTCTTTGTTACTTTTGGGCTCTCTGTCTGCTCAAAGATTCACCTTTACTATTTCTTGGAGGGCTGGCTTAGTGTTCCCAAATTCCTTTCATTTTTGTTGGTCGTGGAAACTCTTGATCTCTCCTTCTCTTCTGAATGACAGCCTTGCTGGATCAAGGATCCTTGGCTGCATATGTTTCCCATTTAGCACATTGAGTTTATCATGCCAGTCCTTTCCTGGCCCACCAGGTTTCTGTGGACAGGTATGCTGCAAGCCTTCTATGTCTACCCTTGTAGGTTAAAGACCTCTTGTCCTGAGCTGCTTTCGGGATTTTTTCTTTATTTTTGAAATTTGCAAGCTTCATAATTGTATGTCGAGGTGTTGACCTATTTTTATTGATTCTGAGGGGTGTTCTTTGTGCCTCTTGGATTTGAATGCCTGTTCCTTCTCCAGATTAAGAAGGTTCTCAGTTGTAGTTTATTCAAATTGACCTTCTGCTCTTCTCTCCCACTCTCCCTCTTCTGGCATGCCTATTATTTGAATATTATTTTGGTTTTGGTATCACGGATTTCTTGAATTCTCTTATCATGATCCAGTAATTGTTTTTCTCACCTTCCTTATTCTCCATCATTTTGTGTTCTATATGACTTATTCACTCCCTGCCTCTTTCATCCTCAGTTTTATAGTCTCCATTTAGGACTGCAGTGTGGTTACAGCATTTCTAATTTGGGCCTAATTAGATTTAGTTCTTTTATTTCCACAGAAGGGGATTCTCTAATGTCTTCTATGTTTTTTTGAAACATATTGGAGATGGGCCTGTTGCACTGATTCTCAGGTGGACTCAGCCCCTTACTAATGCAATTCCCTTGCACACAGGTAAGGCTCAGTGTGTCTCTAGAGTCCACTAGGTGGTGCTGTTTTGCTCCTGAAGGCTATCAGCACTGACGGCAGGATGATTATGGCAGTGCCCTCTTCTTTAGCCCCAGAACTGAAAGTTCACACCCTCCACTCTTCAGTAAACCCTCAGAGGAAAGCACTTAATCAGTCTTATGTGCTTCTGTTTCCATCAGCCTGTGACTGAGTGTTTTTATCTCAGGTACACAACTGACTTCCAAAACTCCAAATTTTACAGACTACTGGGGCCAGGACCTCTGCTGTTCCTGCTGGAGAAGGTAGTGGTCAGGCCAGGTTTCTACCTTTTCTTGGACCCATCCCAGGAAAGTGGTCACACGACTATGCAGCAGTTTACAGCTTATGGCAACACAGAACAAAAAGCCAGCACATAGAGTCACTGTTCCCAGACAGCTTCCCCACTCCTATGCCCGGGAATTCTGACATTTTTAGGCACCACCCATTCTGGCAACCTTGAGGATCTGAGACCAGGCTGTCACACCTGGGTTTTTGTCCCACTTTGCTACCTAATCACCTTTAAGCCACACTGTAGCACACTTCTAAAATTCTGATTTTGTGCTTCACTGCTAATAATACTTTGCCGTAGCCTCTTCAGATGGGCTCCCTCTCTTCTGCCACATTGTCAGCTACAAAGCCCTAGATTCAAGTCTCTACACTTCCTATTTTCCCAAAAGTGTCACTTTTCAATACTTATAGAATTGCAGCATTTTTTTTTCAGATCTCTTCTTGTTTTACCAGGTGTTTGAAATGATTTGATAGCTAGATAGATATATCTATCAGAGATGTCTTCTATGTGCATACATACATTCTACTATTATGGCTGAGTCAATTTGCCTTTGGTCCAGTCGTCTGCAATGGCTCACTTTGCCTGTTGTGGGCAGCGTTTAGTTCCTGTGTTGTTAAGGGGCCACTTTTGGCTTATAATTGGAAGGTGTCAGCAGTCAAACCAGATGTCTACGCTCAGCCCATTTTCCAGGGCAGCGGTAGCACTGACCTGCAGGGCATTTTCCGTAAATTGTCTGCTGTGAGGCTTTCATGGGTGGCACAGCTGGTGAAAGTTCCTTTGTCCCTTATCTGTCTGCTGGGGCTGCAGTAACCTCAAACTTCAGGGCTCTCTCCCTGTGTTGTCCCTGAGAGGTTTTTGTTGATGGGTGGGTCTGTCAGTAAGACCAGGTGCCTGCGCTCAGTCCACCTGCTGGGGCTACTGAAACACCGATTGGCAGGGCCTCTCTCTACACTGCCATTTATAAGGTTTGGCTGCTGGAGCTGCAGTTGAACTGGTGTGTGAGTTTATCTCTCCCCACCACAAGGCAGGAGTAACTTTGAGTGGCACAGGTCCTTGCTGGGGCTGCTTGTGGATGAGACTTGGCAGGAGACATGTTGGGAAGGACACATCTGCTGAGTGGGGTGGGTTGTATAGGTGGATTCAAACTGGAACACTGCAGTGGGATGTGCCCTGTTGGCAAGGTAGGCGGAGAGTATTCTTGATGGTTCAGATAAGTGTCTGGCTATCCAGGCTGGAGAGTGAAGGAAAGAAATGGCACTTGCCAGCTCTTTTGCTCTTAGAGAAATCTTGTCAAGATTCCTGTTCTTCCAGCACAAGGTCTAAAACCAACTTTCTCCCTCTCTCTGCCCCTCCCTCCCTCCCTCCCTCCCTTCATTCCTTCATTCCTTCATTATTTCCTATGTTCTTTACCCAAATCTCCCACCACTTACCCCTGGGTCAAACATCAATCTGTTCTCTGGTCTAAGATTTTGTTTGTTTAACTTTGGTTTAAGATTTATTTGAGAGATTATATAGTAGTGTCATTTTCTGTCTTATTTCACTTATCTCACTGTCCTTGAGATTCATCCATGTTGTTGCAAATGACAAGATTTTATTCTTTTTTTTATAGCTGAGTAATAGTTCATTGTATATACATATTACAACTTATTTTATGCATCAATGGACACTTAAGTTTTTCCCACATCATGGCTATTATAGTGTTGCAATGTTCATGAGGGTTCATAAATCATTTTGAGTTAGTGTTTCTGGTTTTTCTTTTTGGGAAAATACCCAGAACTGGAATTGCTTGGTTGTATGCTAGTTCTATTTTTAATTTTTTGGAAAACTTACTTACTGTTGTCCTTAGTAACTGAACTTATATCCCCACCAACATTGCTTAAGAGTTCCCTTTTCTCCATATCCTTACCAACAATGGTTATTTCAAGTCTTTTCATACTAACCATTTTGACAAGCATAAGGCAATAACTCAGTGTAGTTTTTATTTGCATTTTCATGATGATTAGTAATGTTGAACATGTTTTTATGTACCTTTTGGCCATCTATTTGTCTCTTTGGAAAAACTTGTGTTCAAATCTCCTGTTCATTTTTTAATTAAATGCTTTATTTTTTGTTGTTACCTGGATGAGTTCTTTATATAGTTTGGATATTTGCTCCTTATCAGAATTATGATTTGCAAACAATTTCTCTGATTCATTGGATTGCTTTTTAATTTTATTATTTGCTTTGCCATTGAATTTTTAGTTGATGTAGTCCACATTTTTGCTTTTGTTCCTGTTGTCTTTGATGTTAGATTAAAAAAAATCTTCACCAAAATCTGTCATGGAATTTACAACCTCTGTTTTTTGAGTTTTATGGTTTCAGGCTCTATATTCTAGTCTTTAATATACTTGAGTCAATTTTTGTGTCTGACAGTGGCTCAGTTTAATTATTATTATTGTTTTTTTTGCATGTGGCTGTCCAGTTTTTCCAACACCATTTATTGAAGACATATACATATATATGTATGGATTTAATTCTACATTCTCTATTCTGTTCTACCATCTGTCTGGTTTTTTACAAATACTGTTTTTACCATACGGTTTTAAAGACTATTAGCTTTTAATATAGTTTCAAATATAGGTTGATATCAAGAAGTGTAATGCCTCAAACTTTGCTCTTTTCAAAAATGCTTTGCCTATTCGGAGTCTTTTGTGGTTCCATATAAATTTTAGAATTATTTATTCTGTTTCTATGAAAAATATCATTGGAATTTTGATAAGGAATGCATTGAATCTGCAGATTATAATATCACATCATATTCAAGTAGTGACTGTTTTACTTCTTCCTTTTCAATTTATATGTCTTCATATGTTTTTCTTTTTAATTACTCTGACTGATTTCTAATACTATGTTGAATACAAGTTGTGAGAATGAACATCCTTGTTTTTTCCCTGTGTATAGGGGAAGTTGCAGCTTTTCAAATGAATTATAATGTCAGATGTGGGGTTATCACATAAGCCCTTTATTAAGATACATACTCTCCGTAACCATTCTGTGGAGAGTATTTTTGATATATAGATAGTTTATTTTTGTAAACTGCTTTTTCTGCATGTATTGAGATGATTATTAGCCTTTATTTTGTTAATGTGAGATATCACATGAGTGATTGTGCATGATGAACTGTCTCTGTATCCTTGAAAAAGATCTTAATTGACCATTAGGTTTTGTTGAATTGGGATTACAAATATATTTGTTGAGGATTTCTGCATCTGTGTTTATTTTTTTATGATTTTTAATTTTTTTAATTTTAATGTTTTTTATTAAATTATGTTAATTACCATACAGTACATCTCCGGTTTCTGATGTAAAGTTCAATGATTCATTAGTTGTGTATAACACCCAGTGCACCATGCAATACATGCCCCCCTTACTACCCATCACCAGTCTATCCCATTCCCCCACCCCATCTCCTCTGAAGCCCTCAGTTTGTTTCTCAGAGTCCATAGTCTCTCATGTTTCATTCCCCCTTCTGATTACCCCCACTTTCTTTATCCCTTTCTTCCCCTACTGATCATCCTAGTTCGTATGTTCCATAGATGAGAGAAATCATATGATAGTTTTCTTTCTCTGCTTGACTTATTTCACTTTCCATTATCTCCTCCAGTGCTGTCCATGTTGCAGCAAATGTTCAGAAATCGTTCTTTCTGATAGCTGAATAATATTCCATTGTATATATGGACCACAACTTCTTAATCCAGTCATCTGTTGAAGGGCATCTTGGCTCCTTCCAAGATTTAGCTATTGTGGACATCGCTGCTATGAACATTGGGGTGCATATGGCCCTTCTCTTCACTATGTCTGTATCTTTGGGGTAAATACCCAGTAGTGCAATGGCTGGATCATAGGGTAGCTCAATTTTTAACTTTTTAAGGGACCTCCACACTGTTTTCCAGAGTGGCTGTACCAACTTGCATTCCCACCAACAATGTAGGAGGGATCCCCTTTCTCCACATCCTCTCCAACAATTTTGTTTCTTGCCTCTCAGTTTTGCCATTCTAACTGGCGTAAGGTGGTTTCTTAGTGTGGTTTTGATTTGAATTTCTCTGATGGCTAATGATTTAGAACATTTTTTCATGTGTCTGTTAGCCATTTGTATGTCTTCATTGGAAAAGTGTCTGTTCATATCTTCTGCCCATTTTTTGATTTGTTTATTTGTTTCTTGTGTATTGAGTTTGAGAAGTTCTTTGTAGATCTTGGATACCAGTCTTTTATCTGTAGAATCATTTGAAAATATATTCTCCCATTACGTGGGCTGCCTTTTTGTTTTTTGGACTGTTTCCTTGGCTGTGCAGTAGCTCTTTCTCTTGATGAAGTCCCACAAGTTCATTTTATCTTTTGTTTCTCTTGCCTTTGGAAATGTGTCATGAAAAACGTTGCTGTGGCCGATGTCAAAGAGGTTGCTGCCTATGTTCTCCTCTAGGATTTTGATGGATTTCTGTCTCACATCAAGGTCTTTCATCCATTTGGAGTTTATTTCGGTATGCTGTGAGAGAGTGGGCAAATTTCATTCTTTTTCATATAGCTGTCTAATTTTCCCAGCACCATTTATTGAAGACACTGTCGTTTTTCCACCGGATGCTTTTTCAAATATTAGTTGCCCAAAGAGCCGAGGGTCCATTTCTGGGTTCTCTATTCTGTTCCATTGGTCTATGTGTCTGTTTTTGTGCCAGTACCATGCTGTCTTTGTGATCACAGCTTTGTAGTACAGCTCGAAATCTGGCATTGTGATGCCCCCAGCTTTGGTTTTCCTTTTCAACAATTCCTTGGATATTAGGGGTCTTTTCTGGTTCCATACAAATTTAAGGACTATTTGTTACAGGTCTTTGAAAACTGTCATTGGTACTTTGATCGGGATAGCACTGAAAGTGTAGATTGCTCTGGGTAGCATGGACTTTTTAACTATGTTAATTCTTTCGATCCATGAGCATGGAATATTTTTCCATCTTTTTGTGTCTTCCTCAATGTCTTTCAAGAGTGATTTATAGTTTCTAGAATATAGGTCCTTTACGTCTCTGGTTAAGTCAATTCCAAGGTAATGTATGGTTTTTGGTGCTATTGTAAATGGGATGGATTCCCTAATTTCTCTTTCTTCAGTCTCATTATTCGCGTATAGAAATGCAACTAATTTCTGAGCATTGATTTTGTATCCCGCCACCTTACTGAATTGCTCTATAACTTCTAATAGTTTGGGAGTGGCTTCTTTTGGGTTTTCCATATAGAGTATCATGTCATCTGCAAAGAGAGACATTTTGACTTCTTCTTTGCCAATTTGGATACCTTTTATCCCTTTTTGTTGTCTGATTGCTGTTGCAAGGACTTCTAGTTCTATGTTGAATATTAGTGGCAAGAGTGGGCGTCCTTGTCGTGTTCCTGATCTTAAGGGAAAGACTTCCACCTTTTCCCCATTGAGAATGATATTTGCTGTAGGCTTTTCATAGATGGTTTTTATGAGATTGAGGAATGTACCCGCTATCTGTACACTCTGAATGGTTTTAACCAGGAAAGGATGCTGTATTTTGTCAAATGCTTTTTCTGCATCAATTGAGAGGATCATATGGTTCCTGAGTCTTTTCTTGTTGATATGATGTATCACGCTCTTCGATTTGCGAATGTTGAACCACCCTTGCATCCCAGGGATGAATCCCACTTGGTCATGATGGATAATCCTTTTAATGTACTGTTGGGTTCTATTATCCAGGACCATGTTGAGGATTTTGGCATCCATATTCATTAGGAAGTCAGTCTGTAATTCTCCTTTTTGATGGGTTCTTTGCCTGGTTTGTGGATCAAGTTAATAATGGCCTCATCTATGAGTTTGGTAGCTTTCCTTCTTTTTCTATTTCTTGAAATAGCTTTAGGAGAATAGGTATTATTTCTTCTTTGAATGTTTGGTAGAATTCCCTAGGAAAACCATCCGGGCCTGGCATTTTGTTATTTGGAAGGTTGTTTATCACTGACTCAATCTCTTCATAATTAATTGGTCTGTTTAAAAAATCAATTTCTTCCTGTTTCAGTCTTGGTAGTTTATAGGCTTCCAGGAAGGCCTCCATCTCTTCCAGCTTGCTTAATTTATTGGCATATAGCTGTGGATAAAAGTTTCTAATAAACCTTCCAATTTCATTGGTGTTGGTTGTGACCTCTCCTTTTTCATCCATAATTTTATTAATTTGGGTCCTTTTTCTATTCTTTTGGATAAGTCTTGCCAGCAGTTTGTCAATTTTGTTGGTTCTCTCAAAGAACCACCTTCTAGTTCTGTCGATCTGCTCTACTCTACTCCTGGTTTTTAATTCATTGATTTCTGCTCTAATCTTGGTCAACTGCTTCCTTGTGCATGCATTAGGCCTGTCCCTCTTTGCTGTTCCAGCTTCTTGAGGTGAGAATATAAAGACTGCATTTTAGATTTTTCTATTTTTTTGAGTGAGGCTACCCCAGCTTTCTTTTGAGGTCCATTGGCGTGAAAGTTGGTATTCCATCCCTTTACGTTCGGTCTGGATGTATCTTTAGGTTCAAAATGAGTCTCTTGTAGATAGCAAATGGATGGGTAATGTCTTTTTATCCAATCTGCAACTCTGTGGCATCTTATGGGAGCATTTAGGCCATTTACATTGAGACTGATTATTGAGAGATATGATCTTAATGATGCCATGTTGCCAGTAAAGTTTTTGTTTCTACCGATTGTGACTTTCTGTTCTATATCACTCTTGGGGCCTTTTTACTTTTATAGAACCCCCCTTAATATCTCCTGTAGGGCTGATTTCATGGTTACGAAATTGGTCAATGGCTGGCGAGTCTGGAAGGTCTTTATTTCTCCATCCATTCTGAATGACCACCTTGCTAGATAAAGGATCCTTGGCTGCATGTTTTTCTCTGAAAGAGCTTTAAAAATGCCCCGCCCAACCCTTTCTCTCATTCCAGGTCTGTGTAGACAGGTCTGACATAATTCTGATACCTTTGCCTTGGTGCATGAGAAATTTTTTTGCCCTGGCCGCTTTCAATAATGTATCCTTGGATAATATTTGCGAAATGCACTATGACGTGACGTGGTGTAGGTTTGTCGTGGTTGAGCTTGGGAAGGGTCCTCTCTGCCTCTTGGACATGAATGTTCGTTTCCCTTGCTAGATTAGGGAATTTTTCAGCTACAATTTGTTCAAATATCTCTTCTAGACCTCTGTTTTTCTCCACCCCCTCGGGGATGCCAATGATTCTGACATTGGAACGTTTCATTGAGTTAGTAATCTCCCATAACCTACGTTCCTGAGTGTGGATTTTTTTGAGTCCAGATTCTAGTCTAGCTTTCTCTTCTACTAACCCATCCTCCAATTCGCTAATACGTCCTTCTGCCTCATTCACCCTGGCCGTCAGAGCCCCTAGTTTTGACTGCATTTGGCTCATAGAATTTTAATTTCTGCCAGATTCGCTCTCATTTATGCCCTTAGAGATTCTATATTCTCATTAACATGTTCGTTAATACTTTTTTCAAGTCTACACATCATCTTGACCATTGTTACTCTGAACTCCATTTCTGATAATTTGGTTATATCCATATCCATTAGTTCTGTGGCAGAAGCCTCCGACTCATTGTCTTTTCTTTGCTGGGGGGGATTTCTCCACTTCATTCTGATGAGGAGTGGTTGCGGGGTTGTCCAGAGCTCAAATATTTGACTAGGACCCAGGCCATGAGCACTTGTTTTATAGGGATCTTAGGGATGTGGGTTTCTTGATTTTTCAGACTGCCTTCTGGGGGAGGGGCCTGCTGCACCGATACTCAGGCCACCCTGTTTGGGTAGAGTCTCTCTGTCCCCTGCGAGGGGAGATGGGGATGGGCATGCTGTGAGCTGGTATTTCCAGGCTTTTGTTCTCTGGCAGTTTTCCCTGGTGGTTTGTTGCGCCTCTTCTCACAGTCAGAGCATCTGTGGCCAAATCTCAGCCTCTGTCTGAGAACAGAGGTATCACGACCGTTCTCCACTGATGTTCTGGCCACTTTAACTCTGTTACTGTTGGTGCTGCTCAACCCTGCGCCCCACACCCGACGTCCCAGCCCTCACTTCCAGGGCCAGCGTGTCTCTGTCCTTTGTGTTTCTAATACCACCAGCCGCCAAGGGTCCATTTCTGGGTTCTCTATTCTGTTCCATTGATCTATGTGTCTGTTTTTGTGCCAGTACCATGCTGTCTTTGTGATGACAGACTTTAATAGAGCTTCAAGTCCAGAATTGTGATGCTCCAGCTTTGCTTTCCTTTTTCAAGATTACTTTCAGGGTCGTATTCAGGACCTTTACTGGTTCCATATAAATTTTAGAGTTTTTTGTTATACTTCTGAGAAAAAACACTTGTTATTTTTTTTTCTGAGATGATGAAACTTTTATTAATTTATGTTAGTCACCATACAGTACATCCCCAGTTTCCGATGTAAGGCTCGATGATTCATTAGTTGTGTATAACACCCAGTGCACCATGCAATACGTGCCCTCCTTACTACCCATTACCGGCCTATCCCATTCCCCCACCCTCCTCCCCTCTGAGGCCCTCAGTTTGTTTCTCATAGTCCATAGTCTCTCATGTTTCATTCCCCCTTCTGATTACCCCCCCTTTCTTTATCCCTTTCTTCCCCTACCGATCATCCTAGTTCTTATGTTCCATAGATGAGAGTAATCATATGATAGTTGTCTTTCTCTGCTTGACTTATTTCACTTACCATTATCTCCTCCAGTGCCGTCCACGTTGTAGCAAATGTTGAGAACTCGTTCTTTCTGATAGCTGAGTAATATTCCATTGTATATACGGACCATAGTTTCTTAATCCAGTCATCTGTTGAAGGGAATCTTGGCTCCTTCCATGATTTAGCTATTGTGGACATTGCTGCTATGAACATTGGTGTGCATATGGCCCTTCTCTTCACTACGTCTGTATCTCTGGGGTAAACACCCAGTAGTGCAATGGCTGGATCATAGGGTAGCTCAATTTTTAACTTTTTAAGGGACCTCCACACTGTTTTCCAGAGTGGCTGTACTAACTTGCATTCCCACCAACAATGTAGGAGGGATCCCCTTTCTCCACATCCTCTCCAACAATTGTTGTTTCTTGCCTTGTCTATTTTTGCCATTCTAACTGGCGTAAGGTGGTATCTCAGTGTGGTTTTGATTTGAATTTCCCTGATGGCTAATGATTTTGAATATTTTTTCATGTGTCTGTTAGCCATTTGTATGTCTTCATTGGAAAAGTGTCTGTTCATATCTTCTGCCCATTTTTTGATTTGTTTATTTGTTTCTCGTGTATTGAGTTTGAGAAGTTCTTTGTAGATCTTGGATACCAGTCCTTTATCTGTAGTGTCATTTGCAAATATATTCTCCCATTGCGTGGGCTGCCTCTTAGTTTTTCTGACTGTTTCCTTGGCTGTGCAGAAACTTTTAATCTTGATGAAGTCCCATAAATTCATTTTATCTTTTGTTTCTCTTGCCTTTGGAGATGTGTCATGAAAAAGGTTGCTTTGGCCAATGTCATAGAGGTTGCTGCCTATGTTCTCCTCTAGAATTTTGATGGATTCCTGTCTCATATCGAGGTCTTTCATCCATTTGGAGTTTATTTTTGTGTATGGTGTGAGATAGTGGTCAAGTTTCATTCTTTTGCATGTAGCTGTCCAATTTTCCCAGCACCATTTATTGAAGAGACTGTCTTTTTCCCACCGGATGTTTTTTCCTGCTTTATCAAATATTAGTTGCCCAAAGAACCGAGGGTCCATTTCTGGGTTCTCTATTCTGTTCCATTGGTCTATGTGTCTGTTTTTGTGCCAGTACCATGCTGTCTTTGTGATCACAGCTTTGTAGTACAGCTCAAAATCTGGCATTGTGATGCCCCCAGCTTTGTTTTTCCTTTTCAACAGTTCCTTGGAGATTCGGGGCCTTTTCTGTTTCCATACAAATTTAAGGACTATTTGTTCCAGTTCTTTTATTTTTAATGATTTTTTATTATATTATGTTAGTCACCATACAGTACATCCCCAGTTTCCGATGTAAGGCTCGATGATTCAGGTTGTGTATAACACCCAGTGCACCATGCAATACGTGCCCTCCTTACTACCCATCACCAGCCTATCCCATTCCCCCACCCCCCTCCCCTCTGAGGTCCTCAGTTTGTTTCTCAGAGTCCATAGTCTCTCATGTTTCATTCCCCCTTCTGATTACCCCCCCTTTCTTTATCCCTTTCTTCCCCTACCGATCATCCTAGTTCTTATGTTCCATAGATGAGAGTAATCGTATGATAGTTGTCTTTCTCTGCTTGACTTATTTCACTTACCATTATCTCCTCCAGTGCCGTCCATGTTGTAGCAAATGTTGAGAACTCGTTCTTTCTGATTGCTGAATAATATTCCATTGTATATATGGACCACAACTTCTTTTTTTTTTTTTACCTTTATTTTTTTTTATTTTATTTTTTTTATAATTATTTTTTATTATATTATGTTAGTCACCATACAGTACATCCCCGGTTTCCGATGTAAGGCTCGATGATTCATTAGTTGTGTATAACACCCAGTGCACCATGCAATACGTGCCCTCTTTGCTACCCATCACCGGCCTATCCCATTCTCCACCCCCCTCCCCTCTGTAGCCCTCAGTTTGTTTCTCATAGTCCATAGTCTCTCATGTTTCATTCCCCCTTCTGATTACCCCCCCTTTCTTTATCCCTTTCTTCCCCTACTGATCATTCTAGTTCTTATGTTCCATAGATGAGAGTAATCATATGATAGTTGTCTTTCTCTGCTTGACTTATTTCACTTACCATTAACTCCTCCAGTGCCGTCCACGTTGTAGCAAATGTTGAGAACTCGTTCCCTCTCACAGCTGAGTAATATTCCATTGTATATATGGACCACAACTTCTTAATCCAGTCATCTGTTGAAGGGCATCTCGGCTCCTTCCATGATTTAGCTATTGTGGACGTTGCTGCTATGAACATTGGGGTGCATATGGCTCTTCTCTTTACTATGTCTGTATCTTTGGGGTAAATACCCAGTAGTGCAATGGCTGGATCATAGGGTAGCTCAATTTTTAACTTTTTAAGGGACCTCCACACTGTTTTCCAGAGTGGCTGTACCAACTTGCATTCCCACCAACAATGTAGGAGGGATCCCCTTTCTCCACATCCTCTCCAACAATTGTTGTTTCTTGCCTTGTCTATTTTTGCCATTCTAACTGGCGTAAGGTGGTATCTCAGTGTGGTTTTGATTTGAATTTCCTTGATGGCTAATGATTTTGAACATTTTTTCATGTATCTGTTAGCCATTTGTATGTCTTCATTGGAAAAGTGTCTGTTCATATCTTCTGCCCATTTTTTGATTTGTTTATTTGTTTCTCGTGTATTGAGTTTGAGAAGTTCTTTGTAAATCTTGGATACCAGTCCTTTATCTGTAGTGTCATTTGCAAATATATTCTCCCATTGCGTGGGCTGCCTCTTAGTTTTTCTGACTGTTTCCTTGGCTGTGCAGAAACTTTTAATCTTGATGAAGTCCCATAAATTCATTTTATCTTTTGTTTCTCTTGCCTTTGGGGATGTGTCATGAAAAAGTTTGCTTTGGCCGATGTCGTAGAGATTCCTGCCTATGTTCTCCTCTAGAATTTTGATGGATTCTTGTCTCACATCGAGGTCTTTCATCCATTTGGAGTTTATTTTTGTGTATGGTGTGAGATAGTGGTCAAGTTTCATTCTTTTGCATGTAGCTGTCCAATTTTCCCAGCACTATTTATTGAAGAGACTGTCTTTTTCCCACCAGATGTTTTCTCCTGCTTTATCAAATATTAGTTGCCCAAAGAGCTGAGGGTCCATTTCTGGGCTCTCTATTAGGTTCTATTGTTTTATGTGTCTGTTTTTGTGCCAGTACCATGCTGTCTTTGTGATCACAGCTTTGTAGTACAGCTCGAAATCCGGCATTGTGATGCCCCCAGCTTTGTTTTTCCTTTTCAACAGTTCCTTGGAGATTCGGGGTCTTTTCTGTTTCCATACAAATTTAAGGACTATTTGTTCCAGTTCTTTGAAAAATGTCCTCAGTATTTTGATCGGGATAGCATTGAAAGTGTAGATTGTTCTGGGTAGCATAGACATTTTAACTATGTTAATTCTTCCGATCCATGAGCACGGAATATCTTTCCATCTTTTTGTGTCTTCCTCAATGTCTTTCAAGAGTGATTTATAGTTTCTGGAATATAGGTCCTTTACGTCTCTGGTTAAGTCAATTCCAAGGTAACGTATGGTTTTTGGTGCTATTGTAAATGGGATGGATTCCCTAATTTCTCTTTCTTCGGTCTCGTTATTTGTGTATAGAAATGCAACTGATTTCTGAGCATTGATTTTGTATCCCTCCATGTTACTGAATTGCTCTATAACTTCTAATAGCTTGGGAGTGGCTTCTTTTGGGTTTTCCATATAGAGTATCATGTCATCTGCGAAGAGAGACATTTTGACTTCTTTGCCAATTTGAATACCTTTGATCCCTTTTTGTCATCTGATTGCTGTTGCAAAGACTTCTAGTACTATGTTGAATAATAATGGCGAGAGTGGGCCTCCTTGTCGAGTTCCTGATCTTAAGGGAAAGGCTTCCATCTTTTTCCCATTGAGAATAATATTTGCAGTAGGCTTTTCATAGATGGCTTTTATGAGATTGAGAAATGTACCCTCTATTCCTACACTCTGAAGGGTTTTAACCAGGAAAGGATGCTGTATTTTGTCAAATGCTTTTTCAGCATCAGTTGAGAGGATCATATGGTTCCTGAGTCTTTTCTTGTATATATGATGTATCACGCTGATTGATTTGCGAATATTGAACCACGCTTGCATCCCAGGTGTGAATCCCACTTGATCGTGGTGGATATTCCTTTTAATGTACTATTGGATTCTATTAGCAAGGATCTTGTTGAGGATTTTGGCATCCATATTCATTAGGGAAATCAGTCTGTATTCTCCTTTTTGATGGGGGTCTTTGCCTGGTTTGGGGATCAAGGTAATATTGGCCTCATAGAATGAATTTGGTAGCTTTCCTTCTGTTTCTATTTTTTGAAATAGCTTTAGGAGAATAGGTATTATTTCTTCTTTGAATGTTTGGTAGAATTCCCCAGGAAAACCATCCGGGCCTGGAGTTTTGTTATTTGGAAGGTTGTTTATCACTGACTCAATTTCTTCATAATTAATTGGTCTGTTTAAGAAATCAATTTCTTCTGGTTTCAATCTGGTAGTTTATAGGTTTCCAGGAAGGATTCCATCTCTTCCAGATTGCTTAGTATTGACATACAGCTGTTGATAAAAATTTCTAAGAATCCTTCCAATTTCAATGGTGTTTGTCATGACCTCTCCATTTTCATTCATAATTTTAATAATCTGGGTCCTTTCTCTTTTCTTTTGGATAAGTGTTGCCAGTGGTCTGTCAATTTTATTGATTCTCTCAAAGAACCAGCTTCGAGTCCTGTTGATCTGCTCTACTGTACTTCTGGTTTCTGCTTGATTGATTTCAGCTCTAATTTTGGTCAACTGCTTCCTCGTGTGTGGATTAGGCCTGTCCCTCTGTTGCTGTTCCAGCTTCTTGAGGTGAGAATATAAAAACTGCATTTTAGAGTTTTCTATTCTTTTGAGTGCGGCTTGGATGGCTATGTATTTTCCCCTTAGGACTGCCTTTGCGGTATCCCATAGGTTTTGGACTGTTGTATTTTCATTCTCATTGGTCTCCATAAATTGTTTAATTTGATTTTTGATTTCCTGGTTTATCAAGTCATTCCTGAGCAGGATGGTTCTTAGTCTCCAAGTGTTTGAGTTTCTTCCAAATTTTTGCTTGTGGTTGAGTTCCAATTTCAGAGCATTGTGGTCTGAGAATATGCAGGGGATAATTTCAATCTTTTGGTATCAGTTTAGACCTGTTTTGTGTCCCAGAACATGGTCTATTCTTGAGAATGTTCCATGGGCATTAGAATAGAATGAGTATTCTTTGGTTCTGGGGTGTAGTGTTCTATATATATCTATGAGCTCCAACTCATCCAGTATGGCATTCAAAGGCTTTGATTTTTTGCTTAGTTTTTGCCAGGGTGTTCTTTCTATTTCTGATAGTGGAAGCTTGATGTCCCCTACTATTAATGTATTTTTATTTATATGTCTCTTTTTTCTGGTTAAGAGTTGGCTTGTGTATCTTGCTGCTCCCCTGTTGGGGGCATATATATTTATAATTGTCATATCCACTTGTTGAATACTTCCTTTAAGAATAATATAGTGCCCTTCTGCGTCTCTAACTATAGTCTGTAGTTTAAAATCCAATTTATCTGATATGAGAATTGCTACCCCAGCTTTCTTTTGAGGTCCATTTGCGTGAAAGATGGTACTCCATCCCCTTACTCTCAGTCTGAATGCATCTTTGGGTTCGAAATGAGTCTCTTGTAGACAGCAAATGGATGGGTCATTTCTTTTTATCCAATCTGCAACCCTGTGGCGTTTAAAGCAAGAATTTAAGCCATTAATATTAAGACTGAGTACTGAGAGATATGATTTTAATGATACCATGCTGCCAGTAAAGTCTTTGTTTGTATTGGCTGTGACTTTCTGTTCTGTATCACTCTTGGGGCCTTTTTACTTTTATAGAACCCCCCGTAATATCTCCTGTAGGGCTGATTTCGTGGTTATGAAATTGGTTAGTGACTGGCGATTCTGAAATGTCATTATTTCTCCATCAATTCTGAATGACAGCCTTGCTGGATAAAGGATCCTTGGCTGCATGTTTTTCTCTGAAAGAGCTTTAAATACTCCCCCAACCCTTTCTCTCATTCCAGGTCTGTGTAGACAGGTCTGACATAATTCTGAAACCTTTGCCTTGGTACGTGAGAAATTTCTTTGCACTGGCCACTTTCAATACTGTATCCTTGGATCTAATATTTGCGAAATGCACTATGACATGACATGGTGTAGGTTTGTCGTGGTTGAGCTTGGGAGGGGTCCTCTCTGCCTCTTGGACCCGAATGTTTGTTTCCCTTGCTAGATTGGGGAAGTTTTCAGCTACAATTTGTTCAAATAGCTCTTCTAGACCTCTGTTTTTCTCCACCCCCTCGGGGATGCCGATGATTCTAACATTGGATCGTTTCATTGAGTCAGTAATCTCCTGTAACCTACATTCGTGGGCATGGATTTTTTTAAGACCATCTTCTGTTTTCGTTTTTTCCTCTATTAACCCATCCTCCAATTCACTAACATGTTCCTCTGCTTCGGTGACCCTGGTCGTCAGAGCCTCTAGCTTTGCCTGCATTTGGCTCATAGAATTTTTAATTTCTGTCAGATTCGCTCTCATTTCTGTCCTTAGGGATTCTATATTCTCAGTAACCTTTTTGTTAATAGTTTTCTCAATTCTACTCATCATTTTGACCATCGTTACTCTGAATTCCATTTCTGATAATTTGGTTACATCCATATCCATTATTTCTGTGGCAGAGGCCACAGACTCACTGTCTTTTCTTTGCTGTGTGTGTGTGGGGGCTTCTCCTTCTTGTCATTCTGATGAGGAGAGGTTGTGGGGTTGTCCAGACCCCAAATTATTGACTGGGGCCCAGGCCGTTCCCCTTGTTTTATAGGGATCTTAGGGATGTGGGCTCTTCTTTAAAGATTTTATTTATTTATTTATCTGAGAGAGAGAGACAGACAATCAGCAAGAATGGGAACAGAAACAGGGGAGTGGGAGAGGAAGAAGCAGGCTCCCAGTGGAGGAGCCCGATGAGGGACTCTTTTCCAGAATGCCAGGATCACGCCCTAAGCTGGAGACAGGCGCTCAATGACTGCGCCACCCAGGCACCCCGGGTTGTGGGCTTCTTGAATTTTCAGCCTGCCTTCTGTGTTCTGGGGGAGGGGCCTGCTGCACACATACTCCGGCAACCCTGTTTGGGTAGAGTCTCCCTGTCCCCTGCAAGGGGGGATGGGGATGGGCACGCTGTGAGCTGGTATTTCTAGGCTTTTGTTCTCTGGCGGCTTTCCCTGGCGGTCTGCTATATCTCTTCTGAGAGTCAGAGCAGCAGAGGCTGAATTGTCACAGAACAGAGGGATTGCGGCCCCTTCTCCACTGATGTTCTGGGCACTTTAACTCTGTTTCTGTCGGTGCTGCTCAACCCTGCAGCCTCCCGGGATGTGCGCCCCACACCCAGCGTCCCTGCGCTCACTTCCAGGGCCGGCGCGTCTCTGTCCTTTGTGTTTCTTTACTTTTTTTTAAAGAATTTATTTATTTATTTCACAGAGAGAGAGACAGCCAGCGAGAGAGGGAACACAAGCAGGGTGCATGGGAGAGGAAGAAGCAGGCTCACAGCGGAGGAGCCTGAGGTGGGGCTCGATCCCAGGACTCCGGGATCGCACCCTGAGCCGAAGGCAGATGCTTAACAACTGTGCCACCCAGGCGCCCCTGTCCTTTGTTTTTCTAACGCTGCCAGCCGCTGGCCGCCCCGTGCGTTCCGGGAGCTCCCGGTCTCAGTCTGGATCCCGTGAGCACACCGGGATTCCAGTGTTCCGCGAGATGCCTGGTGGCGCCCGCTCCCGGCTCCCAGCTCACCGGTCTCAGTCTGCTCTCTCGCGGGTGCAGTCCGTGAGTCCGCCCGCTACCCTGTGCAGGTGGCTGCCACTTCAGGGTGCCTGAACACGGCAGCTCCCTCCCCCTTCCGTTTATCTTCCGATATCTGTGCGTGGTTTCAGGGCTCCTCTCTTCGTACCTCAATACTCGGCGCTGGAGATGTTCATTTGTAGAGATCCATATGTATCTTCCTGCGTCTCAGGCTGATTCCATGGTTATTTAGGCTGGTCTGGTACCTATCCAGCTCGACTCAGGAGACCGGCTGAAAAAGGGGTCCCCTACTCCTCCGCCATCTTAACTCCCCAAAATACTTGTTATTTTAATAGGGATTGCATGAGTGTGTGGATTGTTTTGGCTAGTATAGACATTTTAATAATATTTGTTTATCCAATCCATGGGTATGGAATATCTTTCTTTCTTTGTGTCATCTTCAATTTCTTTCATCAGTGTTTTTTAGTTTTCAGAGTATAGGTCTTTCATCTCTGTGCTTAGGTTTATTCCTACATATCTTATGGTTTTTGGTGTAATTATAAATGGAATTGATTTCTTTCTGCTGTTTAATTATTGGTGTATGGAAATGCAATAGATTTCCGTACATGTACACTCAAAAAGAATGTGTATTCTGTTAACTTTAACGAATGAATAAACAACAACAAAAAAAGCAGAAATAGACTTATAAATACAGAGAACAAACAGATGGCTGCCAGAGGTAAAAGGGATGGATGGGCAAAATGGATGAAAAGAAGTGGGAAATAGAAGCTTCAAGTTTTGCAATGAATAACAGGGATGAAAGTTACAGCATATGGGTATATAGTTAATAGTGTTGTAAAAGTGTTGTATGGTGACAGATGGTAGCTACACTTGTGGTGAGCACAGCATATGCATAGATGTTGAATCACTATGTTGTACACTTGAAACTAACCAAGATTGTGTGCCAACTACACAAAACTAAAAAAAGAAAGAAAGAAAAAAAATCCCCAAACTTATGATTTCTTTCTTTTCAGAATGCCATTTGATAAAGCATTTGAATAAGTTTGAAATCTAGGAACCAAAATATGACATCAATTTATGTAAGCCCAATTTATTTATTTATTTATTTAAAGATTTATTTTCTTATTGAAGGGGGAGGGAGAGAGGGGGAGAGGGAATCTTAAGCAGGCACCAAAGCCCAGCTCAAGTTTAATGTGGGGCTCAATCTCATGACCCTGAGTTCATGACCGGAGCTGAAACGAAGGGTTGGAGGCTTAACCAAGTGAGCCATCCAGGCACTCCTATGTAAATCCCTTTTATGTATCAGGAGGAAACACTTCTATCACTTCTGAACATCAGCAATATACCTTCTAAAAAGGATAAACTGCCAGCAATAAATGCTATTTATTTATTTATAAATAAATGTATTTATAATAAATCTGTGCTGTGAAGATTTATTTGAATGATAACAATGTGCTAAAGGAAAACAGTGCAACGTTCTGAACTTTCTGTTTAGAAATCCTAACACTTAGTTTTGGGAAGCTAATAGAGACATCTACCAGATTGCACTGGCTCCTATTTTGTAAAAGTTTGGAGAACAAGCATAGGGGGCAACCATGATGTATACTGTGGGAGTCCCAGGAGAGGGAGCCCTATTCTGTGTGATTCCTACAAGAGAAATGGGGCAGCTGACAGGAAAAGTAGTCACCGGGGTAAGAAGTCTCATAAACACATGTCAGAAAGTCCTGAAAGGCACAATTCACTAAGTAGTAGAAGAAAAAAGGATTGTAGAGTGGGCTGGAACAGCCAAAGCCAATGTTCCTCTAGGTCCCAGAGTTTTGCAAGGGGTCAGGCAGCAGAAACACAACTATTCTGAATCCCAACCCCAAATAAACTTGTATTGTTCATTTATTATGCCTGTGACTGACATGACTTGGATAGAAGACCCTGAACTCAGATGCCGTGTTATTTAAAAAGACATAAAATGTTTTAAAAACATGAAAATTACTTGTAGTCAAACCCAAAGATAATCAACATTGGAATGAATATTGCTTTTTAGTTTTTTTTCTTATAGGTATGTACACATATTTTCTTATGAAACTTTTTGTAGTTCATTAGTCCCTATTTTTGGGTGATTTTTACTCACTTCACATTTTTTGTTAACAAATCTCTTAACACATCTCTATTCCTTCACTAATTTATAATTTTGCACTATTGAAGAATCCTGGTCTGGAAAAATTAAAAACTATGTGTGTTCTTTAAATAATTTCACATAATTTCTTCAGGATAAAATCACATTAAGGGATATATCAATAAATGATTTCCAAATTATCCTTTACAAAACTTCCAAAAATTTCTCATATCATCAGAAAATTTTGCTCCTACAACCAAAATTAATTTCATCTTGGGCACATTAATAAATTTTGTATTTTAGGTATTTCTTCAGTTAAAGGTTACATTTTTCTGTATATAATAGACATTGGTCCTTTCGAGAATCTTATAGGCCCTTATTAATAATGGTTAGAATTTTTTTCAGGAGTTGGCTCAACAGCTCTGTTAGAATTCAGATTTTCTGTTTTAAAGTGGTAAAAAGGAGGGGCGCCTGGGTGGCGCAGTTGTTAAAGCGTCTGCCTTCGGCTCAGGGCATGATCCCGGCGTTCCAGGCGTTCCAGGCGTTCCGGGATCAAGTCCCACATCGGGCTCCTCTGCTGGGAACCTGCTTCTTCCTCTCCCACTCCCCCTGCTGTGTTCCCTCTCTCGCTGGCTGTCTCTTTGTCACATAAATAAATAAAATCTTAAAAAAAGAAAATAAATAAAGTGGTAAAAAGTAAAAAAATTTTTCTTGCTCCTTGATTTTTTTAGTCCCTCTTAATTTGGGGGTGGGTAGTGGTTTCTATCAGGATGTTCATCTCTTTTGCTATGCATTGTAAAGTTCTTTGTATAGACATAAAATAGTTTATTTTTGGTCATCTTAAAGGCTGGGTCATTGCTAATGAATATGTCATGTTCAACCAATTGTGGTACAAAAATCAGTGAAGTGTGGAGGAGTCATCTGCAGAAAAAGCTTAAAGCAATATATTATCCTGATTTTATAAGACAATATAAGAAATAGGCTCCCACATTTCATTTCCATGTGAAATTTTTTTCATATTCTTTCCTTTGAATGACATACTTAGGACCTTGAATTTCAGTGTGTGGCATTTGATGATTTGATATTGGGAATAAGAAATGAAAAATTAGTTTCTGAACAATTTTCATTTTAATTTGCAGCCAACAAATTAGTTAGCAAGAATATACTCCACCTTGCAAATCTTGATTTGTTCTGAACTTTAAATGCTTCCACTCTAAAAATGATTTAAAATGTCCTATCTACTCATTCATTAATGCTGAATAATTGTCACTAAATTTTTTCAGTACTTTTCTAAATACAATCAAGATGTACGTGATTAACTTAATGTACATGTGAAACTTCATAGTTCCTGGTGGCCACTGGTAGATGAACATGTTGGGCTAGATATTTAGAATGTGTAGGTGACTTTTCCCTCACATATTGGTGTGTAAAATAGTACAGGACGTGGAAGTGTGTACCCCTTGCAACGGACTGTATTTAAACCACTGACTGGATACAATATCCTGAAGATGTCTAAGTTCAAATTTATATATATATCCTGATTATTTATGATTCTGAAATACAAATTCCACATTGTTAGCAGTAGTCCTCAAACCCTGCTTTCAATGAATGGCTCAGATGCTCTTTAATCTTACTCTTACATATATCTTCTTTAGTAGACTTGTAACTTAATATGATGGTAATTCTTAAATGCCATTTTAGTATGTAGTATTTCATATTTGCACTATCTATGGTAAGTCACTTACCTACCATAATTACCTTGGTTTTGATCTTTGGGTTTTATACTAATGGATAGTAGTATTGTCTCTAAAATTATCAGTGCATTTCTCTCTTATTAGAAGAAATTAGTGTTGGAAGAAAAGGGATAGGAATCAAATTCTCTTTCATTGTCTGGAATAATCCAAGTTATTCATTCAAAAAGAGAGTCAATTACATCAAAGTTTTAAAAGAGGCATTTATTGACTGAAAATAAATATGTAGACACACTTCTGATAGCAAAGAATTCACATTTCTTTAATGAACTTCAAGTGTATGGAAGATCCTTAAATTCCCACTTATCTTGTGTGTGCTTACAACAAACTCTATATTCCAACGGCAATGAGTATCTAACATTTTACTAAAAAAACCAAAAGTCTTTTTTAGCAAACTCTCCCTAGCTTTACAACTTTTGGAAAGACATAAAAACACAGAATGGTGTGTGTTAGACACCTAATTGGTAATGCGGCAAGGCAATGCTACATAGACTGAATATCAGCACTATCACAAGAACTATTAAATACATTGGAGCATATATAAGTCAAAGGGTAAACTGTGAAGACATGTTTACATATATACAAGAACTTTAAAAAGTGACAATGAAAGAATTATAGAACTTTTAAAAATATAGGCACTACTAATACTATTTTATCTCATTGAACTTTTTCTTGAGAGGTTGTGTTTTGTTTTGTTTTAAGCATTTTGATAACTAGGAAGGTGTCACATGCCACAGAAGGAAACAGCCCTATAGTATGCAGGACTTCTAGGTTCCAGGAGGGAAACAACAGGGGGCAAAATAAATTTGGGTGTAACAAGCACCCCCAAAGGAGCATTTTAGGCTTTAAATAATGACTTCTGTAACACTTTGTGGCACAAACAATGTGTTTTGTCAAAATAGTGTTATAAAGAATTCTTGACAACCATTCTACTTTTTCTTGGACCATCAAAACAATTAAGTGACCAAATGATTATGACCACAAAGAACCTTTCATAGTCATATGTCCTTGCCATAGAAAGAAAAAAAAAGGTACTATTATGAAACAATCTATCTTGCCCCAGGCTCAGAATCCCTAAGTCATAATATTTAACGTAAAATAACATTGCTCTAACAAAGTCACTTAAATTATGTAGAATTGGTAGTGTTATACATAACTTCCAATAAGTCTTTGGTATGTATACACATGTGTGTATATATAAACACACACTCTTTAAATCCTAACAGAATTAAAATTTCATTAATTTAATTTGCAACATATCCACCAATATATTCTGAAATGCTTCTCCGGTTTTTAGTTATAATACCAGCTTTCAAATTATAATTTCACAGTTTCCTTTTCCAAAAACAGTAATGTAATAAAAGCCTATCACCGAAATTTTAAATTTCACGTATATATGTCATTTAAGAGAATGGACTTTCAAACTAAAATAACCATAAAAGGTATCTTTTTTGTGTTCCATCAGTCTAATTCATACTTAAAGTAACTTATTTATTGGTAAACCAAAGTTCTCTCTGGGGAACAAAAAAATGTTTCTGTGTTTGAAGAAATGACAAGACAAGTGACAACACTGACAAAACATTATTTAACACTATTAGGTAACTTGGACAATTATAGCAATGATCATCTACACTGTGTGAAATGTCACAAGAAGTCATCAACAAGGGAAGAAAGTTATGTCAGTCCAATTTCTTCAAGAACACTACGTGGGGTTTCAGCTTCCTGTGGAGGGAAAATGTGAGACTGGTAAGGAGAGGCTTAAAAGAGTGAAACTGACACGGAAGGATATACATATTTTAGAGAATAAAGAAAGCAAAATGGAAAACAACCTTAAAAATTAAAACTCCTCAGGAGCACTCTACTAGTGATAGCTAGTGGTTATTTAGGGTTTGGGGTCCAAGACATCTGGGATCACAGAAAAATTATTTTCAGCATTAATTAAACACCTAATGATTACCCACCATACTCCTATAACACAAAATTGCAAACTGACCAGCAATTTCTGAAATCACTACCACTGATATATGCAGGAAAGATAAACTGTTAAAATTGAAATCCTCTTCTCCAAATTATAAGGAAAAAAACTTTCTATAAATCTTCAGAAGTTATTTTTCATGCTGTTTTTTGGTCACATAAAAAAATATATATATATTTAATTTTGTTAAATTAATTATTCACAGTTGGCAAAACTTCAAAAACAGTTACTGCCTCAAGTTTTTCAGAAGCAACCAATGGCAATGGAAGAGGCAACACAGACAATTAATGCTTTGGGACAAAAAAGGCCTATTAAACAATTGCTAGTCATTGTTAACTTTCAAAGAGGACAAAACAAAGCAGGAATATTAAGAAAATTTTTGAAAATTTTCTGCTCTGGCTGGTTTTGCACATTACAAAAAAAAAAAAAGGTACCAAGTAAGTCAAATTTCAGGTTTTACTACTAACAGTTTTTTTGTAATTTAAAGGTGAACTGTATGTTAATGGAAGAAAACAGTTTAATTTTGTAATATCCATCATATAAATACATAAACTTACTTTTGCATCCTAATCACAGTATAGCACAAAACAAAGAAAATACAAATTATATAAAACTACAAATTGTTAAAACATTAGATTTAATGTGTTTAGAGCACTAAATATTGTAATCTTATTAATCTGCTTAACTGTATGGTCTGTTTCCTTATGTGGAAAACAAAAACAGTACTTACCTCATGCATTGAGATTATCAAATAAAATAATCCTAATAGCTTACTGAAAGCATAAGTAACTAACACATATTTTGTATGTATTATGTATCATATATAGAAAAGAAAATGTTATTAAAAACCTACACAATTCAAACCATTGTTGATTGTTCAAGGATCGGCTGTATATTTCTATAATACTAGAGTTTAGGGAAATACGTTTCAAAGGCCTCTTTTAGTGGCAAACCACTTTGAATAACTTTTGAATTTATTTAATTATAACTTAGACATTAAAATCTCTGGATATAAGCAATGAATTATTTGGTACTTTTCCTTTTATATGAAATATGAAGCATGTTTTAATAAAAGCACATACAATATTAAAGGTTTTAATATTCTATATTAAAGGTTTTAATATTCTATAGTATAAAACCATAATTAGAAAATCGTTGACTATAATAAAATGAGAAACTATATTACAAAACCAAAATTATATTTTGCTAAAAGTACTTAAACAGATTGACATATGTATTTTTAAGATTTTATTTACTTGAGAGATGAGAGACAGAAAGAGAATGAGTAGAGGGAGGCACAGAGGTAGAAGGAGTCTGATGAGGGGCTGGATCCCAGGACCCTGAGATCATGACATGATCCGAAGGCAGACACTTAACTGACTGAGCCCCCCAGATGCCCCAAAACAGACTGATTTTTTAACTCTATAAATAAGTTAGTAATAATATGTTTAAAGTGTTACTTACTACTGAGCGACATAACATTGTATATTTTCTGACACAGTTTTGAGATCCTAAAGAGAGACTGATACCATTATGTAGCAAAATATGATTCAATAAATGAGGCATAAAAAATCCTTGAAATTGCTAAGAAATGTTTACCTTAAACATTATATAACCTAGTACTCCAAGTCTTCATTTTCTTTAGTAAACGTTTTAATAATTGCAGATTTTAGTCTTACAAGGTTAACCAGAGATAGTTCATTATGATGAAATTCATGTAGTTTTATCTTTAAAAACATATGTGTTTAAAAAGAAATATTCCTCAAATGTTCATAGGTCAAAATTTTTTCAATAAGAAATATGTCAACTGTGGGCAGGAATAAGCTATATGAATATCATATACATAATAAAAATAAAAAAAGAGTAGGATTGGAGGGCGCCTGGGTGGCACAGCGGTTAAGCGTCTGCCTTCGGCTCAGGGCGTGATCCCGGCATTATGGGATCGAGCCCCACATCAGGCTCCTCCACTGGGAGCCTGCTTCTTCCTCTCCCACTCCCCCTGCTTGTGTTCCCTCTCTCACTGGCTGTCTCTATCTCTGTCAAATAAATAAAATGTAAAAAAAAAAAAAGCAGGATTGGAGTTGCAGAGAGGGAAATATATAGTTATAAAGATACTGGATCTACACTGAGCTGACTGTATCTTCACTCTTAAGTAGGTCTTCGTAAGTATGTCAGCTCTTTATATTTCTGTTAAAAAGGTGAGTAGTTATTTAGCACAGCAGTTATTAGACTACTCGTAACGTTACAGAAAAAGAAATGGGCATGTTCTTACATAGCATACATTAAGTTGACAAGCAGTAAGACTTCTGCAACAGTGCACAGTAAAACAAAAACAAATTTTGCTTTTTTTTATGATTGAATATTTAACTTTAAAAGGATGCTCAAGAGTTCAGATTCATTTTTACTATTTCTAAATATATATCATGATACTCGTTCAAAATGATATCCTACCTCCCAAAAATCATGAAATACTTTATTAATGATATGGAAAGATTTTCAGTATAATCATCTGCTGAATACTCAGTTAACTGAAAATTCAACTAGAATACTTCAACCTGCCAGCTTCTCAGGATTCAGTTAAGCAGGATCTTATTACTGACTACCTTCATGAAAATTATTACATTGTAATAATGGTACATGTAATAATGTAATAAAATTACATCTTAATGTGATCATAAACTACAGATCACAGAGGAAAATTCTTCCCAAGGAAAAGTGCAAAAGTAGTTTCTTATCAATCATTTTAAATAGTAATGCAGATTTCTAACTATTAAACTCTGCTATGAGTTTAGTATGACAACAACAAAAGTCAAAAGAAACTTTGAAACTAAGGATATTACTTTAGGAAAATAAACAAAATACTTCACAGATTTTAAAGAATTCCCCTAAATAGATGTATTAGATGCCAATGCCCACAAATTTAAAAACATGTGTCTCATATCCATAGGAAAAAGGAACACCTTTTTACTGATCCTTACAAGAATCCATGGATAAACTTCTAGCAATACAAGAAACCCTTAACATTAAGACAAAATTATGTACTTTTTTTTCCCAGGGAGAGGGTCCTTGGCCCTTCAGACTCTCAAAGGGATTATACCTCTCATGCAAAATACCTGTAACACCCAAAGCTAAACTATTAATTTTAAAAAGCCGTGCATATTAAGTATTCTTAATGTATTTCATTATAATATTTAACCACAAACATGGTATGAAATTATGTAAAGTATTCTTTAAAAAATCTAGATACATTTCAACTTAAATTATAGAACCATAAATGGAGAAAAGCCAGTTAAATAGTAATGCTTAGTATACTCCCAAACATTTTAAAGAGATATTTCCCTTACCTCTTCCTTTTTCCACTTAGATTAAAATTATAATGGAATGAAACTGTAAGTTAAGTTAAACACAAACATAATTCATTCTCTTACAAAAGATCTTACTTTCTGGGGAGGAATCTATTTGTGCCATTAGTGATTCATATTATTTTATGAATAAATATTTTTCCAATGAAATTCTGCATCTATTTCAATATTCTCTTTATAAAAGTTCCGTTATAAGCTCAGATGAGAACACATTAGGGTAAAATTTCCAATGAAAATACTAATTTACAGGGAAAAATTTCCAACAAAAATAACAACTGGGCAAAATTCCCAATTAAAGTATTAATTACATTAACAATTTAATGAAATATTTGGGGCTATCTTTTGTGATACAAGTAGACTTTTCAGGTAATACTAAAACATAAATGGCAAACTTGACAAAATTATAAATAGAAAGAGACTTCATATATCCCACTAGTTTTTAAATTTTTAATCTGTGTTTCTGTGACTGGCTTATTTCACTTATCCTAATGTCCTCAAGGTTAGTTGTGCTGTTGCATATTGAGAACTTCCTTCTTTTTTAAGCTTAAATATTCCTTTGTATGTATATGCCACATTTTCTTTACCCATTCATCTACCGATGAAAATTTAGGATGCTTCCTCATCTTAGCTATTATGAATAGTGCTTCTTTTTTGGATAGAGACACAGAAGTGGGATTGCTGGATCATATGATAGTTCTACTATTAATATTTTGTAGAACCTCCATATAATTTTGCAAAGTAACTGTACATTTAGCATTCCCATTGAGTGTATAGGGGACCAATTTCCATAGCTTCACATCATCACCTGTTAGATTCTGCTTTTTGATACTAGCCATCCTACTCTATATAAGGTTGTGTGTCACTGTGCTTTTCAGTTCTGATGAGTACTGTGATATTATGCATCTTTTCATATACTTGTTGCCCATTCCTATGTTTTCTTTTGAGAAAGGTCTACCAAGTCCTTTGCCCATTTTTAAAATCAGTTTTTTATTGAGTTGTTAAGAATTCTTGATATATTTTGGATATTAACTCATTATCCAAAGTCTCAAAATACTAAAAGAGATTTATTATGAAAGAGAATAAACAATCCTAATCAACACTTACAAAATGTGATAGTCACAGCCATCCCTACAACTACATAAATGAGTAGATCTTTTTGCTTTAGGCAAGGATTGATAATAAGCCACAGTATTCCTTACAGACAATTATTATTCTACTAAAACAAAAAATTAACATTAATCAACTATGAAGGCCATTCTCCTTTAGGAGGGAGAAAAACCCTCTTCACTGAAAGAAAAAACAACCTAAAAGCAATCTCTAAAAGACTCTGCCCAAAATAGTACCTTAATGACATTTAAATATTTAAGATCGATTTTTAGTTAAAGGATATATAAGCCCCACAATTAACCAACTCATTTTGTTCTCTCACATATCAAGAAAATATTATAGTGGGGTAAGTATAAATTTAGTATTTTGGGTCTTCATGACATTAATACATCTTGGGAGTCAAAAAAAGAAAATTAAGAAATTAGGGCACGATAGCAGCAAAATGTGTAGGCAGTGCCAACCTGTCATTACCCAAAGAAACATCAAAAAACAAGCTGAACTATCAAAAACCAATTTTTCCAGGATGTTGGAAACAAGTAAAGTTTACAGGAACTAAGTAAATTCTGAATGAAGAAAAAGGTAACTTGAAAACGGTAGGAAAGCTTTGTAGCATTTTCTATGCTCCCACCCACTCCCTATAGGGCACAGTGGCAGTTCTGAAGTACAGATAGGCATGTTCTTATGTAGGACCCTGATCTCTGGCTCTGGAAGGAGTAAAGAACTTATTTGTAAAGACTGCCTATATCTGCACTAAACTGTCTGCAGGCTCTCTGAAGAACTGACTTAAGGCACTCAGCTCTTTCATACAGCAAAAGGGCTTTAATATACACTTAAGACAAAAACAATATAAAGCAAATTAATTGCATGTGCTTGGGGCAAAAGTAAGACCTACAACTGACTAGTAAGGGAAAGCTATACAAGATTCCTTGGGAAACTGAGACTAATGCAAAACAGAAGAGAAGAAAACATTTCCTAACTTACATTATGAAACCACCATTATTCTGATCCAAAGCCAAATAAAGACATCTTGAGAGGGACAAAGGAGAGACAGTGAACTAGAAAGCTCCAGACTTTTGTTCTTACTTTAATACATCAAAAAACAATAGCACAAACCAAAGTATCACTGAGAACTCTAAGACCTGCAACAACTAAGCAAACACTGAAATAACCAAAAGCTGAACTGAAATAGTATGAAATTTCATGACATCTTCACTTTACCCTTAACCTACATGTTTCCCCAGCACAGCTAAAACCAGTACTAACCCCAGTAGAGACAAAGCCACCCAATTTCTGGTCCTCCCTTGAGTTAGAAGAAAAAATACTGAACTTGTTTGCAACATTCTGGTTTGTATGAGGTTACTCCAGGGAATGGTATTTGCTCACGTAACTCAAAATGATGATGGGAAGGCTGGCATAATTTGAGTATCAAGTTGGAGGGTATTTACATATGGCAGGTGCCATGATGTGTGAGGAGTTGCAGGGATGCTGCAGACCTATGGGTGCCTGGAGATTAGAGGCAGAAACAGAATAGAAAGCACAAAGAACTAGAAGAAGAGAGAGAGAGAGAGAGAATCCCAAGCAGGTTCCTCACCCAATGCACAGCCCACAGGGCTCAATCTTACAACCCTGAGATCATGACTTGAACTGAAATCAACAGTCAGATACCTAACCAACTGAGCCACTCAGGCACCCCCATTTACATTTTCCAAGTAATTACTTTGAGGAAAAATTACTGTTGCCACTCTATGTTATCAGAGTGAAGCTCAATAAGGAAATTTAGAACTTGAACAATAAATACTACGAGACAAGTGGACTTAAAAGACAAAGACAAGAATACTGCACCCAGCAGTATTTATCATGAATATGTATTCTTCTCTAGTGCACATGAGATCATATATTAGATCACCAAACAAGTCTTAAGATATTTGAGATTATCTTTTCCTGACACAATGAATCAAACTAGAAATCAATAGCTGAAGGAAATCAGAAAAACCCACAAATAAATCCACAAAATTAAATGACATAATCGTAAATACCCAATGGGTCAAAGAGGAAATCAAAGAAATTAGAAAGTATCTTGAGAGGAAAAAAATAAAATCATAACATACAAAACTTATGGGATAACTTCTTGGCAATGTTAAAATTCTTGTTTTTGCTATAAATTTCCATTAAAAAAGATAAAAGATCTCAAAACCAACAAGCTAAACTTACTCCTTACAGAACAGGGAAAAGAACAAACTAAAACCCACAGCTAGGAAAAGGGAGAAAGATAGTAGATTTATAGCATACAGAACATAGAGAATGGAAAAATGCACAAAATCAAAGAAACCAAAAGTCTGGTTTTTGAAAAGACCAAAACTGATAATCCCTGAAACTACTAACATAGTATATGTTAAGTAAATTGAATTTAAATAAACAATTTAAAAGAACTGACAAACCTTTAACTATATTGACTAAAAAAACCCCAAAAGATTCACATCCCTAAAATCAAATCAAAAAGGTTATTATAGCTGATTTTTTACAAAAATTTAAAAAAAATTGTAAGAGAATACTATGAAGAACTGTGTGCCAAAAGAACTGGATAACCAGATGAGGTGCATATATTCCTAGAAACACAACCTATAATGAGTTATAAAGAAATAAAAAATCTGAACAGATCCATAGCTAATAAGAAGACTGAATCAGGAATCAAAACTTCCCAACCAAGAAAAGTAACCCCAGTACCTGATGTCTTCATCGGTGAGTTATACAAAACATTTAAAGAAGAACTGACACCAATTTTCTTCATACTATTCAATAAAATTGAAAAGCAAAAAACACTTCCAAAATTATTTTGTTAAGCCAGTATTACTTTGATACCAGAGGCAAAGGCACTATAAGAAAACTAACAATGACTATCTATGATAAATACTGATTTTCAAATCCTTAACAAGTTAGTAACAAACATAATTTAAAGCAAAATAAAAAAAATTATATACCACAACCAAGTGTAATTTACTCCTAGAACATCAGGCTCATTCACCACATTAGTATCAATCAATATAAGAAGCCACACTGAAAGAAGTTCAGAGAAAAAACCCACATACTCATCTCCACTGCTGCACAAAAAGCACCTGAAAAATTTAATACCCTTTCATGATTAAAAAAGAAAAAACCCAAAAACACAACTCAACATTTCAGCAACAGAAGAATAAAAGTCCCATATATGAAAAGTCCACATTCATATTCAGTGATGAAAAGTCTAAAAACTTTTTCTCTAAGATTAGGAAAAAGATAAGGGTCCTCCTCTCTCTACTTTTATTCAACATAGTCCTTAAAGTCCTAGCCAGAGCAATTAAAAAAAAGAATAAAAAAGCATCCAAATTAGAAAGAAAAAAGTAAAATTATGTCTGCTCTAACATCCATCTTATGTACAAAACCCTAAAAATTCCACACACAAAAATCAAATCGATAAAGTCAACAAAATTGCAAGATTAAAAAAAAATCAACAAACAAAAATCAGTTTTATTTACACACACTGGAAATGAATATCTCAAAAGTAACTTAAAAAAACAATCACATTGATAATAGCATCAGGAAAAGTAAAATACTTAGGAACAGACTAACCAACAAGAAGGTAAAGGACTTGTACACTGATAAATAAAAAACATTGCTAAAAGAAATGAAATAAAACACAAATGGAAAGACAGCCAGTGTTCACTAACTGGAAGACTTATTAATATTGTTAAGATGTCCATAACTACACAGTCATCCACAGATTCAATGCAATACCAATGGTGCTTTAGCAGAAATTCAAAAATCTATCTTAAAATTCATATAAAATTGCAAAGGACCAAACTATCTTAAAAAGCCAATCTTTAAAAGTGAAGATAATCTTGTAGAATGACAACAGTGGATATCTAGTATTTCCTGATTTCAAAACTTAACGTAAGGCTACCATAGTCAAAACAGTGTGGTTCTGGCATAAAAAGCCATACAGACCACATAGAACTGAGAATGCATAAATAAGGCTATCACACATCCGTGGCCAACTGATTTTTCATTGTTTTTATTAGTAATCTAATTATAAATTTTCTTAAACACTGCACTACATGCATTACAGAATGGGCATCACTTCCAAACAGTAAAATAATAGTCATATACACAGCTTCTAAGTAGCTTTCTTAGAAGCATCTTTATTACAAGTCTTTTTATTTCCCCCAATTTTATTAAGATATAATTGACATACATCACTGTATGAGTTTCAGATGTAGAGCATAAAGGTTTGACTTACATGTATTGTGAAATGATTATGTTTGGTTAATATCCATTATCATTTAGATACAATAAAAAGAAATAGCAACAAAAATTTCTCCTTGTAATAATATACCATAAGGTCTACTCTCTTAACTTTCCTATATATCATACAGCAGTGTTATAGTTATCATGCTGTACATTCTACCTCTAGTACTTATTTATCTTATAAATGGAAGTTTGTGCCTTTTGACCACCTTCCTCCAACTCCTCCTTCCTCCACCCTCAGTATATACAAATCTGATCTTTTTCCATGATTTTCCCCCAGAGATTCCACATGTGAGATCTTTGTCTAACTTATTTTAATTAGCATAATGTCTCCAGTCCATCCACACTGTCACCAATGACACGATTTCCTCATTTTTTATGACTCAATAATATATTCCATTATACCTATCTATTTACCTATCCACCTATCTCACAATTTCTTTTACCATTCATGCATCCATGGATATTTAGGGTTGTATTTCTATGTTCTATGGAGGTGCAGATAACTTTTCAAATTAGTGTTTTCATTTCTTTTGGATATATTCCCTGAAGTGGAACTGCTGGATATCATAGTTCTAATTTTAATCTTTTAGGGAATAACCAAACTGTTTTCCATGTGACTAAATTACAATGCCTCTAAAAGGGTACAACGGTTCCCTTTTCTTCACATCCTCACCAGTATTTGTTATCTTTTTGATGATGGCCAAGCATGGTATCTCATGATTTTGATTTGCATTTCCCTAACAATTGATGTTGAACATCTTTTCATGTACTTGTTGGCCAACTGATTTTTTGACAAGTGTGCCAATGACTAAATGATTAAAGAATAGTCTCAATATATGTTGCTGGATTCATTGGATTTCCACATGAAAAACGAGATCTAGATCCATTTTAAATCTTACTATGTATAAAAATTATATCAAAATGAACCACTGATATAAATATAAGAGCTAAAACCTTAACTCTTAGAGAAAAACACAGGTGTAAATCTGATAACCTTGGATATGGCAAGAGTTCCACAGGTATAACAGCACAATCATTACTAACAAAAGAAAAAGATAAACTGCACTTTGTCAAAATTAACACTTATATGCATAAAGGATAAAATCGACAAGGTCAAAAGCTAACATACAGAATTGGCAAAAACATCTGGAAATTCTATATTTGAAATGCATTTAACATTTTCCTTCCTCTCTTCCTTCAAGAGAATAGAGTGGTGAAGGAAGGGGGAGAGAAAGGGAAAGAGGATGTCAAGCAGACTCCCCACTGAGCGCAGAGCCTGACTTGTGGCTGGATCTCACAACCCTGAGATCATGACCTGACCAAAATCAAGAGTCAGATACTTAACTGACTGAGCCACCCAGGCACCCCCAATTTTCATAATATATAAAAAACGACTTCAGTTTAACCACAAAAAAACAAACAGACCAATTCAGAATGGCAAAGAACTTGGATTAACATTTTTCCAAAGAAGATATAAATTGTGAACAAGTACATGAAAAGATGCCCCAAATCAATCATTACTCATTATGGAAATACGAATCAAAAGTACAGTAGTTTACACCTACTAGAATGGGTAGAACAATAATAGCACCAACAACAACAAACAACTATTGGTTAAGAGTGAGAACAGACTGAAACCCTCATATTTTGCTGGTGGAAAATCGCAAATGGAGCAGTTACCGTGAAAAACAATTTGACTATTCTTCAATAAGTTAAACACAGAATTACCATGTCTCACCAATTCTATTTTTAGGTACATACATACCCAAGAAAATTGAAAGCAGGCACAGACAGATACCTTTATACCCATGATCATAGCATATTATTCACAATATGCAAAAGCTACAAATGATCCAAGTGTCCATCAATGGATGAATGGACAAACACAGTATAACATATACATGTAACTGAATATTATTCAGCCATAATTCTGATGATAAAACATGGTTGAAGCTTGAGGACATTATGCTAATAAAAGACACAAAAGGACAATATGAGGTAAAACGGGCAGGTGAAAGAAAATGGAATAGAGACTACAGGAACTGGTAAGGCATAGTAGGCAGATGAGACTATTTTTAATGGTTGAGTGTTTCATTCAGTATGGGCACAGTAAAAAGTTCTGGAAACGGAGAGTGATGACGTTTGCACAATACTGTGAATGTAATTAGTGATACTGAATTATGCACTTCAAGAGTTAAAATGGTAAATTTTATTTTACATATACCTTGAGACAATAAAAAAAGTTACATTTAAAAAAAAATAAACGGATAGGCTGTACCTGATTTACCAAATCCTAACAACTATGAGAACTAATGGAAAAATATGAAGAAAATAAGGAAGCTCATTTCCCCAAAGGGGAAAAAAAAGAAAAAGAAAAAAAGCACCTAAGAAAACTCTAATCTGCTTTGCTACATTTACACCTAGGCATCAAGTGAAAATAAGGACCAATTGGGAAAGAAATGCCAGGCTCAATTATCCCGCCTAAAAAAAGAAGGTTTTCTTGAGTAAGTAAAAACAATACATAATATAAAGTTCTTGAAATATTAATGTTACGTTTGATTCCTTTCTCTCCCTTTTTTTTTTAAAGTTTTATTTATTTATTAGACAGAGAGAGAGAGAGCCAGCGAGAGAGGGAACACAGCAGGGGAGTGGGAGAGGAAGAAGCAGGCTCCCAGTGGAGGAGCCTGATGTGGGGCTCGATCCCAGAATGCGGGGATCACGCCCTGAGCTGAAGGCAGATGCTTAACGACTGAGCCACCAGCGATCCCCTTTTTTTCTCTTCTTAAAGTAGTCCACCCACTAAAAATTAGGCTCTAATATTCTGAGTGCTAAAAATGGGCACAGAGAGACTTACTGACAGATCATTTTCAAAGTGAACAATCTACCCACAGATAACTGAGTTGATGTAACTGAACATGTTATAAGAAATAAACTGTACATGGACACTATATTCCAAATAGGTTTCTGAGTACTTTCTGAAGTATAAGGATGATGACCAAGGCTTCTCTAGCAACAGCAACCATGATACTCCTAGTAAAGACGACTAGTAGAGTAGCTTACCTCCTGCAGTAGATCTGCCTGCTCAATTGCTTTTAGGACATTTTTCTTGGATGTCTCCTGAACTTCCCCCCCTAAAAGAAACTCATCCAAAATAAAATAAGCCTTCTCAAAATTAAAGATGATATCAAGTTCACACACCTAAAAAGCAAAAATAATAAGAAGAATAATAATGTTAAAGTAAAGGAAGCAAATTTTGCTTATCCGCTATTAGTTGGTAAAATAAAACCTAACGCAAGTCAATAAATGTTAACTCCTTGTAAAATACCAATTATACTAGTCTAAGCATCACTGACTTCCTTTTCAAATTTGCAGTACCTGAAAACATGTCTATGAGTTCAATAAAATTTGATTTTGCATGTTTCCTGCAAAAATTTTCTACCTTTACAACTAATTTTTCAGTGCTTACTTAAAAGGTAAATGTAACTGCTATCCAAATCTAAATTACAAACTTAACATTTTCAAAACATTAAAATATATGCAGTTGAACTCCTTCTAATTTCACTATCTTAAATCTTATTTTTAGTACTAATAAAATGAATAGGTCTCTAGGGGAAAGGAATTTGACAGTTAACTGACAACTCACACTTATAGGAAGCTGAGTCATTCTTTACCTCTCACTAACAGTAACATTTAAATAGAATCCATAAAACAAATAATAAACTCATCATGAAGGTTAAAAAATTACTATGGCATTCAATTTCTTACAATACTACTCACACTGCCAAAATATTTGTCAAGTAATTCCACATAACGATGAATTATTTCCAAAGTAATCAGTTCATTTTCCTGATCCTCAATAGCACAGCAAAAATACAAGCTAGCATATCTGCAACAAAATATAAATGTGGGATAAAATTTTATCCTGTACTTATGTTTTCTAAATACATTTTTACACACTATTGTGAAAACCCCAGACTTACACATTTTCTTCTAATAGTGCAGATTATTTTTCTTCTAGACTAAAAAAATAATAAATGCTTCTAAGAGAAATTCTTTAAAGTACCCTCAAGGAACAAGAAGAAACATCATTCAATCACATAAGCTAGAAAGGGTAACATATTTTGCTATTCCTTCTTTCAGGCTCCTTTATATGAGTATTTTGAAATACAGCTGATCCAGGTTTTTTCTTGAGTTCAGTTAGTTAAGACAAAATACACTTCATGGTTAATTAAAAGCACAAGTAAGCAAAGAATAAAATGAAGGATTTATTGAAGATATTGTCATTCAAACCATCAGAATAACCCTAAACACAAAACATGGCTTAGTTAAGTAAGGGGCCCAGGGATAGTAATATAATAAAGATTTCACTCAAAGACACAAACTTTACATAAAATAATAAAAGAGGAAAGAAACTGCAGTAATGCAATAAGAGCACTGTGTGGTTTTAGTTCTTTTGCCTACTATCCCTTCTCCAGGTTGAAGGCAGCCCACGTTTCTGGTGCTGCCTGTTAATGCTAGAAAGTGCAATAGGTACTATATTCACAAAGAACTGTGCAATGTGCTACCACCACTCTGGTGGTTTCCTCAAACAGTAAGAAATGATGTGTCTATTCTCCCAGCTGTGAGCATTCACAGGATTGGGATAATTTCAGAGGTAGCTTTTGCCCAAAGCATTTAGAGGTAAAATTATTGGCTGCAGCAACAATGGGCCGGAGATAATAGTTCGGAGAAGTAATAGCAAGAAAAACCTAAAAGCTTGTGAAACAAGAGACTGGGAAAGGAGACATGTTGGGGAAAGAGAGTTTTTAAGATTCCTGGGGTATTCTGGGTAGTTTAGAACATCACATGTTTGTTCATGGCTGGACGCATGCTCTGAAAAAGTCTGGGCAGACACTAGAGAATACTTGAAGAAATGGCCAAAAACTTTTCAAATGTGATGAAAGAAATGAATTTACATATTCAATATTCTCTATCAATTCCACACAGAAAAGTTCAAAGAGATCTATACTGAAACAGATTATATTCAACTTGCCAAAAAACAAAAACATAATCTTGAAAGCATCAAGAGGGAAGAAACTCATCAAGTACATAGATCCTCAGTAATATTAAGTGCTGATTGCTATTCAAAAACTATGGAAGCCAGCAATAGCATTACATATGTAAAGTGCAAAAAGCAACAACAAGAACAACAGCGCCAACCAAGAAACTAGAGAATCCTGGTTACAAAAATCTGAAATAGAAGTGGGAACATTACTACTAACTTTCAGAAATAAAAAACGAGTCTATCCAAACACTAAAAACAACTGAATACCAACAAATTAGACGATCTAGACAAAATGGAAAATTCAAAGGAATATGCAAAGTGCCAAATGACTAAAGAAACAGAAAATCTGAATAAATTTTTGCAAGTAAAGAGACTGAACTGGTAGGCAAAACCTCCCAACAATGAAATGCCCATGATCAAACTGCTTCAAACATAAATAAATCCTATTACATTTACAGAACAATTAAGAATAATCTTTAAATTCTCCCCCAAACAGACAGGAGGAATTGAACTTATTTGGGGATGCCAAATATCAAAGCAAAGCTAGATAAAGATTTCACAAGAAAACCACAGAACAATATGATTTATAAATACAAATATAGAACTCCACAACAGAATAACAAGCTGAATCCATCAATATGCTAAAAGGACTATACATTATGACCAGGTATGGCTTCCAAAAATTCAAGGGTGGTCAACATACAGGGAAAAAAATTGTTATAATACACTACAGTAAGAGAATGAAAGATAACAAACATGTAATCATTTCAAGTGATGCACAAAGCATCCAAAATCCAGCACGTTTTTATAAGTAATAGGCAAAGGACTTGAGTTGACCTTTCTCCACAGAAGATAAACAAATGACCAAAAAGCACAAGAAGATACTCAATATCATTAGTCATTAAAAAAATGCTAATTGAAACCACGATATCACTTCACACTCACCAGGATGGCTATAATAAAGGAAAAAGGCCAAGTAAGTATTGGCAAGGTTACAGAGAAATTCGAACCCTTCCTGTACATTTATATATATATATTTTAGGGGGGATGCGTAGAGGGCAAGGGGGGGGAGAGAGAGAGAGAAGGAGAGAGAGAGGGAGAGAGGGAGAAGATCTTCAAGGAGACTCCCCACTGAGTACAGAGACTGACGTGGGACTCCTTCTCTCGACCTTGAGATCATGACCTGAGCTGAAATCAAGAATCTGACATTTAACCGACTAAGCTACCGATGTACCCCAGAATTCTTGTAAATATCTAGTGGGAATGAAAACTATTAAAGCCATTGCAGAAATAATCTGGCAGAACTTCATAAAGATAACACAAAGTTATCTTATGACTCAGTAATTCCACTCCTAGCTCTCACAACAAAAGAACTGAAAACAGTCAAGAAAATACTTGTACATGAACATTCATAGTAGCACTATTCACAACTGCCAAAAATTAGAAACAATTCAAATGTCAACCAACAGATGAACAAATAAACAATGTAGTAAATTCATACATGGAATATTATGCAATCATAAAAAGGTCTGAAGAACTGATATGTGCTGTGGCATGGTCAAATCTTGAAAACATTATTTTAAATGAAAAAAGTAATATGCAAAAGGCCCATATCACATAATTCCATTTACCTGAAATGTCCAGAAAATAAATCTACATAGAAAGATTAGTGTCACAGGGAAATGGGCAGAAATAAATATATAATCACTGCTAATATGTATGAGGTTTCTTTGGTGATAAAGAAAATAGAGGTGATATAGATGATAATTGCACAACTCTGTAAATATAGTAAAAATAATGGATAATGTAAGACACATTACAGTTTATGTGATTTTATATCAACTTAGGAAAACACAATAGGATATCATTTTATACCTAACAGAATTGTTATAATAAAAAATGACAGATAACAGCATCTGTTGGTATAGGTGAGGAGAAATTGGAATCCTTACAACCTGTTACTAGAAATGTAAAACTGTACATACACTTTGGAAAACAGTTTAGCAGTTCCTCAAAGGAACTGTTACTTTATGACCCAGGAATTCTACTCCTAGGTATAATCATTAAGAGAAATAAAAACACTGGTCTATAAATAGTTTGTACACAAATGCTCAGTTTACCTATAATTCCCCCAAATTAAAAACAACTTAAATGTCCATTAACTAATTATTGAATAAAATGTTGCCTATTCATAGAATATATGTGACAATGAAAAGAAATAAAATACTAATACATGCTACAATAAATCTTTGAAATGTAATGTTAAGTTAAAGAAGTTAGTGACATGTTTTAGGACCACGTGGGTGGGGTCCACTTACATGAAATATGTACAACAGTCAAATCTATAATGCTCAAATCGATTAGTTGCATAAGCCCAGAAGAATAGATTTTGGGTAGTGTGGCAGCTAAGAGCTACATGGTTTTTTTGGGAGGGGTACTGGAAATGTCCTAAATTGATCACACTGGATGCCCAGCTCTGTGAATATACTAAATATATTTAGTATTATACACTTTGAATGGCTGAATTATCTGATATGCTAGTTACATCTAAATAAAATTGTTGAAGGAAAAAAAGAGAACAGTAAGAAATTATCTGGGTTATTTTTAATACAGGGAATTTAAGCTTATGTTAATTATTAGCTTTCAAAAAACCTTTGAAAGTATCTATTCATATATTCAAAACACTTGACTTCTCACTCAGCTAAATATCGGTAGATTGTCCATGAATATAGCTAAATGTAATACCTACTGGTATATTAATAAAAGTTGTTTTGTTATTCAAGAAAATCTGTTCAGTAATATTATTTAACAAATTCTCAAAATGATAATTTGTACATATGTTTATTTTCTAGTAAATATAAATTGAGAGCCTCTTCCAAAAAAAAATTCAATATTCTGTCTTCAAGCAATCTCTAAGAACATTTTCTTTAGAGATGAGGAAACGAAGGGAAAATGCTAGTGGTAGAAACAGGGAATAAAAGGAATAAAACTGAAGTATCTAGATTTTCAATCTGTTTTTTTCCAACAGTATTGTCCTTAGTGCCTATCTTTCTTTCCCAAACAGGAAAACTCTGCATGAGACAGATTCAGGGTGAAGATTGTAGATGAGACAGAACACAATATGTAAGTTAGTGAAGATATGAAGACCACTTGTTGATCTGAACAGCAAAATATCAGCATTTCTCTGATGCTCAAAGGTAATTCTCTTGCTTAGAAGATCCTTCCTCTTCCAGTTGGGCTAGAGAAAACAGATCACCTGTTTATATCAACAAAAAATATTTCGTTAAATATTAGCATCAATGACCCTTCAATACAAAACAGGGAGAGGGGATTTTAATAGGCACACTGATTATAAATGATACAAAACTTTTTCATGTGAATTTCCCCTCAATTCAAGTTATCAGTCACAATAAATTATCTGCTATAGCTATTAAAAGAAAGGAAGGGACAGGCTGATTGATATGTGTTCTCCTTTCATCCATTTAACAGTCCTTCTCCTTCAACTACAGGAACTTTGACTCATGGGACTTACTCTCTTGAAGGTACTTTCAAATTTTCCCCTTTTAAAAGGACTCCTCCCTGTAGGTATAAACAAGCTGAAGGTTCTCAATCCTTTTTGAAGCCCAGTCCTAGGAATATGGGCAGATACTATCTCATCTCTTCTCTCATGGCAAAGTTCCCCCAAAGAGTCTACATGTGCCTTTTGAATTTCTTCATTTCTTCATGTTGCATTTTACTACATGGAGAGTTCTTCCTCTACTACTCTACTGAAAATGTCTTGGGAAAAGGCATTTATGAATGTCCACTGTAAAATCTAATAGATTATTTCTTCATTTTAATTGAACTTTATCTGACATTTTGAGCCATATCTGAACTAGTAATCTTATTTTTAAATAAATTACCTTATTGATTGTATACTAGAAGAACAGCCTTGCCCAAAAAGACATCTGGGTTCTAGAAGATTATCTCTGATATCTAACATCTAATATCTAATTCCCTGCCTGATGAAAGTGTCTTTGTTTACCTAGAGGCCTTGGGCATACCACATAGTCTATGCTGAGAATCATTTATGGTGGGGATTCTGGGCCAAAATATATCAACTGAAGTTGGCCATTCAGTTACATTTATGTGACCAAGCAAACTCCAATAAAAACTAGTCACCTTGGGGCGCCTGGGTGGCACAGCGGTTAAGCGTCTGCCTTTGGCTCAGGGCGTGATCCCGGCGATCTGGGATCGAGCCCCACATCAGGCTCTTCCACTATGAGCCTGCTTCTTCCTCTCCCACTCCCCCTGCTTGTGTTCCCTCTCTCGCTGGCTGTCTCTATCTCTATCAAATAAATAAATAAAATCTTTAAAAAAAAAAAAAAAAAAAAAAAAAACTAGTCACCAAGACTTCCCTGGTTGGAATGCTTCATATGCACTTTTAGACATTACAGCATAAAGAATGTCATAACTCCAGTGAGAGAAACCAATCAGAAAGTTCAAGCTTGGAACTCTTTTGAACTGTATACTATGCTCCTCTTTTCTTGGCTTACTGTAATCTGGATCTTTTCCCCATAGTAACCACGAATATACTACTTTTTCAGTAAGTTTTGTGAATTATGATAAAATTGACTTATAGTGAGTTTTGACCAAAGGGCAGTCTTAGGAATCCCTGATTTTACATATGGTGTCAGATATGATGATTATCTTGGGGAGAATGGGAGTTTACACTGATTATATACTCATTGTCTTTGGTTTTTATTCCACTCTGGAGGTATTTTCTTTTATTCCTTTGTCAAATACTTGAACGCTGCTAATTAACAATTTATATCAAAAATTTCAACAGACTTTTCAGCACACTCACTCTGTCAGAGAACGAAATGCTGGCAAATGCAAGTCACACAGGCATCACAAACCATTCAAAAAATGAGCCAGTTCTCTAGTTTATCATTTTTCTACTAAGCTGAACAAGAAATCACCCACTCCCCTCCCTCATTCAATGCCTTCCCTACTTCTATGAATAACCAAGTCTTATAAAATTTACCATTATTAGAGCTTTCCCTTCCACGTGCTGAGGGCCACTATCTTTGTTCAGGACCTCATTATAATATCCTCTGTTAAATCATCTCTTAGGACTCAGTCTCTGAAGTACACAATTTCAATTCTTTTATTATTACAATGATCTTTTAAGAAATGTAAATCTGATCTCTCTTAACTGTGAGGTCTTTTTATCTCTATGATTAAGATTTGACTTTTAGTGGCTTGTCACTCACTCTTCAGACAAGACTCCTAATTCCTTCCTCGAATTTGAAGTTTGGTCAACTGCAACAGTTTTCTAACTGAGAAACGCTGCAGAAGACAGAAGCCAATTGGACAAAGGCACAGGTTCCCTATTCCTGATTTTACAATCACAGTTCCACTTCTACTTGTTCTACTTATTAAAGTTCTATCTGAACTAGGTATCTCCTAGCTCTAAATTTCTATTATTTTCTAGATATTTTCTTAATAAACATTAAGATAAACACTGAACATTAAAAAAAAAACAAAAGATCAAATTCATTCTGTTAGGATTTAAACAATACTGTATGTTCTATAATCTCTATTTCTTCTCCTGTCATCATTCCAACAAAGATATCACCATTCATATCCAGAGTGGAATAAATGAAAGCAGTAAGAAAATCAAACTTCTATTTAATTTTCACTGAATCCATACTGATAGTTCCCTGTACATTCCCCACGTAAGAAACACCTTTTTTACATACAAAAACTGTCTTGTCTTTACTTGAACTCATTAAGGTAGTTAATTACCTTTCTAGTTAATTAATAACTAGGAATGGGGAAAAAACAAAGTAAATGTGGCCCCAATGTTCTATGAAAGAAATTATATTTCTTTTAGCTTTCTTAGAATTCTTTAAAATTGCATTTCAAATTTTTAAATCTTTAGACATTAATAAAGAATATGATATTTTTCCAATAATAATTAAGATAGCATTTTTTTTTTTTTTGGTAACTTCAGTGTTGAAAGAAATCCATGAGATAGACTGTGAAATCAAATTTTAAAGAAGCTATCCTTGGAAAAATTGGTATTTATTCACACTTCTACCACTGCTTCATTTTACCTCAAATTAATAAACCTAACTAAAAACCATATCCTGTACACATACATAAGTTACAAAATAAATGTATTTAAACAATTATATTAATGACTAGGTCTATCTATTCAAGATGTGTTTATAATTGATTAAGACTTGAAAATTCAGATAAAAGCCTTATCAGTATCAGTCATTACGGAGTCATAAGGAGAGGTGGAGTGGAGTGGGAGAATGCTTTATTACATTCTCTTATCTATTCTTATCTAAATTAGAGAACTGATGATTTCAAATATTGACCCTACATAACTTGCAAGAAAATGAATGAGTTCACTGAATTTTTCTAGAAGATAAAGATGAACATTATTTGTAAATTTAGTTAAAACTATTCCCCTGCTTTTAACATTTAATCTGGTAAAAAAAAAAAAAAGTTATTTTTAAAAACACAAGTTTCTATCTAAATAGGTTTATCAAAAATTTTACTATTTATAAATGTTCTGTCTCAAAAGTCTGCAATTCCACATTACAAATTTGATTTTGCTACTTCCAAATTTCTGATAAATAAAAATTATACCTTTTGTAAACAATCTTCAGATCTCGCCACTCATGAAAGCTGCACATTTTAGGTTTATGTGCTAAAATAGTTTGAACAATTTCCCTTGTGATTTTTTTCTTCTCTCTGTCTGATAGTGAGACATACCATTTCTGCAGTCGAAGCTTTCCCTGACGACTAAAAAGCAACATAAACTGCATCTGTTAAGATAAATAAAACCAAAGTTACATTTGATGTTTTCATTCAATAGAGTTAAGATTGCAAAATAAAGGACTTTGAAGAAAATGAAAATATGTAATTCTACAGAAAAATCTTCCCAACCTACTTTGGTCTGCTTAAATCTGGAAAGGAATGGAGAAAAAAAGAAAACCATTGCCTGTCGCAATCAACTTTACAACTTAAAAAACTATTTTCTATGTTTCCTGTACATTCCATACTCTACTTAAAACAAAAAAGAACTGTATACATCAATTGGCTTAGACAAATTTAAAAGAAAAAGAGACCCACAATTTTCGACACTTGGGTCTTTCCACTTCCAGAAAGAATCCTATATACCTTCACTTAGAATGCTTTCTTCAGTTAATGCTAGCTAGCATATTTTAAGCAAATACTAAAAATCTAACATCAATGAAAAAACCGAAACCCATAAATAGGTTTTTCTTGAAAAGCTAATTATTAGGTATCTATTTTCATCTCAGTTTTAAAAAAATATCCAACACAAATACGCATCCTGAAGAACTGAGTTGATACAATATAAGAATATATAAGCCTTTAAAAGCCAAAAGATGTCGATTCAGAAGCATTACACAAAATTCTTCATCCAAAATAATAAATAGCAGCTTCTACACATGGACTGGGTATTGAAATCTAGCAAATTTATGAGCTATTTCCTTTATATTTATTTAGAATCTAGAAAGCAATCTAATTTATCTTCATGTTTACTTTTTGAAGAAAGCCTCTTGTAATTCAACTGGCTGTACAAACCGCAAACAAAAAGTGCCATTTCTGCAAAGATTAAAGGCATAATTTACGTAGGTAATTTTTTTCCACTTAGTGAAATTAATCTTAATTATTAAAAAAATTCTTTAATAGTGGTACTGGAAGTAAAACGCAAGCCTGATATTAATATTTGCCACATCATCTTAGATTTGAATAAGGGTGAATTTACACAACCAGAATAGAAAAAGAATGACTCCTAAATCTGCAAAGGCACTAAGAAATCTGCAGATTTCCATATAATCCAAGAAATATTAAGCAAACATTTGGAAATTTATGAAGCGACATTAAATACTGTGTTAACGACCCTAACCCATTTTATTTTCACTGATTTATTAGCAGAAAATACAAACGGTCGTAGATAACAATTCGCCTCCTAATATTGTACACAGCAGCTCTTAAAAGGAACAAGTAAGTGTCACTGGGCAATATATAAATGCAAAGCGGCTACCGGAATTTGGAAAAGAATGGAGCCCAAATTCAAGGATATTGAAATGCGGGTGGGGTGGGGATTTGCTTTGGAAAGGGTAGGTATATAGGTAAGACTGTTTGCAGCAGGGTTCCGGTATTCCCCACGTCCACACCACCGCTGCTAAATACAAATTTTCTACTAAAATGGGCAGGTACTTATTTGCAAGACACAGGTATTCACTACTCTCCTTGTTAAAAAAGCAATGGTTTTACTCTGCGGAAAAGGATAGGACCCCGGAACTCTGACTTTGGTATTAAACACACGAGCTCGGTCAAGAAGCTGGACGCACTACAATGCTCCCTGGCCCGGCTGTCTCCTATGATTCACCAATGATGGATGCCAGAGGAGGTAACAGGCAAGGTGCACAACAAACCCATCAGCGGACACCAACGCAGTTCGTGAGTCTCTCCCAAATATTACACGGGAAATTTAATATGATTCCAGAACCAAAAATAACGGGTTAGGTCACATAGCGTCCGTCACTGGCTTTCGCATCCCCCGGGGTGACGCGGATAGAAAAAGTGCTCAACATTCGTTCACGGTCCCTGACACCCCACTTTGCCCCCCAGAACTTACGGCGGCCGTGGGCCGTGAGGTTTCCGGAACTTGTTCGGCCACACCCGTGGCAGTTGAGGGGAAGCCCCTGTCGCCGAACTGAGCAAGAGAAGCCGTGTTGCTGCGGGGAGGGACCCAGGCAGCGGAGGGAAGCCTTTGGCGACGAGGAGAGGGCTAGTCGACAGACCCCACCCTAGTGAGCGGAGGAGAGGAACCGAAGTTGCAGCGAGCGGAACGTGCTGGATGCAGCTCCGGTGTCACCAACTGCTCGGGAGCCTGCGCACCGACTTCACAATCGGAAGAAGCCAGAATAGCAACGAGGCGTGTCCCGGAAACAGCTTGCAAGAGTGAAGGGGGAGTGGCACGCCTGCGCATTTCTTTCTAAGGTGTCCCCGGAGGGAATTTGTTCTACGTAAGGTGGGAGGTTTGTGGAGCTTTGCAACTTTAGAGCCATTTTCAAGGGCCGGTAATTTGCAAAAAATCCAGGAACTTCTTCCCTTTGGGGATGGTAGGTGACAGGAGCTGCTATCCTGGGTGAAAGAACTCACCTTTCATGTAGTTACTGCCGGCAACTTTTTCTGCTACGTAAGTGCCTGAAACTCAAAATTATAAGCCTTTTCCTACCCGTGTATAGTGCTGTACATTTTGTCTCACATTTTTCCATGGCAGTCTTCTATGCATTGCTTCGCCCGTCCCGCCCGGTGGCAAAATAGTCTCTACTGACAACCCAAACAGCGGCTCATCTCGGCGGTAAATCCCGTTCCTTTCTACACTAGACACTGCCATACAGGCTCCCAGTCCAAGTTGGATGTGAATCCAGAAACTAAAAACTCTGTCCAAACGTAAAACAATCTCTTTTTCACCCACTTGTCCATTGCTTTCTATGTAGTAATCATTTTGACCAATAATTTTGTAACCGCAGCCTCATACACTATTTGGAAAAAAATTGAGAAACATCAATTGATTAACAAGGACCCTAAAATTATAGATTTGTTAAAACCCGTAAAACTCAGCGTAGTCCCTTGTAGCTAATGGGTGTTCTTTTTTCCGTCTTCTTTCTTCTTTTTTAATGGAAAATATACGATCCCTAAGTCTCACTTGTCTCCTACCATGAGGAAAGGAGAGCCTTATACACACGAGTTTTCCTGTGTGGAATACTAATTACCCATCAATACTTCTTAAAAAGGAAGCAAAATGTTGACCTAGTTAGCCCATAAGCTTTTTATTGAATATCCCAAACATAAGTCAGCAGATTTTTTTTTTCAAAACTAAAAGATCTTTTTTCAATTAAGCATTTAATTCCAATTATAGTATAATTAATATAGTGTTATATTAGTTTCGGGTGTACTATATAACAATTCAACACTTCTATACATTAGTAAATGTTCATTCATCATGATAAGTGCACTTATATTAGGGGAGTGGATTGCAACTAATACTTTTTTTTAAGTTGTAGGTAACATCTACTGTATTATTAGTTTCACGTTACAATATTCTGATTTAACCATTCTGTGCATTACTTAGTGCTCATCTTAAATTCTTTAATCCCCATCACCGCTTTCATCCATCCTCCCACTAAACTCCTCTCTGTAAACCCATCAGTTTTTTTCTCTATAATTAACAGTGTGGTTCTTGCTTTGTTTGTCTTTTTTTTCCCTTTGTTTGTTTTGTTCCTTAAATTTCCCATACGAATGAAATTATATCGTATTTGTCTTTCTCTTATTCACTTTGCATTCCACTGTCTAGTTCCATCCCTCTTGTTGCAAATACAGATCACATCATCATCCCTTCATCTGTTCATAGATATTTGGGCTATTTCCATAACTTGATTATTATAAATAATGCTGCTATAAACATCAAGGTACATGTATTCCTTTCAATTAGTGTTTTTATATTCCTTAGCTAAATACATAGTAATGGGATTCATGGATCATAGGTAGTTCTATTGTTAACATCTTGAGGAACCTCCATACTCTTTCCAGAATAGCTGCACCAATTTGCATTCCCACCAACAGTGTAAGAGGGTTCCATTTTCTCTACATCCTAGCCAATATATGTTGCTTCTTGTGCTTCTTGTGCTTAGCCATTCTGACAAATATGATGTGATATTGCATGATAGTTTTGATTTGCATTTCTCTGTTATAAGTAATGATGAGTATCTTTTCATGTGGCTGTTGCCATCTAGATGTCTTTTTTGGACAAATGTCTGTTCATGTTTTCTGCCCATTTTTTAATTGCATTATTTGGGTTTGGGGAGTTAAGTTATATCAGTTCTTCATATATATTGTGGATACTAACCCTTTATCAGATACGTCATTTGCAAATCTCCCATTCTGTAGGTTCCTTTTCAGTTTTGTTGATTGTTTCCTTAACTGTGCGAAAGCTTTTTATTTTGATGTAGTCCTGATAGCTTGTTCTTGCTTTCATTTTCCTTGTGTCAGGAGACATATATAAAAAGAAGTTGCTATGGTTGATGTCAAAGAGGTTACTGCCTGTGTTCTCTAATATCTACATTTATGAGTCTCCTCTCACCTTGAGGTCTTTCATCCATTTTGAATTTATTTTTGTGCGTGGTGTAAAAAAGTGGTGCAGTGTCATTCTTCTGCCTGTGGCTGTCCAATTTCCTAGCACCATCTGTTGAAGATACCGTCTTTTTTCCATGGGATATTCTTTCCTGCTTTGTTGAAGATTAGTTGCCATATAATTGTGGGTTTATTTCTGGGGTTTTTATTTAGTCCCATTGATCTATTTGTGTATTTTGTGCCGGTACCATACTGTTTTGATTACTACAGCTTTGTAATATAGTTTGAAGTATGGAATTGTGATGTCTCCAGCTATATTTTTCTTTTTCAACATTCCTTTGGCTATTCGGGGTCTTTTGTGATTCCATACAAATATTAGGATCATTTGTTCTAGCTCTGTGAAAAATGCTGGTGGTATTTGCATAGGGATTGCATTAAATATTTAGATTGCTTTGGGTAGTATAGATATTTTAAAAAAATATCTGTTCTTCCAATCCATAATTGTGGACTTTCCATATCTTTGTAGTCTCTGCAGTTTCTTTCTGCAGGGTTTATATTTCAGAGTATAGGTCTTTCATCTCTTTGGTTATGTTTATTCCTAGGTACCTTATGGGTTTTGGTGCAATTGTAAATGGAATTGTTTTCTTAACTTTTCTTTCTGCTCCTTCATTTTTAGTGTATAGAAATGCAACAAATTTCTGCACATTGATTTTTTTATCCTGTGACTTTACCGAATTCATTTATCAGTTCTAGCAACGTTTTGGTGGTCTTTTGGGTTTTCTATATATAGCATCATGTTATCTGCAGAGTGAGAGTTTTACTTCTTCCTTACTAATCTGAATGTGTTTTATTTCTCTATCATTTACTTCTGCTTTGGAGTTTTTTCTTTCCTTCTGGTTGTTTTAGGTTTTGTTTGCTATTCTTTTTCTAGCTCATTTAGGTGTAAGGTTAGGTGGTTTACTTGAGGTAGGCCTGTATTGTAATGTACTTGTCTCTTAGGATAGCTTTTGGTACATCCCATAGATTTTGGTCCACTGTGTTTTCATTTTCATTTATTTCCATGTACCTTTTTACTTCTTCTTTGATTTCTTGGTTTGCCCATTCATTGTTTAATAGCATATTATTTAATGTCCACATATTTGTGATCTTTTCAGATCATTTTCTTGTGGTTGACTTTGAGTTTCATAGTATTGTGCTCAGAAAAGATTCATGTATGATTTCTGTCTTTTTGAATTTTTTAAGGCCTGATCTGTGAACTAATATGTTACCCATTCTGAAGAATGTTCCATGTGCACTCGAGAAGAACGTGTATTCTGATGCCCAAGGATGGAATATTCTGAATATATCTGTTAAGTCCATCTGGTACACTGTGTCAGTAAAGGCCATTATTTCTTTATTTCTTTATTTTCTGTTTGGAAAATCTGTCTATTGATAGAATTGGGGTGTTAAGGCCCCCTACTATTATTGTATTGTTATTAATTAGTTCCTTTCTGTTTATTATTAACGGTTTTATGTATTCGGGTGCACCCATTTTTGGTGCATAAATATTTATAATTGTTATATCCTTCTTGTTGTATTATCCCCTTCATGATTATTCTTGTCCTTCTTTGTCTCTTATTACAGTCTTGTTTTAAAGTCTGTTCTGACTAAAGCAAATATTGCTACTTTGGCTTTCTTTTGACATCCATTTGCAGGAAAAGTCTTTCTCCACTCTCTGACTTTCAGTCTGCAGGTATCTTTAGGTTTGAAGTGAGTCTCTTGTAGGCAGCATATAGATGGGTCTTGATATTGATGCACACTGTCAATCTATTTTTTTTAATTTATTACTATTTTTGATGTAAAGCTCAGTGATTCATTAGTTGCGTATAACACCCAGTGCACCATGCAATACGTGCCCTCCTTACTACCTGTCACCAGCCTATCCCACTCCCCCATCCCCTCCCCTCTGAAGCCCTCAGTTTGTTTCTCAGAGTCCATAGGCTCTCATGCTTCATTCCCCCTTCTGATTACCCCCCCTTTCTTTATCCCTTTCTTCTCCTACCGATCTTCCTAGTTCTTATGTTCCATAGATGAAGGAAACCGTATGATAATTGTCTTTTTCTGCTAGACTTATTTCACTTAGCATTATCTCCTCCAGTGCCATCCATGTTGCAGCAAATGTTGAGAACTCGTTCTTTCTGATAGCTGAGTAACATTCCATTGTATATATGGACCACATCTTCTTAACCCAGTCATCTGTTGAAGGGCATCTCGGCTCCTTCCACGATTTAGCTATTGTGGACAATGCCGCTATGAACATTGGGGTGCATATGGCCCTTCTCTTCACTACGTCTGTATCTTTGGGGTAAATACCCAGTAGTGCAATGGCTGGATGATAGGGTAGCTCAAATTTTAACTTCTTAAGGGACCTCCACACTGTTTTCCAGAGTGGCTGTACCAACTTGCATTCCCACCAACAATGTAGGAGGGATCCCCTTTCTCCACATCCTCTCCTGCAATTGTTGTTTCTTGCCTTGTCTATTTTTGCCTTTCTAACTGGCGTAAGGTGGTATCTCAGTGTGGTTTCAATTGATATTCCCTGATGGCTAATGATTTTGAACATTTATTCATGTGTCTGTGAGCCATGTGTATGTCTTCATTGGAAAACTGTCTGTTGATATCTTCTGCCCATTTTATGATTTGTTTATTTGTTTCTCATATATTGAGTTTGAGAAGTTCTTTGTAGATCTTGGATACCAGTCTTTTATCTGCAGTGTCATTTGCAAATATATTCTCCCATTGCGTGGGCTGCCTCTTAGTTTTTTGGACTGTTTCCTTGGCTGTGCAGAAGCTTTTATCTGATGAAGTCCCACAAATTCATTTTATCTTTTGTTTCTCTTGCCTTTGGAGATGTGTCATGAAAAAGTTGCTGTGGCCGAGTCCTAAAGGTTGCTGCCTATGTTCTCCTCTAGAATTTTGATGGATTCCTGTCTTAACATCGAGGTCTTTTATCCATTTGGAGTTTATTTTTGTGAATGGTGTGAGAGACTGGCCCAGTTTCATTCTTTTGCATGTAGCTGTCCAATTTTCCCAGCGTCTTTTATCCACCGGATGTTTTTTCCTGCTTTATCAAAGATTAGTTGCCCAAAGAGCCGAGGGTTCATTTCTGGGTTCTCTATTCTGTTCCATTGTTCTATTTGTCTGTTTTTGTGCCAGTACCATGCTGTCTTTGTGATCACAGCTTTGTAGTACAGCTCGAAATCCAGCATTGTGATGCCCTCAGCTTTGTTTTTCCTATTCAGCACTTCCTTGGCGATTCGGGACCTTTTCTGGTTCCACACAAATTTAGGACTATTTGTTCCAGTTCTTTGAAAAATGTCATCGGTATTTTGATCGGGATAGCATTGAAAGTGTAGATTGCTCTGGGTAGCATGGACATTTTAACTATGTTAATTCTTCCAATCCATGAGCATGGAATATATTTCCATCTTTTTATGTCTTCCTCAATGTCTTTCAAGAGTGATTTATAATTTCTAGAATATAGGCCCTTTACGTCTCTGGTTAAGTTAATTCCAAGGTAATGTATGGTTTTTGGTGCTATTGTAAATGGGATGGATTCCCTAATTTCTCTTTCTACGGTCTTGTTATTCATGTATAGTAATGCAACTGAGGGGCACCTGGGTAGCACAGTCATTGGGTGTCTACCTTTGGCTCGAGGCGTGATCCCGGCGTTATGGGATCGAGCCCCACCAGGCTCCTCCACTGGGAGCCTGCTTCTTCCTCTACCACTCCCCCTGCTTGTGTACCCTCTCTCGCTGGCTGTCTCTATCTCTGTCAAGTAAATAAATAAAATCTTTAAAAAAAAAAGAAATGCAACTGAATTCTGAGCATTGAGTTTGTATCCTGCCACGTTACTGAATTGCTCTATAACTTCTAATAGTTTGGGAGTGGATTGTTTTGGTTTTCTATATGGAGTATCATGGCATCTGCAAAGAGAGACATTTTGAATTCTTCTTTGCCAATTTGTATACCTTTTATCCCTTTTTGTTGTCTGATTGCTGTTCAAGGACTTCTAGTACTATGTTGAATAATAGTGGCGAGAGTGGCATCCTTGTCGTGTTCCTGATCTTAAGGGAAAGGCCTCTAGCTTTTCCCCATTGAGAATAATATTTGCTATAGGCTTTTTATAGATGATTTTCATGAGACTGAGGAATGTACCCTCTATCCCTACACTCTGAGGGGTTTTAATAAGGAAAGGATGCTGTATTTTGTCAAATGCTTTTTCTGTATCTATTGAGAGGATCACATGATTTTTGGCTGTTTTCTTACTGTCGGATTTTATTAGCCAGGATCTTGTTGAGGAATGTGGTCCATATTCATTAGGGAATTTGGTCTGTAATTCTCCTTTTTGATGGGGTCTTTGCCTGGTTTGGGGATCAAGGTAATATTGGCCTCATAGAATGAGTTTGGTAGCTTTCCTTCTGTTTCTATTTTTTGAAATAGCTTTAGGAGAATAGGTATTATTTCTTCTTTGAATGTTTGGTAGAATTCCCCTGGAAATCCATCAGGCCCTGGCGTTTTGTTTTTTGGAAGGTTTTTAATCACTGTTTCAATCTCTTCATAATTAGTTGGTCTGTTTAGAAAATCAATTTCTTCTTGTTCCAGTCTTGGTAGTTTATAGTTTCCAGGAAGGCCTCCATCTCCTCCAGATTGCTTAATTTATTGGCATAAAGCTGTTGATAAAATTTTCTAATAATCCTTCCAATTTCATTGGTGTTGGTTGTGACCTCTCTCTTTTCTTTCATAATTTTATTAATTTGGGTCCTTTCTCTATTCTTTTGGATAAGTCTTGCCAGTTGTTTGTCAATGTTATTTATTCTTTCAAGGAACCAGCTTCTAGTTCTGTTGACCTGCTCTACTGTGCTCCTGGTTTCTAATTCATTGATCTCTCTAATCTTGATCAACTGCTTTCTTGTGTGTGGATTAGTCTTGTTCCTCTGTTGGTGTTCCAGCCTCTTGAGGTGAGAATCTAAAAACTGGTTTTTAGATTTTTCTATTCTTTTGAGTGAGGCTTGGATGGCTATGTATTTTCTCCTTATGACTGCCTTTGCAGTGTCCCATATGTTTTGGACCATTGTGTTTTCATTCTCGTTGGTCTCCATAAATTGTTTTAATTGATTTTTCATTTCCTGGTTTTTTTAATCATTCTTGAGCAGGATGGTTCTTAGTCTCCAAGTGTTGGAGTTTCTTCCATATTTTTCCTTGTGGTTGAGTTTCAATTTCAGAGTGTTGAGGTCTCAGAATATGCAGGGAATAATTTCAGTCTTTTGGTATCAGTTGAGACCTGTTTTGTGACCCAGAACAAGGTCTATTCTTGAGAATGTTCCATGGGCATTAGAATAGAATGAGTATTCTTTGGCTCTGGGGTGTAGTGTTCTATATATATCTATGAGGTCCAACTCGTTGAGTATAGCATTCAAAGCTCTTGTTTCTTTGTTGATTTCCTGGTTAGGTGGAAATTCCTGCTTAGGATTGCTGATAGTGGAGTGTTGAGGTCCACTACTATTAACGTATTTTTATCTATATGTCTCTTTATTCTGGTTAACAGTTGGCTTGTGTATCTTGCTGCTCCCCTGTTGGGGGCATAGATATTTATGATTGTCATATCCACTTGTTGGATACATCCTTTAACAATAATATAGTGCCCTTCTGTGTCTCTAACTATGGTCTTTAGTTTAAAATCCAATCTGTCTGATATGAGAATTGCTACCCCAGCTTTCTTTTGAGGTCCATTGGCGTGAAAGATGGAATTCCATCCCTTTACTTTCAGTCTGAATGTATCTTTAGGTTCAATGTGAGTCTCTTGTAGACAGCAAATGGATGGGTCATGTTTTTTTATCCAGTCTGCAACCCTGTGGCATTTGTGGGATCATTTAGGCCATTTACATTGAGCCCGATTATTGAGAGATATGATTTTAATGATGCCATGTTGCCAGTAAAGTCTTTGTTTCTATAGACTGTGACTTTCTGTTCTGTATCAGTCCTGGGGCCTTTTTACTTTTATAGGATCCCCCTTAATATCTCCTGTAGGGCTGATTTCGTGGTTATGAAATTGGTCAATGACTGGCGATTCTGGAGGGTCTTTATCTCTCCATCAATTCTGAATGACAGCCTTGCTGAATAAAGGATCCTTGGCTGCATGTTTTTCTCTGAAAAAGCTTTAAAAATGCCCCCCCCAACCCTTTCTCTCATTCCAGGTCTGTGTAGACAGGTCTGACGTAATTCTGATACCTTTGCCTTGGTACGCGAGAAATTTCTTTGCCCTGGCCACTTTCAATACTGTATATTTGGATCTAATATTTGCAAATTTCACTATGACATGACGTGGCGTCGGTTTGTCATGGTTGAGCTTGGGAGGGGTCCTCTCTGTCTCTTGGACACGAAAAGTTGTTTCCTTTCCTAGATTAGGGAAGTTTTGAGCTACTACGTGTTCAAATATCTCTTCTAGACCTCTGTTTTTCTCCACCCCCTCGGGGATGCCAATGATTCTGACATTGGAACGTTTAATTGAGTCAGTATTCTCCCAAAACCTACATTCTTGAGATTGGATTTTTTTGAGCCAAGTTTCTATTTTAGTTTCTCTTTGACTAACCCATCCTCCAATTTGCTGATACATTCTTCTGCCTCATTCACCCTGGCTTTCAGAGCCTCTAGTTTTCCCTGCATTTGGCTCATAGAATTTTTAATTTCTGCCAGATTCGCTCTCATTTCTGCCCTTAGAGATTCTATATTCTCATTAACGTTGTTGTTAATACTTTTTTCAAGTCTACACATCATCTTGACCATTGTTACTCTATTTCTGATAATTTGGTTATATCCATATCCATTAGTTCTGTGGCAGAAGCCACAGACTCATTGTCTTTTCTTTGCTGGGAGGGATTTCTCCTTCTCGTCATTCTGATGAGGAGAGGTTGCAGGGTTGTCCAGAGCCCAAATTATTGACCAGGACTCAGGCAGTGCACACTTGTTTTATAGTGACCTTAGGTATGTGGGTTTCTTGATTTTTCAGCCTGCCTTCTGGGGGAGGGGCCTGCCGCACCAATCTCAGGCACCCCTGTTTGGGTAGAGTCTCCCTGTACCCTGCAAGGGGGGTTTGGAATGGGCACAATATTAGCCAGTATTTCCAGGCTTTTGTTCTCTGGCAGCTTTCCCTGGTGGTTTCCTGCACCTCTTCTGAGCGTCAGGGCAGCAGTAGCTGAATCTCAGCCTCTGTCTCAGAACAGAGGGATCGCTGATGGTTCTCCACTGATGTTTTGGCCACTTTAACTCTGTTTCTGTTGGTGCTGCTCAACCCTGCAGCATTCCGGGATGTGCGCCCCACAGCCAGTGTCCCAGCCCTCACTTCCAGGGCCCATGCATCTCTGTCCTGTGTGTTTCTAACACCACCAGCAGCCAGCCGCTGGCCGCCAGTCGCCCCCACGCGCTCATGAGCTCTGTTTCAGTGTGGTTCACGTGCATTTTGGAGCTCCGGTTTTCAGATTGGTCGCGTGTGTTCCCCGGCTCATGGTCTCAGTCTGCTGTCTCACGGGCGCTAGTCCTTGAGTCCACCAACTCCCCAGTGCAGGTGGCTACTGCTCCCAGCACCCGAACATGGCAGCTCCCTCCCCCTTCCGTTTATTCCGATATCTGTGCGCGACTTCATGGCTCCCCGCTTCGTACCTCAATACTCAGCGCTGGAGATGTTCATTTGTAGAGATCCAGTTGTATCTTCCTGTGTCTCAGGCTGATTCTGTGGGTGTTCATAATGGTCTGGTACCTATCCAGCTCAACTCAGGGGACCAGCTGATAAAGGGGACCCCTACTCCTCCGCTGTCTTAACTCCTCCCTAACCCACACTATCAACCTATCTTTTGATTAGGTTTTTAGTCCATCTACATTCAAATAATTATTGATAGATATGTATTTATTATCATTTTGTTGCCTGTTTTATCGTTTTTTTCATAGCTTTTCTCTGATCCTTTTTTCTCTTGTTCTCTTTCATGGTTTGCTGTTTTTCTTTAGTGAAATACTGGGATTCCTTTCCCTTTATTCTTTTCATATTAGCAGGTTTTGTTTTGGATTACCATTAAGTTTGTATACAACATTTTCTATATTAAGTTAAGTTGATGTTTACTTAGGTTTTGACTCATTCTTTACTTCCTTTACTTCATGTTTTAGGAATATGTTGTCATATTCTACATTCTTTTAATTTCTGAGTCATTTGACTAATTTATTACAGAAATAGTTATTTTTGTTACTTTGTTTTTCCTACTTTTCAAGTCTCACTTAGGGTCTCTCTTTTGCATTCACAGAGTCCCCATAAATATTTCTTGCAGGGCTGGTTTAGTGGTAATGAACTACTTTAGTTTTTGTTTTTCTTAGAAACTCTTTATCTCTCTTTCTATTCTGAATGATAGCATTATTGGATAAAGTACTCTTGGGTGCAGATTTTCCTATTCAGCACACTGTATATATCATGCCACTTTCTTCTGGCTTGCTAAAAATTCAGGTGACAACTTTATGGGGTTTCCTTTGTATGTAATTGTCTTCTTTTCTCTTGCAACCTTTAAAATTCTTTATCACTATGGTTTGCCATTTTAATTACTATGTGTCTTGGTGTGGACCTCCTTGCTTTGAATTTGTTGGGAGACCTCTGTGCTTCCTGGATCTGGATGTATGTTTCCCTCCATGGATTGAGCAAGTTTTCAGCTATTATTCTTCAAATACCTTTTCTGCCTGCCTGCCTTCCTTCCTTCCTTCCTTCCTTCCTTCCTTCCTTCCTTCCTTCCTCCCTCCCTCCCTCCCTCCCTCCCTCCCTTCCTTCCGCCTTCCCTCCCTCCCTCCGTCCCTCCCTTCTTTCCTTCCTTCCTTCCTTCCTTCCTTCCTTCCTTCCTTCCTTCCTTCCTTCCCTCCCTCCCTCCCTCCCTCCCTCCTCCTTCCTTCCTTCTCTCCCTCCCTCCTTCTTCCCTCCTTCCTACCTTCCTTCCTCCCTCCCTCTCTTTCTTTCTCTTTCTTCTTTCTTCCCCTTCCTTCCTTCCTTCCTTCCTTCCTTCCTTCCTTCCTTCCTTCCTTCCTTCCTTCTTTCTTTTTCTTCCTTCCTCTCTTTCTCTCTCTCTGGGATCTCCTTAATGCAAATGTTATTGCACTTTATGGAGTCATGAATTCTCTAAGTCTGTTCTAATTTTTGGGCTCTCAGACGTCTCTGAATAAACACTAAGGAATTGCTATGTACTTAACTGCCTGAAACAATACACTGCTCTCCCATCTTCTCTCTCTCCCATTCTCTGTGTGTGTGTGTGTGTGTGTGTGTGTGTGTGTGTGTGTGTATGCTTTACATATATTTTCAGTGTATAAGTTATGGTGATATAAATATAGCTCTCTACAGAGCTAAGTATATCATGAATGTTTTCATTCTTTTACATATTATTGGTTTTACCAGGCTATGGGGGTTTCGGTCTTGGTGGTCTACTAATTTTGCATTCTTGCTTTCAAACAATTCCCCAGTTTTCAGCATCATGCTCTGGTTCAGTCTTCCACTGTTAGTGGCTCTAGTTCCAATATACCCCAAAGGTTCTGTCAGATAAATTGGCTCCCATTTGGTTAGTTGCCTTTTCTGCAAGAACTTCTTCTGCTTTTCTATGTCAGTTACCACTTATCAGTGTCCACTTTATCTTGCAAAATTTTGTTGACATCCTAGTGTTACTATCTCCTCTTGTTTCTATGTCCTGTGTATTGTAATACTTAAATAGTTCTTTATTTTTGCTTAGTGTTGTTTCAAGAGGGACAGGAAATAAAAGCATTTGATCATCAACACTTAACAACAATTACTAAACCCTAGGAAACTAATACGTATTTTGGCAGTGCTGTAACCAGTATCAAAAATGTGACAGTAGCTGTGGAACTGGTTAATAGATAGAGGCTAAAACAATTTTGAGGTAATTGATTGCACAACCTAAGATTTCCTTGAAGAGGAATGTAAAGACATCCACCTACTTGGATGTCTTTGAAAATAGCAGTTCAGGTCCTTTGCCTGTTTATTAATCAGACTATTTTGGTTTTTTGCTATTGAGTTATGCGAGCTTCTTATGTTTTGAGTTAGGAATACAGATGTTAAGGGCAATTCTAAGTGGGCGGTAAGGAGGAAGTGTGGAGGAAAGGGATAAGGCACTGTCATCTTAGAGGATATATTTACATACACATATAGATATATAGATGGATAGATAGATATCTCAAGTGGAAAGCTGAAAAACAGAAGTTCAACAACTATTCTTAGGCCCATCAAACTCTAATCCATCAGAGAGAAACATAAATATCTCCCCTAAAATTAAAGAGAGGGAAATACAGAGATTGACAGCTTACCGAAGGAAAATCCTTGGGTAGTGTCTTCTTTTGGAACCAATATCAGTATAGGAAAACCTAAATATAACTGACTAGTTTCTAGATGCCCATTGTGGCCAAGTCTAAGAGTTAAAAACTCCAGAGGAGTGTAGTCATAGCAATTTCATTTTCTTCAGATAAATACCCAATAGTGGGACTGGTGCATCAGGAGGTAGGCCTATTTTTATGTTTTGTTTTATTTGTTTTAATTTTAAAGATCTTATTTATTTATTCGATAGAGGGAGAGATAGAGAGAGGGAGAGAGAATGGGAAAAAGCATGAGCTGGGGGACAGAGAGAAAGGAAGACAGAGAAGCACACTCCTTCTTGAGCTGGGAGCCAGGACCCTGTAATCATGACTTGAGCCAAAGGCAGATCCTTAACCAACTGAGTCAATCAGGTGCCCCTTGATATTCCTATTTTTAATTCGGCGGGGGGAGGGGGGGATTTCCATACTGTTCTCCATAGTAGCTATGCTAATTTATAATCCTACCAACATTGCAAAGTGTTTTTTCCCACGCATCATCACCACCACTTATTTCTTGGCTTGATAAAAACCATTCTGACAGGTGTAAGTTATATGTCATTGTGGTTTTGATTCGTATCCCCCTGATAATGAGTGATGTTGAGCATCTTTCATTTGTCTTTTAGCTACCTGGATGTCTTTGAAAATTACAGTTTGGGTCCTTTGCCTGTTTATTAATCAGACTATTTTGGTTCTTTGCTATTGAGTTATGTGAACTTCTTGTGTATTTTGAGTATTAACCCTTCAGATTCGTGGCTGGTAAATATTATCTCCTGTTGCATAGATTACATTTTTATTTTATTATTTCCTGAGTTTTTTAGTTTGATGTAATAACACGTGTTTATTTTTGTTTTAGTTGCCGTATCTTCATCTCATGTCCGAAAAACCATTGCCAAGATCAATGTCAAGAAGATTTTTCTTATGTTTTCTTCTAGTAATTTCATGACTTCAGGCCTTATGTCTAAAGGTAAAATAAAAGCCCCAAACTTATGTAAACATCTTAGAGATATAACAATCTCTTTTAGGCTGATAATTGAGCTTCAGTCCCTTACAAAAAAATCTTCCCTTGCACTCCTCCCTCCCACACACATTTTGGTCATCAGGGTTTAAACTGGGTATCCATTAAAAAATTGTAGCTATAGCTATTTTAAAACTTCTAGTCGTTAACCACTATATTAGAGTAAGTGATAACGCAATGCCATATTATAATATTGAAGCATTTTAAATTTCACTATATCCTTACTTTCACTAATGTGTTTTATATTTTTACATGTTTCCATGTCACTAATTACCATCCTTTTATTTCAGCTTGTATATTCCTTCCTTCATTTCTTGTAAGACAAGTCTAGTTAATGTAGTCCCTCAGCTTTTGTTTGTCTGGAAAATGTTTATCTCTTCTTCATTTCTGAAGGACAGCTTTGCTGGATAAAATATTCTTAAGGGTTTTTTTTCCTTTTACAACTTTAAATAAATCATTCCACTCTCTCCTGTGTTATAAGGTTTCTGCTAAGAAATCTACAAAATAGAAAACAACAGGTTTTTTTTCTCTTGCTCTTTTAAAATTCTCTCTTGTTTTAAATTTTTACAGTTTTACTTTATGTGTGTTTTGGAGAATTGAGTTGAATTTATGTACCTATCAGCTTAATGAATTGGATGTCAAATCTCTACCAGTTTGGGAAGTTGCCAGTCATTATTTCTTTAAATAAGACTTATTACCTTTCTCCCTCTCTTTTCCTTCTGTAATTCCAATAATGCATACATTGTTTATATTGTTTGTGTTCCATAAGTCCCATAAGCTTTCTTCATCCTTTTCAGTCTTTTTCCATTTTGCTCCTCTGACTAAATAATTGCAAATGATATGTTCAAGTTCACAAATTCTTTCTTCTGGTTGGTTCAGTTTGATTTTGAAGCTCCACTTAAATCCTGTAGTTCAGTCATTGTATCTTTTAGCTCCAAAATTTCTGTTTAATTCTTTTTTATTTTTTTCTATCACTTTGTTGAACTTCGTATTTTGTTCTTTGTTGTTTTACTCATTTTGCTAAGTTATGTGTTCTGATCATCTTTACAATTATTGTGTATTCTTTGTTAGGCAATTCTTGTATCTCCATTTCTTTAGGATTAGTTACTGGAAATGTACTATGTTTCTTTGGTGGTGTCTTGTTTCCCTGATTCTTTATAATCTTTGTAGTCTTGTGTAGTGCATGTATTTTAAGAAGCAGTCCCTTCTTCCAGGATTAGGGACTAATTAGGAAATAAATTCACCTATGCATGAAGAGTGTTGGGGAAGAGGGGACATATCCTGGTGCATGTTGTGACCCCCAACTTAGTGGTGCAGGTACCAAGTGTGGGGGTATTTGTGGGCCTGGTGGGGCATAATAGCTGCCAACTCAGACTTCTGGAATGCAGATCATCAATATCTGCATGACTGTTGTGAGAACTGCTGGGTTCCACAGTGGCTTCAAGGGCTTTTGGTATCCTCAGTGGCATTTCTAGGTCTTGTACATAGGGATGAGGGCAGGTAGCGTGATGGCCATAAACTGATGTCCTCATGCTTTACTGCAGGGGCTAACTTCAAGTATCTGAACTGAGAATAAAGAGGAGATAGATTAGAGCCTAAAAGAAAAGATTGTTGTAGATTAATTGATTTGATGACATATATATATATAGGCATATATCACAGCAAATAAAAGATGACTCTCGGGGATTATGGTTCTATTTACTGTGAAAGGGTAAGTGCACACTGGTGGTGAAATTACAAGCTCATTTTTTAACCTACAGAATCAGAATGAGAGAATCAGAATTCAGAATCTGAATCAGAGGATGAGATTATATCAGTAAAATGTTTATAGTTAAAAGAAAAAATAGAATAGTGTTAAAAAGAGATTGTCAGGTGAGATTAAGAAAAAAAGATCCAACTACATGTTGTACAGGAAATGCTCTTTGAATAAAGTCACATACTGACCGAAAATAAATGAATAAGAAAAAACACACCATGCTAATATTAGTCAAAACAAAAGTGGGGAAGATATATTAATTTCAAACAGAACAGATTTTAAAACAAGGATAGCATCGATGAAGAAGGATATTGCATAATGATAAATGGGTCAGTTCTCCAGACACAAAATCTTTAACATTATGCTCTTAAGAACAGTACTCCAAATAATGTGAGGCAAAAACCAATAGAAGTGCTCAGAGAAATAGATGAATTCATTATCATAGTTAGAGACTTTAGTATCCCTTTATCAGAAATGAACAGCAGTCAGACAATTAAAAACAAGACCTAGAGAAGATCATGGCATAGTAGTGATATGGGAAACAAAAGCAAAATAAAAAAATAAATTTCCTTACTACTTACAGCTCCATGAAAAGTCCTTGAAACAGGTAGAGTGACCTTTGTCTGGGAGCTCAGCTGCCTCAATTTTGACACTTTGCTAAGGGCCAGAGGCAACCTTAGCCTGACCCCCAGGAACCTGTTTTGAGTTTACTTTAACATATAAAAATTCCTTTGAAACTTTGTCTCTAAATGCCCCCAATATACATGTTGGCAGTCACCCCCCAAGTATATGACCCACTGATACATATCTGAAGGGTCTCATGACTCAGGGTTTTACTAGACAGTAATAAATGACCTTTCCCAACAATAGTTACCCCTTCAAGGTCCCGGAAACCTTGCTTCCAAAATTCCTTATAGACCTACAGTATGGTTACCCCACTTCCAACTTGAAAGTATATAATCAGTCACCCATCACAGTCCCCGGGCAGCACTTTCTGCCCATGGGTCTTATCTTTGTGCTTTAATAAAATGACCTTTTTGCACCAAACATGTCTCAAGGATTCTCTCTTGGCCATGGGCTCTGAACCACAGCATTATTCTATATCAGTAGGAAGACCCTAAACTTGTCTTGTCCTAGGTAATTATCAAATCATCCTAAATACTCCAGAAATCATCCCAACAACTAATGGAACAAAATCCACAACTAAAGGGAGAGAAGAGAGGAGGCCTCATTGAAGATGTCAGGAAATGCAGACATGTGGTTTGGGGGGAAACAGATCACAGGTGCTGTGAGGGAAGGGAGACCTGATGTCAGAGAAGGGCCAGAGAGAAAAGAGCACACACAGGGGAATACACAAGGCAAATGTTTCCCCAGAGCCATTGGCTGTGAGAACAGAAGGGCCTGAATTTCATGAGTTGTTGCAACCAGCAGGGCTTAAAGGCCTGGAATTTTAAATTACAGCAGATAGCAGTGTGGCCGGTATAGAGCTCAGGGAGTGCTGTACTGCTTCTGGATAATTGAAAATGTAGGCAAAACTAAAATATTGAGCAAAATAATAGACAAGTGGAGGGGAGCTGCAAAGCATCAATTATCCTTGTATTATTCTAAATAGAAATTAATTTCATTTTAACTTTATTAAAATACATAAGTAAATGTTTAAAAAATGCTTAAGGAATAGAATTTCTGTGGAGTTAGAGGGTACTATGCTAAGTGAAACAAGTCAGTCAAAGAAAGACATACTATACGATTTCACCTGTTTGTGGAGTTTAAGAAAGAAAACAGATAAACATAGGGAAAGGGGAGGAAAAGAGAGGGAAGCAAACCATTAAGGAGGGCACTTGTGATGAGCGCTGGGTATTGTATGTAAGTGATGAATCAGTAAATTCTACTCCTGAAACCAACATTACACCATGTGTTAACTAATTAGAATTTGAATAAAAATTAAAAAAAAAACCTACAGAGTTTTCTTCAAAAAGGGCAGCGGGAGGGAGGAGAACAGAATCTCTAGTTTCTAAACAATGAGTATAAAGGGGAAAAAAAAAGAATGATCTATACAAAATAAGTAAAGAATTTTAAAAGGAAATACAAAAAATGGAAAGTACAAAATAATAAATTAGATATAAATCTAAATAGTATTTTTTCTGTAATAATACACCGTATATGTTCCTGAAATATCTTGCATTCTATGAAACCACACACTAAAAATGAGACAGTTTATGGGGAAAAAATAGGAAGGGGAAAGATGATAATATTTAGGAATATTCTGTGACAGTCATTCGTTTTCAATAAGAGAGATAATTAGGAAGGGAGTAGAAAAGATTACATAAACATGTAAGTGCTTCAATCTGCGTGACACACTATTTTTAATAAAAACCAGTTTGTCCTTGTTTGTACATCCAATGACCTCCTTTTTTATCATTCGTTTTCTTCTATTAATATGATTTAATGAAATGTGCCCCTTCTTTACACCACTGTAGCCCATAGAGTAGCTCCTTGTCGTCCTCTTCTCCCCTGCATTATTCCACCTCCTTCTTTTTTGGAGAATGACTTGGTCCCATGCCTAAATTCATCTTATTTGAAATGTAAACATAGAGAATGCAGGAAGATTGGAAACATTTTATATTTTTCTGTGAAATCAGTCATTTCAGAAAGTTCATGTGGACTTTTCATATTAAGATGAGGGAATGAGGATCAGTATTTGCTGAAGGAAAACAGGTGGAATGGGTAATGTACTCAGAAGGACACAGGTTGAAAATAAAAAAAACATGGTCTCAATCAGTGGTGGTGTTCAAAATGTCAAATAACTTCTCGGGTACCTCGTGGAGGATGTAGTTTTTTTAGGTGGCTATGCAGGGGCAATACGAAGGGAGTACAAACCTATGAAGATTGGCCATGGCCTCAGGACTAAAGGGGTATTGGGCATTTGTCCACTGGATGCCAACACTGTCCACTGGAGTGACATCTTCCCAGGACTGGTCCTTCTCTGTGTGGGAGGACACATAAAGATAGGCACTGGTATGTGGGAGTTGTGCTGAGTCAGCTGGAAGGCCACTGGGCACCAAGTACTCCAACAGCAACATATCCACTTGGGGCTCTCTAGACATGGGGACGTTCAGTCAGTGTGGTAAGGAGGTTAAGGGGCTTCGGGTAGCAGCTATTTATCCTGGCATTGGAGCATCTCTGAATTTAACAACCTGTTTTCAAGGTTTTCCTAGTAAAATTGGTTTAGTGGAATTCTTGATTTTTGTAGTTTTGAGTTATCAACTAGAACAATGAGTACACACATTTAAAAATAGGAAACAAGGGGGATTATAGGTCACGGGACAAATTTAAGCAAAGAGCTAGAGCCTAAAAAAGTTACCTGTAGATGGTTAACTTCCCCAGTGCTTCTACAGTCCTCCTTTCCTGCAATTCATTTCCTGCAATTCATTCTCTGATTCTTTTCATTTCTTTCCTTTTGGCCAGTTGACATACCTTCTCATTCCCAAGCCCTATTGCTCCTCATATGATTTAAATTTCCTCCTAAAGAGCTAATATGTCAAATTTTACCAAAGACAAATTGTTGTTGGAACCATAAGTGTGTCTGTGGGTTAGTTTTCAAAGAGGTATCTGTAAAAAACTGAAAAGTTAACTCTGTAAAAAGATAAATTTCTTTCAGACGAGTGTATTTTTCAGAGAAAATCATGTCTGTCATTTTATGACTGCTCAGTAAAAGATATTATACCCCAAATAAAATATACTACTGCATAAGAGTTAAAGTTTCAGGCAGACAGTGAAAAGTAGTGCTTCTTATTGTACATTGTGAGATTGGATTTGAGCTCTGTAAATTTTATTCTTTAACATGGAATTGCATCAAGCAATATTTACTTTGACAAGACATCACTGTTCAACTCAGCTTCCAGATTCATGCCATCCCATTTCCATTAGAATAAGGATATTGCTCATGAGACAAAAAAGATGGTAGAGGAGTAGGGGACCTTTTTTCAGCTGGTCCCCTGAATCAGGCTGGACATCTACCAGATCATCCTGAACACTCATGAAATCAGCCTGAGATGTAGGAAGATCATCTGGATCTCTACAAATGAACATCTCTTATGCTGAATATTGAATTATGAAGCAGGGAGTCATGAATCTGCACAGAGATATCAGAAAATAAAGGAAAGGAGGAGGGAGCAGCTGCACTCGGGTGCCAGGAAGCAGTAGCCTCCTGCACTGGGGAGTGGGCCAGACTCCCAGACCAGTAGTTGCTGGGAAACCAGACTGAAACCCGGGGGTCCGGAGCCTGCACAAACCAGACTGAAACAGGGAGCTCGGAAGCACATGTGGGACCTGGGGGTGGCTGACAGTGTTTGAAGCACAAAGGGCAGAGATGTGTCGGCCCTGGGAACAAGGACTGGGAGAATGGCTGTGGGGCACCCAACCCCAGACACTGGGGGGTTTTAGCAGCACTGACAGAAACAGTCAAAGTGGTCAGGAAACTCAGAGGAGAGCAGACTGCGATCTCTCTGTTCTGAGACAGAAGCTAGGATATGGCCATTGCTGCTCTGACTCTCAGAAGAGGCACAGAAAACTACCAGGGAAAGCCACCAGAGAACAAAAGGCCAGAAAAACCGGTTCTCACTGTATCCATCCCCACCCCCGCACAGGGCAACTCTACCCAAACAGGGTTGCCTGAATATCAGCGAGGCAGGCCCCTCTGCCAGAAGGCAGGCTGGAAAATCAAGAAGCCCACAGCCCTAAAGTGCCCATAAAACAAGTGCACATTGCTCGGGTCCTGGTCAATAATCTGTTCATCCCTGCAATGTCTCCTCATCAGAATGACAAGGAGGAGGAGAAATCCTCCCAACAAAGAAAAGAAACAGAGACTGTGGCCTCTGACACAGAACTAATGGATAAGGATATAACCAAATTCTCAGAAATGGAGTTCAGAGTAACAATGGTCAAGATGATGTGTAGGCTTGAAAAAAATATTAATGAAAATATTAGCAAGAATATAGAATTTCTGATGGTGGAAATGAGAACAAATCTGACAAAAATTAAGAATACTGTGGATCAAATGCATTCTAAACTGGGTGCTCTGAGCCAGGGTAAATGAGGCAGAAGAACGAATTAGTGAGTTGGAAGATGAGATGATAGAAAAGAAGGAAAAAGTGGGAACTTGGCTCAGAAAACTCCAATTTCAAGAATGTAAAATACAGGAGATTACTGACTCAATGCAGTGTTCCACTGTGAGAATCATTGGCATCCCCAAGGGAATAGAGAAAGAGAAGTCTAGAAGAGATATTTGAACAAATTGTAGCTGAGAATTTCCCTAATCTGGTGAAGGAAAAAAGCATTCATATCCAAGAGGCAGAAAGGACCCCTCCCAAGATCAATGACAACAGACCAACACCATGTCACATAAAGTAAACTTCATAAATTTAGATCCAAGGATAAAATCTTGAAAGCAGCCAGGGTAAAGAGAATCCTCATGAACACAGGGAGGAACATCGGAATAACATCAGACCTGTCTACAGAGACCTAGCAAGACAGAAAAAGCTGGCAAGACATTTTCAGACCACTAAGTGAGAAGAACATGCAGCCAAGGATACTTTATCCAGCAAGGCTGTCATTCAGAATTGATGGACAGACAAGGAGCTTCTAAGACCAACAGAAACTGAAAGAATATGTGACCACCAAGCAAACCCTACAATATATAGTAAGGGGGGTTCTATAAAAGTAAAAGGATCCCAACAGTAATACAGAAGAGAAATTTACAATCTATAGAAACAAAGACGTCACAGGCAGCCTGACATCATTAAAATCATATCTTTCAATAATCATTCTCAATGTGAATGGCCTAAATGCTCCCATAAATGCCACAGGGTGGCAGATTGGATAATAAGACACGACCTATCCATTTGCTGTCTACAAGAGACTCATTCTGAACCGAAAGATACACCCAGAGTGAAAGTGAAGGGATGGAAAACCATTTTTCATTCCAACGGATCTCAAAAGAAAGCCTGGGTAGCATTTCTCATATCAGACAGATTAGATTTTAAACTAAAGACTATAGTTAGAGATACAGAAGGAGACTATATTATTCTTAAAGGATGTATCCAGCAAGTGGATATGACAATTATAAATATCTATGCCCCCAACAGGGGAACACCTAGATACACAAGTGAACTCTTAACCACAATAAAGAGACATATAGATAATCATACGTTAATAGAAGGGGACCTCAACACTCTGCTCTCAGCAATAGACAGATCACCTAAGTAGAAAATCAACAAAGAAACAAGAGCTTTGAATGACATACTGGACCAGATGGACCTCATATATATATATACAGAACACTACACCATATAACAACAGACTACTCATTCTTTTCAAATGCGTAACTTTCTCCAAAATAGACTTTCTCCAAAATAGACCATATACTGGCTCCAGAACATGTCTCCACCCATACAAAAAAATGAGATTAAACACTTGGAGACTAAGAACCATCCTGTCAAGAATGATTGGGTGAAACAGGGAATTAAAGAAGAACTTAAGCAATTTAGGAAACCAATGAGAATGAAAACACATGGGTCCAAAACCTATGGGACACTGCGAAGGCAGTCCTAGGGGAAAATACATAGCCATCCAAGCCTCCCTCAAAGGAATAGAAAAACCTAAAAATCTAAAATGTTTTTATATTCTCACCTTAAGAAGCTGGAGTGGGAAGAGAATAACTGGCCTAACCCATGCACAAGAAGGCAGCTGATCAAGATTACAGCAGAGATCAATGAATTAGAAACCAGGAGCACAGTAGAGCAGATCAACAGAACTAGAAGCTGGTCCTTTGAAACAATAAATAAGAATAAGCCACTGGCCAGACTTAAAGAATAGATAAAGGAACCAAATTAATAAAATTATGAATGAAAGGGGAGAGATCAAGACCAAAACCAAGGAAAGACAAACAATATATTATAATATATTAGGAAGGAGATTATATATATATAAACAATATATTATAATATGTATATTATATACATATATTATATGTATTTATATATATTATTTATATATATTTTATTTCTATATAAATATTATTTTTATATATTTTTATATATTATTTATATATATTTATATAAACAATATATTATATTAGGAAGGAAATTATATATATAATATTATATATATAATAAAGGAAATATAAACAATCATTAGAAACTATATTCAACAAGTATATGCCAATAAATTAAACAACCTGGAAGAAATGGATGCCTTCCTGGAAACCTATAAACTACCAAGACTGAAACAGGAAGAAATTGATTTTTTAAACAAACTGATTAATCATGAAGAGATTGAAGCAGTGATCAAAAACCTCCCCATCAGGAGAGTTAAGATGTTGGAGGAGTAGAGGACCCCTTTTTCAGCCGGTCCCCTTAGTCGACCTGGATAGGTACCAGACCAGCCTGAACATCCAAGGAATCAGCCTGAAACGCAGGAAGATACATCTGGATCTCTACAAATGAACATCTCCAGCGCTGAGTATTGAGGAACAAAGCGGGGATCCGTGAAACCGCGCACAGATATTGGAAGATAAATGGAAGGGGGAGGGAGCCGCCACATTCATGTGCCTGGGAAGCGGTAGCCACTGCGGGGGGTGGGGGGGCAAGTGAATTCATGGACCTACACTCCCAAGAGAGCAAACTGAGACCATGAGCCAGGGAACGCACACCACCAGACTGAAACAGAGCTCTGGTGTGCTCACTGGAACCAGACTGAAACCGGGAGCTCCAAGAGCATGTGGGGGCAGCTGGCGGCTGGTGGCTGGCAGTGTTAAAAAAACAAAGGACAGAGACGCACCTGGCCTGGAAGTGAGGGCTGGGATGCTGGGTGTGGGGCGCACATCCCAGGATGCTGCAGGGTTGAGCAGCAACAACAGAGTTAAAGGAGCCAGAACATCAGTGGAGAATGGTCCACGATCCCTCTGTTCTGAGACAGAATATGACATTCGGCCACTGCTTCTCTGACCCACAGAACTAATAGATATGGATATAACCAAATTATCAGAAATGGAGTTCAGAATAACGATGTTCAAGATGATGTGCAGACTTGAAAAAAGTATTAACGGAAATGTTAATGAGAATATAGAATCTCTAAAGGCGGAAATGAGAGTGAATCTGGCAGAAATTAAAAATTCTATGAGCCAAATGCAGTCAAAACTAGAGGCTCTGATGGCCAGTGTGAATGAGGCAGAAAAACGTATCAGCAAATTGGAGGATGGGTTAGTAGAAGAGAAAGCTAGACTAGAATCTGGACTCAAAAAAATTTACACTCAGAAATGTAGGTTACGGGAGATTACTGACTCAATGAAATGTTCCAATGTCAGAATCATTGGCATCCCCGAGGGGGTGGAGAAAAACAGAGGTCTAGAAGAGATATTTGAACAAATTGTAGCTGAAAACTTCCCTAATCTAGCAAGGGAAACAAGCATTCATGTCCAAGAGGCAGAGAGGACCCCTCCCAAGCTCAACCATGACAAACCTACAACACGTCACATCATAGTGCATATTTGCAAATGTTAGATCCAAGGATACAGTATTGGAAGTGGCCAGGGCAAAGAAATTTCTCATGTACCAAGGCAAAGGTATCAGAATTACGTCAGACCTGTCTACACAGACCTGGAATGAGAGAAAGGGTTGGGGGGGCATTTTTAAAGCTTTTTCAGAGAAAAACATGCAGCCAAGGATCCTTTATTCAGCAAGGCTGTCATTCAGAATTGATGGAGAGATAAAGACCCTCCAGAATCGCCAGTCATTGACCAATTTCATAACCACGAAATCAGCCCTACAGGAGATATTAAGGGGGATCCTATAAAAGTAAAAAGGCCCCAGGACTGATACAGAACAGAAAGTCACAGTCTATAGAAACAAAGACTTTACTGGCAACATGGCATCATTAAAATCATATCTCTCAATAATCGGGCTCAATGTAAATGGCCTAAATGATCCCACAAATGCCACAGGGTTGCAGACTGGATAAAAAAACATGACCCATCCATTTGCTGTCTACAAGAGACTCACATTGAACCTAAAGATACATTCAGACTGAAAGTAAAGGGATGGAATTCCATCTTTCACGCCAATGGACCTCAAAAGAAAGCTGGGGTAGCAATTCTCATATCAGACAGATTGGATTTTAAACTAAAGACCATAGTTAGAGACACAGAAGGGCACTATATTATTGTTAAAGGAAGTATTCAACAAGTGGATATGACAATTATAAATATCTATGCCCCCAACAGGGGAGCAGCAAGATACACAAGCCAACTGTTAACCAGAATAAAGAGACATATAGATAAAAATACGTTAATAGTAGTGGACCTCAACACTCCACTATTGGAAATAGACAGATCACCTAAGCAAGAAATCAGGAAAGAAACAAGAGCTTTGAATGCCATACTCGACGAGTTGGACTTCTTAGATATATATAGAACACTACACCCCAGAGCCAAAGAATACTCATTCTATTCTAATGCCCATGGAACATTCTCAAGAATAGACCATGTTCTGGGTCACAAAACAGGTCTCAACCGATACCAAAAGACTGAAATTATTCCCTGCACATTCTCAGACCACAACGCTCTGAAACTGGAACTCAACCACAAGGAAAATTTTGGAAGAAACTCCAACACTTGGAGACTAAGAACCATCCTGCTCAGGAATGACTTAATAAACCAGGAAATCAAGAATCAATTAAAACAATTTATGGAGACCAACGAGAATGAAAACAGAATGGTCCAAACCTATGGGATACTGCAAAGCAGTCCGAAGGGGGAAATACTTAGCCATCCAAGCTTCACAGAAAAGAATAGAAAAATCTAAAACGCAGTGTTTATATTCTCCTTACAAGAAGCTGGAATAGCAACAGAGGGACAGGCCTCATCCATGCACGGGATTAGAGCAGAAATCAATGAATTAGAAACCAGGAATACAGTAGAGCAGATCAACAGGACTAGAAGCTGGTTCTTTGAGAGAATCAATAAAATTGACAGACCACTGGCAAGACTTATCCAAAAGAATAGAAAGAGGACCCAAATTAATAAAATTATGAATGAAAAAGGAGAGGTCACAACCAACACCAATGAAATTGGAAGGATTATTAGAATCTTTTATCAACAGCCATATGCCAATAAATTAAGCAATCTGGAAGGGATGGAGGCCTTCCTGGGAACCTATAAATTACCAAGACTGAAACAGGAAGAAATTGATTTTTTTAAACAGACCAATTAATTATGAAGAGATTGAGTCAGTGATAAATAACCTTCCAAATAACAAAACTCCAGGCCCGGACTGTTTTCCTGGGGAATACTACCAAACATTCAAAGAAGAAATAATACCTATTCTCCTAAAGCTATTTCAAAAAATAGAAAACAGAAGGAAAGCTACCAAACTCATTCTATGAGGCCAATATTACCTTGATCCCCAAACCAGTCAAAGATTCCACCAAAAAGGAGAATTACAGACCGATTTCCTAAATGAATATGGACTCCAAAATTCTCAACAAGATCCTTGCTAATAGATTCCAACTGTATATTAAAAGATTATCCATCACGACCACGTGGGATTCATCCCTGAAATGCAAGGGTGGTTCAACATTCGCAAATCTATCAGTGTGATACATTTTATCAACATGAAAAAGCCAAAATTCATATGATCCTCTTGATGGATGCAGAAAAAGCATTTGACAAAATACAGCATCCTTTCCTGTTTAAAACCCTTCAGAGTGTTGGGATAGAGGGTACATTTCTCAATCTCTTAAAAGCCATCCATGAAAAGCCTACAGCAAATATCATTCTCAACGGGGAAATGCTGGAAGCCTTTCCCTTAAGATCAGGAACATGACAAGAATGCCCACTCTAGCCATTATTATTCAACATAGGACTAGAAGTCCTTGCAACAGCAATCAGACAACAAAAAGCGATAAAAGGTGTCCAAATGGGCAAAGAAGAAGTCAAAATGTCTGTCTTCACAGATGACATGATACTCTATATGGAAAACCCAAAGAATCCACTCCCAAACTATTAGAAGTTATAGAGCAATTCAGTAATGTGGCGGGATACAAAATCAATGCTCAGAAATCAGTTGCATTTCTATACACGAATTATGAGACTGAAGGAAGAGAAATTAGGGAATCCATTCCATTTACAATAGCACCAAAAATCATACGTTACCTTGGAATTAACTTAACCAGAGACATAAAGGATCTATATTCTAGAAACTACAAATCACTCATGAAAGACATTGAGGAAGACACAAAAAGATGGAAAAATATTCCATGCTCATGGATTGGAAGAATTAACATAGTTAAAATGTCCATGCTACCCAGAGCAATCTACCCTATTAATGCCATCCCAATCAAAATACCAGTGACATTTTTCAAAGAACTGGAACAAACAGCCCTTAAATTTGTGTGGAACCAGAAAAGACCCCGAATTACCAAGGAATTGTTGAAAAAGAAAAACAAAGTTGGGGGCATTACAATGCCGGATTTCAAGCTGTACTATAAACGTGTGATCATAAGGACAGCATGGTACTGGCACAAAAACAGACACATAGACCAATGGAACAGAATAGAGAACCCAGAAATGGACCCTCGGCTCTTTGGGCAACTAATCTGTGATAAAGCAGGAAAAAACATCCGGTGAATAAAAGACAGTCTCTTCAATAAATAGTGCTGGTAAAATTGGACAGCTACATGCAAAAGAATGAAACTAGACCACTCTCTCACACCATTCTCAAAGATAAACTCCAAATGGATGAAAGGCCTCGATGTGAGACAGGAATCCATCAAAATCCTAGAGGACAACATAGGCAACAACCTCTACGACATCAGCTACAGCAAACTTTTTCATGACACATCTCCAAAGGCAAGAGAAACAAAAGATAAAATGAACTTGTGGGACTTTATCAAGATAAAAACTTCTTCACAGCCAAGGAAACAGTCAAAAAACCGAAGAGGCAGCCCACAGAATGGGAGAATATATTTGCATATTATGCTACAGAGAAAAGACTGGTATCCAAGATCTATAAAGAACTTCTCAAACTCAATACATGAGAAACAATAAACAAATCATAAAATGGGCAGAAGATATGAACAGACACTTTTCCAATGATGACATACAAATGGCTAACAGACACATGAAAAAGTGTTCAAAATCATTAGCCATCAGGGAAATTCAAATCAAAACCACACTAAGATACCACCTAATGCCAGTTCGAATGGCAAAAATAGACAAGGCAAGAAACAACAATTGTTGTCAAGGATGTGCAGAAAGGGGATCCCTCCTACATTGTTGGTGGGAATGCAGGTTGGTACAGCTACTCTGTAAAACAGTGTGGAGGTCCCTTAAAAAGTTAAAAATTGAGATCCCCTATGATCCAGCCATTGCACTACTGGGTATTTACTCCAAAGATACAGACATAGTGAAGAGAAGGGCCATACGCACCCCAATGTTCATAGCAGCGATGTCCACAATAGCTAAATCGTGGAAGGAGCCGAGATGGCCTTCAACAGATGACTGGATTAAGAAGCTGTGGTCCATATATACCATGGAATATTACTCAGCCATCAAAAAGAACGATTTCTCAACATTTGCTGCAACATGGATGGCATTGGAGGAGATAATACTAAGTGAAATAAGTCCAGTAGAGAAAGACAATTATCATATGGTTTCACTCATTTGTTGAATATAAAGAATATCTGGGAGATTGGTAGGAGAAGGAAAGGAGAATGGGGGGGGAGGTAAACAGAAGGGGAATGAACCATGAGAGAAATTGAACTCAGGGAAACAAACTGAGTGTTTCAGAGGAAGCAGTGTCAGGGGATGGGCTAGCCCGGTGATGATTATTAAGGAGGGCATATATTGCATGGAGTACTGGGTGTTATATGCAAACAGTGAATCATGGAACACTACATCATAAACTAATGATATACTGTATGGTAACTAACATAATAAAAAAATTTAAAAATAATAAATAAATAAATAAATAATAACATTGGGCTACAAAAAAAAAAAGAGTAGGGATATTTCTTCCTCCAATATTTCCTTGACTTTTTTGTTCAATCTCTTTTCATATAGTTACTCAAAGATACACACACACACACACACACACACACACACACACACACAGCCTTGGCAGACCTCCTCACCTCCAATTATCACATTCTTCCAAAGAACAGAGTAAACTTATTGTATCCATTCTTCCTCCTTAAAGACTTTAAGCCTATTTCAGTCAAACCTTCCTTTCTACTACTGCTGTGAAAAGAGTTTTATCCAAGTGACCAAGTGACTTTCTTAACTGTTCAATCCAATAGACTGTTTCCAGTCCTTTAGCACTGAACACTGGTTTCCTTGTTTAGCTCAAGACCTACCTACACTTCGATTATACATTTTTGGTCCCTTGGATAGGCCTGTGTTTTCCTTAACTCTATCCTTTTACTCAGTTTTACTTTACTTCCCAAGGCCTAGCCTGGGGCAATGAATTGAGGCTGATTTATATATTCCATCGAAGGAAAGGGTAGGTTCACTAATAATTCTGCTATGGTGATTGGTAGTTTTTTTTTATAGTCTTTTCCCATTAGTATGATTTTCAATGATGGGAACGGTGCTCTTGATTTTTCACATAAGTAATGAGCCAGTTATTTCCCAATAGTATGCCTAAATAACTGAGAGAAGTGTCATTTGGAGCTCACGGTTGAGTCAGAATTTCCAACAGTGGTGATTTATATAATCTAAGCCTCTGTATCTAGATGCACGTTGGAATACTATTTCTTAGTGTATGAGATCAATGAAACCAGCAATCCTGGCTACAAGGAAGTAGGAAGGGCACATGGTAAGGGCAAATGGATATCTCAAGAATAAAGGAGTTATTCATGTGAAGATATTGGAACCAGGGCCTTACCTTACCTAGGATACATGTTTGGATCTCAGTTAGTCCCTTCCAGATGGTATTTGGCCTGTGGCTCTATGAAGTTAGTTGAATTTAAATTTAGAATTACCTACAGTCTGCTAAATATATTGTAGTAATTGTTTCTTTTCTACGAGAGAGATGCAAGCTTGTTTATGGTCAATTGTCTGTGTAGCTGCAACTGGAAACACCCTTGCCTGTAGTCTTATTTGGTGAAAACAGAATTGTCCAGAGGTTTTTTATCATTCAGATCTGTTGAGGGAGGGCTTATCTGTCATTCAGTAAGATTGGGGACCATGGCTACTGTTTGGGATAATCTAAGAAAAGTAATAAAATGAGTATGTTTTGACGTAATACTTCTAATAAGAAATGGAAAAAAAAAGAGTAAGAGGGTCATTATGGGTGGATGACAGCAAAAAGCCTATAGAAAATGAGAAGAAGAATGATTATAAGAAAGGAGATAAAAATAACAAAGGAGGAATTGGGTCTTGGTCCCACATTCACTATCCATCAACACCTGCGCATTCCAGAAGTCTATTATCTGGTTCTAAAGGATCTCTGAGGATTCTCAGTCTAAGGTTCCCTATTGGAGTAAGGGGACATAATATTCTAAATTCACTGTTGTCTTTTCATTAATCTTCAGATTGTCTTCACCAGGAGTAGATTGCACATCAAGCAACTTCTTATCTGTTGAAGTTTTATCCTGAGATTGCAGCAATTCACTTCCGTATTCTGGCTTCACTTCTGATTCTAGTTCTCTTTCTATTTTCACCACATCTACAGTTATGAATTGTGCCACTTAATTCCTGAACTTTCAATTTGTAGAAGAAGAAAAAGAAGAGGAAGAAGAAGAAAGAAGAAAGGGAAGAAGAAGAAGAAGAAGAAGAAGAAGGAGAAGAAGGAGAAGAAGGAGAAGAAGGAGAAGAAGGAGAAGAAGAGGAAGAAAGAGGAGGAGGAGGGGAAGAAGAAGAAGAAGAAGGAGGAGGAGGAGGGGGAGGGGGAGGAGGAGGAGGAGAGGAAGGGGAAGGGGAAGGGGAAGGAGAAGGAGGGGAAGGAGGGGAAGGAGGGGAAGGAGGGGAAGGAGGGGAAGGAGGGGAAGGAGGGGAAGGAGGGGAAGGAGGGGAAGGAGGAGAAGGAGAAGGAGAAGGAGAAGAAAGAAGAAGAAGAAGAAGAAGAAGAAGAAGAAGAAGAAGAAGAAGAAGAAGAAGAAGAAGAAGAAGAAGAAGAAGAAGAGGAGGAAAGAAGGAGAAGGAGAAAGAAGGAGGAGGAGGAAGAGGAGGAAGAGGAGGAGGAGGGGGGGAAGGAGAAGGAGAAGGAGGAGAAGGAGAAAGGGAGGGAGGGAGGGAGGAAGAGGAAGGAAGGAGAAGGAAGGAAGGAGAAGGAAGGAAGGGAGGAAGGGAGGAAGGGAGGAAAGAAAGAGAAAGAAAGAAAGAAAGAAAGAGAGAGAGAGAGAAAGAAGGAAAGAAATAGAAAGAGAAAAAGAAAAGAAAAGAAAAAGAAAGAAAAAGAAAGAAAGAAAGAAAGAAAGAAAGAAAGAAAGGAAGGAAGGAAGGAAGGAAGGAAGGAAGGAAGGAAGGAAGGAAGGAAGGAAGGAAGGAAGGAGGAGGAAGGAAGGAAGGAAGAAGAGAAGAAAGAAAGAAAGAAAGAAAGAAAGAAAGAAAGAAAGAAAGAAAGAAAGAAAGAAAGGGAGAGAGAAAGAAAGAGAGAAAGAAAAAGAGGGAGGGAGGGAGAGAGGGAGGGAGGAAGAAAGAGGAGGAGGAGGAGAAGAAGAAGGAGGAGGAGGAGGAGAAGAAGAAGAAGAGGGGGAGGAGGAGAGAAGGAGGAGGAGGAGGTGGAGGAGGAGGAGGAAGAAGGAGAAGAAGGAGAAGGAGACAAGAAGGAGGAGGAAAGGGAGAAGGAGAAGAAGGGGAAGGGAAGGGAGAAGGAGAGAGAAAGGGAGAAAAAGGAGGAGGAGGAGGGAGAGGAGGAGGAGAAGAAGCAATAACAAGAAAAAATCTGTGAGGCACAGCTTAATGAAGTGCAAGAAAATGAGGTATGGCTGTCTAGAAACGCAGGCAGAGGAAAACCTGCTATTCAAGGATTTGTGAACAGACTCACTCAACCCAGAAACTAGTGCAAAAACACCAAAAGTGCATGGACAATAGGTGAAAGAGATCCATTTATTAGTCACAGAGTGCCAACCAGAGAGATAGAAGGCAAGTGAACATTTCCACAAGGATGGAAACACTGGTGACAACCATTCTGGGTAGCTTATTCTGGTAATAAATTCTAATCTCTGCATGCAATCCTCACTCTATACTACTAAAGCCAGGAAACATGCCTTGTAAAGAGCCCCATATAACCCTGTAACTCAGCTGGCCTCAAAGCCAACAAGATGAAATCACATCCACCAGAAGCCCACAGTAATTCTAGCTAAGCTTTGCAGTGAGCTTGGCCAAGGAGCAGCCCTGCCCACCAGCATGCAAGCTGCACTTGTGGCCCAGTCCCAATAGGAGATGCACAACAACCTAAACAGAGATACCTGTGGAGTCCCTGATTCTGTTGACCAAAAAGTTAACATCTGATATTGCAGGACATATGTTCCATAATGTAATTCCTACAAGACCTGGTCACAAAGCTGAGCCACCAAATACAGATGAACAGATTTGTATTTTCTCACCAAATACAGTGGGGAAAAAAAATCTCACTAGCAATACAGATTTGACAGAAAGTCAAATAAAATAAGGAGATAGAAGAATATGTTTCCAATGAAAAGAGAAGATAAATTCAGAAAAATAATCATATGAACAAGCAATTGTGTAATAAAGCATTCAAAGAAATGGTCATAAAGATACTCATCAAAGTTGGGAAAAGAATGAGAGAATAGTTAGAACTTAAAAAAATAGAAAATATGATAAAGTACCAATGAGTACTGAAGAACACAACTGAAATGAAAAATACAGTAGAGGGAATCAAAAGCAGATTAGAGGATAGGGAAGAATGAATTAGCAATCTGGAAGACAGAAATCACCCAAACTAAACAGTAGAAAGAAAAAAGAATTGAAAGAAATGAGTATAGTTTAAGGGATTTCTGGGGCAACATCTAGCATACTAACATCTGCATTAGAAGGATCCCAAAAGGAAAGAGTAGAAAGCTATTTGAAATTCTATTTGAAAACTTTATTTGAAAACAACGACAACATCTTTACTTGAAACAACAGTTGAAAACCTCCCTAACCTGGTGAAGGAAGCAGCCATCTGTGCTCAGGAGGCATAGATAGCACCAAACAAGATGAACCCAAGGAAATGTGCAAGACAAAACACATAATAATTTTTGTGTCATGAATAAAAGATAAAAGGAAAATATTCAAAGCAGCAAGAAGAAAGTGATTTGCCACAAAAAAGAGAACTCCCGTAAGACAGTAAGTCACTTGTTCCACAGAAATTTTGCAGGCCAGAAGAGAATGATATGATATATTCAAAGTATTGAAAGGATAAACATACAGCCATGAATACTCAACAAGGCAAGAATATAATTCAGAATTCAGAAGAAATAATGTTTCCCAGACAAGGAAAATCTAAAGGAGCTTATCACCAACAAACAAGAATTATTTAAAAGGATCTACATTAAGCAAAAAAAGGTACAAATAGAAATAAGAAAATATAGGTAAGAAAAAAAATCTCATTAGCCAAGACAAACATAGAAAAGGGAGTGGATGAACCACATATAAAGCTACCATGAGAGTAAAAACATAAAATAGCTGGGGCGCCTTACAATTTCTTAATATATTTCTGTAGCTGACTTTATTCTAAAAATACAGTATATAATACATATACAAAGTATGTGTTAGGGGCACCTGGGTGGCTCAGTTGTTAAGCATCTGTCTTTGGCTCAGGTTGTGATCCCGGGGTCCTGGGATCAAGCCCTGTGTTGGGCTCCCTCTTCTGCTGGGAGCCTGTTTCTCCTTCTCACCCTCCCCCTGCTTGTGTTCCCTCTCTCACTGGCTGTCGACAGTCTCTCTCTGTCAAATAAATAAATAAATAAATAAATAAATAAATAAATAATCTTTAAAAAATATAAAAAAGTAAAATCAACTAAATCTACAAGAATTACTTAAGAGATACACTAAATTAAAAGAAAGTATAATGTTAAAAATATAAAAACGATGTGAGAGGAGGAGAACTAATATTTTCACAATGCATTCAAATTAAATGACAACCAACTTACAAAATGCTGCTATATACATAGGTTGTTTTTTTATTTTTGTTGTTGTTGTTTATTTATTTGTCAGAGAGAGAGAGAGACCACCCAGTTGCCTCTATACATAGTTTATATGTATGTATGTATGTAAGTGTGTGTGTATATATATAGATATAGATGATATAGATATAGATAGATATAGATAGATGATGATAGATGATAGATAGATGATGATAGATAGATGATGATAGATAGATAGATGATAGATGATAGATAGATAGATAGATAGATAGATAGATAGATAGATAATAGATAGATGATAGATGATAGATAGATAGATGATAGATAGATGATAGAGATATAGATATGAACCAAATATGAACCAAAACCTACACTACATACACAAAAAAATCAAGAAAGTAATCCAACATAACACTCAAGAAAGTCAGCAAGCTGCAAGGAAAGACATTAAGAAAAAAAAAAGAAATAACACAAAATTACAAAACAAACCAGAAAACAATTAACAAAATGACAATAAATTCGTACCTATCAATAACTGTGTTAAATGCAAATAGACTAAATATACCAATAACAATTATACATATTATATATTTAGGCATTTTTTAAATTAAAGCTTTTATTTAAATTCCAGTTAGTTAACATATAGTGTAATATTAGTTTCAGGTGTACAATATAGTGATTCAACACTTCCACCCATCAGCTAATGCTCATCACAAGTGTACTCCTTCATCCCCATCAAATATTTCACCCATCTTTCCACCTCCCACCCTGCTCTGGTAACCATTAGTTTGCTCTGTATGGGTAAGAGTCTGTTTCTGGGTTTGTCTCTCTCTTGTTCTATTGTTCATTTGTTTTGTTTCTTAAATTCCACATATGAGTGAAATCGTGGTATTTATTTTTCTCTGCCTGACTTATTTTACTTAGCATAATACACTTTAGCTAAATCCACATTGTTGTAAATGCCAAGATTTTTATTTTTTTCATGGCCGAGTAATACTCCACTGTACATATGTACCAAATCTTTTTTAATCCATTTATCAATCAGTGGATGTTTGGGCCCTTTCCATAACTTGCGTATTGTACATAATGCTGTCATAAACATTGGGGTGCATGTATTCCTTCAAATCACTATTTTTGTATAATTAGGGGAAATACCTAGTAGTGAAAATTTGACAAAATTTTGGGGAAATACCTAGCAGCAGTACTATTTTTAGCTTTTTGAGGAGCCTCTACACTGTTTTCCAGAATGACTGTGAGCAGTTTACATTCCCACCAACAATGAAGGGTGATTCACCTTTCTCTTCATCCTTGCCAACACCTGTTGTTTTTCCTGTGTTGGTAATTTTAGTCATTCTGACTGATATGAGGTGATATTTCATAGTACTTTTGATTTGCATTTCTCTGGTTATGAGTGACTTGATCATCTTTCCATGTGTCTGTTGGCCATTTGTATGTCTTCTTTGGGAAAATGCCTGTTCATGTCTTCTGCCCATATTTTAATAGGATTATTAGTATTTTGGGTGTTGAAGGTTTTTTTGTTTGTTTGTTTTTGAGATTTTATTTATTTGCCAGAGAAAGAGAAAGCAAGGGAGCAGGGGAAACAGCAGGCAGAGGGAAAAGTAGTTTCCTGCTGAGCAAGAAGCCCAATAGAGGACTCAATCCCAGGACACTGTGATCATGACCTGAGTTGAAGGCAGACACTGAACAGAGCTCTCCAGGCATCCCTGGGTGTTGAGTTTTATACTGGATACTAACCTTTTATCAGAAGTGTCATTTGATACTATTTTCTCCCATTCCATAGGCAGCCTTTTAATTCACTTGATGGTTTCCTTTGCTGTGCAAAAGCTTTTTATCTCGGTGAAGTCCCAAAATTTATATTCATATGTAAGTTGCTATGATGCATATCAAAGAAGTTATTGCCTGTGTTCTCTTCTAGGATGTTTATCGTTTTAGGACTTTCATCCATTTTGAATTTATTTTTGTGTATGATGTAAGAGAAGAGTCCAGTAAGAGAAGAGTCCAGTTTCATTCTTCTGTGTGTGGTTGTCCAATTTTCCCAGCACCATTTTTTTAAGAGATGGTCTTTTTTTGCATTAGATATTCTTTCCTCCATTCTCCAAGATTAATTGACCACATAATTGTGGGTTTATCTCTGGGTTTTCTATTCTGTTCCATTGATCTATATGTCCATTTTTGTGCCAGTAATAATAATATTATAACTGTTTGTACTTCTGTGTGTTGGTTGTTATTTCTCCACTATCATCTGCAATTTTATTTATTTGGGTCCTTTATTCTTTTTGTTAAGTCTGGCTAGGTGTTTATAAATGTTGTCAATATTTTTAAGAACCAGCTTCTGGTTTCATTGATCTATTCTATTGTTTTTTAGTTTCTGTATCATTCATTTCTGCTGCTATCTTTATTATTTCCCGTCTCATACTGACTTTAGGCCTCATTTATTGTTCTCTTTCCAGCTCCTTCAAGTGTAAGGTTAGGTTATTTATTTAAAATTATTCTTGCTTCATGAGGGAGGTTGATGTTGCTATATACTTCCCTCTTAGGAATGCTTTTGGTGTATCCCAAGTTTTGGAACATTTTTTTCCAGTTTGGAGCAAAATGTTTGTTTCCATGTATTTTTTAATGTCTTCTTTGATTTCCTGGCTGACCCCATTCATTCTTTAGTAGCAGATTGCTTAACCTCTATGTATTTGACTTCTTTCCAGATTTTTTTCTTGTGGCTAACTTCTAGTTTCATAGTGTTCTAGTATGAAAATGCATGGTAGGATCTCAATCTTTTTATACTTGTTGAGGCTTGATTTGTGACTCAGTGTGTGATCTATTCTGAAGAATGTCCCTTGTGTACTTCTGCTGCTTTAGGATGAAGTGTTCTGAATATATCTATTAAGTCCATCTAGTCTAGTGTGTCAGTCAAGGCCATTGGTCCTTTGTTGATTTTCTGCTTAGGTGATCTGTCCATTGATGTTAAGTGGGGTGTTAAAAACCCCTACTATCATTTTTGTATTATTAAATGATTTCCTTTATATTTGCTATTAATTGATTTATATTTTGGGTGCTCCCAAGTTGGGAGCATAAATATTTATAATTGTTAGATCTTCCAGGTGGACGGACATCTTAATTATGATATAATGTCCTTCCTCATCTCTTGTTACAGTCCTAGGTTTGTTTGTTTGTTTGTTTGTTTGTTTATTAAAATCTTTTTGAAAAGATTTATCTATTTTAGAGAGAAAGAGGGAGAGAGAGAGTGTGTTCCAACTGGATGAGGGATGGAGGAAGATGGAGAGGGAGAGAAGCAGACTCCGTGCTGAATGGTGAGCTGAAGTCGAGTCAGTTGCCTACCGGACTAGCCCCCCCCCCCACCCCGCCCCACACACACACACCAGGCATCCCCAGTCTTTATTTTAAAATCTACTTTTTCTGGCACCTGGGTGGTACAGTTGGTGGAGTGTCTGAATCTTGGTTTTGGCTCAGGTTGTGATCTCAGAGTACTGGGATTGAGCCCCACATGGGGCTCCATACTTGGCATGCAGTCTCCTTGAGACTCTCTCTCTCTCTCTCTCCCCCCCCATGTCCCTCCTGCTTGTGCTATCCCTCGCTTTCTCTCTAAAATAAATAAAATCTTAATAAAATTAAATAAAATCTAGTTTGTTTGATAAAAGCACTGCTACTCCAGATTTCTTTTGATGTGTATTTGCATGATAAATATTTCTTCATCCCTCACTTTCAATATGCAGTTGTCTTTATGTTTAGCATGAGTTTCTTGTAGGCAGCATATAGATCGATCTTTTTTTTTTCCAATCCTAATACCCAATGTCTTTATTGGAACATTAGTCCCTTTCCATTCAGAATGATTATTGATAGATATGTATTTTGTGACATTTTATTACTTGTTTTGTCATTGTTTTTTGGAGATTTTCACTGTTACTTTCTTGTCTTTGTCACCTTTGGTCTCTCCTGTCCACTCAAAGAGTCTTCTTTCATCTTTCTTCCAGGGGACTGGTTTAGTAGTCACAAACTCTGTTTTTGTTTGTCCTGGAAACTCTTTATCTCTCCTTCTATTCTGAATGACAGCCTTGCTGGATCAAGGATCCTTGGCTGGATACATTTCCCATTCACCAAGTTAAATCTATCATGCCAGTCTTTTCTGGCCTGCCAGGTTTCCATGGACAGATCTGCTGCCAGCCTTATGTGTCTACCCTTGCAAGTTGGGGACTTCTTTTGTCTTGCTGCTTTTAGGACTTTTTCTTTATCACTGTATTTTGCAAATTCAATTATAAATATGTCTTGGTGTTGATGTGCTTTTGTTGATTTCGGTAGGACTTCTCTGTGCCTCCTGGATCTGGATGCCTTTTTCCTTCTCCAAATTTAGGGATGTGGTCAGCTATCTTTCCTCACATAAATTATCTGCCCCCTTTCTCTCTCTTCTTCTTCTGGGACATCTATGATATGAATCTTATTATATTTGATGAAAATACTGAATACTGAATTTCCATGATTTTATCTTCTCTATCACTCTTTCATTCCTCTTCTTCTATCCTCGTGGTCATTGCATCCACTCTGTTCCAAATCTCAGTTATGTCATTTTCACTTCTGATGGTTTTCTAACTCTCTTATCACTGCACTAAGGGTATCCCTGAAGTTCTATGCTTTTGTCAAGCCCAGTGAGTATGTTTATGATTGCTGCTTTATTTCATCAGGCATATTACTAATATCTGTTTGGTGTAGATACCTGACTGTGACCTTATCTTGTTCTTTCCTTTGGGATGAATTACTGTCTTGGCATTTTGGCTAGGTTTCTGCCTTTTTCTATGTGTTAGAAAAGGCTGTTTTATTTCCAGCTCCTGAGAGTGGTGGCCTTATGAGCAAGCGATCATGTAGTGTCCAGGGCTTGTCACTTCAGGGAGTGTCCCTGCTGTGTGCTGCATGCACTCTGCTGCTGTGTTTTGGCTGCTCTGTCCTTCACACCACTTGTCTGCAGAAGCTCTCCTTGCCTGCTGTGGGCAGTCATTGGTCCCTGGCCTGAATGTGGTGAGTTTTAACTAGGTGTGCTCTGCTCTGCTTGTGAAAATGAGACCTGACACCACCTCCACCAGAACTGAAGCCCTGCACATCTCTCTGGTCAGGAAGCATGAGAGGTTTATGCTGATCTTCTGGTGAAGAGTCCCACCACACTGGGAGTGAGGCAAACTTGACCAAGAAGGGCCATCCTTCCCAAACCTGCTGTAAGCTAGGTAAGCTGCCAGTGTCAGTGCTGTACTGTTTATTGTAGATGGCTCTGTGTTTACACTAGGGACAGGCAGAACAGGGAAAATGCAACCAGCCAGCAACTTTGTCCTTGGCTGGCTACTCTCAGGGTATCACTCTGAGAGGAGTGAATAATCTTCCTCCTGTGTGTCCCAGGTGTTTTTCAGATCACAGTTTCCACACTGTGTGTCTCTGGGTTGTTTGCCTGCCTTCTCTCCAGGAGCAGGGAGGTGCACTTTGGGCTCTATTCCAGCCCAGCCAGCTGACTTTTAAAACTCCAGGTTTTAGGGATGTGGTGTAGGCAGGGGCCTGTGCTAGTCTTTGTGGAGGGTCTCAGGACACTGATACTAAGGGAGGTTTGAGTTGCACCAGAGAGCAGGGGCATGGGACTTAGAGCAAGTAGTCTATGTAGCCAGTGTCAGGGCTGACCTGGCTTACACAGGTGGCTCTATGTTTATGCAAGGGATGGGGAGGGAAATGGCACCCCCCTGGCTCCTTTGTCCCTGAAGAGGGGCCTCTGATAGCTACATCTCAGGAATGCATTCCAAGAAGAGGGAATAATCTCCCCACTGTGTGTCCAGGTGTTCCTCAGATCCCTGTTTCCAGGCCATCTGCCTTGGGGTTGCTTGCCTGCCTTCTCTCTAGGAGGAAGGCAGTGCCTTCCTGTAGGGCTCTATCCCAGCCCAGCCTGATGACCTATAAAATTCCAATCTTCAAGCCTTACTGGTTGCGTAAAATTCAGCCCCTCTCATTTTCGTAATCAGTGGCTTTGGGGGAAGTATTCTCCTTGTGCATTCCCCTGTATGCTCCCTCCAATCTCTCACACTTCTCTGTGACCATGGCTCCCCCCTCGAAGGCACTCATGATCTGTTTCTTCCCCAAACCACATCTCCATACTTCCCATCTGCCTCGGTGTGGCCTCTTCTCTCCCTCTAGTTGTGAAATTTGTTCCATCAGTCCTCAGGTTTATTTCTTGAGTATTCAGAATGAATGATAGTTATCTAGTTGTATTCAAGGGACGAGACAAGACCTGGGTCTTCCTACTAAACCACTATCTTAGCTCCTCCATAATAACAATATTTTTAAAAGGTGACTAAACTGATAAACAAGATCTGTCTATATTCTGCCCACATGAGACTCCCTTCAGACCTAAATATACATGCACATTGAAAGTGAAGCAATAGAACAAGATGCTTCGTGCAAATAAAAATGAAAAGAAAGCTGGGAAAATAATACTTGTATCAGACAAAAAAGACTTTAAAACAAGAGTCATCTTGTTAGTAAGACTCTTATTAGCAAGATTCATTTTTAAAAAAAGAGTGCCCAAATTAAATCAGAAATGAAAGAGAAGTTACAACTGACAACATAGAAATACAAATGACATTAAAACACTATTATGAACAGTTATATACCAATGCTGGGCAATGTAGAAGAAATGGATAAATTCTCAGAAACATAACATTTTCTAACACTGAATGAGGAAGAAATAAAATATCAGAACCCCCTGGTTTGTATCAACCTCAGCTCAGCTGTTTGGCTGGACTATCTTTTCAGTGGAGAAGCCAGAACTACTTCAACCCATTCCCTCTAGCCATTCTACCAAGTTTCCTGAGCCTGGAGTGCACTGTAATTCCCAGCTCAGGTCAGCAACAGCTCAAGTGAATGAACTAAAGTGAACAGGCTTGAAAAGTCTACACAGAAGATAACAAGATCATTCTTTCTAGTTTAGGAGAAGTAGTTGCCCTGCCTCATTCACAGAAACATCCAAAAAAGTCTCACAGTCTAAGGAGACATAAGAATATACTCTAAATGAAACAAAAGGACAAAACCTCAGAAAAAGAACTAAATGAAATGCATCTAACCAATACACATGATTAAGAGTGTAAAATAATGATCATAAAGATGATCACCAAACTGGAGAGATGAGTGGATGAAATCAGTGAGAACTTGAACAAAGAGACAGAAAATACAAAAAGAGAATCAATCAGAGTCAAAGAATACAATCACTGAAATGAAAAAGACAATGATTAAATTTAAAAAAAAATACAGATGGAATTGACTGCAGATTAGAAGATGTGGAAGAATTGATCAGCAATCTAGAAAACAGGGTAATGAAAAGCAATTGAGCTGAAGAACAAAAAGTAAAAAGCATAATAAACCAATGAGGAATGGTTAAGGGATTTCTTGGACAGTCAAGTGAATAAACATCCACGCTGTAGGGATCCAGAAGAGAAAAAGGAGAGAAAGTTGCAAAAAAAAAAAAAAAAAATTAAAGAAATAATGGCTGGAAACTTCCCTAACTGGGGAAAGAAAACAGACATCCAGGAAGCACAGAGAATTAAAAAACATGAACCCAAGGAGGTCCACACCATGAGACATAATAAATTGTAAAAGATTAAAAATAATGAGAGAATTTTAAAAGCAGCAAGAGAGAAGCAAATAGTTAAATACAAGAAAACTCCATAAGGCTATCAACTGGTTTGTTTCGTTTTGTTTGAACAGAAATTTTGCTTCCCAGAAGACAGTGGCATTGTATATTTGAGGGACTAAAAGAAAAAAACCTACAACCAAAACACAGCCAATGTTATCACTCAATGAAAGAAATATAAGGAGTTTTCTAGACAAGCGAAAGTTAAAGGAGTTCATCAGCTGGCCTTACAACATGTGTTAAAGAGACTTTTCCAAGTAGAAAAGGCCATAATTAAAAGAAAGTTAGGAAGGAAAAAAACATAAATGAAATTAAACACACAGTAAATGTAGTAGAGAAATGACATATAAAGATTAAAAGACAAAAGTAGTAAAATAAATAACATCAAAAAACTCAGTTAAAGAAACCCATTAAATAAGAAGATGTAAAATGCGACAACATAGCCACAATGTGCTGGGGAGTATAAAAATGAGTTTTTAAGAATATCTTTGAATTTACATGCCCATCAACATAATACAGATGGTTACATACTTACGATGTTATATATAAACTTCATGCTAACCTTAAACCAAACATAATAGATACACAAAAAATAAAGAGAAATATTCAAGCATAATACTAAAGAAGATCATCAATCACAAAAGAAAAAGCAAAAAAAAAAAAAAAGGAACAGAAAAGTAATATAAAAACAACAAGGAAACAACAATATGGTAATGAATACCTATCTGTTTTTCTCTTGTATCTCCTTTGAACTTTTAACTTGGATTTAAAAAAATGCAAATTGTATTCTCATATGACTAACTATAATCAGTGATCACAGTTGAACTTCTGTTTGTGTATCAGTCCATACAGACTGACCTTTCCAATGATGATATTAATGATAATAAATATTTACAATATGTGTTTCAGAAAAGCAAACAAACAGATATGTTTTTTTGTGGAGACAGAGAGATCTTATGAGAGCTCCAACATGCCACTGAGAGGAGGTTCATTCAAGACATAGCCTTTGTACTCAAAGTATCAGTTCATAAAAATGAAAGGAAAAAGGGAAAATAATACACAGTAATGCCCACTTGGAAAAAAGAAAGCATATGTATCATCATGAAGTTAGAGAAAAAAGTTCAAAGCTATGGACCTAACTTTGAGGAGAACCTGATTTCCCTATGACTTCTGACTTTGTGAATGATATTTCCTCATATGGTCCAAAATTTCTTATTGCCTCCTTCATTATTAATGATGACTTAGCAAATATGACTAGAGCCTGTTAATATGAACAAAATTATTGTTAACAAAATTAATGGTGAGAAAAAGAGCAAAACATTACAAATTATAACATAAGAAATTTTGTCTTCAAGTAATCATGTAAGAATATGTAAATTTTCCTTTTTTGTAGTTGCATTAATAAATTTACTAGATGCCACTTTTTATTTGATACTAGAGATATGAGACCAAATAAATTCATTCTTTTTTTTTCTTTCTTTCCCCCTTCCTTCCTTCCTTCCCTCCTTCCTTCCTTCCTTCCTTCCTTCCTCTTTCTCTCTTTCCCTTTCTTTCTTTCTTTCTTTCTTTCTTTCTTTCTTTCTTTCTTTCCTTCCTTCCTTCCTTCCTTCCTTCCTTCCTTCCTTCCTTCCTTCCTTCCTTCCTTCCTTCCTTCCTTCCTTCCTTCTTTCTTTCTTTCTTTCTTTCTTTCTTTCTTTCTTTCTTTCTTTCTTTCTTTCTTTCTTCTTCCTTTCTTTCTCCCTCCTTCCTTCCTTCCTTCCTTCCTTCCTTCCTTCCTTCCTTCCTTCCTTCCTTCCTTCCTTCCTTCCTCTCGCTCTCTCTCTCTCTCTCCCTCCCTCCCTCCCTCCCTCCCTCCCTCCCTCTCTCTGCCTCCCTCCCTCCCTCCCTCCCTCCCTTCCTTCCTTCTTTTCTTCCTTCATTCCTTTCTTTCTTTCCTTTCTTTTTCTTACAGACATTAACATAGAATCACAGACACACACACACCCAAAGACAATCACACCCACAGCACTCACACTAGGTCTCCGGCAGAGACCTCCACACATGCTCTGCCATACAAACTCACAAACAAGGAACTCACAACACACACAAACACCCATGGTATTTTTCTTACACGCATGCACAATGAGCATAACACACACAACACACACACACAGAAACAAGCACTCAACAAGGTCTCCAGCAGAGGCATCCACAATTGGACCACCCTAGCACATTCACAAAGGTAGTCCCCACAAAACACACATACACAATAAACAGACACAAACACCCTAGGTCTTTTTCTTATAGGTATCCACAATGGGCTTTACACACACACAGACACACACACACAAACATACCACTGGCAGAAGGTCTCAGGCAGAGGAATCCACACTTGGCCCTGCTATAGCAAAGTCAAACAGGTGGTTCCCAAAGCCCACACATAAACAAAAACAAACATACAAACAAACATTCAGGGTTTTTTTTCTTACAAGCATACACATTGATCTCTACACACACACAGAAACAGACAAACCTCATCTAAAAAAACACACACACACACACTCACACACACAGAACATACACTATGTCTGCAGCAGAGGCATCCACAATTGGCACTGACTCAGCAAAGTCAAACAGGTGGTACCCACAACACACGCATACACAACAAAGACAAACAAACACTAATGATTTTTTTACAGCCATATACTATGGACCTCACAGAAACACACACACACAGAAAGTTAAAACAGACACAAGGCATTTGGGAGAGTAAATCACATTTTGCACAGCCCTCGCAGACTCAGAAACGTGTTCCTGACAACACAAAAGAACACTACAGGCAGACACACACCAGGATGTTTAATTACAGCCATCCATATAGGGTCACAAACACTCACACACACACAGCCCTAACACTAGGTTTGTGGCAGAGGCATCCACACTACCACTGCCATGCAAAATCACAAAACTGGTCACCAGAACACATACAAACACAAGAAATATACAAAACACCTATGGCTTTTGTTCTTACAGTCATGCACACGGGACACACACACACACACACACACAAATATAGCACAACAAAGACACACAATGACCCATGGTCTTTTCTTATAAGCATACACAATGAGCTTCACACACACACACACACACACAAACACACACACACACACACAGTAACAGAGCACTTACACAAGGCATCTGGGTGAATAATCCCTACTTGGCACTACCCTCTGAATCTCACAAAGTGTTCTCTACAACACAAAATTACACAACAAACACATGCACACACAAAGGGTTTTTTTCTTACAGACATTAACATAGAATCACAGACACACACACACCGAAAGACACTCAAACACACAGCACTCACACTAGGACTCCGGCGGAGGCAATCACACTTGTACATGCTGGAGCAAAATCACAAATGTGGTCCCCACAAAACACATATACACAAAAAAGACACACAAAGTTCATTCTCCTTTTCTTATAGGTATAATCAATGGGCCTCACCCCAAAAAAACACACACTCACACACACAGCACATAAGCTAGTCAGCAGCAGAGGCATACACACTTGGCACTGTCTCAGGAAATTCAAACAGGTGGTCCTCACAACATACACATACACGACAAAGGCACACAAAAACCCATGGTGTTTTACTTACAGCCATATACTATGGAACAATCAGAAACACACACACACACACACACACAGAAACTTAACAGAGACACAAGGCATCTGAGAGACTAATTCACGCTTTGCAATACCCTATCAGACTCAGGAACTTATTAATGACAACACAAAAGATCACTACAAGCAGACACACACCAGGGTGTTAAATTACAGCCAAACATATAGGGTCACACACTCTCACACACACACACACACAGCACTCACACTAGGTTTGTGGCAGAGGCATCCACGCGACCACTGCCATGCAAAATCACAAACGTGGTCACCAGAACACACACACACACACACAACTAACATACAAAACACCTATGGCTTTTGTTCTTACAGGCATGCACATGGGACACACACACACACACACACACAAATATAGCACTCACAAAAAGTCCCCAGCAGAGTAATCCAGATTGGACACTGCCTAAGCAAAGTCAAACAGGTGGTCTTCCCAGCACACACATACACAACAAAGACACACAAAGACCCATGGTCTTTTCTTATAAGCATACACAATGAGCTTCACAAACACACACACACACACACACAACACACATTAACATAGCACTCACACAAGGAATCCGGGTGAATAATCCTTACGTGGCACTGCCCTCTGAATCTCACAAACGTGTTCTCTACAACACAAAATGACACAAAAAACACACACACACACAAAGGGTTTTTTCTTACAGCTATAACATAGAATCACAGACACACACACACCCAAAGACAGTCACACACACAGCACTCACACTAGGTCTCCGGCAGAGGCCTCAACACACACACCGCCATACAAATTCACAAACAAGGAACTCAAAACTCACACAAACACCCATGGTATTTTTCTTACAGGCATGCACAATGAGCATCACACACACTACACACAACAAACATAGTACTCACACAAGGTCTACAGCAGAGGCATCCACAATTGGATCAGCCGTAGCACACTCACAAAGGTAGTCCCCACAAAACACACATATACAAAAAACACACACAAACACCCAAGCACTTTTTCTTACAAGTATCCACAATGGGTCTCACAAACAGACACACACACACACACACAAACACACCACTGACACAAGGTCTCTGGCAGAGGAATCCACCCTTGACACCGCTATAGCAAAGTCAAACAGGTGGTTGCCACAGCCCACACATAAACAAAAACAAACAAACATTCAGCGTCTTTTTTCTGACAAGCCTCCACATTGAGCTTCACGCACACACGCGAACAGCCACAAGCACACACACTAGCTTTGCAACACAGGTATCCACAATTGTCACCGCCAGAGCAAACACACAAATGGGACCCACAGCCCTCACATACACAGCAGACACACACAAAACCATGGTCGTTTTCTTAGAGGCATCCACAAAGGACTGCACACACTCACAAACAGCATTCACACTAGTTCTGCAACAGAGGCATCACACTAGGCACCGCCATAGCAAACGCAAAAATGAGGTCCCCACAACACACACAAACACAACAAATGCACACAAACAACTATTGATTTTTCTTGCGGGCATCCACATAGGGCCTCACGCACACACACACACACACACACACACACACACTAACTCACACAACGTCTCTGGCGGACGCAACCACAAATGACCACGCCCTAAAAACCTCACAAATGTGATCCACACAACACACAAGTACACAACAAAGACACACACACACTTCATACTCCTTTACTTAGAGGCATACAAAATGGGCCGCACCCAAATACACATGCACACAGACACATACACAGCACTCACTCTAGCTTTCCGGCAGAGGCATCCATGATTGTACCCACCCTAGCAAAACTCACAAAGGTGGACGCCACATCACACACATACACAACAAACCCACACAAGCACAACCCATGCTCTTTTTCTTATAGGCATCCACTTAGGGCATCACACACACACACACACACACACACACATTCACACACACAGCACTCACACAAACTCTCTGGCAGAGGCATTCACACTTAGACATGCCAGAACAAAATCACAAATGTGGTCCCCTCAGCAAACATATACACAATAAGACACAGAAACTTCTAGCTCCTTTTCATAAAGATATAAAGAAAAGGCCTCACCCAAATCAACACACACACTCACACACACAGCACATACACTAGTCTACAGCAGTGGCATCCACACTTGGCACTGTCTCACCAAATTTAAACAGGTGGTCCCCACAAAACACACAAACACAACAAATGCACACAAACACCCACGGACTTTTTTGTGCAGGCATCCACATAGTGCCTCACACACACACACACACACACACACACACACACACTAACTCACACAACGTCTCTGGAGGAAAAAACCACAACTAACTACACCCTAAAAACCTCACAAATGTGGTCCACACAACACGCAAGTACACAACAAAGACACACACACTTCATACTCCTTTACTTAGAGGCATACACAATGGGCCTCACCCAAATACACATGCACACAGACATATACACAGCACTCACTCTAGGTTTCCGGCAGAGGCATCCACGATTGTACCCACCGTAGCAAACTCACAAAGGTAGATGCCACATCACACACATACACGAGAAACACACACAAGCCCCACCCATGGTCTTTTTCATACAGGCATCCACGTAGGGCATCACACACACACACACACACACACATTCACACACACAGCACTCACACAAGCTCTCTGGCAGAGGCATTCACACTTAGACATGCCAGAGCAAACTCACAAATGTGGTCCCCTCAGCACACATGTACACAACAAAGACACAGAAACTTCTAGCTCCTTTTCATAAAGGTAGAAACAAAAGGCCTCACCCAACACAACACACACACTCACACACACAGCACATACACTAGTCTCCAGCAGAGGCATCCACACTTGGCACTGTCTCACCCAATTCAAACAGGCGGTCCTCACAACCCACACATACACAACAAAGGCACACAAACACCCATGGTGTTTTCCTTACAGCCATATAGTATGGACCTCACGGAAACACACACACACACAAACACACTCACACAGCAAACTAACACAGACACAAGGCATCTGAGAGAGTAATTCACACTTTGCACTGCCCTCTCAGTCTCAGAAACATACTCTTGACAACACAAAAGAATACTACAAGCAGAAACACACCAGGGTGTTTAATTACAGCCATCCATATAGGGTCACACACACACTCACACACACATAGACAGCATTCACACTAGGTTTGTGGGAGAGGCGTCCACACGACCACTGCCATACAAAATCACAAACGTGATCACCAGAACACACACACACACACAACTAACATACAAAACACTTATGGCCTTTGTTCTTACAGGCATGCACAATGGGACAAACACACACACACACACACACACACACACACACACACACACAAATATAGCACTCACACAAAGTCCCGAGCAGAGTAATCCACATTGGACACCGCCTAAGCAAAGTCAAACAGGTGGTCTTCCCAGCACACACATACACAACAAAGACACACAAAGACCCATGGTCTTTTTTTATAAGCATACACAATCAACTTTAAAAACACACCCCCACACACACACACGCACTAAAGTAACAGAGCAGTCACACAAGGCATCCGGGTGATTAATAATTACGTGGTACTGCCCTCGGAATCTCACAAACGTGTTCTCTACAACACATATAGACACAACAAACACACGCACACACAAAGGGTTTCTTCTTACACACATTAACATAGAATCACTGACGCACACACACACAAAGACAATCACACACACAGCACTCACACTAGGTCTCCAGCAGAGGCCTCAACACACACACCCCCATACAAAGTCACAAACAAGGAACTCCAAACACACACAAACACCCATGGTATTTTTCTTACAGGCATGCACAATGAGCATCACACACACTACCTACACACAAACATAGTACTCACACAAGGTCTACAGCTTAGGCATCCACAACTGGACCAACTATACCACACTCACAAAGGTAGTCCCCACAAAACACACATACTCAAAAAACACACACAAACACCCAAGCACTTTTTCTTACAAGTATCCACAATGGGTCTCACACACAGACACACACACACAAACACACCACTGACACAAGGTCTCTGGCAGAGGAATCCACCCTTGGCACCGCGATAGCAAAGTCAAACAGGTGGTTCCCACAGCCCACACATAAACAAAAACAAACAAACAAAGAAACAAACATTCAGCGTCTTTTTTCTGACAAGCCTCCACATTGAGCTTCACGCACACACGCTAACAGACACACAGCACACACACTAGCTTTGCAACACAGGTATCCACAATTGACACCGCCATAGCAAACACACAAATGGGACCCACAGCCCTCACATACACAGCAGACACACACAAAACCATGGTCTTTTTCTTAGAGGCGTCGACATAGGACTGCACACACTCACAAACAGCATTCACACTAGTTCTGCAGCAGAGACATCACACTAGGCACCGCCATAGCAAACACAAAAATGAGGTCCACACAACACACCAAACAAAACAAATGCACACAAACACCCATGGACTTTTTCTGGCAGGCATCCACATATGGTCTCACACAAACACACACACACACACACACACACACACACACACACTAACTCACACTACGTCTCTGGAGGAAGCAACCACGAATGACCACGCCCTAAAAACCTCACAAATGTGGTCCACATAACACACAAGTACACAACAAAGACACACACACTTCATACTCCTTTACTTAGAGGCATACACAATGGGCCTCACCCAAATACACATGCACACAGACATATACACAGCACTCACTCTAGGTTTCTGGCAGAGGCATCCACGATTCGACCCACCCTAGCAAAACTCACAAAGGTGGACGCCACATCACACACATACACAACAAACCCACACAAGCACAACCCATGGTCTTTTTCTTACAGGCATCCACTTAGGGCATCACACACACACCCACACACACATTCACACACTCAGCACTCACACAAACTCTCTGGCAGAGGCATTCAAACTTAGACATGCCAGAACAAACTCACAAATGTGGTCCCCTCAGCACACATGTACACAACAAAGACACAGAAACTTCTAGCTCCTTTTCATAAAGGTAGAAACAAAAGGCCTCACCCAACACAACACACACGCTCACACACACAGCACATACACTAGTCTCCAGCAGAGGCATCCACACTTGGCACTGTCTCACCCAATTCAAACAGGCCGTCCTCACAACCCACACATACACAACAAAGGCACACAAACACCCATGGCGTTTTCCTTACAGCCATATAGTATGGATCTCACGGAAACACACACACACAAACACACTCACACAGCAAACTTACACAGACACAAGGCATCTGAGAGAGTAATTCACACTTTGCACTGCCCTCTCAGTCTCAGAAACATACTCTTGACAACACAAAAGAATACTACAAGCAGAAACACACCAGGGTGTTTAATTACAGCCATCCATATAGGGTCACACACACACTCACACACACATAGACAGCATTCACACTAGGTTTGTGGGAGAGGCGTCCACACGACCACTGCCATACAAAATCACAAACGTGATCACCAGAACACACACACACACAACTAACATACAAAACACCTATGGCCTTTGTTCTTACAGGCATGCATAATGGGACACACACACACACACACACACACACACAAATATAGCACTCACACAAAGTCCCCAGCAGAGTCATCCACATTGGACACCGCCTAAGCAAAGTCAAACAGGTGGTCTTCCCAGCACACACATACACACCAAAGACACACAAAGACCCATGGTCTTTTTTTTATAAGCATACACAATCACCTTTACAAACACACACACACACACACACACACACACACCACAGTAACATAGCAGTCACACAAGGCATCCGGGTGATTAATAATTACGTGGTACTGCCCTCGGAATCTCACAAACGTGTTCTCTACAACACATATAGACACAACAAACACACGCACACACAAAGGGTTTCTTCTTACACACATTAACATAGAATCACTGACACACACACACCCAAAGACAATCACACACACAGCACTCACACTAGGTCTCCAGCAGAGGCCTCAACACACACACCCCCATACAAAGTCACAAACAAGGAACTCCAAACACACACAAACACCCATGGTATTTTTCTTACAGGCATGCACAATGAGCATCACACACACTATGCACACACAAACATAGTACTCACACAAGGTCTACAGCAGAGGCATCCACAATGGGACCAACCATAGCACACTCACAAGGTAGTCCCCACAAAACACACATACTCAAAAAACACACACAAACACCCAAGCATTTTTTCTTACAAGTATCCACAATGGGTCTCACACACAGACACACACACACAAACACACCACTGACACAAGGTCTCTGGCAGAGGAATCCACCCTTGGCACCGCGATAGCAAAGTCAAACAGGTTGTTCCCACAGCCCACACATAAACAAAAACAAACAAACAAAGAAACAAACATTCAGCGTCTTTTTTCTGACAAGCCTCCACATTGAGCTTCACGCACACACGCTAACAGACACACAGCACACACACTAGCTTTGCAACACAGGTATCCACAATTGTCACCGCCATAGCAAACACACAAATGGGACCCACAGCCCTCACATACACAGCAGACACACACAAAACCATGGTCTTTTTCTTAGAGGCGTCCACATAGGACTGCACACACTCACAAACAGCATTCACACTAGTTCTGCAGCAGAGGCATCACACTAGGCACCGCCATTTCAAACGCCAAAATGAGGTCCCCACAACACACACAAACACAACAAATGCACACAAACACCCATGGACTTTTTCTGGCAGGCATCCACATAGGGCCTCACACACACACACACACACACACACACACACACACACTAACTCACACAACGTCTCTGGAGGAAGCAACAACGAATGACCACGCCCTAAAAACCTCACAAATGTGGTCCACACAACACACAAGTACACAACAAAGACACACACACTTCATACTCCTTTACTTAGAGGCATACACAATGGGCCTCACCCAAATACACATGCACACAGACATATACACAGCACTCACTCTAGGTTTCCGGCAGAGGCATCCACGATTGTACCCACCGTAGCAAACTCACAAAGGTAGATGCCACATCACACACATACACGAGAAACACACACAAGCCCCACCCATGGTCTTTTTCATACAGGCATCCACGTAGGGCATCACACACACACACACACACACACATTCACACACACAGCACTCACACAAGCTCTCTGGCAGAGGCATTCACACTTAGACATGCCAGAGCAAACTCACAAATGTGGTCCCCTCAGCACACATGTACACAACAAAGACACAGAAACTTCTAGCTCCTTTTCATAAAGGTAGAAACAAAAGGCCTCACCCAACACAACACACACACTCACACACACAGCACATACACTAGTCTCCAGCAGAGGCATCCACACTTGGCACTGTCTCACCCAATTCAAACAGGCGGTCCTCACAACCCACACATACACAACAAAGGCACACAAACACCCATGGTGTTTTCCTTACAGCCATATAGTATGGACCTCACGGAAACACACACACACACAAACACACTCACACAGCAAACTTACACAGACACAAGGCATCTGAGAGAGTAATTCACACTTTGCACTGCCCTCTCAGTCTCAGAAACATACTCTTGACAACACAAAAGAATACTACAAGCAGAAACACACCAGGGTGTTTAATTACAGCCATCCATATAGGGTCACACACACACTCACACACACATAGACAGCATTCACACTAGGTTTGTGGGAGAGGCGTCCACACGACCACTGCCATACAAAATCACAAACGTGATCACCAGAACACACACACACACAACTAACATACAAAACACCTATGGCCTTTGTTCTTACAGGCATGCATAATGGGACACACACACACACACACACACACACACACACAAATATAGCACTCACACAAAGTCCCCAGCAGAGTCATCCACATTGGACACTGCCTAAGCAAAGTCAAACAGGTTGTCTTCCCAGCACACACATACACAACAAAGACACACAAAGACCCATGGTCTTTTTTTGATAAGCATACACAATCACCTTTACAAACACACACACACACACAACCACACACACACACACACCACAGTAACATAGCAGTCACACAAGGCATCCGGGTGATTAATAATTACGTGGCAGTGCCCTCGGAATCTCACAAACGTGTTCTCTACAACCCAAAATGACACAACAAACACACACACACACAAAGGGTTTCTTGTTACACACATTAACATAGAATCACTGACACACACACACCCAAAGACAATCACACACACAGCACTCACACTAGGTCTCCAGCAGAGGCCTCAACACACACACCCCCATACAAAGTCACAAACAAGGAACTCCAAACACACACAAACACCCATGGTATTTTTCTTACAGGCATGCACAATGAGCATCACACACACTATGCACACACAAACATAGTACTCACACAAGGTCTACAGCAGAGGCATCCACAATTGGACCAACCATAGCACACTCACAAGGTAGTCCCCACAAAACACACAGACTCAAAAATCACAAACACCCAAGCACTTTTTCTTACAAGTATCCACAATGGGTCTCACACACAGACACACACACACAAACACACCACTGACACAAGGTCTCTGGCAGAGGAATCCACCCTTGGCACCGCGATAGCAAAGTCAAACAGGTGGTTCCCACAGCCCACACATAAACAAAAACAAACAAACAAAGAAACAAACATTCAGCGTCTTTTTTCTGACAAGCCTCCACATTGAGCTTCACGCACACACGCTAACAGACACACAGCACACACACTAGCTTTGCAACACAGGTATCCACAATTGTCACCGCCATAGCAAACACACAAATGGGACCCACAGCCCTCACATACACAGCAGACACACACAAAACCATGGTCTTTTTCTTAGAGGCATCCACATAGGACTGCACACACTCACAAACAGCATTCACACTAGTTCTGCAGCAGAGGCATCACACTAGGCACCGCCATTTCAAACGCAAAAATGAGGTCCCCACAACACACACAAACACAACAAATGCACACAAACACCCATGGACTTTTTCTGGCAGGCATCCACATAGGGCCTCACACACACACACACACACACACTAACTCACACAACGTCTCTGGAGGAAGCAACCACGAATGACCACGCCCTAAAAACCTCACAAATGTGGTCCACACAACACACAAGTACACAACAAAGACACACACACTTCATACTCCTTTACTTAGAGGCATACACAATGGGCCTCACCCAAATACACATGCACACAGACACATACACAGCACTCACTCTAGGTTTCCGGCAGAGGCATCCACGATTGTACCCACCCTAGCAAACTCACAAAGGTGGACGCCACATCACACACATACACAACAAACCCACACAAGCACAACCCATGGTCTTTTTCTTACAGGCATCCACTTAGGGCATCACACACACACCCACACACACATTCACACACTCAGCACTCACACAAACTCTCTGGCAGAGGCATTCACACTTAGACATGCCAGAACAAACTCACAAATGTGGTCCCCTCAGCACACATGTACACAACAAAGACACAGAAACTTCTAGCTCCTTTTCATAAAGGTAGAAACAAAAGGCCTCACCCAACACAACACACACACTCACACACACAGCACATACACTAGTCTCCAGCAGAGGCATCCGCACTTGGCACTCTCTCACCCAATTCAAACAGGCGGTCCTCACAACCCACACATACACAACAAAGGCACACAAACACCCATGGCGTTTTCCTTACAGCCATATAGTATGGACCTCACGGAAACACACACACACAAACACACTCACACAGCAAACTTACACAGACACAAGGCATCTGAGAGAGTAATTCACACTTTGCACTGCCCTCTCAGTCTCAGAAACATACTCTTGACAACACAAAAGAATACTACAAGCAGAAACACACCAGGGTGTTTAATTACAGCCATCCATATAGGGTCACACACACACTCACACACACATAGACAGCATTCACACTAGGTTTGTGGGAGAGGCGTCCACACGACCACTGCCATACAAAATCACAAACGTGATCACCAGAACACACACACACACAACTAACATACAAAACACCTATGCCCTTTGTTCTTACAGGCATGCATAATGGGACACACACACACACACACACACACACACAAATATAGCACTCACACAAAGTCCCCAGCAGAGTCATCCACATTGGACACCGCCTAAGCAAAGTCAAACAGGTGGTCTTCCCAGCACACACATACACAACAAAGACACACAAAGACCCATGGTCTTTTTTTTATAAGCATACACAATCACCTTTACAAACACACACACACACACACACACCACAGTAACATAGCAGTCACACAAGGCATCCGGGTGATTAATAATTACGTGGCACTGCCCTCGGAATCTCACAAACGTGTTCTCTACAACCCAAAATGACACAACAAACACACGCACACACAAAGGGTTTCTTCTTACTGACATTAACATAGAATCACTGACACACACACACCCAAAGACAATCACACACACAGCACTCACACTAGGTCTCCAGCAGAGGCCTCAACACGCACACCCCCATACAAAGTCACAAACAAGGAACTCCAAACACACACAAACACCCATGGTATTTTTCTTACAGGCATGCACAATGAGCATCACACACACTACCCACACACAAACATAGTACTCATACAAGGTCTACAGCAGAGGCATCCACAATGGGACCAACCATAGCACACTCACAAGGTAGTCCCCACAAAACACACAGACTCAAAAAACACACACAAACACCCAAGCACTTTTTCTTACAAGTATCCACAATGGGTCTCACACACAGACACACACACACAAACACACCACTGACACAAGGTCTCTGGCAGAGGAATCCACCCTTGGCACCGCGATAGCAAAGTCAAACAGGTGGTTCCCACAGCCCACACATAAACAAAAACAAACAAACAAAGAAACAAACATTCAGCGTCTTTTTTCTGACAAGCCTCCACATTGAGCTTCACGCACACACGCTAACAGACACACAGCACACACACTAGCTTTGCAACACAGGTATCCACAATTGTCACCGCCATAGCAAACACACAAATGGGACCCACAGCCCTCACATACACAGCAGACACACACAAAACCATGGTCTTTTTCTTAGAGGCGTCCACATAGGACTGCACACATTCACAAACAGCATTCACACTAGTTCTGCAGCAGAGGCATCACACTAGGCACCGCCATTTCAAACGCAAAAATGAGGTCCCCACAACACACACAAACACAACAAATGCACACAAACACCCATGGACTTTTTCTGGCAGGCATCCACATAGGGCCTCACACACACACACACACACACACACACACACTAACTCACACTACGTCTCTGGAGGAAGCAACCACGAATGACCACGCCCTAAAAACCTCACAAATGTGGTCCACACAACACACAAGTACACAACAAAGACACACACACTTCAACTCCTTTACTTAGAGGCATACACAATGGGCCTCACCCAAATACACATGCACACAGACACATACACAGCACTCGCTCTAGGTTTCCGGCAGAGGCATCCACGATTGTACCCACCCTAGGAAACTCACACAGGTGGACGCCATATCACACACATACACAACAAACACACACAAGCACAACCCATGGTCTTTTTCTTACAGACATCCACTTAGCGCATCACACACACACACACACACACATTCACACACACAGCACTCACACAAACTCTCTGGCAGAGGCATTCACACTTAGACATGCCAGAACAAACTCACAAATGAGGTCCCCTCTGGACACAAGTACACAACAAGACACAGAAACTTCTAGCTCCTTTTCATAAAGGTAGAAACAAAAGGTTTCACCCAACACAACACACACACTCACACACAGAGCACAGACACTAGTCTCCAGCAGAGGCATCCGCACTTGGCACTCTCTCACCCAATTCAAACAGGCGGTCCTCACAACCCACACATACACAACAAAGGCACACAAACACCCATGGTGTTTTCCTTACAGCCATATAGCATGGACCTCACAGAAACACACACACAACAAACACACACACACAGCAAACTTACACAGACTCAAGGCATCTGAGAGAGTAATTCACACTTTGCACTGCCCTCTCAGTCTCAGAAACATACTCTTGACAACACAAAAGAATACTACAAGCAGAAACACACCAGGGTGTTTAACTACAGCCATCCATATAGGGTCACACACACACTCACACACACATAGACAGCATTCACACTAGGTTTGTGGGAGAGGCGTCCACACGACCACTGACATACAAAATCACAAACGTGATCACCAGAACACACACACACACACAACTAACATACAAAACAACTATGGCCTTTGTTCTTACAGGCATGCACAATGGGACACACACACACACACACACACACACACACACAAATATAGCACTCACACAAAGTCCCCAGCAGAATAATCCACATTGGACACCGCCTAAGCAAAGTCAAACAGGTGGTCTTCCCAGCACACACATACACAACAAAGACACACAAAGACCCATGGTGCCTTTTTATAAGCATACACAATCACCTTTACAAACACACACACACACACACACACCACAGTAACATGGCAGTCACACAAGGCATCCGGGTGATTGATAATTACGTGGCACTGCCCTCGGAATCTCACAAATGTGTTCTCTACAACACAAAATGACACAACAAACACACGCACACACAAAGGGTTTCTTCTTACACACATTAACATAGAATCACTGACACACACACGTGTACCCAAAGACAATCACAAACACAGGACTCACACTAGGTCTCCAGCAGAGGCCCCAACACACACACCGCCATACAAATTCACAAACAAGCTACTCCAAACACACACAAACACCCTTGGTATTTTTCTTACAGGCATGCACAATGAGCATCACACACACTACGCACACACAAACATAGTACTCACACAAGGTCTACAGCAGAGGCATCCACAATGGGACCAACCATAGCACACTCAAAGGTAGTCCCCACAAAACACACATACTCAAAAAACACACACAAACACCCAAGCACTTTTTCTTACAAGAATCCACAATGGGTCTCACACACAGACACACACACACAAACACACCACTGACACAAGGTCTCTGGCAGAGGCAACCACAATGACCACGCCCTAAGAAACCACTATAGGCCTCACATACACACAGACACACATACACACAAACATACCACTGACACAAGGTCTCCGGCAGAGGAATCCACATTGGCACTGCTATAGCAAAGTCAAACAGGTGGTTCTCATGCCCACACATAAACAAAAGCAAACAAACAAACATGCAGCGTCTTTTTCTGACAAGCCAACACATAGTGTTTCACACACACACACAGACACACAGCACACACACTAGACTACAGCAGAGTCATCCACACTTGGCACTGTCTCACCAAATTCAAACAGGCGGTCCTCACAACACACACATACACAACAAAGTCACACAAACACCCATTATGTTTTCCTTAAGCCATATAGTATGGATCTCACAGAAACACAAAGACACACAAACACACACACACAGCAAACTTACACAGACACAAGGCATCTGAGATAGTAATGCACACTTTGCACTGCCCTCTCAGTCTCAGAAACATACTATTGACAACACAAAAGAATACTACAAGCAGAAACACACCAGGGTGTTTAATTACAGCCATCCATAGGGTCACACACACACTCACACACACAACACAGCACTCACACTAGGTTTGTGGGAGAGGCGTCCACACGACCACTGCCATACAAAAGCACAAACGTGGTCACCAGAACACACACACACACCCACAGTCACACACACAGCACTCACACTAACTCTCTGGCAGAGGCATTCACTCTTAGACATGCCAGAACAAACTCACAAATGTGGTCCCCTCTGCTCACATATACACAACAAAGACACAGAAACTTCTAGCTCCTTTTCATAAAGATATAAACAAAAGACCTCACCCAACACAACACACACACTCACACACACAGCACATACACTAGTCTCCAGCAGAGGCATCCACACTTGGCACTGTCTCACCCAATTCAAACAGGTGGTCCTCACAACCCACACATACACAACAAAAGCACATAACACCCATTATGTTTTCCTTATAGCCATATAGTATGGACCTCACAGAAACACACACACACACAAACACACTCACACTGCAACCTTACACAGACACAAGGCATCTGAGAGAGTAATTCACACTTTGAACTGCCCTCTCAGTCTCAGAAACATACTATTGACAACACAAAAGAATACTACAAGTAGAAACAACCAGGGTGTTTAATTACAGCCATCCATATAGGGTCAAACACACACTCACAAACGCAACACAGCACGAACACTAGGTTAGTGGGGGAGGCATCCACACGACCACTGCCATACAAAATCACAAACGTGGTCACCAGAACACACACACACACCCACAGTACAGAGACAGCACTCACACAAACTCTCTGGCAGAGGCGTTCACTTGTAGACATGTCAGAACAAACTCACAAATGTGGTCCCCTCTGCTCACAAATACACAATAAAGACACAGAAACTTCTAGCTCCTTTTCATAAAGTTATAAACAAAGGACCTCACCCAACACAACACACACACTCACACACACAGCACATACACTAGTCTCCAGCAGAGGCATCCACACTTGGCACTGTCTCACACAATTCAAACAGGTGGTCCTCACAACTCACACATACACAACAAAGGCACACAAACACCCATGGCGTTTTACTTACAGCCATATAGTATGGACCTAACAGAAACACACACACACACACACACACACACACACACACACATACAGCAAACTTACACAGACACAAGGCATCTGAGAGTGTAATTCACACTTTGCACTGCCCTCTCAGTCTCAGAAACATACTATTGACAACACAAAAGAATACTACAAGCAGAAACACACCAGGGTGTTTAATTACAGCCATCCATATAGGGTCACACACACACTCACACACACAACACAGCACTCACACTAGGTTTGTGGGAGAGGCGTCCACACGACCACTGCCATACAAAAGCACAAACGTGGTCACCAGAACACACACACACACCCACAGTCACACACACAGCACTCACACTAACTCTCTGGCAGAGGCATTCACTCTTAGACATGCCAGAACAAACTCACAAATGTGGTCCCCTCTGCTCACATATACACAACAAAGACACAGAAACTTCTAGCTCCTTTTCAAAAAGATATAAACAAAAGACCTCACCCAACACAACACACACACTCACACACACAGCACATACACTAGTCTCCAGCAGAGGCATCCACACTTGGCACTGTCTCACCCAATTCAAACAGGTGGTCCTCACAACCCACACATACACAACAAAAGCACACAACACCCATTATGTTTTCCTTACAGCCATATAGTATGGACCTCACAGAAACACACACACACACAAACACACTCACACTGCAAACTTACACAGACACAAGGCATCTGAGAGAGTAATTCACACTTTGAACTGCCCTCTCAGTCTCAGAAACATACTCTTGACAACACAAAAGAATACTACAAGCAGAAACACACCAGGGTGTTTAATTACAGCCATCCATATAGGGTCAAACACACTCACACACACAACACAGCACTCACACTAGGTTTGTGGGAGCGGCATCCACACGACCACTGCCATACGAAATCACAAACGTGGTCACCAGAACACACACTCACACCCACAGTCACACAGACAGCACTCACACAAACTCTCTGGCAGAGGCATTCACTCTTAGACATGCCAGAACAAACTCACAAATGTGGTCCGCTCTGCTCACATATACACAACAAAGACACAGAAACTTCTAGCTCCTTTTCATAAAGGTATAAACAAGAGACCTCACCCAAACAACACACACACTCACACACACAGCACATACACTAGTCTCCAGCAGAGGCATCCACACTTGGCACTGTCTCACCCAATTCAAACAGGTGGTCCTCACAACCCACACATACACAACAAAGGCACACAAACACCCATGGCATTTTACTTACAGCCATATAGTATGGACCTCACAGAAACACACACACACACACACACACACACACACAGCAAACTTACACAGACACAAGGCATCTGAGAGTGTAATTCACACTTTGCACTGCCCTCTCAGTCTCAGAAATATACTCTTGACAAAACAAAAGAATACTACAAGCAGAAACACACCAGGGTGTTTAATTACAGCCATCCATATAGGGTCAAACACACACTCACACACACATACACAACACTCACACTAGGTTTGTGGGAGAGGCGTCCACACGACCACTGCCATACACAATCACAAAAGTGATCACCAGAACACACACAAACACAACTAACATACAAAACACCTATGGCCTTTGTTCTTACAGGCGTGCACAATGGGACACACACACACACACAGACACACACACAGACACACACACACACAAATATAGCACTCACACAAAGTCCCCAGCAGAGTAATCCACATTGGACACCGCCTAAGCAAAGTCAAACAGGTGGTCTTCCCAGCACACACATACACAACAAAGACACACAAAGACCCATGGTCTTTTTTTATAAGCATACACAATCACCTTTACAAACACACACACACACACAAGCACACACAAGCACACACTGTAACATAGCAGTCACACATGGCATCCGGGTGAATAATCCTTATATGGCACTGCCCTCTGAATCTCACAAACGTGTTCTCACCACACAAAATGACACAACAAACACACGCACACACAAAGGGTTTCATCTTACAGACATTAACATAGAATCACAGACACACACACCCCCAATGACAATCACACACACAGTACTCACACTAGGTCTCCGGCAAAGGCCTCAACACACACACCGCCATACAAATTCAAAAACAAGGAACTCCAAACACACACAAACACCCACGGTATTTTCCTTACAGGCATGCACAATGAGCATCACACACACTACACACACAAAAACATAGTACTCACACAAGGTCTACAGCAGAGGCATCCACAATTGGACCAGCCGTAGCACACTCACAAAGGTAGTCCCCACAAAACACACATACAGTAAAAACACACACAAACACCCAAGCACTTTTTCTTACAAGTATCCACAATGGGTCTCACACACAGACACACACACACACAAACACACCACTGACACAAGGTCTCTGGCAGAGGAATCCACCCTTGGCACCGCAATAGCAAAGTCAAACAGGTGGTTCCCACAGCCCACATATAAACAAAAACACAAACAAAGAAACAAACATTCAGCGTCTATTTTCTGACAAGCCTCCACATTGAGCTTCACACACACATGCTAACAGACACACAGCACACACACTAGCTTTGCAACACCGGTATCCACAATTGGCACCACCAGAGCAAACACACAAATATGACCCACAGCCCTCACATACACAACAGACACACACAAAACCATGGTCTTTTTCTTAGAGGCATCCACATAGGACTGCACACACTCACAAACAGCATTCACACTAGTTCTACAGCAGAGGCATCACACTAGGCACCGCCATAGCAAACGCAAAAATGAGGTCCCCACAACACACACAAACACAACAAATGAACACAAACACCCATGGACTTTTTCTGGCAGGCATCCACATAGGGCCTCAAAAACACACACACACACACACACACACAAACACACACACAAATATACACTCACACAAAGTCCCCAGCAGAGTAATCCACATTGGACACCGCCTAAGAAAAGTCAAACAGGTGATCGTCCGAGCACACACATACACATCAAAGACACACAAAGACCCATGGTCTTTTTTAATAAGCCTACACAATGACCTTCAAATACAAACACAGACACACACACTAACATAGCACTCACACAAGGCATCCGGGTGAATAATCCTTATATGTCACTGCCCTCTGAATTGACAAACGTGTTCTCTACAACCCAAATGACACAACAAACACACGCACACACAAAGGGTTTCTTCTTACACACATTAACATAGAATCACTGACACACACACACCCAAAGACAATCACACACACAGCACTCACACTAGGTCTCCGGCAGGGGCCTCAACACACACACCGCCATACAAATTCACAAACAAGGAACTCCAAACACACACGAACACCCATGGTATTTTTCTTACAGGCATGCACAATGAGCCTCACACACACTACACACACACAAACATAGTACTCACACAAGATCTACAGCAGAGGCATCCACAATTGGACCAGCCGTAGCACACTCACAAAGGGAGTCCCCACAAAACACACATACAATAAAAACACACACAAACACCTAAGCACTTTTTCTAACAAGTATCCACAATGGGTCTCACACACACACACACACACAAACACACCACTGACACAAGGTCTCTGGCAGAGGAGTCCACAATTGGCATCGCTATAGCAAAGTCAAACAGGTGGTTCCCACAGCCCACATATACACAAAAACAAACAAACAAACAAACATTCAGCATCTTTTTTCTGACAAGCCTCCACATTGAGCTTCACACACACACGCTAACAGACACACAGCACACACACTAGCTTGGCAACACAGGTATCCACAATTGGCATGGCTATAGCAAACACACAAATGGGACCCACAGCCCTCACATACACAACACACACACACACAAAACCATGGTCTTTTTCTTAGAGGCATCCACATACGACTGCACACACTCACAAACAGCATTCACACTAGCTCTGCAGGAGAGGCATCACACTAGGCACCGCCATAGCAAACTCAAAAATGAGGTCCCCACAACACACACAAACAAACAAAAGCACACAAACACCCATGGACTTTTTCTTGCAGGCATCCACATAGGGACACACACACACAGACACACACACACTAACTCACACAACGTCTCTGGAGGAGGCAACCAAATGACCACGCCCTATAAAACTCACAAATGTGCTCCACACAACACGCAAGTAGTCAACAAAGACACACACCCTTCATACTCCTTTACTTAGAGGCATACACAATGGGCCTCACCCAAATACAAATGCGCACAGACACATACACAGCACTCACTCTAGGTTTCCGGCAGAGGCATCCACGATTGTACCCACCCTAGCAAACACAGAAAGGTGGATGCCACATCGCACACGTACACAACAAACCCACACAAGCACAACCCATGGTCTTTTTCTTACAGGCATCCACTTAGGGCATCACACACACACACACACACACACACACACAGCATTCACACAAGCTCTCTGGCAGAGGCTTTCACACTCTGACATGCCAGAACAAACTCACAAATGTGGTCCCCTCAGCACACATATACACAACAAAGACACAGAAACTTCTAGCTCCTTTTCATAAAGGTAGAAACAAAAGGCCTCACCCAAAAAAACACACACACTCACACACACAGCTCATACACTAGTCTACAGCAGAGGCATCCACACTTGGCACTGTCTCACAAAATTCAAACAGGTGGTCCTCACAACCCACACATACACAACAAAGGCACACAAACACCCATGGCGTTTTCCTTACAGCCATATAGTATGGACCTCACGGAAACACACACACACACAAACACACTCACACAGCAAACTTACACAGACACAAGGCATCTGAGAGAGTAATTCACACTTTGCACTGCCCTCTCAGTCTCAGAAACATACTCTTGACAACACAAAAGAATACTACAAGCAGAAACACACCAGGGTGTTTAATTACAGCCATCCATATAGGGTCACACACACACTCACACACACACACACAGTACTATTCTAGGTTTGTGGCTGAGGCATCCACACTAAAACTGCCATGCAAAATCACAAACATACATATCAGAGCACGCTCAAACACAACAAACATACAAAAGAACAATGGCCTTTGTTCTTACAGGCATTCACAATGGGACACACACACACACACACACACACACACATACACACAAACATAACACTCATACAGGGTCCCCAGCAGAGACATCCACACTTTACACTGCCTTAGCAATGTCAAACAGGTGGTCCTCAGCAAAGACATACGCAACAAGACACACAAAGACCCATGGTCTTTTTCTATAAGCATACACAATGAGCTTTACAAACACACACACACACACACACACACACACACACAGGAACATAGCACTCACACAAGGCATCCAGGTGATTAATAATTACGTGGCACTTCCCTCGGAATCTGACAAACGTGTTCTCTACAACCCAAAATGACACAACAAACACACGCACACACAAAGCGTTTCTTCTTACAGACATTAACATAGAATCACAGACACACACACACCCAAAGACAATCACACACACAGCACTCACACTAGGTCTCCAGCAGAGGCCTCAACACACACACCGCCATACAAATTCACAAACAAGGAACTAAAAACACACACAAACACCCATGGTATTTTTCTTACAGGCATGCACAATGAGCATCACACACACCACACACACACAAACATAGTACTCACACAAGGTCTACAGCAGAGGCTTCTACAATTGACCAGCCGTATCACACTCACAAAGGTAGTCCCCACAAAACACATATACACAAAAAACACACACAAACACCCAAGCACATTTTCTTACAAGTATCCACAATGGGTCTGACACACAGACACACACACACACAAACACACCACTGACACAAGGTCTCTGGCAGGGGCAACCACAATGACCACGCCCTAAGAAACCACAATAGGCCTCACATACACAAAGAGACACACAGACACACAACATACCACTGACACAAGGTCACCGAATGAGGAATCCACACTTGGCACTGCTATAGCAAAGTCAAACAGGTGGTTCTCATGCCCACACATAAACAAAAACAAACAAACAAACATTCAGAGTCTTTTTCTGACAAGCCAACACATAGAGTTTCAAACACACACACACACACACACACAGCACACACACTAGTCTACAGCAGAGGCATCCACACTTGGCACTGTCTCACCCAATTCAAACAGGTGGTCCTCACAATACACACATACACAACAAAGGCACACAAACACCCATTATGTTTTCCTTACACCCATATATTATGGACCTCACAGAAACACTCACACACAAACACACACACACAGCAAACTTACACAGACACAAGGCATCTGAGAGAGTAATGCACACTTTGAACTGCCCTCTCAGTCTCAGAAATATACTCTTGACAACACAAAAGAATACTACAAGCAGAAACACACCAGGGTGTTTAATTACAGCCATCCATATAGGGTCAAACACACACTCTCACACACACCTACACAGCACTCACACTAGGTTAGTGGGAGAGGCGTCCACACGACCACTGCCATACAAAATCACAAACGTGGTCACCAGAAACCACACACACACTCACAGTCACACACAAAGCACTCACACAAACTCTCTGGCAGAGGCATTCACTCTTAGACATGCCAGAACAAACTCACAAATGTGGTCCCCTCTGCTCACATATACACAACAAAGACACAGAAACTTCTAGCTCCTTTTCAATAAGGTATAAACAAGAGACCTCACCAAACACAACACACACACTCACACACACAGCACATACACTAGTCTCCAGCAGAGGCATCCATACGGCACTGTCTCACCCAGTTCAAACATGTGGTCCTCACAACCCACACATACACAACAAAGGCACACAAACACCCATGGCGTTTTCCTTACAGCCATATAGTATGGACCTCACGGAAACACACACACACACACAAACACACTCACACAGCAAACTTACACAGACACAAGGCATCTGAGAGAGTAATTCACACTTTGCACTGCCCTCTCAGTCTCAGAAACATACTCTTGACAACACAAAAGAATACTACAAGCAGAAACACACCAGGGTGTTTAATTACAGCCATCCATATAGGGTCACACACACACTCACACACACTCACACACACTAGGCTTGTGGGAGAGGCATCCACACGACCACTGCCATACAAAATCACAAACGTGATCACCAGAACACACACAAACACAACTAACATACAAAACACCTATGGCCTTTGTTCTTACAGGCATGCACAATGGGACACACACACACACACACACACACACACACACACACACACACAAATATAGCACTCACACAAAGTCCCCAGCAGAGTAATCCACATTTGACACATCCTAAGCAAAGTCAAACAGGTGGTCTTCCCAGCACACACATACACAACAAAGACACACAAAGACCCATGGACTTTTTTTATAAGCATACACAATGACCTTTACAAACACACACAGACACACACACTAACATAGCATTCACACAAGGCATCCGGGTAAATAATCCTTATATGGCACTGCCCTCTGAATCTCACAAACGTGTTCTCTACAACCCAAAATGACACAACAAACACACGCACACACAAAGGGTTTTTTCTTACAGACATTAACATAGAATCACTGACACACACACACCCAAAGACAATCACACACACAGCACTCACACTAGGTCTCCAGCAGGGGCCTCAACACACACACCGCCATACAAATTCACAAACAAGGAACTCCAAACACACACAAACACCCATGGTATTTTTCTTACAGGCATGCACAATGAGCATCACACACACTACCCGCACACAAACATAGTACTCACACAAGGTCTACAGCAGAGGCATCCACAATTGGACCAGCCGTAGCACACTCACAAAGGTAGTCCCCACAAAACACACATACAGTAAAAACACACACAAACACCCAAGCACTTTTTCTTACAAGTATCCACAATGGATCTCACACACAGACACACACACAAACAAACACACCACTGACACATGGTGTCTGGCAGAGGAGTCCACACTTGGCACCGCTATAGCAAAGTCAAACAGGTGGTTCCCACAGCCCACACATACACAAAAACAAACAAACAAAGAAACAAACATTCAGCGTCTTTTTTCTGACAAGCCTCCACATTGAGCTTCACGCACACACGCTAACAGACACACAGCACACACACTAGCTTGGCAACACAGGTATCCACAATTGGCACGGCTATAGCAAACACACAAATGGGACCCACAGCCCTCACATACACAACATACACACACAAAACCATGGTCTTTTTCTTAGAGGCATCCACATAGGACTGCACACACTCACAAACAGCATTCACACTAGCTCTGCAGCAGAGGCATCACACTAGGCACCACCATAGCAAACTCAAAAATGAGGTCCCCACAACACACACAAACACAACAAATGCACACAAACACCCATGGACTTTTTCTGGCAGGCATCCACATAGGGCCTCACACACACACACACACACACACACACACACACACTAACTCACACAACGTCTCTGGAGGAGGAAACCACAAATGACCACGCCCTAAAAACCTCACAAATGTGGTCCACACAACACACAAGTACACAACAAAGACACACACACTTCAAATCCTTTACTTAGAGGCATACACAATGGGCCTCACCCAAATACACATGCACACAGACATATACACAGCACTCACTCTAGGTTTCCGGCAGAGGCATCCACGATTGTACCCACCCTAGCAAACTCACAAAGGTGGACGCCACATCACACACATACACAACAAACCCACACAAGCACAACCCCTGGTCTTTTTCTTACAGGCATCCACTGAGGGCATCACACACACACACATTCACACACACACAAAACTCACACAAGCTGTCTGGCAGAGGCATTCACACTCTGACATGCCAGAACAAACTCACAAATGTGGTCCCCTCAGCACACATATACACAACAAAGACACAGAAACGTCTAGCTCCTTTTCATAAAGGTAGAAACAAAAGGCCTCACCCAACACAACACACACACTCACACACACAGCACATACACTAGTCTCCAGCAGAGGCATCCACACTTGGCACTGTCTCACCCAATTCAAACAGGCGGTCCCCACAACACACACATACACAACAAAGGCACACAAACACCCATCGCGTTTTACTTGCAGCCATATAGTATGGACCTCTCAGAAACACACACACACACACACACACACACACACAGAGCAAACTTACACAGACAGAAGGCATCTGAGAGAGTAATTCACACTTTGCACTGCCCTTTCAGTATCGGAAACATACTATTGACAACACAAAAGAATACTACAAGCAGAAACACACAAGGGTGTTTAATTAGAGCCATCCATATAGGGTCACACACACACTCACACACACACACAGCACTCACGCTAGGTTTGTGGCATAGGCATCCACACTAAAACTGCCATGCAAAATATCAAACATACATACCAGAGCACGCACAAACACAACAAACATACAAAAGAACAATGGCCATTGTTCTTACAGGCATGCACAATGGGACACACACACACACACACACATACACACAAACATAACACTCATACAAGGTCCCCAGCAGAGACATCCACACTTTACACTGCCTTAGCAATGTCAAACAGGTGGTCCTCAGCAAAGTCATACGCAACAAGACACATAAAGACCCATGGTCTTTTTTTATAAGCATACACAATGAGCTTTACAAACACACACACACACACACACACACACACACACACACACAGAGGAACATAGCACTCACACAAGGCATCCGGGTGAATAATCCTTACATGGCACTTCCCTCGGAATCTGACAAACGTGTTCTCTACAACCCAAAATGACACAACAAACACACACACACACAAAGCGTTTCTTCTTACAGACATTAACATAGAATCACAGACGCACACACACCCAAAGACAGTCACACACACAGCACTCACACTAGGTCTCCGGCAGAGGCCTCAACACACACACCGCCATACAAATTCACAAACAAGGCACTCAAAACACACACAAACACCCATGGTATTTTTCTTACAGGCATGCACAATGAGTCTCACACACACTACACACACACAAACATAGTACTCACACAAGGTCTACAGCAGAGGCTTCCACAATTGGACCAGCCGTAGCACACTCACAAGGTAGTCCCCACAAAACACACATACACAAAAAACACACACAAACACCCAAGTACATTTTCTTACAAGTATCCACAATGGGTCTCACACACAGACACACACACACACAAACACACCACTGACACAAGGTCTCTGGCAGAGGCAACCACAATGACCACGCCCTAAGAAACCACAATGGGCCTCACATACACACAGACACACAGACACACAAACATACCACTGAAACAAGGTCTCCAGCAGAGGAATCCACACTTGGCACTGCTATAGCAAAGTCAAACAGGTGGTTCTCATGCCCACACATAAACAAAAACAAACAAACAAACATTCAGCGTCTTTTTTCTGACAAGCCAAGACATACAGTTTCACACACACACACAGACACACAGCACACACACTAGGTTTGCAAACAAGCATCCACAATTAGCACCACCATAGCAAAGACACAAATGTGACCCATAACACACACGTACACAACAGACACACACAAAAACCATGGTCTTTTTCTTAGAGGCATCCACATAGGACCGCACACACTAACACAGAGTATTCACACTAGCTCTGCAGCACATGCATCACACTAGGCACTGCCATAGAAAACTCAAAAATGAGGTCCCACAACACACACAAACACAACAAACACACACAAACACCGATGGTCTTTTTCTTGCAGGCATCCACATAGGGCCTCACACACACACACACATACACACACACACACACACACACACTAACGCACTCAATGTCTCTGGCGGATGCAACTACAAATAACCACACCCTAAAAAACTCACAAATTTGGTCCACACTACACACAAGTACACAACAAAGACACACATATTCATACTCCTTTACTTATAGGCATACACCGTGGTCCTCACACAAATACACACGCACCCAGACACATACACTGCATCACACTAAGTTTCTGGCGAGGCATCCACAATTGTACCTGCCCTAGCAAACTCACAAAGGTGGACCCCACATCACAACACACACAACAAATCACACAAACAAAACCCATGGTCTTTTACTTACAGGCATCAACTTAGGCATCAAACACACTCACATACACACATTCACACAAACAGCACTTACACAAGGTCTGTGGCTCAGGCATTCACACTTGGACATGCTAGAGCAAACTCACAAATGTGGACCCCTCAGCACACATATACACAACAAAGACACACAACTTCATGCTCCTATTCTTATAGGAATAAACAATGGGTCTCATCCAAAAAAACACACACTCACACACACAGCACATACACTCGTCTGCAGCAGAGGCATCCACACTTGGCACTGTCTCAGCAAAGTCAAACAGGTGGTCCCCACAACACACACATACACAACAAAGGCACACAAACACCCATGGCGTTTTACTTACATCCATATACTATGGACCTCACAGAAACACACACACACACACACACACACACACACACACACACAGAAACTTAACACAGACACAAGGCATCTGGGAGAGTAATCCATTTTGCACCACCACCTCAGACTCAGAAACTTGTTCTTGACAACACAAAAGATCACTACAAACAGACACACACCAGGGTGTTTAATTACATCCATCTATATAGGATCACAAACACTCACACACACACAGCACTACACTCACACTAGGTTTGTGGCAGAGGCATCCACACGACCACTGCCATGCAAAATCACAAACATGGTCACCAGAATACACACAAACACAACTAACATACAAAACACCGATGGCCTTTGTTCTTACAGGCATGCACAATGGGACACACACAAGCACACAAATATAGCACTCACACAAAGTCCCCAGCAGAGGCATCCAACTTGACATCACCTTAGCAAAGTCAAACAGGTGGTCCTCACAGCATACACATATACAACAAAGACAAACAAAGACCCATTGTCTTTTCTTATAAGCATACACAGTGAGCTTCACAAAGACACACACACACACACACACACACACACACAGTAACATAGCACTCACACAATGCATCCGGGTGAATAATCCATACGTGGCACTGCCCTCTGATCTCACAAACGTGTTATTTACAACACAAAATTACACAACAAACCCACGCACACACAAAGGATTTTTTCTTACAGATCCACAGAGGATTCCAGACACACACACATACAAAGACACTGACACACACAGCACTCACAAGGTCTCCGGCAGAGGCATCTACACACACACCGCCATACACACTCACAAACAAGGAAATCACAAAACACAGAAACACCCATGGTATTTTTCTTACAGGCATGCACAATGAGCATCACACACACACACACTACACACACACACAAACATAGCACTCACACAAGGTCTCTGCAGAGGCATCCACAATTGGACAAGCCCTAGCACACTCACAAAGGGAGTCCCCACAAAACACACATTCACAAAAAACACACACAAACATCCAAGGTCTTTTTCTTACAGGTATCCACAATAGGCCTCACACACACACACAGACACGCACACACACAAAACATACCACTGAAACAAGGTCACTGGCAGAGGAATCCACACTTGGCACCGCTATAGCAAAGTCAAACAGGTGGTTCCCACAGCCCACACATAAACAAAAACAAACAAACAAACAAACGTTCAGGGTCTTTTTTCTGACAAGCATACACATTGAGCCTCACACACACACACAAACAGACACACAGCACACACACTAGGTTTGCAACACAGGCATCCACAATTGGCACTGCCATAGCAAACTCACAAATGTGACCCACAGCCCTCACATACACAGCAGACACACACAAAAACCATGGTCTTTTTCTTAGAGGCATCCACATAGGACTGCACACACTCACAAACAGCATTCACACTAGTTCTACAGCAGAGGCATCACACTAGGCACCGCCATAGCAAACGCAAAAATGAGGTCCCCACAACACACACAAACACAACAAATGAACACAAACACCCATGGACTTTTTCTGGCAGGCATCCACATAGGGCCTCACACACACACACACACACACACACACACACACACACACAAACACACACACAAATATACACTCACACAAAGTCCCCAGCAGAGTAATCCACATTGGACACCGCCTAAGAAAAGTCAAACAGGTGATCGTCCGAGCACACACATACACATCAAAGACACACAAAGACCCATGGTCTTTTTTAATAAGCCTACACAATGACCTTCAAATACAAACACAGACACACACACTAACATAGCACTCACACAAGGCATCCGGGTGAATAATCCTTATATGTCACTGCCCTCTGAATTGACAAACGTGTTCTCTACAACCCAAATGACACAACAAACACACGCACACACAAAGGGTTTCTTCTTACACACATTAACATAGAATCACTGACACACACACACCCAAAGACAATCACACACACAGCACTCACACTAGGTCTCCGGCAGGGGCCTCAACACACACACCGCCATACAAATTCACAAACAAGGAACTCCAAACACACACGAACACCCATGGTATTTTTCTTACAGGCATGCACAATGAGCCTCACACACACTACACACACACAAACATAGTACTCACACAAGATCTACAGCAGAGGCATCCACAATTGGACCAGCCGTAGCACACTCACAAAGGGAGTCCCCACAAAACACACATACAATAAAAACACACACAAACACCTAAGCACTTTTTCTAACAAGTATCCACAATGGGTCTCACACACACACACACACACACACACACACACACAAACACACCACTGACACATGGTCTCTGGCAGAGGAGTCCACAATTGGCATCGCTATAGCAAAGTCAAACAGGTGGTTCCCACAGCCCACATATACACAAAAACAAACAAACAAACAAACATTCAGCATCTTTTTTCTGACAAGCCTCCACATTGAGCTTCACACACACACGCTAACAGACACACAGCACACACACTAGCTTGGCAACACAGGTATCCACAATTGGCATGGCTATAGCAAACACACAAATGGGACCCACAGCCCTCACATACACAACAGACACACACAAAACCATGGTCTTTTTCTTAGAGGCATCCACATACGACTGCACACACTCACAAACAGCATTCACACTAGCTCTGCAGGAGAGGCATCACACTAGGCACCGCCATAGCAAACTCAAAAATGAGGTCCCCACAACACACACAAACAAACAAAAGCACACAAACACCCATGGACTTTTTCTTGCAGGCATCCACATAGGGACACACACACACAGACACACACACACTAACTCACACAACGTCTCTGGAGGAGGCAACCAAATGACCACGCCCTATAAAACTCACAAATGTGCTCCACACAACACGCAAGTAGTCAACAAAGACACACACCCTTCATACTCCTTTACTTAGAGGCATACACAATGGGCCTCACCCAAATACAAATGCGCACAGACACATACACAGCACTCACTCTAGGTTTCCGGCAGAGGCATCCACGATTGTACCCACCCTAGCAAACACAGAAAGGTGGATGCCACATCGCACACGTACACAACAAACCCACACAAGCACAACCCATGGTCTTTTTCTTACAGGCATCCACTTAGGGCATCACACACACACACACACACACACACACACACACACACAGCATTCACACAAGCTCTCTGGCAGAGGCTTTCACACTCTGACATGCCAGAACAAACTCACAAATGTGGTCCCCTCAGCACACATATACACAACAAAGACACAGAAACTTCTAGCTCCTTTTCATAAAGGTAGAAACAAAAGGCCTCACCCAAAAAAACACACACACTCACACACACAGCTCATACACTAGTCTACAGCAGAGGCATCCACACTTGGCACTGTCTCACAAAATTCAAACAGGTGGTCCTCACAACCCACACATACACAACAAAGGCACACAAACACCCATGGTGTTTTCCTTACAGCCATATAGTATGGACCTCACGGAAACACACACACACACAAACACACTCACACAGCAAACTTACACAGACACAAGGCATCTGAGAGAGTAATTCACACTTTGCACTGCCCTCTCAGTCTCAGAAACATACTCTTGACAACACAAAAGAATACTACAAGCAGAAACACACCAGGGTGTTTAATTACAGCCATCCATATAGGGTCACACACACACTCACACACACACACACAGTACTATTCTAGGTTTGTGGCTGAGGCATCCACACTAAAACTGCCATGCAAAATCACAAACATACATATCAGAGCACGCTCAAACACAACAAACATACAAAAGAACAATGGCCTTTGTTCTTACAGGCATTCACAATGGGACACACACACACACACACACACACACACATACACACAAACATAACACTCATACAGGGTCCCCAGCAGAGACATCCACACTTTACACTGCCTTAGCAATGTCAAACAGGTGGTCCTCAGCAAAGACATACGCAACAAGACACACAAAGACCCATGGTCTTTTTCTATAAGCATACACAATGAGCTTTACAAACACACACACACACACACACACACACACACACACACAGGAACATAGCACTCACACAAGGCATCCGGGTGATTAATAATTACGTGGCACTTCCCTCGGAATCTGACAAACGTGTTCTCTACAACCCAAAATGACACAACAAACACACGCACACACAAAGCGTTTCTTCTTACAGACATTAACATAGAATCACAGACACACACACACCCAAAGACAATCACACACACAGCACTCACACTAGGTCTCCAGCAGAGGCCTCAACACACACACCGCCATACAAATTCACAAACAAGGAACTAAAAACACACACAAACACCCATGGTATTTTTCTTACAGGCATGCACAATGAGCATCACACACACCACACACACACAAACATAGTACTCACACAAGGTCTACAGCAGAGGCTTCTACAATTGACCAGCCGTATCACACTCACAAAGGTAGTCCCCACAAAACACATATACACAAAAAACACACACAAACACCCAAGCACATTTTCTTACAAGTATCCACAATGGGTCTGACACACAGACACACACACACACAAACACACCACTGACACAAGGTCTCTGGCAGGGGCAACCACAATGACCACGCCCTAAGAAACCACAATAGGCCTCACATACACAAAGAGACACACAGACACACAACATACCACTGACACAAGGTCACCGAATGAGGAATCCACACTTGGCACTGCTATAGCAAAGTCAAACAGGTGGTTCTCATGCCCACACATAAACAAAAACAAACAAACAAACATTCAGAGTCTTTTTCTGACAAGCCAACACATAGAGTTTCAAACACACACACACACACACACACAGCACACACACTAGTCTACAGCAGAGGCATCCACACTTGGCACTGTCTCACCCAATTCAAACAGGTGGTCCTCACAATACACACATACACAACAAAGGCACACAAACACCCATTATGTTTTCCTTACACCCATATATTATGGACCTCACAGAAACACTCACACACAAACACACACACACAGCAAACTTACACAGACACAAGGCATCTGAGAGAGTAATGCACACTTTGAACTGCCCTCTCAGTCTCAGAAATATACTCTTGACAACACAAAAGAATACTACAAGCAGAAACACACCAGGGTGTTTAATTACAGCCATCCATATAGGGTCAAACACACACTCTCACACACACCTACACAGCACTCACACTAGGTTAGTGGGAGAGGCGTCCACACGACCACTGCCATACAAAATCACAAACGTGGTCACCAGAAACCACACACACACTCACAGTCACACACAAAGCACTCACACAAACTCTCTGGCAGAGGCATTCACTCTTAGACATGCCAGAACAAACTCACAAATGTGGTCCCCTCTGCTCACATATACACAACAAAGACACAGAAACTTCTAGCTCCTTTTCAATAAGGTATAAACAAGAGACCTCACCAAACACAACACACACACTCACACACACAGCACATACACTAGTCTCCAGCAGAGGCATCCATACGGCACTGTCTCACCCAGTTCAAACATGTGGTCCTCACAACCCACACATACACAACAAAGGCACACAAACACCCATGGTGTTTTCCTTACAGCCATATAGTATGGACCTCACGGAAACACACACACACACAAACACACTCACACAGCAAACTTACACAGACACAAGGCATCTGAGAGAGTAATTCACACTTTGCACTGCCCTCTCAGTCTCAGAAACATACTCTTGACAACACAAAAGAATACTACAAGCAGAAACACACCAGGGTGTTTAATTACAGCCATCCATATAGGGTCACACACACACTCACACACACTCACACACACTAGGCTTGTGGGAGAGGCATCCACACGACCACTGCCATACAAAATCACAAACGTGATCACCAGAACACACACAAACACAACTAACATACAAAACACCTATGGCCTTTGTTCTTACAGGCATGCACAATGGGACACACACACACACACACACACACACACACACAAATATAGCACTCACACAAAGTCCCCAGCAGAGTAATCCACATTTGACACATCCTAAGCAAAGTCAAACAGGTGGTCTTCCCAGCACACACATACACAACAAAGACACACAAAGACCCATGGTCTTTTTTTATAAGCATACACAATCAACTTTAAAAACACACACAGACACACACACTAACATAGCATTCACACAAGGCATCCGGGTAAATAATCCTTATATGGCACTGCCCTCTGAATCTCACAAACGTGTTCTCTACAACCCAAAATGACACAACAAACACACGCACACACAAAGGGTTTTTTCTTACAGACATTAACATAGAATCACTGACACACACACACCCAAAGACAATCACACACACAGCACTCACACTAGGTCTCCAGCAGGGGCCTCAACACACACACCGCCATACAAATTCACAAACAAGGAACTCCAAACACACACGAACACCCATGGTATTTTTCTTACAGGCATGCACAATGAGCATCACACACACTACCCGCACACAAACATAGTACTCACACAAGGTCTACAGCAGAGGCATCCACAATTGGACCAGCCGTAGCACACTCACAAAGGTAGTCCCCACAAAACACACATACAGTAAAAACACACACAAACACCCAAGCACTTTTTCTTACAAGTATCCACAATGGATCTCACACACAGACACACACACAAACAAACACACCACTGACACATGGTGTCTGGCAGAGGAGTCCACACTTGGCACCGCTATAGCAAAGTCAAACAGGTGGTTCCCACAGCCCACACATACACAAAAACAAACAAACAAAGAAACAAACATTCAGCGTCTTTTTTCTGACAAGCCTCCACATTGAGCTTCACGCACACACGCTAACAGACACACAGCACACACACTAGCTTGGCAACACAGGTATCCACAATTGGCACGGCTATAGCAAACACACAAATGGGACCCACAGCCCTCACATACACAACATACACACACAAAACCATGGTCTTTTTCTTAGAGGCATCCACATAGGACTGCACACACTCACAAACAGCATTCACACTAGCTCTGCAGCAGAGGCATCACACTAGGCACCACCATAGCAAACTCAAAAATGAGGTCCCCACAACACACACAAACACAACAAATGCACACAAACACCCATGGACTTTTTCTGGCAGGCATCCACATAGGGCCTCACACACACACACACACACACACACACACACACACACACACACACTAACTCACACAACGTCTCTGGAGGAGGAAACCACAAATGACCACGCCCTAAAAACCTCACAAATGTGGTCCACACAACACACAAGTACACAACAAAGACACACACACTTCAAATCCTTTACTTAGAGGCATACACAATGGGCCTCACCCAAATACACATGCACACAGACATATACACAGCACTCACTCTAGGTTTCCGGCAGAGGCATCCACGATTGTACCCACCCTAGCAAACTCACAAAGGTGGACGCCACATCACACACATACACAACAAACCCACACAAGCACAACCCATGGTCTTTTTCTTACAGGCATCCACTGAGGGCATCACACACACACACATTCACACACACACAAAACTCACACAAGCTGTCTGGCAGAGGCATTCACACTCTGACATGCCAGAACAAACTCACAAATGTGGTCCCCTCAGCACACATATACACAACAAAGACACAGAAACGTCTAGCTCCTTTTCATAAAGGTAGAAACAAAAGGCCTCACCCAACACAACACACACACTCACACACACAGCACATACACTAGTCTCCAGCAGAGGCATCCACACTTGGCACTGTCTCACCCAATTCAAACAGGCGGTCCCCACAACACACACATACACAACAAAGGCACACAAACACCCATCGCGTTTTACTTGCAGCCATATAGTATGGACCTCTCAGAAACACACACACACACACACACACACACACACAGAGCAAACTTACACAGACAGAAGGCATCTGAGAGAGTAATTCACACTTTGCACTGCCCTTTCAGTATCGGAAACATACTATTGACAACACAAAAGAATACTACAAGCAGAAACACACAAGGGTGTTTAATTAGAGCCATCCATATAGGGTCACACACACACTCACACACACACACAGCACTCACGCTAGGTTTGTGGCATAGGCATCCACACTAAAACTGCCATGCAAAATATCAAACATACATACCAGAGCACGCACAAACACAACAAACATACAAAAGAACAATGGCCATTGTTCTTACAGGCATGCACAATGGGACACACACACACACACACACATACACACAAACATAACACTCATACAAGGTCCCCAGCAGAGACATCCACACTTTACACTGCCTTAGCAATGTCAAACAGGTGGTCCTCAGCAAAGTCATACGCAACAAGACACATAAAGACCCATGGTCTTTTTTTATAAGCATACACAATGAGCTTTACAAACACACACACACACACACACACACACACACACACACACAGAGGAACATAGCACTCACACAAGGCATCCGGGTGAATAATCCTTACATGGCACTTCCCTCGGAATCTGACAAACGTGTTCTCTACAACCCAAAATGACACAACAAACACACACACACACAAAGCGTTTCTTCTTACAGACATTAACATAGAATCACAGACGCACACACACCCAAAGACAGTCACACACACAGCACTCACACTAGGTCTCCGGCAGAGGCCTCAACACACACACCGCCATACAAATTCACAAACAAGGCACTCAAAACACACACAAACACCCATGGTATTTTTCTTACAGGCATGCACAATGAGTCTCACACACACTACACACACACAAACATAGTACTCACACAAGGTCTACAGCAGAGGCTTCCACAATTGGACCAGCCGTAGCACACTCACAAGGTAGTCCCCACAAAACACACATACACAAAAAACACACACAAACACCCAAGTACATTTTCTTACAAGTATCCACAATGGGTCTCACACACAGACACACACACACACAAACACACCACTGACACAAGGTCTCTGGCAGAGGCAACCACAATGACCACGCCCTAAGAAACCACAATGGGCCTCACATACACACAGACACACAGACACACAAACATACCACTGAAACAAGGTCTCCAGCAGAGGAATCCACACTTGGCACTGCTATAGCAAAGTCAAACAGGTGGTTCTCATGCCCACACATAAACAAAAACAAACAAACAAACATTCAGCGTCTTTTTTCTGACAAGCCAAGACATACAGTTTCACACACACACACAGACACACAGCACACACACTAGGTTTGCAAACAAGCATCCACAATTAGCACCACCATAGCAAAGACACAAATGTGACCCATAACACACACGTACACAACAGACACACACAAAAACCATGGTCTTTTTCTTAGAGGCATCCACATAGGACCGCACACACTAACACAGAGTATTCACACTAGCTCTGCAGCACATGCATCACACTAGGCACTGCCATAGAAAACTCAAAAATGAGGTCCCACAACACACACAAACACAACAAACACACACAAACACCGATGGTCTTTTTCTTGCAGGCATCCACATAGGGCCTCACACACACACACACATACACACACACACACACACACACACTAACGCACTCAATGTCTCTGGCGGATGCAACTACAAATAACCACACCCTAAAAAACTCACAAATTTGGTCCACACTACACACAAGTACACAACAAAGACACACATATTCATACTCCTTTACTTATAGGCATACACCGTGGTCCTCACACAAATACACACGCACCCAGACACATACACTGCATCACACTAAGTTTCTGGCGAGGCATCCACAATTGTACCTGCCCTAGCAAACTCACAAAGGTGGACCCCACATCACAACACACACAACAAATCACACAAACAAAACCCATGGTCTTTTACTTACAGGCATCAACTTAGGCATCAAACACACTCACATACACACATTCACACAAACAGCACTTACACAAGGTCTGTGGCTCAGGCATTCACACTTGGACATGCTAGAGCAAACTCACAAATGTGGACCCCTCAGCACACATATACACAACAAAGACACACAACTTCATGCTCCTATTCTTATAGGAATAAACAATGGGTCTCATCCAAAAAAACACACACTCACACACACAGCACATACACTCGTCTGCAGCAGAGGCATCCACACTTGGCACTGTCTCAGCAAAGTCAAACAGGTGGTCCCCACAACACACACATACACAACAAAGGCACACAAACACCCATGGCGTTTTACTTACATCCATATACTATGGACCTCACAGAAACACACACACACACACACACACACACACACACACACAGAAACTTAACACAGACACAAGGCATCTGGGAGAGTAATCCATTTTGCACCACCACCTCAGACTCAGAAACTTGTTCTTGACAACACAAAAGATCACTACAAACAGACACACACCAGGGTGTTTAATTACATCCATCTATATAGGATCACAAACACTCACACACACACAGCACTACACTCACACTAGGTTTGTGGCAGAGGCATCCACACGACCACTGCCATGCAAAATCACAAACATGGTCACCAGAATACACACAAACACAACTAACATACAAAACACCGATGGCCTTTGTTCTTACAGGCATGCACAATGGGACACACACAAGCACACAAATATAGCACTCACACAAAGTCCCCAGCAGAGGCATCCAACTTGACATCACCTTAGCAAAGTCAAACAGGTGGTCCTCACAGCATACACATATACAACAAAGACAAACAAAGACCCATTGTCTTTTCTTATAAGCATACACAGTGAGCTTCACAAAGACACACACACACACACACACACACACACACAGTAACATAGCACTCACACAATGCATCCGGGTGAATAATCCATACGTGGCACTGCCCTCTGATCTCACAAACGTGTTATTTACAACACAAAATTACACAACAAACCCACGCACACACAAAGGATTTTTTCTTACAGATCCACAGAGGATTCCAGACACACACACATACAAAGACACTGACACACACAGCACTCACAAGGTCTCCGGCAGAGGCATCTACACACACACCGCCATACACACTCACAAACAAGGAAATCACAAAACACAGAAACACCCATGGTATTTTTCTTACAGGCATGCACAATGAGCATCACACACACACACACTACACACACACACAAACATAGCACTCACACAAGGTCTCTGCAGAGGCATCCACAATTGGACAAGCCCTAGCACACTCACAAAGGGAGTCCCCACAAAACACACATTCACAAAAAACACACACAAACATCCAAGGTCTTTTTCTTACAGGTATCCACAATAGGCCTCACACACACACACAGACACACACACACACAAAACATACCACTGAAACAAGGTCACTGGCAGAGGAATCCACACTTGGCACCGCTATAGCAAAGTCAAACAGGTGGTTCCCACAGCCCACACATAAACAAAAACAAACAAACAAACAAACGTTCAGGGTCTTTTTTCTGACAAGCATACACATTGAGCCTCACACACACACACAAACAGACACACAGCACACACACTAGGTTTGCAACACAGGCATCCACAATTGGCACTGCCATAGCAAACTCACAAATGTGACCCACAGCCCTCACATACACAGCAGACACACACAAAAACCATGGTCTTTTTCTTAGAGGCATCCACATAGGACTGCACACACTCACAAACAGCATTCACACTAGTTCTACAGCAGAGGCATCACACTAGGCACCGCCATAGCAAACGCAAAAATGAGGTCCCCACAACACACACAAACACAACAAATGAACACAAACACCCATGGACTTTTTCTGGCAGGCATCCACATAGGGCCTCACACACACACACACACACACACACACACACACACAAACACACACACAAATATACACTCACACAAAGTCCCCAGCAGAGTAATCCACATTGGACACCGCCTAAGAAAAGTCAAACAGGTGATCGTCCGAGCACACACATACACATCAAAGACACACAAAGACCCATGGTCTTTTTTAATAAGCCTACACAATGACCTTCAAATACAAACACAGACACACACACTAACATAGCACTCACACAAGGCATCCGGGTGAATAATCCTTATATGTCACTGCCCTCTGAATTGACAAACGTGTTCTCTACAACCCAAATGACACAACAAACACACGCACACACAAAGGGTTTCTTCTTACACACATTAACATAGAATCACTGACACACACACACCCAAAGACAATCACACACACAGCACTCACACTAGGTCTCCGGCAGGGGCCTCAACACACACACCGCCATACAAATTCACAAACAAGGAACTCCAAACACACACGAACACCCATGGTATTTTTCTTACAGGCATGCACAATGAGCCTCACACACACTACACACACACAAACATAGTACTCACACAAGATCTACAGCAGAGGCATCCACAATTGGACCAGCCGTAGCACACTCACAAAGGGAGTCCCCACAAAACACACATACAATAAAAACACACACAAACACCTAAGCACTTTTTCTAACAAGTATCCACAATGGGTCTCACATACACACACACACACACACACACACACACACACACACAAATATAGCACTCACACAAAGTCCCCAGCAGAGTAATCCACATTTGACACATCCTAAGCAAAGTCAAACAGGTGGTCTTCCCAGCACACACATACACAACAAAGACACACAAAGACCCATGGACTTTTTTTATAAGCATACACAATGACCTTTACAAACACACACAGACACACACACTAACATAGCATTCACACAGGCATCCGGGTAAATAATCCTTATATGGCACTGCCCTCTGAATCTCACAAACGTGTTCTCTGCAACCCAAAATGACACAACAAACACACGCACACACAAAGGGTTTTTTCTTACAGACATTAACATAGAATCACTGACACACACACACCCAAAGACAATCACACACACAGCACTCACACTAGGTCTCCAGCAGGGGCCTCAACACACACACCGCCATACAAATTCACAAACAAGGAACTCCAAACACACACGAACACCCATGGTATTTTTCTTACAGGCATGCACAATGAGCATCACACACACTACCCGCACACAAACATAGTACTCACACAAGGTCTACAGCAGAGGCATCCACAATTGGACCAGCCGTAGCACACTCACAAAGGTAGTCCCCACAAAACACACATACAGTAAAAACACACACAAACACCCAAGCACTTTTTCTTACAAGTATCCACAATGGATCTCACACACAGACACACACACAAACAAACACACCACTGACACATGGTGTCTGGCAGAGGAGTCCACACTTGGCACCGCTATAGCAAAGTCAAACAGGTGGTTCCCACAGCCCACACATACACAAAAACAAACAAACAAAGAAACAAACATTCAGCGTCTTTTTTCTGACAAGCCTCCACATTGAGCTTCACGCACACACGCTAACAGACACACAGCACACACACTAGCTTGGCAACACAGGTATCCACAATTGGCACGGCTATAGCAAACACACAAATGGGACCCACAGCCCTCACATACACAACATACACACACAAAACCATGGTCTTTTTCTTAGAGGCATCCACATAGGACTGCACACACTCACAAACAGCATTCACACTAGCTCTGCAGCAGAGGCATCACACTAGGCACCACCATAGCAAACTCAAAAATGAGGTCCCCACAACACACACAAACACAACAAATGCACACAAACACCCATGGACTTTTTCTGGCAGGCATCCACATAGGGCCTCACACACACACACACACACACACACACACTAACTCACACAACGTCTCTGGAGGAGGAAACCACAAATGACCACGCCCTAAAAACCTCACAAATGTGGTCCACACAACACACAAGTACACAACAAAGACACACACACTTCAAATCCTTTACTTAGAGGCATACACAATGGGCCTCACCCAAATACACATGCACACAGACATATACACAGCACTCACTCTAGGTTTCCGGCAGAGGCATCCACGATTGTACCCACCCTAGCAAACTCACAAAGGTGGACGCCACATCACACACATACACAACAAACCCACACAAGCACAACCCATGGTCTTTTTCTTACAGGCATCCACTGAGGGCATCACACACACACACATTCACACACACACAAAACTCACACAAGCTGTCTGGCAGAGGCATTCACACTCTGACATGCCAGAACAAACTCACAAATGTGGTCCCCTCAGCACACATATACACAACAAAGACACAGAAACGTCTAGCTCCTTTTCATAAAGGTAGAAACAAAAGGCCTCACCCAACACAACACACACACTCACACACACAGCACATACACTAGTCTCCAGCAGAGGCATCCACACTTGGCACTGTCTCACCCAATTCAAACAGGCGGTCCCCACAACACACACATACACAACAAAGGCACACAAACACCCATCGCGTTTTACTTGCAGCCATATAGTATGGACCTCTCAGAAACACACACACACACACACACACACACACACAGAGCAAACTTACACAGACAGAAGGCATCTGAGAGAGTAATTCACACTTTGCACTGCCCTTTCAGTATCGGAAACATACTATTGACAACACAAAAGAATACTACAAGCAGAAACACACAAGGGTGTTTAATTAGAGCCATCCATATAGGGTCACACACACACTCACACACACACACAGCACTCACGCTAGGTTTGTGGCATAGGCATCCACACTAAAACTGCCATGCAAAATATCAAACATACATACCAGAGCACGCACAAACACAACAAACATACAAAAGAACAATGGCCATTGTTCTTACAGGCATGCACAATGGGACACACACACACACACACACACACACATACACACAAACATAACACTCATACAAGGTCCCCAGCAGAGACATCCACACTTTACACTGCCTTAGCAATGTCAAACAGGTGGTCCTCAGCAAAGTCATACGCAACAAGACACATAAAGACCCATGGTCTTTTTTTATAAGCATACACAATGAGCTTTACAAACACACACACACACACACACACACACACACACACACACACACACAGAGGAACATAGCACTCACACAAGGCATCCGGGTGAATAATCCTTACATGGCACTTCCCTCGGAATCTGACAAACGTGTTCTCTACAACCCAAAATGACACAACAAACACACACACACACAAAGCGTTTCTTCTTACAGACATTAACATAGAATCACAGACGCACACACACCCAAAGACAGTCACACACACAGCACTCACACTAGGTCTCCGGCAGAGGCCTCAACACACACACCGCCATACAAATTCACAAACAAGGCACTCAAAACACACACAAACACCCATGGTATTTTTCTTACAGGCATGCACAATGAGTCTCACACACACTACACACACACAAACATAGTACTCACACAAGGTCTACAGCAGAGGCTTCCACAATTGGACCAGCCGTAGCACACTCACAAGGTAGTCCCCACAAAACACACATACACAAAAAACACACACAAACACCCAAGTACATTTTCTTACAAGTATCCACAATGGGTCTCACACACAGACACACACACACACAAACACACCACTGACACAAGGTCTCTGGCAGAGGCAACCACAATGACCACGCCCTAAGAAACCACAATGGGCCTCACATACACACAGACACACAGACACACAAACATACCACTGAAACAAGGTCTCCAGCAGAGGAATCCACACTTGGCACTGCTATAGCAAAGTCAAACAGGTGGTTCTCATGCCCACACATAAACAAAAACAAACAAACAAACATTCAGCGTCTTTTTTCTGACAAGCCAAGACATACAGTTTCACACACACACACAGACACACAGCACACACACTAGGTTTGCAAACAAGCATCCACAATTAGCACCACCATAGCAAAGACACAAATGTGACCCATAACACACACGTACACAACAGACACACACAAAAACCATGGTCTTTTTCTTAGAGGCATCCACATAGGACCGCACACACTAACACAGAGTATTCACACTAGCTCTGCAGCACATGCATCACACTAGGCACTGCCATAGAAAACTCAAAAATGAGGTCCCACAACACACACAAACACAACAAACACACACAAACACCGATGGTCTTTTTCTTGCAGGCATCCACATAGGGCCTCACACACACACACACATACACACACACACACACACACACACACTAACGCACTCAATGTCTCTGGCGGATGCAACTACAAATAACCACACCCTAAAAAACTCACAAATTTGGTCCACACTACACACAAGTACACAACAAAGACACACATATTCATACTCCTTTACTTATAGGCATACACCGTGGTCCTCACACAAATACACACGCACCCAGACACATACACTGCATCACACTAAGTTTCTGGCGAGGCATCCACAATTGTACCTGCCCTAGCAAACTCACAAAGGTGGACCCCACATCACAACACACACAACAAATCACACAAACAAAACCCATGGTCTTTTACTTACAGGCATCAACTTAGGCATCAAACACACTCACATACACACATTCACACAAACAGCACTTACACAAGGTCTGTGGCTCAGGCATTCACACTTGGACATGCTAGAGCAAACTCACAAATGTGGACCCCTCAGCACACATATACACAACAAAGACACACAACTTCATGCTCCTATTCTTATAGGAATAAACAATGGGTCTCATCCAAAAAAACACACACTCACACACACAGCACATACACTCGTCTGCAGCAGAGGCATCCACACTTGGCACTGTCTCAGCAAAGTCAAACAGGTGGTCCCCACAACACACACATACACAACAAAGGCACACAAACACCCATGGCGTTTTACTTACATCCATATACTATGGACCTCACAGAAACACACACACACACACACACACACACACACACACACAGAAACTTAACACAGACACAAGGCATCTGGGAGAGTAATCCATTTTGCACCACCACCTCAGACTCAGAAACTTGTTCTTGACAACACAAAAGATCACTACAAACAGACACACACCAGGGTGTTTAATTACATCCATCTATATAGGATCACAAACACTCACACACACACAGCACTACACTCACACTAGGTTTGTGGCAGAGGCATCCACACGACCACTGCCATGCAAAATCACAAACATGGTCACCAGAATACACACAAACACAACTAACATACAAAACACCGATGGCCTTTGTTCTTACAGGCATGCACAATGGGACACACACAAGCACACAAATATAGCACTCACACAAAGTCCCCAGCAGAGGCATCCAACTTGACATCACCTTAGCAAAGTCAAACAGGTGGTCCTCACAGCATACACATATACAACAAAGACAAACAAAGACCCATTGTCTTTTCTTATAAGCATACACAGTGAGCTTCACAAAGACACACACACACACACACACACACAGTAACATAGCACTCACACAATGCATCCGGGTGAATAATCCATACGTGGCACTGCCCTCTGATCTCACAAACGTGTTATTTACAACACAAAATTACACAACAAACCCACGCACACACAAAGGATTTTTTCTTACAGATCCACAGAGGATTCCAGACACACACACATACAAAGACACTGACACACACAGCACTCACAAGGTCTCCGGCAGAGGCATCTACACACACACCGCCATACACACTCACAAACAAGGAAATCACAAAACACAGAAACACCCATGGTATTTTTCTTACAGGCATGCACAATGAGCATCACACACACACACACTACACACACACACAAACATAGCACTCACACAAGGTCTCTGCAGAGGCATCCACAATTGGACAAGCCCTAGCACACTCACAAAGGGAGTCCCCACAAAACACACATTCACAAAAAACACACACAAACATCCAAGGTCTTTTTCTTACAGGTATCCACAATAGGCCTCACACACACACACAGACACACACACACACAAAACATACCACTGAAACAAGGTCACTGGCAGAGGAATCCACACTTGGCACCGCTATAGCAAAGTCAAACAGGTGGTTCCCACAGCCCACACATAAACAAAAACAAACAAACAAACAAACGTTCAGGGTCTTTTTTCTGACAAGCATACACATTGAGCCTCACACACACACACAAACAGACACACAGCACACACACTAGGTTTGCAACACAGGCATCCACAATTGGCACTGCCATAGCAAACTCACAAATGTGACCCACAGCCCTCACATACACAGCAGACACACACAAAAACCATGGTCTTTTTCTTAGAGGCATCCACATAGGACTGCACACACTCACAAACAGCATTCACACTAGCTCTGCAGCAGAGGCATCACACTAGGCACCGCCACAGCAAACTCAAAAATGAGGTCCCCACAACACACACAAACACAACAAATGCACACAAACACCCGTGGTCTTTTTCTTGCAGGCATCCACACAGGGACTCACACACACACACACACACACACACACACACACTAACTCACACAACGTCTCTGGCAGAGGCATCCACGAATGACCACGCCCTAAAAAACTCACAAATGTGGTCCACACAACACACAAGTACACAACAAAGATACACAAACTTCATACTCCTTTACTTATAGGCATACACAATTGGCCTCACACAAATACACATGCACACAGACACTTATTCAGGACTCACACTAGGTTTTGGCTGAGGCATCCACAATTGTACCCGCACTAGCAAACTCACAAAATTGGACCCCAGATCACACACATACACAACAAACACACACAAGCACAACCCATGGTCTTTTTCTTACACGCATCCACTTAGGGTCTCACACACACACACACACACACACACACATTCACACACACAGCACTCACACAGGCTCTCTGGCAGAGGCATTACACTTGGACATGCTGGAGCAAACTCACAAATGTGGTCCCCACAGCACACATATACACAACAAAGACGCACAATCTTAATGCTCATTTTCTTATAGGTATAAACAATGGGTCTCACCCAGAAGAACACACACACTCACACACACACACACACACAGAAACTTAATACACACATAATGCAACTAGGAGAGAAATCCACACTTTGCACCGTTCTCTCAAACTCAGAAACGTGTTTTGACAACACAAAAGTGCACAACAAGCAGACACACACCCAGGGTTTTTAGTTACAGCCATCCATACAGGTCACACACACTCACACACACACACACACAGCACTCACACTAGGTTTGTGGTGGAGGCATCAAACTACCACCACCATGCAAACTCACAAACAAGGTCACCAAAACACAAACAAAGACAACAAACACACACAACACCAATGGCCTTTGTTCTTACAGGAATGCACAATTGGACATACACACAAACACACACACACACACCACTGACCCCAGGTCCCCGGCAGAAGTATCCACATTTGGCACTGACTTAGGAAAGTCTAACAGGTGGTCTCCAGAACACACACACACACAAATGGTTTTTTTCTTAAAGGCATGCACATAGGCCCTCACTAACACACACACACACACACACACACACACACAGAGCACTCACTGAAGGTGTCCAGCAGAGGCATCCACACTTGAACATGCCCTACAAATTCACAACATGTTACCCACAACAATCACGTCCAAGCAAAGACACACAAACTTCATGCTCTTTTTCTTATAGGCATACACAATAGGCCTCACACAAACTCACACACACACACACACACACACACACAGCAGTCACACTAGGTCTCTGGTAGAGGCATCCACTATTGGCACCGCCATAGCAAACTCACAGTGGTGGTCCCCCAAACACACACATACACAACAAACACACACAAACAGCCATGGTCTTCTTCTTAGACTTATTCAATTAGCCTCACTTAACACACATTCAGACACAGAGTAAATACCTATGTCTGTGGCAGAAACATATACACTTGGACCCGCTTCGGGAAACTCAAAAAGGTCTTCTCCCAAACACACACATACACAACAAACACACACAAACACCAATGTCTTCCTCTTAGACTTACTCAATTAGCCTCACTTAACACACATTCAGACACAGAGTAAATACCTTATGTCTGTGGCAGAAACATATACACTTGGAGCCGCTTCGGGAAACTCAAACAGGTCTTCTCCCAAACACACACATAGACAACAAAAACACACAAACACCCATTGTATTTTTCCTAGAGGCATACACATAGTGTCTCACACACACATACACACATACACTCACACACACAGCACTCACACAAGGCTCTGGCAGAGGCATCCACACTTGGACCCACCCTATCAAACTCACAAACGTGGTCCCCACAACACACATAGACAACAAATACAAAAATCACCCATGGTCTTTTTCTTACATGCATACACAATGCACCTCATACACACACACACACACACACACAAACACACACACACTCAAACACACAACACACAACTATATCAATGGCAGAGGCATCCACACTTGGCACTGCCATAGCAAACTCACAAACTTGGTCCCCACAACACACACATACAGAACAAACACACACAAACACCCATGGTCCTTTTCATACATTCATAACAATGGGACTCAAACATACAAAAGCACACACACAGACACATTAACAGAGCACTCACTCAAGGCATCCGTGAAAGTCATCCACACTTGGCACCACCCTCTCACTCACAAACGTGTTCCCGACAACACTAAATTACACAACAAACACACAAACACTCAGGGTTTTCTGTTACAGGTATCCACATATTGTCACACAAACACACACACACCACACAGCACTCACACTAGGTCTGCGGCAGAGGCATTCACAATGGCTCCTCTATACAAACTCACAAATGTGCTCACCAGAAAAGACATGAACAAAACAAACACACACAAACACCCGTGGTCTTTTTCTAACACACATGCAAAATTGGCCTCAAACACACACACACACACACACACACTCACACACAGCACTTACACAACGTCCCTAGCAGAGGCATCCATACTTGGACCCGCCCTTGCAAACTGACAACGTGGTCCCCACAAACACACATACACAACAAAGACACACAAAGACCCACGGTCTTTATCTTACAAGCATACACAATGAGTCTCACACACACAGATACACAGTCAAACACACAACACAAACACTATATCAATGGCAGAGACATCCTCAATTGGCACCACCATAGCAAACTCACAAAGGTGATCCCCACAACACACACATACACAACAAACACACACAAACACCCATGGTCTTTTTCTTACAGGCATGCACAATGGGCCACACACACACACACACACACATACACACAGCACTCACAAAGGTGTCTGGCAGAGGCATCCACACTTGAACATGCAATGACAAACTCACAAATATGGTACCCAGAACATTCACGTACAAAGACACACAAACTTCATGCTCCTTTTTTTGTAGGCATACACAATAGGCCTCACACAAACACACACACACACACACTCACACACACACATCACTCACACTAGGTCTCCGGTAGAGGCATCCACTATTGGCACTGCCATAGCAAACTCAAAAAGGTGGTCCCCCAAACACACATAACCAACAAACACACACAAACAAAACTCATGGTCTTTTTCTTACAGGCATCCACATAGGGCCTCACACACACACACACACACACACACTCACACTCACAGCATTCACACAAGGTCACTGGCTGGGGCATGCACACTTAGATCCGCCCTAGCAAACACACAAACATGTCCTCACAACACAGAACTGCACAACAAACACACACAAACACCCATTGTCTTTTGCTTAAAGGCATCCACATGGGGCCTTACACACATACAAACACACACTCACACACACAGGACTCAAACAAAGTCTCTGGCAGAGGCATCCACACTTGGACTTGCCCTAGCAAACTCACAAATGTGGTCCCCACAACACACATGTGCACAACAAAGACACACAAACACCCATAGCCTTTATCTTACAGGATACACAATGGGCCTCACACAAACACACACACAAAAAACACAAACACACACACACGCAGAAACATAGCATTCACACAAGGCATCCAGGTGAGGAATCCTTACTTAGCACCGACCTCTCAATCCACAACTGTGTTCTGCACAATACAAAATTACACAACAAACACACACAAACCCAAAGTCTTTTCTTACAGACATCCACATTGGGTCACATACACACGCACACACACTCACACTCACACACACAGCACTCACACTAGGTCTCTGGCAGAGGCATCCGCACTCGCACCGCCATACAAACTCACAAGTGAGGATCCCACAGCAAACACACAAAAAAACAAACACATAGAAACACCGGTGGTCTTTTTCTTAGAAGCATGCACAATGGGTCACACAAACACACACACACACACACACACACACACACACACACACAGAGAAACATAGCACTAACACAAGGCATCCGGGTGAGAAATCCATACTTGGCACAGAATTCGCATCCTCATACACGTGTTCCGAAAAACACAAAATTAAACAAAAAACACACATGCACCCAGGGTTTTTCCTTACAAACATCCACAGAAGGTCTCACACAAAGGCACACACACACACTCCCACACAGCATTCACATTTCGTCTCCGAAAGAGACATCCACACATGCACAGCCATACAAATTCACAAACATAGACCCCACAACACACACAAACACCAATGGTATTTTTCTTAAAGGCATGCACAATGATCCTCACACACACTACACACGCACAAAAACATAGCATTCACACTAGGTCTCCGGCAGAGGCATCCACTTTGGACTCATCTTGGCACACTCACCAACGTAGTCCCCACAACACACACATACACAACAAACACACAAAAACACCCATGGTCTTCTTCTTACAGGCACACAAAATGGGCCTCACACACAGACACAGACACACACACACACACACACACACACACACAAACGTAGCACTCACACAAGGTCCCCAGCAGAGGCATTCACAATTGGCTCCTCATAGCAAACTCACAAAGCTGGTCCCCGCAACACACACACACACACAACAAACACACACAAACACCCATGGTATTTTTGATACATGCATGTACAATGGGCCTCACACACACACACACAAACACAAACATAGCACTCGCACAAGGTCCCGAGCAGAGGCATCCACACTTGGCACCACCTTAGCAAAGTAAACAGGTGGTCCTCACAGCACACACATACACAACAAAGACACACAAAGACCCATGGTCTTTTTCTTACAAGAATACACAATGAGCTTCACAAACACACTCAAAAACACACACGCACACACAAAGAAACATAGCACTCACACAAGGCATCCGGGTGAGAAATCCATACTTGACACAGAACTCTCAATCTCACAAACGTGTTCCCGAAAAACAAAATTAAACAACACACACACACACACACACACACACACACACACATGGTTTTTTCTTACAAACATCCACAGAGGGTCACACACAAACACCCACACACACATTCACACACAGCACTCAGACTAGGTCTCCACCAGAGGCATCCAAAACGCACCACCATATAAACTCACAAATAAGAACTCCACAACACACACAAACATTGATGGTATTTTTCTTAAAGGTATGCACAATGAGCATCACACACACACTACACACACACACAAACATAGCACTCACACAAGGTCTCTGGCAGAGGCATCAACAATTGGACCAGCCCTAGCACACTCACAAAGGTAGTCCCCCAAAAACACACATACAAACAAACACAGATAAACACCCATGGTCCTTTTCATACAGGCAGACACAATGGGCCTCACTCACACACAGACACACACACACACAAATATAGCACTGACACAAGGTCTCTAGCAGGCATCCACACCTGGCACTGCTATAGCAAAGTGAAACAGGTGTTGCCCAAGCCCACACATAAACAAAAAAGACAAACACACATGGTCTTTTTCTTACAAGCATTCACAATGAGCTTCACACACACACACACACACACACACACACACACACACATGCACAATCAGAAACACAGCACACACACTAGGTTTGCAACACAGGCATCCACAATTGGCACCACCATAGCAAACTCCAAATGTGGTCCCACAGCACACACATACACACAGACACACAGAAAAAAACATGGTCTTTTTCTTAATGGAATCAACATAGGACCACACACACACACACACACACACACTCACACAGAACATTCACACTAGATCTGCAGCAGAGGCATTACACTAGGCACCACCATAGCAAACTCAAAAATGAGGTACCCACAACACACACAAACACAACAAACACACACAAACACCCATGGTCTTATCTTGCAGGCATCCACATGGGGCCACACACACACACACACACACACTCTCTCTCTCTCTCACACACACACTCACACAAATACACACACACAATCACACACACAGCACTCACACTAGGTTTCTGGCAGAGGCATCCACAATTGGTCCTGCCCTAGCAAACTCACAAAGGTGACCCCACATCTCACACATACACAACACACACAAACAAAACCCATGGTTTCTTTCTTACAGGCATCCACATAGGGCCTCACACACACACACACACACACACACACACATATTCACACACACTAACTAACACAAGGTCTCCTGCAGAGGCAACCAGAAATGAACACACCCTAAAAAACACACAAATGTGGTCCACACAACACACAAGTACACAACAAAGACACACAAACTTCATACTCCTTTACATATAGGCATATACAATGGGCCTCACACAAATGCACACACACACACTCACACACACAGCACTCACACTAGGTTTCTAGCAAAGACATCCACAATTGAACCTGCCATAGCGAATTCGAAAAGGTGGACACCACATCACACACATACACAACAAACACACACAAACCCCCATGGTCTTTTTCTTACAGGCATCCATATAGGGCCTCACACACACACACACACACACACACATTCACACACACAGCACTCACACAAGGTCTCTGGCAGAGGCATTCACACATGGACCCTCCCTAGCAAACTCACTAGTGTGGTCCCCACAACACACCCATACACAACAAATACAAATAAACACACATGGTCTTTTTCTTACAAGCATACAAAATGAGCCTCACATAAACACACACAACACAGACACAGACACAGACACAGACACAGACACAGAAACACACCCTATGTCTGTAGCAGAAACATCCACACTTAGTACGCCTCAGGGATGTCAAACATGTGGTCTCCCAAACACACACATACGCAACAAAACCACACAAACTCCCATGGACTTTTTCTTACATACGTATACATAGGGCTTCACACACACACATACACACATACACTCACACACACAGCATCACACAAGGTTCTGGCAGAAGCATCCTCTTAGAACCGCCATAGCAAACTCACAAACATGGTCCCCACGACACACACGTACACAACAAAGACTCACAAACACCCATGGTCTTTATCTTACAAGCATACACAATGAGTCTCTCACACACACACACAGTCAAACACACAACACACACTCTATATGAACAGCAAGACATCCACACTTGGCACGCCATGGCAAACGCACAAAGGGGGTCCCCACAACACACAAATACACAACAAACACACACAAAGACCCATGATCTTTTTCTTACAGGCATGCACAAGGGGACACACACACACACACAGAGCATTCACACAAGGTGTCTGGCTGAGGTATTCACACTTGATAACGCCCTGACAAACTCACAAACATGGTACCCACAACAATCATGTCCAAATAGAGACACACAAACTATATGCTCCTTTTCTTATAGGCATACAAAATAGGCCTAACACACACACACACACACACACACACACACACACACACAGAAACATAGCACTCACATAGGGCATCCAGGTGAGGAATCCTTACTTAGCACAGACCTCTCAATCTCACAAATGTGTTCTGCACAACACAAAATTATGCAACAAACACACACACCCCCAGAGTTTTTTCTTAGACATTCACATAGGGTCACACACAAACACACAAACACACACACACTCACACTCACACACACAGCACTCACACTAGGTCTCTGGCAGAGGCATCCACACTACACACCACCGTACAAACTCACAAGTGAGGACCCCACAACACACACAAAAACAACAAACACCCACAAACACCAGTGGTCTTTTTCTTACAGACATGCACAATGGGACACACACACACACACACACACACACACAGCACTCACACAAGGTGTCCGGCAGAGGCACCCACACTTGAACATGCCCTGACAAATTCACAAACATGGTACCCACAACAATCACGTACAAAGACACGCAAAATTCATGCTCCTTTTCTCATAGGCATACACAGTAGGCCTCACACAAACACACACACACTTACACAAACAGCACTCACACTAGGTTTCCGGTAGAGGCATCCACAATTGGCACTGCCATAGCAAACTCACAGAGGTGGTCCCCCAAAAACACACATACACAACAAACATTCACGGTCTTTTTCTTACAGGCATCCACATAGGGCCTCACACACACACACACACACACACACACACACACACATTCACACACAAGGCACTCACACAAGATCACTGGCAGAGCCATCCACACTTGGATCTGCCCTAGCAAACACAAAGGAGGACCCCACAACACACACATACACAAAAAAGACACACAAAAACCCATGGTCTTTATCTTACAGGATACACAATGGGCCTCAGAAACACACACACACACACACACACACACACACACACACAGAAACATAGCACTCACACAAGGCATCCAGGTGAGGAATCCTTACTTAGCACCACCTCTCAATCTCACAAATGTGTTCTGCACAACACAAAATTACACAACAAACACACACACACCCAGAGTTTTTACTTACAGACATCCACATAGGGTCACAGACACACACACACACACTCACACAGCACTCACACTAGGTCTCCGGCAGCAGCATCTGCACTACGCACCAGCATACAAACTCACAAGCAAGGTCCCCACAACACACACAAAAACAGCAAACATGCACAAACACCAGTGGTCTTTTTCATACAGGCATGCACAATGGGCCTCAAACAAACACACACACACACACACACACAGAAACTTAACACACACACAAGGCATCTGGGGAGTAATCAACACTTGGTACCACCCTTTCCACTCACAAACGTGTTCTCCACAACACAAAAGTACACTCAAGCAGACACATACCCAGGATTTTTAGTTGCAGCCATCCATATAGGGTCACACACACACACACACACACACAGCACTCACACTAGGATTGTGGCAGAGGCATTCACACTACCACCGCCATGCAAACTCACAAACGTGGTCACCGGAACACACACAAAGAAAACAAACAACACAAACACCCTTGGTCTTTCTCTTACAGGCATGCACAATGGGCCCCCCCACACACACATGCACACAGACAGAGCACTCACACTAGGTCTCCGGTAGAGGCATCCACAATTGGCACCACCATAGCAAACTCACAACGGTGGTCCCCCAAACACACACATACACAACAAACCCTCACGTTCTTTTTCTTATAGGCATCCACTAGGGCCACACACACACACACACACACACACACACACACACACGCACACATTCACACACACAGCACTCACACAAGATCACTGCCAGAGGCATCCACACTTGGATCTGCCCTAGCAAACACACAAAGATGGTCCCCACAATACACACGTACTCAGCAAAGACACACAAACACCCATGGTCTTTATCTTACAGGATATACAATGAGCCTCACACAAACACACACACACAAACACACACACACAGAAACATAGCACTCACACAAGACATCCATGTGAGGAATCCTTACTTAATTCCAACCTCTCAATCTCACAAATGTGTTCTGCACAACACAAAATTATGCAACAAACATACACACACCCAGAGTTTTTTCTTAAAGACATCCACATAGGGTCACACACAAACACACACACACTCACACTCACACACACAGTGCTCACTCTAGGTCTCTGGCAGAGGCATCCACACTTCGCAACATCATACAAACTCACAAGTGAGGTCCCCACAACACACAAAAAACAACAAACACACACAAATACCAGTGGTCTTTTTCTTACAGGCATGTACAATGTGCCTCACATACACACCATACACACACACAAACAGAGCACCCACACAAGGTCTACAGCAGAGGTATCCACAATTGCACCGCCCTAGCAAACTCACGACAGTGTTCCCCACAACACACACACACACACAACAAACACATAAAAATTCCCTTGATCTTTTTCTTACAGGCATCCACATAGGGCCTGACATACATACACACACACAAACACTCACACACTGCAGTCACACAATGTTCTGGCAGAGGCATCCAGTCTTGGAACTGCCATAGCAACTCACAAACATGGTCCCCACAACACACACATACAAAACAAGGACACACAAATACCCATGGTCTTTATCTTACAGTACACAATGGGCCTCACACAAACACACACACACACACACACACACACACACAGAACCATAGCACTCACACAATGCATCCAGGTGAGGAATCCTTACTAAGCACCGACCTCTCAATCTCACAAATGTGTTCTGCACAACACAAATTACACAAGAAACACACACACACACAGAGTTTTTTCTTACAGACATCCACATAGGGTCACAGACACACGCACACACACAGCCCTCACACTAGGTCTCCGGCAGAGGCATCTGCACTACGCACTGCCATACAAACTCACAAGTGAGGTCCTCACAACACATACAAAAACAAGAAACACACACAAACAACGGTGGTCTTTTTCTTACAGGCATGCATAATGAGCCTCACACACACACACACACACACACACACACACACACAGAAACTTAACACACACATAAGACTTCTATGGAGTAATCCACACTTGGCATCGCCCTCTCCACTCACAAACGTGTTCTCCACAACACAAAAGTACACAATAAGCAGACACACACCCAGGATTTTTAGTTACAGCCATCCATATAGGGTCAGACACACACATACACACACACACACATATCAAATATAGCACTAACACTAGTTCTCCGGCAGAGGCATCCACATTTGGCACCTCCATAGCAAACATAGGTGGTCCCCACAACACACACATACACAATAAACAAACACAAACACCCCCATGGTCTTTTTCTTACAGGCATCCACATGGCCTCACACAGACACACACAAACACAAACAAAATAGTCACACAAGGTCTCCAGCAGAGGCATCCACACTTGGCACCACCTTAGCAAAGTCAAACAGGTGGTTCCAACAGCACACACATAAACAACAAAGACAAACAAACACCATGGTCTTTTTCTTATAAGCATACACAATGAGCGTCACACAAACACACATACACACTCAAACAGCACACACACTAGGTTTGCAACAAAGGCATCCACACTTGTCACCGCCTTATTAAACTCACAAAGGTGGTCCCCCAAACACACACATACACAACATACACACACACAAAACCCACGGTCTTTTTCTTACAGGCATCCACATAGGGCCTCACACACATACATATTCACACACACTCACACACACTAACTCACACAAGATCCCCGGCAGAGGCAACTACAAATGACCACGCCCTAAAAAGCACACAAACGTCCACACAACACACAAGTACACAACAGTGACACACAAACTTCATACTCCTTTACTAATAGGCATACACAATGGGCCTCACACAAATACACACACACACACTCACACATTCAGCGCTCACACTAGGTTTCTGGCAGAGGAATTCACACTTGGACACACTTAAGCAAACTCACAAACGTGGTCCCCACAACAAACCCATACACAACAAATATGAAGAAACACACATGGTCTTTTTCTTACAAGCATACAAAATGAGCCTCACATAAACACACACAACACATACTCTCAGACACAGAGAACACACACTGTGTCTGCAACAGAAACATACACACTTGGCACTGTCTCCAGGAAGTCAAAGAGGTGGCCCCCAAACACACACGTACACAAAAAAACCACACAAACTCCCATGGTCTTTTTCTTACACACATATACATAGGGCCTCACACACACATACACACATACACTCACACATACTGCACTCACACAAGTTCTGGCCGAATCATCCACTCTTGGAACCGCCATAGCAAACTCACAAATATGGTCCCCAAAAGACACACGTACACAACAAAGACACACAAACACCAACGGTCTTTATCTTACAAGCATACACAGTGAGTCTCACACACACACAGACACACAGTCAAACACACAGCACACACACTATATCAACGGCAGAGACATCCACAATTGGCTCTGCTTTAGAAAACTCACAAAGGTGGTCCCCACAACACACACATACACAACACACACACACACAAACACCCACTATCTTTTTTTACAAGCTTGCGATTTGGGCCACACACATAGAGAACTCAGACAAGATGAAGTCAGAAGCATCCACACTTGAACATGCCCTGACAAACTCACAAATGTGGTACCCATAACATCATGTCCAAAAAAAGACACACAAACTTCATGCTCCTTTTCTTATAGGCATACACAATGGGCTTCACACAAACACACACACACACACACACACACACTCACACACACATCACACACACCATGTCCCTGGAAAAGGCATCCGTAATTAGCATGCCATAGCAAACTCACAAAGGAGGTCCCCCAAACACCCACATACACAACAAACACACACAAACACCTATGGTCTTCTTACAGGCATCCACATAGGGCCTCACACAAATACACACACACACACACACACACAAACACTCACATACACCACTCACATAAGGTCTCTGGCAGAGGCATCCACACTGGTACCTGCCCTAGCAATCTCACAAATGTGGTCCCCATAGCACACACATACACAACAAAGACACACAAACTTCATGCTCCTTTTCTTATAGGTATAAACAATGGGCCGCACACAAACACACACACACATTCATACACACAGCACAAACACTATGTGGCAGAGGCATCCACACTTGGCACCGAGACAGCAATGTCAAAGAGGTGGTCCACACAACACACACATACACAACAAAGACACACAAACACCCATGATGTTTTCTTACAGGCATACACAATGGGCCTCACCCAAACACACACACATGCAGAAACTTAACACACACACACAAAGCATCCGAGAGTAATCCATGCTTGGCATCACTTTCTCAACTCACAAACGTGTTCTTGACAACACAAAAGTACACAACAAGCAGACACACACCCAGGGTTTTTAGTTGCATCCATCCATATAGGGTCACACACACACACACACACACACACACACACACACACACACACACAGCATTAACACTAGGATTGCAGCAGAGGCATCCACACTACCACCACCATGCAAACTCACAAACGTGGTCACCAGAACACACACAAAGAAAACAACCACACACAAATACCCTTGGTCTTTTTCTTACAGGCATGCACAATGGGCCTCACACAAACACACAAACACACACACACACATACACAGCACTCACACAAGGTGTCCGGCAGAGGCATCCACACTTGAACACACCCTGACAAACTCACAAACGTGGTACCCACAACAATCACGTCCAAGCAAAGACACACAAACTTCATGCTCCTTTTCTTATAGGCATACACAATGGGCCTCATTCAAACAAACAAACACACACACACACACTCACACACAGAGCACTCACACTAGGTCTCTTGTAAAGGTATCCACAATTGGCACTGCCATAAAAAACTCATGAAGGTGGTCCCCCAAACACACACATACACAAAAAACACTCACAAACACCCATGGTCATTTTCTTAAACGCATCCACATAGGGCTCACACACACACACACACACACACACACACACTCATACACTCACAGCACTCACACAAGGACACTGGCAGAGGTATCCACACTTGGATCTGCCCTAGCAAATACACAAACGTGGTATCCACAACACAGAAGTACACAACAAGCACACACAAACATGCATTGTCTTTTTCTAAAAGGCATCCACATAGTGACTTACACACACACAAACACACACTCACACACACAGGGCTCAAACAAAGTCCCTGGCAGAGGCAACCACACTTGGACTTCGCTAGCAAACTCAGAAAGGTGATCCCCACAACACACACGTACACAACAAAGACACACAAACACCCATGGTCTTTATATTACAGGATACACATTGGTCTCACACAAACACACACACACACACACAGAACCATAGCACTCACACAAGGCATCCAGGTGAGGAATCCTTACTTAGCACCAACCTCTCAATCTCACAAATGTGTTCTGAACAACACAAAATTACACAACAAACAGAAACAAACCGAGAGTTTTTTTCTTACAGACACCCACATAGGGTCACATACACACGCACACACACTCACACTCACACACACAGCACTCACACTAGGTCTCTGGCACAGTCATCTGCGCTATGCACCGCCATACAAACTCACAAGTGAGGTCCCCACAACACATACAAAAACAACAAGCACACCCAAACACCAGTGGTCTTTCTCTTACAGGCATGCACAATGGTCCTCACACACACACACACACACACACACACAGAAACTTCACACACACACAAGGCATCCAGAGGAGTAATCCACACTTGGCACCGCCCTCTCCACTCACAAACGTGTTCTCGACAACACAAAAGTACACTACAAGCAGACACACACCCAGGGTTTTTATTGCCTCCATCCATATAAGGACACACACACACACACACACACACACACAGAACTCACACTAGGATTGGGGCAGAGGCATCCACACTACCACCACCACGCAAACTCACAAACATGGTCACCAGAACACACACAAAGAAAACAAACACACACAAACACCCTTGGTCTTTTTCTTATAGACATGCACAATGGGCCACACACACACACACACTCAGACACACAGCACGCACACTAGGTTTGCAACACAGGCATCCACACTTGTCACCGCCTTAGCAAACTCACAATGTGGTCCCACGGCACACATATACACAACATACACACACAAAACCCTGATCTTTTTCTTACAGGCATCCACATACGACCACACACACACACACACATTCACACACACTCACACAGAACATTCACACTAGCTCTGTGGCAGAGGCATCCACACTTGGCACAGCCAGAGCAAACTCAAAAATGAGGTCCCCATAACACACACAAACACAACAAACACACAAAAATACTCATGATCTTTTTTTTAATGTTTTTTTATTATATTATGTTAGTCACCATACAGTACCTCCCCCGTTTCTGATGTAAAGTTCCATGATTCGTTAGTTCCATATAACACCCAGTGCACCATGCAATACGAGCCCTCCTTACTACCCATCACCGATCTATGCCATTCCCCCGCCCCCTCCCTTCTGAGTCCCTCAGTTTGTTTCTCATAGTCCATAGTCCCTCATGCTTCATTCCCCCTTCTGCTTACCCCTCCCCTTTCTTTATCTCTTTCTTCCCCTACCGATCTTCTTAGCTCTTCTGTTCCACAGATGAGAGAAATCATATGATAGTTGTCTTTCTCTGCTTGACTTATTTCACTTAGCATTATCTCCTCCAGTGCCATCCATGTTGCAGCAAATGTTGAGAACTCGTTCTTTCTGATAGCTGAGTAATATTCCATTGTATATATGGACCACAACTTCTTAATCCAGTCATCTGTTGAAGGGCATCTCAGCTCCTTCCACGATTTAGCTATTGTGGACAATGCTGCTATGAACATTGGGGTGCATATGGCCCTTCTCTTCACTATGTCTGTATCTCTGGGGTAAACAGCCAGTAGTGCAATGGCTGAGTCATAGGGTAACTCAATTTTTAACTTTTTAAGGGACATCCACACTGTTTTCCAGAGCAGCTGTACCAACTTGCAAACACACCAACAATGTAGGAGGGATCCCTTTTCTCCACATCCTCTCCAGCAATTGTTGTTTCTTGCCTTGTCAATTTTTGCCATTCTAACTGGCATAAGGTGGTATCTCTGTGTGGTTTTGATTTGAATTTCCCTGATGGCTACTGCTTTTGAACATTTTTCATGTGTCTGTTAGCCATTTGTATGTCTTCATTGGAAAAGTGTCTCTTCATAGCTTCTGCCCATTTTTTTATTTGTTTATTTGTTTCTTGTGTATTGAGTTTGAGAAATTCTTTGTAGATCTTGGATAGCAGTCTTTTATCTGTAGTGTCATTTGCAAATATATGCTCTCATTCCGTGGGCTTCCTCTTAGTTTTTTTGACTGTTTCCTTGAGTGTGCAGAAGCTTTTTATCTTGATAAAGTCCCACAAGCTCATTTTATCTTTTGTTTCTCTTGCCTTTGGAGATGTGTCATGAAAAAGGTTGCTTTGGCCGATGTCATAGAGGTTGCTGCCTATATTCTCCTCCAGCATTTTATTGGATTCCTGTCTCACATCGAGGTCTTTCATCCATTTGGAGTTTATCTTTGTGTATGGTGTGAGAGAGTGGTCAAGTTTCATTCTTTTGCATGTAGCTGTCCAATTTTACCAGCACCATTTATTGAAGAGACTGTCCTTTTTCCAATGGATGTTTTTTCCTGCTTTATCAAAGATTAGTTGCCCAAAGAGCTGAGGGTCCATTTCTGGGTTCTCTAATCTGTTCCATTGGTCTACGTGTCCGTTTTTGTGCCAGTACCATGCTGTCTTTGTGATCACAGCTTTGTTGACAGATTGAAATCGGTCAACATGGTGCCCCCAGCTTTGTTTTTCCTTTTCAACAACTTCTTTGGTGATGCAGGGCCTTTTCTGGTTCCACACAAATTTAAGGGCTGTTTGTAACAGTTCTTTGAAAAATGTCATTGGTATTTTGATTGGGATGGCGTTAAAAGGGTACATTGCTCTGGGTAGCACGAACATTTTAACTATGTTAATTCTTCCGATCCATGAGCATGGAATATTTTTCCATCTTTTTGTGTCTTCCTCAATGTCTTTCAAGAGTGATTTCTAGTTTCTAGAATATAGATCCTTTACGTCTCTGGTTAAGTTAATTCTGAGATAACATATGATTTTTGGTGCTATTGTAAATGGGATGGATTCCCTAATTTCTCTTTCTTCAGTCTCATTTTTCGTGTATAGAAATGCAACTGATTTCTGAGCATTGATTTTGTATCCCACCACATTACTGAATTGCTCTAAAACTTCTAATAATTTGGGCATGGATTCTTTTGGGTTTTCCATATAGAGTATCATATCACTTCTTTGCTGATTTGGATACCTTTTATCTCTTTTCATTGTCTGATTGCTGTTGCAAGGACTTCTAGTAATATGTTGAATAATAATGGTGAGAGTGGGCATCCTCATCGTGTTCCTAATCTTAAGGGAAAGGCTTCCAGCTCTTCTCCATTGAGAATGATATTTGCTGTAGGCTTTTCATAGACGGTTTTTATGAGATTGAGTAATGTATGCTCTATGCCTACAGTCTGAAGTGTTTTAATCAGGAAAGGATGCTGCATTTTGTCAAATGCTTTTTCTGCATCTATTGAGAGAATCATATGATTTTTGGCTTTTTTCTTACTGATAAAATCTATGACACTGATAGATTTGTGAATGTTGAACCACCCTTGCATCCCAGGGATGAATCCCTCTTGGTTATGATGGATAATCCTTTTAATGTACTGTTGGATTCTATTAGCAAGGATCTTGTTGATAATGTTGGCATCCATATTCATTAGGGAAATCGTTCTGTAATTCTCCATTTTGATGGGGTCTTTGCCTGGTTTTGGGATCAAGGTAATATTAGCATCATAGAATGAGTTTTGTAGCTTTCCTTCTGTTTCTATTTTTTGGAATATCTTTAGGAGAATAGGTATTATTTCTTCTTTGAATGTTTTTTAGAATTCCCCGGGAAAGCCATCCAGTCCTGGCATTTTTATTTTTGGAAGGTTTTTAATCACTGTTTCAATCTCTTCATATAATTGGCCTGTTTAAAGAATCAATTTCTTCTGTTTCAGTCTTGGTAGTTTATAGGTTTCCAGGATCCTCCATCTCGTCCAGATTTCTTAATTTACTGGCATAAAATCGTTGATAAAAGTTTCTAATAATCCTTCCAATTTCATTGGTGTTGGTTGTGACCTCTCCCTTTTCATTAATAATTTTATTAATTTGGGTCCTTTCTTTTTTCTTTTGGATAAGTCATGCCAGTGGTTTGTCAATTTTATTTATTCTTTCAAAGACCAGCTTCTAGTTCTGTTGATATGCTCTACTGTGCTCCCAGTTTCTAATTCATTGATTTCTGCTCTAATCTTGATCAACTGCTTTCTCGTGCATGGATTAGGCCTGTTCCTCTGTTGCTGTTCCAGCTTCTTGAGGTGAGAATATAAAAACTGCATTTTAGATTTTTCTATTCTTTTGAGTGAGGCTTGGATGGCTATGTATTTTCCCCTTAGGACTGCCTTTGCAGTGTCCCATAGATTTTCGACTGTTGTGTTTTCATTCTCGTTGGTCTCCATAAATTGTTTAAATTGATTTTTGATTTCCTGGTTTATTGAATCATTCCTGAGCAGGAAGGTTCTTAGTCTCCAAGTGTTGGAGTTTCTTCCAAATTTTTTCTTGTGGTTGAGTTCCAATTTCAAAGCGCTGTGGTCTGAGAATATGCAGGGAATAATTTCAGCCTTTTGATATCAGTTGAGACCTGTTTTGTGCCCCAGAACATGGTCTATTCTTGAGAATGTTCCATGGGCATTAGAATAGAATGAGTACTCTTTGGTTCTGGGGTGTAGTGTTCTATATATATCTATGAGGTCCAACTCAGAGAGAATGGCATTCAAAGCTCTTGTTTCCTTGTTGATTTCCTGCTTAGGTGATCTATCTATTGCTGAGAGTGGAGTGTTGAGGTCCCCTACTATTCACGTATTTTTATCTATATGTCTCTTTATTCTGGTTAAGAGTTGGCTTGTGTATCTTGCTGTCCCCTGTTGGGGGCATAGATATTTAGAATTGTCATATCCACTTGTTGGATACATCCTTTAAGAATAATATAGTGCCCTTCTGTGACTCTAACTATAGTCTTTAGATTAAAATCTAATCTATCTGATGTAAGAATTGCTACCTCAGCTTTATTTTGAGCTCCATCGGCATGAAAGATTGTATTCCATTCCTTTACTTTCATTCTGTATGTATCTTGAGGTTCAAAATGAGTCTCTTGTAGACAGCAAATGGGTGGGTCATGTCTTTTTATCCAATCTGCAACCCTGTGTCATTATGGGAGCATTTAGGCCATTTACATTGAGACTGATTATTGAGAGATGTGATTTTAATGATGCCATGTTGCCAGTAAAGTCTTTGTTTCTATAGATTGTGACTTTCTGTTCTGTATCACTCTTGGGGCCTTTTTACATTTATACAACCCTCCTTAATATCTCCTGTAGGACTGATTTCGTGGTTATGAAATTGACCAATGACTGGCGATTCTGGAATGTCTTTATCTCTCCATCAATTCTGAATGACAGCCTTAGTGGATAAAGGATCCTTGGCTACATGTTTTACTCTGAAAGAGCTTTTAAAATCCCCTCCCAACACTTTCTCTCATTCCAGGTCTGTGCAGACAGGTCTGACGTAATTCTGATACCTTTGCCTTGGTACGTGAGAAATTTCTTTGCCCTGGCCACTTTCAATACTGTATCCTTGGATCTAATATTTGTGAATTGCAGTATGATGTGACGTGGTTTTTGTCATGGTTGAGCTTGAGAGGGGTCCTCCCTGCCTCTTGGACACGAATGCTTGTTTCCTTTGCTAGGTTAGGGAAGTTTTCAGCTACAATTTGTTCAAATATCTCTTCTAGACCTCCGTTTTTCTCTACCCCCTTGGGGATGCCAATGATTCTGACATTGGAACATTTCATTGAGTCAGTAATCTCCTGTAACCTACATTCTTGAGATTGGATTTTTTTGATCCAATTTTCTATTTTAGCTTTCTCTTCTACTAGCCCTACCTCCAATTCATTGATATGTTCTTCTGCCTCATTCACCCTGGCCATCGGAGCATCTAATTTTGACTACATTTGGCTCATAGAATTTTTAATTTATGCCAGATTCGCTCTCATTTCCGCCCTTAGAGATTCTATATTCTCATTAATATTTCCATTAATACTTTTTTCAAGTCTACACATCATCTTGACCATTGTTACTCTGAACTCCATTTCTGATAATTTGGTTATATCCATATCCATTAGTTCTGTGGCAGCGGCCACAGATTCATTGTCTTTTCTTTGCAGAGGGGGATTTCTCCTTCTCATCATTCTGATGAGGAGAGGTTACGGGGTTGTCCAGAGCCCAAATTATTGACCGGGACCCAGGCCATGCGCCCTTGTTTTATAGGGATCTTAGGGATGTGGGCTTCTTGACTTTTTAGCCTGTCTTCTGGGGGATGGCTCTGCCATGCTGATACTCAGGCACACCTGTTTGGGTAGATTCTCTGTGTCCCCTGTGAGGGGGATGGGGATGGGCACACTGAGCCGGTATTTCTAGGCTTTAGTTCTCTGGTGGCCCTCCCTGGCGGTTTGCTGTGCCTCTTCTGAGAATCAAAGCAGCAGTAGCCAAATCTCAGCCTCTGTCTCAGAACAGAGGGATTACAGATGGTTCTCCACTGGTATTCTGGCCACTTTAACTCTGTTTCTGTTGGTGCTGCTCAGCCCTCACTTCCAGGGCCTGCGCATCTCTGTCCTTTTTGTTTCTAACACTGCCAGCCACCAGCCACCAGTCACCAGTCCCCCCGCACTCTCTGTAGCTCCTTTTCAGTGTGGTTTGCATGCACTCCAGAGCTCTGGTTTTCAGAGTGCTCATGCTGTGTTCCCCAGCTCACATTTCATGCCATGTTACCATGGTTCTTTAGACAACAGTCCACCATCATCTAAGCATGTTGACTTTTTGAATCAACTCACTTTCTTAACCCCAACACTTAGCCTTCTCATCTTATTTGTCTGTTGTGTCTTGAGCACAATGAGTTTGAATTTAATTACACCTTCAGCTTTTTCCTTCTTTCTGAAGATTGCTTTTGCTATGTTTGGTCTTTTGTTGTTCCATACAGATTTTAGTATTGTTTATTTCTATATCAGTGAAAATACAATTGAAAATTTTAGTGAATCTATAGTTCTATGTGTGGGTTATATCTACAGATCAGTTTGGAGAGTATGGATATTTTAACAATATTACTTCATCTCATTCACACAATCGTGACAACTTTTTAATTATTTGTGTCTTTTTCAGTGTCTTCTAATTTTCAGTGTACAGACCTATACCTCTTTGGTTAATTTCTTCCTCATATTTCAATACTCTTATAAATGGACTTATTATCTTTAGTTATTTTTCAGATCCTTCATTTTAATGTGTTGAAATGCAACTGATTTGAGTATTTAGTTTTCTTTCCTGAAACTTGACTGAATTTGTTTATGATTTTGAATAGTTTTTGCTGGAGACTTTAGACTTATTTATATATGAGATCATATCTGCAAACAGAAACAGTTTTACATATCTTTTTATGATTAGGATTAATTTTACTACTTTTTTTTGTCTAATTGCTCTGGCTAGGACTTCTAGTAATATATTGAATATGGGGGGAAGAAGTTAAGATGACGGAGGAGCTGGTGGACTCCAAATTTGTCTCCTCCCTCAAAAACAATGAAATAGTTATCAAAACATTTTGAACACCTAAGAAATCATTGGAGGTCTGAGAAAACAAATACTTGAAGTCTGTAAGTAGAAAATCTACCACCTTTTGGAAGGCAGAAGGTACAGAGACTTGAATCCAGTGAGATATAGCTGAGGATATATTGGAGGTGAGGCAGCCACTTGAGGAAGCTACTGCAAACTATTATAAGCAGTGGCATGCAACATTGGAACTTTTAGAAGCCTGCTATATGGGGATGTGTATAGGTGGTCAGGTGGCATATTGAGTCAGATTCCCAGGTGTGGCAGCTTGGTCTGAGGATCCCTGTGGTTGCCAGAAGAATGGGTGGGACCCTAGTGCTGCACTGTTCCCAGGCATAGGAGCATGTAAGCCAGCTAAGAACACTGAGGCTAGGTGCCGGCTTTGTGCTTTGTATTACTATAAAGTGGAAGCACTGCTTGGTCCTGTGACCACATTCCTGGGTCAGACCAGCCAAAGGCAGAAACTTGGAAGGAGGAACAGCAGGGATCCACACAGTACTCCCCCTCCACCCCACAACCAGCAGTCCCTAACATTTGGACTTTTGAAATTCAATCACATGCCTGAGGAATAAAAAAGAAAAAGAAAATTCTCGGACACAGTGTGAACACAGAATTCTGGGGACATGAAACTAATGAATTGTTGAACACCACATCAAAACTAATGATGTGCAGGTGCCCCTTCTTTTCACTCAATCTGTATCTTTAAGGCATATACCTAGTTGTGCAATTATTGGGTCATGGTGTAGCTCTATTTTTAACATTTGAGGAACCTCCATAAGTTTTCCAGAGTGGATGTACCAACTTCCATTCCCACCAACAATGTAACTGGGTTTGCCTTTCTCCACATCCTCATCAACAGTTATTGTTTCCTGTCTTGTTAATTTTAGCCATTCTAAGTGGTATAAGTTGGTATCTTATTTTGGTTTTGATTTGATTTTCCCTAATGACTAATGATGTTGAACATTTTTTTTCATGTGTCTTTTAGCCATCTATATGTCTTCTTTGGAGACGTGTCTGTTCATGTCTTCTGACCATTTTTGACTTGATTATTTGCTTTTTTGGGAATTGAGTTTGAGCAGTTCTTTATAGATCTGGGATACCAGTCTTTTATCTGGAGTGTCATTTGCAAATATCTTCTTCCATTCCATTGGTTGCCTCTTAGTTTTGTTCACTGTTTCCTTGACTGTGCAGCAGCTTTTTATCTTGATGAAGTCCCAAAAGTTCATTTTTGCTTTTGTTTTTTTTGCCTTTAGAGATATGTCTTGAAAGAAGTTGCTGTGGCTGATGTCAAAGAGGTTGCTGCCTGTGTTCTCCTCTAGGGTTTTGATGGCTTCCTGTCTCACATTGAGGTTTCTCATCCATTTTGACATTATCTTTTTTCGTATGGTGTAAGAAAACAGTCTAGTTACATTCTTCTACATGTAGGGGTCCAATTTTCCCAACACCATTTATTGAAGAGACTGTCTTTTTCCATTGGATGTTTTTTCCTGCTTTGTCAAAGATTAATTGATCATAAATTTGAGGGTCTATTTCTGGAGTCTCTATTCTGTTCCATTGATCTCTGTGTCTGTGTGTGTGCCAATACCATGCTGTCTTGGTGATCACAGCTTTGTAAGATAGCTTGAAGTCAAGAATTGTGATGTTCCCAGCTTTGTTTTTCATTTTGAATAATCCCCTGGTGATTCAGTGTCTTTTCTGGTTCCATACAAATTTTAGGATTGTTTGTTCCAGCTCTGTGAAATATGTCAATGGTATTTTGATAGGAAATGCCTTCAAAGTCTAGAATGCTCTGAGCAGCACGAACATTTTCACAATGCTTATTCTTCCAATCCATGAGCATGGGATGTTTTTCCATCTCTTTGAGTCTTCCTCAGTTTCTTTCATAAGTGTTCTATAGTTTCTAGAGTATAGATCCTTTACCTCTTTGATTAGGTTTATTCCTAGGTATCTTATGGTTTCTGGTACTATTGTAAATGGAATAAATTCCTTAATTTCTCTTTCTACAGTTTGACTGTTAGTGTTAGAAATGTAGCTGATTTCTGTGCATTGATATTGGATCCTGCCATGTTGCTGAATTGCTGTATGAGTTCTAGTAATTTGGGGGTGGTGTCTTTTGGGTTTTTCACATAAAGTGTCATGTAATCTGTGAAGAGAGAGAACAGGCACCCCAATGTTCATAGCAGCAATGTCCACGATAGCCAAACTGTGGGAAGAGCTGAGATGACCTTCAACAAATGAATGGATGGAGACGATGTGGTCCATATATATAATGGAATATTACTTGGCCATCAGAAAGGATGAAAACCCACCATTTGCATCAACATGGATGGAACTGGAGGGGATTATGCTGAGTGAAACAAGTTAAGCAGAGAAAGACAATTATCATATGGTTAACTCATATGTGGAACATAAGGACTAGCATCGACAACCACAGGGGAAGGTAGGGAAAACTGAATGGGAAGAAATCAGAGATGGAGACAAACCATGAGAGACTCTGGACTCCAGGAGCCAAGCTGAGGGTTACAGAAGGGAGGGGTGGGGGAATGGGGTAGCTGGGTGATGGGCATTGAGGAGGGCACATGATATGATGAGTGCTGGGTGTTATATGCAGCTAATGAATCATTGAGCAGTACATCAACAAGTAATGATGAACTACTTGTTGCCTAATTGAACACAATAAAAATAAAATAAAATAATGAAATGCTTGAGAACTGTTCTTAAAAAAAAAAGAAAGAAAAAAAGAAAAAAGAAACCCAGAAGCTAGAGAAACAAGAGTGATTGATTGCTTTTCCGTGAGATCTCACTGAAGAATGTGTGTTACGGGGGTGCAAATTTTGAGCTTCAGGGCTAGAAAGCGGGGTGCTGCCATATTCATTCCACCCATCAGTGGTGAAAGACTTAGAGAGGGAAGGGCAAGATGGTGGAGGAATGGGGGACTCTGTTTCAACCAGTCCCCTGAATTAGCTGGATATCTACCAAGACATTCTGAACAGCCATGAAATCAGCCTGAGATGTAAGATTATACATCCGGATTTCTAACAGGGTAGAGGATCATCAGTTGGGAGATACAAAGATTGGAGTTGATTGCATGGACAGATATCAGAGGACAAACAGAAGGAGGAGGGAGCCACCAGAACCTAGCCACTGGAAATTAATGTAATACCTCAGTGAAAAAGCATCCTATACCTGGGGACCAGCAATAGCTTGCAGAGCGGTGGCAGTGAGTCAGGAAGGGCCTGATAACAGTGCTCAAACAGAATGCAGGAGCTTAAGGGACAAACCCTGGAACCAGGGCAGCTGCTTGTGTGCACCTGTGTTCATGGACTCCTGGGCGCTTGCCAGCCACCACTGTGACCTCCACCCATGCCCGCCTAGACTGGAGTCCCTAGAGGTTTTGGAGGCACAGGGGCAGACACAAGTGGGAGCCTGAGTCCACCACTGAAAGAATTGCTGGTGGCATGCACCGCCTCAGGGAGGCTGCGGTGTTCAGCAGAGCTTAGGGAGGGGGAGACTGTTCTGGAGGATTCAGAGAAGAGCAGATTATGGCTTCTCTCCTCAGGGGTTGAGGTCTGGGAGCAGACATTTTCCTTCGCTCTGACCCTCCAAAAAGGCAGGAAAAGCTGCCAGAGAACAAAAGTCTAAAAAACCATTTTCCACAGATCCCAGCCCCCTGATAGGTGGCAGGGCAACTCCGCCTAAGCAGGGTTTCCTGAAAAACAACGTGGTAGACCTCTCCCCCAGAAGACAAGCTGGAAGAACAAGAGGACGACCACCCAAGGGTCCGCATAAAACTGTAAAACCCCAACCAGGGGACAACAGTATATTGGGCTCCTGGTGTTGCCTCATGGCCTGTGTATTTCTTAGACATTTTTTACTAAATTCTTCCTCATGTTTCTTCTCTGGGTTTTGGTTTGGTTTGGTTTTTTACATATTTATCATTTCAACTAGATGTTTAATACAACATATTCTATAGTAACTTTTTCACTTGTATTTTTTTCACACCTATACTTTCTTCTTTTTCTTTATATATAGATTGATAGATGATAGATAGATGATAGATAGATAGATAATAGATGATGATGATGATAGATAGATAGATGATAGATAGATGATAGATGATAGATAGATAGATAGATAGATAGATAGATAGATGGTAGATAGATGATATAAGCTTCAAAGTAGTTCTTTTTTCCCTATTGAGATAGATAGATAGATAGATAGATAGATAGATAGATAGATAGATGATAGATAGATAGATCTATCATCTACTTCTATCTATCTATCTATCTATCTATCTATCTATCTATCATCTATCTATCTATCTATCTATCTATCTATCTATCATGTATCTATATCTCAGATATAATTTCCCTGTAACTCTGGGAAATAGTGTTCCCTAATAAAGTCAACAAAATACACCCAAGAACTGAAACACCCTACCTCACCCACATTGAGAGAGGAGAGTCCCTCTCCCAATACCTCACCTTTCTCCTGAACTTCATAAATCTTATTCTTGGGTTTCATTTTGTCTCAGTATTTGTTTTTTGGTGGGGGCTTGCAATTGCTCTGAACTACCCCAGGGTGTACCCTGCCTGGATTGTGGTGTATATTTTCAACTCTCTACATTCCCTCAGCCACCTCTCAACAGAATGATTAGGAGGAGACACTGCCAACAAAGAAAATAACCAGAGACAATGACCTCTCCCACAGACCTAATGGGTATGGATATAAGCAAGATGTCAGAAACGGACATCAGGATAACAATTGTGAAGACAATAGCTAGATTTGAGAAAACCATTAATGGCAACATAGAATCCCTAAGGGCAGAAATGAGAGTTTATCAGACAAAACTTAAAAATGCTATGAATGAGATGCAGTCTAAACTAGGTATTCTGGGGGGGGGGGATGGTGGGGGAGTAGGGGACCCTATTTAAACTGGTCCCTGGAATTGAACTGGAAACCTACCAGACCATTCTGAACACCCACGAAATCAGCCTGAGATGTAAGAAGATATATCTGGAGCTCTATAAACAGAACATCTCTGGCAGTTGGTCTCGAGGGTGCAGGACAACTCTGTCCAAACAGGGTTGCCTGAGTATCAGTACAACATGCCCCTCCCCCAGAAAGCAGGCTGGAAGAACAAGAGGCCCACATCCCTAAGGTCCCTATAAAACAGGTGCATCTTGCTTGGGTCCTGGTCAATAGTTTGGACTCTGTACATTCCCACAACCACACCTCATCAGAATGACAATGAGGGACGTCCCATTTCTGGGGGCCAAGACGCACAGCCTGAGCTTACTGGGGAATATACCCTATAATTCAGAACAGGCTGCTCGAGGTGGAAGCCAGCAAACCACATTTTGAAAAAAGAAAAAGAAGGAACTTGGAGTTAAGATGGTGGAGGAGTAGGGGACCCATTTTTCAGCTGGTCCCCTTAGTCGAGTTGGATAGGTAACAGACCTGCCTGAACATCCATGGAATCAGCCTGAGACACAGGAAGATACCTCTGGATCTCTACAAATGAACATCTCGAGCGATGAGTATTGAGGTACGATGTGGGGAGCTGTGAAACCGCACACAGATATTAGAAGATAAATGGAAGGGGGAGGGAGCTGCCGCATTCGGGCCCAGGGAAGCGGTAGCCACCTGCACGGGGGAGAGGTTAGACTCATGGACTAGCAGCCATGAGAGAGCAGACTAAGACTGTGAGCCAGGGAACGTGCACCACCAAACTGAAACAGAGCTCCGGTGTGCTCACTGGAACCAGACTAAGACCAGGAGCTCCAGAGCACGCAAGGGCGGCTGTCAGCTGGCGGCTGGCGGTGTTAGAAACACAAAGGACAGAGATGCGTAAGCCCTGGAAGTGAGGGCTGGGACGCCAGGTGTGGGGTGCACATCGTGGGACACTGCAGGGTTGAGCAGCACCAACAGAAACAGAGTTAAAGTGGCCAGAACATCAGTGGAGAACGGTCCATGATCCCTCTGTTCTGAGACAGAGGCTGAGATTCAGCTACTGCTGCTCTGACTCTCAGAAGAGGCACAGCAAATTGCCAGGGAGGGCCGCCAGAGAACAAAAGCCTGGAAATATCAGCTCAAAGTGTGCCCATCCCCATCCCCCCTCACAGGGGACACGGAGAATCTACCCAAACAGGTGTGCCTGAGTATCAGCGCAGCAGGCCCCTCCCTGAGAAGGCAGGCTGAAAAATCAAGAAGGCCACATCCCTAAGATCCCTATAAAACAAGGGCGCACGGCCGGGGTCCTAGTCAAAAATTTGGGCTCTGGACAACCCCGTAACCTCTCCTCATCAGAATGATGAGAAGGAGAAATCCCCCTCTGCAAAGAAAAGACAATGAGTCTGTGGCCTCTGCCACAGAACTAATGGATATGGATATAACCAAATTATCAGAAATGGAGTTCAGAGTAACAATGGTCAAGATGATGTGTAGACTTGAAAAAAGTATTAACGGAAATGTTAATGAGAATATAGAATCTCTAAGGGCAGAAATGAGAGCAAATCTGACAGAAATGAAAAATTCTATGAGCCAAATGCAGTCAAAACTAGAGGCTCTGTCGGCCAGGGTGAATGAGGCAGAAGAACATATCAATGAATTGGAGGTAGGGTTAGTAGAAGAGAAAGCTAAAATAGAAAATTGGATCAAAAAAATCCAATCTCAAGAATGTAGGTTACGGGAGATTACTGACTTAATGAAACGTTCCAATGTCAGAATCATTGGCATCCCCAAGGGGGTGGAGAAAAACGGAGGTCTAGAAGAGATATTTGAACAAATTGTAGCTGAAAACTCCCCTATCTAGCAAGGGAAACAAGCATTCATGTCCAAGAGGCAGAGAGGACCCCTCCCAAGCTCAACCACGACAAACCTACACCACGTCATGTTATAGTGCAATATGCAAATATTAGATCCAAGGATACAGTATTGAAAGCGGCAAGGGCAAAGAAATTTCTCATGTACCAAGGCAAAGGTATCAGAATTACGTCAGACCTGTCTGCACAGACCTGGAATGAGAAAAAGAGTTGGGGGGGGGAGGCATTTTATAAGCTCTTTCAGAGAAAAACATGTAGCCAAGGATCCTTTATCCACCAAGGCTGTCATTCAGAATTCATGGAGAAATAAAGAACTTCTGGAATCGCCAGTCATTGACCAATTTTGTAACCATGAAACCAGCCCTACAGGAGATATTAAAGGGGATCTATAAATGTAAAAAGGCCCCAAGAGTGATACAGAACAGAAAGTCACGATCTATAGAAACAAAGACTTTACTGGCAACATGGCATCATTAAAATCATATCTCTCAATAATCAGTCTCAATGTAAATGGCCTAAATGCTCCCATGAAACTCCATAGGGTTGCAGATTGGATAAAAAGACATGACCCATCCATTTGCTGTCTACAAGAGACTCATTTTGAATCTAAATATACACCCAGACTGAAGTAAAGGGATGGAATACCATCTTACACGCCAATGGACCTCAAAAGAAAGCTGGGGTAACAATTCTCATATCAAACAGATTAGATTTTAAACTAAAGACTATAGTTAGAGTCACAGAAGGGCACTATATTATTCTTAAAGGATGTATCCAACAAGTGGATATGACAATTCTAAATATCTATGCCCCCAACAGGGGACAGCAAGATACACAAGCCAACTCTTAACCAGAATAAAGAGACATATAGATAAAAATACGTGAATAGTAGGGGACCTCAACACTCTACTATCAGAAATAGACAGAACACCCATGCAAAAAGCGACAAAGAAACAAGAGCTTTGAATGTCATACTCGATGAGTTGGACCTTATAGAAATATATAGAACACTACACCCCAGAGCCAAAGAATACTCATTCTATTCTAATGCCCATGGAACATTCTCAAGAATAGACCATGTTCTGGGACCCAAACAGGTCTCAACTGATACCAAAGACTGAAATTATTCCCTGCATATTCTCAGACCACAGCGCTTTGAAATTGGAACTCAACCACAAGAAAAAATTTGGAAGAAACTCCAACACTTGGAGACTAAGAACCTTCCTGCTCAGGAATGATTCGATAAACCAGGAAGTCAAAAATCAATTTAAACAATTTATGGAGACCAACGAGAATGAAAACACAACAGTCCAAAACCTATGGGATACTGCAAAGGCAGTCCTAAGGGGAAAATATGTAGCCATCCAAGCATCATTCAAAAGAATAGAAAAATCTAAAATGCAGTTTTTATATTCTCACCTCAAGAAGCTGGAACAGCAACAGAGGGACAGACCTAATCAACGCACGAGGAAGCAGTTGACCAAGATTAGAGCAGAAATCAATGAATTAGAAACCAGGAGCACAGTAGAGCAAATCAACAGAACTAGAAGTTGGTTCTTTGGCAGAATCAATAAAATTGACAGACCACTGGCAAGACTTATCCAAAAGAATAGAGAAAGGACCCAAATTAATAAAATTATGAATGAAAAAGGAGAGGTCACAACCAACACCAATGAAATTGGAAGGATTATTAGAAACTTTTATCAACAGCTTTATGCCAATAAATTAAGCAATCTGGAAGAGATGGAGGCCTCCCTGGAAACCTCTAAACTACCAAGACTGAAACAGGAAGAAATTGATTCTTTAAACAGGCCAATTAATTATGAAGAGATTGAAACAGTGATTAAAAACCTTCCAAAAATCAAAATTCCAGGACCGGACGGATTTCCTGGGGAATTCTACCAAAAGTTCAAAGAAGAAATAATACCTTTCTCCTAAAGCTGTCTCAAAAAATAGAAACAGAAGGAGAGCTATCAAACTCATTCTATGACACCAATATTACCTTGATCCCCAAACCAGGCAAAGACCCCATCAAAATGGAGAATTACAGACTGATTTCCCTAATGAATATGGATGCCAAAATCCTTAACAAGATCCTGGCTAATAGAATCCAAGAGTACATTAAAAGGATTATCCATCAGACCAGTGGGATTCATCCCTGGGATGCAAGGGTGGTTCCACATTCGCAAATTGAAAGTTGTCATACATTTTAACCCAAAAGAAAAATTCCAAAATCATATGATTCTTTCAATAGATGCAGAGTAAATATTTTACAAAATACAGCATCCTTTCCTGATTAAAAAACTTCAGACTGTAGGCATAGAGGCATAAAGGGTACATTCCTCAATCTCATAAAAACCATCTATGAAAACCCTACAGCAAATATCATTCTCAGTGGGGAAAAGCTGGTAGACTTTCCTTTATGATCAGGAACATGAAAAGGATGCCCACTCTCACCATATTATATTCAACAAAAGTACTTGCAACAGCAATCAGACAACAAAAAGTGATCAAATTTATCCAAATCGGCAAAGAAGTCAAAATACCTCTCTTCACAGATGACATGATTCTCTATATGGAAAACCCAAAAGAATCCACACCCAAATTATTAGAAGTTATAGAGCAATTCAGTAATGTGGCAGGATACAAAATCAATGCTCAGAAATCAGTTGCATTTCTATACAAAAGAATGAGACTGAAGAAAGAGAAATTAAGGAATCCATCCCATTTATAATAGCACCAAAAACCATACGTTACCTTGGAATTAACTTAACCAGAGACGTAAAGGACCTTTATTCTAGAAACTATAAATCACTCTTGAAAGACATTGAGGAAGACACAAAAAGATGGGAAAATATTCCATGCTCATGGATTGGGAGGATTAACATAGTTAAAATGTTCATGCTACCCAGAGCAATCTACACTCTCAATGCCATCCCGATCAAAATACCGAGGACATTTTTCAAAGAACTGGAACAAATAATCCTTAAATTTGTATGGAACCAGAAAAGACCCCAAATTGCCAAGGAACTGTTGAAAAGGAAATATAAAGCTGGGGGCATCACAATGCCAGATTTCGAGCTGTACTACAAAGCTGTGATCACAAAGACAGCATGGTAGTGGCACAAAAACGGACAAATAGACCAGTGGAACAGAATAGAGAACCCATAAATAGACCCTCAGCTCTTTGGGGAACTAATCTTTGATAAAGCAGGAAAAAACATCCGGTGGAAAAAAGACAGTCTCTTCAACAAATGGTGCTGGGAAAATTGGACAGCTACATGCAAAAGAATGAAACTTGACCACTCTCTCACACCATACACAAAAATAAACTCCAAATGGATGAAAGACCTCGATGTGAGACAGGAATCCATCAAAATCCTAGAAGAGAGCATAGGCAGCAACCTTTTTGTCATTGACCACAGCAACTTTTTCCATGACACATCTCCAAAGACAAGAGAAAGAAAAGATAAAATGAACTTGTGGGACTTCATCAAGATAAAAAGCTTCTGCACAACCAAGGAAACAGTCAAAAAAACTAAGAGGAAGCCCATGGAATGGGAGAAGATATTTGCAAATGATGCTACAGATAAAAGACTGGTATCCAAGACCTACAAAGAACTTCTCAAACTCAATATGAGAGAAAGAAACAAATCAAAAAATGGGTAGAAGATATGAATAGACACTTTTCCAATGATGACATACAAATGGCTAACAGACACATGAAAAAATGTTCAAAATCATTAGCCATCAAGGAAATTCAAATCAAAACCACACTGAGATACCACCTTATGCCAGTTAGAATGGCAAAAATAGACAAAGCAAGAAACAACAAATGTTGGAGAGGATGTGGAGAAAGGGGATCCCTCCTACATTGTTGGTGGGAATGCAAGTTGGTACAGCCACTCTGGAAAACAGTGTGGAGGTCCCTTAAAAAGTTAAAAATTGAGCTACCCTATGATCCATCCATTGCACTACTGGGTGTTTACCCCAAAGATACAGACGTAGTAAAGAGAAGGGCCATATGCACCCCAATGTTCATAGCAGCAATGTCCACAATAGCTAAATCGTGGGAGGAGCCGAGATGTCCTTCAACAGATGACTGGATTAAGAAGTTGTGGTCCATATATACAATGGAATATTACTCACCTATCAGAAAGAACGAGTTCTCAACATTTGCTACAACATGGACAGCACTGGAGGAGATAATGCTAAGTGAAATAAGTCAAGCAGAGAAAGACAACTATCATATGATTTCTCTCATCTATGGAACATAAGAACTAGAATGATCAGTAGGGGAAGAAAGGGATAAAGAAAGGGGGGTAATCAGAAGGGGGAATGAAACATGAGAGACTATGGACTATGAGAAACACACTGAGGGCTACAGAGGGGAGGGGGTTGGGGGAATGGGATAGGCTGGTGATGGGTAGTAAGGAGGGCACATATTGCATGGTGCACTGGGTATTATACACAACTAATGAATCATCGAGCCTTACATTGGCAACCGAGGATGTACTCTATGGTGACTTAAAAAAAAAAAAACCACCTGAGATACCACCTTATGCCAGTTAGAATGGCAAAAATAGACAAGGCAAGAAACAACAATTGCTGGAGAGGATGTGGAGAAAGGGGATCCCTCCTACATTATTGGTGGGAATGCAAGTTGGTACAGCCACTCTGGAAAACAGTGTGGAGGTCCCTTAAAAAGTTAAAAATTGAGTTACCCTATGACTCAGCCATTGCACTACTAGGTATTTATCCCAAAGATACAGACATAGTGAAGAGAAGGGCCATATGCACCCCAATGTTCATAGCAGCAATGTCCACAATAGCTAAATCATGGAAGGAGCCGAGATGCCCTTCAACATATGACTGGATTAAGAAGTTGTGGTCCATATATGCAATGGAATATTACTCAGCTATCAGAAAGAAAGAGTTCTCAACATTTGCTGCAACATGGATGGCACTGGAGGAGATACTGCTAAGTGAAATAAGTCAAGCAGAGAAAGACAGCTATCATATGATTTCTCTCATCTGTGGAACAGAAGAACTAGGAAGATCGGTAGGGGAAGAAAGGGATAAAGAAAGGGGAGGGGTAATCACAAGGGGGAATGAAGCATGAGAGCCTATGGACTATGAGAAACAAACTGAGGGCTTCAGAGGGGGTGAAGGGTAATGGGATAGACTGGTGATGGGTAGTAAGGAGGGCACATATTGCATGGTGCACTGGGTGTTATACACAACTAATGAATCATCGAACTTTACATCAGAAACCAGATTGACTGTATGGTGACAAACATAATACTCTAGAAAAACATTAAAAAAAAAAAAAAAGATTGACGAGGAGCAGGAACCCCAGCAAAGGAAAGAAACAGAGACTGCAGCCTCTGCCGCAGAATTAATGGATATGTATATAACCAAATTGTCAGAAATGGACTTCAGAGTAACAATTATCAAGGTGATATCTAGGCTTGAGAAAAATATTAACAAAAATATGGAATCTCTAAGAGCTGAAAAGAGATCTAATCTGGCAGATCTTAAAAATGTAATGAACGAAATGCAGTCTAAACTGGATGCTCTGACTACCAGGGTAAATGAGGCAGAAGAATGAATTAGTGAGTTAGAGGATAAGATCATAGAAAAGAGGGAAAAAGAGGTGGCCTGGGAAAAACAAATCCAATTTCAAGAAATCAAGCTGAGACAGATTACCAACTCAAAGAATGTTCCAATATCAGAATGATTGGGATCCCCAAGGAGGTGGAGGAAGAGAGAAGTCTAGAAGGTATATTTGAGCAAATCGTAGCTGAGAACTTCCCTAATCTGGGGATGGAAACAAGCTTTCATGGCCAAGAGGCAGAGAGGACGCTTCCCAAGATCAATGAGAACAGACTGACACCACACAAATATTAGATCCAAAGAAACAATCTTGAAAATGGTGAGGGGGAAGAGATTTTTAGGTACAGAGGGAAGAACATCAGAATAATGTCAGACCTGTCCACAGAGACTTGGCAAGCCAGAAATGGCTTGCAAGACATATTCAGGGTACCAAATGCAAAGAACTTGCAGCCAAGGGTACTGTATCCAGCAAGGCTGTCATTCAGAATGGGTGGAAGACAAGGAGCTGTCAAGACTGGCAGAAACTGAAAGAATATATGACCACCAAGCCAGCTCTGCAAGAGATAGTAATGGGATTCTGTAAAAGGAGAAAAACCCCAAGAGTGATACAGAACAGAAATTTACACAGACAATCTATAGAAAAAAGGACTTCACAGGCAACATGACAATGTAAAAATCATATCTCTCAATACTCACTGTCAATGTGAATGGCCTAAATGCTCCAATAAATGCCACAGGATTGCAGATTGGATTTTCTGTCTACAAGAGACTCATTTTGAACCTAAAGATACATCCAGACTGAAAGTGAAGGGATGGGGAGCCATTTTCCATGCCAACAGACCTCAAATAAAGCTGGGGTAGCAATTCTCATGTCAGACAAATTAGATTTCAGGCCAAAGACTGTAGTTAGAGATACAGAAGGACACTATATCACTCTTAAAGGGTCTAACCAACAAGAGGAGCTAACAATTATAAATATCTACACCCCCAACATGGGAGCAGCCACTACAGAAGACAACTGTTAACCAAAATAAAGAGACATATAGATAATGATACATTAATAGTAGGGGACCTCAACATTCCATTCTTAGCAATAGACAGATCATCTAAGCAGAAAACCAACAAAGAAACAAGAGCTTTGAATGACACACTGGACCAGATGGACCTCGTAGATATATACAGAACACTACCCCCTAGAACAACAGAATACTCATTCTTCTCAAACACACACAGAACTTTCTCCAGAACAGACCACATACTGGGTCGCAAATCAGATCTCAACTGATACCAAGAGACTGAGGTTATTCCCTGCAAATTCTCAGACCGCAATGCTTTGAAACTGGAACTGAGATCCTACCATGCATATTTTCAGACAATAATACTATGAAACTTGAAGTCCACCAAAAGACAAAATTTGGAAAGAACACAGAAACATGGAGGTTAGTTAAAGAGCATCCTGCTAAAGAATGAATGGGTCAACTAGGAAGTTAAAGAGGAATTTAAAAAAAAATACATGGAAGCAAATGAAAATGAAAACATGACAGTTCAAAACCTTTGGGATGCAGCAAGTGCAGTCTTAAGAGGGTAGTAAATAGCAATATAGGCCTTTGTCAAGAAGCAAGAAAAGCCTCATGCATAACCTACAGCTAAAGGAGGTGGGAAAATAACAGCAAGTAAAGCTTAAATCAGCAGGAGAAGACAAATAATAAGCATTAGAGCAGAAATCAATGATATAGGAGTCAACAAAGCAGTAGAGCAGATCAACTAAACTAGAAGCTGGTTCTTTGAAAGAATTAATATGGATAAACCCCTAGCCAGGCTGACCAAAAATAAAAGACAAAGGACCCAAATAAATAAAATCATGGATGAAAAAGGAGAGATCACAACCAACACCACAGAAATACAAACAATTATGAGAGAATATTATGAGCAACTGTGTACTAGTAAATTAGGCAATTTGGCAGAAATGAATAAACTTCTACCAAAAGTAGAAGCATACGAACTACCAAAACTTAAACTGGAAGAAGTGGAAAATATGAACAGGCCCAGAACCTGCACGGACATTGAAGCAATAATCAAAAATCTCCCAAACAACAAGAGTCCAGGGCTGGATGTCTTCCCAGGGGCGTTCTACCAAACATTTAAAGAATTAATACCCGTCCTTCTGAAACTGTTCCAAAAAATGAAATGGAAGGAAAACTGGCACATTCATTCTGTAGGCCAGCATGACTTTGATCCCAAACCAACAACCCCAATAAAAAGAATTACAGACCAATATCCCTGAGGAACATGGATGCAAAAATTCTCACCAAGATACTAGCTACCTTGATCTACTAGGATCCAACAGTCCATTAAAACACTATTCACTATGACCAAGTGGGTTTTATTCATGGGCTGCAGGAGTGGTTCGACATCTGCAAATCAATCATAGTGATACACCACATTAATAAAAGAAAGGACAAGAACCATATGATCCTCTCAATAGATGCAGAAAAAGCAACTGACAAAATGAAACATCCTTTCTTGATAAAACCAACAAAAAGTCATATATGAAAGACCCACAGCTAATATCACCTTCAATCAGGAAAAACAGAGCTTTTCCCCTAAGTTTGGGAACAGGACAGGAATGTCCACTTTCACCACTGTTGTTCAATGTCACACTGGAAGTCCTAGCCACAACAGTCAGACAACAAAAAGAAATAAAAGTCATCTAAATCAGCAAGGAAGAACTCAAACTTTCACCATTTGCAGATGGCATGATACTGTATAGAGAAAACCCTAAAGATTCCACCAAAAACTGCTAGAGCTGGTAAGATTGCAGATTAGAAAATCAATGTGCATTCCTATACATTGAAAATGAAGCAGCAGCAAGTGAAATTAAGAAATAATCCCATTTACAAAGCTACCAAAACCATTAAGATCCCTAGAAATGAACATAAACAACAAATTGAAAGACCTGTACTGTGAAAATTATAAAACACTGATGATTTGAAGATGACACAGATAAGTGGAAAGGCGTTCCATACTCACATACCAGATAACAAATAGTGTTAAGATATCCATATTACCCAAAGCAATCTACACATTCAAAGCAATCCCTATCAAAATAACATCAGCATTTTTCACAGAGCTGGACCAAATAATCCTAAAATTAGTATGGAATCAGAAAAGACCCCACATAGCCGAAGTAATGCTGGAAATGGAAACCAAAGCTGGAGTCATCACTATTCCAGTCCTCAGGTTATATTACAAACCTGTCTTCCTCAAGACACAATGGTCCTGGCACTAGAACAGACACATAGAGCAATGGAACAGAATAGAGAACCCAGAAATAGACCCACAACTCTATGGTCAACTGATATTTGACAAAGCAGGAAAGAATATCCAATGGAAAAAAGACAGTCTCTTCAACAAACAATGCTGGGGAAACTGGTCAGCCACATACAGAAGAATGACACTGCGCCACTATCCTATGCCATACACGAAAATAAATTCAAAATGGATGAAAGACTTAAATCTTTCAGAGACTGTAATCCATCAAAATCCTAGAGGAGAACACAAGCAGCACACTCTTTGACTTTGGCTGCAGCCACTTCTTGCTAGACACATCTCCCTCCACAAGAAACAAAAGCAAAAATGAACTATAAGAACTTCATCAGGATAAAAAGCTTCTGCACAGAAAAGAAAACTTAACAAAACTAAAAGGCAGCCTTTGGAAGGGGAGAAGATATTTGCAAATGACATATCAGATAAAGGGCTGGTATTCAAGATCTACAAAGAATTTATCAGACTCACCCCCAAACCAAATAATCCAGTCAAGTAATGGGCAGAAGACAGGAACAGAGATTTCTTCACAGAAGACATCCAAATGGCCAATAGACACAAGAAGAAATGCTCAACATCAGTTGTCATCAGGGAAATACAAATCAAAACCACTATGAGACATGACCTCACACCAGTCAGAATGACTGAAATGAACAACTCCGGAAACAATGGATATTAATAAGGATGTGGAGAAAGGGGAACCTTCTTATACTGTTGGTGGGAATGCAAGCTGGTACAGCCACTCTGGAAAACTGTATGGAGGTTCCTCAAAATGCTAAGAATAGAGCAACCCTGTGACCCAGCAATTGCACTACTGGGTATTTACTCCAAAGATACAGATGTAGTGAAAAGAAGGGGCACATGCACCCCAATGTCTATAGCAGCAATGTCCACAATAGCCAAATATGGAAAGAAACCAGATGTTGGTTGACAGATGAATGGATAAAGAATGGAATACTACTCAGCCGTCAAAAAATGAAATTTTGCCATGTGCAAAGTGGATGGAACTAGAGGGTATCATGCTAAGTGAAATAAGTCAGAGAAAGAAAAATAGCATATGATTTCACTCATATGTGGGATTTAAGACACAAAACACATGAACATATGGGAAGGGAAGGAAAAATTAGACAAAAACAGAGAGAGAGAAAAACCATAAGAGACCCTTAACTGTAGGGAACAGACTGAGTGTTGCTGGAGGGAAGGTGAATGGGGGGATGGGGTAACTGGGTGACAGGCATGGAGGAGGACACGTGATGTAATGAGCACTGGGTGTGATATGCAGCTGATGAATCACTGAGTTCTACCTCTGAAACTAATAATACACTATATGTTAACTAAAAGGAACTTAAATTAAAAAAAATGTTGAATAGAATCTGGTGAGAGGGGACCCTTATTTTCTTCCTTATCATTCGAGGAAATTATTTCTATTTTTCACCATTGAAGTTGGCTGAGGGTTTGTTATGTATCACCTTTATTATGTTGAGGTACATGTATGTTTTAACATATTTTGTGATTTTTTAATGAATGGATTTTTATTCTTTTGTGAATCCACTGAGCTGATCATATAACTTTTATTTTATTTTTTTATTTATTTTATTAATTTATTTTATTTTATTTTTTTATTTATTTTATTTATTTTTATTATTTTTCTTTTAAGTATAATTAATGTAGTATATTAATTTCAGGTATAAATATAATGATTCAACAGGTTTTGTTTTAAAGATTTTATTTATTTATTCGACAGAGATAGAGACAGCCAGCAAGACAGGGAACACAAGCAGGGGGAGTGGGAGAGGAAGAAGCAGGCTCACAGCAGAGGAGCCTGATGTGGGGCTCGGTCCCATAACACCAGGATCATGCCCTGAGCCGAAGGCAGACACTCAACCACTGTGCCACCCAGGCGCCCCTGATTCAACAGTTTTATACATTACTCAGTGCTCATAAGGATAAGTGTGCTCTTAATCCTCTTCACCCATTTAATCCATCCTCTGCCCACATCCACTCTGGCAACCACCAGTTTGTTCTCTGAAATTGAGTCTGTTTTTTTTGTTTGTCTCTTTTTTTCTTTTTGGCTTCTTTGTTTATTCATTCATTTTGTTTCTCAAATTCCACACACAAATGGAATATATATGATACATATATGATGCTTCACTATATATATGATGCTTCAGTAAATATAGGCGTGCATATATATTCAAATAAGTGTTTTCATATTCTTTGATAGTAGAAGAATTGCTGGATAACATGGCAATTAATTCTATTTTTGATTTTCTGAGGAATCTCCATACTGTTTTCCACAGTGGTTGCACCAGCTTGCATTCCCACTAACAATGCACGAGACTTCCTTTTCCCCCACATCCTTGCCAGCACTTGTTTCATGTGTTTTTGGTTTTAGCCATTCTGATAGGTGTGGTGATATCTTATTGTGGTTTTGATTTACATTTTACTCATGATTAGTGACTTTGAGCATCTTTTCATGTGTCTATTGGCCATATCTGTGTATCTTCCTTGGAGAAATGTCTATTATTTTCCTTTGTCCATTTTTAATTGGATTATTGGCCTTTTAGGTGTGAGTTTTATATGCTCTTTATATATTTTGGATATTACCACCTCATCGGATATGTCAGTTTCTCCCATTCAGTTCGGTTCTTTCTGTTTTGTTGATGTTTCCTTCTCTGTGCAAAATCTTTTTATTTTGGTGTAGTTTCAGTGGTTAAATTTTACTTTTGTTTTTCCTCCCAAAGGAGACATACTAAGAAAAATGTTTCTCCAACTGATGTCCAAGAGATTACTGCCTATGTTTTCCTCTAGAATTTTTTGGTTTCAGGGTCTCACATTTAGGTCATTAATCCGTCTTGGGTTTGTTTTTGTGTATGGTGTTAGAAAGTGGTCCAGTTTCAGTGTTTTGCATGCAGCTATACAGTTTTCCCAACATTATTTGTTGAAGAGCCTGTCCATGCCCATTGCACATTCTTGCCTCCGTTATTGTAGATTAATTGACCATAAAAGTGTGGGCCTATTTCTAGAACTCTATTCTGTTCTATTGACCTGTGTGTCTATTTTTGTTCCAGTACCATACTGTTTTGATTACTACAGCTTTGTAGTATATCTGGAGTTGTGGAATTGTGACACCTCCATCTTTGCTTTTCTTTTTCAGGATTGCTTGTGGTTCCAAACAAATTTTAGGATTATTTGTTTCAGTTTTGTGAAACATCCTGTGGGTATTTTAATAGGGATTGCATTAAATCTGTAGATTACTTTGGATACTATGGACACATTAACAATATTGGCTCTTCCAATCCATGAGCATGGGCTATGCTTTCATTTGCTTATGTTATCTTCAAATTCTTTCAGGAACATTTTCTTGTTTTCTCAGTCCATATCTTTCACGTCCTTGGTTAAGTCTATTCATCGGTTACTTTATTATTTTTGGTGCTATTGTAAATGGATTGTTTCCTCAATTTATATTTCTGTTCCTTCATTGTTAGTTTATAGAATTGCAACACGTTTCTGTCTATTAATTTTGTACCCTGAGACTATACTGAAATCACTTGTCAGTTCTGGTAGTTTTTTGGTGGTCTACAGGGTATTCTGTATATACTATGATATCATCTGCAAATAGTGAAAGTTTTGCTTCTTCCCTGGCAACTTGAATGCCTTTTATATCTTTTTCTTGTCTGATTGCTGTGGCTGGACTTCAAGTACCATGTTGAATAAAGCTGATAAGGGTGGACATCTTTCTCTTGTTTCTGATCATATAGGAAAAGCCCTGTTTTTCACCATTATGATGTTAGCTGTGGGGTTTTCATAGAAGGCCTTTATTTTTTTTTTAGGTATGTTCTCTCTAACCCTACTTGTTGAGGGTTTTCTATCATAAGTGGATGTTGTGCTTTTTCAAAAGCTTTCTCTGCATCTATTGAGATTATCATGTGGTTTTTATCTTTCTCTTGTTGATGTGATGAATTGTGTTGATTGGTTTGTGAATATTGAAACACCCTTGTATCCCTGAAATAAACCCAGCTGATGGTGGTGAATGAATTCTTAAGTGTATTTTTGGATTCAGAAGATTTTTGCATCTATGTTCATCAGAGATATTGACCTGTAGATTTTTGTTTTGTAATGTCTACCTGGTTTTGGTGTAAGGGTAATGCTGGCTTAATATAATGCATTTGAAGACTTTCCTTCCTCTTCTACTTATGAAATAGTTGAGAAGAATAGATATTAACTTTTTAAAAAATATTTGGTAGAGATCATATGTGAAGCCATATGGTCTTGGACTTTTGTTTGTTGGGAGATTTTTTGAGTACTGATTCAATTCCATTGTTAGTAATTTGCCTGTTTAAATTTTCTATTTCTTGTTGATGAAGATTTGGGAGGTTATGTTTCTAGGAATACATCCATTTCCTCTACATTGTCCAATTTCTTGGCTCATAATTTGTCATAATATTCTCTTATAATCATTGTATTTGTGTCCGTTGTTATTTCTCCTCTTTCATTTCTGATTTTGTTTGAATCATCTCTCTCTCACTCTCCCTTTTTTGATGAGTCTGGCTAAAGCATTAAAATTTTTAAAAGACAATCTTCAGTAAATGGTGCTGGGAAAATTGGACAGTTACATGCAAAAGAATGAAACTTGACCACTCTCTCACACCATACACAAAGAAAAACTCCAAATGGTTGAAAGACCTCGATGTGAGACAGGAATCCATCACAATCATAGAGGAAAATATAGGCCATAACCTCTTTGACATCAGCCCCTGCAAATTTTTTCATGACACATCTCCAAATGCAAGAGAAACAAAAGAATAAATGAACTTGTGGGAGTTTGACAAGATAAAAAGCTTCTGCACAGAGAAGGAAACAGTCAACAAAACTAAGAGGCAGCCCACGGAATGGGAGAAGATATTTGCAAATGACACTACAGATAAAAGACTGGTATCCAAGATCTACAAAGAACTTCTCAACTCAATACACGTGAAACAAATAATCAAATCAAAAAATGGGCAGAAGATATGAACAGACACTTTTCCAATGAAGACATGCAAAGGGCAAACAGACACATGAAAAAATGTTCAAAATCATTAACCATCATGGAAATTCAAATGGAAACCACCTTGAGATACCACCTTACACCAGTTAGAATGGCAAAAATTGACAAGGCAAGAAACAACAATTGCTGGAGAGGATGTGGAGAAAGGGGATCCCTCCTACATTGTTGGTGGGAATGCAAGTTGGTACAGCCACTCTGGAAAACAGTGTGGAGGTCCCTTAAAAAGTTAAAAATTGAGCTACCCTATGATCCAGCCATTGCACTACTGGGTATTTACCCCAAAGATGCAGACATAGTGAACAAAAGGGCCATACGCACCCTAATATTCCTAGCAATATTGTCCACAATAGCTAAATCGTGGAAGGAGCCGAGATGCCCTTCAGCAGATGAATGGATAAAGAAGATGTGGTCCATATATACAATGGAATATTACTCAGCCATCAGAAAGAATAATTACCCAACATTTGCAGCAACTTGGATGGGACTGGAGGAGATTATGCTAAATGAAATAAGTCAAGCAGAGAAAGACAGTTATCTTATGGTTTCACTCATTTATGGAACATAAGAAATAGGAAGATCAGTAGGAGAAGGAAGGGAAGAATGAAGAGGGGGGTAAACAGAAGGGGGAATGAAGCATGAGAAACTATGGACTCTGGGAAACAAACTGAGGGCTTCAGAGGGGAGGGGGGTGGGGGATTGGGATAGGCCTGTGATGGGTATTAAGGACGGCACGTATTGCATGGTGCACTGGGTGTTATATGCAAACAATGAATCATGGAACTTTACATAAAAAAACTAAGGATGTGCTGTATGGTGACTAGCATAACATAATAAAAAATCACTTACATTTTTTTTTTTCAATCAGGTCCTGGTTTTATTGATTTGTTTGTTTTTGTTTTGTTTCATTTTTGTCTCTATGTCATTTCTTTCTGCTCTAGTCTTTATTATTTCCTTCCTTCCAATGGCTTTGGTTGTTCTTTTTCTAGCTCCTTTAGCCGTGAGGGTGGATAGTTTGAGATTTTTCTTACTTCCTGGGGTATTTTTGTATTGTTATAATGTTTGATGATGATATGTTTTTATCTTTCATTTTCTTAATGTGATGTGTTGCATTTATTGATTTGCATATATTGAACTATACCTACACCCCAGAGATAAACTCAATTGATCATGGTCTATGAACCTTTTAATGTGCTGCGAAACCAAGTTTCCAGCATTTTGTTGAGAATTATTGCATCCAAATTCAACAGGAGTAACAATATATGGGTTTTTATGGTAATATCCTTCTGCTTTCCCAATAACGCTGTTTATAAATGAATTTGGGAGTGCTCCCTCCTCTTCTATTTTTTGGAAGACTTTGGTAGTATTTGCATTAGTTCTTCTTTACATGTTTGGTAAAATTCAATAGTGAAGCCATCTCTTTCTTATCCTTTCTTGGGTGGGAGGTTTCTGATTACTGTTTCTATCTCCTTACCCCTCTTTTGTCTTCAATTTTCCTTTTTATAATATCACAAAAAATTATTATTATTACTATTTTCCTGCTTTTCTTAGAGATATAATTGACATAATTGTGTAAGTTTAAGATGTACGATGTGTTGGTTTGGTACACATATATTACAGAAATGTTACCACCACAGCGTTAGCTAAGAGCTCTATCTTGTCATATAGTTACCATTTACTTAGCTTTGGTGAGAATATTTAAGATCTAGTTTCTTGACGATTTTCAAATATATAATGCAGTATTCACCATAATCATTATGCTTTGCATTAAATCCCCATAACTTGTTAATCTTATAACTGCAAGTTTGTGCCCTCTGATCAAAATGTTCCCATTTCCACCAGTTCTCAGCCTTTGGTAACTGTTATGCTACTGTTGTTTGTCTAAGTTCAGTTTCTTTAGATTCCACATATAAATGGTATCATACAGTAGTCATTGTTTGTATCTCTGTGTGTTGGTTGTTATTTGTTCACTCTCATTTGTGATTTTATTTATTCGGGTTCTTTCTCTTTTGTTTTTGGTCAATCTTGCTAGGGGTTTTATCGTATTAATTTTTTTTTTTTTCAAAGAACGAGCTCCTGATTTCATTGATCTCTTCTACTGTTGTGTTGTTTTTGTTGTTGTTTCTATATCATTTATTTCTGCCCTAGTCTTTATTATTTCTCTTCTCCTGCTGGATTTAGGCTTCATTAGTTGTTGGTTTTCCAGCTCCTGCAGGTGTAAGGTTAGGTTGCATATTTGAGACTTTTCCTGCTTCTTTCGGAAGGCCTGTATTGCTATCTACTTCCCTCTTAGGACTGCATTTGTGTCCCTGTATTTTTTAAATTTCTTCTTTGGTTTTCTGGCCAACCCATTCATTCTTTAGTAGGATGTTCCTCAATCTCCATGTATCTGTGATCTTTCCAATTTTTTTTTCTTGTGATTGACTTTAAGTTTCATAGCATTGCGGCCTGTAATCAGGTTCTATCATGTAGAAAGCCAGCGTAGCTGCAGGCAAACAGGGGGATGGTTTTTTGGAAGGTTGGTAGAAAGGACAGGGATGCTGGCGAAGAAACACAGTTGAGTGAGATACTAATGTAGATCATTGATGACTCCCTTTTGTAGCCAAATTTTCTTTAGTGAAAATACAAAAGTATCTATGGTTGCGGGAGGGGTGAGAAATAACCAATAGGGCTATCCAGTGTCATCCCATATGTAGCCCCTTTTCGGGGGAAAATTTACTCTTTCTTGAGAGCCTTGAAATTCACCTGCCAAACAATTTCAAAGAGAGGATGGCTGCAATTTACGAAAATGAAATATGGTCTACTACATGAAACCCAGACATTATTTTAAGTGTAATGATAGAATTACAGTTATGTAATAGGGTTATTTTTTAGCGATATAAACTAAGGCATTATAAGCATTGTGTTATGTGTCACATGGTTTAAACCTATTCCAAAGGGAAAGAAAAAAGGATTACAAATACGACACAATATTAAGTCTAATTATTGGATAATCTACAATTCATTCTAAATGCATCTAAAAGAATTAAAAGAACTAGACTTTTAAACTTTTTTTTATAGTTGTGATAGTGATGGCATGGTTTTGTGGATGTACAGTCCTTTGTTTTAGACAAACATATTGAAGAACTTACAAATATAATATGGTGTTCCAACTTGATTTCAATGTGATGCAGTGCTATTAATCAAACTGGCATGACTCTAAGATTATTGAACCTACCTGATGGGTATTTGGAGCTCATTATACTATTGTTGTTATGATAATTCTTGATAAATGTCCAAAATTTTTTATTTTTTAAATTTTTAAAAAAGATTTTAAGTAGTCTCTACACCCAACATTGGACTCAAGCTCGCTACCCCCCAGATCCAGAGTTGCATTCTCTACCAACTGAATCAGCCAGGTGTCCCCCTGCCAATTTTTTTTTTTAATTGCGTAAAATCATCCATGGGAGATGGGCAGGGTTGGGCCAAGTGGGTGATGGGTATTAAGGAGGACACTTGTTACGATGAGCACTGGGTATTATATGTAAGTGATGAATCACTAAATTCTATTCCTGAAACCGGTATTACCATATGTGTTAACTAACTAGAATTTAAATAAGATTTAAAAAAATAGAGTTAAAAAATTACGTTGTTACAAAATTAAAGGTCAGGAACAGGCAAAACTTTAGCAAAACTATAAGAAAGGATTTAGTATCTAGAAAGGAGCATCAGAGAATCTTCTAGAAAAATGGCCATGTTGTATTCTGATACTGATTGCATGTGTGTGTTACCTTTATAAGAATTCTTCAAGCTGTACTTTTGAGTTTTGTATCTTTATGTTTTGAGGAATTTAACATCATGTTTCAAGAAGGTTACCTAAAAAGTAATGGATAAGTGTCCTTCCATAAATAAATAGAAAAACAAAATTGATGTACAAAGCTGACTATTGTTCAATCTTAAAAGGAAGAAAATTCTGACAAGTGCTACGGTATGATTCCACTTATATGAATTTAAAGTAGTCAAATTTGTAGAAAGTAGAATAGTGGTTGCCAGGGACTGGAGCAAGGGTAGTTTCAAGACATAATAAAGTTCCAGATAACGGATGGTGGTGATGATTGCCCAACAATGTGAATATATTTAATGCCACTGAGCTGTGCACTTAAACATGGTTAAGATGGTAAATTTATGTTATATATATTTTATCACAATTTTATTAAAAAGAAAAAAAAATGAAGTGTCATGGGTTGTTCTGAATGTTTGAAAACTTTCTATAAAGGTAAAGTAAGTTAAAATCTAAAAACAACAACAACAACAAAACCCTGTGTATTAAACATAACTTCCTATGACATCAAGATACAAAACCGAAATCACCTGCTTGGAGATGACATAACCTGAACCTGATACAATCTACAAACAAACTCTCTGCAGCAGAGCCATCCTCCCACTTTTCCACTGGCCTGCTAATTCCCTAGTCTCAGTCATTGTCAAGAAGGTTGTGATTTATTCCCTTAAACTAAGGACAGATGTTTCATGGGATCTACAGAGATATAATTGCAACCTGAAATGAGTGTAGTGGGGAGGTCATTGTACCCTTAACCGATCATACTTCTATCCCCACCCCAGACTCAACTTGGGTGTGTTTATTTGCCTATACAAGCCTGATTGCCCTGGGAAGCAAATTAGTGAGGAGGTTGACCTCATTACTGTCAAGTGCATGCTCGGAACAAGAGAACCTGGTTTCAAAGCAAGTTTTGGGCACGCCAGTTCCTAACATCTGCTCACGTACAAACTTTTTCACCTGCAAAGAATGTGTAAAAGTTACAAAGAATGAGTAAAGGAGGAAGTAGCAGAAGTTAGGTCAGAGGATACATGCAATATGATTATGAGGTTTGGGGGATGGTGGCAAGGATTCTGGTAATTACACCAGTAAGAAGGGAGACTGTGGCAACACTTTGAGCAGAGAAAGGACTCACCTTGACTCTGGTTTCAGAGAAAGGACTCACCTTGACTCTGGTTTCAGAGAAAGGACTCACCTTGACTCTGGTTTCAAAATCCATGGGCAGATTTTAAATCTGTCAACCTGATCAAGCCTCTCCTGCAACCGCGAGCACAGGTATCATGATTTTAATTTTATGTGTCAACTTATATGGGCCACGGGATGCCTAGAGATTTGGTTAACCATGATTTTCACAGGTGTTTGAGAAGGTGTTTCTGGGTGAGCTTACCATTTGAATTTGCAGACTAAAAAGGCGGATTTTCCTTTTTAATATGTGTAGGCCTCATCCAACTTGTCGATGACCTCAATTGAACAAAAACGCTGAGCTTAAAGAATTGTCTCAGCCTATGTTCAGGCTGGGACATGGGTCTTGCCCCGCTTTGGCCTCAGACTCCAACTGGAACAGCTTTCTTGCTTCTCAAGCCTTTGGACTTACACTAAACCATTGGCCATGTGGAGTCTTTTGTTTGCAGATCTGGACTACAGAGCTTGCATTTCTCAGCCTTCACAAGCCTCTGTGGAGCATGTTAATATATCCCTTCCAAGATGAGTACTAAATAGTTGCGTGTGGTACATCTTTCAACTAAAAAGGACTCATAATGCCTACTGAGTCTGAATTGTAAAGCCAACATATTACCCTTTTGGGTGTGTTACTCTGATCTGTTGTTTGCAGAGTGGCCCAAGAAGTTACTAGTTGTTCTGAGAATCCAGAACCGCAGAAAATTCTACAACAGTTCCAGACAGGCCTTCAAAGTGTTCTGCCATGTGGGCCATATAATCTAATGGTGCTTAAATGCTGTTTGTGGCAGCTAGGCATGCTGTTTGGAGCCTCTGGTAGGCCGTGCAGTTGAACTATAGCACAGGCCTTTAGAATTTTTTAGCAAATCCCTGCCATCTTTACTCTGCCTTTGAGAACCAGCCTTTGGTCTGCTACTGGCCTCAGCAGAGACTAAACCAAATAGGAACTGGACCGTGGACTAATGATGCAACCTCGCCTTCCCATTATGAGCTGGGAGTCATCTGACCCATTAGGCCATCAAGTTGGGCATACACAGCAACACTGCATCATCAAATGGAAGTAGTGTGTATGAGATCAGGCCCAAGGAAGTTGTAAAGGCACAAGGAAATTAGATGAATCGGTGGCCCAAATGCCTGTGATCCCCACTCCTGCTACCCTGCCTTCTATCTCCCAGCCTGCACCGATGGCCTCTGGGCATTCCTAGAAAGACTCAGGCCTCGTTTCAGATGCTCTTGCACTATATGCAGGTACCACCTAAAAGTAGACAGCTGTACCACCACAGCCCCTCTCTGGCATATCCCTGGACAGGGGGTGAAGGAAAATCCTCCAGTGGGCAGAATGTTGAACAGTGCTCAGTGAGGTTTCTGAGTGGTATTTTAAACCACCCAAGTGGTACCAATGGAGAAGACACAGATATGGATGTGAAAAAAAGACTGGTGCCTTCTGCTATGTGGAGAAACTGTGTGCCCTTGCATTACTTGTGGGGATAGCAGTAAGACTCCTGCTGTCAGATTTAACACATAAAACCCGTCAGTCTTGGAAGCGAGCTCTCTCCTCAATGGTAGGAGGCCTGAAGACTTTTGAGGAAGAGAACAAGGAGACCTATGGTAAAGGGAGGTGGGGTGGAGCAAGAAAGAGTTTTTGTTTTGTGGATGTGCTCTGCCAAATAATTTCATTAGTAAGTGTATAATGTGTCTTAAGGCACTGGCATCACAGTCCAGGAGCGCTTTGTGAAGTTCCCCTTACAGAACCATTTTGTAGACGGTCTCAATGCATCAAGTGTGGTGGGATGGCACCAGGTTCTAATACAAAAAAAAAAAAAAGAAGTTTAGAGTAGCTAAAGTACACTCTCAAATAGTAAAAGCATATGTATGTACAACACATACCATACGCCAAGAAGTAACCACCTTATAGACATTAAATGCCCTTATCCCTCGTAACCCTTTATTCCTTTATCAGGCACAAAACAGTTAAGAAATGTATAATGCATAACATACATTGGCAAGTCTTAGTATTCAGACCCACAGTTTGGGTCCAGGATGTCTACTACATCTCAAAATCAGTATGGCAGGTAGCTGGACGTAGCAAAGATAGGATTAGAAACTGAGTGAAATTTAAGACATAGGGCAAAGGCGGACCTGCTCTGTAGCCTTCAATTGCCCCTATTTCTTTTTTGAAGAGGGAGGACAGAAGGAAAAGGTAGTAAACCTCACATTTATGAGATCAGCTGCATTTAATATTCTCAGTCTCATAACATTACATCTGGGGCCAATTTCAGGTTTCTGGGATGGGGATGAACCCTTTGAATTTCTACCTGAACAAAGGTATAGGTAGCCCATCATTTACCAGAGGAAAGAGGGCATGGGCCACTGCCAAAACCAGGACATGCCACAACTGTATTAATAAGTCTGTTTATTAACAATTCCAATTTTAAACAGTAGAAAGCAACCACAAAAAAAGTTCTCTAAAGGATGTAAAGCTTAGTGCCTGGCTAGGCACATGTTTTGCCACAACTAGAAGGGATCCAAAAGTAAATCGTTTGGGGACGGGGGAGTCAGCGGATGGTGTATCGTACATAGGGAACTTCGACATCCTCGCCAGTCTCATCATTGCAGCATAGCTCAAGCACCAGTGCCCGCACATGGTGGTCCAGCTTTCGCTGTGACACACGGCTCACAATTTCTGTCACCCTGAGAAGAGAGATGAGGGTCAGGGATGTAGAAAGCAAGAGAGGAGAGACATATGGGGGTGAAGAAGGTAGGGAAAACCATGAACATAAGTGGTCAGGGTTCCCACCCCACATAGGGCCTTCCTTTCCCTGCCCAGTGGCCAACTCACGGCTGATCCAACCGTTCCCTGAGTTTGGTAGCTGGCATGAAAAAGGAGTACAGCATGGATACACCTTGGGACAGCATGGTAATCTCTAATTTGTGCTCTGTCTGGAGAGGGTGGGAACGAGGACAGACAACAGTGTCATAGAAAAGGGGAGTAGGAATCACCTGCACAACCACCATCTCTAAGTGGAGTGAGTGTATAAAAGGCTCACCTTAAAATAGTTAAGGAACTGTTTGAGAGTCATCTCTTCACCATTAGGCTGTAGCCCCTGTACCTCAAAGCGATCCCACAATGTCCACTCTTGGTTACAGTACTGTAGGACCAAACACAGGGGAGTGGAATATGGGCTAACGCAGATGATCCTAGCCCAACCACCTGACCTGACCTTTTAAGACATATCAATCACAACGTTTTTTTTCCCTATCCCTCCCACGGCCTTCTATCATTGTGTGCAAGCAACTGATGTTCTTATATTGACCAATGGTCTTCACAGTAAGGAGATCCCAGTATCTCCTTCACTCACCTTCCACTTCCTTTACCTTTCCATTTAATATCGTCTAACTATACCGGCCTTCTCATTACTTCTGAAATATGCCCAGCCACATTCCAACTTTGCAAAATTCAAAAAACCATATGACGAATGGACAAACAGTATATGAAAGGTACAGGTACCCAAACATACAAAGCCTCACCTGCTATGAGGCCGTTCTGCAAATATACAGACTCACACACACCCTACCCACCACAGACACACAGCCTCACTCACTCACTGATGGGCAAAACCAAAGGTTTCCATATAAGCAGACCCCCACCTGGTGACGGGGTGGGGCAAGAGGTTCAGAGAAGCTGAAGAAGGGCAGGGCCAAGTTCATAAAGCTGTTCTTATAAGATTCAAGCTGCCGGTGTCCCTGCACCACTTTGTATAGCTCCAGACACACGAGGCCAACTATAGCTGCTGTCGTTGTGGCAATAGCAGGGATGATCTTCCCTGCAATCATCTTGCTCTGTGAGACAGAAGATGACCAGCAGAGGTAGTCACTAGAGGGGTTCAGGCTCTACAGAAGAGGACAAATGTGGGAGAGGCACCCTTGGAAAGGGTGAAAGCTTGGCTCTAGACTATCATTACCTTATGCCGATCTGCAGGGGGAATGTTATAGTTTTCTGCTCGGAGGTTGGATGCAGCCACAATGAAATCCATATGAAAGTTGGTATTATCATCCTATTTTGAGTGGGAAGGGAGGACGGACATGAAAGAGGGAGTTACAGGAAAACCATGTTTCTTGGCTACTAAGGATTCAACTGTATTGCACCTCAATTAGTTTCCAGACCAGCCAAAGAATCTAGCAGGCCTATAATTCCCACAAAAGCCTATGATGGCTCAGTCCACGCTGCTACCCTGTTGAGGACCCCACCCCTCCCCAGCACCTTCTCAAAGTTGATAGGGTACATCTTGAACCCAGGGAGCTTCTCTGGGCTGGGAAGCATGGCTTTGAGCTCCTGTATGCAACTATCATCTGTAGGAAAGGAGAGACATGTTAGTCCTTTTAAGTCCAGGCCAGGGTCGGAGGAGAAAGCAGCAGACTAGAATGGGGCAGAGATTTCAGACAAAGGATTTGAATAGGATAGACGCTGTGGGAAAGAGTTGGGGGAGCAGGGAACGGTAGAGCAAAAAACACCCCACACAAGAAAGAAAGAGGTAGACAGGCGTAGGGCCATGAAGAGAGATATAAATGCAGATGTTAAGGAACAAAGATAATAACATTAAGAAAGGATGCAGATAGTAGCACTATTCAGAACAGGTAAGAGATGGACGCAGTCCAAGTGCCACTCATGGATGAATGGCTAAAGAAGAAGTGGTGTGTGCACAGAATGGGATATTGCTCAGCCGTCAAAAAAATGAAATCTTGCCATGTGCAAGATGGATGGAGCCAGAGTGTATTATGGTTAGAGACAGAAAGACAACTACTTCATGATTCCACTTACATGAGATATATGAGTCCAACTTCATAGACACAGAAAATAGAATGGTGGTTGCCAGGGCCTGGGCAGAAAACTGGGGAGTTATTTTAGTGCGGACAGAATTTCAGATTTGAAAGGTGAGAAAGTCCTGGAGATGTTTCAGAGCAACTGGTATATTTAACAGTACTGAACAGAACACTTAAAAATGGTTAACACTCGGGGCGCCTGGGTGGCTCAGTCGGTTAAGCGACTGCCTTCGGTCCTGGGATCAAGACCCACATCAGGCTCCCTGATCAGTGGGGAGCCTGTTTCTCCCTCCACCTTGTCTGCCACTCCCCCTTCTTGTGTGTGTGTGTATGTGTGTGTGCACTCTCTCTGTCAAATAAATAAATAAAATCTTTAAAAAAAAAGTGGTTAACACTGTAAATCTCAGGTGTTTCTACCATAATTTAAAACAATGTAGATTACGAAACAGAGATAGGAGATTTTAAAGAATGACACAGAGGGAAACAGATGTGGAGGGAGACAGAGATGGAAACAGGACAGAAAGGGAGGGGAAGAAGATACAAGAAGGAGAAGTAGGGAAAAATAGGAAGAGGAGAGACATGTGAATCAGATAAAAACAAAATTCGAAGATGGAAAAGAAGAATGGCAGAGATAAAGAGTATGTATGGAAAATGAGCTAGAGGAAAATACGTGCAGGGTTGACAACTGAAGAGATACACACAAAGAAATATACAGAAAAGAACAGGAGAGATGAGGTATTTGGGAAAGAGCAGGATGGTGACAGATATACAGAGGAAAAAATGGAAAGATATATACAGAAAACATACAATATAGAAAGGGACTTACAGAGCATGAGACATGATAAGAGAGAGAGGAGGAGACTGAATGAAGAAAATGGTGAGATGAGGAGGAAGATCTTCAGAGGAGATGAAGACAGACACGGACGTCAACACTAGGATGAAAACACATACAGATGGAAGTTGGGGATATGGATGGGGATATTGGGAAGGAGATGACCCAGGGAAGACATCAAGGCACACTACTCGCCAAGAGTCTGAAAAACAGAACAAGAAGAAAATGGAGGAAAGGAGAACAAAAAAGGCAAACACACACAGATAGAAGATGTAAAATTAATCCTCCTGAGAGCCAGAATGGGAAAAAGAAAAAGGAGAAACACATGAAAGAATTTACCTCAACCACCCATCTTTATTTTACACTGGAGGAAACAAAGGCCAAAGGCAGCATGGGTAAAACTCAGGCTTGGAAACTCAGAGCAGAAAAACTAGAACATCTAGTGAAGAAACCTGGACAGGAGGTAAGTGGAATGGTGCTCTGGGCCAGATGGATTAAGAACCCTCACCAACAGAGGCACTGGAGTTCTGAAGCTCCTGGTCAGAGACATGAATCTTGACATCAGACCTGGGGGTGAATTCAGGGATGTGCACAGACTGTAGAAGTATGGCCACAGCAGCTCGGTCCTGAGACCCCATCAGCCCATAGGTCTGGGCAAAGAGGTTGGCAGCAGCCATCACATAATCCAGATGTAGGGGCTAGAAGGCAAGATATGGACTGGTAAGCACATCAGTCCTCACCCTGGAACCTCAGACTTTTTCCCAGCCACCCACTTTCCACCCGATCCCAGGATACCCTAGGGTGAGACTTACATTGTTGACATCAAAGATGAGTGGGTGTGGACAGCGTTTGGGCCCAGACCAGAATAGGGCTCCAGAGCTTGTAAGCTAAGACGATAGAAAGGGTTTGGGGAAGAGAGCCTGAGAGGAGACAATCCAGACCCCTCATCTCCGACCTGGAAGTCCCAACTCACTATCCCTGGGCAATCACTTTGTGATACACATAGAACTATTTATCAGCATTTTATGAATTACCAGGCATAGGCCAACTTAAAGAACTTAATACAAATTAACCCTCAAAAAACTCAAAAGAACTAGGTCATTCTTATTCACAGATGGAGATACTAAGGTGCAGAGAGAAAACACATGCCTTGCCCCAAGGTCAAATGAAGCTGGAATGTGAACCACTTGTATTTTTTTCTTTTTTTAAAGATTTATTTATTTATTTTATGGGGGAGGGGTAGGGGAGAGGGAGAAACAGTCTTTTTTTTTTTTTTTAAAGATTTTATTTGAGTGAGAGAGAGCGCACAAGCAGGGGGAGTGGCAGAATTGGGGTAGTGGGAGAAGCAGACTCCCCACAGAGCAAGGAGCGTGATATGGAACTTGATCCCAGGACCCTGAGATCATGACCTGAGCTGCAGGCAAACGCTTCACTGACTGAGCCACCCAGGTGCCCCAAAGCACTGGCCCAATCATTTTATGAGATCTCATAAAATGGTCTTGGTGTGCCTGCCATAGCTGAATTAGCTGTGTCAAGAGCCCTCAGCACACTCCCTGTTTCCAGAAAATGCATTCTGCCAAGTGAACTCAGCAAGTATGTAATACCTGGTCAGGTGGAAAGTTGTGCAAAAGCTGGCGAATGTTGTTGGAGTACTGAGTGTGCCAGTGGTGGTAAGCCCAGGTCACACAGTCAGCCCAGGTGTGTGGCCGCTGTAGCACCAGGCTACGCTGCACAGCCTCCAGCATCTCCAGGGGTTGGGTACCTGCCAGGCACAGTGTCCGTTCCACAAAATTGGAGTCTCTAATAGGAATCAGAGCGAAAATGGGCAACATTACACAGAGGAGAGCTGGTTCCCAGGAGTGGGCCTACTTGCATGAAGAGCTGGTTCTGACTGTCCAATGGCATGAGGCCCAAGCATTCATTGATTTATTCAAAATATGTGACTGGTCCTGAGCCATACAGTGTTACAGTATGGTTGGTTGGCATGTACGCAGGGGACAAGTGAGAGAACATTTGGCAGGATTACTCACGTGAGATACTGGTTGACATTTTCTGCTGGCTGCTTGAAGAGACCTTCAAACTCATCCCGAGCCCACTGCAGACAAAGCAAAGAGACTACATGGGGTTGAAAGACAAAATGGGTTTCTGTAGGCACTAGAAAGACCATCAGTGAATGAAGCAATTAGGAACTAACATGGCTACTACAAGAGAAAAGAGGAAGAAAGTCCCTCAAAAGTGGCCCCTGAAACTTCTCACGCCCTACCAACCCCAAGGCCAGCTCTGCCGCAGTGTTGTGGCATACAAGGTAACACCTTTATCTCTGTATCCTTATTCTGAAAACATATTCTGTAAAAGAAGTATCTATAACTCATGGGTTGATATGTTGAAATGATCATACATGTACATATGTAAACGTTATCTAAAATGGTGCCACGTACTTATTAAATGGTAAATACTTTAGAAACCCTTGAGAGAGATACTTCTCTCATCCCATTTTATAGATAAGGAATCTGAGACGGGAAGAGATTAAGTCCAAGAGTCACATACTGAATTTATTTTAAGAGATGTTTTATAGTCTTCCTGCATGTGTGGCCCCACAATAGTGATTATCTAATAAAAGTTACAGGTATGGACACAAACACATACATATATGTTTATAAACACAGATTTGTGTACATGTACACACATATGCAGACATGCGCACACATGGTGGGATGGAGACACATACACACTATAGTGAATATATCAGTTAAAACACATCCATTTGGTAACTTAGGTTGCACACGAGTAGATCAAACTGTGTTCCGTTTCTCGTCATTTTTCTTCCTACCCCCCCCACTCCTACACATGGTTTTTAAGGACTTTTAAGACTCATTTGCACAATACAGTGTTCATTTTTCAGTTCAAAGAACACTGGAATTAGGGTTATATTCTGGGTATTGGTTAAATGGATATGTTTACTCTGTCCATTTAGAGGATATATACACCGTTGTGTATGTACGTTATACAAACATAATTATCCTGACACGCCAACTGTTAAACATTTTTGGTTTAACAGTTAGGGAAATCCAAATACGGACTAAATGTTAGAAGTAATTAAATAACTAGCTGAGATATTAAGGAATTGATTTTTTTAGCAACAATATAATATCCTCTTTACATAAGATCACACCTTATTTCTCAGATATAAATTACATAAAATACATTACATATTATAGGAATACCCATCTCTGTGCTTGCAAATTAAAAATTTTTAAGTTAAAAGGAATGAATCATTTAGTAAAGCCTAGACTGCAAGGTGTAAAGTAAGGGAAAGAGATTTGAAGAAAAGGCACAGGCCACACTGACATTTACATCACCTGAATGACAAGTTTGGTGGCTGAGAGGCTGCTTAAGTGCCGTCTCTTCCACCTCTCCCTCCCTCCAAAAGTAATCACCTGCAATGTGTGTTCGATGGCATTGGGGAAGTTCTTCAGTGTGCAGATGGGGATGGACTTCTCAGGAGGGTCCTGGCTGGAGCTGTAGGACTCTGTCAGGAAGGGGATAACCACCTGCACATTGCCCTTGGTGCCCAGCGTGCCTGACTCCAGCAGTGGTTTACGGTAGTACACGCAGCGGCGGTCCATGTACATGCCTGTGGGAAGATGATAGGTGGTGATAACATTAGGGTAGGGGATATTCCCCAAACAGACACGTATTACCCTGCCCTCATCCTCGCCCGCCTCCAAACTCACGAGTATCCACATTGTCCAGGGCATTGGCAACACCATCGAGGTTCTGGAAGAAGCTGTCGTCATAGATATGCTCTGTGTCAGGGCCAACACAATTCTGATGGCTCATTACCCGGATGTACGGATTTATGTGGCGCACAGCTGCAGCAGCTGTGTCAGATTTCAACTTCTGGGTAGGGATGGAGGAGGAGCTGTCATTCATATGTTCACCTAATAAACATTTACAGAGTTGTTCTGACAACTGATTTATCTAATGATGGGCGCAAGATCTACGCTCTGAGTTCAGCAGGCTCCCTGGTTTAGCAGTAGTCTGTGACAAATGTCACATGGCTGAGGCTGTGACAAATGGGCCAGGGGGTGAGCAGAAAAGGAACAATAAGACAGGTAGGAGACAACAGATCAGGTATCTGCAAAATTCATTGCTTTTTATACTTAACAGCGTCCAGAGTTGGGATGCCATTACCCAAATAAACCCAAGGTTTTGTACAAATACAAACAGTATCTTCTGAAAGCCCAAGTAAGTCAGCTCACATCCCTCTTTTGCTCCACTAGCTCCCACTTTCACTTAGGGTATGAGTTGGGCTACATTACTTCTACAACCACATCTCCTACCACCATCCCCTCTGAACGGCCGCTCTGTTCCTTAAACATTACAATGAGCTATATTCTAACATCACGGTTTTGCTCAGACTGTTATCTTTACCTGGATTACATTCTCCTCTATCATCCAAGAGTGATTACATCACTCTTTCCTGGATTACATTCTCCTCTATCATCCAAGTCTTGAGGAAATGCTGCTCTTCCACTGAGGGCTTCTTTTACCACAGTGCAAACCACTCTCCATGACATTCCCTCTCATCCTTGTTTCTCATTTTTCACCGTACTTTGCAACTTCCTAACATCAGCCATACACTTCACTATGGTATTTACTCTTTATTGCAACCATCCTCAAATATAAGCGTCTTAAAAAGAGCTTTTACTAGGTGGGGCTACCGCTACCAATATTTCCTGTATTAGAAATATAAGCTGGCAAAATTTTACATTATTATTAGTTGATCTGAAAATGGAATGATTCCACTACGTAGTACAAATATAAACAGTATGAAAAAAGCAAATTGCATGTACATTTTTGCAAATGTTTTAAGTTATGGAATCTCTTAGAAGGCAGCTGGATTCTCACCTCTACCACATTCAATCTGTTAAATGTACATAGAAGAATATGCAATTTCACACAATATTTTAATAGCATTTTCAGATAATTGTTGGTATTAAAAAAAAATCAAAACCTGAGAAGTGATAGTGTTTTAAAGTGTGGCTGCAAGGTAAAATCTTCAATCTATACCAATATCTACTGGTTTGTTTTGCATTTCAATGGATCTTCAGGTACTGCCCTATTTTGTACCATCCTGCATTTGGTCATTTGGAAAAAAGCAATGTTACTGAGTTGCAGAAGCCTTCCTAGAGTAGCATGGAAATTTTCACCTAACAAAATAAGACAAATAATGTCTTAGTGGTCTTAAAACAATTATGGTCTTGGGAACTTGAGGAAAAGTGCTGTGGATCTCCAGACTTTTCTCACTAGACAAGGGCAGGAAGCTCTCCTTTGTTACTATGTAATGCATTCCAAATATCTAGGGCAGGGCAGAGTAGTAGGATGATAAAATGAAAACAAAAGTCTCTGAGTGGCAAAAATAACACAGAAGACTTCTCAGACTGACCCTTCCACATACCTAGCTTCCATAGTCCTACCAAAGATTGAAAGAGGAAAAAAAGAAAAGAAAAAGTGGGGGTAGGTATAAAATGATGAATTAAATGAAAACACATGGTAAGTATTCCAATATCTGCTAAAAGACTGAACGGTAGAGAAAAAGAAAGGAGGGGAAAGCAGAAAGAAAGACAGAGGCAAAAAGACCGAAGCTATTAAGATTAATGACAAGAAAGACAGGAGGAAAGAGAGAGAAGCAGCTCACCCACTTACCATGTCCACCTACTCACCGTGACATCCCAGGGCCGGAACAAAAACTGTCGGTTGAGATTGGACTTCTCAATGGTGTCCATGTCAGTAACAGTGACTGCTCCATCCTCCCCACAGCCTAGACCAATCATGGCAAAGTTCTTGAGGAGTTCACAGCCAATGGCCCCTGCACCCACCTGAGAGGTTGCCAAGAAGAGAGACACAGACGGGTTAGGGTGCACGCGCAAAGCAAAGAAACCTATTAGTCGTCACTCCCCCTGAAGATAGTGAGAGAGGGTAAGAGGGTCTAGTACTACATATTCAAATCCTAGAGGCATAAATACCCACTGTCATCAAAGGAAGGAGGCACCAGAGGGGGGACTACAGGCACATATCAGGCTTTCTTGTGGTATAAAGAAAATGGAGAAAGGGAGGAGATGACAATTACCCTCCCTTGAGGGGCAGGAGACTCCAGCAAAGACTGGCCGGAAGCAAGTAAAGATGATGCAGCTGGTGCCCAATGGGATCACTCACCAAGAAGTACTTTTGCTTGCCCAGCTTCTCTTGCAGGTCTGAGCCAAATACAGCCACCTGCCCATCATAACGGTTCTGGCACTGAGTCATGTGAAGGGAGGAGGATGAGAGAAGAGCTGTCTTGCAGAGACCCATAATAATACCTTCCCCGTGGGGCCCCCTCACATACCGGGAGACACTTGTCCTCTGTGAGGGCCTGTTTGTCCTCGGGGAGACACTCAAGGGCATCAAAGTACAGCCACTGCATAACAGGCATAAACTTCCCAGAGCAGGCCTGGGGAGATGGTAAGAAATGGGAGGTCATAGGTGCTTAATGGGAATCCGACCCAGATGGAAAGCCAGGGATGGAATCAGGAAGGCACCTGGCCTGTCTTCAACTCTGCCCTTCTTTACCCACACTGACCTTCATAACTTCCTGAGCAGCCAAGCCCCCAATAAAGGCGTTTATGGGTGCCAGATCCCCAGCAGCCACATATGACAGCTTTCGAATGAGGTCCTCATCCAGGATGTCCTGCTGCACTGCTGGCAGGGCTCGGGCATTCACAGCCTGTGCTAAGGTCACCAGTTCTGTTGCATCCTCCTGGAAGGGCAAACAGAACCAAGAGAGGACCAGTCAGGCCAACTGTGGGGAGAGAGACAGGGAGAGACTAGATGGGAGAACAGGTGAGCTTTGGGCCAAAAATGCTGGCTGGCTTGCCCACTCATCTACCTCATTGTGGGGCCGAGGGGCCCGGCCATGCTGAGCACAGAAGTGGTGCAGGGCCTGGAAGCCAATGTGCAGCTGACCAGGGCGAGAATACTTGGCAAAATCCGTTATCACAAAGTCTGGCTCTGCCAGTGAGGCTGGCAAGGATTTCTGTGGAAAGTGGGATATCAGCACCAGAGAAGTGAAAATCCTAGAGGTGTAGAACCCTATAGCCCACCCCCACACATACTTACAAAGCTGATCTTCTTAGGTACTTTAACCTGACTGACAATACCTCCCCGGATATACTCAGAGAAGCTAGAAGTGTCACAGATACTAAAGGTATAGGGACCTAGGGAAGGAAAAGAATGGAGTATCTGTTACTTCAACCACCAATCCTCCTGTCCCACCACAGAGAATCAATAGCACCACCAAAACAAGAATGAAAAATCCATCCTAACCCGGCTCTACACTAAAACAAACTATTCAAAATACAACACGGAGGGAAAACAAACAAACAGACCCAAAATAAGTCAAGTAGCTTAATATGCATCTGATTGGAGTTTTGGAAAGAGATAATGGGGAGGGAGGAAGTAAGAGAGTAACATTTTGAAAAAAATTATGGCCAATAATTTTCCAAACCTGATACAACTATAAACCCACAAATAATGTAGTTCAATAAACCTAAACAAAAGAAACATGGAGAAAACTACACTACGGTGCATTGTCATGGTCACCCTGTTTATAATTGGTGGTAGAGAAAATAAGCACATTACATACAGGCAAACAAACAAGGAAAAGAATGAAATCACACTTGTGGAAATTAATGGAAGCAAGAAAATACAGCAACATCTTTTAAGCAATAGAAGAGAAAAAACTGTCAATCTAGAATTCTAAAGTCCACAAAAATGTCTTTCAAAAACACAGGCAAAATAGAGATAACTTAAATCACTAAAAAACTAAAAGAATTACCACCAGCAAACCCCATGAGTACAACAAATGGTAAAGGACATCCCTCAGGTAGAAAGAAAACTATACTAGATGTAAAACTGGATAAACAGAAAACAAAAAAATGGTGGCATATGGGTAAAAAAGAATTTATTCTCTTAATTATTTCAAATCTCTTTAAAACAATAACTTTTAAACCCAAGCCAACATATTGAGAAATATGTGACAGACATAAAATATAAATGGGGAACCAGGAATTGGGAATATTCTGTTGTGAGGCTATTTTTTTATACATGAGGTGATAAAGTGTTACTTAGAGACTATATACTAAATACACATCAAGTTCTGTACTATAAATTCCAATGCAAACAAACAAAAAGAGACATAGCCAACAGACTACACAGGAAATAAAACCAAACACTAGTGGCATAAACTTCTGCCTCTATAGTTCAGTTCATGTCTATTTGGAAAGGTCCCATGGACACATCTCTCCTAAGTCTTAGCTCAGGTTTCGAAAGGCATCTCCTCTTGGCTTTTGGTCTAATTCATATTACAGTTATGTGTCACATTTTTGCCTCTGGAACAGCCTACAGCTCTCCCTTTGGTCCAGGCAATCATTTCTTGTCCCCAGCCTTAACATACCCAGGACTTTGATCTCTATGGGGTAGGTGCCGTTGAGTTCATGCATGCCTTGGACTTCTGTGAAGGAGACAAAGTCGCCGCTCTCAAATCCATGCCGGGCCTCATCCAGGCAGGTGACAACACCAGGGCTATCCTAGTTGGAAGAGAAGTAAGCCTCAAAGGTAGGCTCAGGCTATCATGAGGAGACAGGGAGAATTACTGCTGCCCACCTGCCTGCCAGAACCCTTGGGGCTGATCTCCTTACCTTTGTAACCATAGATACCATAGCACTGAGCGGCTGCTCCCCATTGGAATCTGTAAGGATCATTTCCTCTCCAAAGTCACAAAACAACTGCCTGTAGGAGACAACAGGACTAGAGCCTAACACCCATGCATGCAGGTACTCTATGTGTCCTTCAAGATGCAGTGAATAACTGCTAAGCAAACTCAGCCCCTTACTGCTGGCAATCAGATGGCAGTCATGCCAAATGGGGAAAGCTAAATGTACAGAATCAAAACTTAGGCTTGGGTTGGCTGGAAACAGAATGAATTCAGTGGGAGCAAAAGGATCTTGCCTGGGCCTGGCAAGTGCTTGGGAGAAAGTGAGAGGCAGGCACTCACCCAAATAGGCCTCGTGTGTCTGCCACGACCAGCTTGATTCCACGGCTATGACAGAACTCACCCACCTGCAGCTGGTCCTCCAAGGGAGAATTGGTGAGGACCACCACCTATACAGAGAAGGAGGCTCACATACAAAGGCTTAGCAGTGGGGTGCAGGAGAGTTAAGAAAATAAAAGAGAAATGCTGACTGGGGTCGGTGAAGTGTCAAGACAGTCCAGCATTGGTGAGGCATCAGGATTTAAATTTTGCTGGCTCAGTCTTCTTCTATTTATAAAGTATCTGTGTGTGTCACGCTCAGTGAGAGCAAAGTCACTGGAGAAAAACAGGAATCCCCAGACTCAGATAAGAAAGGTAAAGAGAGTACTGAAAAGACCAACAAACTCTTTAATTTGACAAACACCTAATCCTGCCTTCCTACCACCTAACGGTATCTGGGGAGACAAAAATGAACATACTCTGTTCCCAGCGTCTGAGTTTATGCCCCATATTACACCCTCACTTGCTTCAATTCAGAAATAAGTTAAATATCTGCCCAGATCAGATCTGTGGGGATCTGTGCCTGTTGTTCCCTAGTTCTATAGCAGGAAATCCAGTACGCCTCTCCTCTGGGAAACCCTACAGAACCATATCAGTCCCTCTTCCCAGTGTAGTTACTTAACAAACATGTATTTGGAACTTACATTTTGCCAAATGCTATTCTAAGTATTTAACCATCATAAAAACTCTGAAGTCATTATTGCTATTATTCCTATTCTACAGAGAGAAAAATAAAGGCAGATGAAACTAAGTTACTTGTTCACTGTCAGGCAACTCTAAGAGCAAGGTACCCACATACCAAGGTAGTTTGGCTTCAGCGTTCAGTGTTCACAAACACTGCATCACAATATTTGGCCATTTCTTCCCTCCTGAAAAGGTGTGAGATCTCCCTAGGGCAGGTCCAGGATCTAATTCCTGCCTATATCCCTGAGCCTCCCCACACAAAACCTAAACACTGGGATGGCCTATTAAATAAATCCTGAACAGATCAACCAGAAACAGAATCTGAGAAAATTAGGCAAGAGGCAGGATATAGCAGGGTACCTGGAAACCACAAAGGAAGTCCTCAACGAGGGCCCCAGTATAGGTGCTGACAGGCACATAGCTGTTGAGCTCAGCAAGGCGGGGCTGTGATACCTCAGCCCGGTTTTTACCGATGTCCTCTTCCCGAAGGTAGAACTACAAGAGGGTATAGGAAGAGAAGTTAATGCAAAGCCCAAGGGGGTTGGTACATGGGCAAAAGTAGTAAAGGAGCCAGGAAGAGGGAGGTACCTGGGAGGAGAGGTCAGCCCACTGGGCAGTGCCCTGGTCATGCAAGGTGACAGCTTTGACCCCACCAAGGATGATATTCTTGGCAATTTCCACCCCGAGGCCCCGGAGGCCCGACACCAGTACACTGGATGTCTGGAGATGCTTCATTGCCTCATGGCCAAGCACATACCTGCCAGGTTGGGGGAGATTCTGGGTCAGGACTTGACCCAACCAATACTATCCTGTCTGTGCCCCCTCCCACTCCACATCCCCATACTTAGTCACACTTACAGCTGCCGGGAGTAAAGACCCTCATCTATGTCTGTTCCACTGTCTTTTTTTGGCATTCCCTAGGAATGGAGGCAGCAGTTAGCAGGAATGGAGCTTAAACAGTCAAGAGACTGCTACTCTGTTACCAACCACCCTGCACCCCACCCATGTGTCTGTAAGGAGAAGATACTCACGTTGGTTGGTCCCGAGGGCACTTTAAACATTACCGAATAGGCAGAGGAGCAGTCAGAACTTGGTTTTGGATCAGGCCCAGGCACACAGCGTTTCTTGGATAGTGGCGAGCTGGACATCTGAAAGAAAAGAGCTAGAGGTGAGCCAGATGTGGGAAGCTTTTCTTGTTAGTGGCAACTTTGGGGGAGAGAAGGCGTTAAATACTAGCAGCCCTTTTTACAGTAAAGACATGACAGGTATTGGGGCTGTTGTGAGGAAGTGAAAAGATAAGGCTAAGCTCAGACCATTCGGGCCTAAAAGAATGATTGAGGAAAGACTAGCTAGAATCTGAAGTTCTCTGGTTTCTCTTACCAGTCAGTAAACTTAAGCCTACAGAGAATCAGCATATGCTGGGAAAGTGATCTACTCTGTTGGGAATCTGATGAGGAAGGGGATATCTGATAATGGTAAGCGATCCTGCGGCAGAAAGCAAAAGGTGAGGGCTCCTGAGAGAACATCTGAAAGGCTCTCGGGGCAGACTACTATGCATGATGTGGCGTCAAGGGATAGTCACTGAAGCTAGGACAGCTGCTGACTTTTGAATGCACAGACCTGGCTAGGATGAGGCTGGGAAGATAAATATCTGACAGAGGTAGTTAGGACCCAAATCTACAAGGGCAGACACTGTGGGAGTGAGGGTGGCACTGGGAGAATCCTCTGATGGACAGCTTTGCCCCAACAATTCCTGTCTGATGTCTGTCTCTGAGGACACTCCAGGGAAGATAGTCAGGGTTATGTGGAAAGAATGCTGGGGCCATAAAAAAATGGGAGATTCTTCAAAAGTAGATTCTGAGGGCTTGTCACTGAAGGACAACGTTGGATCCAAAGGAGTTTCTGATGGAAGATGCTAAGATCTTGAGGAGTTAGGGGAAATGGGCCATTGAGTACAAATGCTGCGTGTAGAAGGTGATGTAGAAAGGAAGACATCTTTAGCAGTGGGTAGTAAACTCAAATGTTAATGGCATATGTTCACTAGGTATGTTCAAATTGCTGACTTTGGACGCTAGATCTGTAAAGGAATGAGATTTGTGTCTAGGTATGTTTAGCCTGAAACGATAAAAGCTGGTACCAGGCCCTGGAAACCCTAGCTCAGATTTCTGAAAACAAATGTTGGGGGCGCCTGGGTGGCGCAGTCATTAAGCGTCTGCCTTGGGCTCAGGGCGTGATCCCGGCGTTTTGGGATCGAGCCCCACATCCGGCTCCCTGCTCCACTAGGAGCCTGCTTCTTCCTCTCCCACTCCCCCTGCTTGTGTTCCCTCTCTCTCTGGCTGTCTGTCAAATAAATAAATACAATCTTAAAAAAACAAAACAAAACACCCAAATGTTGGCCCCGCCCCAGGATCAACCCATCCGCTACCGCGACAGCAGCCCAGCTCAGGCCCTTCCAAAGTCTCCCGAAAAACCTGCCCGGGAGGAGGCGCCTCCAAAGACCATTTGTTACCAATGCCGCTTCCACTGGTCGCCCCGCCGCCAGCTCCTCACGCAGCCGCAGCCGTACCCACCCGCCGCCCTTCTTTTACTCCACCTCCCCGGCGGACTGGCTAGCGGAGAGCTGCACCGCCGCAACCTTCCCCCTGTCCTGGCAGTCCCTCCCACGAACGACGCCTCCTTTACCTCAACCGCCGAAACAAGATGGCGGCAGCTGAGCCGGAGGCTCAAAGGAGTCGTTTGGTCCTGCTCGCGTCGCGCTTGATAGTGAATCACGTTATGACGTCGGCAGCCCTTGTGTGACTCATTACGCAGGCTGCCGGTAGGAGGAGCACAAGTCCATCTGGTGGCTGCATCCAGTAAAATGGGTATAAATCAGTACGCAGAAAATTCCGGCCCTGAAAAACTCAGGGACAATAGCAAAGTCCACATAGAGCTCACGCGTCTTGCTCAAGAATTATGCATGACAGTGTATAATAAGAATTCAGGGGAAGTCCTTGCTGCAAAACACTTGGAAAACAGCCAGGCGAAACTGAAGAGGTAATGAAGTTTCCCACATGGCTCATAGGTTTTGAAGAGCCGTGAAATTTAAGACTTTATTATTTCAAATCTGCTGCTAGGACTAGCCGATTTCCACTCCACCTCTTCAACTGCACACTTGACTACAGACCAGTGTCTCGGTTTCCCCTTCTATACAACTGTGATAACAGCATCCATCACTTTAGCTCAATATAAGTCATGAAATTTGAAATATAACATGTGTGAAAATATGATAAAATGAAAAATACGGTGTTAAAGTTGACAACATTGTCTTATATATAGTAAACATGAAATGTTACTTTCATATTTTTATTCATGTAAAACTCATTTTTTATGTTAACATAAAATTATTTATGGTGAGGATATACTCAGTCACCTCAGAAACCTTCAATTTGGGGCATTATGTCAATACAAGGCCTTGAAACATACTTCTGAGGGATGCTGGAAAGCAAAGTGATCAACGTTATCAATGTCCGTTTAGTAAGAAACACAGATACCAGATCACCAAAGGCACCATGATGTAACAAAATTCAAGGCACCCGATAAGCACTCAATGCACTTCTGATGAATATTAATAAATATCATATTAACTGAATGCTAATAGATGATCAACTCTGTATCTATAACATTTCCATTAACAACTCAGGAAAACATTTGGTAAAATTAACCCTAAAACCATCTGGCCCCAGGCTTTTTCCTGTGGAAATTTTGATTAATAAGGCAATCTTTTTAACTGTTATAGGTCTATGCAAATTTTCTACTTAAAAAAAGATCGGTAGGGGAAGAAAGGGATAAAGAAAGGGGGGTAATCAGAAGGGGGAATGAAACATGAGAGACTATGGACTATGAGAAACAAACTGAGGGCCTCAGAGGGGAGGGGGGTGGAGGAATGGGATAGACCGGTGATGGGTAGTAAGGAGGGCACGTATTGCATGGTGCACTAGTTATAGGCAACTAATGAATCATCTAACTTTACATCAGAAACTGGGGATGTACTGTATGGTGACTAACATAATATAATAAAAATTAAAATTTTTTTTTAAAAATTTTTAAAAAGGAGGGGTAATCAGAAGGGGGAATGAAGCATGAGAGACTATGGACTCTGAGAAACAAACTGAGGGCTTCAGAGGGGAGGGGGGGTGGGGGAATGGGATAGACCGGTGATGGGTAGTAAGGAGGGCACGTATGGCATGGTGCACTGGGTGTTATACGCAACTAATGAATCATCAAACTTTACATCAAAAACCAGGGATATACTGTATGGTGACTAACATAATATAATAAAAAATATTATTATAATAAAAAACTTAGCTTCAGGGGCTTGTGTTTTTTTCTAGTAATTTGGATATTTTATCTAGGTTAAGAAATTTGTTGGCATATAAGTGTACATGGTATATTCTTTTAATCCTTTTTGATAAAGTTCCTAGTGATGTCCTTATTCATTCTGGTTTTAGTAATTGAGTCTTCTCTATTTTTTTTCTTGTTCTGTCTAACGGAAGTTTGTCAATTTTGTTAATCTTCTTAGAGAACCGACTTTTGATTTTTGTTGATTTTCTCTATTCTTTTTATTATTCTCTAATTTATTTCCATCTTAGTCTTTGTTATTTTCCTCTTTCTTTTTGCTTTGTGGTTATAATTTTTTTTCTCCCTAGTTTCTTGAGATGTGAGATTGGGCAATTGATTTAAGATATTTTTATCTCATGTAGGCGTTTACAGCTACACATTTCTTTCTGATTACTGCTTTTGTTGCATTCCATGTTGTTTTTTATATTGTGTTTTCATTTTCATTTATTTCAAGGTATTTTCTGATTTCCCTTGTGAATTGTTTTTTGACCCCTGAATATTTAAGAATGGGTTGCTTAATTTCCACATATTCTAAATTTCCAAAATTTCCTTTCATTATTGATTTCTAGATTCATTGCAATCATTCCATTCATACTTGCTATGATTTCAGTCCATTTAAATTATTGAAACTTGTTTATGGCCTAACATATGGTCTATCTGGGAAAATACTGAATGCACCCTTGAGAAGAATGTATATTCTGTTGGTAGTGGTAGTGTTCTGTATATATCTGTTAGGTCCAACGGGTTATAGTATTGTTTATATCTTCTAGTTCCTCAGTGATCTTTTGCTGTTGTATCCTTCATTGGATGTATTGAACAATCTATTTCCCTCCCAAATGTTGTCCGTTTTGACTCAGATATTTGGAACTCTGTTGTTAGATGGACATGTTTATAATTCTTGTATCTTTAGACAAATAGACCCTCTTATCAATATATAATGTCCTTCTTTGTAGTAAAATATTTTGCTTAAAGTCTGTTTTGTCCATGAATAGTAGAGCCCCCACTGCATTCCTTTGGTTACTACTTGCATGGAACTCTTTAAAACATCTTTTTACTTTAATGTGTTAATTTGATTTTACCATCTGTTGTAGACAGCATGTAGTTGGATCATCCATTCTGCCAATCTTAGTGTCTCATTCACATTTTTTCCCCTCTTGAACAGATACACCATTTCTTTGTTTTATTGAAGTATCATTGGCATACAATATTATATTAGTCTCAGGTGTACAATATAGCAATTTGGCAATTCTATACATCACACAGTACTCACCCAGATAAATATAGTTACCATCTATCACCACACAAAATTATTATAATACTGAGTATATTCCCTATGCTCTAATTTTCATCCCTGTGGCTTATTTATTTTATTATTGGGCAAATTTTCTACCTCTAATCCCCTTCACCTGCTTTGCCCATCTGCCCAAATCCCCTCCATCACTTTGTTCTCTGTATTTACAACTCTATTCTGTTTTTTGTTAGTTTGTTCTTTTTATTTTATTTTTTTTTTTTAGATTTCACGTATAAGGGAAATCATATGACATTTGCCTTTCTCTTTCTGACTCATTTCCCTTAGCATAATGCCCTCCAGACCTATACCATTCTCCACAGTATCTGCACCAGTGTTCATTCCCACCAACAGTACATGAGGGTCCCTTTTCCTCCACATCCTCACCAACATTTGTTGATTTTAGCCATTCTGACAGGTGTGAGGTGGTATCTCATTGTAGTTTTGATTTGCATTTCCCTGATGATGAGTAATGTTGTTTCATGTGTCTGTTGGCCATTTGTACATCTTCCTTGGAAAAGTGTCTATTCAGGTACTCTCCTCATTTTTTTTTTAATTGGGGTAGTTGTGATTTTGGTGTTGAGTTGTAGCAGTTCTTCATATATTTTAGATATTAACCCCTTATCAGATATATCATTTGAAAATATCTCCTCCCATTCAGTAGGTTGCTTCTTCACTTTGATGAAGGTTTCCTTCGCCATATAAAAGTTTTTAGGGTGGTGTAGTCCCAACAGTGTATTTTTGCTTTTGTTTCCTTTGCCTAAGGGTACACTACATTGCTAAAGTCTATACCCAAGAGATTACTCCCTATGTTTTCTTCTCAGAATTTTATGATGTCAGGTCTCACATTTGGTCTTTAATCCATTTTGAGTGTATTTTTGTGTATGGTATTAGAAAGTGGTCCAGTTTCATTCTTTTTCAAGTAGCTGTCCAGTTTTCCATTCATTGGAGAGACTGCCTTTTCTCCATCGTATATTCTTGCCCCCTTTCTTGCAGATTAATTGGCCATACAAGTATGTCTAAACTGTTCCATTGATCTATGTGTGTATTTTTGTACCAGTACCATACTGTTTCAATAACTTTGTAGTATATCATGAAATCTGAGATTGTGAAACCTCCATCTTCGTCTTCTTTCTCAGGATTGCTTTGGCTATTGAGGGTCTATTGTGGTTCCATAAAAATTTTAGGATTATCCTAGTCATGTGAAAATGCTATTAGTTTGATAGGGATTGTATTTAATCTGTAGGTTGTCATGTGTATTAGCGACATTTTAACAATATTAATTCTCCCTATTCATGAGCATGGAATCTCTTTGCATCTGTTTGTGTTGTCTTCAATTTCTTTCATCAGTGTTTTACAGTTTTCAGAGCACAGGTCTTTCACCTTCTTGGTTAAGTTCAGTCCTAGGCATTTTATTCTTTTTAGTACAATTGCAAATGGGGGTTATTTTCTTAAGTTCTCTTTCTGCTACTTTGTGTATAGAAATGTGTGTAGAAAGAGTGTATAGAAATGCAACTAATTTCTGTATATTAACTTTGTATCCTGCAATTTTACTGAGTTCATTTATTAGTTTAGTAGCTTTTGGGGGGTGTCTTTAGAGTTTTCTCTGCATAGTATCATGTCATATGCAAACAGTAGAAGTTTTTTTCTTTTTTACCAATTTGGATGCCTTTTATTCCTTTCTCTTGTTTGATTGCTGTAGCTAGGACTTCCAGCACTTTGTTGAATAAAAACAGTGAGAGTAGGCAATCTCTGTCTTTTAATTAGACATCTCCTAGTGAGGCATTTTAAATATCTTAGGGTTTGTTTTGTTTGTTTAAGTATCTTAGGTTTTTTTGTTTGTTTTGTCTTTTGTTGTCTTAGGTCTTGTTTTTTTACTACATATTTTAGAGTCATGCTATTAGGGTTTGCCTTGGAGATTAAAATTGACATCTTAAATTAGTTTAATGCCAACCTCATTTAAAAATATATAAAAACTTTGATTCTCTGTAAGTCTCCACCCTTGTTGTTTGTTTGTTTGTTTGTTGTTAGCACAAATTACATCTTTGTGACATATCACAAATTATAAGTCTATACTTTATAATTTTTCCACAGTACATCAGGGTTTCAAATCAGATAAGAGAGAAATGATTACTGCATTACTTCATTCTTCTTCTTGTAACCAATTTCCACAAATATCTAGGGCTAAGACAATACAAATTATTCTCTTTACAGTTCTGATATCAGAAATTCAAAACCCATTTTTCTAGGCTGAAGTCAAGGTGTCACCAGCACTGACTCATCTGGAGGCTCTGCTAGGATAATAAACTTTCTTGACCCTTTCAATTTAGTAGCTGTGTCTATTCCTTCACTCAGGGCCTCTTTCTCTATCTTCAATTACACCACTCCATTGCTCTTTTCTTTTTATGTCTTTCTCCTCCGACTATGACTCCTCCTCATTCCTCTTATAAGGAACATGTTGCAATGGCTCAAATAATCGAAGATAATTTCCTCATCTCAAGGCTCTTAATTTAATCATATTTGTAGCACTCCTTTTGCTAGATAATATAACATGCACAGGTTCTGGGGTCTAGAATGTGGACATATTGTGGGCCTATTTTCAGTCTACCATGACTCAAACAAAAAATACATTTAAGCTATCAGTTGTACTTACCTATACACTTTTACTGATGCTCTTTCTGTCCGTATATCTGTGCTACTGTCAAATATTCTTTCATTTCAGTAGGAAGGGCTCCCTTCAGGAGTCTTCCCCTCTTGCAGAAAAATGTGTTAACAATGAAGGTTCTGTTTTTGTTTGTGTTGGATTGTTCCAATTTTGTCATTTACAAAAGATAGTTTTGCTGCATTTAAAATTTTTGGTTGACATTTTTTTCCTTTCAGTATTCAAATATATCATCCCACTGGATCTGACCTGCATGATTGCTAATGAGAAATATGTTATTACTCTAATTGAGAATCTCTTGTTGGTGATGAATTACTTCTTTCTTGGGGCTTCCAAGGTCCTCCCTTTGTCTTTTATTTTAATAGTTTAATTATGATATGTCTTGGCATGGATCTCTTTGAGTTTATCTTACTTTGAGCTTGTTTAGCTGACCAGATATGTAGATTCAGGGTTTTCATCAAATTTGGGGTACTTCTTTTGTTTTTGTTTTTTGTTTTTGCTTTTACGATACTTTATTTTTTTTAATTAAAATTTTTATTTAAATTCTACTTAGTTAGCATATCATGTAATATTGGCTTCTGGAGTACAATTTCGTAATTCATCACTTACATTTAACACCCAGCGTTCATAATAACAAGTGCACTGCTTAATACCCATCACCCATTTAGCCCATCCCCCACCCACATCTCTCCATCAACCTTCAGTTTGTTCTCTATTATTACGAGTCTCTTATGGTTTGTTTCCCTCTCTTTTTTTCCCCCTTTCCCTATGTTCATCTGTTTTGTTTCTTAAATTCCACATATGAGTGAAATCATGGTTTTGTCATTCTCTGATTTATTTTGATTAACATGATACAATCTAGCTCCATCCGCATCATTGCAAATGGCAAGATTTCATTGTTTTTTTTTTTTTTTGGCGGCTGAGTAATATTCCACTGTGTGTGTGTGTGTGTGTGTGTGTGTGTGTGTGTGTATGCGTAGATATAGATATCTACAGCACATCCTCTTTATCCATTCATCTGTTGATGGATGTCTGGGCTCTTTCCATAGTTTGGTTATTGCAGACATTGTTGCTACAAACATTGGGGTGCATGTGCCCCTTCAAATCACTATTCTTGTATCCTTTGGATAAATAACTAGTAGTGCAACTGCTGGGTTGAGGGTATTTCTATTTTTAATGTTTTGAGGAACCTCCATAACGGTTTCCAGAGTGTTGCCATCAGTTTACATTCCCACCAACAGTCAATGGCTGTTCACCTTTCTCTAAATTGTTGATAATGCTGCTGTAAATGTTGGGGTGCAGGCACCCCTTCAAATCTGTATTTTTCTATGTTTTGAGTAAACACCTGATAGTGCAATTGCTGGGTCATAAGGTAGTTCTATTTTTAACGTTTTGAAGAATCTCCATATTGTCTTCCAGAGTGGCTGCACCCAGTTTGCATTCCCACTGCAATCCTTGCCAACATCTCTAGCTTCCTGAGTTGTTAATATCAGCCATTCTGATAGGTGTGAGGTGGTATCTCATTGTGGTTTTCATCTGTATTTCCCTGATGGTGAGTGATGCTGAGCATCTTTTCATGTGTCTGGTAGCCATCTGATGTCTTCTTTGAAGGAGTGTCAGTTCATGTCTTCTGCCCATTTCTTAACTGAATTCTTCTCCTTCTCCTTCTTCTTCTTTTTCCTTTCTTTTTGTAGGAGTTGAGTTTGATAAGTTCTTTATAGATTTTTGGATATTGGCCCTTTATCACGTATGTCCCTGGCAAATATCTTCTTCCATTCTGTACGCTGCCTTTTAGTTTTGTTGATTGTTTCCTTCACCGTGCAGAAGCCTTTTATCCTGATGAAATCCCAATGGTTCAGTTTTGCTTTTGATTCCCTTGCCTGTGGAGACGCGTCTAGCAAGAAGTTCCTGTGGCAGAGGTCAAAGAGGTTGTTGCCTGTGTTATCCTCTAGGATTTTGATGGTTTCCTGGCTCACATTTACATCTTTCATCCATTTTGAATTTATTTTTGTGTGTGGTGTGAGAAAGTGGTCCAGTTTCATTCTTTTGCATGTGGCTGTCCAATTTTTCCAACCATTTATTGAAGAAACTGTCTTTTTCTTTTCCATTGGATATTCTTTCCTGCTTTGTCAAAGATTAGTTGACCATCTAGTTGAGGGTCCAGTTCTGGGGTCTCTTTTCTGTTCCATTGATCTGTGCATCTGTTTTAGTTAGGGTTCATTGTTCCACTCCATGAGCAAGAAATGCTTTCCATTTCTTTATGTCCTCTTCCATTTCTTTCATAAGTATTCTATAGTTTTTGGAGTACAGATTTTTACCTCTTTGGTTAGGTTTATTCCAAGTCTCTTATTGGTTTTGGTGCAGTTGTAAGTGGGATGGAATCCTTGATTTCTTTTTCTGCTGCTTCATTATTGGTCTATAGAAATGCAATGGATGGGGCGCCTGGGTAGCGCAGTCGTTGAGGCATCTGCCTTCGGCTCAGGGCGTGATCCTGGCCTGCCGGGATCGAGTTCCACATCGGGCTCCTCCTCTGGGAGCCTGCTTCTTCCTCTCCCACTCCCCTGCTGTGTTCCCTCTCTCACTGGCTGTCTCTCTGTCACATAAATAATAAAATCTTTTTTTAAAAAAAGAAATGCAATGGACTTCTATACATTGATTTTATATCCTGCAACTTTGATGACTTCCTGGTCCAGCAATTTTTTTGGTGGAGTCTTTCAGGTTTTCTACGTAGAATACCATGTTGTCTGCAAATAGTGGAAGTTTGCCATCTTCCCTGCTGATTTGGATGCCGTTTATTTCTTTTTGTTGTCTGATTGCTGAGGCTAGGACTATGCTAAATAACAATACTAAGCCAAATAACAGTGGTGAGAGGGGGCATCCCTGTCTTATTTCTGACTGTAGAGGAAAAGCTCTGTTTTTTTCCCCTTAGGGGATGATATTAGCAGTGGGTCTTTCACACATGGCCTTTATGATGTTGTGGAATGTTCCATCTATACCTACTTTGTTGAGGGTTTTTATGAAAAAAATGGTTGCTGTATTTTGTCACCTGTTTTTTTCACATCTATTGAGAGGATTGTATGGTTCTTATCCTTTCTTTTATTAATGTGGTGTGTCACACTGATCGATTACTGAATATTGAAACACTCCAGCAGCCAGAGAATAAATCCCACTTGATTGTGGTGAAAAATTCATGTAATATACTGTTGAATTTGATTTGCTACTATCTTGAGGATTTTTGAATCCGTGTTCATCAGGGATGTTGGTCTATAATTCTCCTTTTTAGTGGGAACTTTCTCTGGTTTTGGAATCTAGGTAATGCTGTCCTCATAGGAGGAGTTGGGAAGTGTTCCCTCCATGTCTATTTATTGGAACAGTTTGGAGAAGAATAGGTATTAACTCTTCTTTAAATGTCTGGTAGAATTCCCGCAGGAACCATCTGGCCCTGGACTTTTGTTTGTTGGGAGATTTTTGACCACTGATTCAATTTGTTTGCCAGTTATGGATCTGTTCAAATTTTCTGTTTCTTCAGATTTCAGCTTTGGTACTTTGTATATTTCCAGGAATGTATCCATTTCTTCCACATTGCCCAGTTTGTCGGTGCATAGTTTTTCATAATATTCTCTTATTTGTTTGTTTGTATTTCTGTGGTGTTGATCTTTCCTCTTTCTTTCATGACTTCATTTATTTGGGTCTTTTGTCTCTTCTATTTGATAAGTCTGTCCAGGCATTTATCGATCTTATGAATTCTTTTAAAGAACCAGCTCTTGTTTCACTGATCTGTTCTACTGTTTGTTTTTGTTTGTTTCTACATCATTTATTTCGGGTCTAGTCTTAACTATTTCCCTTCCTCTGCGGGCTTTAGGCTTTATTTGCTTATTTTCTCTTTCCAGCTCCTTTAGCTGTTAGGTTAGATTATGTATTTGAGACTTTTCTTCTTGAGGGAAGTATTGCTAGATACTTCTCTCCTAGGACTGTCTTTGCGTGTATCCAAAAGGTTTTGGACTGCTGTGTTTTTATTTTCATTTGTTTCCATGTATTTTTTTTCTATTTCTTCTTTAATTTCCTGTTAACCCATCCGTTCTTTACTAGGATGTTCTTTAACCTCCATGTATTTATGGTCTTTCCAAGTATTTTCTTAGGGTTGACTCCAAGTTTCATAGCATCATGGTCTGAAAATATGCATGGTATGATCTCAATCCTTTCGTACTTGTTGAGGCCTGCTTGGTCACCCAGTCTATGCTCCATTCTGGAGAATGTTCCATGTCCACTTGATAAGAATGTGTATTCTTGGGTGAACTGTTCTGAGTAAATCTGTTAAGTCCATCTTCTCCAGAGTGTCATTCAAAGCCATTGTTTCTCTGTTGATTTTCTGCTTAGAAGATCTGTCCACTGCCATGATTGGGGTGTTAAAGTCCTCTATTATTATTGTATTATTTTCAATGAGTTCCTGCATGTTCTTCATTAATTGATTTATATATTTGGGTGCTCTCAAGTTAGGGGCATAAATATTTACAACTGTTAGATCATCTTGATGGCTAGACCCCTTAATTATGATATAATGCCCTTCTTCATCTAAGTATGGCTACTCTGGCTTTCTTCTGATGTCATTAACATGATAGATGGGTCTCCATCCCCTCACTTTCAATGTGTATTTAGGTCTAAGATGAGTCTCTTGTAGGCATTATATACATTTGTTTTGTTTTTTTATCCATTCTGATACCATATGTGTTTTGATTGGGGCATTTATTCCATTTACATTCAGAGTGATTATTGATACATATGAATTTAGTGCCATTGTGCTGCCTGTAAATTTAGTGTTTCTGGTCATGTTCTCTTTTTTTCTAGTGTTTGTTCCTTTTGGTCTTTCTTTCCCACTCAAAGAGTCCCCTTTAATATTTCTTGCTTGTTTGTTTTAGTGGTCATGAGCTTTAGTATTTGTTTGTCTGGGAAACTCTTTGTCTCTCCTTGTATTCTGAATGACTGCCTTGCCTGATAATGTACTCTTGGCTGCATGTTTTTCCCATTCAAAATGAATATATGTTACCACTCTCTTCTGACCTGCCAAGTTTCTGTGGACACATCTGCTGTAAATCTGAGCTGTCTCCCCTAGTAGGTTAAGGACTCCCCCCAACCCCCCGCCTGCCTTGTTGCTTTCAGGATTCTTTCCTTTTCTGCAGATTTTGTCAGTTTGACTATGATATCCCTTGGTGATGTTGGCATTTGTTGAATATAATGGGAGCGTCCTGTGCTTCTTGGCTTTCAATATCTGTGTCCTTCCTCAGATTCAGGGAGTTTTTGGCTATAATTTGCTTACATAAAACTTCTGCCCCTTTTTCCCTCTCTTCCTCTTCTGGGACTCCCACGTTAGGAATGTTACTATGCTTTAAGGAGTCACTGAGATACCTAAGTCTACATTCGTGATCTAATACTTTTCTTTCCCTCTTCTTTTCAGCTTCATTATTGTCCTTAATTTTATCTTCTGTATCGCTGATTCTTTCCTCTGCTTTGTCCATACTCATTGTCATTGTATCCAGGTGGTTTTGCCTCTCAATTATAGCATTTTTCAATTTCTGCCTGACTAGTTTTTAGTTCATTTATCTCTGAAATAGGGGATTCTCTGGTGTCTTCTATGCCTTTCTCAAGCCCACTTAGTATCCTTATGATTGTTGTTTTATATTCTGATTCAGACACCTTATTATAACTGTTTTGATCAAATCCCTGACTCTGACATCATCTTTATCTTTCTTTTGGGGTGAATTCCCCTGTCTTATGTTGTTTAGGTCAGTGTGTGTGTGTGTGTGTGTGTGTGTGTGTGTGTGTGAAGCCTATTATATTCCTGCCCCTGAAAGTAATAGCCATATTAAGAAGAGGTCCTATACTGTCTGAGACCTGGTGCTTCAGGAAGTGTTTCAGAGTGTGCACCCTGCTGTTGTGTATTGGCTGCCCCTTTGCTCAGGTCAGTCCTCTGCATAGTTTCTCCTTGCTTGCAATGGGAGTGTTTGGACCTTGTCCAATGGGTGGCAAGTTTTAACTAGGTATGTTTTGGTCTGCTTGTTAAAAGAGGTTAGATGCTATTTCCTCTAGAGCTGAAGCTTTGCAGCACTCTATGATCAGTAGACCTGGTGTGTGAAGGGGGTTTGTGCTGGTCTTCTGAGGGAGGGGCCTGCTTGTTCTGATTCTCATTTGGACTTGGCCCAGTAAAGGTACACCTGCAGTGTGCAGGGCAGTGGGGCTTGGTGTAAGTGACTCTATCTTCCACCTGGGGGTGATTTGTTCATCACTGAGGTCAGTCAGTGATGATGGCCACAGAGGAAATGACATCACCCCACTCTGTTGGCCAGGAGCAGGAGTTCACACCCACCACTCTTCAGGAAGCCCTCACAGAAGAGCCATCACCCCTCTTGTGTCCCCAGCTTCTGTCAGATCCCTGCCCTCATCCTGTCTGTGTCTGACATATCTGCCTGCCAAATTCTAGGGACTGACGTGGCACAGGCCCTCACTGATCCTCTGGGAGATGGTCTCACCGTGCTGTGGCCAGTGCCCGTTTGCCCCAGAGAAGCAGTCACAGGACTGCACAGCAGTTCAGAGTTTAGGGTAAAACACAGCAAAAAGCCAGTACCAAGTTTCACTGCCACCAGCTGATATCTCTCTTCCTATGGTAATGAACAGGGCAGTATGTTGGCACAGCCAGTCCTTTTGTCCTTGGAGAAGCCATGCCACCTCTCCCAAATGTCCTCCAAGAAGGGGAATAATTTCCCCCAAGCAGCCCAGGGATCTTCAGACCATACTGCCTGCTCCCAGGCCTCTGTCCCCCTTCCCCACTCGAGTAGCAGTAAGCCGCCAGGCATGCCCCCAGTGATGGTGCCGACTTGTAAAACTTCAGACTTTGTGCTCCGCTGCTTATCATGACTTGCAGTAATCATCCCCTCTCCTTTTCCCAGTCAATGGTTTTGGGGAAGAGTTTTTCCTGTGCAATCCCCCGTGTGTGCTCTCACTCTTTCTCTCTCTCCGTCTCTCTCTCCCTCTCCTGTCTCTGTGATCAGGCCTCCCTCCCCTCTACAGCACCCACAGTTTTTCTCTCCCCAAAATCAACCCTCTGCCCCGCCTACGTTCCATGACGTGGCCATATTTCTACCTGCAGATGTGCAGTTTGTTCTCTCAGTCCTTGTTTTCTTGGGTGCTCAGAATGATTTAATATTTATCTAGCTGTGTTTGAGGGAGGAGGCAAGATTACTGTCCACCTGCTCCTCCATCATCTTAACTCCTCTCCATTACTTTATCAAATAGTCTTTCTCTTCTTGTAACTGTTTAGGTAACTTACCAAGGAGAATATATTTCCACTGGGGAAGCTCTAAATCAGGTCAAATATAGGCAGCCTTGCAAGTGGAGTCTTCCAAGGAACATCTCAGACACATAAAATAATGAAAAATCTTTGGGGGTGAGGTTTTAAAAGACCTTGTAGTTTTGTTCTCCTCTCTTTGGTGGCTATAAGGATGCAAGAAGAATGCAAGCTCTTGTTTTCCAAGGCTATCATGGAGCTCAAAAGAGGAGGATGGGATTAGGACAAGTCAAAATCTATAGTCTGATGATCTTTCCAAGATTCAGTCAGTTTTTAAAAAACGTGTAATATTTTAAGTAAATACTTCTCTGCTTGCCACAATTTTTTTTTTCAATGTCTAGAGCTTTGAAAAAGCTATTTCTAAGAACTCTGCTCTTTGGTGGAGAGAACCTCCTTTTTGGAGGTCCTTCCTTCCAAAATGTTCTGACAGTATTAGCTATCCTTTTTGTGAAAGAAACAGAGGTTCTTTTATGTCTCAGTTCAAAGGTGACTTAGGAGACATCTTGGACCCTTACAACAATCTTTTCCATCCATTAATTGCTAACCGTGTGATCTAGGTGCAGATACTTTACTTCTCTGGGCCTCGGTTTCCTTGCCCATGAAATGGGAATAATGCTAGTAAACTACTTGTGATAGAGTTTAAAGGAGTAAATATGAATAAAGTGCTTGGAACAGTGTGAGACACACAGAAGGTGCTATGTAATTGACATTACCAGTAGCAGTACTATTAAATTGCATGGAATTATGATTTGGCTAAGACTTACATTCTAGGGTTACTCCACAGGCACACACTGTAAAGTGCTTAATAAGTGTTTGTTACTATTATTACCTTCATATTCCCCGGTGGGTGCCACATAATTTGTCCAAGATCACAGAGCTAACAAAGAATAATGCTAGAATTTTCACTGGGATCCTTTTCACTAACTGGAATACTGGACCAAAAGGCTTTGCCCTTCACATACATAAGAGCACCCACTCTTTCACTAACTGCAAGGAATAAAACCCTATAAACTATATGGTTAACACTTATATAGCTTAAATATATGAACAAACAAAGGCCATACATTGCATGATATATGTACAGTGGCCTGAGAAAGGATCTTTAAATGGAAGATCTACTCTCCCTCCTGAATTACCAATTCATATAGTTTCACCCATTATCTTTACTCTTTTAGCTACTCTTCTTTCTCTGAATCTTGAATGAATGATGAATAAAGAACTGCAGCCAATGGAGACCTGATGGTACCCTGTTCTCAGCAAGAACCTAGAGGACTGGGCTCCAGTTTCCATTTTCAGCCTGAGTTGGAGGCCGTTCTTCCAAAAAATGTGGGTCCTCGTGTATCCAATCCCATTTCCTCAGGGTTCCAAGGGCAAGAAGGACACCCTCATGCAACCCAGGTCACAAAGGCCACTTTGGCAAGTTCCCAAACACTTTTGTCAGGACCTTTACTAAAATAAAGACTTCTAAAATCCTGCTTTGATGGGAACCCTCCACCTCCACTTCAGAGAACCACCTTAATACTATAGGCAATGCAAACATGAGCAAATGCCTCCTACCAAACATCTCTAAATCTTAATTCAGGAGAGATAGTCCTCCAAAAATATTACAAAATTCCACCTGAAAGTCCCCAAACAACATTTACTATAGGTCCTCTGCCCTTAAATGTTGCCCTGGTTCCTACAAACATACGCACATGTCAGAGGATCCCTGAAGTTCATACCTCTTCCACAAATGTTTGCCTAGTGTTTCATAGGCCAGGTTTTACTCCTTCTGACTCTGTGCATGGGCAGAAGCTAGTCTTCCTGTTGGTGATAAAGCTACAGAGCAGCAGAGTAGCAGCTAATGCTGCAATCACCAACAACATGGATCTGGATTCAGCCAAGTTCAACACATAAAGCCAAAGAGGACCCAGAGGCTGGGCCATCCCATTATCAAAGAGGGACCTGAAACTTAGTATCTCTTCAAATCTACTTACTATCAAAAGGGGTGGTTCCTTGTGGGCGTTAGAACTCCTGAACCATCTTCCTCAGGGTTCAAAGGAAGGTTGTTGTTGGCACAGTGCTTGGGAAATGGGGAGAGTTTAGGAGATAGCAAGAGGGAGGTGAGACTGGGGGTTCCTCAATGCCATTATGTCATAGAAGTATGTTTAATTAATATCTCTGTTTCATGGAGTGATATTCTAAATGAAATAACGGGGAAGCTTAGGAAAGTTGCCAAATAAGATGACCCTGAGCTCAGTCCATCCCATGTTTACAACTAGATATCATCCACATCCAAGTCCATCAACCAGAGAGTGATGTGAAAACAGGCAGAACAAACTCCACCACTAAATACAGAGAAGAAGCTGCATCCAAAAGGTTAGGGAGGTCATAAGAAGGGAGAGATATTGCCTGCAGGAGAGAGGGAACTGTAATTGGAGAGGGCAGAGCAATGGGCCCTTTCACAGCAGGATGCTCACACAAGGACTACTAATCCCATGATAGTTGGCTTTAAACACCAGAGGAGCTAAATTCCATTAGTTTATATAACAAGTGGGCCTTGGAGCCTGGAGCTTTGGAGGTCAGCTGAGTCAGCACTGGGCGAGCTGGGAGGGCAAGCTGGGAAGGGTCACTGCCCTTAAGGAGACAGACCCTGCGTGGAGAGACAGCATACAAATGGCAGTTTACACAATGTCATGGGCAAATGGGACAGATCTGTTCCACTGATTTTAGAACATGTTGGGGACTTCTCTGAAAACAAGGAAGCTGGCAGGTGCCATTGTCCTCTCCCCTCAGCATAGGCACAGATACCTGCAGAGACAGGACTGGGTTGCTGAGTACTTCGAACATGCTACCCTAAGCCCTGAGCTCAGGGCAAATTTTGTTGAAGTCACATGGGAAGCCCGCCCATCTGCTGGGTACACAGCTGCCATCACATGCATGGCCAGCTACCATGATGCACCTGGCCTCACACCCCAGCCACCCACTCCAGCCACCTTGTGGGCCGCTCCCAGTTGTCACAGTGTTTCAGGAGATCCAGCATAGGACTAATGGCCCAGCATGAATCTTGCTAACATGACGACTCTGCTCCCAGGTTGCCCAGCAGGCAACCCCCTCCCCTCCCCCAGAACTAGCCTGCCTGGGTCCCACTAACACCACACAGAGAACAAAGTGCACAACAGGAGGGAAGTCGGGGCAGACAATGCCTCTGAAAGGAAAAGTGACACAGACACAACGGCAGGACAGTACCAACAGACATACAATACTCTTCTGATGCGCCAGGTTCTGGTGAACAGGGGACACTGCACTGCACTCATGATCTCGTCTTCATAAAGTCACTACTTTCAAAAAAAGACACATATTGCATGGTGCACTGGGTGTCACGTATTGCATGGTGCACTGGGTGTTATGTGCAACTAATGAATCATCAAACTTGACATAAAAAAATTAAAATTAAAATTAAAAATTAAAAAAAAAGAAGATGTATCCGACTTTCCTATAACACAGAAACAGACACAGAGAGACAGACAGTGAGAAGACAGGTGAATTCTGTCCCAAAGGAATGGGACAATGCCATGGCCAGAAATCTGAGGGAAACAGACTTATGTAATATGCCTCATAGAGACTTTAAAGCAATGATCATAAGGATACTCAGTGGACTTGAGAAAAGAGTGGAAGACATGAGTGAGACCCTTAACACAGATATGAGAAATAACAGCAGAGATAAAGGGCTCAGTAAACAAAATGAGAAACATACTTGATGCAAAGGAACTGTGTAGAAGAAGCAGAGGTGTGAATTAGTGACCTAGAAGACAGAGTAATAGTAAATCAAGCTGAATGATGGAGAAGGAAGAATTATCCACATGAGAATAGACTTAGGGAACTCAGTGACCCCATCTGACACAGTAACATTCATAGCATGGGAGTTCCAGAGGAAGGAAGAAAAAGGGGGCAGAAAATTTTATTGGATGAAATCCAGAATAGGAAACAGACATCCAGATCCAGAAGGCACGGAGAACTCCTATCAAAATCAACAAAAGCAGAGCAATGCCAAGACATATTGTAATTAAATTGACAAGATATAGTGTTAAAGAAAACAATCCTAAGAGCAATAAGACAAAGGAAGTCCCTAACCTACAAGGGAAGACCCACAACACCAGCAGCAGACTGCTCAACAGAAACTTGACAGGCCAGAAGCAGGTGGCATGATATATTCAAAGTGCTGAAGCGGAAAAACATACAGCCAAGAATACTCTATCCAGCAGGGTTGTCATTCTGAATAGAAAGAGAGAGAAAGAGTTTCCAGAGAAACAAAAACGAAGTCAGTTCATGACCCCTAAACCACCCCTGCAAGAAATATTCAAAAGGACTCTTTGAGGGCAAAGGAGAGACCATAATGACAAAGAAAAGAAAGGACCAGAGAAAGTCTCCAGAAACAGTGACAAAACAAATAATAAAATGTCACTAAATACATATGTATCAATAATTACTCTGAATATAAATGGACTAAATGCTCCAGTCAAAAGACATTGGGTATCAGAATAGATAAAAGAAACCAGACCCTTCTATATGCTGCCTACAAGAGATTCATTTCAGACTGAAAGACACATACAGATTGGGAGGAGAAAGTTTACCATGAAAATGGTTCTAAAAAGAAAGCTTAAGTAGCAATACTTATATTGGACAAAATAGACTTTAAAACAAAGACTGTATATATAGTAAGAGATGAAGAAGGTCACTATAAAGGAGACCATCCAATAAGAAGAACTAACAATTATAAATATTTATGCCCCTAATATGGGGACACCCAAATATATAAAAACAATTAATAACAAACATAAAGGAACTCATTGATAATAATACGATTATAGTAGGAGACATTAACACCCCTCTTTCCAGCAATGGACAAGTCATCTAAGCAGAAGATCGACAAGGAAATGAGGGCTTTAAATGACACCAGATGGACTGGACCAGATGGACTTCATGGGTATTTTCAGAGCAATTCATCCTAATGCAGAAGAATACACATTCTTTTCAAATGCATGTGAAGCAGTCTCCAGAATAGATCACATACTAGGTCACAAATCAGGTATCAAAAGATTGAGGTCATACCATGCATATTTTCAGACCACAATGCTATGAAACCTGAAGCCAAACACAAGAAAAAATTTGGAAGGACCACAAATATGTGGAAGTTAGAATGAATGAGTCAACCAGGAAATTAAAGAAGAATTTTAAAAGTACATGGAAGCAAAAGAAAATGAAAACATGATAGTCCAAAACCTTTGTGATGCAGCAAAAGCAGTCCTAAGAAGGACGTATACAGTACTGCTAACCTTCCTCAAAAAGCAAACGAAGTCTCAAATGCACAACATAAGCTTACACCTAAAGGAGCTGCAAAAGGAACAGGAAATAAAGCCCAAATCCAGCAAAAGAAGAGAAATAATAAAGATAAGAGCAGAAATAAATGATAAAGAGACTTAACCCAGTAGACTAGATCAATGAAACCAGGAACTGGTTTTTTGAAGTATCAAAATTAATAGGCCCTAGCCAGACTTACCAAAAACAAAATAGAAAGCACCCAAATAAAATCATGAATGAAAGAGGAGATCACAAGCAACACTGCAGAAATACAAACAATATAAGAAAATACTATGAAAAATTATAAACCAACAACTTGCTCAATCTGGAAGAAATGGATAAATTCTGAGACACATAAAAACTACCAAAGCTGAAACAGGAAGAAATAGAAAACTTGAACAGACTAATAACCAGGCAAAGAAATTGAACCAGTAATCAAAAATCTCCCAACAAACAAAAGTCCAAGGACAGATGGCTTCCCACGGGAATTTTATCAAACATCTAAAAAAGAGTTAATATCTATTCTTCTCAATCTGTTTTAAGAAATAGAAATGGAAGGACAACTTCCCAATCCCCTCTGAGCCCTGTATGAACTTTGTTCCAAAACCAAAGACCTCACTAAAAAAGAGAACTGGGGGTCGGGGCGCCTGGGTGGCACAGCGGTTAATCGTCTGCCTTCAGCTCAGGGCGTGATCCTGGCGTTCCGGGATCGAGTCCCACATCAGGCTCTTCCGCTGTGAGCCTGCTTCTTCCTCTCCCACTCCCCCTGCTTGTGTTCCCTCTCTCGCTGGCTGTCTCTCTCTGTCGAATAAATAAATAAAATCTTTAAAAAAAAAAAAAAAGAGAACTGGGGGTCAATATCTCTGATGAACAGGGATGTTCATAAATACCAGCAAATCAAATCCAATAGTACATTAAAAGGACTATGGACTCTGAGAAACAAACTGAAGGCTTCAGAGGGGAGGGGGCTGGGGGATGGGATAAACTGATGATGCGTAGTAAGGAGGGCACGTATTGCATGGTGCACTGGGTGTTATACGCAACGAATGAATCAGCGAACTTTACATCAGAAACCAGGGATGTACTGTATGGTGACTAACATAATATAATAAAAAATATTATTATAATAAAAAAAATTAAAATAAAAATAAAAGTACAAACTCACCACAATCAAGTGGGATTTATTCCTGCACTGCAAACGTGGTTCAATATTCAGAAGTTGATCAACCTGACACACCACATTAATAAAAGAAAGGATAAGAAACATATGATCCTCTCAGTAGTTGCAGAAAAAACATTTCACAGAATATGACATGTCCATTCATGATGAAAACCCTCAAGAAAGTAGGTGTAGAGGGAATGTACCTCAACATCATAAAGGCCATATACGAAAACCCTCAGCTAGTATCATCCTCAATGGGGAAAAACTGAGAGCTTTTCTTCAAAGGACAGGAAAACGACAGGGCTGCCCACTCTCACCACTGTTGTTCAACACATATTGGACATCTTAACTGCAGCAATCGGACAACAAAAAGAAATAGAGAGACATCCAAATCAGCAAGGAAGAAGTCAAAGTTTCACTATTTGCAGATGACATGGTACTCTATATAGAAATCCTGAAAGAGTCCACCAAAAAAAAATTGCTAGAATTCATAGACAAACTCAGTAAAATCACAGGATTAAAAAAAAAATCAATGCACAGAAATCTGTTGCATCAATAAAGCAGCAACAGAAAGAGAAATCAAGGATTCAGTCTCATTTGCAATTGCACCAAAAATCTAGGAATAAATCTAACCAAAGAGGTAAAAGACCTGTAGTCTGAAAACTATAAAACGCTAATGAAATAAACTGAAGAGGGCACACAAAAAAATGGAAAGATAGTCCATGCTCATGGACTGGAAGAGCAAACATTGTCAAAATGTCTATAGTACCCAAAGCAATCTATACATTTAATATAACTTAACCCTAAGTATACCACCAGCATTTTTCACAGAACTGGAACAAACAATCCTAACATCTGTATGGAACCACAAAAGACCCTGAATGGCCAAAGGAAGCTTGAAAAAGAAAAGCAAACCTGGAGGCATCACAAGTACAGAATTCAAGTTATATTACAAAGCTATAATGAATAGTGGCACAGAAACAGACACATACATCAATGGAACAGAATAAAACACCCAGATATGGACCCTCTATGACAACTCCATGTCCACTAATCTTCGATAAAGTAGGAAAGAACATCCCATGGAGAAAAGACAGTCTCTTCAACAAATGGTGCTGGGAAAACTGGACAGCAACATGCAGAAGAATGGAACTGGAACCCTCTCTTACACCATACACAAAAATAAGTTCAAAATGGATGAACGACCTAAATGTGAGACAAGAATCCATGAAAATCCGGGAGAACACAAGCAGTAACCTCTTCAACCTCAGCCATAGCAACTTCTTAGTAGACATGTTGCCAGAGGCAAGGGATACAAAAGCAAAAATGAATTATTGGGACTTCATCAAGATAAAAAGCTTCTGTACAGAGAAGGAAACAATCAACAAAACTAAAATCCAACCTATGGAATGGGAGAAGATATCTGCAAATGACATACCTGATAAAGGGTTAGTATGGAAAGTATTTAAAGAACTTATAAAACTACACACCCAGAAAACAAATAATCCAGTTGAAAAAATGGTCGGAAGACAAGGACGGACATTTCTCCAAGGAAGACTTCCAGATGGAAATCAGACACATGAAAAGATGTTCAACATTATTCATCTCATCGGGGAAATACAAATCAAAACTCCAGTGAACCATCCCCTCACACTTGTCAGAATGGCTAAAATTAACAACACAAGAAACAACAGGTATTGGTGAGGCTGTGGAGGAAGGGGAACCCTCCTGCAATGTTGGTGGGAATGAGAACTGGAGCACTTACCGTGGCAAACAGTATGGAGGGTCCTCAAAAAGTTAAAAATAGAACTACCCCTAGGATCCAGCCATTGCATTACTAGGTATTGACCCAAATTATATAAAAACACTAATTTGAAGAGATATATGCACCCCAATCTTTATAGCTGCATTATCAACAATAGCCAAATTATGGATAGAGCCCAAATGTCCACCAACTGATGAATGGATACAGAAGATATATACACATATGTGTATATCTGTATACATCTGGATATCGTGTGTGTGTGTATCATGTATACCGTATTATGTCATATATATGTATCATATATCTGTATGTCTTATATATACATGTGTGTATATATATATATATATATATATATGTATGTATATCAAGTGTGTGTGTGTGTGTGTGTGTGTGTGTGTATACATATGATGGACTATTAGCCTGGTGCACTGGGTGTTATACACAACTAATGAATCATCGAGCCTTACATCGGAAACCAGGGATGTACTGTATGGTGACTAACATAATATAATAAAAATCATTATATATAAAAAAAATGAAATCTTGCCATTTGCAATGATGTGGATGGAGCTGAAGAGTATCGTGTTAAGCAAAACAAGTCAATTAGAGAAAGACAAATACCATCTGATTTAACTCATATGTGGAATTCAAGAAATAGGAACAAGCAAAATGAAACAAAGGAGAGAGATGACAAATCAGTAAGGGACTCTTAACTCTAGAGAACAAACTGATGGTTACCAGAGGGGAGTGGGTGGGGGATGGGTGAGGTGGGTGATGTGCATTAAGAAGGGCACTTGTTGTGATGAGCACTAAGTATTGTATGTAAGTGACGAATCACTACATTCTACTCCTGAAACTATTACAGTGTGTAAATCATACCTACATAAAAAAGAAATTAGTTGCATTTCTATACAGTAACCATTACCAAAAAGAAAATTAAGAAAATAATCCAAATTATAATAGAATCAGAAAGAATAAGTAGTTAGGAATTAGGTTAACCAGGGAAGTGAAAGATTTGTATAATGAAAATGATGAAATATTGCTGAAAGGCATTAAAGACACAAGTAAATGGGAAAACGTTCATGCTAATGGATTAGTAGAGTTAATGTTAAGATGTCCATGATACCCAAAGCTATCTACAGATTCAATGCAATTACTGCCAAATTCCCAATGATCTTTTTTTTTCCCCACAGAAATAGACACCCATCCTAAATTCATGTGCAAACTCACAGGACCCTGAACCTCCAAAACAAGCTTGGAAAAGAACAGACCTAGAGGGATAACATTTCCTGATTTTAAATCTTACTACAAAGCTACAGTAATCAAAACTGTGGTATTGCATGAAGTAGGTGTAAAGGCCAATGGGACAAAATAAAGCCCAGTATAAGTGTCCACCTATATGGTCAAATGACTTTCGACAAGGGTGCCAAGACCACTCAATGGGGGAAATGACAGTGTTTTCAACAAATGTGCTGGGAAAACTGGATATCTACATGTAAAAGAATGAAGTCGGGGCCTAACAAAACACCAAACATACACAAAAGTTAGCTCAGAATACACACAAGAGCTAAAACAACGAAACTCTTATATGAAAATATAGGGCAAAAACTTCATGATATTGAGTTTAGCAACAATTTCTTGGATATGATACCAAAAGCACAGACAACAAAAGACAAAGTGGACTTACAAAGTTAAAAAAATTTGTGCAAAACACCTGTTGGTGAGGATGTGGATAATGGAACCTTTGTTCACTGTTGTCTGTAATGTAAAACTGTCTAGCTCTTATGGAAAACAGAATGTTGGTCCCCCCAAAAAATTAAAAGTATCATTATGTTATAAACCAGTAATTCTATTTCTGGGTATGCCCCCTGTAGAATTGAAAGGGTCTTGAAGAGTTATTTTACATCCATGTTCATAGTGGCATTATTCACGATAGCTAAAATGGAAGCCACCCAACTTCCCCCAACAGATGAAAGAAATGATAAGCAAAACATGGTATTATACGTACTATAGTATGCCATTCAGCCTTAAAAAGGAAGGGAATTCTACAACATGGCAAACCTTCAGGATATTAAGGCTAAGTGAAATAAAGTGAAAAACAAAAAAGGGCACATATTATGTAATGCCTCTTTTATGGGGTACTGAGAATTGTCAAAATTACAGAGACAGAGAATAGTGTACCAGGGAATACGGTAGGGAGGAATGGGCAGTTGTTTAACAGTTTCAGTTTTGCAAGATGAAAAGAATTCTTGAGATAGATGGTGGTGATGGTAGCACAACATTATCATTGTACTTAATACCATTATGATTGTACATTTAACAAGCTGTACTTTTGAAAATGGTTAAATGACCCATCCATTTGCTGTCTACAAGGGACTCATTTTGAACCTAAAGATACAAGATGGTAAGTTTCATAATGTAATTGTATAATTTACAATTTACATAATTTACATAATATAATTGCATAATTTACCACAATAAAGTTGGGGAACGAGATAAATAGCATCTATGTACGCAACATATATTTGTGTATGTTTATGTGTATGTATGATACACATGCACACTCCTACTGAGTTAAGATTTTAGGACAGAACTCTAGATTGTTTTCAAAGTATATTTCCTTGGATATCTCCACTTTGCTTGCTTTACAGAGACTATAAGTTGATATAAATATAAGAATGTGAATACCAATTTTTAAAAATAGCAGTAAAAAACGTATTTTAGGAGCACAGAACACAAGATACTTCACTTTTCTCATTTATTCAACAGTTTTATTGCCTCTTCAGAACATTTTTGTAAAACTGTTAAAAGGTCAGAATTACTTGTAAAAGTTAGAATACAAGTTGAAAACACATCATTCAAAAAAAAGTTCAGTTTCTGCACATTTTTAAGCACAAATTCTAGCTAATTTTATATGTTCGAGGGTGGACAGAAAAATAGCTCAAAGTTTCCTTTATTAAGACAACAAATTACAAAAAACAATCCAGTTGAAACATGAAAACCAATTTTGTAGCTTTTGTGGTATGACATAAAGTTCATATAATTAATTGCTATGTGTGGGTGTGGTTTAAATTTGAATCCAATAGTATACATGTGGCCAACAGCAAATATTCTGTAAATAAAAAGCTACAATCTTAATTGCCTTTATCAAATTTGTTCTCCCAAATACGTTCTCAAAGTTGATGACCTCACTTATGACAGTTAACAGCTCTGCCATCAGGCATTTGTATGGAAAAAAAAAGTAACACTTGAGCCTCTCTTACCTAATTAACCCTCTCCTCTTAAAGAGAAGAAAAAGAAAGGAAAATATTCCAAGTGAAAACACACCTATTACAGAGCTGCCTCTGTACATTTAAAAGTAAAACACAGCAATTTCATAAAAACTAATGTAAAAGGCATCCTTCGAAATCTTCCCACTGGAGTCTTAGATAAAGCAGAGATATTTTCATAAGTAAGAATGTGCCTTTAAAAAAAGGGAAATAGTTGTATTTTGGCAAATATGCATAGAATTGACCCGACAACATGCTGTATGCCCTGGGACTAGACTGCTCATCAGTGGTCCTTCTCCAACGCCATGTCCCTAGGATTTAACCATTCTACGGAGGAGCCGAGCAGAGTCTGAAGTTCAATTGTGAATTCAACCAAATCTACTAGTTCTTGGCTTTCAGGATTGAAGGCTTCCAGGTCTTTGGACCAAGAGTATAAGAAACTTGCTGAAACCTGCCTGTAAAACTCTGCCTCTGTAATTGTGATGATTTCTAAATTTGGAAAACTGCAGCGAAATATGCAGGATGACATTTTCAATTTCTTAAGCACATCTGAAAGCAAAAACCAGTTTCGTGCCCTACAAAACACAAAGGAAAGTGGTTCAAATTCCTGGCAAAATGTAAGTTGCTTTCAATAACTAATTGGTATCCGAATAAACCAGTGTACAGCTGTAACAAGAGCCAGTTCTTCCATTTCTGTCCCTGACCCCACCATTTCTTCCCATGACCACTCATGGACAATATTGTTCTTTCTAGGTGAACAAAAGTATCTTCCTGTAGTAGGAGTAATTATGGACTCATCTGGTTTTAAGAGAACATCTAGAGAAGACCAACTAATTTTTATAAAGGAGGAGGAACATCAGAACAAGATCCATCACAATGCCACTTCAGTGTTCTCACTGCTGATAAAAACAGGCAAAGCCCTGCTTACTCAGCTCTGACCAGAATTCTAGTTAATAACTATCAATGTGTCGCACTGTAGTCACCAAGGGAAGTCTGTATCCCAACCAAAGAGGACTGATTACAAACTCCTTTATGATCTCTTCTCCCCCCACCCCTGACAGTAGGACATTTTAAATACAGAAGGCTATCTATTGTTTCTTTACTTTCACGTATCTCCACCCCCACCACTCATGTCTTTTGGGATTGATGTTTTTGAGAAGCAAACTGTCAAATTATTTATATATATTCCGTGATATACATACATCTATATATACACACACATTTATATACATATACATATATACATTTGCATACATAATGCACAGGCATACCTATATACATATATAAATATGCATACAAATATACACATACATATGTAAACATATATATACACATGTATACGTCTATACATATATACACTTGCATACATATGAATGTACATGTATATACATGCATTCATATGTATACATATATGCATATATACATGTGCAACCATACATATTTACACTGCATATATATGTATGGACACATACGTATACACTTGCATAGATACGCATGCATGCATATATACATATGTACTCTTGCATACATATGTATGAATATACACATGCACGCATATGTATACATATATACACATACATAACATACACATGCAATATATACACACATACATATGCATACATATATATATACATGTACGATTTCTATCATTAATAAAATTTATGGTTTAAAAAGTTTATGGTTTGTAACGGCACACAAATTTATAATTTGAGAAACTGAGAATGTTAATATTTACTAATCTCTTTTGTTAACACTCAGGAGAGCACAGGTCTGTTGATACATATATCCCAAGAGACTGGTCACCAGGGCCTGTTGGCTCCACACTGAATTTAAGCAAATCTTGTATACAAAGATTCCAGGAATGATGAATAATGATTTTCCTAATCATACATGAAAGGAGAGATTAACAACATAGTGCAGTACACTTCATGTGCCTGAGAAGGCACCTATAAGGGTATGTTGGGAAGCTTCTAGAATGTAATACTGAAGTACCCAAGGAACCAACTCTTCTATGGAGTCCAGTGAATGACAACTTTAATGCTTTGTGCTCTGGGGTCTTCTTAGTCTTGGTAGTATTCTGATAAGGGCAGTTTATATTGTTCTATGTATCTGATCCCCACTATGTATAACTAATCTTTTCCAGAAAAGATCAAGTGTGGTTCATGGACACTTAGAAGGTACTCACCCATGCTCCCCTGCTTCAAAGGGTTTTCAGGTCCAGCTACCCCAGGACTCAATACTTTTCAATCATATGATATAAATGCTTACCCCTGACAAACAGACACTTGGATGTTATAACATGGTAAGAGGGGGCTGTCTGAAAATTCAAATTCAAACACATCACTGTTAGCCTTATCTTCATCATACTGGTCCTCTGGTCCTGGCAGGTTTGCCAAAATGTTATGTCCAGCTTTATTATCTGGTTCTAATGGAAAGAAAAGACAAAAAAAGGAGTCAGTAGGTTCCATCAACATTTTAGGTCTCATTAATTAAATGATACTAAAGAAAAAGAGAACATTTCCTAATGACCTCTGCTTACGACACACACTACCCACCTACCCTTCATCCACATCAGGGAGAAATGTTATGGAATACATTCATTTCCCAGTAAACTGCGAAAACCATATTGCTTACCACACAGAGAGCTTCCATAGAACTCCCAAGGGGCAATAAACTCATCATCACTGGGACCCTGGAGGTCATTTACATAATCTGGAGAGGAAACAAAATAATAACATTTTAAAAAACTTAAAACAATTTCAGCAAAGTTGCAGGATACATAGTCAAAATACAGAAATTGGTTGCTTTTCCATACACCAACAATCCTAAAAGAAAATAAAACAATAGCACAATGCATCAAAAAGAATCAGTACTCAGGAATAAAATTAAGCAAGGGGGCAAAACACTTGTATAGTAACAACTAGAAAACTTTGCTAAAAGAAATCTCAGAAAATACAGATACATGGAAAGATATCTATATTCCATGTGTGTGGATTAGATGGTTTAATATTTAAAATTTGCATAACCAAAGCAATCTACAGATTGAATGCAATCTCTATCAAAACCCCAGTGACATTGTTTTGTTTGCAAAAATAGAAAAACCCATCTTAAAATTCATATGGAATCAAGGGATGCCAAATAGCCAAAATAATCTTCAAAGAAGACAAATACAGTTACTTCACGCTTCCTGATTTCAAAACATACTATAAAGCAAGAGTAATCAAGACAGCATTGCGTTGGCTTAAGGACAGACATACAGGCTAAGAGGACAGAACAGGGAGCCCCAAAATAAACACCCACATAAGCTGCCAAAAAGTCTTGACAAGGGTGGTAAGGACTATCTCTTTAAGAAATTCTGCTGGGGATGGTGGATATACACAGGGAAAAGAATGAGCCTGGATCCTTACCTGACATTGGTTGCACAAAATGACTCAAAATGTATTAAAGACCTAAACACGAGACATAAAACTATAAAAACATTAGGGGAAAGATTCAGAAAATTGCATTCCAATAATTTCTTGGATATGACACTAAAAGCAGAGGCAACAAAATAAAAAGCAGGTAAATGTGACATTAAACTTAAAAACTGTGGTGCATCAAAGTAAACAACAGAGTGAAAAAGACCACCCCCAGAATGGGAGAAAATGTTTGGAAATCATGTCTTGGGTTAATAGCCACAATATATAAGGAGTTTTTAGAACTCAAAACCAAAACAAAACAGGGGCGCCTGGGTGGCACAGCGGTTGGGCGTCTGCCTTCGGCTCAGGGCGTGATCCCGGCATTATGGGATCGAGCCCCACATCAGGCTCCTCCGCTATGAGCCTGCTTCTTCCTCTCCCACTCCCCCTGCTTGTGTTCCCTCTCTCGTTGGCTGTCTCTATCCTGTCGAATAAATAAATAAAATCTTTAAAAACAAACAAACAAACAAAAAACCCATGATCAAAACATGGGGAATAGACAACTCCCCAAAGACATTCCAGTGGTTAATAAGCACATAGAAAGACATTCAACATCATTCATCATGAGGGAAATGAGAATCAAAACTACAGTCAGATATCACTTATATCCATTAGGATGGCTACAATGAAAATAAACAGAAAACAACAGGTGTTGGCGAGGATGCGGAGAAAGGGGACCCTCTTACACTGCTAGTGGGAATGCAAGCTGGTGCAGCCCCTGTGGAAAACAGTGGGTAGGGCCTTCAAAAAGTTAAAAGTATAGTTACCCTACAACCCAGCTATCCCAGTTCTGAAAACATATCTGAAAGAATTGAAAGCAGGATCTCAGGTGTTTGCACACCCATGTTCATTACAGCATTATTCACAATACTCAAGAGGAATAAACAGCTCAAATGCCCATCCTCAGATGAACGGATAAGCAGTTGTGGTACACACATAAATGCAATATCATTCAATATTTTTTTTAAAAAAAAAGAGATTCTGACACGTTGCAACATGGATGAATCTTGAAAACTCAATGCTTGGTGAAAGCCAATCACAAAAGGGCAAATATTATTTAAGATTCCTCTCATATGAGGTATCTAAACCAGTCATAATCACTGAAAAATAAAGAGATTATTGCTTACCAGAGTCTGGAGGGAAGGACAAGTGAAATTAGTGTTTAATGGGTCCGTTTTTCAAGATGAAGATGTTCTAGAGCTCTGTTACACAATATGGATATACTTAACACTACTGAGTTGTACACTTACAAATGTGTAAGATAGGGGGCACCTGGGTGGCTCAGTTGGTTAAGCATCTGCCTTTGGCTCAGGTCATGATCTCAAGGTAGTGGGATCAATCTCTCTTCTTTGACACTAAGATGTTTTTTCTGCCACATGAGGCTAACTTAGATAAATATTTATTACCATCTGAGTCAGTGGCAATCTTTGGCAGTAAGTGAATTATAAAGAATTTAACTCTACTTCATTCTTTGCATTCATGAAAAACTTGTGGTGTGTTTCAGGGATCCTATTGTGACTGCGGCTTAAATGATAGCTTATCTGCTAAAACCCATGGAATCACCCAAATAGTTTCCTAAATGGGACATCTGCATCTTCATTTTTACCCAGACTTGAAATGTAAAAATACCTCAGTTAAACATGCACATGTAGAATGTGTAAATATTTAGGAAATCTTCTTAAACATTAGTCCAAGTAGACCAAAGTAAATGCAGAATCAATGGCTAATCACCAAAATAATTAACTGAAGTAAAGTGCTGTATTATACCAAACAAAAGGCAGCATTATTACTGTCCTAAAATCTAAAGCTTTTTAATTTCTGCCCGGTAAAATCCACCTTAGTTACCATTTGACTTTTAATAAAGAACATTTCTTAAATTTTGTCATTCCCTTTTCCTGAAGTGACGTACCTGCCAGAAATATTTCCATAAGTTCACTGTGCGTCATTTGCATGATGGTTCTACCTGAGTATGTAGCCAAAGTGGGGTCGGCACCATAGGAGAGGAGCAATCGGACAATTTCCAAGTGGTCATTCTCAACTGCATCATGGAGCGGCCTAGGAGGAGATGTGCAGAGCGATTAAAGTGTGTACACATGTTTCTGAAGTTATTTCCTTTAACAATAGGCAAATCTATATTAATCCAAGACCCTAATTCAAGACAAAAGGGAAAACATTCAAGAACATCAAGCAGTGACAGGCTGTATAAAGATTAACTCACAGTGGGGAAAGATTCCATCATAATGGAAATGAAACCAATAGAACAAACCATTGCTATACAGCTTGTACAAATATCTTCTCCATTTGAGGGGGAAAAAAAGCAAAAATAAACTACTGGGACTTCCTAAGAATAAAAAGTGTCTGCACACTGAAGGAAAGTTTCAACAAGAAGATATTTGCAAATGACATTTCTGATACAGGACTAGTATCCAAAATACATAATGAACTTATCAAACTCAACACTCAAGAAACAAATAATCCAGTTTAAAAATGGGCAGAAGACATGAATAGACATTTCTCCACAGAAGACATGCAGATGACTAACACACACAGGCAAAACGCTCAACATCACTCATCATCAGGGGGTTGTTATCAAAACTCCAGTGACACCACGTCACACATGTCAGAATGGCTAAAATTTACAACCCAAGCAACAACAGGTGTTGGCAAGGATGTGGAGGTGGGAAATGCAAACTGGTGCAGCCACACCAGAAAACAGTATGGAGGTTCCTCAGAAAGTTAAAACTAGAGCTGCCCTATGACCCAGCAATTGCACTACTAGGTATCTACCCAAAGAACCCAAAAATACAGATTCAAAGAGATACATGCACACCAATGTTTATAGCAGCATTACCAACAATAGCCAAGTTATGGCAAGAGACCAGATGTCCATCGACTGATGAGTGGCTAAAGAGGAAGTGGTATATAGATATGATGGAATATTACTCAGCCATGAAAAAGAATGAAATTTTACCACTTGTGACGACATGGATGGAGCTAGATAGTATTATGCTAAGAGAAACAAGTCAGTCAGAGAAAGACATACACCACATGAGTTCACTCATTTGTGGAATTTAAGAAACAAACGAGCAAAGGGAAAAAAGAGAGAGAGAGACAAACCAAGAAACAGACTCTTAACTCTAGAGAACACACTGATGTTTACCAGAGGCAAGGGGGGTCGGGGATGGGTGAGACAGGTGATGGGAATGAAGAGTGCACTTACCATGAAGAATACTGAGTAATGTGTGGAAGTGCTGAATCACTAAATTGTACATCTGAAACTAATAAAACACTGTATACTTCAACTAACTGGAATTTAAATAAAAACATAAAAATAAACAAATACTCCACTTATTAAAGAACCAGGGTACAAGCATGAATGATTAGTGTAAACTCTCTTGAAGCTGGACTCCAGCACCTTAAAATAGATCAATGACCAACTATCTGACCCAGAAGCTCTGGAAAAGGAACGAATGGGGCCTAAAGTTAACCTAGACTGAGACTCACTGTGGTGAGTTCCCATGAAGATACACAATCTTTCCCCTAATGTCCACTCAGGATGGAATGTTGCCTGCAGTCCCATCCTGGACAGTTTTGGAAATGTGAGAGACCAAATACATTTCAGTTTTGCTAATTTCAGAAAGGAAAGCCCTGACATTGCCTTCCAGTAGCTCCCATGCATAGAATCACAAAGATACTTTCCAGGTTCCTCAGTTCCTCTGACCAACAAATCATGTTCAAAGACAGGGTAGGGGCCAAGTCTGAAGGTGTGTGTTATGATAGCAGTTCCTACTCAAAACCAACAGTTGCCTTCTGTATTGTCAGTACTTTCCCACTCATATATTAAGCATGCTAACTTAAATAGATTACAGAATCCAGAGTCTTAACCAATGTTATGCATGTGAGCCCTGATATATTTTCAGATGCTTCTGAGCCACATGACCATTATACAACTGGCCAAGATTTCATGCTCTGGTTCTATTAGCCAATTGAGAGAAAGAGAAACACATGCAGAAGTAGGCAAAAGGAGGACTACAAATTGCCTCTAACTGTCCAAGAGGAGTACAAAACTTGAGGTTAGAGGAGAGGCAATGACAAGCATGAGGCTGGAATTGCTGAGAGTCCAGGAATAAAGTGAAGAGAAGGACTTATGGGACCAGCAAGAGCTTCATGGAACAGGAAGCTTTTTCTGTTGCATATAGTGGAAAAACAGCAAAACAATGGCCAACATAATATCCCACTAACTCCTCCCCCCGTCTTAACTGTGTATTTTTTTTATTACTTTTGAGCACTAAGATAGCTTGGTCAAAAAATATTTTAATTTTTTATTTTATTTATTCATGAGAGACAGAGATAGAGAGAGAAGGAAGCAGAGGGAGAAGCAGGCTCCCCGCTGAACAGGAAGCCTAATGACAGACTCAATCCCAGGACCCTGAGATCACAAGCTGAACCAAAGGCAGATGCTTAAGTGACTTGCTTGGTTGAAACTTTTAAAAGAAAAAAAAAATTCGAAGACCAAAACACAGAAAACGACTAAGGGTTTTAAAAGCTAACTGAATATTTTAAAAAAGAAAGAAAAAATAATAAAAGCAACAATAGTAACTTCATCGAGATAAAAATCTTCTGCACAGCAAAGTAAAGTCAACAGAACTAAGAGGCAGCCCACCAAATGGGAGAATATACTTGCAAATGACACTATAGATAAAAGACTGGTATCCAGCGCAACTAATGAATCATCGAACCTTGCATCAAAACCAGGGATGTACTGTATAGTGACTAACATAATGTAATAAAAACAATTGGAAAAAAAAAAGACTGGTATCCAAGATCTACAAAGAACTTCTCAAACTCAACACCCAAATAACAAACAATCCAGTCAACAAATGGGCAGAAGACATGAACAGACACTTTTCCAATGAAGACATACAAATGGCTAACAGACATATGAAAAAGCGTTCAAAATCATTAGCTACCAGGGAAATTCAAACCAAAACCACATTGAGATACCACCTTACTCCAGTTAGAATGGCAAAAATTAAGAAGGCAGGAAATAACAAATGTTGGAGAGGATGTGGAGAAAGGGGATCCCTGTTACACTGCTTGGTGAGAATGCAAACTGGTACAGCCACTTTGGAAAACAGTATGGGGGTTCCTCAAAAAGTTAAAAATAGAGCAATGCACTACTAGGTATTTACCCCCAAAGATACAGACATAGTGAAAAGAAGGGGCAACTGCACCCCAATGTTCATAGCAGCATTGTCCACAACAGCCAAACTGTGGAAGAAGCCAAGATGCCTTTCAACAGATGACTGGATAAGCAAGATGTGGTTCATATACATAATGGAATATTACTCAGCCATCATAAAGGATGAATACCCACCATTTGCACTGACATGGATGGGACTGGAGAGGATTATGCTGAGTGAAATAAGTCAAGCAGAGAAAGACAATTATCATATGGTGTCACTCACCTGTGGAACATAAGGACTAGCGCAGAGGACCACAAGGCAAGGGAGGGAAAAGTGAATGGGAAGAAATCAGAGAGGGAGACAAAACACGAGAGACTCGGCTCCAGAAAACAAACTGAGGTTTACAGAAGGAAGGAGGGTGGAGGATGGGGTAACAAAGTGATGGGTAATAAGGAGGGCATGTGTGGTGTTGAGCACTGGGTGTTATACACAACTAATGATTCATTGAACACTATATCATAAACTAATGATGTACTGTATGTTGGCTAATTGAACATATTTTTTTTTTAAAGAGGAAAAAAAATAAGAAAATCAGAAAGTAGGTACAGCCTAACATTGAAGCCTACCCAATTGTTCTATGAAAACACACAAACACACACCAACTTAGAAGACAGAAATATTCCTACAAGTCTCACTACCTATGGAGTTTACATTAAGCTGAAGAGTTAAAGGCTATAGCCATAACAATTTAGAATACTGGTTTGGAATGACAGGAAAAACAAAATGAGAGTGAAGAACCGCAAACGCATGAAGTCTTAACAAATAATTTCTAAACTACTATTTAAGATGCATGGACTCTGGGGAGCGCCTGGGTGGCACAGTGTTAAGCATCTGCCTTCGGCTCAGGGCGTGATCCCAGCATTATGGGATCGAGCCCCGCATCAGGCTCTTCTGCTGGGAGTCTGCTTCTTCCTCTCCCACTCCCCCTGCTTGTATTCCCTCTCTCGATGGCTGTCTCTCTCTCTGTCGAGTAAATAAATAAAATCTTAAAAAAAAAAAAAAGATGCATGGACTCTGGGAAACAAACTGAGGGCTTCAGAGGGGAGGGAGGAGTGGGGGATTGGGATAAGCCGGTGATGGGTATTAAGGAGGGCACGTATCGCATGGAGCACTGGGTGTTGTACGTAAGTCATGAATCACGGAACTTTACATCAGAAACTAGGGATGTACTGTATGGTGACTAACATAATATAATAAAAAATGTTACAAAAAAATAAAGAAGCCATCGAATAAAAAAAGATGCAAATACACATAACAAAATTAACCATCTAAAAACTTTGTAAGTGTTCAGTTCAGTGGCATCAAGTACATTCACAATGTTCTGCAATCATCCCAATCATCCATCCACAGAAGTTCTTTCATCCTGCAAACTGAAATTCTGTATACCCATAACCGCATTACTCCTCCCATCACCACTGGCAAGGACTATTGTACCTTCATATACAATTTGTCCTTCTGCAACTCGTTTATTTTACTGCGCACATTTTCAAGCATATTTACTTCAAGCACATGTTGTACCATGTGTCAGAATTTCTTTCCTTTTGAAGAATTAGTAGTATTCCATTCACAGGTGTATACCATATTTTGTTTATCCTTGATCCATCAACAGATATTTAGGTATTTTCTATTTCTTTTCTTTCTTTTTTTTTTTTGGTGCAAAATGTGTGGTTTATTAAAGCATGGGGACAATGCTGAAATGAACATGGGGATGCAAACATCTCCTTAATATTGTTCTCAATTCACACACATCTAGAAGTAGGACTGCAGAATTATATGGCAAATCCATTTTTAATTTTTTGAGGAACTACCCTACTGTTTTCCATAATAGCTACTCCATTCCACATTCCCACCAGTAGTACACAAGGTTCTAATTTCTTCATACTGTTGTCAATGCTTTTTATTTTCTAGGTTACTTTTAATAGCAGGGTCATGGGGTTTTACTATAGTTTCGATTTGCATTTCCTTAATAATTAGTGACTTTGAGCTCTTTTCATGTACTTTTTGGCCATTTGCGTATCTTTTTTTTTCTTTTTTTTACATCAGTGTCTACGTTCTTTACACATTTTATGATTGGGTTGTATTTTTGTTATTGAGTTGTAGGAGTTTCCTATATATTCCACATGCTAATTCCTTATTAGATATACAATTTGCAAATAATTTCTCTCATTCTTGTCACACTTGACTCTGTCCTTTGATGAATGAAAATTGATGTAGTCCCTTTCACCTATTTTTTCTTTTATTGTCAGTGCTTTTGATGGAATATCCAAGAAATTGATACCAAATCAAATGTCACACAGGTTCACCCTATGTTTTCTTCTAGTTTCATAGATTTAGGCCTTACATTTAGGTATTTAATCCATCATAAATTAAATCTTTTATGATGGTATAAGGGAAAGGGCCCAAGTTCATTCTTTTGTATGTGGATGTGCAGCTTTCCTAACACTTGTGGTTGAGAGATGTATATGCCCATGAATGGTCTGAGAACATGTGTAGAAGATCATTTGACCACATATACAATGGTCTATTTCTGGGGTGTCTCTTCTATTCCATTGTACAATACATCTGCCTTTATGCTAGCAAAACACTGCTTTGCTTACAGTAGCTTTGTGACAAATTTTGAAATCAGGAAAAATCAAGACAAGAGACTTTGTTCTTTATCACATGGTTTTCGTTATTTGAGGTCCCTTGAGATTCCATATGAACTTTAGGATGGATTTTTCTACTTATCTGTAAATGTTGAGATTTTGATAAAGACTTTATTAAAACCACACAGCTGAGTGACCTCAACAAGATAGAGGAACTGGAATCCTCAGGCTCTCATTGCCTCATGGAGACAGTGACTTAACATTGTATGGAATAAACTGGCCTTATGAGAACTCCAGGAGACAGTCAGAGGTTGCAGCAATGAAGCTAAGTGTAGTCAAAAAGAGCTGCAATGAAACGGCTAAGAAAATGTGTTGAATTTACATGTGACAGCACCCTCACTCAGCACAATGGAAGTATAGTCAGGAAAAAAAAATCCCAGCTTCTCCCTGGATAAGGAAAGACACGAGTGGAATGTATGTCAAATGTTCTAGGTTTGCAGGGGAGCTATACTGAAGAACTGTTTTCTGTGTGGCTAACTCAGAGCTCTGAACTGAATGGGGCATTCTTTGGATGCTGTATTAGTTATTCAGCCTACCTGAACTGAATAAAGCAGACTGGAATGCTTAAATTGTATTTCTTACAGGCTGGAAAGTACCAGTCAGGATCCTGGCTGATCTGTTTCTGGCGAGGACACTCTTCCTGACTTGGGAGATGGCCAACTTCTTACTGTGTTTTCATGTGATGGAGAGAAAGAAAGAGTCTTTTTTTTTTCCTTTATAAGGCCTCAGTCCTACTGGATTAGAACCATGCCTTTTACGACATCATTTGACATCAGTTACCTCCTAATGGCTTAATCTCCAGGTACAGTCACATTAGGACTTAGGGCTTCAAAATATGACTTTCGGATAGACACAATTCATATCAGAGCCCATACTTTGGAACTGGTAACAAGAAAGCACCTCTTGATAGAGACCAGAGAGCCTGCTTTACCACAGATAGTGAGAGCAAAAGATTATTGGGTCTTGAGAACAGAGGCACCTTCCACTGGGAAACTCCATATACAGTTCAAGAGAACACTTACTCTCAGAAAAGTCTGATAGGGTCCCAGATGCTCTACTTGAGCTGACTGGTGAAGGTCTTTCCTTGTATGAAACCAATCTGAAAAGACTGAGAAAGACGGCTGTTTTTTTTCCAAGCGCCATCAAAAGATCACGAAGAACACGTACACACAAATGGGAAAACATGGCTCACTCAAAAGAATAAAATAATCTCCAGGAAATGGCCCTAAAGAAAAGGCTTAAGAAATTCCTGACAAAGAATTCAAAATACCCATCCCAAAGGTGAACAATCAGCCAAAAGAGAAGGCAGATAATAGAATGAAATCAGGAATGATGCACATGCAAAATGAGAACATAGCAAAAAAGAGAAACTATAAAATAAGAACTAAGCAGAAGCATGGACATGAAAAATATAATAACTGAAAAATTCACTAGAAAAAGGCACGAGAAAGAATCAATGAACACAAAGACAAGCTATTTACATTCTTAAGTCAAAGAAGCAACAGAAATAGTCAGAAAAGTGAACAGAACCTAAGGGACTTACAGGACACCATCAAAGTAATATAAACATTATGGGAGTCCATTGGGATCATTCAACACAACCAGGGGGACTTATGTAGGGGATGCAAGGATGGTTTAAAATTTCAAATCAATCAGTCATCAATGTGGATACACCACATGAGCAAAATGAAGGATGAAAATCAGATCATCCACCTCAAACATCCATTCATGATAAAAACTCTCAACCTCCTGTAGCAAGGAAAACAGAACAAACCTATCAAACCACTGGAAACTACAGCAAAACAAAAAAGCTTGCACATAGAAGGAAACCATAAACAAAACAGAAAGTCAGCCCACTGAATGGAAGAAGATAGATGCAGATGATGCATCCAATAAGGGATTAATACTCAAAATACACGAAGAACTTACATAGTTCAACATAAAGAAGACTAATAATTTGATTGAAAGAAGGACACAGGATCTGAATAGACATTTTTCAAAAGAAGACATCCCAGTGGCCAACAGACACATGAAAACATGCTCAACATCTCTCACCACCAGGGAAATGCAAGTAAATCAACACTACCATGAGATATCACATTACACCTGTCAGAATGGCTAAAATCAACAACACAAGAAATGAAGCGTTAGCCAGGCTATAGAGAAAAACGAACCACTTTCGGTGGGAATGCAGATTAGTACCGCCAGCTAAGGAATTCAAATGAGTTATTTAAGTAAACTGATAGGCTACAAAACACCACAGCAAGACAATTCATTGACATCAACAACAACAAAAAATGCATAATGCAAATGTGACATTAACAGAAACAGAAATCATAAAAAAGGAAGCATACAAATTCTGGACATGAAGAACTCGGTAACTGAAATAGAGAATGCAACAGAAAGCATCAACATCAGAATAGACTTGTGTACTACAGAAGAATCAGTAAAATAGGAGAGGAACTCTGAAATAACCCAGTATGAAGAGATAAACAGTGTAAAGGAAGCCTACTAGATCTATGGACACCACTGAAAAGCCACAATATCCAAATCCCTAGAAATCTGAAAGGGGAGGAGGGGGAGAAGCAGCAGAAAGTTTATTTAAAGAAATAGTGGGTGAGAACTTTCCCAGCCTGGGGAGAGATCTGAAATCCAAATTCATGAAGATATACACTATGCCATTTCTACAGTTCAAATGATCTTTTCCAGGACACTTTATAATAAAACTCTCAAAAATCAAAGACAAAAAAAGATCCTAAAGGCAGCAAGAGAAAATGAGATTGTAATATATGCAGAAATGATTTGACTATCAGCAGATTTCTCAGTACAAACCTTAGTAAGCCAGGAGAAAGCGGGATGATATACTCAAAGTGCTAAAAGAAAAAATACTGCCAACCATAAATACTCTATCTATCAAAATTATCCTTTAGAATTAAAGGATAAATACTTTCCCATATAGAACTAGGAGAATGGTATAAAACCAGAAGTCAGGAATCATAATGATGATTGGACCTGTCTTACAAGAAGTGGAAAGGAGTTTTTCAACCTGAAATCAAAGGCCACCAAACTAGTAACAAAAACTTACAAAAATATATAACACATTGGTAAAGGCTAATACTTAGTCCAATTGAGAAACTCTAATACTGTATATGAGGTGCATTACCTACTTAAATATACTAAAAAAAGGTTAATGCTATCAAAAATAACTGAAGCTAGTATAATTTGTTAACAAATATACAATATGAGAAAGGCAAACTCCAACACTAACTGCAGGATAGGGGCAACAAAAGGACAAGGTTTTTGTATGTCACAAACCATATACATACATATTATGTTGTTGTCAGTGTAAAGAAGACTGTTACAACTCTAAGATATTTTATGCAGGTCTCATGGTAACTGCAAAGCAAAATCTTATTGATACATAAAAGAGGTCATAACATGCCACCACAGAAAATCACCAATTTACAAAAAACACACACACACACACACACACACAACAAAACAACAACAACAACGACAAAAACAACAACAACAAACCACAACAACACCACACATGCTAAGAGAATAAAAAAAGAACAGGAAGTTCCAAACACCCCAAACCAATAAATGGCAATAGTAAGGCATTATGTATCAATAATAAAGGTATTTGAATTGAATTATCCAATACGAAAAGACTGGATGCATTAAATACATGCTGCTAGCAAAAGACTCTTCAGTTCTAAGCACAACAGAGGCTCAAGATGAAAGAATTGAAAAAACACATTCCATGCAATTGGAAACCAAAAGAGATTAGGTACAGCTACGCTTGTATCAGACAAAACAGACTCTTTAAGCCAATAGCTAAGCTGTGACAAAGGAGGTCATTATATAATGATGAGGAGGTTAACTTATCAAGAAGACATAACCATGGTAAATACATATGCACCCAACATTGGAGGAACTAAATAAATGTTAGGCAAATACTAACGGATCTGAAAGGCAAGCAAGGGACTTCAATAGTCCACATTTAGCAATGCCAGGGCATTCAGACAGAAAATCATCAAACAATGTTGGACTTGAGCGATGTTTTAGACAAAGGAGACCTAATGTATGTAAGAATAGACACATTTAGAAAATTCCATCCCAAAGCAGCAGAATATGATCATCTCGAGTGCACATGGAACATTGTGCAGGACAGATCAGATAACAGGACAGAAAACACATCTTACCAAATTTAAAAAGACTCTTATCATGCAAATAGCTTTTCTGACTACAACGGTATGAAACCATAAATCAGGAATAAAAGGAAAACTGGAAAGCCTATAAATATATGGACTTTAGTAATATACTCATGAATCGCTAATGGTTCAGGAAGAAATCAAAAGGAAAACAAAAAACTATGGAACAAATGAGCATGAAAAAAAATACACACACAAAACAAAACACCAAAGGCTAAGGTAGGATGCAAAAGCAATTCTAAAAGGGAGCTTAATAGGCATAAATGAATGCACAAACATGTAAAACTACTGATAAAATCTAACATTACATTTCAAGGAACAAGAATAAGAGGAAGAACTAAGACACAATTACCAGAAAGAGGGAAATAACAAAATATCAGAGAAAAAAATAAATGAAATAGAGACTAGGAAAACCCAACTAAAAAGATAGGCTAACTGAATTTAAATTTAAAAAGAGATGTCAAAGAAAGGGGGGGTACTCAGAAGGGGGAATGAACCATGAGAGCCTATGGACTCTGGGATACAAACTGAGGGCTTCAGAGGGAAGGGGGGGTGGGGGAATGGGATACGCTGTTGATGGGTAGTAAGGAGGGCACGTATTGCATGGTGCACTGGGTGTTATACGCAACTAATGAATAATGTATAGTGATATACATTACTGTGATATACAAATATATATATATATATAAATATATAGTGATATACAAATAATGAATAAAGTAATGAATAATGTAAAGCGAGCTTTACAACAAAAACTAAGGATATACTGTACGGTGACTAACATAACATAATAAAAATATTATTAAAAATAAATTTAAAAAGAAAGAAAAAAGAAAAGATCAACAAAACAAGGATCACAATTTTGAATACACAAAATTTTAGCTACATTAAGAAAAAGAAAGAATACTAAGTAAAAAAAAAAAATCAGAAATGAAGGAGGAAACATTACAATAGATACCCCAGAAATAAGATCATAAGAAACTACTGTACTCAATTATATATAAGCAAATCAGATAACCCAGGACAAATGGAAACCCAGAAAGAAATCCTGGAAACATAAAACTACCAAGACTGACTCAGAGGAAAACAGAAAGTATGAACAGACCAATAACAAATAAGATTTATTCAGCAATCAAACATCTTCCATGTGGCAGAGAGGAAGATGGAAATAGAGTAGGAGGACCCTAAGCTCACCTAGTCCCAGGAACAAAACCAGATAACTATAAAATCATCTAAATACCCAGAATTCAACCTGAAGATGAGAGAGCAAACTCTATAACTGAAGGGAGAGAAGAAGCCACATTAAGGTAAGTAGAAAGTGCAGAGACACGGTTTACGGCAGAAACAGATTGCAGGTGCTTGGAAGGAAGGGAGCCATGGTCACAGACAAGGGTGAGAGAGAGAAGAGCACACCAGGGAGAATACACAAAGAGAACACTTCCCCAAAGTTCCTGGCCAGGAGAACAAGGAGGACTGGATTTCTTGAGTTCTTGCAACCAACAGGGCTTAAAAGCCTGCACTTTTAAAAGTCAGTGGACTTGGCTGGGATAGAGCCCTGAAGGTGCTGTGCTGCTCTTCAAAAGAAAGCAGGCAAACAACCTGGGGACAGACAGCACGGAAACAGCCACCTGAAGGACACATGGGGGCACACAATGAGGAGATTATTCACTCCTGTAAGAGAGCGTTCACCGAGTAGTGTTCACAGAGATGACTCTCCAGGAAGAAAGGAGCTGGCAGGTGCCATCTCCCTTCCCCAACCCTCAGCATAAACATGGAGCTACCTGTGGGGGGCAGCACAGCACCTGCACTGGCTGCCTAACCTGCTTACACCAAGCCCCACACCATGTGCTCTGGTGGTCCTGCCCTCCCTGTCAGTGAAGCTTGCCTCAGGCCCAGCAGTGGGCCCCTCCCCCAAAGACCAGCACAAACCCCTGCCCATACCTCATCTCCCAACCAGAGAGATGTGCAGGGCTTCAGTTCTGGTGGAGGTGGTGTCAGGTCTCATTTTCACAAGCAGAGCAGAGCACACCAAGTTAAAACTCACCACATTCAGGCCAGGGACCAATGACTGCCCACAGCAGGCAAGGAGAGCTTCTGCAGACAAGTGGTGTGAAGGACAGAGCAGCCAAAACACAGCAGCAGAGTGCACGCAGCACACAGGAGGGACACCCCCTGAAGTGACAGGCCCTGGACACTACCTTGTCTTAATAAAGCCATTATTCTCAGGACCAAAAGACACAAAAGGCTTTTCTAATACAGAGAAGAAGAGAGAGACATAGACAAAATGCCAAGACTGAGGAACTCATCCCACATGAAAGAATAAGGTATGGCCATGTTCAGGTAAGTAAGTAAAGCAAATCTGCATGACCTGCCTGATGTAGAACTTAAAGCAACAATCATAGGATACTTGCTGGGCTTGAGAAAGGAAAAGAAGACATCAGGGAGACCCTTGTCACAGAGATAGGAGAATGGAAAAAAAAAAACCAAGCAATCAGAAATTTTTAAAAATGCAATAAATGAGATTAAAAACAGACTTGATGCAATGAACAGCATGCTGAAGAAACAAAGGAAAAAATTAGTGACCTCAAAGACAAAATGATGTAAAATAATGAACTGAACAAAAGAGAGAAAGAAAAATTATGCAACAAGAGAACAGACTTAGGGAACTCAGTGATTCCATCAAATGTAATAACATCTATATCAAAGGAGTCCCCAGAGAAGAAGAGAAAAGTAGGCAGGAAATTTGTTTGGGGAAATCATACCTGCACATGTCCCTAATGTGGGCAAGGAAACACACATCCAGATCCAGGTGGCACAGAGGACTCCAATCAAAATCAACAAAAGCAGACCAACACCAAGGCAATTGTAATAATATTTGGAAAATACAGTGATAGGGAAAAATTCCTAAAAGCTATAAGACAGAAGAGTTCCCTAACTGATAAGGGAAGACCTATATAGGGTTAGCAGATATGTCAACAGAAACTTGGCAGACCAGGAGCCAGTGGCATGAGATAGTCAATATGGAATGGAAAAAAACTGCAGCCAAGAATGTTCTACCCAGCAAAGCTGTCATTCAGATTAGGGAGAGACACAGTTTCCCAGACAAACAAAAATTGAAAGAATTTGTGAGATAGTCAATATGGAATGGAAAAAATCTGCAGCCAAGAATGTTCTACCCAGCAAAGCTGTCATTCAGATTAGGGAGAGACATAGTTTCCCAGACAAACAAAAATTGAAAGAATTTGTGAACACCGAACCAGCCCTGCAAGAAATATGAAAGGGGACTTTTTGAGTGGAATGGAGAAACCAAAAGTGACAAAGACTAGAGGGGAACAGAGAAAATCTCCAGACACAATGACAAAACAAGTAATAAAATGGCACTAAACACATATCTATCATTAATTATTCTGAATGTAATTGAACTAAATGCTCCAATCAAAAGACACAGCATACCAGAATGGGTAAAAAACAAGCAAACAAACAAGAACCATATATATGATGCCTACAAGAGAATCATTTTAGACCTAAAGACACCTGCAGATTGAAAGGGAGGCGATGGAGAAACATCTATCATAGTAATGGACATCAAAAGAAAGCTGGAGTAGAACCACTTATATCAGACAAAATAAACTTTAAAACAAAGACTATAACAACAGACAAAGAAAGACACTACATAATAATAAAAAGGACAATCCAACAAGAGGATTCAACAATTATAAATGTTTATGCACCCAATATATGTTCAAGCAAATAAATAAAGCAGTTAATAGCAAACATAAAGGAACCAATTGATAATAATACAACAACAGCAGGGAAGTTTAACACTCTACTTACAACAATGGATAGTAAATCCCCCACATCAGGCTCCTCTGCTGGGAGCCTGCTTCTTCCTCTCCCACTCTCCCTGCTGGTGTTCCCTCTCTCGCTGGCTGTCTCTCTGTCACATAAATAAATAAAATCTTTAAAAAAAAGAAGAAGAAGATTGATATCATACCATGCATATTTTCAGACCACAACACTATGGAACTTGACATCAACCACAAGAAGAAAGTTAGGGAAGACCACAAATATACCAAGGTTAAAAAACAAACTACTGAAGAATGAATGGGTTAACCAGGAATTGAGAGAAGAAATTGACAAATACAAGGAAAACAAATGAAAATGAAAAGCCCAAAACCTTTGGGATAGTAAAGGTGGTACTAAGAGGAAAGTATATCAAAATAATGAGCCTCCTTCAACCTAACCTCACCTAAAGGAGCTAGGAAAAGAACAAGCAAAATGTAAAGCCAGCAGAAGGACAGAAATAATAAAGATGAGAGCAGAAATAAATTATATAGAAACAAAAGAAGACAACAGAACAGATCAATAATACTAGTAGCTGATTCTTTGGATAAAATCAATAAACCACATAAGCCTCTAGCCAGACCTGAAAAAAAGAAAAGAGAAAGGACCCAAATAAATAAAATCACAAACAGGAGGGGAGAAATAACAACCAAAGCCACAAAAATACAAAAAAAAATTATAAGAGAATGTTATGAAAACTATATGCCAACAAATTTGACAATCTGGAAGAAGTACATAAATTCCCAGAATCGTACAAACTACCAACACTGAAACAGGAAGAAACAGAAAACCTGAACAGACCAATAACAAACAAAGAAATAGTCAGTAATCAAAAAACTCATAACAAACAAAGCCAGGAAATGATGGCTTCACTGCTGAATTCTATCACACATTTAAAGAAGAGTTAATACCTATTCTTCCAAAGCTATTCCATAAGACAGAAATGGAAGGAAAACATCAAATTCATTCAATGATCAATATAGTATTTTACTGGGGGTGCCTGGGTGGCTCAGTCGGTTAAAAGCCTGTCTTCAGCTTGGGTCATGATCTCAGAGTCCTGGGATTGAGCCCCGCATCCAGCTCCCTGCTCAGGGGGGAGTCTGCTTCTCCCTCATTCCATACCGTCCTCCCACTCATGTGTGCTCTTCTTTCAAATAAATAAAATCTTAAAAAAAATACACCCATATGTTACTGACACAAAAACAGATATATAGATCAGTGGAACAGAATAGAGAACCAGGAAATGCATCCTCAACTCTATGGTCAACTAGTCTTCAAGAAAGCAGGAAAGGATACTCAATGGAAAAAAGACTGTCTCTTCAATAAGTGGTGCTGGGAAAACTGCACAGTCACATACAGTAGAATGAAACAGGACCACTTTCTTACACCATACACAAACGCAAACTCAAAATGGATGAGAGATCTAAATGTAAGACAGGAATCCATCAAAATCCTAGAGAAGAACTCAGTCAGTAACCTTTGACCTTGGCTGTAGCAATTTGTTACTAGACACATCCCAGAGGCAAGGGAAACAAAGGCAAAAATGAACTATGCTAAATAAATATAAACTAAATAGGCTAAAAATAACCTTATGCACAGCAAAGGAAACAATCAATAAAAAAAACCATCTACTGAATGGAGAAGATATTTGCAAATGATATGTTCAATGAGGGGTTAATATCCAAAATATACAAAAAAACTAATAATTCCACACCAAGAAAAAAAATAACCCATTATAAATGGGCAGAAGACATGAATACAGAGTTTTGAAAGACGACATCCAAATGGCCAACGGACACATGAAAAGATGCTCAACATCACTCATCATCAGGGAAATAGAAATGAAAACCAGAATGAGGTATCACATCACACCTGTCAGGATGGTTCAAATTAACAACACAGGACATAATACGCTTTGGTGAAGAAGTGGAGAAAGGGGAACCCTCCTGCCCTGTTGGTGGGAATGCAGGCTGGTACAGCCATTGTGGAGAACAACATGGGCGTTCCTCCAAAAGTTAAAAATCAATTACCATATGATCCAGAAATTGCACTACTGTGTATTTACCAAAAGAAAATGAAAAGATATTTGAAAAGATATATGCACCCCTATGTTTACTGCAGCACTTTTTTACAATAGGCAAGATATGGGAACTGAAGTTTCCAGCCATAGGTGGATGAATGTACACACACACACACACACACACACACACACACACACATCCACTGGAATAATACTCAGCCTTGAAAGAGACTGGGATTGTGCCATTTGCAACCAGATGGATGGACCTACAGGGTATCTTGCTAAGTGAATAAGTCAGTCAGAAAAAGACAAATATCATATATGTAATCTAAAATAAAACAAAGCAATAAACAAAAAGAAAACAAATGAAAAAATAAACAAAAAGCAGAATTAGAACTACTAGCACAGAGAACAAATTGATGGCTGCCAGAGGGGAGTGGGAAGATGGGAAAAAGGGGGAAGGGGGGTGGGAGATGACAGCATTTCAGTTATGGAGTGAATAAGTCTCGAGTGAAAGGCACAGTCTGTGATGTGGTAATAGGGATGTTATGAGACAGGTGGTAGCTACACTTGTAGGGAGCATAACATAATGTTTAAACTTGTCCAATCACCATGTTATACACCTGAAACTAATGTAACAACTATGTCAATTACACCCAAAATTTTAAAAAAAGGTACAAATAAATAAATGTGTTAGTCTCCAAACAGAGGCTGCTGTTAGTATAACAACTGAAGAAAAATGTAGCAAAGAATCAATGAAGTTACCATTGTTCATGAAATTATCACATTTTATTAAGACTCTCTACCTGTAGCTTCTTTTGTATTTACTTACGTGAACATGCATATGGACACCGTTTTCACATATTATCATCTCCATCATTATATGGGATAACAAAGGCTATTAGAAAAAGTTTTATTTACTACAGAAATCACATTATGTACCTTCCCCAATAATGGAATGAAACTAAAATCAAGAGTGGAAGGAAAAATGGAAAATTCACAAGTACATGGAAATTGAAACCAAATTTTAAACAATGAATGTATCAAGGAAGCAAACACAGTGGAAACTAAGAAAAAATAGCTCAATACAAATGAAAATGAAAATACAACTGTGAAACTTATAGGATTCAGTGAGACCAAATACTAAGAGGTAAGTAATGGCGGTCAACACACTTGAAAAATCAAAAGATCTCAAACCGACAACAATTTTCTTTTTTATAAACACTATGTATATAATTTTAATAGCCTTGCCTTATCATCACTCTAGTTTTGTGGCATTATTTGTAATTCCTCTTTATTTCTCATATTAGTTGAGTCCTCTTATTTCATAAAATGGATAGTAATGACTCAATTTTCATTTTGTATTTTCATAATTTGAGACTTGTCTGTTTCTTAGTCAAGTTTGTTTAATAAATAAATAAATCATCAGCAGCAATAAAAGTGTCGATTTTGTTAATCTTTCAAAGGACTAACTACTGGGTTTTGTTGATTTTGTCATTTGTTTTTCTACTCCCTATTTTATCTGTGCTATAATCTTTTGTATTTCCTTCCTTCTGCGTCCCACGGGTTCACTTTGTTCATCTTTCTGAGTTCCTTAAGTTTTCAGGTAAGGTGTTGATTTGAGATCACCTTTTCATGTGAGCATTTAGCATTTATAAATACAAGTTTTCCCCTTAGCATAATTGTTGTGTCACGTAAGTGTTGATGTTTTTTTTGGTTTGCGTTTATATCCAATTATTTTGTAATTTCCCTTCTGTTTTCTTCTTTGATCCATATTCTTTAGTCTATATTGTTTAATTTCCACAAATTTTCTAATTTTGCTGTTTTGTTTTTGTTACTTATTTCTAACTGCATCCCACTGTGGTCAGAGAAGGTGCTTTCTATGATTTCTATGTTCTTAAATCTAATGAAATTTCATTTGTGGCCTAATATATGGTGTAATGTGGAGAATGTCCTGCGTGCACTTTCAAAAGAAACAGGTGTATTCCACTCTTGTTGAGTAGAGTGTTGTGTATAAGTATGTTAGATCTAATTGGTATATTGTGTCATTGCAGTCTTGCATTTGCTCATTTACCCTCTGCGGGTGCATTATTAAAAGGAGAGTATTGAAGTCCTTTAGTATTTTTGTAGAACTTTTGATTTCTACTTGTAATTTCATCAGTTTTGGTTCATATAATATATTTTGATTTTGTGTTGTTACATGATGATTTGTGTTTATCCTCTTTATTAAACTGTTCTTTCCTTGTCCCTTATAATCATTTCTGCTTTAAAGTATATTTTGTCTAAGACCACACCCACTTCTTTGTCTTCCTATTTACTATTTGCTTGAAATATTTTTTCCATCATCTGATATTATCTATGTTTTTGGATTTAATCTGATTCTTATATATAGAATATAGTTGGATAGAATTTTTTAAGCCCTTTTAATTATCTTCTCATTTTCGTTTTTGAATACAGTTAAGTTACTTTTTGTTGTTACTCTGGGATTACACTTAATATACTAATGCTATAACCATCTAATTTGAATTTATACTATCCTAATGTCATTAACGTAAAAAACTCTGCTCTTATACAGCACAGTCTACAAATGTTTCAGTTATTGATGCCATAGACTTCAATCTTCACACAAAATGTTTTCCAAAACAGACAGTAATAATTGGTTTTGTATAAATTACTTTGTTAAATCATTTACAAAGCAAAAACAAAAGAGCTACAAACCAAAGTTACTATAAAACTAGATTAAAATGGCCCATGTATTTACCTTTAACAAATTTCTATTTCTTTATAAGGTGTTATCATCTAGTGTGTTTCATTTGGACTTGAACGGCTTCTATTAATTATTTTTTGCAGTTTAATTCTACAGTTAACAAAATTCCTGAGCTTTTCTTTATTTCAGAAAGTCCCAATTTTTGAAGGTAGCTTTTCATAGATGTAGGATTCTTGCTTTACAGTTTTTCCTTTAGCACTCTGAATACTTCTACTTCCTGTAAACCTTCCTAGGGAGAATTATGCCGATAACCTTACTGGAGAGCAGTGTATGAGCAGTGTATGGGTCACTTCTCTGTTGCTCCCCATTTCTTTTTTTGTTTTTGGCTCTCAACAATTTCACTGTAATGTCTTAGTGTGAGTCTCTGAATTTAACCTGTTTGGAGCTCACTGAGCTTCTTACTTTGTCTGCATGCCTTCCAACAAATGTGCAAAAGCTTTGAACATAATTTCTGCAAATAATTTGTCTCCTCCCTTCTCTTTTCTTTCTGGAACTCCTATCAGGTATATATTAATCCAACGGATTATATTCAAGAAGTGAAGTAAGTTCTTTTAGCTCTTCTTCTATTTCCTTTGTGTTCTTTAAATTTGATAATTCAGTTGTCCTATTTTCAAGTTTGCTGATTCTTCTGCCTGCTGAAGTCACACTTTGAATGCCTCTGATCAGCTTTCATTTCAGTTACTCCGTTTTTTAGTTCTGCAATTATTTCTTTTTATGTGTCCTATGTCTTTATTGACATTTCAATTTTGTTTGTACATTGTTTTCTCTGTGCATGTTTTCTTTTATCTCTTGGAGCATTGCTAAGTTGTTTTACAATCATTGTCTAGTAGACAGGATTCTTTCTGCTTTTTTTCTCTTTTTTAAAGATTTTATTTACTTGAGGGAGACAGAACGAGAGAGAGCACAAGCAAGGGGAACTGCAGGCAGAGGGAGAAGCAGTTGCACCACAGAGCAGAAAGCCTGACGTGGGGCTTGATCCCCAAACCCTGAGATCATGACCTGAGTTGCAAGCAGATGCTTCATCGACTGAGCCACCCAGGTGTCCCCAGAATTCTTTCTCAAGGACAATATTGTGATTTTTTTCCTTGTTGAAAAGCATACGTATAAATCATATAATGTACTAACCACCTTGTTGGTTTTTTTTTTTAAGTAGCCTATTTATTGCTAGGAATGGACATGAAATATAACAAAGTTCTTTCAGGACTATTCTAGCCTGTGCCTTTCCCCTGGTGTGTATACTGACATCCTAAGTCCACTTGTATATATGGTTGCTTTGGAATGTTGTAGTCTTTAAACAGTTGGTTCCCAAAAGAGAAAAAGACAAAGTTAAGGGGACTATTTGAATCTATTACAGGGGCGCCTGGGTGGTGTAGTCGTTAAGCGTCTGCCTTCGGCTCAGGGCGTGATCCCAGCGTTCTGGGATCGAGCCCCACATCAGGCTCTTCCACTGGGAGCCTGCTTCTTCCTCTCCCACTCCCCCTGCTTGTGTTCCCTTTCTCGCTGGCTGTCTCTCTCTGTCAAATAAATAAATAAAATCTTTTTAAAAAATAATAAATCTATTACGAAGCACTTCAGCCAGACGAAGAGGGTCCAATAGCAACAGCTGCCCACCTTTCTCTGTGACCCTCCATAAAGAGAAGCAGTAATGAGAGCTCAGATTTCTAATATCCGGATAAGTCGACTGATAAGCTGCTCCAAGAACATATGTACATCTGCCTGACACAGGACTGCGCTACTCCTAGAGGACAGATATCTGCTACTGTGCTGAGAGGAAATTGATCAAGATTAACTATTTAAGGTTTCCTGGAAGTGGCAATACAGTGCAAAATGGTTTCAAAGTGGTTATGTTATATCAGGCATATTTTGCCAGTACACCTGCTGTCTAAGAAAGGACTATTTCTGGTGCTTCCTAGTCTGTGAAGTTTCTTCTCATGTCATACACTTTTAAAGTTTTAAGTATGTTTCCAAAATTTCCTACTTAAAGAGGATTTTGCAATCAATGTTTCCACATACCTGAGAATTACTGCCCATGTCCCAACAAGACACTAAGGGTCCACTAACCTGGTTCCATCTTGGGTACTACAGTTGACATCAGCACCATATTTAAGAAGGTGTTGAACAATGCAGAGCCATCCTCCTGCAGAAGCTTCATGCAGAGCAGAGTAGCCAGCATTGTCTTGATGATTCACATCACAAATCTTGTTTTCCAGGCAGTACAACACCAATTCCTGTGCAAAGAAGCAGGGGGAATGCTGTGAGAACTGCACAATGAATCTCATAATGATGACTTCATAGTTTGGTAGTACCCACTTTCAAAGACATTTACCATTAGTCTTGCGAACCCCCTGCAGCTATGGCAGGTAGTGCATACATGTTGGTGAGGGAGCACAAGCATGTGTTTGCTAGAAGCACATCTATTTCCTGAACCGCAGTTAGTGATAACAGAATGGTTGGCATGTCAGAACTACTCAATCCCACATGCAACATCTATCCTGTCTTTGTAGGTATTGCTCCTTCCAACTCATGATAAACCAACTGCTGTCACTGGATTTCATCTGCAAGCAACTGAGCTAACTATAAAATCCTTCCAGAGAATTCTCTCCAGATAACCCGGAAATCTCCAAAACAGACATGTTGACAGAAACAAGACATTGAAGCAACCACCAAAACTATCCCCAAACTAAAAAAGTGCTATTGTTTCAAGAGACTATGTGAATGCATGATAACACGGATATGTCCTGAGTGCAAAACAAGTTATAATAGATCTATGTAGGCTTACAATAAGAACATAATCAAGTACTGAGACCATATAACTTATCACTGACATCAGCCATGTTGGCTAGGGATATGGCAATAACTTTGGTGCAAAGCTGGAACGCCCAGCCCAGTCCCTGATCTGGAGGGGGTTTGTACTCTCAGTTTGTTGCCCTTCCTTGTGCCATCCCCAGCCAGGGTGCCTCCTCACCAGCATCAAGGAGCAGCATCAGTAGTTTCTAAATCCAGACACCCACAAGGACACCAACCTCATAGCCAAGCTGGGCAGCCCGCTGCAGGAGGGTCTCACCAGCGTTCTTATTGACCACAAATCGCTGTCTTTCTGGCAGCATGGGCTGTGACTGGGCAGTCTCTGGAGGGGGACTTGAGTGTAGCAGCCTTTGTAAGATCTCAGAAGGTGGCGGTAATTGTTGCAAAAGATTGAAGGATTTCTGATCCTGGTTGGCTGATGACAGGTAATAGTTGGAACTGGGCTCTTCCTGCTTTGTGACTCCTCCAATGTTCACCTATTACAAAACCAAGGAGCATACACATTTAAGGCTGTCTTCCAGACATGCCTCTTTCCCTCCTACCCAAGTCAAAAATCATAGTGGAAGGCGGCAGCTTTTCCTTTTATTTGGGGGAAGGGAGCGAGTATGGGAGGTGGGGGTTTGGAGGCTAGTTAAGAGAAGTTTTCAGAAGAGGTTTTGTTTTTACCAGTTTGACAGTTCACCAACAAACAGGAGGCATGCCTCCTGGAACAGGAAAGTAACTTTGGGGGAGGAGCCTAGGAAAAGGAAAACTTTGTTTTTGAGAATCAGTCAGCAGATGGACTAGCTGAGAGGGATGAGTGAAGTGCCTGCACAAGCCTGATTCAGAAGGGGATTGTCAAAGTAGTACCCAACAAGTGTCAGGGAGTACCTTGCCATCAGCGTTCTCCACAGAGCAGTCCCCTGGCACTGACAAACCCTGCCTTGTTTTGTGGGAAATCAAATGCTTTGTTTTGCATACTCTTTTCCCAGATGGTTTCTCACTGTTCTTGGTGTATCTCTGCAGCATGGAAGCAGCTTGGTGATCCTTTTCATCTGTGCACAACACATGCGTCTTCTGAGTTTCTTTAATTTTCAGCTTTTTGGAAAGCGACCTTGATGTTGGTATGGTACTTGTACTGACAGATGAAAGGCTCTTTATGGGCAGAGTAGTAGAGCATATAGGAAAGCCTAAGGTGGGGGATGGTGTGCAGGAGAAAGAGATGGGTGAGAAGAAGCTGGTATTACAAATGCAGCCAGCACAGAAAGAAAAACCCATTATTAGCGCTGATTACTGGACTGGCTTTACATTTTAAAGATAAAGGAACTATGTTTCAAAGCATAAAGTGTTTTAACCATCCCACATTCAAATAACAATTAGGTTAACCCATAATCCCAAGCTGGAATTTTTTTTTTCAAATGCCAGGGACAAGGGACCAAATGCTAACCCTTCCTGCTTTCCCACCCAAACTCACTGGACCTGGGTAAAGGACTTTCACACTGACGGCCAGACTGGGTGCTCAGACCTAGCAATCAGATTCAGTCTGAGGCTGGAATGAGAGTGTTGGCAAGCCCCCGGCATCATACTTCCCTTCCTAGTCAGTGATAGGCTTGATAGGCAGTATCACAGGAAGGGAAGCTCCTTCCCTCTCAACCGTGCTCTGCACTGTACATTGTGGAAGAAAATGTGCAGGCTGAAAGGATGTGAGGAAAGACCTCCCTGCCTGCCACATCCTAGCCAGTCAACTTTACTCAAGTCCTCATGGGTTCTCTCCCACAGAGAACAGGTGATACACACTCTAGTTGTGAGGCAGGCAATCCTGCATATCTTGTTCATTGTCACTGGGTTTGAAGGACTCTTTTTTTTTTTTTTAAGATTTCATTCATTTATTTGAGAGAGAGAGAGAGAGAGAGAGAGAGAGAGAGAGAGAGAGAGACAGCCACTGAGAAAGGGAACACAAGCAGGGGGAGTGGGAGAGGAAGAAGCAGGCTCCCAGCAGAGGAGCCTGATGTGGGGCTCGATCCCAGAACGCCGGGATCACGCCCTGAGCCGAAGGCAGACACTTAACCGCTGTGCCACCCAGGCACCCCTGAAGGACTCTTCTGACCAGCTTCTATTGCTTTTGGCCTCTGCCCCTTTCCTGCAAGGCTTGTCCTTGGAGCTTTTATTTCCCTGGGCAGTGACCTCACCTTGAACTGTGTGAGCCATTTTCTTCTCGACCTTCTCGCCAGGTGTGCTCTCTGCCGTTGATACCTGTTGTTTCCACCGTTTTCTAAGGTGTAGCAAGTGGTGTTGCTTCTTAGGATGGAGACCTGTTAATTCAATGCACACTTCAGTCTGGTCAGCTCACTGTAGTGTGGTTGTTCTAGGTGGTAGGAGGAATCGTCTCCCCTTTCCCTCTAAGGTGAGTCATCTAATGAAGAAATAACTACAAATTAAAAAAAAAATCTTCCTGCTTTGGAGGGGGGCCAACTGTCTTGCCCATCATTAATGGAGGTGGGAGAGGGGAGGGGTGTGGTTACTGCCTCTGCTTGAGTATGTCACCAAGTCTTGGGAGAGGACTTATTCATCTTTGGCCATGTTTGAGCTTGAGCTCCTGCAACTGGGGAAGGACAGATGTGAGTGGCTTCCCCAAGAAGGGAATGGAATCTGCAATAGGATTTCCTTTGTGCATGTGTAGGGTGGGCAGCAAGACTCATGGTCATCCACTTTGTCTACATGCAAAGGCCACTGAGCAGGCAGCCAAAGCCAAATCTTACCTTTGGAGACCCATCTTTGTTTCACTTTCTGCAGAGGGTCCTCTGGAATTTCTTCCACAGTGGTCTCAGTGTGATTTCTGTCATCTGATAGTTTGTGTTTTCTGTCCAGTCGGACGGTAGGGTCGTGCTTGCTCATGGGCCACCTGTCCATGAAGTACTTCACAGAAATATCTTTCTCCTCTAGGGCTTTCAACAGATTGTATTTCTTTGCAGCACTATCTTCACCTGGGGGAGAGGAGACAATGAGGGCCCAAAGGTCATCATGAGAACACAGGACTGCCATAGCCAACATAATCTGCTACCAAAACACCCTTCTCTTTAAAGACAAGGAATCTTTCATTAGAAGTACAAAATCCTCAGAAATAGAAACCCCCAAAGGAGAGCCAGGTGAAGACAACTATCAGTTAAAGCAGAAATCAAGAGTGGAACTGGTTGAAACATATATGCCCTACCTCCTATACGGTACAGACTTGTAACTTTGTCATTTTTAAAACTGGAGGCATGACAGAACCAAGAAAGGAGATGAGAAGAGACATGAGGCATGAACATCATCTGTCAATAAATGGAAAACTAATGTAATGAAGAGATATCTCCCAAATGTTAGGTATACAAATGACAACATCAATATTTACTTGGGTTGCAACGCAGGACAGATGATGCATAAACAGGGGCAGAAAAATAGTGCTAAAACAAAGCAGGTCCTTGATGGACAGAAGCAATGGTCTCTCCTAAAGGTCTCTGGAGCTCTGAGCCTACAGCCCAAGCTGCTGCTGACACCTGCCAGAGAAGCAGAGGAAGGCAGGAAATCTGGGTAGAGCAAGGGCACTGGGGAGAAAACCTTACTAGTAAAGCCAAAGGAAAGATTTCTTAGCATATGCAAAAGTACAACTTTATAGGCAACTTTACAGGACACAATCTCCTTACTGTAAATCCTTTTCTGTCCTCTTTTCTCACATTATTGAAGAGGTGGTCCCATTTCCCAACCAGGAGGAAGTCTTTGAGACTCCAGCACCTCAGTAACATCATGAAGAGCCACAAGAACACTATTCTTCTTTTGAACACCTAACAATCTTCTTTTATGCCTTTCTTTACATGCAAGTATCTAAGGTCCCTCTAAAGACAGGGCTCCATTCCCTTCATTGTCAGTGTCTCTTTTCACACCTGGCTCAAAGCAGGCGGGTGAAGGCAGAATTAGCTAGGTGACATCATATTGCCTTTTAAATCCATAACAGAATTGCTGTTTAAGCAACACTTTTAAATCCATAACAGAATTGCTGTTTAAGCAACACAGAACCTCACTGTGTCTTCCCTGCTACATATCTTTAGAATAAGAATCTCTCAACTCCTGGTATTTTTTTTTCAAAGCACAAATATATTTTATTTTATTTTTTAATTTTAATTTTTATTATTATATTAGTTAGTCACCATACAACACATCATTAGTTTTGGGTTTTTTTTTTTTTTGAGCAAAAGCTATATTTATTTATTTTTTATTTTAACATTTTTTTTTATTGTATTATGTTAGTCACCATACAGTACATCCCTGGTTTCTGATGTGAAGTTCGATGATTCATTAGAAGACACCATTAGTTTTAGATGTACTAGTGTTCCATGATTCATTGTTTGCGCATAATACTCATCACTGGGCTAGCCCATCCCCCACTCCCCTCTCCTCTGAAACCCTCAGTTTGTTTCCCAGAGTCCACAGTCCGTCATCTCCCCCTGTTTTTGCCCCCTTCATTTTTCCCTTCTCAACTCCTAGTATTTTAAATTCTACATCCAGGCTTTGCATTTTAAGCGCAGGTCTAATGTAACAACCTGTATCTCTGACACTCTCGACCCTCTCTACAGAGGCATCTTTCTCACAGAGGCTTTCTGCTGAAGTTTTCACTCTCACTGCATCTTCCTAATAGAGAAATTAATTTATATGCAATATGCCTCAATTTTTGTCACAATAGTCACCATCTCCTGCCCATTGAAAACCACCTGGAAGAGTTGTGCTGACTTACTTCATAGACATTGACAGAAGTGACTCACTGGGGACTTCATCCCCGTGCTCTTTGCTCATCTGGACAAAACAAACTATCCCTCTGTCACCTCCAGGCTTCCCACCAGGTAAAGTTCTATGAAGTAAGTCAGCACTGCTGCTTAGATAGGGATGACATACTCCTGTGCATGATCTTCCAGATGGTCCCCTCCTGTCTTGGTTTCAGGAAACTTTCAGTGTGATGACTACGGTTACTTGACCTGAAGTATTATCAGGAACTCTCTATTACTAAAGTTGAGATACAGTAAAATTACTCTCCCACACATAAGAGTAGCTGCATTCTTCCCATTTTGCAAGACAATCTTTTCAAAGCTAGGTCCATCTATACCTTCCCCCAAACTGCCTTCCAAGCTGCTATAAGAAAAAAATGAGCAATAATTAAGAAGTTTTTAGTACTGCCCCTAATAGCAAGTATCCTGATTCACCAAGTGTAGTTCTCCCAAGACATTAAATATCATCATCACCTTCAACATTATCACCAGGAACAACACCCCGAAGTGCCTAAGACACATAGGCTATCAGGTATGGGGCAGAGGGGCTCCATGCCACACTGCTGTATATCTCAACTTAGACTTTCTCAAATAAGGTCAATTCAAAAACTACCCTCAGGGTCATCCTTGTTGACAAAGGAGAAGGAAAGATATGCAGGACTCCAAACCATCAAGTTCTGCCGTCCTTGTTGTTACTTTTGGCCCTTCTAGAAACAGGAAGTCATATACCTTTGTCATGTACCATCCAGGCATATATGACTGTGGCTGTGTTCAAGTTTAACAAGCGTTCTCTCACAACATACACATCCCATAATTTATCATACTTGTACTATACCGCTACCTCACAAAAGCATCACCGTGGCAATATTTACATGTCACCATGGTAGCAACTAACTTCTGTTCCAGCATGCCTACTTATCACTAAAAAAATGCCAGAGTATTGACATGTTCGAGGGTTACAAAATTTCCTCTGCTGCAGGTAATGAAAGCATCTCAACAAAGGTTAATCTTGTTGAAACCATGATCCCCTACGGAAAAGGCACGGGAAATGTTTGTTGATTTTGACTCAAGCTTCTTCCAATTCCTTCAGTCTCCAAAGCCGAGGCATTGTAAATGAGCACGTCCTAGTCTGATGCAGCCAGATAGTAGACAAAGGAGACTACCGTTACATGTTCAAGAAGGAAGGGACCAACACCTCCTGGTCCCTTCCACTGGTGGTTCCTATTAATGAATTTCCCAAGTTTGAGGAGACTCCCAAATCACTTGTCAACTTCTAAAGTAAAACCAGGTGACTGTTCAATCACAGAATAAATGAAAATCCCAACCATTGTATTTTCAAGTTAACTCGCTTTTCTTAATCCCCTTCCAAAAAGACTAGACTTCTATAATGCATTAAACTATTACTAACTTCAGGGTCAATGCTTTTTGAAAACAATGTTTCTGAGGAGTTCAACTGGTGCGAGAGTAGGGGGACAGTATGGTTGTGTCATCCTGCGGATACAAGAAGGGAGTTACCAAAACATTGTGACTAACTGAGAAATCAAAGGGGGGAGTGTCAAAGACATAGTGCCACTCTACAAGTAGAAAGCTGACCACGTTTTGAAAGGTAGGAGATGTGCAGATTTGAAAGCCCAGGGACAGAGCTGTGGATAGGACAGCGGGGAAGGAAGCTATTGGAGCAAGCTACTGCAAAGGATTAGAAGCAGTAGAGCACAAACTGGGGCCTTTTGGAAGTCTGCCACTGTGCCTGGCATATAGGTGCTCAGGAGGCCAACTGGAGGAGAATCCCAGGTGTGACAGCATGGTCCCCAGTGATGCCAGAAGAATGGGTGGAGCCTAGGTCTTGCACTGTTCTCAGGCATAGGTGTGTGGAAACCCGCTGGGACAGTGAGGCTACATACTGGCTTTGTGCTCTGTGTTGCCACAAAGAGGGAAGTGCTGCTCTGTCCTGTGACCACTTTCATGGGTCAGGTCCAGCCAAAGGTAGAAGTGAGGAGAGAGGAGAAGTGGAGGTCTGCCCACAGGAGTCCCTAAAAGTTGGACTTTGGAAACTTAAGGGCCTGAGAAAAAACAAAGCAGATGACAAAGAAGAAAGGAAGAAAGGGAGAGAAAGAAAGAAGGAAAGAAAAGAAAGAAAAGAAAGAAGGAAGGGAGGGAGGGAGGAAGGGAGGGAGGGAGGGAGGGAGGGAGGGAGGGAGGGAGAGAGGAAGGAAGGAAAGAAGGAAGGGAGGGATGGAGGGAGGGAGGGAGGGAGGGAGGGGAAGAAGGAAGGAAGGAAGGAAGGAAGGAAGGAAGGAAGGAAGGAAGGAAGGAAGGAAGGGAGGGAGGGAGGGAGGGAGGGAGGGAGGGAGGGAGGGAGGGAGGGAGGGAGGGAGGGAGGAAAGGAGGGAGGGAGGGAGGGAAGGAAGGAAGGAAGGAAGGGAGGGAGGGAGGGAGGGAGGGAGGGAGGGAGGGAGGGAGGGAAGGAAGGAAGGAAGGAAGGAAGGGAGGAAGGGAGGGAGGAAGGAAAGAAAATAAATAAATAAGCACCAAAACACAAAACCACTCAGACTCAGACAACACGTGAATACAGAGTCCTGACGGAAAGCCGGGGACACAAGTCTGATTGATTGCTCTTCTGAGAGGGCTCACTCAAGAGTGGTGGGCTGAGAATTTTCAGCCCTGGGGCTGGAGAGCAGAGGCAGTGCCATTTTCATCCCACCCATCTTTGGTGAAAGCCTTTAGGAAGGAAAACAGTACTGGAGTCCAGAAACTCTCACAAGTAAGCCCTGCTTCCCCCACACCCTGGACAAGCCTTTCCCCTAGGGCAAGTCCAGCTGGCAATCAGCACAACAGGCCCCTTCCCCAGGAGAACCCACACACAACTGCTCCCACCAAGTTTCCTGAGCAGAGAGCTGCGAAGCTTCAGTTCTAGGGGAAAGACTATCTAGCATTCTTTGTACTTTAGGGCTTTTGTTGGATTGTGATTCTTTTTTCAGTTACTTTCTTGTTCTTTCAATTCCTTCTCTTGATTTACGTTTTCATCTCTATAATGCGTTTTCTTAGTTTTTGTTGTTTCATTGTTTATTTTTTTCAATTCTTTTTTTTTTAATTTTTTTTTAATAATGATTTTTTATTATATTATGTTAGTCACCATACAGTACATCCCCGGTTTTCGATGTAAGGCTCGATGATTCATTAGTTGTGTATAACACCCAGTGCACCATGCAATATGTGCCCTCCTTACTACCCATCACCGGTCTATCCCATTCCCCCACCCCCCTCCCCTCTGTAGCCCTCAGTTTGTTTCTCATAGTCCATAGTCTCTCATGTTTCATTCACCCTTCTGATTACCCCCCCCTTTCTTTATCCCTTTCTTCCCCTACTGATCTTCCTAGTTCTTATGTTCCATAGATGAGAGAAATCATATGATAGTTGTCTTTCTCTGCTTGACTTATTTCACTAAGCATTATCTCCTCCAGTGCCGTCCATGTTGTAGCAAATGTTGAGAACTCGTTCTTTCTGATTGCTGAGTAATATTCCATTGTATATATGGACCACAACTTCTTAATCCAGTCATCTGTTGCAGGGCATCTCGGCTCCTTCCACGATTTAGCTATTGTGGAGATTGCTGCTATGAACATTGGGGTGCATACGGCCCTTCTCTTCACTATGTCTGTATCTTTGGGGTAAACACCCAGTAGTGCAATGGCTGGATCATAGGGTAGCTCAATTTTTAACTTTTTAAGGGACCTCCACACTGTTTTCCAGAGTGGCTGTACCAACTTGCATTCCCACCAACAATGTAGGAGGGATCCCCTTTCTCCACATCCTCTCCAACATTTGTTGTTTCTTGCCTTGTCTATTTTTGCCATTCTAACTGGCGTAAGGTGGTATCTCAGTGTGGTTTTGATTTGAATTTCCTTGATGGCTAATGATTTTGAACATTTTTTCATGTGTCTGTTAGCCATTTGTATGTCTTCATTGGAAAAGTGTCTGTTCATATCTTCTGCCCATTTTTTGATTTGTTTATTTGTTTCTCGTGTATTGAGTTTGAGAAGTTCTTTGTAGATCTTGGATACCAGTCCTTTATCTGTAGTGTCATTTGCAAATATATTCTCCCATTCCGTGGGCTGCCTCTTAGTTTTTCTGACTGTTTCCTTGGCTGTGCAGAAACTTTTAATCTTGATGAAGTCCCATAAATTCATTTTATCTTTTGTTTCTCTTGCCTTTGGGGATGTGTCATGAAAAAGGTTGCTTTGGCCAATGTCGTAGAGGTTGCTGCCTATGTTCTCCTCTAGAATTTTGATGGATTCCTGTCTCACATCGAGGTCTTTCATCCATTTGGAGTTTATTTTTGTGTATGGTGTGAGATAGTGGTCAAGTTTCATTCTTTTGCATGTAGCTGTCCAATTTTCCCAGCACCATTTATTGAAGAGACTGTCTTTTTCCCACCGGATGTTTTTTCCTGCTTTATCAAATATTAGTTGCCCAAAGAGCTGAGGGTCCATTTCTGGGCTCTCTATTCTGTTCCATTGGTCTATGTGCCTGTTTTTGTGCCAGTACCATGCTGTCTTTGTGATCACAGCTTTGTAGTACAGCTCGAAATCCGGCATTGTGATGCCCCCAGCTTTGTTTTTCCTTTTCAACAGTTCCTTGGAGATTCGGGGTCTTTTCTGGTTCCATACATTTTAAGGACTATTTGTTCCAGTTCTTTGAAAAATGTCCTCGGTATTTTGATCGGGATAGCATTGAAAGTGTAGACTGCTCTGGGTAGCATGGACATTTTAACTATGTTAATTCTTCCGATCCATGAGCATGGAATATCTTTCCATCTTTTTATGTCTTCCTCAATGTCTTTTAAGAGTGATTTATAGTTTCTAGAATAAAGGTCCTTTACGTCTCTGGTTAAGTTAATTCCAAGGTAACGTATGGTTTTTGGTGCTATTGTAAATGGGATGGATTCCCTAATTTCTCTTTCTTCGTTCTCGTTATTCGTGTACAAAAATGCAACTGATTTCTGAGCATTGATTTTTGTATCCCGCCACGTTACTGAATTGCTCTATAACTTCTAATAGTTTGGGAGTGGCTTCTTTTGGGTTTTCCATATAGAGTATCATGTCATCTGCAAAGAGAGACATTTTTACTTCTTCTTTGCCAATTTGAATACCTTAGATCCCTTTTTGTTGTCTGATTGCTGTTGCAAGGACTTCTAGTACTATGTTGAATAATAGTGGCGAGAGTGGTTATCCTTGTCCTGTTCCTGATCTTAAGGGAAAGGCTTCCAGCTTTTCCCCATTGAGAATAATATTTGCAGTAGGCTTTTCATAGATGGCTTTTATGAGATTGAGAAATGTACCTTCTATTTCTACACTCTGAAGGGTTTTAATCAGGAAAGGATGCTGTATTTTGTCAAATGCTTTTTCGGCATCGATTGAGAGGATCATATGGTTCTTGAGTCTTTTCTTGTTGATATGATGTATCACGCTGATTGATTTGCGAATATTGAACCACGCTTGCATCCCAGGTATGAATCCCACTTGATCGTGGTGGATAATCCTTTTAATGTACTGTTGGATTCTATTAGCAAGTATCTTGTTGAGGATTTTGGCGTCCATATTCATTAGGGAGATCGGTCTGTAATTCTCCTTTTTGAGGGGGTCTTTGCCTGGTTTGGGGATCAAGGTAATATTGGCCTCATAGAATGAGTTTGGTAGCTTTCCTTCTGTTTCTATTTTTTGAAATAGCTTTAGGAGAATAGGTATTATTTCTTCTTTGAATGTTTGGTAGAATTCCCCAGGAAAACCTTCCGGGCCTGGAGTTTTGTTATTTGGAAGGTTGTTTATCACTGACTCAATTTCTTCATAATTAATTGGCCTGTTTAAGAAATCAATTTCTTCCTGTTTCAATCTTGGTAGTTTATAGGTTTCCAGGAAGGATTCCATCTCTTCCAGATTGCTTAGTTTATTGGCATATAGCTGTTGATAAAAATTTCTAATAATCCTTCCAATTTCAATGGTGTTGGTCGTGACCTCTCCTGTTTCATTCATAATTTTAATAATCTGGGTCCTTTCTCTTTTCTTTTGGATAAGTCTTGCCAGTGGTTTGTCAATTTTATTGATTCTCTCCAAGAACCAGCTTCTAGTCCTGTTGATCTGCTCTACTGTACTTCTGGTTTCTGCTTGATTGATTTCAGCTTTAATTTTGGTCAACTGCTTCCTCGTGTGTGGATTAGGCCTGTCCCTCTGTTGCTGTTCCAGCTTCTTGAGGTGAGAATATAAAAACTGCATTTTAGATTTTTCTATTCTTTTGAGTGAGGCTTGGATGGCTATGTATTTCCCCCTTACGACTGCCTTTGCAGTATCCCATAGGTTTTGGACTGTTGTATTTTCATTCTCATTGGTCTCCATAAATTGTTTAATTTGATTTTTGATTTCCTGGTTTATCGAGTCATTCCTGAGCAGGATGGTTCTTAGTCTCCAAGTGTTTGAGTTTCTTCCAAATTTTTCCTTGTGGTTGAGTTCCAATTTCAGAGCGTTGTGGTCTGAGAATATGCGGGGGATAATTTCAATCTTTTGGTATCGGCTGAGACCTGTTTTGTGTCCCAGAACATGGTCTATTCTTGAGAATGTTCCATGGGCATTAGAATAGAATGAGTATTCTTTGGTTCTGGGGTGTAGTGTTCTATATATATCTAAGAGGTCCAACTCGTCGAGTATGGCATTCAAAGCCTTTGATTCTTTGCTTAGTTTTTGCCAGGGTGTTCTGTCTATTTCTGATAGTGGAGTGTTGAGGTCCCCTACTATTAATGTATTTTTACTTATATGTCTCTTTATTCTGGTTAAGAGTTGGCTGTGTATCTTGGTGCTCCCCTGTTGGGGGCATATATATTTATAATTGTCATATCCACTTGTTGAATGCTTCCCTTAAGAATAATATAGTGCCCTTCTGCATCTCTAACTATAGTCTGTAGTTTAAAATCCAGTTTATCTGATATGAGAATTGCTACCCCAGCTTTCTTTTGAGGTCCATTTGCGTGAAAGATGGTACTCCATCCCCTTACTCTCAGTCTGAATGCATCTTGGGGTTCGAAATGAGTCTCTTGTAGACAGCAAATGGATGGGTCATTTCTTTTTATCCAATCTGCCACCCTGTGGCATTTAAAGCAAGAATTTTAAACCATTAATGTTAAGACTGAGTACTGAGAGATATGCTTTTAATTCTGCCATGTTGTCAGTAAAGTCTTTGTTTGTATTGGCTGTGACTTTCTGTTTTGTATCACTCTTGGGGCCTTTTTACTTTTATAGAACCCCCCGTAATACCTCCTGTAGGGCTGGGTTCGTGGTTACAAAATTGGTTAGTGACTGGCGATTCTGAAATGTCTTTATTTCTCCATCAATTCTGAATGACAGCCTTGCTGGATAAAGGATCCTTGGCTGCATGTTTTTCTCTGAAAGAGCTTTAAAAATGCTCCCCCAACCCTTTCTCTCATTCCAGGTCTGTGTAGACAGGTCTGACGTAATTCTGATGCCTTTGCCTTGGTATGTGAGAAATTTCTTTGCCCTGGCCACTTTCAATACTGTATCCTTGGATCTAATATTTGCGAAATGCACTATGGCATGACCTGGCGTAGGTTTGTCGTGGTTGAGCTTGGGAGGGGTCCTCTCTGCCTCTTGGACATGAATGTTTGTTTCCCTTGCTAGATTAGGGAAGTTTTCATCTACAATTTGTTCAAATATCTCTTCTAGACCTCTGTTTTTCTCCATCCCCTCGGGGATGCTGATGATTCTAACATTGGATCGTTTCGTTGAGTCAGTAATCTCCCGTAGCCAACATTCGTGGGCATGGATTTTTTTAAGACCATCTTCTATTTTTATTTTTTCCTCTATTAACCCATCCTCCAATTCACTAACCCTTTCCTCCACTTCGGTGACCCTGGCCGTCAGAGCCTCTAGTTTTGCCTGCATTTGGCTCATAGAATTTTTAATTTCTGTCAAATTCGCTCTCATTTCCGCCCTTAGGGATTCTATATTCTCAGTAACATTTTCCTGAATACTTTTTTCAAGTCTACTCATTATCTTGACCATTGTTACTCTGAATTCCATTTCTGATAATTTGTTTACATCCATATCCGTTACTTCTGTGGTAGAGGCCACTGACTCACTGTCTTTTCTTTGCTGGGGGGCGCTTCTCCTTCTTGTCATTCTAATGAGAGGAGGTTGTGGGGTTGTCCAGAGCCCAAAATTATTGACTGGGTCCCAGGCCGTGCCCCTTGTTTTATAGGGATCTTAGAGATGTGGGCTTCTTCTTTAAAGATTTTATTTATTTACTTATCTGAGAGAGGGAGACAGACAGCCAGCAAGAATGGAACAGAAGCATGGGAGTGAGAGAGGAAGAAGCAGGCTCCCAGCGGAGGAGCCTGATGAGGGACTTCTTTCCGGAACGCCGGGATCACGCCCTAAGCCGGAGACAGGCGCTCAATGACTGCGCCACCCAGGGGCCTCCGGTTGTGAGCTTCTTGATTTTTCAGCCTGCCTTCTGGGGGAGGGGCCTGCCGCGCAGATACTCAGGCTAACCCTGTTTGGTTAGAGTCTCCGTGTCCCCTGCGAGGGAGGATGGGGATGGGCACTCTCTGAGCCGGTATTTCCAGGCTTTTGTTCTCTGGCGGCTTTCCCTGGTGGCCGGCTATGCCTCTTCTGAGGGTCAGAACAGCAGAGGCTGCATTGTCACAGAACAGAGGGATTGCGGCCCGTTCTCCACTGATGTTCTGGCCACTTTAACTCTATTACTGTTGGTGCTGCTCAACCCTGCAGCGTCCCGGGATGTGCGCACCAACTCGGCGTCCCTGCCCTCACTTCCAGGGCCGGCGCGTCTCTGTCCTTTGTGTTTCTAATGCCACCAGCCACCTGCCGCCCCGCACGCTCCCGGGTCTCCCGGTCTCAGTCTATGCCCGGTGAGCACACCGCGATTCCGGAGTTTCGGGAGAAGCCTGGTGGCGCACGCACCCGGTTCAGGGTCTCAGTCTGCTGTTTCGTGGGTGCCGACCGCGAGTCCGCCCGCTCCCCCGTGCAGGTGGCCCGCCAGCCGCCAGCCACCCCGCGTGCGCTCCAGGAGCTCCCGGTCTCAGTCTGGATCCCGTGAGCACACCGGGATTCCGGTCTTCTGGGAGATGCCTGGCGGCGCGCGTTCACGGCTCACCGGTCTCAGTCCGCTCTCTCGCGGGTGCCCTCTGTGAGTCCGCCCACTCCCCCGTGCAGGTGGCTGCCGCTTCCCGGCGCCCAAACGCGGCGGCTCCCTCCCCCTTCCGTTTATCTTCCGATATCTGTGCACGGTTTACAGCTCCCCTCTTCGTACCCCAATACTCAGCGCTGGAGATGTTCATTTGTAGAGATCCAGATGCATCATCCTGCGTCTCAGGCTGATTCCGTGGTTATTTAGGCTGGTCTGGTACCTATCCAGCTCGACTCAGGGGACCGGCTGAAAAAAGCTATTTTTTTCAATTCTTTTCGTGTATCCTCTTTCGATTTTCATTTTCATGGACACTGTACAGGTTTTAGATTTGTTTCTTCTCGTTGTATTTATTTTCCTTCTCTCTTATCTTGCAATCTAGGTTCTCTGGACAAGCAGAACAAAACACTCCCGGGATACACTTATTTGTTGTGATTTTTATGCCGTGGTGGTGGTGGCTGGTGCTTGTTGTTTTCTTGTTTTTTGTTTTTTCTTGTCCTTTCTCCTCTCATCTTCAGGACAACAGGACCCAATGGAGAAATTTACCCCAACAGAAAGAACAGGAAGTTGTCCTCACAGCCAGGGATTGAATCACTGTGGATATAAGTCAGATGTCTGAAGTAGAATATGAAACCATTGTCAAAAAGATATACTCTAGGCTTGAAAAAAAAAACCCTAGAGAATCTGTCCCCATAGAGGAAAAACAACTCAAATCTTGTCTGGCCAAAATGGGACACACTATAACCGAGAGGCAGGACCAAGTGGAGAGCATCAAAACAAGTATGAATGAACAAAAGAGTGATCAGTTAGCTAGAAGAGATTACAGGGAAAATGAACCCGAAAAGAAGAGGGCAAGAAGACTATTAGATGATGAAAGTTGTCTTAGGGAATTCAGCCATCCCATAAACAAACCTAATATCCCTATTGTAGGAGACCCAGAGGAAGATGAGCGTGGAAAGAGGGCAAAAGCGTTATAGCTAAGAATTTCCCTAATCCAGGGAATGAAATGGGCATTTGAGTCGAAGAGGCACAGAGAAATCCCCACAAAATCAACAAAAATAGGGCAACGCCATGACCTATCAGAGTGCAGCTTGCAAATGACAAGGAGAAAGAAGAGTCTGAAAGTAGCTCGGAAGAAGAGGTCCTGAACCAACAACATTAGACACGGAAGGCTTGCAGCACATCTGTCCACAGAGACCTGGCGGGCCAGTAAAGGACTGGCATGATGGACTCAATGTGCTAAATGAGAAACATATGCAGCCAAGGATCCTTGATCCAACAAGTTGTTATTCAGAACAGGAGAGATCAAGAACTAGTAGGAAGATCGGTAGGAGAAGAAAGGGATAAAGATGGGGGGGTTATCAGAAGGGGGAATGAAGCACGAGAGACTATGTACTCTGAGAAACAAACTGAGGGCTTCAGAGGGGAGGGGGATGGGGGAATGGGATAGGCTGGTGATGGGTAGTAAGGAGGGCACGTATTGCATGGTGCACTGGGTGTTATACGCAACTAATGAATCATCGAGCCTTACATCGGAAATCGGGGATGTACTGTATGGTGACTAACATAATATAATAAAAATTATTATTATTATTAACAAAAAAAGAATTTCCACAACCAACAAAAATGATAGGAATTTGGGAACACTAAACTAGCCCTGCAAGAATAAATAGTAAAGGGGACCCATTAAGCAGAAAGAGACAACAAAAGTCACAAAGCCCAGAAAAGGACAGAGACAATCTACAGACACATAGACCTTACAGCTTATACAACGATGCTAAATTCCTATCTTTCCATCATTAATTTAAATGTAAACGGCCCAAACACTCCGGTAGACAGACTCACGGTATCAGAATAATAAAAACCACACTACACCACACCAAACCTAACCCAAATGCAACAAGACCCGTGGATAGCTGTCGTACAAAATACTCATTTCCGACCCTAAGACACCTGTTCATTGACAGAGATAGGTGGGGAAGCATTTGCCACACTAACAGACATCCAAAGAAAGCTAGAGTAGCTGAGACTTCTCTCAGACAAATGAGATGTTCAACCTAACTAAGCCTGTGAGAAGACATGGAGAAGGACCCTATATCCCATGAAAGGGGCCTACCCAACAAGAAGGTCTGACAAGTGTACGTATATATGCCCTTATTATGATGGGAGCAGCCACTCAGTAAACACAATTAATCACCACCTTAAAGATACTCATAGATAATAAGCTAATAATAATAGTAGGGGACGTGAACAGCCCATTTACAGCAAAGCATAGATCATCTAAGTAGAAGATGAACAAGGAAACAAGGGCTTTGAATGACACACTGGACCAGATGCCCTTAACACATCTATTCAGGGCATTTCTGACTAAGGAAGCAGAATACACCTTCATTTCCAGTGCCCATGGAAGGTTCTTCCAAAGAGATCACATCCCAAGTCACCAAATCAGTACTCAATCAGGACAGAAATACCAAAATACTTGCATGCATATTTTCAGGCTACAAGACTATGAAACTTGACATCAACCACAAGACAACATTGGGAAGGATCACAACTACATGGAGGTGAAGGAATGTCCTCTGAAAGAATGAATGGGTCAACCAGGAAATCCAGACAGAATGGAAATGTAAAGATATGGAAGCAAATGAACAGAAAAATGGGAGAGACCAAAACTAAGACCTTTGGGATGCAGCAAAGGCCATCCTAGGAGGGAAGGAGATAGCAAAACAGGCCTTCCTTGCAAAGTCTCCAAGACACAGCCTGACCTTACACCTAAAGGAGCTGGGAAAACAACAGAAGGAAAGCCTAAATCCAGCAGGATAAGAGAACTAATCAAGAGTAGAGCAGCAATCAATGATATAGAATAAAAAAACAAATCAATGAAACCAGGAGATGGTTCTTTGAGAGAATTAACAGGATTGATAAATCCCTAGCCAGACTTATCAAAAATAAAAGGGATAGAACCCAAATAAATAAAATCATGAATAAAAGATGAGGGACCACACTAATGCCACAAATATACAAACAATTATAAGAGAATGTCATGAAAAAGTGTACACCAAAAACTGGGCAATTTGGAAGAAAAGGACAAATTCCAAGAAACATACAAACCACAAAAGCTGAAACAGGAATAGAAAATTTGAACACATCCCAAACAGCAAATAATTGAATGTGTAATCAAGTATCACCCAACAAATAAGTCCTGGGCTGGATGGCTTCCAGTGGAATTCTACCACACATTTAAGGAAGAGTTCATACCTATTCTTCTGAAACAGTTCCAAAACATATACATGGGAGGAGCACTTCTCAACTCCTTTATGGGGCCAGCATGACCTGTATTCCAAAACAAAACAAACAACAAAAAAAAAAACACCACAAAGGAGAACTATAGGCCAATATCCCTGAGAGACATGGATGCAAAAATTATCGATAAAATGATGGTAAATCAAACTCAACAGTACATTAAAAGAATTATTCAGGGCACCTGGGTGACTCAGTCCATTAAGCGTCCGACTCTTGATTTTGACTCGGGTCATGATTTCAGGGTTGTAGGGTAGCCCCTCTTTGGGCTCCATGCTTAGCATGGAATGTGCTTGTACCCCTGCCTGTGCTCCTCTTCTGATTTCTCTCTCTCTCAAAAATATAAATAGATAAACTCTTACAAAAAACATTTTTCATCATGAGCAAGTAAGAAATATTCCAGTGCTGTATGGGTGGTTCAACATCAGCAAATAAATCAACTTGATATACTGCATTAATAAAAAAAAAGGTTAGGAACCATAGTATCCCCTCAATAGGTGCAGAAAAGCATTTGACAAAAGAAAGCATCCTTTCTTAATAAAACCCTCAACAAAGTAGAGATAGATGGAACATACCTCAACATCATAAAGGCCATATACAAAATTGACCCACAGCTAATATCATCCCCGGTGGGGAAAACCTGAGTGTCTTTCCCTAGGGGCAGAAACAAGACAGGGATGTCCACTCTCACCATTACTACTTAATAGCTTCAGCATTCAGACAACAACATGATACTCTATGTAGATACCTGAAAGACTCCAGTACAAAATTGGTAGAACTCATACAGGAATTCAGCAAATTTGCATGCTATAAAATCAAGATGTGCAGAAATCCTCTGCATTTCTATACACCAATAATGAAGCAACAAAGAAATCAAGGAATGGATCCCATTTACAACTGCACCAAAATCAATAAGGCACCTAACAATAAAACCTAACCAAAGAGGTAAAAGACCTGTACTCTGAAAACTTAAAACACTAATGAGAGAAGCTGAAGAGAAAGAAAGGGAAAGGCATACAGATCTTATTAATCTCAACACCCTGAAACCAAATAACTCATTAAGAAAAGGACAGAAGACATGAATAGACACTGTTCCAAAGAAGACATCCAGATGGCTAACAGACACATGAAAAGATGCTCAACATAGCTCATTACCAGGGAAATACAAATCAAAACCACAATGCGATACCACCTCACACCAGTCAGAATGGCTAAAATTAAGAAGTCAGGAAACGATAGATATTGGCGAGGATGTGGAGAAAGGGGATCCCTCCTACACTGTTGGTGAGAATGCAAGTTGGTACAGCCACTGTGGAAAACAGTGTGGAGGTCCCTTAAAAAGTTAAAAATTGAGCTACCCTTTGACGTAGCCATTGCACTACTGGGTGTTTACCCCAAAGATACAGAAGTTGTGATCCAAAGGTGGCATATGCATCCTGATGTTTATAGCAGCATTGTCCACAACAGACAAACTCTGGAAAGAGACCAAATGCCAATCGACTGGTAAATGGATAAAGAATAAATGGTATATTATATAATGAAATATTATTCAGACATCAAAAAGAATGAAACGTTGTCGTTTGTATTATGCTAAGTGAAATAAGTCAGTCAAAGAAAGACAATACCTTATGATCTCACTCATATGTGGCATTCAGGAAACAAAACAGATGAACATAGAGGAAGGGGAAAGAAGAGAGAGAAGGAATCCATAAGAGACTTTTAACTATAGAGAACACACTGAAGCTTTCTGAAGGGATGTGGGTGGGGGATGGGCTAGATGGGTGATGGGTATTAAGGAGAGTATTTGCTGTGATGAACATGCGGTGGTGTATGAAAGTGATGAATTATTGATTCTATTCTTGAAACCAATATTGCACTGTATGTTAACTAACTAAAATCTATATTGAAAAGAAACTGTGTCCTAGGAAATTGGTTCCTAGGTGACTCATTTCTGCATGTCACAACATTCAAAGGGACAATGAGGCCTTAATTCCATGGACGGAAAGAACAGCCCAGCAGCTACTAACTGAACAGCAGTTATAATAATACTGTCAATTTAAAATTAATACAATATAATACTCCTAACTTCTCTTAGCTCTGAGAATTGAGTCACCCTGTTCTAAAAGACGTAGCATGACACACAAACAGCTTGAGTTTACTTACATGTCTCACTGTTCTTCTGGCCAGCAATGGCCTCCTCCAGGGCTGTTAACATTGGCTTTTTGTCCTCATTTCTTTTCAGCCTTTCCCAGAAAGTGGACCTAAATGTGCACACCTCAGTGTCTTTGGTCATTGAGAGGGTACCTTTCCTCTCTTTCATCTCCAACTCTGAGAAGTGCATCATTGCACACTAGAAACAGAATGGAGATGTATTCAAATAAAAACACTTCTCCTTAAAACCTACTGGGTGTTATATGCAAACAATGAAGCATGGAACATTACATCAGAAACTAAGACTAACATAATATAATAAAAAGTTTTTCTTAAAAAAAAACCCTACTTACCTCATCTTAAGAGAAATTTGCCACAAAATAACCACAATTTATGAAATAAGGTTCTTTCACTATAATCTCTTGGATATATAGCTAATATGGTAAATATGTGTGTGTATATATGTATATCCATGTACATAGTATTGCAAAGAGACATTCACTTTTGAAGGTGAGATAAAAATTCAAATAAAACAAATTAAAAATGAACAAAGATAAAGAGAATATAAACTTCTTATATTTTTAAAAATGAAATTTAACTCTAAAGGGTTACATAATATTCTAGTAACTGCAATTTGAAAGAATAAATTAGACCTCATACTTAGTGGCAGATAGACAAAATAAGGGACACCTGGGTGGCTCAGTCAGTTAAGTGTCTGCCTTCAGCGCAGCTCATGATCCTGGAGTCCCAGGATCAAGCAGCGCATTGGGCTCCCTGCTCAGTGGGGAGCCTGCTTCTCCCTCTGACTGCTGCTCCCCCTGCTTGTGCTCTCTCTCTCTCTCACTCACTCTCTCAAATGAATAAATAAATAAAATCTTTAAAAGAAAGAGACAAAATAGTTTCATAATACTTACATTCATGAAAACATCCATTTTTAATAATATGAGACAACTTTTCTCATGACATTACAAAAAAATTAGCTTTTAAATAAAAATAAAAATATTTGAAAAATCCATGTATTGCATGGTGCACTGAGTGTTATACGCAAACAATGAATCATGGAACATTACATCAAAAGGTAATGATATACTGTGTGGTGACTTACATAATGTAGTATTTTTTTTAATCTAATGAATTATAATTCACTACCAAGTGAAGTACAAGTTACATCCCATTTTGCTGATACACATCTCCACTAAGTATCATGTAAGTGCAGTATAAGCAGCACTGTTTTAACATTCTTTAATGCATAGTAAGAGCAGAGAAATCAAATTGATATGTAAACATCATGCAGTGTTTAGATACACTTTGCAATATTTAAAACTTCTGTTACAGCATTTGAGTACAGTCCTCTTAATATCTATTGGACAACTTAATGTATCCTAACACATGAACCTCCTAAGGGCTACCACTTATGTTCCTTTAGTGGAAGCATTTCATACATTTACATTACCATAAGGTTCATTAAATCTGTCTGATGACCTGCCCTACCATACTCCCCCACTCATCCTCACACATTCAAAGAAACCTCATTACTGGGAAATTGACTGAAATATGGGTGAGTAGACATCAATAATGTTGAGAACAGAAAAACAATGGAAAAAAATCAATGAAACTACAATTTCCTTTTTTTAAAGTATCATGAAAATTGATAAATCCTTAGGTTAACTAAGAAAAAACAGAATAGATTCAAACAACTGAAATCAAATTTTTAAAAAACTACAACTACAAATGTTGCATGGAAATAAAAAAAAAGAACTATAAGAAAATATATAGAATGTACGATGATTGAACCATGAGGTTCATGGTTGCATGGAAATAAATGTTGCATGGAAATAAAAAAAAGAACTATAAGAAAATATATAGAATGTACAATGATTGAACCATGAGGAAACAAAAAACATGAACAGACTTCATGGGTTCATTTATGAACACTAAGGAAATTCAATCAAGAGTCAAAAACCTAACAAAAAGAAAAGAAAAGATCCTGTGGCTTTACGAGATAATTCTACCAAACAATTAAAAAAAATTTATACTACCTTACCTGAAACTGTACCAAAAATTTAAAAGAAAACACTTCCAAATTAATTCTTTTAGCTCAATTTTTTCATACAGGTGCATGAAACAAATATACTACACAAAGAAAAAGTACAAATAGGTAAAAATCCAAGATGGTGACATACGAACACCCAAGCTCACCTCATCAATACACTGAATCTGTACCTACAAAAAGAGCAATTCTGACTGAGAAAGACTGAGAGCTGACTGAACAACATCTCTACAACAAAGGATAGAGACCACATACAGAATGACAGGCAATAACATGGAGCCACATCCTCAAAGCTGTAAACTGCAGTGAGGAAGGATAGCACTGAGGGGCCAGAAGCAGATTCATCATCCCTGGGGCACAGAAAAAAAGTCAATGATTAAAAAGGCAAATACAGAAAGACGAGTTAAGATGGCGGAGGAGTAGGAGACACCTTTTTCAACTGGTCCCCCTAGTCAAGCTGGATAGGTACCAGACCAGCCTAAACAACCATGGAACCAGCCTGAGACGCAGGAAGATGCATCTGGCTCTCTACAAATGAACATCTCCAGTGCTGAGTATTGAGGTACGAAACGGGGGGCCATGAAACCATGCACAGATATCGGAAGATAAACGGAAGGGAGAGGGAGCCACCGCGTTCGGGGGCCGGGAAGCGGTACCCACTTGCACGGGAGAGTGGGCGGGGCTTGCGGACGGCACCCACAAAACAGCAGACTGAGACCGTGAGCCCGGTGCGCATGCCATCAGGCATCTCGCAGAACACCGGAATCCCGGTGTGCTCACAGGATCCAGACTGAGACCGGGAGCTTCCGGAGCACATGCAGGGCGGCTGGCAGCTGGCAGCTTAGAAACACAAAGGACAGAGACTCACCAGCCCTGCAAGTGAGGACTGGGACGCCGGGTGTGGGGCGCACATCCCGGGTCGCTGCAGGGTTGAGCAGCACCAACAGTAACAGAGTTAAAGTGGCCAGAACATTAGTAGAGAACGGGCCGCAATCCTTCTGTTCCATGCCAGAGGCTGAAATTTGGCCGCTGCTGCTCTGACTCTCAGAAGAGGCACAGCAAACCGCCAGGGAAAGCCGCAAGAGAACAAAAGCCTGAGAATACCGGCTCAGAGAGTGCCCATCCCCATCCCCCCTCGCAGGGGACACGGAGACTCTACCCAAACAGGGTTGCCTGAGTATCGGCGCGGCACGCCCCTCCCCCAGAACACAGAAGGCAGGCTGAAAAATCAAAAGCCCAAAACCTGGGGGGCCTGGGTGGCGCAGTCATTGAGCACCTGTCTTCGGCTTAGGGCGTGATCCCGACATTCCAGAAAGGAGTCCCTCATCGGGCTCCTCCGCTGGGAGCCTGCTTTTTCCTCTCCCACTCCCCTGCTTGTGTTCCCTCTCTCGCTGGTTGGCTCTCTGCCACATAAATAAATAAATAAAATCTTTAAAGAAGAAGCCCACATCCCTAAGATCCCTATAAAACAAGGGGCACGGCCTGGGACCCAGTCAATAATTTGGGCTCTGGACAACCCCGCAGCCTCTCCTCATCACAATGACAAGAAGGAGAAGCGCCCCCCCCCACAGCAAAGAAAAGACAGTGAGTCTGTGGCCTCTGCCACAGAAATAATGGATATGGATGTAACCAAATTATCAGAAATGGAATTCAGAGTAACGATGGTCAAAATGATGAGTAGAATTGAAAACACTATTAACAAAAAGATTACTGAGAATATAGAATCCCTAAGGACAGAAATGAGAGCGAATCTGACAGAAATTAAAAATTCTATGAGCCAAATGCAGGCAAAACTAGAGGCTCTGACGGCCAGGGTCACAGAACTAGAGGAACGGGTTAGTGAATTGGAGGATGGGTTAATAGAGGAAAAAACCAAAATAGAAGCTGCTCTTAAAAAAATCCAAGCCCACCATATGCACCCCAATGTTCATAGCAGCAATGTCCACAATAGCTAAATCGTGGAAGGAGCCGAGATGCCCTGCAACAGATGACTGGATTAAGAAGTTGTGGTCCATATATACAATGGAATATTACTCAGCTATCAGAAAGAACGAGTTCTCAACATTTGCTACAACATGGACGGCACTGGAGGAGATAATGCTAAGTGAAATAAGTCAAGCAGAGAAAGACAACTATCATATGATTTCTCTCATCTATGGAACATAAGAACTAGGATGATCAGTAGGGGAAGAAAGGGATAAAGAAAGGGGGGGTAATCAGAAGGGGGAATGAAACATGAGAGACTATGGACTATGAGAAACAAACTGAGGACTTCAGAGGGGAGGGGGGTGGGGGAATGGGATAGACTGGTGATGGGTAGTAAGGAGGGCACGTATTGCATGGTGCACTGGGTGTTATACACAACTCATGAATCATCGAGCCTTACATCGGAAACCGGGGATGTACTGTATGGTGACTAACATAATATAATAAAAAATCATTAAAAAAAAAAAATCCAAGCCCACGAATGTAGGCTATGGGAGATTACTGACTCAATGAAACGATCCAATGTTAGAATCATCGCCATCCCCGAGGGGGTGGAGAAAAACAGAGGTCTAGAAGAGATATTTGAACAAATTCTAGTTGAAAACTTCCTTAATCTAGCGAGGGAAACAAACATTCATGTCCAAGAGGCAGAGAGGACCCCTCCCAAGCTCAACCACAACAAACCTACGCCACGTCATGTCATAGTGCAATTCGCAAATATTAGATCCAAGGATACAGTATTGAAAGCGGCCAGGGTAAAGAAATCTCTCATGTACCAAGGCAAAGGTATCAGAAATATGTCAGACCTGTCTACACAGACCTAGAATGAGAGAAAGGGTTGGGGGAGCATATTTAGTGCTCTTTCAGAGAAAAACATGCAGCCAAGGATCCTTTATCCAGCAAGGCTGTCATTCAGAATTGATGGAGAAATAAAGACATTTCAGAATCGCCAGTCACTAACCAATTTTGTAACCACGAAAACAGCCCTACAGGAGATATTAAGGGGGGTTCTATAAAGGTAAAAAGGCCCCAGGAGTGACACAGAACAGAAAGTCACAGCCAATACAAACAAAGACTACTGGCAACATGGCATCATTAAAATCATATCTCTCAGTACTCAGTCTTAATATTAATGACTTAAATGCTCCCATAAATGCCACAGGGTTGCAGATTGGATAAAAAGAAATGACCCATCCATTTGCTGTCTACAAGAGACTCATTTCGAACCCAAAGATGCATTCAGACTGAGAGTAAGGGGATGGAGTACCATATTTCACGCAAATGGACCTCAAAAGAAAGCTGGGGTAGCAATTCTCATATCAGATAAATTGGATTTTAAACTACAGACTATAGTTAGAGACACAGAAGGGCACTATATTATTCTTAAGGGAAGCATTCAACAAGTGGATATGACAATTATAAATATATATGCCCCCAACAGCGGAGCACCAAGATACACAAGCCAACTCTTAACCAGAATAAAGAGACATATAAGTAAAAATACATTAATAGTAGGGGACCTCAACACTCCACTATCAGAAATAGACAGAACACCCTGGCAAAAACTAAGCAAAGAATCAAAGGCTTTGAATGCCATTCTCGACGAGTTGGACCTCATAGATATATATAGAACACTACACCCCAGAACCAAAGAATACTCATTCTATTCTAATGCCCACGGAACATTCTCAAGAAGAGACGTGTTCTGGGACACAAAACAGGTCTCAACCGATACCAAAAGTTGGAAATTATCCCCTGCATATTCTCAGACCACAACGCTCTGAAATTGGAACTCAACCACAAGGAAAAATTTGGAAGAAACTCAAACACTTGGAGACTAAGAACCATCCTGCTCAGGATTGACTCGATAAACCAGGAAATCAAAAATCAAATTAAACAATTTATGGAGACCAATGAGAATGGAAATACAACAGTCCAAAACCTATGGGATACTGCAAAGGCAGTCCTAAGGGGGAAATACATAGCCATCCAAGCCTCACTCAAAAGAATAGAAAAATCTAAAATGCAGTTTTTATATTCTCACCTCAAGAAGCTGGAACAGCAACAGAGGGACAGGCCTAATCCACACACGAGGAAGCAGTGGACCAAAATTAGAGCTGAAATCAATCAAGCAGAAACCAGAAGTACAGTAGAGCAGATCAACAGGACTAGAAGCTGGTTCTTGGAGAGAATCAATAAAATTGACAGACCACTGGCAAGACTTATCCAAAAGAAAAGAGAAAGGACCCAGATTATTAAAATTATGAATGAAACAGGAGAGGTCACGACCAACACCATTGAAATTGGAAGGATTATTAGAAATTTTTATCAACAGCTATATGCCAATAAACTAAGCAATCTGGAAGAGATGGAATCCTTCCTGGAAACCTATAAACTACCAAGATTGAAACAGGAAGAAATTGATTTCTTAAACAGGCCAATTAATTATGAAGAAATTGAGTGGGTGATAAAAAAACCTTCCAAATAACAAAACTCCAGGCCCGGACGGTTTTCCTGGGGAATTCTACCAAACATTCAAAGAAGAAATAATACCTATTCTCCTAAAGCTATTTCAAAAAATAGAAACAGAAGGAAAGCTACCAAACTCATTCTATGAGGCCGATATTACCTTGATCCCCAAACCAGGCAAAGACCCCCTCAAAAAGGAGAATTACAGACCGATCTCCCTAATGAATATGGATGCCAAAATCCTCAACAAGATACTTGCTAATAGAATCGAACAGTACATTAAAAGGATTATCCACCACGATCAAGTGGGATTCATACCTGGGATGCAAGCGTGGTTCAATATTCGCAAATCAATCAGCGTGATACATCATATCAACAAGAAAAGACTAGGGAACCATACGATCCTCTCAATTGATGCCAAAAAAGCATTTGACAAAATACAGCATCCTTTCCTGATTAAAACCCTTCAGAGTGTAGGAATAGAAGGTACCTTTCTCGATCTCATAAAAGCCATCTATGAAAAGCCTACTGCAAATATTATTCTCAATGGGGAAAAGCTGGAAGCCTTTCCCTTAAGATCAGGAACTCGACAAGGAAGCCCACTCTCGCCACTAATATTCAACATAGTACTAGAAGTCCTTGCAACAGCAATCAGACGACAAAAAGGGATCAAAGGTATTCAAATCGGCAAAGAAGAAGTCAAAATGTCTCTCTTCGCAGATGACATGATACTCTATATGGAAAACCCAAAAGAAGCCACTCCCAAACTATTAGAAGTTATAGAGCAATTCAGTAATGTGGTGGGATACAAAATCAATGCTCAGAAATCAGTTGCATTTCTATACACGAATAACGAGACCGAAGAAAGAGAAATTAGGGAATCTATCCCATTTACAATAGCACCAAAAACCATACGTTACCTTGGAATTAACTTAACCAGAGACGTAAAGGACCTATATTCTAGAAACTATAAATCACTCTTGAAAGACATTGAGGAAGACATAAAAAGATGCAAAGATATTCCATGCTCATGGATCGGAAGAATTAACATAGTTAAAATGTCCATGCTACCCAGAGCAATCTACACTTTCAATGCTATCCCAATCAACATACCGAGGACATTTTTCAAAGAACTGGAACAAATAGTACTTAAATTTGTATGGAAACAGAAAAGGCCCCGAATCTCCAAGGAACAGTTGAATAGGAAAAACAAAGCTGGGGGCATCACAATGCCAGATTTCGAGCTGTACTACAAAGCTGTGATCACAAAGACAGCATGGTACTGGCACAAAAACAGACACATCGTCCAATGGAACAGAATAGAAAACCCAGAAATGGACCCTCGGTTCTTTGGGCAACTAATATTTGATAAATAAGGAAAAAACATCCGGTGGGAAAAAGACAGTCTCTTCAATAAATGGTGCTGGGAAAATTGGACAGCTACATGCAAAAGAATGAAACTTGACCACTCTCTCACACCACACACAAAAATAAACTCCAAATGGATGAAAGACCACAATGTGAGACAGGAATCCATCAAAATTCTAGAAGAGAACATAGGCAGCAACCTCTATGACATCGGCCAAAGCAACCTTTTTCATGATACATCCCCAAAGGCAAGAGAAACAAAAGATAAAATGAACTTATGGGATTTCATCAAGATAAAAAGCTTCTGCACAGCCAAGGAAATAGTCAAAAAAACTAAGAGGCAGCCCACGGAATGGGAGAATATATTTGTAAAGGACACTACAGATCAAGGACTGGTATCCAAGATCTACAAAGAACTTCTCAAACTCAATACACGAGAAACAAATAAACAAATCAAAAAATGGGCAGAAGATATGAATAGATATTTTTCCAATAATGACATACAAATGGCTAACAGACACATGAAAAAATGTTCAAAATCATTAGCCATCAGGGAAATTCAAATCAAATTCACACTGTGATACCACCTTATGCCAGTTAGAATGGTAAAAATAGACAAGGCAAGAAACAACAATTGCTGGAGAGGATGTGGAGAAAGGGGATCCCTCCTACATTGTTGGTGGGAATGCAAGTTGGTACAGCCACTCTGGAAAACAGTGTGGAGGTCCCTTAAAAAGTTAAAAATTGAGCTACCCTATGATCCATCCATTGCACTACTGGGTGTTTACCCCAAAGGACGTAGTGAAGAGAAGGGCCGTATGCACCCCAATGTTCATAGCAGCAATGTCCACAATAGCTAAATCGTGGAAGGAGCCGAGATGCCCTGCAACAGATGACTGGATTAAGAAGTTGTGGTCCATAATATACAATGGAATATTACTCAGCTATCAGAAAGAACAAATTCTCAATATTTGCTGCAACATGGACAGCACTGGAGGAGGTAATGCTAAGTGAAATAAGTCAAGCTGAGAAAGACAACTATCATATGATTTCTCTCATCTATGGAACATAAGAACTAGGATGATCAATAGGGGAAGAAAGGGATAAAGAAAGGGGGGTAATCAGAAGGGGGAATGAAGCATGAGAGACTATGGACTATGAGAAACAAACTGAGGGCCTCAGAGGGGAGGGGGGTGGAGGAATGGGATAGACCGGTGATGGGTAGTAAGGAGGGCACGTATTGCATGGTGCACTGGGTGTTATATGCCACTAATGAATCATCGAGCTTTACATCGGAAACCGGGGATGTACTGTATGGTGACTAACATAATATAATAAAAAATCATTAATAAAAAAAAGGCAAATACAATTTAAAAGGATCAGTTCTTGAGCACCTGACAAATGTCTGGCTGCTGCTAGAATGCTCTCTGCGGTCAGAGGGACTCACTCATTGTTTAATTCCCCCTCCACATTCACAGCACAGACAAGAGCAGGATCTAGGCTCCTCAGTAGCCCTGTATCTTCTGTGAACCCCAACTTTTTAGCCCAAATAACCCCAGGAATCCCTGATGGATGTCCTCCTGCCAGTGACTAGCAGAACTCCAACTATCCCACTATGGTGCTTCCATAAGGTACCCACAGAACAGTACATATTAGGACACCCCAGGACAGCATCCACTATAGCTGCATTTGTCTTGCCAAGGTAAAATAGGTGTAAAACACTCCAAGACCTCCTAGGTCTACACCCACTCAGGTCCAGATGATTTGTCATAGCACCCCAAGTGAGTGCCCTTCAACCTGCCAGGTTGCACCAACTCTAGCAATCCTGTCAGGGCATCCCTGGTATGGAATGCCCTGTGACTCACCCCCTAACTTCCCTTGTTTCAGCTTCAGCTGTCCTATCATGGTTCACCCCAAATAGGGCACCCTGGAACCCCCAGCCTATGCCCATTTCAGCTCCAAACATCCCATCAGGATGGCCCTAGTGTGGAGTGCCCCAGGACCTTAAGCCCTTGCTCTGCTATAACTGTAATCTGCCAGCCAAAGCCACCAAAAACATGCAGGTCTACACAGGCAACAATCGTACAGAAAGCTAATTAATTAAAAAAAAAAATCAAACAGGAAGTCAAATAGAGTGAGAAGGCAGAGAAATATGTTCCAAACCAAAGAACAAGAAACTTCATAAAAATAACTAAATGAAATTGATATAAGCAACCTACATGATAAACTTGAAACTAATGATCATAAAAATACAAATGTAAAGAGAAGAGTGGATGATTTTAGGAGAACTACAGCAAAGAGATATAAAATATTAAAAAGAACAAATAAGAGTTCAAAAGTACAATAACTTGAATGAAAAAATGTTCTGGAAGAAAACAACAGTAGATAAGCAGATGCAGAACTATCAGAAAGCTGGAAGACAGGGTAATGGAAAAGCACCCAGATTTGAGGAGCAAAGACAAAAAGATTTTTTAAAAATAATGATACATGAGAGATCTCTGGGACAAAACGTGTGTACTAACATGCATCATAGGAGTCCCAGAAAGAGATGCAAGAAAAAAAGGGGCAGCAAGTCATGGGAAAAAATAATACTTGCAAACTTCCCTAACTTGGGGAAGGAAACATACATTATTTCAGAAAACACAGACATACCAGAACACATTACGATGAAAATGTCAGAGGTTACAGACAAAGAGAATTTTGAGAATAGCAAGAAAATAGAAAACAGTTATATACAAAGGAAACCCCAAAAGGCTATCGGCTGATTTTTCCGCACTCTTCAGACTAGAATGCAGTGGCATGATATATTCATGATGCTGACCGAGAAAAATCTGCTGCCACGATTATTGTATCCAGGAAGACTATCATTCAAAATAGAAGGATATGCAGAGCTTTCCAGAGAAAAGAAGGTTAAAGAAATTTATCACCACAAAACCAAACTTAAACAAAATGTTAAAGGGAGTTCTTTAAGCAGAAAAGAAAAGGTCATGGCTGAAAGTAAGAAAATAAAAAGAAGAAATCTCACAAGTAAAATCAAACACACAAAAAAGGTAGTATATCACTAACACATAAAACTAGTATTTGTGAAGGTTAAAAAAGTACTAAAAATCAATTGTATCTTCAAAAATAGTTAAGGGACTTGAAAAATTAAAAATATATAAAATATGAAATCATAAACATGAAACAGAATAAAACTGTAGTGTTTTCGGAATGTGTTCAAACCATCAACTTAATATATACTATAATGTAGTTGAATATGATACATAAGTATTAAAATAATCACAAAACAAAAAATGCACAAAAAATAAACAAAAAATATTCCAAGCATTAACAGTGAAGAAAGTCAGTGTGAAAGAAGAGAAGAAAAGAAGACAAAAACAGACAGAACTACAAAAACAGCCACAAAATAATTAACAAATGGTGATAGATACATGGCTATCAAAAAAAAAAAAAAGACTTCAAGACTCACCACAGATGTAAAGGAACATACAGACTCAACATAAAAGATGGAACAAGAGGGGCGCCTGGGTGGTGCAGTCGTTAAGCGTATCCCTTTAGCTCAGGGCGTGATCCCAGCGTTCTCGGATCGAGCCCCACATCAGGCTCTTCTGCTAGGAGCCTGCTTCTTCCTCTCCCACTCCCCCTGCTTGTGCTCCCTCTCTCACTGGCTGTCTCTGTCGAATAAATAAATAAAGTCTTTAAAAAAAAAAAGATGGAACAAGATATTCCATGCAAATACAAGTGAAAAATTAGTAATAACATAATAAAGTTCAAATGAGAAAAATCAACAGGTAACGTCATATTCAGCACTGAAAGAGTGGAAGATTTTCCACAGGAACAAAAAAGACAGGATCAAGACAAAGATATCTGTTCTTTCCATTTCTACTCAACATAGTACTAGAAGTCAAAGTAGACAAGCAAGAAGAAAAATATATAAGGAATCTAGTTGGAAATGAAGTAAAATAACCCGTATTCCCGGATGGCAGGATGTTATATATAAAAAATCATAAAGATACACATACATACATACATACTATTAGAACTAATAATAGAATTTAGGAAAGTTGAGGATACAAAATCAATACTCAAAAATGTTACATTCTTCTGTACTAACAGAAAAAGATCTAAAAAAATGAAATTAACAAAGCAATCCTATTTTAAGAGCATTAAAACAAATAACAACCCAGGAGATAAATGAGTTGTAAACTGCAAACGATAAGACACTTATGAAAGAAACTAAACATGTGCATATTCATGGATTAAAAGATTTAATATTGTTAAGATGTCAATACTAGCCAATGATTTACAGATTTAATGCAGTGTCTCTGAAAATCCCAATGATATTTTTTGCAAAAAGAGAAAAAAAAACCTACAAGTATATGAATTGTCAGGGACTCCAATAGCACAAAGTTTTGGAAAAGAAAAACAAATCTGGAGGTCTCACAGTTTGTGAAGTCAAAATATTTTACAAGGTACAGTAATAAAAACATACTGTGGTAGTGATAAACAAAGATGGACATAAGCCAATAGAATTGAAGTGAAGTGTCAAAACAACCTCTTCAAGCTGTACTACAAAGCTGTGATCACAAAGACAGCATGGTACTGGCACAAACACAAACACATAGAACAATGGAACAGAATACAGACTCCAGAAATGGACTCTCAGCTATATGGGCAACTAATCTTCAACAAAATACAAAAGAATATCCAATGGAAAGAGAACAGTCTCTTTAACAAATGGTGTGGGGAAAACTCAACAGCCACATACAGAGGAATGACACTGGACCACTTTTTTACACCACAGAGAACTTCTTTTTAAAACTGTAACAGTTTAAGAGGGAAGTTTTTAATGTCCTGTGAGTGCTGTGTAGAATAGAAATTGTGCTGGGGGAGCTGGGGTGCCAGAAATGGTGCTAAACAACTGGGGAGCCTATAAACATCCCACACCCCATAATTACTACTATCACAAAGGCAAAAGTACACCAAAAGTTGTGACCTACTGAAGCTCTTAGAGCTTTCACCTGTTCTGTCCCTAGCATCCTGACCCAACTCATCCAGTAATACAATTCTTCTGGCTTGCACATGAATTGTTTTAATTTAGATTATGGTCTTTAATTTTAGCATGACTCCTTTAAGCATGTCAGTCAATGAAAATTCATCTAAATCCTCACCTATCACCAGGCCAATGATCATTGTCCACCATCTTTTACCTCACAAATATATTTTATGCTATGAGGACCTTCTTCTCTCTCTCTTTTTTTTTTAACTTAAATTTTGTTTTTAGTTTCATAAGTAGAATTAAGTGGTTCATCAGTTGCATATAACACCCAGTGCTCATTACATCAAGTGCCCTCCTTAATGCCCATCACCCAGTTACCCCTTCCCCCTCACCTCTCCTCTCACCAGACTTCCCTGTTTGTCTGACCAGGAGATGTGCGTAGGTGCCACAAAAGGCTGTTGGCTAGGGAAGACGTGTCTCTAAAAACTAAAGTATGTTTTCATTTCCGATACCCTCAATGGACTCTTTACTCAACAAAAAAAAAATCAAATATGCTTTCCCAAGGAACACACTGAGAATAATCAACAAAAGGCATATCAACGGACCACTAAGCCCCTAAGAAGACTGCCTCTCAGTCTGGCCTCACCCAGGCAACAGCAAAATAGCTATCTTTGCAAACAGAAGTAATCCCACAGGCCATAAATATTTGCAAATAAACTGGGGCAGCAGTATCTGGCCTCCCCCTGTTTGTCTCCCTACCAGGCCTAAACTGTTTAAAGGGACTGCTGGGGCCTCATGCAAACAGAAATTACTTTCTGGCTGACAACATAACTCTCTGGTCCCTCTGAGCCCCCAGGGCTGGGGTGTGACCCTAACAAAGGGTGTCCTGAGCTCCCCTCATCTAGGCTACTAGGGGATATATGTGGACCATGGGCAGGAGAAGGATTGGATAAGGGGACCAAAGTGGACTCCTATATTTCCCAAACACCGCCTGGCCTGGTCTGGCCTCCAAGTTCCAAAGCCTTCCAGGAAACCGCCGGAGCAGCAAAATCAGAGCTGATGGGAACTCCTTAGGACAGACGGTCTTGGCCAAGCTAAGCTTCAGGTACCACTGCATGCCACTTACCTAGCCTTAACTAGCCTCACCCTCACCCCACTCTACATAGCCTCCATACAGGTGAAGCTCCTGTCCTTAGAAGTGCTCACGATGTCAAATAGACACTATGGGCAAACCAAACCTAATGTGGAGTTTAAAGTGACTGTCTAGTGTTATCCAGATCTGGTAGATTAGCACACATGTTATGCTCTCATGGCTTCCTCTGGAAAAAATTAAAGCATTTGAAATGAAAGCATAACTTCCCTTTATTCCTTCCAGAAGCCTCATTTCTTTCCATTTCATCTTTCCTTGTGTACTAGATCCTGTACCATCTGAGCAAAAGAACCACAAGCAATATCCAGTCCCCATGACCACTAAGTAGAAATTCCTTTTTTGGGGTGCCTGGGTGGTTCAGTTGGTTAAGCAGTGGAGTCTTGACTTCCGTTCAGGTCACAATGTTAAGGTCATGAAATTAAGCCCCATGCCCCACGTGCAGCTCCATGCTGGGCATGGAATATGCTTAACATTCTCTCTCTCTTTCTCCCTCTGCACCATCTCCCCCAACTTGTGCACACATAGGGCTGTCTTTCTCTTAAAAGAAAGGAGGAAAGGAAAGAAAGGAGGGAGGGAGACCTCTTTTTCCACTATCATCCATTCACTCAAGGTTAAAAACTCAAAATCTCTTGGAAACCTTCCACTATATTTAATACATACTCTATCACCAGATGCAAAAAACAAAAAACAAAACAACAACAAAAAACAACCAGCAAGAACTAAGTAATCCAATAGTATTACAATATGATTCACTCATATGTGGAATTTAAGATGCAAAACAGATGAACATGGGGAAGGGAAGGAAAAATAAAATAAGATGAAATCAGAGAAAGAGACAAACCCTAAGAGGCTATTAATTATAGGAAACAAACTGAGGGTTGTTGGAGGGGAGGGGCGTCAGAGGATGCGGTAGCTGGGTGATGGGCATTAAGGAGGGCACGTGATGTAATAAGCACTGGGTGTGATATAAGACTAATGGATCACTAAATTCTACGTCTGGAATTAATAATACACTATATGTTAACTAATTGAACTTAGATAAAGAATTTAAAGAAAAAGATACATTCTAAAAAAAAAAAAAAGAACTAACCCTAACCATTGAGGACCATCCACACTTACAGAGGCCACTTTCTGTCAGTTTCCTTGTGGTAAAAATATGCATTATTCCACTGTGATTTAGTGTGTGAATGTGGTTGCACTATTTATGCTCTCCTGCCTGTTGGTGTCAGTGAGCAGGAAAGTCTTTCCTAGGCATTGAAGTTTTTATCACTCAGCTTGTGTATCTCAAAATAGATTACTTATCAATTTTAACAATATTTTAACATATTTACATGCCTTTTGTCTCTAGAAACATCTTAGAAAAATTCTGTCCAGAATTCAATAACAATTCTGCCCCAAATTTGAGAAAATCCTGTATTTGCTCTCAGAATAGAGCTATACTTTATGTCTCTGTATCTGCATATCCAAGTTTACATTTGAGTTGACCAGTTATTTCTAGATATTTGTGGACATCTGAGTTCTGCAGGTACATCTACAGTGGAACACCAGCATGAATCCTTTTGGAAATACTGAGATTTCCATAAGCCTCTGTCAAAGTCACTTTCTCAAGGGAGTATCATCATCAGATATGTTAACAGTTCCTCCACCAAAACTGACTTGGTCAAACCAGACCCACTAGTACCTGGTTTCTGTTTCTCAGAGAATCAAGGCTGATGCACCTGGATATGAACAAGAGACAATGGAAACTAGTAGGCCTCTTCCCCATGGAGGATATTCTGCATCAGGAATTTCCACCAGGCTCTGTTCTCCATGTTTTCCATTATATAATTCCCACTTTTATCAGTTTAAAAGTAAAGAAACCCTAGCACGTTTCCCTCCACTTTGCTCCAGGAGCCCTCATGGGCTAGCTTTCATGCAATTTCTGCTACCCAAAGTCAGTGACCTCTTCAGCGCTCTTCCCACACCTACCAAACTTTGTCCCCTCTCTTTTTCTTCACCAAGGGAGGTGCCTTCATTTGTATCTAGACAGATCTATCACAGATCCAAAATGTCCCAGAAAACGTGCATAGTTCCCAGGGCCAACACCATTTTTCAGGAGCAAAAAGGGAGTGTGATGGAGCCTGAGTGTTGCTGGTAGGAAACATACATGAAGTGGCCTGCAGGGATGATTATGGTCCTTCCTGGTTCCTCCCATTAGAGTCAGCCTGGTCTCCTTTACACAGTCACAATTCTGAGTTCTGTATGTGCCTGTATGTATATGTAATGTTGTTGTTGCTGTTGTTTGCTTGTTTGTTTGTCTGAATCAACTTTCAGCAATTTTATTTTATTTATTTATTTTTTATAATAATATTTTTTATTATATTACGTTAGTCACCATACAGTACATCCCTGGTTTTTGATGTAAAGTTCCATGATTCATTAGTTGGGTATAACACCCAGTGCACCATGCAATACGTGCCGTCCTTACTACCCATCACTAGTCTATCCCATTCCCCCTGCCCCCTCCCCTCTGAAGCCCTTAGTTTGTTTCCCAGAGTCCACAGTCTCTCATGCTTCATTCCCCCTTTTGATTACCCCCCTGCTGTTGTTTGTTTTTACCCTGTTTAATTCCTAGGTGTGCAAGGAACACAGATGTCATACTTTAAAAATTTGAGGGAAATATTCCAAAACAGGAAATTTTAGTGAAGATAGCATGGAGGAGCAGGATGTGATTACAGAGCAAGTTAACATTTGTCTAGGCAATCAAGAGCTGGAATGAAGAGCTGAGCACTCCCGATATCCAGGAGGACTGTACCATGAGGCTAGTGAAGTTACATCAGCAGATGTCATCCCTTTGCTGTCAATCCTTGCACTTCCCACCAGTTCTGTTTCCAGCCGGAGCCTCCAAAAGCAGAGGTCTAGCCAGCCCTTTAAAAATTTAGAGAGAATCACAAATGAGTTTTTGGATCTAACTGATGAGTAAAACACTAACTTTTGGACACCTCCTGTTGACAGCTTCCAGTGAAAATGCTGTAGCTCATGGAGCCCCAGATGAAAACCCTTATGACCACCTCCTCATTCCACGCAATAAGTGCACCTAAGGTGATATATCCACACCATGCAGTCCAGCCTTGGAATAACCTGGGCCACATATTAATCATTGTTACCTCCTGTCTGTTTTCAAACGCTGAAATATGTGTCTGAATAAACAGAAATAACACTGCAAAACCGAGATAAGGTAACAGATGCAGAGTGGAATGAGAAGGATACAGAACAATCTCCAAGTATGAGAGTCTGTTTTTAATAACTGCCTATTTAAATGCCCTCTCTATAGGCAATTCTGTCATGAATATTAATCTAACACTCAAAGTGTGAATTTTCAGACTCACAGAAGTATCAGGCTACCAAATGTCAAATACTCAACTATGTCTGCAGTGACAACCTACCCACCACTTGGAATGGGGTTTCCTTATTTTTTGCCCACATGTGAACAAACTTTTCCAGTTATCAAATAACACTAGTCCTCTCCTACTCCTTTCCCTCAAAAATGAGTAGGAGGAACCTAGCTGAAACACACCACTCCACTTTAGACAGAAAAAGTTTTTGCTACTACTCTCCACAAATATTTGAGCATGCTGGTTCCTTTACAAGATTTGTTTTGAAGTACACTCCTTCTCGTATTTAAGTACATACGTTTTAAAAATCTGCTCATTTTTTTCTTCTAAGACCTGATCTTTTCCCCCAATTTTCACTCTTCTGGTGGGGCGCGCGGGATCTTACCTTGTACCTGAGATCTTGATGTTTTCTGGGGAAAGCTCATTAATAGTAAATTATGCCTTAATTAGCCCCAGCATATAACCTAGCTGCGGTTGCTTACTCTGTAGAAACCGGGAAAGTACCTACTCTAGCAAGAAAAGTGTGAAGTCAGAAGGGGGAATGAAGCATGAGAAACAAACTGAGGGCTTCAGAGGGGAGGGGGTGGGGGAATGGGATAGACTGGTGATGGGTAGTAAGGAGGGCACGTGTTGCATGGTGCACTGGGTGTTATACGCAACTAATGAATCAGTGAACTTTACATCAGAAACCAGGGATGTATTGTATGGTGACTAACATAATATAATTAAAAAAATTTAAAAATTAAAAAAAAAAGAAAAAAGAAAAGTGTGAAGTCCTCCAGAGGAATACTTGTGTCGAGCAGCGTAAGGACCCAGGTAACATCCTCCATCTATGCTCATTCTGTGTCTTACGCCCTGTGCACATATATTCTACCTTCAACTCTGGGAGCCTTTTCGCAAAAACTTAAAACATAAAAGCTAGAGGGTAGCAACAAATTAGAAGAATATGCACTTACCAATACACCTAACCGAACAGCAGATCAACAGAATCGGAATCTCTTACTTTGTTGTTTCCTGGTACTTGGTTTTGTTTTTTGTTGTTTTTTTAAGTCCACAGGAGCCACACTTTCGAGGAAGCAGAGAAAACCCGGGTCTTGCCTCCACAACTCTGCCAAGAGTGCGCCGGCGTCTGCTAGCCACAGAACCTTACACACGCACGCGTAGTAGCCTGAATTAGGAGGGAACTACCTGTGCGCGGAGAGGCACACGGGACTCGGCTGCGTGTTTTGTTTTCGTACGTTTCCTCCAGCCCACACACCAAGCAGGTTGAAGTGCACTGCCTCCTCCCCCCTATAGTGCTGCAGACCTAATTGAGCAGATCCTTCCAGACTCCATGTACCCTCTTTCCTCCGAAAAACGTTTCGTGCAACCCAGTCCCTGGCAAAGTCGTAGGTACCCTTTCACATACTTGCCTTCCGGGTACCTACGCGGCACTGCTAAATTGGCTACCTTTTAAATTACTTATAGCCATGAAATAAAAACGAAAGTGAGCAATGCTACTAAAGGTAAACACGAAGGCAAAACCTTTGCAGGGTAATGACATGGTCAGAGGATAAACCTGGCCTGGAGCCCTAGAGGACGCAGCCAAGTGCAGCGTGCGACGCGCCCACTTACCACCCAACTCGCGTTATAGAAGTGTTCTGGGGCTGACTTCTAATCCTCAAATAGGGAGTAGAGATAGAGCTTGAGATCGACAATATTTGCCCCCCCGAGGGCTCACAAGTGCTGAAAAGTGGAAAGAAAGGACGGTTGCGTGACTGGGGCAGGTTTGGAGAAAGCAAAGAGAGACACCACGGGAAGGAGGAAACATCTGAGAAAGCATGAGTAGAGCCGGTTAGCCATCGCTGGGTGCCCCGCATCGCGTTAGACTGCTAGGCTCATTTGTTGTCACCCAGGAGCTCTCTTGTTTGACCCTTAAGAGGGGTGGACTCTGGTCCGAGTGGGTGAGTGGCTGCTCCTCCCGTTTAGGATAGTGACACAACCCCGCACGACCCTGTGAAAGGTTGGAAGGTCTCAGAAGCTTCTTCTTTCCTTCGCGCTCGCGATTGCAGCCTGGACCCTGGCTCATCGTCCCCAAGGCGTGGAGAATAGCACGCATTTAACAGGAAACACAACTGGACCTGACCCTCCTGCTAAGAACCGGATTCAGTCAGTTGAAGGCTGCTCGCCAAGATAACCACCGCATCTTCCTTCGCTTGATCTGTGCATTCCTTTCGCCTATTCTTCCCAGCTGTCTACACCTACCCCTCGCGGGTGCAGAGCTCAGAACACCTTCACCTGCCCTCTCCTCGCCACCGCCTCCGCTACCTCTAGTTCCAGATTTGAGTTCCCCAAACCTTCGCATATCCCTCGGCACCGGTGATTGATAACGCAGGAAATATTTGGCTCTTTCACTGGCACTCATGATTCCCAATAGTCATTTCACTTTAGTGGATCTGAATCTAGGGCCACCTGGGGGCAACCCTCCCCTTACCCTAGCTCTCGCCTCCTCCACTCAGACAAAATTGACTGTAGGAAACTCTGGCGGCTGCAGAGAAGGCTGGCCTAAAGTGTGGGAATCGGGGCTACAAGGGCTGCTCCCTGCACGGCGCCCCTGGACTCTGCTTGTTATTCCAGAAAGCCTGTGTAGGACCACAACTACCAAGGAGTGCTAAATGTTAGAGGCAGCTGCCTCTCTCCACCAGCCCGGTTCTCTTTGCCTCAGTTTGGCTCTCTGCGCCTTTGGGACTAGCTAGCGCAAATCCGCGCGCACCCCCACATGCGCTTCTTATGTCTCTTCCCATTTCTCTATTAAGAGCTGAAAGAGAACACCCAGACAATGTAGGTGTTCTGCAAACTCGATGCCTGAATCCCTCAGGTATTTCGTTAATGTAAGAATTGTTTTTAAACAGTTGGGGAAGGGGAAAGGGTAACACCCGATGGAGCACATGGTGGGGGGAAGAGGGATAGGGAGGGTATGGTAACGGACATCTGCCTTAATTTCTTATGGTTCACAGGCATTTCTGGATATGCATCTCACCTGGTTGGGGGGTCTGCCCTTACTCCTATTCCTTGCCTTGGGAGATTTTTTTAGGTGTTTTAATTTTGTTTGATGGGAGTTTTTGGCTTACACGGTTCACCTTGTAATGTTACACTTGTAACGTAGGGCAGATCTGTACAGCCTCCGTTAGCAGGAGTTCAATTCACCTTAATAGAGAACCTCTCCAGCATGTAACAGTGTCACCAGAGGCAAGGCAAGGAAGGGGATTGTCAGGTGAGAAGTGGAAGAGAAAAGGCAAAGTTTTCACCTTCCCAGAGGGTGCAAGGCCAAGACTGAGCAGACAAGTCCCAGTTCAGGAAGCTGAGACAAGGGTAGGACTGGCAAGAGTTGTCCCTGTTTAAGTGCACGTAGACTTCCAATTATAACGTCAATGCCCAAGGTGTCCCATGTATCTCCTCTTTGGGAAGTCTCTTTTTGGACAAGGACATCATACCGCAAGCTGGACAAATTCATAAATCCGAAATGGAGGTGGCACCTAAATTTACAGGCAGAGCATTTGAAATATCCTGGAGTTCCCTCATTCTAAAAACAATAGCACATCAAGTTGATTATTTGATCAAGAACAAAACCAGCTCTAGTTAGCAAATATTTACCTTTTTAAAAATTAGCAGTAGTACTGACAACAGGAATTAGGTTGGATCCTACTCATTCTACCTACTTCTTGGCACATAGCTATAATAACAAGTCTATTCAGATCAGAAATGACAGGGCCTCCTGGGTGGCTCAGTCCTTCAGCGTTTGCCTTCGGCTCAGGGCGTGATCCCAGGGTTCTGCAATGGAGCCCCATGTCAGACTCCTCCGCTAGGAGCCTGCTTCTTCCTCTCCCACTCCCCCTGCTTGTGTTCCCTCTCTCGCTGGCTGTCTTTCTCTCTGTCAAATAAATAAATAAAATCTTAAAAAAAAAGAAATGACAGACCTCTACCCTTTGAAGTCTTAAATTTAAGGCACAGCTAAGTCTTTGTGCTCCAAAATTGCTTATAACAACTGATGTAGAAGGCAAGTACCTTCAGAGAAGTAGTGGACTGGACTGCCAATGCAGGTCCTCTGTACTCTCTCAGCTTGGAGGCAAAATAGAATACAAACAAATTTTGTTTGTGAGGAATATATTTTCCAACTCCATGGAATTTTAAAAATATCATTGTAAGGAAATGGAACTCTAAAGGGGATTAAATAGGACTTAATAGAAATCATAATGTGAGGTTTTTGTTAAAGCCATTTCTAGTTGCCCTGTGGAAGATGCACTGGTGTAAGGTGAAGCACAGACCACCTAAAATTATCATAATCCTGGATAATAAGAGTGGATCTGAGAGAGTAGAGAGAAGTAGGCTTATTAGATAGAAAATTTGGAAGTGAAATCATCTTAGATTCTTGTTTTCCAAATTTCTGAACCTTTCTTAATCTTCTCTACACTCTACCCTTGCCTTGGGCATTAATTCTTATCCTTCTTCCCACTAACATCTTGTCCAAGACTATGGCTTTAAAAATTTATTTCTAATGATTCATGCCCAGAGAAAGAAATACGTTTCAGAGAGCAAGTCAGTGTAGGGATGTGCTGAAGGAACAGGGGGATTGCCTGGGCTTCCAGGTAGAGCCTTTGTGATTCTAATGAGCATTGAAATAGAAAAGATTAGAAAATGACATGTAAGGTCAGAAGACCCATTAGTGTCTGGAGAAGCCCAGTACACCCATAAGAGCATATGGTATCTTCAAAATTCTATCCTTGCTTATAGAAAGTTTATAGAAAATTATTATGCCCTCATGATATAGCAGTTTGTTTGAGACCTAGTGATCCCAAAAAGAAACGGTCTTCTTTTATTTATTTATCTTTGATATGTATTGCAGTTAGCATGTGGTCAGGATAACCTAAAATAACAGAAATGGAGAAGTTATGTAGGCTCATATCCCAGAAATTATTTTTATAATAATTTTTATTATGTTATGTTAGTCACAATATAGTACATCATTAGTTTCTGATGTAATGTTCCATGATTCATTCTTTGCGTATAACACCCATTGCACCATGCAATATGTGTCCTCCTTACTACCCATCACCAGCCTACCCCAATCCCCCACCCGCCTCCCCTCTGAAGCCCTCACTTTGTTTTCCAGAGTCCATAGTCTCTCATGGTTCATTCCCCCTTCTGTTTACACGCCCTTCATTCTTCCCATCCTTCTCCTACTGATCTTCCTATTTCTTATGTTCCATAAATGAGTGAAACCATATGATAATTGTCTTTCTCTGCTTGACTTATTTCACTTAGCATTATCTCCTCCAGTCCCGCCCATGTTGCAGCAAATGTTGAGAAATCATTCTTTTCGATGGCTGAGTAATATTCCATTGTATATATGGACCACATCTTCTTAATCCAACATCTGTTGAAGGGCATCTCGGCTCCTTCCACGATTTAGCTATTGTGGACAATGCTGCTATGAACATTGGGGTGCATATGGCCCTTCTCTTCACTATGTCTGTATCTTTGAGGTAAATACCCAGTAGTGCAATGGCTGGATCATAGGGTAGCTCAATTTTTAACTTTTTAAGGGACCTCCACGCTGTTTTCCAGAGTGGCTGTACCAACTTGCATTCCCACCAACAATGTAGGAGGGATCCTCTTTCTCCACATCCTATCCAACAATTGTTGTTTCTTGACTTGTCAATTTTTGCCATTCTAACTGGCATAAGGTGGTATCTCAAGGTGGTTTTGATTTGAATTTCCCTGATGGCTAATGATTTTGAACATTTTTTCATGTGTCTGTTAGCCATTTGTATATCTTCATTGGAAAAATGTCTGTTCATATCTTGTGCCCATTTTATGATCTGTTTATTTGTTTCTCATGTATTGAGTTTGAGAAGTTCTTTGTAGATCTTGGATACCAGTCTTTTATCAGTAGTGTCATTTGCAAATATATTCTCCCATTCTGTGGGCTGCCTATTAGTTTTTTTGACTGTTTCCTTGGCTGTGCAGAAGGTTTTATCTTGAATAAGTCCCACAAATTCATTTATCTGTTGTTTCTCTTGCCTTTGGAGATGTGTCATGAAAAAGGTTGCTTTGGCCGATGTCGTAGAGGTTGCTGCCCGTGCTCTCCTCTAGGATTTTGATGGATTCCTGTCTCACATTGTGGTCTTTCATCCATTTGGAGTTTATTTTTGTGTAAGGTGTGAGAGAGTGGTCACAATTCATTCTTTTGCATGTAGCTGTCCAATTTTCCCAGCACCATTATTTGAAGACTCTTTTTTCCACTGGATGTTTTTTCCTGCTTTGTCAAAAATTAGTTGCCCAAAGAGCCAAGGGTCCATTTCTGGATTTTCTATTCTGTTCCATTGGTCTATGTGCCTGTTTTTGTGCCAGTACCATGCTGTCTTTGTGATCACAGCTTTGTAGTACGGCTCGAAATCGGGCATTGTGATGCCCCCAGCTTTGTTTTTCCTTTTCAACAATTCCTTAGCGATTCGGGGCCTTTTTTGGTTCCACACAAATTTAAGGGCTATTTGTTCCAGTTCTTTGAAAAATGTCCTCGGTATTTTGATTGGGATAGCATTGAAAGTGCAGATTGCTCTGGCTAGCATGGACATTTTAACTATGTTAATTCTTCCGATCCATGAGCATGGAATATTTTTTCATCTTTTTGTGTCTTCCTCAATGTCTTTCAAGAGTGATTTATAGTTTCTAGAATATAGGTCCTTTACATCTCTGGTTAAGTTAATTCCAAGGTAACGTATGGTTTTTGGTGCTATTGTAAATGGGATGGATTCCCTAATTTCTCTTTCTTCAGTTTCATTATTCGAGTATAGAAATGCAACTGATTTCTGAGCATTGATTTTGTATCCCGCCACATTACTGAATTGCTCTATAACTTCTAATAGTTTGGGAGTGGCTTCTTTTGGGTTTTCCATATTGAGTATCATGTCATCTGCGAAAAGAGAGATTTTGACTTGTTCTTTGCCGATTTGAATACCTTTGATCCCTTTTTGTCACCTGATTGCTGTTGCAAGGACTTCTAGTACTATGTTGAATAATAGTGGCGAGAGTGGGCATCCTTGTTGAGTTCCTGATCCTAAGGGAAAGGCTTCCAGCTTTTCCCAATTGGGAATGATATTTGCTGTAGGCTTTTCATAGATGGTTTTTATGAGATTGAGAAATGTACCTTCTATTCCTACACTCTGAAGGGTTTTAATCAGGAAAGGATGCTGTATTTTGTCAATGCTTTTTCTACATTTATTGAGAGGAGCATATGATTTTTGGCTTTTTTCTTGCTGATAAAATCTATGACACTGATAGATTTGCGAATGTTGAACCACCCTTGCATCCCAGGGATGAATCCCACTTGGTCGTGATGGATAATCCTTTTAATGTACTGTTGGATTCTATTAGACAGATCTTGTTGATAATGTTGGCATCCATATTCATCAGGGAAATCGGTCTGTAAATCTCCCTTTCGATGGGGTCTTTGCCTGGTTTGGGGATCAAGGTAATATTGGCCTCATAGAATGAGTTTGGTAACTTTCATTCTGTTTCTATTTTTTGAAATAGCTTTAGGAGAATACGTATTATTTCTTCTTTGAATGTGCGGTAGAATTCCCCGGGAAAACCATCAGGCCCTGGCATTTTGCTTTTTTGAAGGTTTTTTTTTTTTTTCCTCCCTTCCTTCCTTCCTTCTTTTCTTCCTTCCTTCCTTCCTTCCTTCCTTCCTTCCTTCCTTCCTTCCTTCCTTCCTTCCTTCCTTCCTTTAATTTTTTTTGATGTAATGTTTCAATCTCTTCATATTTAATTGGTCTGTTTAAAAAATCAATTTCTTCCTGTTTCAGTCTTGGTAGTTTTTAGGTTTCCAGAAATGCCTCCATCTCCTCCACATTGCTTAATTTATTGGCATAAAGCTGTTGATAATAGTTTCTAATAATCCTTCCAAATTCATTGGTGTTGGTTGTGACCTCTCTCTTTTCATTCATAATTTTATTAATTTGTGTCCTTTCTCTATTATTTTGGTTAAGTCTTGCCAGTGGTTTGTCAATTTTATTTATCCTTTCAAAGAACCAGCTTCTAGTTCTTTTGATCTGCTCTACTGTGCTCCTGGTTTCTAATTCATTGATTTCTGCTCTAATCTTGATAAACTGCTTTCCATGTGTGGATTAGTCCTGTTCCTCTGTTGCTGTTCCAGCCACTTGAGGTGAGAATGTAAATACTGCTTTTTAGATTTTTCTATTCTTTTGAGTGAGGCATGGATGGCTAAGTATTTTCCCTTTAGGACTGCCTTTGCAGGGTCCCATTGGTTTTGTACCATTGTGTTTTCATCTCGTTGGTCTCCATAAATTGTTTAAATTGATTTTTGATTTCCTGGTTTATCAAATCATTTGTTTTTTTAAATGATTTTTTATTATATTGTGTTAGTCACCATACAGTACATCCCCAGATACCGATGTAAAGTTCGATGCTTCATTAGTTGCATGTAACACCCAATGCACAATGCAATACGTGCCCTCCTTACTACCCATCACCGGTCTATCCCAATCCCCCACCTCCCTCCCCTCTGAGGCCCTCAGTTTTTTTCTCATAGTCCATAGTCTCTCATGTTTCATTCCCCCTTCTGATTACCCCCCTTTCTTTATCCCTTTCTTCCCTACCAGTCTTCCTAGTTCTTATGTTCCATAGATGAGAGAAATCATATGATAATTGTCTTTCTCTGCTTGATTTATTTCACATAGCATTATCTCCTCCAGTGCCGTCCATGTTGCAGCAAATGTTGAGAATTCATTCTTTCTGATAGCTGAGTAATATTCCATTGTATATATGGACCACAACTTCTTAATCCAACATCTGTTGAAGGGCATCTCGGCTCCTTCCACGATTTAGCTATTGTGGACAATGCTGCTATGTACATTGGGGTGCATATGGCCCTTCTCTTCACTACGTCCGTATCTTTGGGGTAAACACCCAGTAGGGCAATGGCTGGATCATAGGGTAGCTCAATTTTTAACTTTTTAAGGGACCTCCACACTGTTTTCCAGAGTGGCTGTACCAACTTGCATTCCCATCAACAATGTAGGAGGGATCCCATTTCTCCACATCCTCTCCAGCAATTGTTGCTTCTTGTGTTGTCTATTTTTGCCATTCTAACTGGCGTAAGGTGGTATCTCAGTGTGGTTTTGATTTGAATTTCCTTGATGGCTAATGATTTTGAACATTTTTTCATGTGTCTGTTAGCCATTTGTATGTCTTCATTGGAAAAGTGTCTGTTCATATCTTCTGCCCATTTTTTGATTTGCTTATTTGTTTCTCATGTATTGAGTTTGAGAAGTTCTTTGTAGATCTTGGATACCAGTCCTTTATCTGTAGTGTCCTTTACAAATATATTCTCCCATTCCGTGGGCTGCCTCTTAGTTTTTTTGACTATTTCCTTGGCTGTGCAGAAGCTTTTTATCTTGATGAAGTCCCATAAGTTCATTTTATCTTTTGTTTCTCTTGCCTTTGGAGATGTTCATGAAAAAGGTTTCTGTGGCCGATGTCGTAGAGGTTGCTGACTATGTTCTCCCCTAGGATTTTGATGGATTCCTGTCTCACATTGTGGTCTTTCATCCATTTGGAGTTTATTTTTGTGTATGATGTGAGAGAGTGGTCACAATTCATTCTTTTGCATGTAGCTGTCCAATTTTCCCAGCACCATTATTTGAAGAGACTCTTTTTTCCACTGGATGTTTTTTCCTGCTTTGTCAAAAATTAGTTGCCCAAAGAGCCGAGGGTCCATTTCTGGGTTTTCTATTCTCTTCCATTGGACGATGTGTCTGTTTTTGTGCCAGTACCATGCTGTCTTTGTGATCACAGCTTTGTAGTACAGTCAAAATCCAATATTGTGATGCCCCCAGCATTGTTTTTCCTTTTCAGCATTTCCTTGGAAATTAGGGGCCTTTTCTGGTTCCATACAAATTTAAGGACTATCTGTTCCAGGACTTTGAAAAATGTCCTCAGTATTTTGATCGGGATAGCATTGAAAGTGTAGATTGCTCTGGGTAGCATGACATGTTAACTATGTTAATTCTTCCAATCCGTGAGCATGGAATATTTTCCCATCTTTTTGTGTCTTCCTCAATGTCTTTCAAGAGTGATTGTAGTTTCTAGAATATAGGTCCTTTACATCTCTGGTTAAGTTAATTCCAAGGTAACGTATGGTTTTTGGTGCTATTGTAAATGGGATGGATTCCCTAATTTCTTTTTCTTCAGTCTCGTTATTCGTGTATAGAAATGCAACTGATTTCTGAGCATTGATTTTGTATCCCACCACATTACTGAATTGCTCTATAACTACTAACAGTTTGGGAGTGGATTCTTTTGGGTTTTCCCTATAGAGTATCATGTCATCTGCGAAGAGAGACATTTTGACTTCTTCTTTGCCGATTTGAATACCTTTGATCCCTTCTTGTAGTCTGATTGCTGCTGCAAGGACTTCTAGTACTATGTTGAATATTAGTGGCGAGAGTGGGCTTCCTTGTCGTGTTCCTGATCTTAAGGGAAAGGCTTCCAGCTTTTCCCCATTGAGAATAATATTTGCAGTAGGCTTTTCATAGATGGCTTTTATGAGATTGAGAAATGTACCCTCTATTCCTACACTCTGAAGGGTTTTAATCAGGAGAGGATGCTGTATTTTGTCAAATGCTTTTTTGGCATCAATTGAGAGGATCGTATGGTTCCTGAGTCTTTTCTTGTTGATATGATGTATCACGCTGATTGATTTGCGAATATTGAACCACGCTTGCATCCCAGGTATGAATCCCACTTGGTCGTGATGGATAATCCTTTTAATGTACTGTTGGATTCTATTAGCAAGTATCTTGTTGAGGATTTTGGCGTCCATATTCATTAGGGATATCGGTCTGTAATTCTCCTTTTTGAGGGGGTCTTTGCCTGGTTTGGGGATCAAGGTAATATCGGCCTCATAGAATGAGTTTGGTAGCTTTCCTTCTGTTTCTATTTTTTGAAATAGCTTTAGGAGAATAGGTATTATTTCTTCTCTGAATGTTTGGTAAAATTCCCCAGGAAAACCGTCCGGGCCTGGAGTTTTTGTTATTTGGAAGGTTGTTTATCACTGACTCAATTTCTTCATAATTAATTGGCCTGTTTAAGAAATCAATTTCATCCTGTTTCAATCTTGGTAGTTTATAGGTTTCCAGGAAGGATTCCATCTCTTCCAGATTGCTTAGTTTATTGGCATATAGCTGTTGATAAAAATTTCTAATAATCCTTCCAATTTCAATGGTGTTGGTCGTGACCTCTCCTGTTTCATTCATAATTTTAATAATATGGGGCCTTTCTCTTTTCTTTTGGATAAGTCTTGCCAGTGGTCTGCCAATTTTATTGATTCTCTCAAAGAACCAGCTTCTAGTCCTGTGAGGCATGGATGGCTATGTATTTCCCTCTTAGGACTGCCTTTGCAGTATCCCATAGGTTTTGGACTGTTGTGTTTTCATTCTCGTTGGTCTCCATAAATTGTTTAAATTGACTTTTGATTTCCTGGTATCAAGTCATCCCTAGCAGGATGGGTCTTAGTCTCCAAGTGTTTGAGTTTCTTCCAAATTTTTCCTTGTGGTTGAGTTCCCATTTCAGAGCGTTGTGGTCTGAGAATATGCAGGGAATAATTTCAGTCTTTTGGTATCAGTTGAGACCTGTTTTGTGACCCAGAGCATGGTCTATTCTGGAGAATGTTCCATGGGCATTAGACTAGAATGAGTATTCCTTGGTCCTGGGGTGTAGTGTTCGATATATCTATGAGGTTCAACTCATTGAGTATGGCATTCAAAGCTCTTGTTTCTTTGCTGATTTCTTGCTTAGATGATCTCTCTATTGCTGATAGTGGAGTGTTGAGGTCCCCTACTATTAACGTATTTTTATTTATATGTCTCAGTATTCTGGTTAAGAGTTGGCTTGTGTATCTTGCTGCTCCCCTGTTGGGGGCATAGATATTTATAATTGTCATATCCACTTGTTGGATACATCCTTTAAGAATAATATAGTGCCCTTCTGTGTCTCTAACTATAGTCTTTAGTTTAAAATACAAACTCTCTGATGTGAGAATTGCTACCCCAGCTTTCTTTTGAAGTCCATTGGCATGAAAGATGGTATTCCATCCCTTTACTTTTGGTCTGGATGTATCTTTAGGTTCCAAATGAGTCTCCTGTAGACAGCAAATGAATGGGTCCTGTCTTTTTATCCATTTGCAACCCTGTGGTATTTTACGGGAGCATTTAGACCACTTATATTGAGACTGAGTACTGAGAGATATGATTTTAATGATGCCATGTTGCCTGTAAAGTCTTTGTCTCTATAGATTGTGACTTTCTGTTCTGTATCACACTTGGGGCCTTTTTACTTTTATAGAACCCCCCTTAATATCTCCTGTAGGGCTGGTTTCGTGGTTATGAAAATGGTCAATGACTGGTGATTCTGGAAGGTCTTTATCTCTCCATCAATTCTGAATGACAGCCTTGCTGGATAAAGGATCCTTGGCTGCATGTTTTCCCTGAAAGAGCTTTAAACACCCCCCCCCCCAACCCTTTCTCTCATTCCAGGTCTGTGTAGACAGGTCTGACATAATTCTGATACCTTTGCCTTGGTACGTAGAATTTCTTTGCCCTGGCAGCTTTCAATACTGTATCCTTGGATCTAGTATTTGCGAATTGCGCTATGATATGACATGGCCTAGGTGTGTCGTGGTTGAGTTTGGGAGGGGTCCTCTCTGCATCTTGGACACGAATGCTTGTTTCCTTTGCTAGATTAGGGAAGTTTTCAGCTACAATGTGTTCAATATCTCTTCTAGACCTCTGCTTTTCTCCACCCCCTCGGGGATGCCGATGATTCTGACATTGGATCATTTCATTGAGTCAGTAATCTCCCGTAACCTACATTCTTGAGATTGGATTTTTTTGAGCCAAGTTTCTATTTTAGCTTTCTCTTTGACTAACCCATCCTCCAATTCGCCGATATGTTCTTCTGCCTCATTCACCCTGGCCATTAGAGCGTCTAATTTTGACTGCATTGATTCATAGATTTTTCAATTTCTGCCAGATTCACTCTCATTTACGCCCTTAGAGATTCTATATTCTCATTAATATTTTCGTTAATACTTTTTTCAAGTCTACACATCATCTTGACGATTGTTACTCTGAACTCCATTTCTGATAAGTTGCTTATATCCATATCCATTAGTTCTGTGGCAGATGCCACAGTCTCATTTTCTTTTCTTTGCTGTGGGGGTTTTCTCCTTCTTGTCATTCTGATGAGGAGAGGTTGCGGGGTTGTCCAGACCCCAAATTATTGATCTGGACCCAGGCAGTGCTCACCTGTTTTATAGGGATCTTAGGGATGTGGGCTTCTTGATTTTTTTAGCCTGCCTTCTGGGGGAGGGGCCTGCTGCGCCGATACTCAGGCAACCCTGTTTGGGTAGAGTCTCCGTGTCCCCTGTGAGGGAGGATGGGATGGGCACCCTGTGAGCCGGTGTTTCCAGCCTTTTGTTCTCTAGTGGCTTTCCCTGGCAGTTTGCTGTGCCTCTTCTGAGAATCAGAGCAGCAGTGGCCAAATCTCAGCCTCTGTCTCGAACAGAGGGATCGCAGACGGTTCTCCACTGGTGTTCTGGCCACTTTAACTCTGTTTCTGTTGCTGCTGCTCAACGCTGCAGCGTCCTGGGATGTGCGCCCCACACCCGGCGTCCCAGCCCTCACATCCAGGGCCAGCACGTCTCTGTCCTTTGTGTTTCTAGCACTGCCGGCCACTAGCTGCCCCTGCGTGCTCCAGAGCTCTGTTTCAGTGTGGTTCACACACACTCCGGAGCTCTGGTTTTCAGACTGGTGCGCACGATCCCCGGCTCATGGCCTCGGTCTGCTTTCTTGTGGGTGCTGGTCTGCAAGTCCGCCCTCTCCCCAGTGCAAACGTGGCGACTCCCTCCTTCTTCTGTTTATCTTCAGATATCCATGCACGGCTTCACAGCTCCCCACTTTGTACCTCAATACACAGCGCTGGATGTGTTCATGTGTAGAGATCCAGGTGTATCTTCCTATATCTCAGGCTGATTCCGTGGATGTTCAGGATGGTCTGGTACCTATCCAGCTCGACTCAGGGAACCAGCTGAAAAAGGGGACCCCTACTGCTCTGCCATCTTAACTCCTCCCTAAAATCTTGTTTGCCTGGTGTAAGGATTACTGCTCCATTTTTCATTTGATGTCCATTGGCATGATAGATGGTTGTCCACCCCCTGACTTTCAATCTGGAGGTGACTTTAAGTCTAAAGTTAGTCTCTTGTATGCAACATATCAATGGGTCTTGTTTTTGAATCCATTCTGATACCCTGTATCTTTTCATTAGAGCATTTAGTCCATTTACATTCAGTGTAATTATTGAAAGATATGAATTTAATGCCATTGTATTACCTGTAAAGTTGCTGTTCTTATAGATTATCTCTGTTCCTTTCTGGTCTATGTTACTTTTGAGCTCTGTTTTCATTCAGTGGATCCCCTTCAATATTTCTTACAAGGCTGGTTTAGTGTTCACAAGTTCCTTTAGTTTTTGTTTGTCCTGGAAACTCTTGTTCTCTCATTCTCTTCTGAATGACAACCTTTGTGAATCAAGGATCCTTGGCTGCATATGTTTCCCGTTTATCATGTTGAGTCTATCATGCCAGTCCATTCCCGCCAGACCAGGTCTATATGAACGGGTCTGCTGCCAGCCTTATGTGTCTACTCTTGTTGTTTATGGACCTCTTGTTCCAACCTAACTTCGGGATTTTCTCTTTATCTCTGAAATTTGCAAGCTTCACTATAATACGTCGAGGTGTTGACCTATTTTTATTGATTTTGAGGGGGGTTCTTTGTGCCTCCTGGACATGAATGCCTGTTTTCTTCCCCAGATTAGAGAAGCTCTTAGCTATAATTTGTTCAACTAAACCTTCTGCCCCTCTCTCCCTTTCTTCATCATCAGGGACCCCTATTATTTTACTTCACTTATAGAATTGCTGAGTTTTCTAAGTCTCCCTTTGTGATCTAATAGTTTAGTTTCTTTATTCTTTTTACTTCCTTATTTACCATCATTTAATCTTCTACATCACTGACTGGCTCTTCTGCCTCATTCATCCACAATTTTATGACCTCCATTTGGGACTACATCTCAATAAATGACATTTTTAATTTCAACCTGACCAGATTTTAGTTTCTTTATTTCTCCAGTTAGGGATTACCTGTTGTCTTCTATGCCTTTTTTCAAACCCAGCTAGTATCTTTATAATCATTGTTTTAAATTCTAGTTCAAACATCTTACTTGTATCCATATTGATTAAATCTCTGGCAGTGATTATTATCTCCTGTTCTTTCTTTTGGGGTGACTTTCTCCATCTCATCATTTTGTCCAGAAAAGAAAGGAATAAAGAAAACAACCACAACAAAACCATAACAACAAAACAACAACAGCAACAAAGGCTTCAGGACATATTTCCAGGGCATGCTGCTGTTGTATTTTGGCTGCTCTTTCTCATTGGTCCTTTCTTCTTGCTTGTAGTGGGGAGTGTTTGAAACTTTACTGAGGCATGTTTTGATTTGTTTGTCAAGATAAGCATGTAAGAGAGAAGAGGAAGAAAAGAAGAAAAAAGAAAAAAGCCTGATCCAAGACAAGAGAAAAGGGAAAGGAACAAAATTGCAAACAAACAGACAACAAAAAAGTCTAAGCCTGATTCCAAGGAACAAGAAAAAAATGCAAAAAAGAGGACAGAAGATGCCTGATCCGAAAAATAAGAGAAGAAAACAAACAAACCAAGAAATGAACAAAAAATTATAAGCCTGATTAGAGAGAGAGAGAGAAAGAGAAAAGAAAAAAATAATATATATATATAATAAAAGATAAAAAAAGATAAAAAATAAGATATAGAAAAATAAAAAATGTAAAAAAAGTCTTTTTTAAATAAGAGAAAAAGAAATAAAAGAAGCAAGCCTGGTCTTATTTCCACCAGAAGCTGATGTTTTGGAGCGTGTTCCGTCAGTAGACTTGGCAGATGTGGAGGCCTGTGTTGGTCTTCTGAGGGAGAGGCTTGCTATGCTGGTCCACAAACTGAATTGCCCTAGTAAAGTTGTCCCTGTCAGGCCAGGGGGTGGGGGGTTTAGCAAAGGGGACTCCAGCCTCCACTGGAGTCCACCTGTGCTGGTAGGCAGGGGTCGAGGGGTGGTGGAGGAGATAGAATATGACATCACACACCCCTGTCCTCCCTGAGGAGGAGAACGGCAGCTGGCCACTGTTCAGGAGGCCCTCTTAGAAAAGCAAACAATCCCTGTGTTGTGGGCTTTTGTCATTTCACTGCCCTTAACCTGTCTGTGCCCGGGCTATTGGTACACCCAGAGCTACAGATCTCCTGTACTTTATCTCTGTCTGGTGGCTGGGATTCAAAACTCCAAGTTTTAAAGCACCAGGTAAGGTGCTGGCCCACTCCCGTGCCCTGGAGGAGAGGAGAGGCGTGTGCCCAGCACCACCCAGCCCCCAAAAGCCATTGTAGAGTGTGTGCACAGAGGCTAGGGTTTATTGTAGTGCTCCCCAAAAAGCTGCAACCAGGTTATCCGCAGTCTGCACGTCAGTCAGTCCCCTACTCCCTTCTCTTCCAGAAAAGCCAAGGCATTACATGAAAAACTTGGGATGTGCTGTATGGTGACTAACATAACATAATAAAAAATTAGTATAAAAAAAAAAAAAGAAAAGAAAAGAAAGCCAAGGCAGGGGCTTGAATCTATTGCAACAGACAGCAAAAAGCAAGGCCGGGTCATCTGCAGTCTCCTCCCGTCTGCTCTCTACTCAGTCTCAGTTCTGCTGCAGAAATGCAGCTGTTTGGTGCCAACCACAGAGACGTAAGGCCATTGTGGCTCACAGCTGAAGCTGTTAAGAGCTTTGCTGTCCGCTCTGTGCAGCTCTGACCTTGCTGCTGAGCACCTCTCAATGGCTCCTAGCTGTCCTTTTGTGCATGGAGAGGGGAAATACGCTCTTCCAAATGTACTCCAGGGAGGAGGAGTGTTCTCTCCCAGTGCGACTCTGGGGAGCTTCTTACTGTGGCTTATTGTGTGGTCCCTACCTGCTGCACTCTCTCTCTCCCACTCTCTCCCCCTCCCTGACTTTGCTCGATGGAAAGGGTTCCTTCCCCTTGGTGGCCACATGGCTTTCCTCTCCCCCAGTTCAGGTCTACAAAGCTGGAACCTCCCACCTGACACCTTCTCTCCCTCCAACAGTGCAGATTGTTTTCTTAATCCTCAGATTGTCTTCCTAGTTGTTCGGAATAGTTGGGATGTTGCTCTAGCTGTGTTTGTAGGATAAGGCAACCCCAGGGTTCACCTAATACTCTACCATCTTATCTCTGTCCCCTAGGTGATCAATTTTAAAAACATTCTGCTTTCTGATAATTCTTTGTTTCCACATAGCTGTGCGGATATGAGAGGAACTAAGGCATGATGTTTTGTATCTGTCTAAGTCATTACTTCTCTAATTCTCTTTTTTGTTTCCTCCTCCCCCTCCTCTTCCCCTCTTTCCCCCTCCTCCCCCTTCTTCTTTCTCCTCCTCCTCCTCCTCCTTCTTCTTTCTTCTTTCCTCCTCCTCCTCCTCCTCCTCCTCCTCCTCCTCCTCCTCCTCCTCCTCCTCCTCCTCTTCCTCCTCCTCCTCCTCCTTATCATCTTCTATCTTCTTCTTCTTCTTTCAGGTTCAACATACCTATTTAGTGGGTTGGGAATGGAGGATTTTCTTAAAAGTTTTCATTAATTTAGGGCATTCCAGTCAATACAATAAAACTTAAGATTTTTTAAAAATATGTATATAAGTGGATCCAGAGGGTTCAAATATGTGTTGTTCATGAGTCTGTTGCATATATGTATATATGCTGTTATACCTCAATGGGGAAAAAAAAGAGAGTGGGTGGGAGAATATAGACATGTGGTTGGCTAAAGCCCAGTTGGGGAATTAATTCTTTTATACCATGATAGTTATAAAATTATTTTCATGGCTTATTGAGCTTGACAGATGGGGCTGGGGGATATTAAAGGTAGGAAGATGTAGCCCTTGAGACAACTACATTAGGCAATGAAATGGTGTAAAGAGAGCCATGGATTGAATCTCCCTCCACCAATTCACCACCTCCTTTTAATGATCATTGTTGATATTCTGTAATTGATAATTAGACATCTGGATGTCATAGGAACTTGTTTCCCTTTCTAATACACTATTGGCCTTCATAGATAAATAAAAATCATGCTGTGAACCCTCCAACCACAAATCTCAAGAAATATGATTGACTTCCTACCCAACCAAAAATGTGTCCGAGGGCACCAGGGCAATTCATTCAGTTAAGTGTCTCCCTTCAGCTCAGGTCATGATCTCAGGGTCCTGAGATCACAGCCTGACATCAGGCTCCCTGCTCAGCAGGGAATTTACTTTTTCCTCTCCTTCTGTCCCTGCCCCCCACTCATGCTCTCTCTCTCTCTCTCTCAAATAAATAAAAATCTTCCTAAAAATGTCCCTACTGAAGAACTGTAGTTGTGAGAACTTCCACCCATGTTTTGTCCTTGCTTGGTCACCTTCCTGAATGCTTCCAGTGTTTCTCCGTGTGCCCACATGTGGTGTGGCATACCCCTTCCTCTTGGAAACTGTTAAGCAATGTATTATTCTTTTAATGTCATTGACCTATCTGTGCCATCACTCAATCATACCTACAAATTAAATCCTAGCAATTTAGTTAAATCATTTTGCAATTTAATTGGAACAAATATTTAAGCAAAATGGCAGTGTGCAGGGTTACCAAGTGATAGATGAGGAAGACATACCTCTTAACTGCTTTTGGCTTACTGACTGGATTTACCCAAAAGCAAGTGCTGCCTGGAAAGATACCACTGGCTGTAATTATTCTCTATCCTGTCTACAATTGTGTATTCTGCCTTTCCACTCTAATTATCACAAGAGCCAAGGGGAGAAATTCCAGACTCCTGCTTACTTTAGGATTGTTGTAGTGTGGTTTTACCCCCGTTGGTATCCTTACCACTTTCGTGACACTCAGTGTTCACACCTGGTGTCCCATGGACAACTAAGGCATTTTGCTAACTTAGAAGGTAAAGATGTCCTCCACCTAAGGGAGAAGGGAGATGCTTTACCAACGTGGCAGGATAAAGTGGACAAGGGCACTCAACAGAAATGCTGTAGTCTGGGATAATGCATTCCTCAGCATTACTATCCCTTTACAAATTAATATATACATTACTGTAATCTGAAGTATCCCATCCTGAAGTGTTAGTTCCCATATGACGTTGCAAGTACTTGGGCCCACATTTTTTGGTAACAGAGACATAGAGTGCCCTCCTGAGGAAAAGGCCTGGTAGCAAGCAAACATAAATCTACCTCAAAGTTAACTCTCTTTGTTTTCAATAACATTGTTTCTGTCATGATTTGTCTTTCAATCCACTGGGATATAGAAGTCTCATCCATGAAGACCAGTGCTCCAAAGTTTAATGAAAAAGGAGAGGGGAATATCCAAGGTTGAATGGAAAAGGAATATTTTATCCCTGGTCCTCCTAAGTGCTGCTGCTTATCAGCATGGCAAAAATCTCCTTTTCAAAACCGAATTGCTGCAAAATCAGGATGCTGCTACCATCATTCCACTGTTATGAACCCCAACCTCTTTGAATTTGATTGGGATGTCTATAAAGAGAGTCCCCCATACAGCTCAGGCTACTCTAGACAATGAAGAACTTACCAGGTAAAAATCCCAAAGAAAAGAAACAACAACCACAAATGGTCAAGAACAGGAAAAAAACACCCCGCAAACAAAAGAAGAAAAAAAGGGTGGGGAGAAGACAGATTATGTGTCATAGACCTTTGCAGAGAGAGGATGCTACCTAGAAGTTCTGGGTCCCTTCTCTCTCCTTCATTTTTCTCTACTAGTCACAGGCAGAAATTAAAAACCTCTGCTTCAAAAAAAATCCAGGAAAACCCCTGCTTCATGCAGCTAAAAGAGTAAAACAGAAATAAAAAATGAGAAGTAATTCCTACATTTACAGGAAGAAAATAAGATATTAATTAGGTATGGCTCTCTATATCGATATAATCATATGTATATAAAATCATATATATGATTAAAAATCAGATGAAGGTATATATATATAAAATTAAGACAAGCATCCATAATTTGTCTCCAAAACTTACATACATACTAAAAACTTATGTAACAAATTGTGTGTGTGTGTGTGTGTGTGTGTGTGTGTGTGTGTGTGTTTGTGTATGAATGAAACCAGCCCTTCCTCAAGTCCGTTGTGTTTCTGGAGATCCCTTTGGGATTAACTGAGTGAATAGCGATGGGAGTTTATAGACTAGCAAATGTCACTGCTGACCATCCTACATGGTGAGAGTCCAGTGGAATATTACTACTTTTCATCCCTTAGTCAGAGTGTCCTAAAGAAAGGATGGGACGCAAGAAACAACATTCTTGACCAAACTTCAAGCAGTCATCTTAGCACTGGGTACATTGACCAACATGCAGCCCCATCCTTGCATTTATTAAACTAAAAGTTGGGCCATTCAATATAAAAAACAACAACAAACAAACCACCAAAACCTCCAAAAAATAAGTTTGAGAATACCTTGCCTCACAGATACTCAAAATATAAATCAAAATCATGCTTATCAAATAGAAAGTTTTTCAAAGAAGACATCCAAATGGCTAACAAACACATAAAAAGTTGTTCATCACTCATCACCAGGGAAATACAAATCAAAACCACAATGACATGTCAAGTTACACTTTTCAGAATGGCTAAAATTAACAACACACGAAACAACAGATGTTCATGAGGATTTGGAGAAAGGGTAACCCTCTTGCTTGTTGGTGGGAATGCAAACTGGTGCAGCCACTTTGGAAAACAGTATGGAGGTACCTCCGAAAGTGAAAAATAGAGTTACCCTATGACCCAGCAATTGCATTAGTAGGTATTCACCCAAGAATACAGACATAGTGAATCGAAGGGGCACATGCAATATTTATAGCAACAATATGCACAAGAGCCAAACTGTGGAAAAAGCCCAGATGTCCATTGACAGATGAATGGATAAAGATGTGTGGTGTGCACGTGTGTTTGTGTGTTTATGTATATATGTAAATATAATGAAATATTTCTCAGCCATCAAAAAGAGTGATTGAAACAATATGGACAGAACTGGAGTGTACTACACTAAGTGAAACAAGCCAGTCAGAAAAAGAGAAATACCATACGATTTCACTCATATGTAGAATTTAAGAAACAAAACAGATGATCTAAGGAGGGGAAAGAGAAAAAGAGAAACCAACAGATTCAACTCTAGAGAACACACTAATGGTTACCAGAGGGGAGCTGGGTGGTGATGGATGAAACAGGTGATGGGGATTGAGGAGAGCACTTGTGTTGAGCACTGGGTGTGTATCGAAGTATCAAAACACTATATGGTACCCCCCAAACTAATATTTCCCTGTATGTTAAGTTACTGGAATTAAAATAAAAACTTAAAAAAACAACATCCAAATCTATGCATGTACTAATGGCACAATATAAGGCCATGTGAGAGACATTCCCTATTCTGTTCAGAGTTATAGGCATTAGTGATAGTGACATTTCATTTATTGACAGCTGTCATTTCGTTTCTTAGAATACAAATGCTGGGCTCTTAGAGAAGGTGTTCAATAGAAGTCTTATACATGCTTGATGGGATGCATATAGCTGGTTTCGCAGAGACACACAATTGGTGTCAGCGAACAGCTTTTTTTTCAAATTAGATAAAGAGATTTTATTTATTTATTTTTTAAGGGTACAACTGAATGATTTTTATTTTTATTTATTTTATTTTTTTAATAATGATTTTTTATTATATTAAGTTAGTCACCATACAGTACATCCCCGGTTTCCGATGTAAAGTTCGATGATTCATTAGTTGTGTATAACACCCAGTGCACCATGCAATACATGCCCTCCTTACTACCCATCACCAGCCTATCCCATTCCCCCACCCCCCTCCCCTCTGAAGCCCTCAGTTTGTTTCCCAGAGTCCATAGTCTCTCATGCTTCATTCCCCCTTCTGATTACCCCCTCTTTCTTTATCCCTTTCTTCCCCTACTGATCATCCTAGTTCTTAGTTCCATAAATGAGAGAAATCATATGATAATTGTCTTTCTCTGCTTGACTTATGTCACTTAGCATTATCTCCTCCAGTGCCGTCCACGTTGCAGCAAATGTTGAGAAATCATTCTTTTTGATAGCTGAGTAATATTCCATTGTGTCTTATTACGTGCTTGATGGGATGCATATAGCTGGTTTCGCTGAGACACAGTATTGGTGTCAGCAAACAGCTTTTTAAATTCCAGTCCAGCAAATGAACCCCTACATGGACCATTGTCTGGCCTCGGGCCTTCACCTCTGTCTACAATTTTTTTCTGTTTTCTCTTATACCATAGAATTGGAGGCCAGGCAGAGAGCACATACTTTCCTGGGACACATAAATTCCACTGAGTAGGCTGCTGATCATCTGATGGAAGTTTCATCCAAACTTTCATAAAAAACAAAAACAAAAAACCTGCCAGGTGCAGCTGTGCACCATTTTGATGACTGTCATTCTTATAACTACTGTTCTGGTGCCTTCACTGGTCTATAATCCAGAGGACTGAACTCTCCAAATGAGCTATAGTTTCAGCCTGGCAAACACTGAGACCCCATTAGAGATGACATTACCTCAAAGGGTCAGTGACGATTTCAACCTAGTCTCTAAAACGTCTGCTCCAGTGATGGCCATGCGTTGTCTGGAGAGACTGGACACAGGCCACTTATTACTTGTATTCCTTTTGTATTAGTGGTTCTGTTGTTTCCTCATCTCTCCATATGCCTGGTATTCCTAAGTATCTGCTAAAACATATTTTCCTATACTCCCTCCAGTGAAATTTGGTATAGCTTACAACTATATTTCCAACTCAAAAAATTAATGGAGATGATTTTTCTTCCTCGGGAAGGACCTGCATTATGTCAGTCGACTCCTGAGACCCTGTGAAGAGGACTACTCACTCCCCAGTACTTCCTACTACTCCCCTCCAGCTTTTGTTCACAATATCCCACCCTGGGTCTCTAGCAATAACCATCACAACCACTCCTTACCCTCTTACCTCTAACATTTATTTATAATTTGCTAAATTATCAGTGCATTAACTGCCAGACCTGACATACTAATCCAGAAATACAATATATTATTGTTAAACTCGTATTTTTAACATAATTTACAGTTCTGCAATAGTGCAGAGACCCTGCAAGTTTTAGATGCATATATAGCTTAATTCCATTTAAATGGGAAGCTTAGTTTATGTACAAACCTACAAAGAGTCCCTATACTTCAACTTGTGTTCCTCTTTAAAACCCTCAAAATGTTTTTCATATTCCTTAGGGCAATTATATCGTCATGGTGCTGCAGAAGGCAACCCTGAAGCAGCTTCCCCAGGACAAGGTCCCCAACATGGCAGTGATGATCAAGTTGCTGAGTCAGAGGACAATGGCCTCCAGCGTGGTTTTCAAGGATCCCACAGGAGAGATGTGGGGCGCGGTGCACAGGTTGCTGCTGGAGACGTGTCAGAGTGAGCTGAAGTCTGGCTTGGTGCTGCTGCTAAAGCACATTGGTGTGTTTTCTCCTTCACTCAGAAATCACTATGTCAAGGTGACGCCCAACAATCAGGTTCATATTTACAGTCCAGATTCTAGGGATGGGAACTTCCTCAAGCCATCTCAGCCCTTCCCCAAGAACCCAGGAAGTTTCCTTGGTAGCCTCCATCATGAAACTGCAAAGTCTGGAAAAGGCTTAAGGACAGCACAGAATGCAGAGGCAGGGGCATCCCCTAAGGAAGAACTCCTAGGAGCAGACGGCCTGGATGGACTCCTGAGTGAGCTCCCTGAGAACTTCTGTGGGACCAATGGTTGGGACTGTCCCGAGGCAGGGCCCCCACCATGAGGAGGCAGCCTCTCCGCACCCAGGCAAGGCTCTGGTTGTGTCTGATTGGGTCCCAGGAAGAGAGAAAGCCCAGCACCATGGGAGAATAAACAAAACTCAGGACTTTTATGGTTTCCCCCACCCTGGATGCTTTCCCCAGGAACATCCACGTCCCTCAGTCTGCACTCATGTTACTTTGGGTCTTTCTTTGGCATTCCAGGACTCAGCCCAAGAATGGCCCTTCTGCTCTACTGTCCTCCAAGCCCTTGGACGCAACCATTTCTTCTCCTCCTGGCAACAGGGAAGGTGTGTCCCATTCCTGGCTCACCTTGACTTTAGAGGACCTGGATCCCTTTACACCCTATTCCCTGGACAGCTGAGGAGTCACACCACAGCCATGGCAGCCTATCCCTCTGGCCAGGGGAGGAACACACTCAGACTTCCCTCTGCTTTGTCTCTTGAGGCCTGCCAACTGCCAGCTCACCTGTGTTCAGGGTTCCCAGGTACGGGGGCAGGGCTGTGCCTGTGGCTTCTTGTTCTGAAATAAAGCACCTGCCTGGCAACGAAACAAAACAAAACAAAAAACAAACAAAACAAAACAAAACACTCAGAAAGTCTCCACTATTACCTTCTCAAAGCTTTCTTAATATGATGCCAATATATCACACACCTCTTCACTGAAGCATTTCACAGGTTTTCACTGGTGAAATCAAACTGCAAATCTCCAACCACAAACTCCAAATTCTTACTTTCATTTTCTGCCCAATCCAAAACATTCTCATCTCTCAACTTCCTACCACTATAATAATTAAAGATCTCACCAGTTTTTTCCCTTGCTCCATCCACATGCTGACTGATCCTCATACTTCTAACACTGCATGTTATGACACATCCCATAAAGGAGAGAACACACTTCTGAGTGTTTACATTTAATTAACACACTGAACACTTCTGTAATTACACAGCAATTCTCTGACACCTCTTGGGTGTCCTATAACTTAACAAAATTCTGACACAATCCACTTGGAAATTACATCAGATCCCCCTGGGTAAGAGCTCAGTCCTACAAGACTGCTCTAATACACACAGACTTCATGAAACAATCTCATGTTCAGGTTGTCACGTGTGCTTCAGATTAACTAAAGGTCCCCATGACCCCCTCTGGAGGTTTAATTACTTTGCTATGGCAGCTCATAGAACTCAGAGAAACATCTTACTTACCAGATCACCAACTTATTATAAAAAGGATGGAGGGGCACCTGGGTGGCACAGCGGCTGGGCGTCTGCCTTCCGCTCAGCGAGTGATCCTGGTGTTCTGGGATCGAGCCCCACATCAGGCTCCTCTGCTGTGAGCCTGCTTTTTCCTCTCCCACTCCCCCTGCTTGTATTCCCTCTCTCACTGGCTGTCTCTATCTCTGTCTAATAGATAAATAAAATCTTAAAAAAATAAATAAAAATAAATAAAAAAATAAAAAGGATGGAACTCAAGAACATCCCGATGGAAGAGATATATAGGTCAAGTTTGAGGAAAGAGTCATGGACCTTCCATGCCCTCCCCAGGCATTCCTCTTCCCACATCTACATGTGCTTGACAACCTGGAAGCTTTTCTGGGTTTCATCTTTTTGGGTTTTCATGGAGGTTTCATTATATAGGCATTATTGATTAAATCATTGGCAACTAGTGGTCAAAATGAATATCCAGCCCCTCTCCTCTAGGCAATCAGTCCCCATCTGTGTGTTTTCCAAAGGTCACCTCATTAACATAAACAGGTATGCTTGAAACAGGTTTGTTATGAATAACTTTAATTGCTCTTATCACTTAGAAAAGCCCAAGGGTTTTAGAAGCGCTGTGCCAGAAATGGGACAAAGATGAAATATGTACTTCTTACTATAAATCAACATGTCACACCCCTCCCTTTGGGAATTGTAAGCAATAAACTCTGTGGTACTTCCTTCCTGGGTCATGACACAGTCATATCTATAAATTAAATCCTGGGTACCTTTTAAAGACTCCTACCCCTCAATTCCATAGTTAGCCACTATTAACAGTTTCCTATGTACCATTTCTTATACTTTTATGCATGTGTAAACATACATATTACTATAAACAGTAAATTTACAATCTGATTTTTTTCGTCAATGATATGTTAGAGATATCTTTCCACAGCAATTACGTATAGGTTTTCTTACCCTTCTTAATGCTTGCATAGATCAAATGTTCCCTTATGGGAGAGAACAAAGTGAACATATGGCAGGAATTACACATGAACTTATCTATCTGAAAGTATGACTATGTCTCAAATGAAATAATGTTAAGAGAAGCTGTTTTAACCAATGCAGTTCTTAGTTTCTCATCTACAAAATGGAGATGCCAATGTTAACAATAAAATCACCAGTTATTTAACCAAAACAACGAGCTCAATTCAGGACAAGCAACTATGGTGAACCACAGGCACTCAGAACAGACAAAAAGGTTACCTTTTATTAAGTCTTAGGAGGAAAGTTAGGAGACTTGTTTAGAACAAAAGTTCATTGGAAAAGAACAAGAATCTGAGAGGGATGAGTTAAGATGGCGGAGTAGTAGGAGGACCCCGGGCTTGCCTCATCCCTTGATCACAGCTGGATCAACATCAAATCATTTTGAACAACTAGGAAGGCGATCTGAGGATTAGGAAAACAATCTGCACGGTGGGAGGGAGAGAACGTGGCAGATGCAAGGTTCAGAGACATGAACTGAGGGAGAGAAAAGCCCTGTGGCTCCAATGGGGAGGGATCCCTTTACACCAAGAGAAGTCAGGGAGGGAGGGAGACAGTGGGAGAGAAAGTGGTGTGTAGGGTTTGCACAAGGTGCCCTGGTATACGGACCCACGGGGTTGCACTGGGAGAGAACATTTCCCTTCCTGGAGTACATTTGGAAGAGGGTATATTGCCTCTCCAAGGACAAAAGACCCAACGGGAGCTGCTGACTGGTCATTCAACAGCAGGGGACAGAGGCACACACAAAGGGCAGATAACATGCTCACTGCTTTTCTCTGTGCTTCACCACACATTCCAGGCACCTGCTTGACTGTGTGACTGCTCTTCTGGGACAGAGCCATGCAGGGCAAAGTGCTGCAGGGCTCTCCTCCTCCAGGGGAGGGGAGCTGGTACCTTAAGAAATGGAGTTTTGAATGCCGGCTCCTGGCCAGAGATAAAACATAGGAGAAATGTGGTGCTGGGTGTGCCAATGGCTGGGCACAGGCACCTTGAGAGTAGGCATCTGACGAAAGCCTGGGACACAGGGACAGAGACTGTTCACTTTTCTGTGAACAGCAGAAGGCCTCCAGAACAGCAGTGGACATGGGTTCTCCTCCCCAGGATGAGAAGACAGGGTAATGCCATCTTCCATTCCACCACCCACACCCACCAACATGGTGGGACTTCAGAGAGAAATACAGAGCTTCCGGTAGAGGCTGCAGGTGCTTACACCAAACTCTGCCTCCCCTGCACCCTACAGGACAGGTCTGAGTGGGAGCCAGCACAAGGGACCTCTCCCCAAGATGACCAACTCAGGACCCTGACATGTTCCAAGCCGACTGATCACAGAGCGTTCCAAAGTGTCAACGTCACTTCTGCTGGAAATTGGACCAGGCTTTGTTTTCTTTTTCTTTTTTTTCCCCCCTTTGGAATCACGATTATACTTTTTTGTTCATTTGTTTTTCTCCTTTTCTCATTTTTTGGCTCAGGCTTCTTTTTGTTTTTCTGTACTTTTCTTTTCTCCTTTTTTTCTTCTTTGGGATCAGGCTTCTACTTTTTGTTTGTCCATTTGCTTTTTTGTTCCTTTCCCTTTTCCCTTTTCTCAGATCAGTCTCCCACTCCCACCCCACCCCACCTCCATCTTTATCAGGCTTACTTAACAAAACAATCATAGCACACCTAGATAAAGATCCAAACACTCCCCCTGGCAAGCAAGGGGGAACCCCCCAGAGGCCTGACCTGGGGAAAGAGCAGCTACAACACAACAGCAGAGTGCACACAGCATACACCACAAACATTTGAGTGTAGGACCCTTCTTAATGTAGCATTACTCTCAGGTGCAGGAAACACAACAAGCTTTCATAACTCACAAAAGATAGAAACTTAGTCAAAATGACAGGATGGAGGAATTCTCCCCCAAAGAAAGGTCAGGAAGAATCCACAGCCAGGGACTTGCTGAAAACAGATATAAGAAATTTTTATCAGAACAAGAATTTAGATTAAATTAACATTAAAATTTAGGTTAGTAGTCATAAGACAATGAGTTGGACTTGAAAGAAGCATAGAAAACACCACAGAAATCCTTGCTGCAGAGAGAAAAGACTTACCAACTAGTCAGGCTGAAATGAAAAATGCTACAACTGAGATGCAAAACATACTCGATATCATCACAACGAGGACTGAAGAAGCCAAGGATGAAATAGGTGAGTTAGGATATAATGAAGTTGAAAAGAAGATGGCAAGAGCACTATTAGATCACAAAGGCAGACTTAGGGAACTTGGCCATCCCATGAAGAAAACTAATATTCCTATTGTAGGAGATCCAGAAGAAGGAGAGCAAGAAAAGAGGTCAGAAGAGTTATTTGAACATGTTATAGCTGAGAAGTTCCCTAAAATGGGAAAAAAACATGGGTATGAGTCCAAGAGGCACAGAGTACTCCCTTCAAAATCCACAAAAATAGGGCAACCCCATGACCTATCACAGTGAAACTTGCAAATGACAGGGAGAAAGAGAATAGTCTGAAAGCAGCTCGGGAGAACAGGTCCAGACACAGTAGGCTTGCAGCAGACCTGTCCGCTGACACCTGGTGGGCCAGGAAAGGACTGGCATGATACATTCAATGTGCTAAGTGGGAAACATATGTAGCCCAGAATCCTTGATCCAGAAAGGCTGTCATTCAGAAGAGAAGGAGAGACCAAGAGTTTCCATGACCAATAAAAACGAAAGGAATTTGGGAACACTAAGCCAGCCCTGTGAGAAATAGCCCTGTGAGAAATAGTAAAGGGGACCCTTTAAGTGGAGAGAGAGCAAATGTAACAAAGACAAGAAAGCAACAGAGACGTTTTACAGGAACACCGAGTTTACAGCTTATACAATGGCACTAAATTCATATCTTTCCATCTTAACTCTGAATGTAAATGGACTAAATGCTCCAGTCAATAGACTTAGGGTATCAGAATCGATTTAAAAAACCATAACAAACAAACAAACCCAAAAACCAAAACAACAACAAGACCCATCAATAGTTGGCCTACAATAGACTCATTTCTGACCCACAGAAACCTCCTCATTGACAATATGGAGATTCCTCAAAAAGTTAAAAATAGAACTACCATATGATCCAGCAATCCATCCCTGTATCTCTTCAACTTATTGTTCATCTATCTTCTTTAGCATATCCTTTAATAAGCTCATAAATATAAGTGAGTTCTGTGAGCTGCTCTAGCAAAATAATTGAACACAAAGAGAGGGTCATTGGCAACTCCAAATTGCAGACAGTCAGTCAGAAGTTCGTGATAACCCATGCATGTGTCTGGTGCCCAAAGTCAGTGGCACAGTGTCATAGCTCACCTGTGGGAACTGACATTATCTCCATAGGTAGTATAAAAGTTAAGTAAAATTATAGGTCATTATCTCCATAGGTAGTATAAAAGTTAAGTAAAATTATAGGTCACCCTGGTATTATTTTAGAGAATAACCTGTGCTAGGGAAAAAAACCACATGTTTGTTAACCAGAAGTGGCCCATTTAAAAAAAAGATTTATTTATTTTATTTTAGAGAGAGAGGGTGGGGAGAGAGGCAGAAGAGGGAGAGAATCTCAAGCAGACTCTGCACTGAGTGGAGAGCTTGATGTGGGGATCAGTCTCTTGCCCCTGAGATCATGACTTGAGCCAAAATCAAGAGTCAGGCACTTTTAACTGACTGAGCCACTCAGGTGCTCCCAAAAGTGTCACAATGGGCATGGTGTCTGTATAATACGTAAGGGAGAAACACAGGAGGGAAAAAACACATTCCCCAAAGAGAAAGAAAAAGACTTGAGTTTTTCCTATTAAACTTACACACCTTATATGTCACTTAAATCTTAATAAAGCTGGATAAAAAATTAAAGTGAGGTTTGAATCCAATTATTAAAAACACTATAAATTTTTTGTAAGCATTTTGATGATATGTCTTTCCTGACGTAATTCCATATATCCAATGCAAACACAAATTAACAGATATTGTATCCAAAAAAGAATCATAATAAACATGTTACATGCTTTTTCCTGTTAAAGTATTTAAACAGAGACAACTAGGTTTATTGGTTCTAATGCCTTGGCAGCCAGCAGAAGGAAAAAAAACCCAAGCCAGAGTCAATTCCTGCAAATGCCTCAAAATCAAGAAATTTGAACTTAAGAATAATCGATCATGGTGAAATAAGTCAAGCAGAGAAAGACAATTATCATATGGTTTCTCTCATCTATGAAACATAAGAACTAGGAAGATCGGTAGGAGAAGAAAGGATTAAAGAAAGGGGGGGTAATCAGAGGGGGAAGTAAAGCATGAGAGACTATGGACTATGAGAAACAACCTGAGGGCTTCAGAGGGGAGGGGTGTGGGGGAATGGGATAGGCTGGTGATGGGTAGTAAGGAGGGCACGTATTGCATGGTGCACTGGCTGTTATACGCAACTAATAATTCATCGAACTGCACATCGGAAACCGGGGATGTACCGTATGGTGACTAACATAATATAATTAAAAAATATTTTAAAAAAAGAATAATTGTTCCTAAACACTTAACTAGGCTTTCCCAACCATTTAAGTTATTGCCTATCAAATAATGTCCTTGCTTTGCGCTCTGTCTCCTTTAGAAAAACCTTTCCTCTGATCCTATCCACAGAACACTACTAATGACTTTTGTTTAGTACTGCCTGGTATGAATCAATTACTAACATAAAATACTGAAAATCTTAAAGTGCCTCAGTTTTTCTTTTGTAAAAATTATCTATCATCTATCATCATCTATCTATCATCTATCATCTATCAATCATCATCTATCTATCATCTATCACCTAATCTATCTATCTATCATCTATCATCTATCATCTATCTATCATCTATCATCATCTATCTATGTATCATTCTATCTATCATTCTATCTATCATCTATCTATCATCTATATATCATCTATCATCTATCATCTATCTATCTATCATCTATATATCTATCATCTATCATCATCTATCTATCTATCATCTATCTATCTATCTATCATCTATCTATCTATTTATCTATCATCTATATATCTATCATCTATCATCATCTATCTATCTATCTATCATCTATCTATCTATTTATCTATCATCTATATATCTATCATCTATCATCATCTATCTATCTATCTATCTATCTATCTATCTATCTATCTATCATCTATCTATCTATCTATCTATCTATCATCTATCTATCATCTATCTATCTATTTATCTATCATCTATCTATCTATCATCTATCTATCTATCTATCTATCATCTATCTATCTATCTATCATCTATCTATCATCATCTATCATCATCTATCTATCTAATCTATCATCTATCATCTATCATCTATCTATCATCTATCTATCTATCATGTATCAATCATCTATCAATCATCTATCATCTATCTATCATCTATCTATTATCTATCTATCATCTATCATCTATCTATCATCTATCATCTATCTATCTATGTATCTATCTATCTATTTATCTATCATCTATATATCTATCATCTATCATCATCTATCTATCTATCTATCATCTATCTATCTATCTATCTATCATCTATCTATCATCATTCTATCTATCTATCATCTATCTATCTATCATCATCTATCTATCTAATCTATCATCTATCATCTATCATCTATCTATCATCTATCTATCTATCATGTATCAATCATCTATCAATCATCTATCATCTATCTATCATCTATCTATCTATTATCTATCTATCATCTATCATCTATCTATCATCTATCATCTATCTATCTATGTATCTATCTATCATCTATCTGTGATCTATCTATCATCTATCTATCATCTATCATCTATCTATCTATCTATCATCTATCTATCTATCATGTATCAATCATGTATCAATCATCTATCATCTATCAATCATCTATCAATCATCTATCATCTGTATATCTATTATCTATCTATCTATCATCTATCTATCATCTATCATCTATCTATCATCTATCTATCATCTATCTATCCATCTATCATCTATCTATCTATCATCTATCAATCATCTATCAATCATCTATCATCTATGTATCATCTATCTATTATCTATCTATCAATCATCTATCATCTATCATCTATCTATCTATCATCTATCTATCATCTATCTATCTATCTATCTATCTATCATCTATCTATCTGTCTATCTATCTATCTATCTATCATCTGTCATCTATCTATCTATCATCTATCATCATCTATCTATCATCTATCTATCTATCTATTTATCATCTATCTATCATCATCTATCATCTATCTATCATCTTTCTACCTGATCTATCATCTATCATCTATCAATCATCTATCATCTATCTATCATCTATCAATCATCTCTCAATCATCTATCATCTATCTATCATCTATCTATCTATTATCTATCTATCATCTATCTATCATTATCTATCTATCATCTATCTATCATCTATCTATATCTATTTATTTATCATCAACTATACCATCTATCATGTGTCTTATCTATTTATCTGTTTATGAAAGTCCAGTGTAGTTGATATATGGTGTTATATTAGTTTCAGGTATGCAATGTAGTGATTCAAGAATTCTATACATTACCTAGTGCTCATCGTGTAAGTGCACTCTTCATCCCCATCACCTGTCTCACCCATCCCTCACCCACCTCCCCTCTGGTAACTACCCATGTGTTCTCTGTAGTTAAGAGTCTGGGTTTTTGTTTTTTTGAGGGGGGAGGAGTTTGGTCCTTTTTATCTTTGTTATTTGTGTATTTCTTAAAATCCTCACATCAGTGAAATTTTATGCTATTTGTCTTTCTTTGACTGACTAGATCCATGTTTTGCAAATGTCAAGATTCCATTTGTCTTTATGGCTGAGTAATACTCGATTACAATAATCTATATATCCATATCGTATCTACACACACACACACACATATTCAAGTGTGTGTGTGTGTGTGTGTGTGTGTGTGTGTGTGTGTGTGTAATGCATCCTCCCTGCTCATTCTTCAAACAATGGGCACTTGGGTTCCTTCTGTATCTTGACTATTGTAAATAATGCCGCACTAAATATAGGGATGCCTCAGTTTTTCTTTTAACATCCATTTAACATGTTGTAGACCCAAGAATGCCAGAGATAAGCTGATATGTTGTAAGGGTTTCAATATTCCAGGTACTCTCTTAAGTGTTCTGTATGGATAATCTATTGTTCATCACAACAACACTATGATGTAGGCTTTCTGCTTATCACAGTCACAGATCAAAATAGATGCCAAGACAGTTACTCAGAAATAGACAGAGTAAAACTAGTTTGACTAAAAGCTTTCAGATTTTCTTCTCATTAAAAATTATACTGCATTAGGATTTTTAACAACTTTATATTTTTTAAGCTTTTATTTAAATTCCAGTTAGTTAACATACAGTGTAATAATAGTTTCAGGTGTACTCTATACTAATTCACCACTTCCATACATTACCTACTGCCCATCATTACACGTGTACTCATTAATCCCCATCACCTATTTCACCCAGCCCCCCATGACCTCTGCTCTGATAACCCTCAGGGTGTTCTCAGGAGTTAAGACCCTGTTTCTTGGTTTGCCTCTCCCTCTTTGTCCCTCCCACCATTGCTCATTTGTTTTGTTTCTTAAATTACACATTTGAGTAAAATCATATGGTATTTGTCTTTCTCTGACTGACTTATTGTGCCTAGCACAATACTCTCTAGCTCCATCCATGTCTTTGCAAATATCAAGACTTCACTTTTTATGGCTGAGTTCCATTGTGTATATATACCACTCCTTCTTTATCCAACCATCAGTCCACAGACAATTGGGCTCTCTCCATAATTTGGCTCTTGTAGATAATTCAGCTATAAATATTGGGGTGTATGTATCCCTTTAAATCAGTATTTTTGTATTCTTTGGATGACTACCAAGTAACAATTGTTGGATTGTAGGATAGTTCTATTTTGAACTTTGTAAGGGACCTCCATACCGTTTTCTATGTAGGCTGCACTATTTTGCATTCCCACCAACAGGGTAAGAGGGTTCCTTTTCTCCACATCCCCGTCAACCCTCAATGTTCCTGTGTTGTTAATTTTAGCCATCCTGACAGGTGTGAGGTGATACCTCATTGTAGCTTTGACTTGTATTTCCTTCATGATAAGTGATATTGAGCATCTCTTCATGTGTCTGTGAGCCATCTGGGTGTCCTCTTTGGGAAAATGTCTGCTCATGTCTTCTGCCCATTTCTAATTGGATTTTTTGTTTTTTGGGGTATTGAGTTTGATACCTTCTGTATAGATTTTGGATACTAGTTTTATCTATTAAGAGATTTGCAAATACCTTCTCCCATTCTATAGGTTGGCTGTTAGTTTTGTTGATCGTTTCCTTCACTGTGTAGAAACTTTTTATGTTGATGATGTCCCAATAGTTTATTTTTGCTTCTGTTTCCCTTGCCTCAGGAGACATATCTATAAAAAATTGCTTCAGCCTGTGTTTATTTTATTTTGTTAATTAATTAATTTTTAATTTAAATTCTATTTAAAGAACACATAGTGTATTATTAGTTTCCAAGCTAGTATTTAGTGTGTCATCAGTTGCCTATAACACCCAGTGCTCATTACATCAAATGCCCTCCTTAATGCCCATCACCCAGTTACCCCATCCCCCAACCCATCACCCCTCCAGCAACCCTCCATTTGTTTCCTATACTTAAGAGTCCCTTAACCTTCATCTCCTTCTCTGTTTTCACGTTATTTTATTTTTCGTTCCCTTCCCCTATGTTCATCTTAACTTCCATGTAGGAATGAAATCATATGACATTTGTATTTCCCTGACTGACTTATTTTGCTTAGCACAATACCCTCTAGTTCTATCCATGTTGTTGCACATGGCAAGATTTCATTCTTCTCTTTCGAGGCTGAGTAATATTCCATATACATATCCTTTTTATCCATTCATCTGTCAGTGGACATCTGGGCTCTTTCTATAGTTTGGCTATTATTGACATTGCTCCTATAAACACCGGGGTGCAGATGCCCCTTTGAATCCCAGTGTTTGTATCCTTTGGGTAACGACCTAATAATGCAATTGCTGGTTCATAGAGTAGCTTTATTTTTCACTTTTGGAGGACCCTCTATGCTGTTTTCCACAGTGGCTGCACCAGCTTGCATTCCCCCCAGCAGTGTAAGAGGGTTCCCCTTCTTCTGCATCCTCGCCAACATGTGTTGTTTCCTGACATGTTAACTTTAGCCATTCTGCTGTGAGGTGGTATCTCCTTGTGGTTTTGTTCGTATTTCCCTGATGCCGAGTGATGTTGAGCATTTCTTTCATATATCTGTTAGCCATGTGTATGTCCTCTTGGAGAAATATCTGTTCATGTCTTCTGCCCATTTCTTGACTGGATTTTTGGGGATTTTGGGGGGTATTGAGTTTGATAAGTTCTTTATAGATTTTGGATGCTAGCCTCTTACCTATAAGATATTTGCAAATATCTTCTCCCACTGCATAGGTAACCTTTTAGTTTTGTTGACTGTTTCCTTTGCTATGAAAAGGTTTGTTACTTTCTAACATCCTGATAGTTCATTTTCACTTTTGTTTCCCTTGATTCTGGAGATGTGTTAGGAAGAAGTGGGAATGGCCTAGGTCAAAGAGGTCGCTGTCTGTGTTCTTCTCTGACAGATTCCACACTGACATTTAGGTCTCTCATCCATTTGGAGTTAATTTTTGTGTATGGTGTAAGAAAGTGGTCCAGTGTCATTCTTCTGCATGTTGTTATCCATTTCCCATCAGCATTTCTTGGACAGACTATCTTTTTTTCTGTTGAATAGTCTTTCCTGATTTGTCAAAGATTAGTTGACCATAGAGTTGAAGGTCCATTTTTGTGTTTTCTATTCTGCTCCATTGATCTATGTGCCTGTTTTGTGCCAGTACCTTACTGTCTTGCTGGTGACAGCTTTGTGATACAGCTTGAAGTCTGGGATTGTGATGCCTTAAGCTTTGGTTTTCTTTTTCAACATCACTTTGACTATTCAGAATCTTTTCTGATTCCATACAAATTTTAGGATTATTTGTTCCAGCTCTGTGAAAAATGCTGGTGTTGTCTTGTTAGGGATTGCATTGAATGTGTAGATTGCTTTGGGTAGTGTAGACATTTTTTTTAAAGACTTTGTTTATTTGACAGAGATAGAGACAGCCAGCAAGAGAGGGAACACAAGCAGGGGAGGGGGAGTGGGAGAGGAAGAAGCAGGCTTCCAGCAGAGGAGCCTGATGTGGGGCTCAATCCCAGAACGCTGGGATCGCTCCCTGAGCCGAAGGCAGACGCTTAATGACTGAGCCATCCAGGTGCCCCAGGTAGTGTAGACATTTTAACAATATTTGTTCTTCTAGTCCATGAATATGGAATGTATTTTATATTTCTTTGTGTCTTCCTCGGTTTATTTCATAAGTGTTCTATAGTTTTCAGAGTACAGATCCTTTACCTGTTTGGTTAGTTTTATTCCTTGGTATCTTATCGTTTTTTCTGTCATTGCAAATGGGATTGATTCTTTGATTTCTGTTTCCTCTGCCCAATTGTTATTGTATAGAAATGCAACTGATTTCTGTACATTGATTTTATGTCCTGCAACATTGCTGAATTCCTGTATCAGTTCTAGTTCCTATATCAACTTTTTTGTTGCAGTCTTTTGGGTTTTCCACACAGAGTATCATGTCATCTGCAAAAAGTGAGTTTCATTTCTTCCTTGCCAGCTTTGATGCCTTTTACTTCTTTTTGTTGTCTGATTTCTGAGGCCAGGACTTCCACTCCTATATTGAACAACAGTGGTGAGAGTGGACATCCCTGTTGTGTTCCTGACCTTAGTTGAAAAGCTCTCAGATTTTCCCTGTTGAGGATGATATTCACTGTGGAGTTTTTGTATATGGCTGTCATGATACTGAGGTCTGTTCCCTTTACCCTACATGGCAGAGAATTTTTATTAAGAAAGGATGCTGTAGTTTGTCAAATGCTTTTTCTTCATCTATTGAGACGATCATATGGTTCTTGTCCTTTCTTTTATTAATGTGGTATATCACAATGATTGATTTGCAGATGTTGAACCACCCTTGCAGCCCAGGAATACATCCCACTTGGTCATGATGAGTCCTTTTAAAGGACTGTTGAATTGTATGGGCTAGTGTCTTGGTGAGGATTGTTGCATCCATTCATCAGGTCTGCAATTCTTCTTTTTAGTGGGATCCTGGAGAATGTTCCTTGGGCATTCAAGAAGAACGTGTATTCTGCTGCTTTAATAAGAAATACTTTGAATATATCTGTGAAGTTCATCTGGTCCAGTGTGTCATTCAAAGCCTTAGTTTCCTTGTTGATCTGCTTAGATGATCTGTCCATTGCTGTCAGTGCGGTGTTAAAATCCCCTACTATTATTGTATTATTTTTTTAAAGATTTTATTTATTTATGTGACAGAGAGCAGAAGCAGGGGGAACAGCAAAGTGGGGGAGAAGCAGGCTCCTTGCTGATCAGGGAGGCTGATGTGGGGCTAGATCCCAGGACTCTCGGATCATGACCTGAGCTGAAGGCAGACGCTTAACCAACTGAGCCACCCAAATGTCCCTTATTATTGTATTATTATCAATGAGTTTCTTTGAGTTTGTTATTAATCAGTTTATATAATTGGCTGCCCCCATGTTAGGAGCATAAATACTTACAATTGTTAATCTTCTTGTTGATAGACACTCTTACTATGATATAGTGTCCTTCTTCATCTCCTATTACAGTCTTTGATTTAGGGCTTTTTTTAAAATGTTTTTTATTATGTTATGTTAGTCACCATACAGTACATCCCTGGTTTCCGATGTAAAGTTCGGTGATTCATTAGTTGTGTATAACACCCAGCGCACCATGCAATATGTGCCCTCCTTACTACCCATCACTAGTCTATCCCATTCCCCCCTCCCCTCTGAAGCCCTCAGTTTGTTTTTCAGAGTCCATAGTCTCTCATTTTCTAGAAAATGTATTGTAAGCCCTAAGGGGTGAGTGTGGAAGCTGCTGAAACATCACCAGCATTCTCGATTTGGGGTTATTGAACGCAATGACCCAGTAAGAACAGGATCCCTACATGTCTTGAGGCAGGGCATAGATGAGGAGCTATGAAAGAAAGTAACCCTCAACTCCTCTTCCTGCCTCCGGGGATTGCTAGCACAAACAGCCCATTTCTCCCTTTTCCCACTCCTGCTTCCGTATATGCCCCCGCCCTCCCACACCCCACCATAGGGAGGGGTTCAAACCTGCTTTCCGGCTTCAAGATAATTCCCATGCCTTTGTATTCCTTCCACATGCTTTGATACATCTGTCCTTGCTTTGCTGATAAAAAACGAAAGAAAAGCTATAGGCAGAATTCAACAGCTGTTACTCTCCCTTGCAGAGGCAGCCTGGCATGACCGCCCAGATTGCTGTCTGAGAGCTTTATTTTGGTGCATGACGGCTGTTGCTTCCACTTCTTCCACTTTCTGTGACTTGTACTCACCACTAATAGAGCACACTCCACACAACTGTGATTAACCTTTAATTTCTGTTCTCCGTGCTGTCTGTACACACTGTTCTCGGTGTCTTGTCCCCACCTTTAAAATATGTACTTCATAATTATGTTTTATTTTTTAAACGGGTATATTGAGATGTAATTTACATACTGTATGATGTAAACACTTAAAATGTACCATTCAAAGGCTCTTAGTGTAGTAGTCACAAGGCTATGAATCCATCACCACTTTCAATATTAGACTATTTTCATTAACCCTGGAAGAAACTCCATAGCCTCTAAGTCTCCTGTAATTTCTCACCTTAGGCCACCACTATCCACTTTCTATCTCTATAGATTTACATATTTTGGACATGTATATTCATGGAACTATGAAGTATGTAGTCCTTTGTTACGGCTTTCATTTATCATAATGTTTTCATTCAGAGTTCATCCATGTTCTTAAATATATTGCAAATTACATTACTGATAAATAATGTTTCACTGTATGCAAAAACTACATTTTATTTATGTATTCATTAGTTAATGGAATTTCAAGTAGCTTTCACATTTTGGATATTATAATAATATCCCATCAAAATTCTAATAATTTTTGTGTAGACATATTATTTCACTGCCTTTGTTATATACTAGGAGTAGGATTGTTGGATTCCATGGGGTATTTTTGTGTTTAACCATTTGAGGAACTACCAGAGTGTTTTCTAAAGTGAATACCCATGTTATAATACCACCAGCAATGTATAAAGATTCTAAACTTATGAAAAATATTTGCTATGTTCACTTTTGTTCTTTTAAAAAAGTTGTAAGTTTTATATATATAAATAAATATAAATATGGATGAAACTATATATAAATATATATAATATATTTAATATATTTTAATAATATATATTTATAGTTTTATATATATTTTATATATATATTTATATATAGTTTTATCATAATGACTATAAAGTGTTATCTCATTGTAGTTTTGATTTGCATTTCCCTAATGGCTAATGATGTTAGGCACTTTCTCATGCACTTACTGGCTATTTGTTGCAAATATTCTTTGGAAAAAATTTATTCAGATTCTTTGCTCCTTAAATAGAGTTCTCCAGATAAATAGGGCATCTTAGAAGTCTTATGGTTCTATTTTATATGGAAGCGTATATGTATATAATCTATTTATAAATGAATATGTATATAAATCTACATAATGGATAAGTCTTTCTGAAGTCCATGGATACCAGTTTTGGCAGCAGCAGGGAAGGCAAATCTGTATCCTGAAAGTGTGAATATCTATTCTAATAAGAAGAAAACAATGCCCCTGGTAATTAATCATCCAAAGTAATTAAGTGTCTAGTGTTATTCAATCTGCCATCACATAGCTGGTTGATCACCTTAAGAAATGGTGGCAAAGTGGGGAGTCGGTGTTGGTTCCTGCTGTTGCCAGGTTGGGTACTCCGCACAGTGTACAGCCAGGTCAGTCTGGGTAAATGGAGCTCTCTGTTGCTGAGCTCACACATTATCTCCAATCCTGTCACCATGACCACTTTGCAAGTTCACATGGTTATGAGAGGAGTGCCTAGGAAAGGGGCCGATGGTATCCACAGAATAAGTCATTCTTCCCGCTTGGTAATGAAAATTCTTTTCTGCTGTGGTAACTCCCTTTTGAGATTCACATGTATCTTCATTTTTCTCCTATTCAGAGAGGTCTATCACATACCTCTTTCCGAGGCTTCTTTGTCATCAATGTTGCAGTCTTATCCTTTCCAAATCATCCAGGCAAACAATTGACCACAGGCCATGAATTAGTTATATAATCAATGACATGTTTGTCCATTCATCCTTCCAAGCACAGCAAGGTGCACTGTTCAACATTCTGCCCACTGGAGGATTTTCCTTCACCCCCTGTCCAGGGATATGCCAGAGAGGGGCTGTGGTGGTACAGCTGTCTACTTTTAGGTGGTACCTGCATATAGTGCAAGAGCATCTGAAACGAGGCCTGAGTCTTTCTAGGAATGCCCAGAGGCCATCGGTGCAGGCTGGGAGATAGAAGGCAGGGTAGCAGGAGTGGGGATCACAGGCATTTGGGCCACCGATTCATCTAATTTCCTTGTGCCTTTACAACTTCCTTGGGCCTGATCTCATACACACTACTTCCATTTGATGATGCAGTGTTGCTGTGTATGCCCAACTTGATGGCCTAATGGGTCAGATGACTCCCAGCTCATAATGGGAAGGCGAGGTTGCATCATTAGTCCACGGTCCAGTTCCTATTTGGTTTAGTCTCTGCTGAGGCCAGTAGCAGACCAAAGGCTGGTTCTCAAAGGCAGAGTAAAGATGGCAGGGATTTGCTAAAAAATTCTAAAGGCCTGTGCTATAGTTCAACTGCACGGCCTACCAGAGGCTCCAAACAGCATGCCTAGCTGCCACAAACAGCATTTAAGCACCATTAGATTATATGGCCCACATGGCAGAACACTTTGAAGGCCTGTCTGGAACTGTTGTAGAATTTTCTGCGGTTCTGGATTCTCAGAACAACTAGTAACTTCTTGGGCCACTCTGCAAACAACAGATCAGAGTAACACACCCAAAAGGGTAATATGTTGGCTTTACAATTCAGACTCAGTAGGCATTATGAGTCCTTTTTAGTTGAAAGATGTACCACACGCAACTATTTAGTACTCATCTTGGAAGGGATATATTAACATGCTCCACAGAGGCTTGTGAAGGCTGAGAAATGCAAGCTCTGTAGTCCAGATCTGCAAACAAAAGACTCCACATGGCCAATGGTTTAGTGTAAGTCCAAAGGCTTGAGAAGCAAGAAAGCTGTTCCAGTTGGAGTCTGAGGCCAAAGCGGGGCAAGACCCATGTCCCAGCCTGAACATAGGCTGAGACAATTCTTTAAGCTCAGCGTTTTTGTTCAATTGAGGTCATCGACAAGTTGGATGAGGCCTACACATATTAAAAAGGAAAATCCGCCTTTTTAGTCTGCAAATTCAAATGGTAAGCTCACCCAGAAACACCTTCTCAAACACCTGTGAAAATCATGGTTAACCAAATCTCTAGGCATCCCGTGGCCCATATAAGTTGACACATAAAATTAAAATCATGATACCTGTGCTCGCGGTTGCAGGAGAGGCTTGATCAGGTTGACAGATTTAAAATCTGCCCATGGATTTTGAAACCAGAGTCAAGGTGAGTCCTTTCTCTGAAACCAGAGTCAAGGTGAGTCCTTTCTCTGAAACCAGAGTCAAGGTGAGTCCTTTCTCTGCTCAAAGTGTTGCCACAGTCTCCCTTCTTACTGGTGTAATTACCAGAATCCTTGCCACCATCCCCCAAACCTCATAATCATATTGCATGTATCCTCTGACCTAACTTCTGCTACTTCCTCCTTTACTCATTCTTTGTAACTTTTACACATTCTTTGCAGGTGAAAAAGTTTGTACGTGAGCAGATGTTAGGAACTGGCGTGCCCAAAACTTGCTTTGAAACCAGGTTCTCTTGTTCCGAGCATGCACTTGACAGTAATGAGGTCAACCTCCTCACTAATTTGCTTCCCAGGGCAATCAGGCTTGTATAGGCAAATAAACACACCCAAGTTGAGTCTGGGGTGGGGATAGAAGTATGATCGGTTAAGGGTACAATGACCTCCCCACTACACTCATTTCAGGTTGCAATTATATCTCTGTAGATCCCATGAAACATCTGTCCTTAGTTTAAGGGAATAAATCACAACCTTCTTGACAATGACTGAGACTAGGGAATTAGCAGGCCAGTGGAAAAGTGGGAGGATGGCTCTGCTGCAGAGAGTTTGTTTGTAGATTGTATCAGGTTCAGGTTATGTCATCTCCAAGCAGGTGATTTCGGTTTTGTATCTTGATGTCATAGGAAGTTATGTTTAATACACAGGGTTTTGTTGTTGTTGTTGTTTTTAGATTTTAACTTACTTTACCTTTATAGAAAGTTTTCAAACATTCAGAACAACCCATGACACTTCATTTTTTTTTCTTTTTAATAAAATTGTGATAAAATATATATAACATAAATTTACCATCTTAACCATGTTTAGTGCACAGCTCAGTGGCATTAAATATATTCACATTGTTGGGCAATCATCACCACCATCCGTTATCTGGAACTTTATTATGTCTTGAAACTACCCTTGCTCCAGTCCCTGGCAACCACTATTCTACTTTCTACAAATTTGACTACTTTAAATTCATATAAGTGGAATCATACCGTAGCACTTGTCAGAATTTTCTTCCTTTTAAGATTGAACAATAGTCAGCTTTGTACATCAATTTTGTTTTTCTATTTATTTATGGAAGGACACTTATCCATTACTTTTTAGGTAACCTTCTTGAAACATGATGTTAAATTCCTCAAAACATAAAGATACAAAACTCAAAAGTACAGCTTGAAGAATTCTTATAAAGGTAACACACACATGCAATCAGTATCAGAATACAACATGGCCATTTTTCTAGAAGATTCTCTGATGCTCCTTTCTAGATACTAAATCCTTTCTTATAGTTTTGCTAAAGTTTTGCCTGTTCCTGACCTTTAATTTTGTAACAACGTAATTTTTTAACTCTATTTTTTTAAATCTTATTTAAATTCTAGTTAGTTAACACATATGGTAATACCGGTTTCAGGAATAGAATTTAGTGATTCATCACTTACATATAATACCCAGTGCTCATCGTAACAAGTGTCCTCCTTAATACCCATCACCCACTTGGCCCAACCCTGCCCATCTCCCATGGATGATTTTACGCAATTAAAAAAAAAAATTGGCAGGGGGACACCTGGCTGATTCAGTTGGTAGAGAATGCAACTCTGGATCTGGGGGGTAGCGAGCTTGAGTCCAATGTTGGGTGTAGAGACTACTTAAAATCTTTTTTAAAAATTTAAAAAATAAAAAATTTTGGACATTTATCAAGAATTATCATAACAACAATAGTATAATGAGCTCCAAATACCCATCAGGTAGGTTCAATAATCTTAGAGTCATGCCAGTTTGATTAATAGCACTGCATCACATTGAAATCAAGTTGGAACACCATATTATATTTGTAAGTTCTTCAATATGTTTGTCTAAAACAAAGGACTGTACATCCACAAAACCATGCCATCACTATCACAACTATAAAAAAAAGTTTAAAAGTCTAGTTCTTTTAATTCTTTTAGATGCATTTAGAATGAATTGTAGATTATCCAATAATTAGACTTAATATTGTGTCGTATTTGTAATCCTTTTTTCTTTCCCTTTGGAATAGGTTTAAACCATGTGACACATAACACAATGCTTATAATGCCTTAGTTTATATCGCTAAAAAATAACCCTATTACATAACTGTAATTCTATCATTACACTTAAAATAATGTCTGGGTTTCATGTAGTAGACCATATTTCATTTTCGTAAATTGCAGCCATCCTCTCTTTGAAATTGTTTGGCAGGTGAATTTCAAGGCTCTCAAGAAAGAGTAAATTTTCCCCCGAAAAGGGGCTACATATGGGATGACACTGGATAGCCCTATTGGTTATTTCTCACCCCTCCCGCAACCATAGATACTTTTGTATTTTCACTAAAGAAAATTTGGCTACAAAAGGGAGTCATCAATGATCTACATTAGTATCTCACTCAACTGTGTTTCTTCGCCAGCATCCCTGTCCTTTCTACCAACCTTCCAAAAAACCATCCCCCTGTTTGCCTGCAGCTACGCTGGCTTTCTACATGATAGAACCTGATTACAGGCCGCAATGCTATGAAACTTAAAGTCAATCACAAGAAAAAAAAATTGGAAAGATCACAGATACATGGAGATTGAGGAACATCCTACTAAAGAATGAATGGGTTGGCCAGAAAACCAAAGAAGAAATTTAAAAAATACAGGGACACAAATGCAGTCCTAAGAGGGAAGTAGATAGCAATACAGGCCTTCCGAAAGAAGCAGAAAAAGTCTCAAATATGCAACCTAACCTTACACCTGCAGGAGCTGGAAAACCAACAACTAATGAAGCCTAAATCCAGCAGGAGAAGAGAAATAATAAAGACTAGGGCAGAAATAAATGATATAGAAACAACAACAAAAACAACACAACAGTAGAAGAGATCAATGAAATCAGGAGCTCGTTCTTTGAAAAAAAAAAAAAATTAATACGATAAAACCCCTAGCAAGATTGACCAAAAACAAAAGAGAAAGAACCCGAATAAATAAAATCACAAATGAGAGTGAACAAATAACAACCAACACACAGAGATACAAACAATGACTACTGTATGATACCATTTATATGTGGAATCTAAAGAAACTGAACTTAGACAAACAACAGTAGCATAACAGTTACCAAAGGCTGAGAACTGGTGGAAATGGGAACATTTTGATCAGAGGGCACAAACTTGCAGTTATAAGATTAACAAGTTATGGGGATTTAATGCAAAGCATAATGATTATGGTGAATACTGCATTATATATTTGAAAATCGTCAAGAAACTAGATCTTAAATATTCTCACCAAAGCTAAGTAAATGGTAACTATATGACAAGATAGAGCTCTTAGCTAACGCTGTGGTGGTAACATTTCTGTAATATATGTGTATCAAACCAACACATCGTACATCTTAAACTTACACAATTATGTCAATTATATCTCTAAGAAAAGCAGGAAAATAGTAATAATAATAATTTTTTGTGATATTATAAAAAGGAAAATTGAAGACAAAAGAGGGGTAAGGAGATAGAAACAGTAATCAGAAACCTCCCACCCAAGAAAGGATAAGAAAGAGATGGCTTCACTATTGAATTTTACCAAACATGTAAAGAAGAACTAATGCAAATACTACCAAAGTCTTCCAAAAAATAGAAGAGGAGGGAGCACTCCCAAATTCATTTATAAACAGCGTTATTGGGAAAGCAGAAGGATATTACCATAAAAACCCATATATTGTTACTCCTGTTGAATTTGGATGCAATAATTCTCAACAAAATGCTGGAAACTTGGTTTCGCAGCACATTAAAAGGTTCATAGACCATGATCAATTGAGTTTATCTCTGGGGTGTAGGTATAGTTCAATATATGCAAATCAATAAATGCAACACATCACATTAAGAAAATGAAAGATAAAAACATATCATCATCAAACATTATAACAATACAAAAATACCCCAGGAAGTAAGAAAAATCTCAAACTATCCACCCTCACGGCTAAAGGAGCTAGAAAAAGAACAACCAAAGCCATTGGAAGGAAGGAAATAATAAAGACTAGAGCAGAAAGAAATGACATAGAGACAAAAATGAAACAAAACAAAAACAAACAAATCAATAAAACCAGGACCTGATTGAAAAAAAAAAAATGTAAGTGATTTTTTATTATGTTATGCTAGTCACCATACAGCACATCCTTAGTTTTTTTATGTAAAGTTCCATGATTCATTGTTTGCATATAACACCCAGTGCACCATGCAATACGTGCCGTCCTTAATACCCATCACAGGCCTATCCCAATCCCCCACCCCCCTCCCCTCTGAAGCCCTCAGTTTGTTTCCCAGAGTCCATAGTTTCTCATGCTTCATTCCCCCTTCTGTTTACCCCCCTCTTCATTCTTCCCTTCCTTCTCCTACTGATCTTCCTATTTCTTATGTTCCATAAATGAGTGAAACCATAAGATAACTGTCTTTCTCTGCTTGACTTATTTCATTTAGCATAATCTCCTCCAGTCCCATCCAAGTTGCTGCAAATGTTGGGTAATTATTCTTTCTGATGGCTGAGTAATATTCCATTGTATATATGGACCACATCTTCTTTATCCATTCATCTGCTGAAGGGCATCTCGGCTCCTTCCACGATTTAGCTATTGTGGACAATATTGCTAGGAATATTAGGGTGCGTATGGCCCTTTTGTTCACTATGTCTGCATCTTTGGGGTAAATACCCAGTAGTGCAATGGCTGGATCATAGGGTAGCTCAATTTTTAACTTTTTAAGGGACCTCCACACTGTTTTCCAGAGTGGCTGTACCAACTTGCATTCCCACCAACAATGTAGGAGGGATCCCCTTTCTCCACATCCTCTCCAGCAATTGTTGTTTCTTGCCTTGTCAATTTTTGCCATTCTAACTGGTGTAAGGTGGTATCTCAAGGTGGTTTCCATTTGAATTTCCATGATGGTTAATGATTTTGAACATTTTTTCATGTGTCTGTTTGCCCTTTGCATGTCTTCATTGGAAAAGTGTCTGTTCATATCTTCTGCCCATTTTTTGATTTGATTATTTGTTTCACGTGTATTGAGTTGAGAAGTTCTTTGTAGATCTTGGATACCAGTCTTTTATCTGTAGTGTCATTTGCAAATATCTTCTCCCATTCCGTGGGCTGCCTCTTAGTTTTGTTGACTGTTTCCTTCTCTGTGCAGAAGCTTTTTATCTTGTCAAACTCCCACAAGTTCATTTATTCTTTTGTTTCTCTTGCATTTGGAGATGTGTCATGAAAAAATTTGCAGGGGCTGATGTCAAAGAGGTTATGGCCTATATTTTCCTCTATGATTGTGATGGATTCCTGTCTCACATCGAGGTCTTTCAACCATTTGGAGTTTTTCTTTGTGTATGGTGTGAGAGAGTGGTCAAGTTTCATTCTTTTGCATGTAACTGTCCAATTTTCCCAGCACCATTTACTGAAGATTGTCTTTTAAAAATTTTAATGCTTTAGCCAGACTCATCAAAAAAGGGAGAGTGAGAGAGAGATGATTCAAACAAAATCAGAAATGAAAGAGGAGAAATAACAACGGACACAAATACAATGATTATAAGAGAATATTATGACAAATTATGAGCCAAGAAATTGGACAATGTAGAGGAAATGGATGTATTCCTAGAAACATAACCTCCCAAATCTTCATCAACAAGAAATAGAAAATTTAAACAGGCAAATTACTAACAATGGAATTGAATCAGTACTCAAAAAATCTCCCAACAAACAAAAGTCCAAGACCATATGGCTTCACATATGATCTCTACCAAATATTTTTTAAAAAGTTAATATCTATTCTTCTCAACTATTTCATAAGTAGAAGAGGAAGGAAAGTCTTCAAATGCATTATATTAAGCCAGCATTACCCTTACACCAAAACCAGGTAGACATTACAAAACAAAAATCTACAGGTCAATATCTCTGATGAACATAGATGCAAAAATCTTCTGAATCCAAAAATACACTTAAGAATTCATTCACCACCATCAGCTGGGTTTATTTCAGGGATACAAGGGTGTTTCAATATTCACAAACCAATCAACACAATTCATCACATCAACAAGAGAAAGATAAAAACCACATGATAATCTCAATAGATGCAGAGAAAGCTTTTGAAAAAGCACAACATCCACTTATGATAGAAAACCCTCAACAAGTAGGGTTAGAGAGAACATACCTAAAAAAAAAATAAAGGCCTTCTATGAAAACCCCACAGCTAACATCATAATGGTGAAAAACAGGGCTTTTCCTATATGATCAGAAACAAGAGAAAGATGTCCACCCTTATCAGCTTTATTCAACATGGTACTTGAAGTCCAGCCACAGCAATCAGACAAGAAAAAGATATAAAAGGCATTCAAGTTGCCAGGGAAGAAGCAAAACTTTCACTATTTGCAGATGATATCATAGTATATACAGAATACCCTGTAGACCACCAAAAAACTACCAGAACTGACAAGTGATTTCAGTATAGTCTCAGGGTACAAAATTAATAGACAGAAACGTGTTGCAATTCTATAAACTAACAATGAAGGAACAGAAATATAAATTGAGGAAACAATCCATTTACAATAGCACCAAAAATAATAAAGTAACCGATGAATAGACTTAACCAAGGACGTGAAAGATATGGACTGAGAAAACAAGAAAATGTTCCTGAAAGAATTTGAAGATAACATAAGCAAATGAAAGCATAGCCCATGCTCATGGATTGGAAGAGCCAATATTGTTAATGTGTCCATAGTATCCAAAGTAATCTACAGATTTAATGCAATCCCTATTAAAATACCCACAGGATGTTTCACAAAACTGAAACAAATAATCCTAAAATTTGTTTGGAACCACAAGCAATCCTGAAAAAGAAAAGCAAAGATGGAGGTGTCACAATTCCACAACTCCAGATATACTACAAAGCTGTAGTAATCAAAACAGTATGGTACTGGAACAAAAATAGACACACAGGTCAATAGAACAGAATAGAGTTCTAGAAATAGGCCCACACTTTTATGGTCAATTAATCTACAATAACGGAGGCAAGAATGTGCAATGGGCATGGACAGGCTCTTCAACAAATAATGTTGGGAAAACTGTATAGCTGCATGCAAAACACTGAAACTGGACCACTTTCTAACACCATACACAAAAACAAACCCAAGACGGATTAATGACCTAAATGTGAGACCCTGAAACCAAAAAATTCTAGAGGAAAACATAGGCAGTAATCTCTTGGACATCAGTTGGAGAAACATTTTTCTTAGTATGTCTCCTTTGGGAGGAAAAACAAAAGTAAAATTTAACCACTGAAACTACACCAAAATAAAAAGATTTTGCACAGAGAAGGAAACATCAACAAAACAGAAAGAACCGAACTGAATGGGAGAAACTGACATATCCGATGAGGTGGTAATATCCAAAATATATAAAGAGCATATAAAACTCACACCTAAAAGGCCAATAATCCAATTAAAAATGGACAAAGGAAAATAATAGACATTTCTCCAAGGAAGATACACAGATATGGCCAATAGACACATGAAAAGATGCTCAAAGTCACTAATCATGAGTAAAATGTAAATCAAAACCACAATAAGATATCACCACACCTATCAGAATGGCTAAAACCAAAAACACATGAAACAAGTGCTGGCAAGGATGTGGGGGAAAAGGAAGTCTCGTGCATTGTTAGTGGGAATGCAAGCTGGTGCAACCACTGTGGAAAACAGTATGGAGATTCCTCAGAAAATCAAAAATAGAATTAATTGCCATGTTATCCAGCAATTCTTCTACTATCAAAGAATATGAAAACACTTATTTGAATATATATGCACGCCTATATTTACTGAAGCATCATATATATAGTGAAGCATCATATATGTATCATATATATTCCATTTGTGTGTGGAATTTGAGAAACAAAATGAATGAATAAACAAAGAAGCCAAAAAGAAAAAAAGAGACAAACAAAAAAAACAGACTCAATTTCAGAGAACAAACTGGTGGTTGCCAGAGTGGATGTGGGCAGAGGATGGATTAAATGGGTGAAGAGGATTAAGAGCACACTTATCCTTATGAGCACTGAGTAATGTATAAAACTGTTGAATCAGGGGCGCCTGGGTGGCACAGTGGTTGAGTGTCTGCCTTCGGCTCAGGGCATGATCCTGGTGTTATGGGACCGAGCCCCACATCAGGCTCCTCTGCTGTGAGCCTGCTTCTTCCTCTCCCACTCCCCCTGCTTGTGTTCCCTGTCTTGCTGGCTGTCTCTATCTCTGTCGAATAAATAAATAAAATCTTTAAAACAAAACCTGTTGAATCATTATATTTATACCTGAAATTAATATACTACATTAATTATACTTAAAAGAAAAATAATAAAAATAAATAAAATAAATAAAAAAATAAAATAAAATAAATTAATAAAATAAATAAAAAAATAAAATAAAAGTTATATGATCAGCTCAGTGGATTCACAAAAGAATAAAAATCCATTCATTAAAAAATCACAAAATATGTTAAAACATACATGTACCTCAACATAATAAAGGTGATACATAACAAACCCTCAGCCAACTTCAATGGTGAAAAATAGAAATAATTTCCTCGAATGATAAGGAAGAAAATAAGGGTCCCCTCTCACCAGATTCTATTCAACATTTTTTTTAATTTAAGTTCCTTTTAGTTAACATATAGTGTATTATTAGTTTCAGAGGTAGAACTCAGTGATTCATCAGCTGCATATCACACCCAGTGCTCATTACATCACGTGTCCTCCTCCATGCCTGTCACCCAGTTACCCCATCCCCCCATTCACCTTCCCTCCAGCAACACTCAGTCTGTTCCCTACAGTTAAGGGTCTCTTATGGTTTTTCTCTCTCTCTGTTTTTGTCTAATTTTTCCTTCCCTTCCCATATGTTCATGTGTTTTGTGTCTTAAATCCCACATATGAGTGAAATCATATGCTATTTTTCTTTCTCTGACTTATTTCACTTAGCATGATACCCTCTAGTTCCATCCACTTTGCACATGGCAAAATTTCATTTTTTGACGGCTGAGTAGTATTCCATTCTTTATCCATTCATCTGTCAACCAACATCTGGTTTCTTTCCATATTTGGCTATTGTGGACATTGCTGCTATAGACATTGGGGTGCATGTGCCCCTTCTTTTCACTACATCTGTATCTTTGGAGTAAATACCCAGTAGTGCAATTGCTGGGTCACAGGGTTGCTCTATTCTTAGCATTTTGAGGAACCTCCATACAGTTTTCCAGAGTGGCTGTACCAGCTTGCATTCCCACCAACAGTATAAGAAGGTTCCCCTTTCTCCACATCCTTATTAATATCCATTGTTTCCGGAGTTGTTCATTTCAGTCATTCTGACTGGTGTGAGGTCATGTCTCATAGTGGTTTTGATTTGTATTTCCCTGATGACAACTGATGTTGAGCATTTCTTCTTGTGTCTATTGGCCATTTGGATGTCTTCTGTGAAGAAATCTCTGTTCCTGTCTTCTGCCCATTACTTGACTGGATTATTTGGTTTGGGGGTGAGTCTGATAAATTCTTTGTAGATCTTGAATACCAGCCCTTTATCTGATATGTCATTTGCAAATATCTTCTCCCCTTCCAAAGGCTGCCTTTTAGTTTTGTTAAGTTTTCTTTTCTGTGCAGAAGCTTTTTATCCTGATGAAGTTCTTATAGTTCATTTTTGCTTTTGTTTCTTGTGGAGGGAGATGTGTCTAGCAAGAAGTGGCTGCAGCCAAAGTCAAAGAGTGTGCTGCTTGTGTTCTCCTCTAGGATTTTGATGGATTACAGTCTCTGAAAGATTTAAGTCTTTCATCCATTTTGAATTTATTTTCGTGTATGGCATAGGATAGTGGCGCAGTGTCATTCTTCTGTATGTGGCTGACCAGTTTCCCCAGCATTGTTTGTTGAAGAGACTGTCTTTTTTCCATTGGATATTCTTTCCTGCTTTGTCAAATATCAGTTGACCATAGAGTTGTGGGTCTATTTCTGGGTTCTCTATTCTGTTCCATTGCTCTATGTGTCTGTTCTAGTGCCAGGACCATTGTGTCTTGAGGAAGACAGGTTTGTAATATAACCTGAGGACTGGAATAGTGATGACTCCAGCTTTGGTTTCCATTTCCAGCATTACTTCGGCTATGTGGGGTCTTTTCTGATTCCATACTAATTTTAGGATTATTTGGTCCAGCTCTGTGAAAAATGCTGATGTTATTTTGATAGGGATTGCTTTGAATGTGTAGATTGCTTTGGGTAATATGGATATCTTAACACTATTTGTTATCTGGTATGTGAGTATGGAACGCCTTTCCACTTATCTGTGTCATCTTCAAATCATCAGTGTTTTATAATTTTCACAGTACAGGTCTTTCAATTTGTTGTTTATGTTCATTTCTAGGGATCTTAATGGTTTTGGTAGCTTTGTAAATGGGATTATTTCTTAATTTCACTTGCTGCTGCTTCATTTTCAATGTATAGGAATGCACATTGATTTTCTAATCTGCAATCTTACCAGCTCTAGCAGTTTTTGGTGGAATCTTTAGGGTTTTCTCTATACAGTATCATGCCATCTGCAAATGGTGAAAGTTTGAGTTCTTCCTTGCTGATTTAGATGACTTTTATTTCTTTTTGTTGTCTGACTGTTGTGGCTAGGACTTCCAGTGTGACATTGAACAACAGTGGTGAAAGTGGACATTCCTGTCCTGTTCCCAAACTTAGGGGAAAAGCTCTGTTTTTCCTGATTGAAGGTGATATTAGCTGTGGGTCTTTCATATATGACTTTTTGTTGGTTTTATCAAGAAAGGATGTTTCATTTTGTCAGTTGCTTTTTCTGCATCTATTGAGAGGATCATATGGTTCTTGTCCTTTCTTTTATTAATGTGGTGTATCACTATGATTGATTTGCAGATGTCGAACCACTCCTGCAGCCCATGAATAAAACCCACTTGGTCATAGTGAATAGTGTTTTAATGGACTGTTGGATCCTAGTAGATCAAGGTAGCTAGTATCTTGGTGAGAATTTTTGCATCCATGTTCCTCAGGGATATTGGTCTGTAATTCTTTTTATTGGGGTTGTTGGTTTGGGATCAAAGTCATGCTGGCCTACAGAATGAATGTGCCAGTTTTCCTTCCATTTCATTTTTTGGAACAGTTTCAGAAGGACGGGTATTAATTCTTTAAATGTTTGGTAGAACGCCCCTGGGAAGACATCCAGCCCTGGACTCTTGTTGTTTGGGAGATTTTTGATTATTGCTTCAATGTCCGTGCAGGTTCTGGGCCTGTTCATATTTTCCACTTCTTCCAGTTTAAGTTTTGGTAGTTCGTATGCTTCTACTTTTGGTAGAAGTTTATTCATTTCTGCCAAATTGCCTAATTTACTAGTACACAGTTGCTCATAATATTCTCTCATAATTGTTTGTATTTCTGTGGTGTTGGTTGTGATCTCTCCTTTTTCATCCATGATTTTATTTATTTGGGTCCTTTGTCTTTTATTTTTGGTCAGCCTGGCTAGGGGTTTATCCATATTAATTCTTTCAAAGAACCAGCTTCTAGTTTAGTTGATCTGCTCTACTGCTTTGTTGACTCCTATATCATTGATTTCTGCTCTAATGCTTATTATTTGTCTTCTCCTGCTGATTTAAGCTTTACTTGCTGTTATTTTCCCACCTCCTTTAGCTGTAGGTTATGCATGAGGCTTTTCTTGCTTCTTGACAAAGGCCTATATTGCTATTTACTTCCCTCTTAAGACTGCACTTGCTGCATCCCAAAGGTTTTGAACTGTCATGTTTTCATTTTCATTTGCTTCCATGTATTTTTTTTTAAATTCCTCTTTAACTTCCTAGTTGACCCATTCATTCTTTAGCAGGATGCTCTTTAACTAACCTCCATGTTTCTGTGTTCTTTCCAAATTTTGTCTTTTGGTGGACTTCAAGTTTCATAGTATTATTGTCTGAAAATATGCATGGTAGGATCTCAGTTCCAGTTTCAAAGCATTGCGGTCTGAGAATTTGCAGGGAATAACCTCAGTCTCTTGGTATCAGTTGAGATCTGATTTGCGACCCAGTATGTGGTCTGTTCTGGAGAAAGTTCTGTGTGTGTTTGAGAAGAATGAGTATTCTGTTGTTCTAGGGGGTAGCGTTCTGTATATATCTACGAGGTCCATCTGGTCCAGTGTGTCATTCAAAGCTCTTGTTTCTTTGTTGGTTTTCTGCTTAGATGATCTGTCTATTGCTAAGAATGGAATGTTGAGGTCCCCTACTATTAATGTATCATTATCTATATGTCTCTTTATTTTGGTTAACAATTGTCTTCTGTAGTGGCTGCTCCCATGTTGGGGGTGTAGATATTTATAATTGTTAGCTCCTCTTGTTGGTTAGACCCTTTAAGAGTGATATAGTGTCCTTCTGTATCTCTAACTACAGTCTTTGGCCTGAAATCTAATTTGTCTGACATGAGAATTGCTACCCCAGCTTTATTTGAGGTCTGTTGGCATGGAAAATGGCTCCCCATCCCTTCACTTTCAGTCTGGATGTATCTTTAGGTTCAAAATGAGTCTCTTGTAGACAGAAAATCCAATCTGCAATCCTGTGGCATTTATTGGAGCATTTAGGCCATTCACATTGACAGTGAGTATTGAGAGATATGATTTTTACATTGTCATGTTGCCTGTGAAGTCCTTTTTTCTATAGATTGTCTGTGTAAATTTCTGTTCTGTATCACTCTTGGGGTTTTTCTCCTTTTACAGAATCCCATTACTATCTCTTGCAGAGCTGGCTTGGTGGTCATATATTCTTTCAGTTTCTGCCAGTCTTGACAGCTCCTTGTCTTCCACCCATTCTGAATGACAGCCTTGCTGGATACAGTACCCTTGGCTGCAAGTTCTTTGCATTTGGTACCCTGAATATGTCTTGCAAGCCATTTCTGGCTTGCCAAGTCTCTGTGGACAGGTCTGACATTATTCTGATGTTCTTCCCTCTGTACCTAAAAATCTCTTCCCCCTCACCATTTTCAAGATTGTTTCTTTGGATCTAATATTTGTGTGGTGTCAGTCTGTTCTCATTGATCTTGGGAAGCGTCCTCTCTGCCTCTTGGCCATGAAAGCTTGTTTCCATCCCCAGATTAGGGAAGTTCTCAGCTACGATTTGCTCAAATATACCTTCTAGACTTCTCTCTTCCTCCACCTCCTTGGGGATCCCAATCATTCTGATATTGGAACATTCTTTGAGTTGGTAATCTGTCTCAGCTTGATTTCTTGAAATTGGATTTGTTTTTCCCAGGCCACCTCTTTTTCCCTCTTTTCTATGATCTTATCCTCTAACTCACTAATTCATTCTTCTGCCTCATTTACCCTGGTAGTCAGAGCATCCAGTTTAGACTGCATTTCGTTCATTACATTTTTAAGATCTGCCAGATTAGATCTCTTTTCAGCTCTTAGAGATTCCATATTTTTGTTAATATTTTTCTCAAGCCTAGATATCACCTTGATAATTGTTACTCTGAAGTCCATTTCTGACAATTTGGTTATATACATATCCATTAATTCTGCGGCAGAGGCTGCAGTCTCTGTTTCTTTCCTTTGCTGGGGTTCCTGCTCCTCGTCAATCTTTTTTTTTTTTTTTAATGTTTTTCTAGAGTATTATGTTTGTCACCATACAGTCAATCTGGTTTCTGATGTAAAGTTCGATGATTCATTAGTTGTGTATAACACCCAGTGCACCATGCAATATGTGCCCTCCTTACTACCCATCACCAGTCTATCCCATTACCCTTCACCCCCTCTGAAGCCCTCAGTTTGTTTCTCATAGTCCATAGGCTCTCATGCTTCATTCCCCCTTGTGATTACCCCTCCCCTTTCTTTATCCCTTTCTTCCCCTACCGATCTTCCTAGTTCTTCTGTTCCACAGATGAGAGAAATCATATGATAGTTGTCTTTCTCTGCTTGACTTATTTCACTTAGCAGTATCTCCTCCAGTGCCATCCATGTTGCAGCAAATGTTGAGAACTCTTTCTTTCTGATAGCTGAGTAATATTCCATTGCATATATGGACCACAACTTCTTAATCCAGTCATATGTTGAAGGGCATCTCGGCTCCTTCCATGATTTAGCTATTGTGGACATTGCTGCTATGAACATTGGGGTGCATATGGCCCTTCTCTTCACTATGTCTGTATCTTTGGGATAAATACCTAGTAGTGCAATGGCTGAGTCATAGGGTAACTCAATTTTTAACTTTTTAAGGGACCTCCACACTGTTTTCCAGAGTGGCTGTACCAACTTGCATTCCCACCAATAATGTAGGAGGGATCCCCTTTCTCCACATCCTCTCCAGCAATTGTTGTTTCTTGCCTTGTCTATTTTTGCCATTCTAACTGGCATAAGGTGGTATCTCAGGTGGTTTTTTTTTTTTTTAAGTCACCATAGAGTACATCCTCGGTTGCCAATGTAAGGCTCGATGATTCATTAGTTGTGTATAATACCCAGTGCACCATGCAATATGTGCCCTCCTTACTACCCATCACCAGCCTATCCCATTCCCCCAACCCCCTCCCCTCTGTAGCCCTCAGTGTGTTTCTCATAGTCCATAGTCTCTCATGTTTCATTCCCCCTTCTGATTACCCCCCTTTCTTTATCCCTTTCTTCCCCTACTGATCATTCTAGTTCTTATGTTCCATAGATGAGAGAAATCATATGATAGTTGTCTTTCTCTGCTTGACTTATTTCACTTAGCATTATCTCCTCCAGTGCTGTCCATGTTGTAGCAAATGTTGAGAACTCGTTCTTTCTGATAGGTGAGTAATATTCCATTGTATATATGGACCACAACTTCTTAATCCAGTCATCTGTTGAAGGACATCTCGGCTCCTCCCACGATTTAGCTATTGTGGACATTGCTGCTATGAACATTGGGGTGCATATGGCCCTTCTCTTTACTACGTCTGTATCTTTGGGGTAAACACCCAGTAGTGCAATGGATGGATCATAGGGTAGCTCAATTTTTAACTTTTTAAGGGACCTCCACACTGTTTTCCAGAGTGGCTGTACCAACTTGCATTCCCACCAACAATGTAGGAGGGATCCCCTTTCTCCACATCCTCTCCAACATTTGTTGTTTCTTGCTTTGTCTATTTTTGCCATTCTAACTGGCATAAGGTGGTATCTCAGTGTGGTTTTGATTTGAATTTCCTTGATGGCTAATGATTTTGAACATTTTTTCATGTGTCTGTTAGCCATTTGTATGTCATCATTGGAAAAGTGTCTATTCATATCTTCTACCCATTTTTTGATTTGTTTCTTTCTCTCATATTGAGTTTGAGAAGTTCTTTGTAGGTCTTGGATACCAGTCTTTTATCTGTAGCATCATTTGCAAATATCTTCTCCCATTCCATGGGCTTCCTCTTAGTTTTTTTGACTGTTTCCTTGGTTGTGCAGAAGCTTTTTATCTTGATGAAGTCCCACAAGTTCATTTTATCTTTTCTTTCTCTTGTCTTTGGAGATGTGTCATGGAAAAAGTTGCTGTGGTCAATGACAAAAAGGTTGCTGCCTATGCTCTCTTCTAGGATTTTGATGGATTCCTGTCTCACATCGAGGTCTTTCATCCATTTGGAGTTTATTTTTGTGTATGGTGTGAGAGAGTGGTCAAGTTTCATTCTTTTGCATGTAGCTGTCCAATTTTCCCAGCACCATTTGTTGAAGAGACTGTCTTTTTTCCACCGGATGTTTTTTCCTGCTTTATCAAAGATTAGTTCCCCAAAGAGCTGAGGGTCTATTTATGGGTTCTCTATTCTGTTCCACTGGTCTATTTGTCCGTTTTTGTGCCACTACCATGCTGTCTTTGTGATCACAGCTTTGTAGTACAGCTCGAAATCTGGCATTGTGATGCCCCCAGCTTTATATTTCCTTTTCAACAGTTCCTTGGCAATTTGGGGTCTTTTCTGGTTCCATACAAATTTAAGGATTATTTGTTCCAGTTCTTTGAAAAATGTCCTCGGTATTTTGATCGGGATGGCATTGAGAGTGTAGATTGCTCTGGGTAGCATGAACATTTTAACTATGTTAATCCTCCCAATCCATGAGCATGGAATATTTTCCCATCTTTTTGTGTCTTCCTCAATGTCTTTCAAGAGTGATTTATAGTTTCTAGAATAAAGGTCCTTTACGTCTCTGGTTAAGTTAATTCCAAGGTAACGTATGGTTTTTGGTGCTATTATAAATGGGATGGATTCCTTAATTTCTCTTTCTTCAGTCTCATTCTTTTGTATAGAAATGCAACTGATTTCTGAGCATTGATTTTGTATCCTGCCACATTACTGAATTGCTCTATAACTTCTAATAATTTGGGTGTGGATTCTTTTGGGTTTTCCATATAGAGAATCATGTCATCTGTGAAGAGAGGTATTTTGACTTCTTTGCCGATTTGGATAAATTTGATCACTTTTTGTTGTCTGATTGCTGTTGCAAGTACTTTTGTTGAATATAATATGGTGAGAGTGGGCATCCTTTTCATGTTCCTGATCATAAAGGAAAGTCTACCAGCTTTTCCCCACTGAGAATGATATTTGCTGTAGGGTTTTCATAGATGGTTTTTATGAGATTGAGGAATGTACCCTTTATGCCTCTATGCCTACAGTCTGAAGTTTTTTAATCAGGAAAGGATGCTGTATTTTGTAAAATATTTACTCTGCATCTATTGAAAGAATCATATGATTTTGGAATTTTTCTTTCGGGTTAAAATGTATGACAACTTTCAATTTGCGAATGTGGAACCACCCTTGCATCCCAGGGATGAATCCCACTGGTCTGATGGATAATCCTTTTAATGTACTCTTGGATTCTATTAGCCAGGATCTTGTTAAGGATTTTGGCATCCATATTCATTAGGGAAATCAGTCTGTAATTCTCCATTTTGATGGGGTCTTTGCCTGGTTTGGGGATCAAGGTAATATTGGTGTCATAGAATGAGTTTGATAGCTCTCCTTCTGTTTCTATTTTTTGAGACAGCTTTAGGAGAAAGGTATTATTTCTTCTTTGAACTTTTGGTAGAATTCCCCAGGAAATCCGTCCGGTCCTGGAATTTTGATTTTTGGAAGGTTTTTAATCACTGTTTCAATCTCTTCATAATTAATTGGCCTGTTTAAAGAATCAATTTCTTCCTGTTTCAGTCTTGGTAGTTTAGAGGTTTCCAGGGAGGCCTCCATCTCTTCCAGATTGCTTAATTTATTGGCATAAAGCTGTTGATAAAAGTTTCTAATAATCCTTCCAATTTCATTGGTGTTGGTTGTGACCTCTCCTTTTTCATTCATAATTTTATTAATTTGGGTCCTTTCTCTATTCTTTTGGATAAGTCTTGCCAGTGGTCTGTCAATTTTATTGATTCTGCCAAAGAACCAACTTCTAGTTCTGTTGATTTGCTCTACTGTGCTCCTGGTTTCTAATTCATTGATTTCTGCTCTAATCTTGGTCAACTGCTTCCTCGTGCGTTGATTAGGTCTGTCCCTCTGTTGCTGTTCCAGCTTCTTGAGGTGAGAATATAAAAACTGCATTTTAGATTTTTCTATTCTTTTGAATGATGCTTGGATGGCTACATATTTTCCCCTTAGGACTGCCTTTGCAGTATCCCATAGGTTTTGGACTGTTGTGTTTTCATTCTCGTTGGTCTCCATAAATTGTTTAAATTGATTTTTGACTTCCTGGTTTATCGAATCATTCCTGAGCAGGAAGGTTCTTAGTCTCCAAGTGTTGGAGTTTCTTCCAAATTTTTTCTTGTGGTTGAGTTCCAATTTCAAAGCGCTGTGGTCTGAGAATATGCAGGGAATAATTTCAGTCTTTGGTATCAGTTGAGACCTGTTTGGGTCCCAGAACATGGTCTATTCTTGAGAATGTTCCATGGGCATTAGAATAGAATGAGTATTCTTTGGCTCTGGGGTGTAGTGTTCTATATATTTCTATAAGGTCCAACTCATCGAGTATGACATTCAAAGCTCTTGTTTCTTTGTCGCTTTTTGCATGGGTGTTCTGTCTATTTCTGATAGTAGAGTGTTGAGGTCCCCTACTATTCACGTATTTTTATCTATATGTCTCTTTATTCTGGTTAAGAGTTGGCTTGTGTATCTTGCTGTCCCCTGTTGGGGGCATAGATATTTAGAATTGTCATATCCACTTGTTGGATACATCCTTTAAGAATAATATAGTGCCCTTCTGTGACTCTAACTATAGTCTTTAGTTTAAAATCTAATCTGTTTGATATGAGAATTGTTACCCCAGCTTTCTTTTGAGGTCCATTGGCGTGTAAGATGGTATTCCATCCCTTTACTTCAGTCTGGGTGTATATTTAGATTCAAAATGAGTCTCTTGTAGACAGCAAATGGATGGGTCATGTCTTTTTATCCAATCTGCAACCCTATGGAGTTTCATGGGAGCATTTAGGCCATTTACATTGAGACTGATTATTGAGAGATATGATTTTAATGATGCCATGTTGCCAGTAAAGTCTTTGTTTCTATAGATCGTGACTTTCTGTTCTGTATCACTCTTGGGGCCTTTTTACATTTATAGATCCCCTTTAATATCTCCTGTAGGGCTGGTTTCATGGTTACAAAATTGGTCAATGACTGGCGATTCCAGAAGTTCTTTATTTCTCCATGAATTCTGAATGACAGCCTTGGTGGATAAAGGATCCTTGGCTACATGTTTTTCTCTGAAAGAGCTTATAAAATGCCTCCCCCCCCCAACTCTTTTTCTCATTCCAGGTCTGTGCAGACAGGTCTGACGTAATTCTGATACCTTTGCCTTGGTACATGAGAAATTTCTTTGCCCTTGCCGCTTTCAATACTGTATCCTTGGATCTAATATTTGCATATTGCACTATAACATGACGTGGTGTAGGTTTGTCGTGGTTGAGCTTGGGAGGGGTCCTCTCTGCCTCTTGGACATGAATGCTTGTTTCCCTTGCTAGATAGGGGAGTTTTCAGCTACAATTTGTTCAAATATCTCTTCTAGACCTCCGTTTTTCTCCACCCCCTTGGGGATGCCAATGATTCTGACATTGGAACGTTTCATTAAGTCAGTAATCTCCCGTAACCTACATTCTTGAGATTGGATTTTTTTGATCCAATTTTCTATTTTAGCTTTCTCTTCTACTAACCCTACCTCCAATTCATTGATATGTTCTTCTGCCTCATTCACCCTGGCCGACAGAGCCTCTAGTTTTGACTGCATTTGGCTCATAGAATTTTTCATTTCTGTCAGATTTGCTCTCATTTCTGCCCTTAGAGATTCTATATTCTCATTAACATTTCCGTTAATACTTTTTTCAAGTCTACACATCATCTTGACCATTGTTACTCTGAACTCCATTTCTGATAATTTGGTTATATCCATATCCATTAGTTCTGTGGCAGAGGCCACAGACTCATTGTCTTTTCTTTGCAGAGGGGGATTTCTCCTTCTCATCATTCTGATGAGGAGAGGTTACGGGGTTGTCCAGAGCCCAAATTTTTGACTAGGACCCCGGCCGTGCGCCCTTGTTTTATAGGGATCTTAGGGATGTGGCCTTCTTGATTTTTCAGCCTGCCTTCTCAGGGAGGGGCCTGCTGCGCTGATACTCAGGCACACCTGTTTGGGTAGATTCTCCGTGTCCCCTGTGAGGGGGGATGGGGATGGGCACACTTTGAGCTGATATTTCCAGGCTTTTGTTCTCTGGCGGCCCTCCCTGGCAATTTGCTGTGCCTCTTCTGAGAGTCAGAGCAGCAGTAGCTGAATCTCAGCCTCTGTCTCAGAACAGAGGGATCATGGACCGTTCTCCACTGATGTTCTGGCCACTTTAACTCTGTTTCTGTTGGTGCTGCTCAACCCTGCAGTGTCCCACGATGTGCACCCCACACCTGGCGTCCCAGCCCTCACTTCCAGGGCTTACGCATCTCTGTCCTTTGTGTTTCTAACACCGCCAGCCGCCAGCTGACAGCCGCCCTTGCGTGCTCTGGAGCTCCTGGTCTTAGTCTGGTTCCAGTGAGCACACCGGAGCTCTGTTTCAGTTTGGTGGTGCACGTTCCCTGGCTCACAGTCTTAGTCTGCTCTCTCATGGCTGCTAGTCCATGAGTCTAACCTCTCCCCCGTGCAGGTGGCTACCGCTTCCCTGGGCCCGAATGCGGCAGCTCCCTCCCCCTTCCATTTATCTTCTAATATCTGTGTGCGGTTTCACAGCTCCCCACATCGTACCTCAATACTCATCGCTCGAGATGTTCATTTGTAGAGATCCAGAGGTATCTTCCTGTGTCTCAGGCTGATTCCATGGATGTTCAGGCAGGTCTGTTACCTATCCAACTCGACTAAGGGGACCAGCTGAAAAATGGGTCCCCTACTCCTCCACCATCTTAACTCCAAGTTCCTTCTTTTTCTTTTTTCAAAATGTGGTTTGCTGGCTTCCACCTCGAGCAGCCTGTTCTGAATTATAGGGTATATTCCCCAGTAAGCTCAGGCTGTGCGTCTTGGCCCCCAGAAATGGGACGTCCCTCATTGTCATTCTGATGAGGTGTGGTTGTGGGAATGTACAGAGTCCAAACTATTGACCAGGACCCAAGCAAGATGCACCTGTTTTATAGGGACCTTAGGGATGTGGGCCTCTTGTTCTTCCAGCCTGCTTTCTGGGGGAGGGGCATGTTGTACTGATACTCAGGCAACCCTGTTTGGACAGAGTTGTCCTGCACCCTCGAGACCAACTGCCAGAGATGTTCTGTTTATAGAGCTCCAGATATATCTTCTTACATCTCAGGCTGATTTCGTGGGTGTTCAGAATGGTCTGGTAGGTTTCCAGTTCAATTCCAGGGACCAGTTTAAATAGGGTCCCCTACTCCCCCACCATCCCCCCCCCCCAGAATACCTAGTTTAGACTGCATCTCATTCATAGCATTTTTAAGTTTTGTCTGATAAACTCTCATTTCTGCCCTTAGGGATTCTATGTTGCCATTAATGGTTTTCTCAAATCTAGCTATTGTCTTCACAATTGTTATCCTGATGTCCGTTTCTGACATCTTGCTTATATCCATACCCATTAGGTCTGTGGGAGAGGTCATTGTCTCTGGTTATTTTCTTTGTTGGCAGTGTCTCCTCCTAATCATTCTGTTGAGAGGTGGCTGAGGGAATGTAGAGAGTTGAAAATATACACCACAATCCAGGCAGGGTACACCCTGGGGTAGTTCAGAGCAATTGCAAGCCCCCACCAAAAAACAAATACTGAGACAAAATGAAACCCAAGAATAAGATTTATGAAGTTCAGGAGAAAGGTGAGGTATTGGGAGAGGGACTCTCCTCTCTCAATGTGGGTGAGGTAGGGTGTTTCAGTTCTTGGGTGTATTTTGTTGACTTTATTAGGGAACACTATTTCCCAGAGTTACAGGGAAATTATATCTGAGATATAGATACATGATAGATAGATAGATAGATAGATAGATAGATAGATAGATAGATGATAGATAGATAGATAGATAGATAGATAGATAGATAGATAGATAGATAGAAGTAGATGATAGATCTATCTATCTATCATCTATCTATCTATCTATCTATCTATCTATCTATCTATCTATCTCAATAGGGAAAAAAGAACTACTTTGAAGCTTATATCATCTATCTACCATCTATCTATCTATCTATCTATCTATCATCTATCATCTATCTATCATCTATCTATCTATCATCATCATCATCTATTATCTATCTATCTATCATCTATCTATCATCTATCAATCTATATATAAAGAAAAAGAAGAAAGTATAGGTGTGAAAAAAATACAAGTGAAAAAGTTACTATAGAATATGTTGTATTAAACATCTAGTTGAAATGATAAATATGTAAAAAACCAAACCAAACCAAAACCCAGAGAAGAAACATGAGGAAGAATTTAGTAAAAAATGTCTAAGAAATACACAGGCCATGAGGCAACACCAGGAGCCCAATATACTGTTGTCCCCTGGTTGGGGTTTTACAGTTTTATGCGGACCCTTGGGTGGTCGTCCTCTTGTTCTTCCAGCTTGTCTTCTGGGGGAGAGGTCTACCACGTTGTTTTTCAGGAAACCCTGCTTAGGCGGAGTTGCCCTGCCACCTATCAGGGGGCTGGGATCTGTGGAAAATGGTTTTTTAGACTTTTGTTCTCTGGCAGCTTTTCCTGCCTTTTTGGAGGGTCAGAGCGAAGGAAAATGTCTGCTCCCAGACCTCAACCCCTGAGGAGAGAAGCCATAATCTGCTCTTCTCTGAATCCTCCAGAACAGTCTCCCCCTCCCTAAGCTCTGCTGAACACCGCAGCCTCCCTGAGGCGGTGCATGCCACCAGCAATTCTTTCAGTGGTGGACTCAGGCTCCCACTTGTGTCTGCCCCTGTGCCTCCAAAACCTCTAGGGACTCCAGTCTAGGCGGGCATGGGTGGAGGTCACAGTGGTGGCTGGCAAGCGCCCAGGAGTCCATGAACACAGGTGCACACAAGCAGCTGCCCTGGTTCCAGGGTTTGTCCCTTAAGCTCCTGCATTCTGTTTGAGCACTGTTATCAGGCCCTTCCTGACTCACTGCCACCGCTCTGCAAGCTATTGCTGGTCCCCAGGTATAGGATGCTTTTTCACTGAGGTATTACATTAATTTCCAGTGGCTAGGTTCTGGTGGCTCCCTCCTCCTTCTGTTTGTCCTCTGATATCTGTCCATGCAATCAACTCCAATCTTTGTATCTCCCAACTGATGATCCTCTACCCTGTTAGAAATCCGGATGTATAATCTTACATCTCAGGCTGATTTCATGGCTGTTCAGAATGTCTTGGTAGATATCCAGCTAATTCAGGGGACTGGTTGAAACAGAGTCCCCCATTCCTCCACCATCTTGCCCTTCCCTCTCTAAGTCTTTCACCACTGATGGGTGGAATGAATATGGCAGCACCCCGCTTTCTAGCCCTGAAGCTCAAAATTTGCACCCCCGTAACACACATTCTTCAGTGAGCTCTCACGGAAAAGCAATCAATCACTCTTGTTTCTCTAGCTTCTGGGTTTCTTTTTTCTTTTTTTCTTTCTTTTTTTTTTAAGAACAGTTCTCAAGCATTTCATTATTTTATTTTATTTTTATTGTGTTCAATTAGGCAACAAGTAGTTCATCATTACTTGTTGATGTACTGCTCAATGATTCATTAGCTGCATATAACACCCAGCACTCATCATATCATGTGCCCTCCTCAATGCCCATCACCCAGCTACCCCATTCCCCCACCCCTCCCTTCTGTAACCCTCAGCTTGGCTCCTGGAGTCCAGAGTCTCTCATGGTTTGTCTCCATCTCTGATTTCTTCCCATTCAGTTTTCCCTACCTTCCCCTGTGGTTGTCGATGCTAGTCCTTATGTTCCACATATGAGTTAACCATATGATAATTGTCTTTCTCTGCTTAACTTGTTTCACTCAGCATAATCCCCTCCAGTTCCATCCATGTTGATGCAAATGGTGGGTTTTCATCCTTTCTGATGGCCAAGTAATATTCCATTATATATATGGACCACATCGTCTCCATCCATTCATTTGTTGAAGGTCATCTCAGCTCTTCCCACAGTTTGGCTATCGTGGACATTGCTGCTATGAACATTGGGGTGCCTGTTCTCTCTCTTCACAGATTACATGACACTTTATGTGAAAAACCCAAAAGACACCACCCCCAAATTACTAGAACTCATACAGCAATTCAGCAACATGGCAGGATCCAATATCAATGCACAGAAATCAGCTACATTTCTAACACTAACAGTCAAACTGTAGAAAGAGAAATTAAGGAATTTATTCCATTTACAATAGTACCAGAAACCATAAGATACCTAGGAATAAACCTAATCAAAGAGGTAAAGGATCTATACTCTAGAAACTATAGAACACTTATGAAAGAAACTGAGGAAGACTCAAAGAGATGGAAAAACATCCCATGCTCATGGATTGGAAGAATAAGCATTGTGAAAATGTTCGTGCTGCTCAGAGCATTCTAGACTTTGAAGGCATTTCCTATCAAAATACCATTGACATATTTCACAGAGCTGGAACAAACAATCCTAAAATTTGTATGGAACCAGAAAAGACACTGAATCACCAGGGGATTATTCAAAATGAAAAACAAAGCTGGGAACATCACAATTCTTGACTTCAAGCTATCTTACAAAGCTGTGATCACCAAGACAGCATGGTATTGGCACACACACAGACACAGAGATCAATGGAACAGAATAGAGACTCCAGAAATAGACCCTCAAATTTATGATCAATTAATCTTTGACAAAGCAGGAAAAAACATCCAATGGAAAAAGACAGTCTCTTCAATAAATGGTGTTGGGAAAATTGGACCCCTACATGTAGAAGAATGTAACTAGACTGTTTTCTTACACCATACGAAAAAAGATAATGTCAAAATGGATGAGAAACCTCAATGTGAGACAGGAAGCCATCAAAACCCTAGAGGAGAACACAGGCAGCAACCTCTTTGACATCAGCCACAGCAACTTCTTTCAAGACATATCTCTAAAGGCAAAAAAAACAAAAGCAAAAATGAACTTTTGGGACTTCATCAAGATAAAAAGCTGCTGCACAGTCAAGGAAACAGTGAACAAAACTAAGAGGCAACCAATGGAATGGAAGAAGATATTTGCAAATGACACTCCAGATAAAAGACTGGTATCCCAGATCTATAAAGAACTGCTCAAACTCAATTCCCAAAAAAGCAAATAATCAAGTCAAAAATGGTCAGAAGACATGAACAGACACGTCTCCAAAGAAGACATATAGATGGCTAAAAGACACATGAAAAAAAATGTTCAACATCATTAGTCATTAGGGAAAATCAAATCAAAACCAAAATAAGATACCAACTTATACCACTTAGAATGGCTAAAATTAACAAGACAGGAAACAATAACTGTTGATGAGGATGTGGAGAAAGGCAAACCCAGTTACATTGTTGGTGGGAATGGAAGTTGGTACATCCACTCTGGAAAACTTATGGAGGTTCCTCAAATGTTAAAAATAGAGCTACACCATGACCCAATAATTGCACAACTAGGTATATGCCTTAAAGATACAGATTGAGTGAAAAGAAGGGGCACCTGCACATCATTAGTTTTGATGTGGTGTTCAACAATTCATTAGTTTCATGTCCCCAGAATTCTGTGTTCACACTGTGTCCGAGAATTTTCTTTTTCTTTTTTATTCCTCAGGCATGTGATTGAATTTCAAAAGTCCAAATGTTAGGGACTGCTGGTTGTGGGGTGGAGGGGGAGTACTGTGTGGATCCCTGCTGTTCCTCCTTCCAAGTTTCTGCCTTTGGCTGGTCTGACCCAGGAATGTGGTCACAGGACCAAGCAGTGCTTCCACTTTATAGTAATACAAAGCACAAAGCCGGCACCTAGCCTCAGTGTTCTTAGCTGGCTTACATGCTCCTATGCCTGGGAACAGTGCAGCACTAGGGTCCCACCCATTCTTCTGGCAACCACAGGGATCCTCAGACCAAGCTGCCACACCTGGGAATCTGACTCAATATGCCACCTGACCACCTATACACATCCCCATATAGCAGGCTTCTAAAAGTTCCAATGTTGCATGCCACTGCTTATAATAGTTTGCAGTAGCTTCCTCAAGTGGCTGCCTCACCTCCAATATATCCTCAGCTATATCTCACTGGATTCAAGTCTCTGTACCTTCTGCCTTCCAAAAGGTGGTAGATTTTCTACTTACAGACTTCAAGTATTTGTTTTCTCAGACCTCCAATGATTTCTTAGGTGTTCAAAATGTTTTGATAACTATTTCATTGTTTTTGAGGGAGGAGACAAATTTGGAGTCCACCAGCTCCTCCGTCATCTTAACTTCTTCCCCCCATATTCAATATATTACTAGAAGTCCTAGCCAGAGCAATTAGACAAAAAAAAGTAGTAAAATTAATCCTAATCATAAAAAGATATGTAAAACTGTTTCTGTTTGCAGATATGATCTCATATATAAATAAGTCTAAAGTCTCCAGCAAAAACTATTCAAAATCATAAACAAATTCAGTCAAGTTTCAGGAAAGAAAACTAAATACTCAAATCAGTTGCATTTCAACACATTAAAATGAAGGATCTGAAAAATAACTAAAGATAATAAGTCCATTTATAAGAGTATTGAAATATGAGGAAGAAATTAACCAAAGAGGTATAGGTCTGTACACTGAAAATTAGAAGACACTGAAAAAGACACAAATAATTAAAAAGTTGTCACAATTGTGTGAATGAGATGAAGTAATATTGTTAAAATATCCATACTCTCCAAACTGATCTGTAGATATAACCCACACATAGAACTATAGATTCACTAAAATTTTCAATTGTATTTTCACTGATATAGAAATAAACAATACTAAAATCTGTATGGAACAACAAAAGACCAAACATAGCAAAAGCAATCTTCAGAAAGAAGGAAAAAGCTGAAGGTGTAATTAAATTCAAACTCATTGTGCTCAAGACACAACAGACAAATAAGATGAGAAGGCTAAGTGTTGGGGTTAAGAAAGTGAGTTGATTCAAAAAGTCAGCATGCTTAGATGATGGTGGACTGTTGTCTAAAGAACCATGGTAACATGGCATGAAATGTGAGCTGGGGAACACAGCATGAGCACTCTGAAAACCAGAGCTCTGGAGTGCATGCAAACCACACTGAAAAGGAGCTACAGAGAGTGCGGGGGGACTGGTGACTGGTGGCTGGTGGCTGGCAGTGTTAGAAACAAAAAGGACAGAGATGCGCAGGCCCTGGAAGTGAGGGCTGAGCAGCACCAACAGAAACAGAGTTAAAGTGGCCAGAATACCAGTGGAGAACCATCTGTAATCCCTCTGTTCTGAGACAGAGGCTGAGATTTGGCTACTGCTGCTTTGATTCTCAGAAGAGGCACAGCAAACCGCCAGGGAGGGCCACCAGAGAACTAAAGCCTAGAAATACCGGCTCAGTGTGCCCATCCCCATCCCCCTCACAGGGGACACAGAGAATCTACCCAAACAGGTGTGCCTGAGTATCAGCATGGCAGAGCCATCCCCCAGAAGACAGGCTAAAAAGTCAAGAAGCCCACATCCCTAAGATCCCTATAAAACAAGGGCGCATGGCCTGGGTCCCGGTCAATAATTTGGGCTCTGGACAACCCCGTAACCTCTCCTCATCAGAATGATGAGAAGGAGAAATCCCCCTCTGCAAAGAAAAGACAATGAATCTGTGGCCGCTGCCACAGAACTAATGGATATGGATATAACCAAATTATCAGAAATGGAGTTCAGAGTAACAATGGTCAAGATGATGTGTAGACTTGAAAAAAGTATTAATGGAAATATTAATGAGAATATAGAATCTCTAAGGGCGGAAATGAGAGCGAATCTGGCATAAATTAAAAATTCTATGAGCCAAATGCAGTCAAAATTAGATGCTCCGATGGCCAGGGTGAATGAGGCAGAAGAACATATCAATGAATTGGAGGTAGGGCTAGTAGAAGAGAAAGCTAAAATAGAAAATTGGATCAAAAAAATCCAATCTCAAGAATGTAGGTTACAGGAGATTACTGACTCAATGAAATGTTCCAATGTCAGAATCATTGGCATCCCCAAGGGGGTAGAGAAAAACGGAGGTCTAGAAGAGATATTTGAACAAATTGTAGCTGAAAACTTCCCTAACCTAGCAAAGGAAACAAGCATTCGTGTCCAAGAGGCAGGGAGGACCCCTCTCAAGCTCAACCATGACAAAAACCACGTCACATCATACTGCAATTCACAAATATTAGATCCAAGGATACAGTATTGAAAGTGGCCAGGGCAAAGAAATTTCTCACGTACCAAGGCAAAGGTATCAGAATTACGTCAGACCTGTCTGCACAGACCTGGAATGAGAGAAAGTGTTGGGAGGGGATTTTAAAAGCTCTTTCAGAGTAAAACATGTAGCCAAGGATCCTTTATCCACTAAGGCTGTCATTCAGAATTGATGGAGAGATAAAGACATTCCAGAATCGCCAGTCATTGGTCAATTTCATAACCACGAAATCAGTCCTACAGGAGATATTAAGGAGGGTTGTATAAATGTAAAAAGGCCCCAAGAGTGATACAGAACAGAAAGTCACAATCTATAGAAACAAAGACTTTACTGGCAACATGGCATCATTAAAATCACATCTCTCAATAATCAGTCTCAATGTAAATGGCCTAAATGCTCCCATAATGACACAGGGTTGCAGATTGGATAAAAAGACATGACCCACCCATTTGCTGTCTACAAGAGACTCATTTTGAACCTCAAGATACATACAGAATGAAAGTAAAGGAATGGAATACAATCTTTCATGCCGATGGAGCTCAAAATAAAGCTGAGGTAGCAATTCTTACATCAGATAGATTAGATTTTAATCTAAAGACTATAGTTAGAGTCACAGAAGGGCACTATATTATTCTTAAAGGATGTATCCAACAAGTGGATATGACAATTCTAAATATCTATGCCCCCAACAGGGGACAGCAAGATACACAAGCCAACTCTTAACCAGAATAAAGAGACATATAGATAAAAATACGTGAATAGTAGGGGACCTCAACACTCCACTCTCAGCAATAGATAGATCACCTAAGCAGGAAATCAACAAGGAAACAAGAGCTTTGAATGCCATTCTCTCTGAGTTGGACCTCATAGATATATATAGAACACTACACCCCAGAACCAAAGAGTACTCATTCTATTCTAATGCCCATGGAACATTCTCAAGAATAGACCATGTTCTGGGGCACAAAACAGGTCTCAACTGATATCAAAAGGCTGAAATTATTCCCTGCATATTCTCAGACCACAGCGCTTTGAAATTGGAACTCAACCACAAGAAAAAATTTGGAAGAAACTCCAACACTTGGAGACTAAGAACCTTCCTGCTCAGGAATGATTCAATAAACCAGGAAATCAAAAATCAATTTAAACAATTTATGGAGACCAACGAGAATGAAAACACAACAGTCGAAAATCTATGGGACACTGCAAAGGCAGTCCTAAGGGGAAAATACATAGCCATCCAAGCCTCACTCAAAAGAATAGAAAAATCTAAAATGCAGTTTTTATATTCTCACCTCAAGAAGCTGGAACAGCAACAGAGGAACAGGCCTAATCCATGCACGAGAAAGCAGTTGATCAAGATTAGAGCAGAAATCAATGAATTAGAAACTGGGAGCACAGTAGAGCATATCAACAGAACTAGAAGCTGGTCTTTGAAAGAATAAATAAAATTGACAAACCACTGGCATGACTTATCCAAAAGAAAAAAGAAAGGACCCAAATTAATAAAATTATTAATGAAAAGGGAGAGGTCACAACCAACACCAATGAAATTGGAAGGATTATTAGAAACTTTTATCAACGATTTTATGCCAGTAAATTAAGAAATCTGGACGAGATGGAGGATCCTGGAAACCTATAAACTACCAAGACTGAAACAGAAGAAATTGATTCTTTAAACAGGCCAATTATATGAAGAGATTGAAACAGTGATTAAAAACCTTCCAAAAATAAAAATGCCAGGACTGGATGGCTTTCCCGGGGAATTCTAAAAAACATTCAAAGAAGAAATAATACCTATTCTCCTAAAGATATTCCAAAAAATAGAAACAGAAGGAAAGCTACAAAACTCATTCTATGATGCTAATATTACCTTGATCCCAAAACCAGGCAAAGACCCCATCAAAATGGAGAATTACAGAACGATTTCCCTAATGAATATGGATGCCAACATTATCAACAAGATCCTTGCTAATAGAATCCAACAGTACATTAAAAGGATTATCCATCATAACCAAGAGGGATTCATCCCTGGGATGCAAGGGTGGTTCAACATTCACAAATCTATCAGTGTCATAGATTTTATCAGTAAGAAAAAAGCCAAAAATCATATGATTCTCTCAATAGATGCAGAAAAAGCATTTGACAAAATGCAGCATCCTTTCCTGATTAAAACACTTCAGACTGTAGGCATAGAGCATACATTACTCAATCTCATAAAAACCGTCTATGAAAAGCCTACAGCAAATATCATTCTCAATGGAGAAGAGCTGGAAGCCTTTCCCTTAAGATTAGGAACACGATGAGGATGCCCACTCTCACCATTATTATTCAACATATTACTAGAAGTCCTTGCAACAGCAATCAGACAATGAAAAGAGATAAAAGGTATCCAAATCAGCAAAGAAGTGATATGATACTCTATATGGAAAACCCAAAAGAATCCATGCCCAAATTATTAGAAGTTTTAGAGCAATTCAGTAATGTGGTGGGATACAAAATCAATGCTCAGAAATCAGTTGCATTTCTATACACGAAAAATGAGACTGAAGAAAGAGAAATTAGGGAATCCATCCCATTTACAATAGCACCAAAAATCATATGTTATCTCAGAATTAACTTAACCAGAGACGTAAAGGATCTATATTCTAGAAACTAGAAATCACTCTTGAAAGACATTGAGGAAGACACAAAAAGATGGAAAAATATTCCATGCTCATGGATCGGAAGAATTAACATAGTTAAAATGTTCGTGCTACCCAGAGCAATGTACCCTTTTAACGCCATCCCAATCAAAATACCAATGACATTTTTCAAAGAACTGTTACAAACAGCCCTTAAATTTGTGTGGAACCAGAAAAGGCCCTGCATCACCAAAGAAGTTGTTGAAAAGGAAAAACAAAGCTGGGGGCACCATGTTGACCGATTTCAATCTGTCAACAAAGCTGTGATCACAAAGACAGCATGGTACTGGCACAAAAACGGACACGTAGACCAATGGAACAGATTAGAGAACCCAGAAATGGACCCTCAGCTCTTTGGGCAACTAATCTTTGATAAAGCAGGAAAAAACATCCATTGGAAAAAGGACAGTCTCTTCAATAAATGGTGCTGGTAAAATTGGACAGCTACATGCAAAAGAATGAAACTTGACCACTCTCTCACACCATACACAAAGATAAACTCCAAATGGATGAAAGACCTCGATGTGAGACAGGAATCCAATAAAATGCTGGAGGAGAATATAGGCAGCAACCTCTATGACATCGGCCAAAGCAACCTTTTTCATGACACATCTCCAAAGGCAAGAGAAACAAAAGATAAAATGAGCTTGTGGGACTTTATCAAGATAAAAAGCTTCTGCACACTCAAGGAAACAGTCAAAAAAACTAAGAGGAAGCCCACGGAATGAGAGCATATATTTGCAAATGACACTACAGATAAAAGACTGCTATCCAAGATCTACAAAGAATTTCTCAAACTCAATACACAAGAAACAAATAAACAAATAAAAAAATGGGCAGAAGCTATGAAGAGACACTTTTCCAATGAAGACATACAAATGGCTAACAGACACATGAAAAATGTTCAAAAGCAGTAGCCATCAGGGAAATTCAAATCAAAACCACACAGAGATACCACCTTATGCCAGTTAGAATGGCAAAAATTGACAAGGCAAGAAACAACAATTGCTGGAGAGGATGTGGAGAAAAGGGATCCCTCCTACATTGTTGGTGTGTTTGCAAGTTGGTACAGCTGCTCTGGAAAACAGTGTGGATGTCCCTTAAAAAGTTAAAAATTGAGTTACCCTATGACTCAGCCATTGCACTACTGGCTGTTTACCCCAGAGATACAGACATAGTGAAGAGAAGGGCCATATGCACCCCAATGTTCATAGCAGCATTGTCCACAATAGCTAAATCGTGGAAGGAGCTGAGATGCCCTTCAACAGATGACTGGATTAAGAAGTTGTGGTCCATATATACAATGGAATATTACTCAGCTATCAGAAAGAACGAGTTCTCAACATTTGCTGCAACATGGATGGCACTGGAGGAGATAATGCTAAGTGAAATAAGTCAAGCAGAGAAAGACAACTATCATATGATTTCTCTCATCTGTGGAACAGAAGAGCTAAGAAGATCGGTAGGGGAAGAAAGAGATAAAGAAAGGGGAGGGGTAAGCAGAAGGGGGAATGAAGCATGAGGGACTATGGACTATGAGAAACAAACTGAGGGACTCAGAAGGGAGGGGGCGGGGGAATGGCATAGATCGGTGATGGGTAGTAAGGAGGGCTCGTATTGCATGGTGCACTGGGTGTTATATGGAACTAACGAATCATGGAACTTTACATCAGAAACGGGGGAGGTACTGTATGGTGACTAACATAATATAATAAAAAAACATTAAAAAAAAGATCATGAGTATTTTTGTGTGTTTGTTGTGTTTGTGTGTGTTATGGGGACCTCATTTTTGAGTTTGCTCTGGCTGTGCCAAGTGTGGATGCCTCTGCCACAGAGCTAGTGTGAATGTTCTGTGTGAGTGTGTGTGAATGTGTGTGTGTGTGTGTGGTCGTATGTGGATGCCTGTAAGAAAAAGATCAGGGTTTTGTGTGTGTATGTTGTGTATATGTGTGCCGTGGGACCACATTGTGAGTTTGCTAAGGCGGTGACAAGTGTGGATGCCTGTGTTGCAAACCTAGTGTGCGTGCTGTGTGTCTGAGTGTGTGTGTGTGTGTGGCCCATTGTGCATGTCTATAAGAAAAAGACCAAGGGTGTTTGTGTGTGTTTGTTTTCTTTGTGTGTGTTCTGGTGACCATGTTTGTGAGTTTGCGTGGTGGTGGTAGTGTGGATGCCTCTGCCCCAATCCTAGTGTGAGTTCTGTGTGTGTGTGTGTGTGTGTGTGTGTGTCCTTATATGGATGGAGGCAATAAAAACCCTGGGTGTGTGTCTGCTTGTAGTGTACTTTTGTGTTGTCGAGAACACGTTTGTGAGTGGAGAGGGCGGTGCCAAGTGTGGATTACTCCTCTGGATGCCTTGTGTGTGTGTGAAGTTTCTGTGTGTGTGTGTGTGTGTGTGTGTGTGAGGACCATTGTGCATGCCTGTAAGAGAAAGACCACTGGTGTTTGGGTGTGCTTGTTGTTTTTGTATGTGTTGTGGGGACCTCACTTGTGAGTTTGTATGGCGGTGCATAGCGCAGATGACTGTGCCAGAGACCTAGTGTGAGTGCTGTGTGTGTGAGTGTGAGTGTGTGTGCGTGTGTATGTGACCCTATGTGGGTGTCTGTAAGAAAAAAACTCTCGGTTTGTTTCTGTTTGTTGTGTAATTTTGTGTTGTTCAGAACACATTTGTGAGATTGAGAGGTTGGTGCTAAGTAAGGATTCCTCACCTGGATGCCTTGTGTGAGTGCTATGGTTCTGTGTGTGTGTGTGTGTGTTTGTGTGAGACCAATGTGTATCCTGTAATATAAAGACCATGGGTGTTTGTGTGTCTTTGTTGTGTACGTGTGTGTTGTGGGGATCACCTTTCTGAGTTTGCTAGCGAAGTCCAAGTGTGGTTGCCTCTGCCAGGGACTTTGTTTGAGCCCTGTGTGTGTGAGTGTGTGTTTGTGTGTGTGTAAGTCACTATGTGGATGCCTTTTAGAAAAAGACAATGCATGTTTGTGTGTGCTTGTTGTGTACTTCTGTGTTGTGGATACCACGTTTGTGTATTTGCTAGGGCAGATCCAAGTGTGGATACCTCTGCCAGTGTCCTTGTGTGAGTGCTGTGAGTGTATGAGTGTGTGTGTGTGTGTGTGTGTGTGTGTGAGCCCTATGTGGATGCGTTTAAGAAAATGACCATGGGTGTTTGTGAGTGTTTTTTGTGTATGTGTGTGTTTGGGGGACCACCTTCATGAGTTTTTTATGGCAGTGCCAATTGTGGATACCTTTACAAGAGACCTAGTGTGAGTGCTCTGTGTGTGAGTGTGTGTGTGTGTGTTTGTTTGTTTGAATGAGGCCCATTGTGTATGCCTATAAGAAAAGGAGCATGAAGTTTGTGTGTCTTTGCTTGGACGTGATTGTTGTGGGTACCACGTTTGTGAGTTTGTCAGGGTGTGTTCAAGTGTGGATGCCTCTGCCGGACACCTTGTGTGAGTGCTGTGTATGTGTGTGTGTGTGTTTGTGTGTTTGTGTGAGGCCCATTGTGCATGCCTGTAAGAAAAAGACCAAGGGTATTTGTGTGTGGTTGTTTTCTTTGTGTGTGTTCTGGTGACCACGTTTGTGAGTTTGCATGGTGGTGGTAGTGTGGATGCCTCTGCTGCAATCCTAGTGTTAATGCTGTGTGTGTGTGTGTGTGTGTGTGTGTGTGTGTGTGTGTGTGTGTGTGACCCTATATGGATGGATGCAACTAAAAACCCTGGGTGTGTGTCTGCTTGTTGTGTACTTTTGTGTTGTCAAGAACACGTTTGTGAGTTGAGAAAGTGATGCCAAGCATGGATTACTCTCGGATGCTTTGTGTGTGTGTGTTAAGTTTCTGCATGTGTGTGTGTTTGGGTGAGGCCCATTGTGTATGCCTGTAAGAAAACATCATGGGTGTTTGTGTGTCTTTGTTGTGTATGTGTGTGTTGTGTGGACCACCTCTTTGACATTGCTGTCTCGGTGCCAAGTGTGGATGCCTCTGCCACATAGTGTTTGTGCTGTGTGTATGAATGTGTGTGTGTGTTTGTGTGCGGCCCATTGTTTATACCTATAAGAAAAGGAGCATGAAGTTTGTGTGTCTTTGTTGTGTATGTGTGTGCTATGGGGACCACATTTGTGAGATTGCTAGGGCAGGTACCAGTGTGGATGCCTCTGCCAGAGACCTTATGTGAGTGGTGTATGTGAGTGTTTGTGTGTGTGTGTGTGTGTGTGTATTTGTGTGAGGCCCTATGTGGATGCCTGTAAGAAGACCATAGGTGTTTGTGTGTGTTTGTTGTGTATGTGGGTGTTTGGGGGACCTCCTTTGTGAGTTTGCTATGGCATGCTAATTACGGATGCCTTTTCCAGGGACATGGTGTGTGTGATGTGTGTGTGAGTGTGTGTGTGTGTGTGTGTGTGTGTGTTTGTGTGAAGCCCATTGTGTATGCCTATAAGAAAAGGAGCATGAAGTTTGTGTGTCTTTTTTTGGACATGATGTTATGGGTACCACATTTGTGAGTTTGTCAGGGCATGTTCAAGTGTGGATGCTTCTGACTTCATCTTGTCTGAGTTCTCTATGTGTGTGGCCCAAATCGCAAGCTTGTAAAAAAAGATAGTGGGTGTTTGTGTGTGTGTGTGTTGTGTATGTGTGTGTTGTGGGGACCACCTTTGTGAGTTTTCTAAAGCAGAGCCAATTGTGGATGTCTCTGCCGTTGATATAGTGTGTGTGCTGTGTGTTTGACTGTGTGTCTGTGTGTGTGTGAGACTCACTGTGTATGCTTGTAAGATAAAGACCGTTGGTGTTTGTGTGTCTTTGTTGTGTACGTGTGTCTTTTGGGGACCATGTTTGTGAGTTTGCTATGGCGGTTCCAAGAGTGGATGATTCGGCCAGAACTTGTGTGAGTGCAGTATGTGTGAGTGTATGTGTGTATGTGTGTGTGAGGCCCTATGTATATGTGTGTAAGAAAAAGACCATGGGAGTTTGTGTGGTTTTTTTGTGTACGTGTGTGTTTGGGGGCCACCTCTTTGACTTCCTGGAGACAGTGCCAAGTGTGTATGTTTCTGTTGCAGACACAGTGTGTGTTCTCTGTGTCTGAGAGTATGTGTTGTGTGTGTTTATGTGAGGCTCATTTTGTATGCTTGTAAGAAAAAGACCATGTGTGTTTCTTCATATTTGTTGTGTATGGGTTTGTTGTGGGGACCACGTTTGTGAGTTTGCTTAAGTGTGTCCAAGTGTGAATTCCTCTGCCAGAAACCTAGTGTGAGCGCTGAATGTGTGAGTGTGTGTGTGTGTATTTGTGTGAGGCCCATTGTGTATGCCTATTAGTAAAGGAGTATGAAGTTTGTGTGTCACTGTTGTGTACTTGTGTGTTGTGTGGACGTTTGTGTGCTTTTTAGGGCGTGGTCATTTGTAGTTGCCTCTGCCGGGGATCTTGTGTGAGTTAGTGTGTGTGAGTGTGTGTGAATATGTATGTGTGTGAGGCCCTATGTGGATGCCTGTAAGAAAAAGACCGTGGGTTTTGTGTGTGTGTATGTTGTGTATGTGTGTGTTTGGGGGACCACCTTTGTGAGTTTAATAAGGCGGTGACAAGTGTGGATGCCTTTGTTGCAAACCTAGTGTGTGTGCTGTTTGAGTGTGTATGTGTGTTTGTGTGACGCTCATTGTGTATGCTTATAAGAAAAAGACCATGGTGTTTGTTTGTCTTTGTTGTTTATGTGTGTGCTGTTGGAACCACCTGTTTGACTTTGCTAAGGTGGTGCCAAGTGTGGATGCCTCTGCTGGAGACCTTGTGTGACTATTTTGTTTGTGTTTGTGTGTGTCTGTGTGAGGCCATGTGGATGCCTGTAAGAAAAAGACCATGGGGGTGTTTGTGTTTGTTTATTGTGTATGTGTGTGTTGTGGGGACCACCTATGTTTGCTATGGAGGTGCCAAATGTGGATGCCTCTGCCGGAGAACTAGTGTTAGTGCTATATTTGATATGTGTGTGTGTGTGTATGTGTGTGTCTGACCCTATATGGATGGCTGTAACTAAAAATCCTGGGTGTGTGTCTGCTTATTGTGTACTTTTGTGTTGTGGAGAACACGTTTGTGAGTGGAGAGGGCGATGCCAAGTGTGGATTACTCCATAGAAGTCTTATGTGTGTGTTAAGTTTCTGTGTGTGTGTGTGTGTGTGTGTGTGTGTGTGAGGCTCATTATGCATGCCTGTAAGAAAAAGACCACCGTTGTTTGTGTGTGTTTCTTGTTTTTGTATGTGTTGTGAGGACCTCACTTGTGAGTTTGTATGGCAGTGCGTAGTGCAGATGCCTCTGCCGGAGACCTAGTGTGAGGGCTGTGTGTGTGCGTGTGTCTGTGACCCTATGTGGATGTCTGTAAGAAAAAACTCTGTGTGTGTGTGTGTTTCTTGTGTAATTTGTGTTGTGCAGAACACATTTGTGAGATTGAGAGGTCGGTGCTTAGTAAGGATTCCTCACCTGGATGCATTGTGTGAGTGCTATGGTTCTGTGTGTGTGTGTGTGTGTGTGTGTGTGTGTTTGTGTGAGGCCCATTGTGTACTGTAAGATAAAGACCATGGGTATTTGTGTGTCCTTGTTTTGTATGTGTGTGTTGTGGGGACCATGTTTGTGAGTTGCTATGGCAGTTCCAAGACTGGATGCCTCTGCCAGAACATTGTGTGACTGCAGTGTGTGAGTGTTTGTGTGTGTGTATGTATGTCAGGCCCTATGTGGATGCCTGTAAGAAAAAGATCAAGGGAATTTTTATGTGTTTGTTGTGTGTGTGTGTGTGTTGTGGGGAACACTGTCGTGAGTTTGCTAGGGCGGTGCAATTGTGGATACCTCTGCTGTAGACCTTGTGTGGGTGCTCTGTTTGTGTGTGTGTATGGTGTGTATGTGAGGCACATTGTACATGCCTGTAAGAAAAAGACCACTGGTATTTGTGTGTGTTTGTTGTTTTTTGTGTGTTGTGGGGACCTCACTTGTGAGTTTGTATGATGTTGCGAAGTGTGGATGCCTCTGCCAGAGACCTAGAGTGAGCACTGTGTGTGTGAGTGTGAGTGTGTGTGTGTTTGTGTGTGACCCTATGTGGATGTCTTTAAGAAAAAACTCTGGGTGTGTGTATGTTTGTTGCATAATTTTGTGTTGTGCAGAACACATTTGTGAGATTGAGAGGTTGGAATTAAGTAAGGATTCCTCACATGGATGTCTTGTGTGAGTGCTATGTTTCTGTGTGTGTGTGTTTGTGTGTGTGTGTTTGTGTGAGGCTCATTGTATATCCTGTAAGATAAAGACCATGGGTGTTTGTGTGTCTTTGCTGAGTACGTGTGTATTGTGGGGACCATCTTTGTGTGTTTGCTAGGGCAGATCCAAGTGTGGATGCCTCTGGCAGTGATCTTGTGTGAGTGCTGTGTGTGTGAATGTGTGCGTGTGTGTGTGTGTGTGTGTGTGTGTGTGTGTGTCCCTAGTGGATGCCTATAAGAAAAAGAACGTGAGGGTTTGTTGTGTATGTGTGTGTTTGGGGGACCACCGTTGTGAGTTTGCTATGGTGGTGCCAATTGTGGATGCCTCTACCGGAGACCTAGTGTGAGTGCTCTGTCTGTGTGCATGTGTGTGTGGGGGGGCCCATTGTGCATGCCTGTAAGAGAAAGACCAAGGGTGTTTGTGTTGTTTGTTTTCTTTGTGTGTGTTCCGGTGACCACGTTTGTGAGTTTGCATGGCGGTGGTAGTGTGAATGCCTCTGCCACAATCCTAGTGTGAGTGCTGTGTGTGTGTGTGTGTGTGTGTGACCCTATATGGATGGCTGCAACTAAAAATCCTGGGTATGTGTCTGCTTGAGTGTACTTTTGTGTTGTGGAGAACACGTTTGTGAGTGGAAAGGGTGGTACCAAGTGTTGATTACTCCCCAGATGCCTTGTGTGTGTGTTAAGTTTCTGTGTGTGTGTGTGTGTGTGTGTGTGTTTGTTTGAGGCCCATTGTGCATGCCTGTATGAAAAAGACCACTGGTGTTTGTGCATGTTTGCTGTTTTTGTGTGTGTTGTGGGGACCTTGCTTGTGAGTTTGTATGCTGGTGCGTAGTGCAGATGCTGCTGCCGGAGACCTAGTGTGAGTGCTGTGTGAGTGTGTGTGTGTGTGTCTGTGACCCTATGTGGATGTCTGTAAGTAAAAACTCTGGGTGTGTGTGTGTTTGTTGTGTAATTTTGTGTTGTGCAGAACACATTTGTGAGATTGAGAGGTGGTGCTAAGTAAGGATTCCTCACCTGGATGCCTTGTGTGAGTGCTATGTTTCTGTGTGTGTGTGTGTGTGTGTGTGTGTGTGTGTGTGTTTGTGAGGCCCATTGTGTATCCTGTAAGATAAAGACCATGGGTTTTTGTGTGTCTTTTTTGTGTATGTGTGTGTTGTGGGGTCCTCCTTTGTGTTTGCTAGGGCAGATCCAAGTGTGGATGGCTCTGCCAGTGATCTTGTGTGAGTGCCTTGTGTGTGAATGTGTGTGTGTGTGTGTGTGTGTGTGTGAGGCCCTATGTGGATGCCTGTAAGAAAAAGACCGTGAATGTTTGTTGTGTATGTGTGTTTTTGGGGGACCACCTCTGTGAGTTTGCTATGGCAGTGCCAATTGTGGATGCCTCTACCGGAAACCTAGTGTGAGTGCTGTTTGTGTAAGTGTGTGTGTGTTTGTGTGAGGCCTACTGTGTATGCCTATGAGAAAAGGAGCATGAATTTTGCGTGTCTTTGTACGTGATTGTTGTGGGTACCATGTTTGTGAATTTGTCAGGGCATGTTCAAGTGTGGGTGCCTCTGCCGGACACCTTGTGTGAGTGCTGTGTGTGTGTGTGTGTGTGTGTGTGTGTGTGTGTCCCATTGTGCATGTCTGTAAGAAAAAGACCACTGGTGTTTGTGGGTGTTTGTTGTTTTTGTGTGTGTTGTGGGGTCCTCACTTGTGAGTTTGTACGGTGGTGTGTAGTGTGGATGCCTCTGCCAGAGACCTAGTGTGAGTGCTGTGTGTGTGAGTGTGAGTGTGTGTGTGTTTGTGTGTTTGTGTGTGACCCTATGTGAATGTCTAAGAAAAAACTCTGGGTGTGTGTGTGTTTGTTGCATAATTTTGTGTTGTGCAGAACACATTTGTGAGATTGAGAGGTCTGTGCTAAGTAAGGATTCCTCACCTGGATGCCCTATGTGAGTGCTATGTTTCTGTGTGTGTGTGTGTGTGTGTGTGTGTGTGTGTGTTAGGCCTATTTTGTATGCCTATAAGAAAAGGAGCATATAGTTTGTGTGTCTCTATTTGGACATGATTGTTGTGGGTACCATGTTTGTGAGTTTGTCAGGGCGTTATCAAGTGTGAATACCTCAGCCAGACACCTTGTGTGAATGCTCTGTGTGTGTGTGTGTGTCCCCTTGTGCATGCCTGTAAGAAAAAGATCATGGGTCTTTGTGTGTGTTTGTTGTGTATTTGTGTGTTGTGGGGACCCCCTTTGTGCGTTTGCCATGGCGTGCCAAGTGTGGATGTCTTGCTGTTCATATAGAGTGTGTGTTGTGTGTTTGACTGTGTGTGTGTGTGAGAGACTCATTGTGTATGCTTGTAAGATAAAGACCATGGGTGTTTGTGAGTCTTTGTTGTGTACGTGTGTGTCGTGGGGACCATGTTTGTGAGTTTGCTATGGCGGTTCTAAGAGGATGCTTCTGCCAGAACCTTGTGTGATGCTGTGTGTGTGAGTGTATGTGTGTATGTGTGTGTGTGAAGCCCTATGTATACGTATGTAAGAAAAAGTCCATGGGAGTTTGTGTGGTTTTGTTGCGTATGTGTGTGTTTGGGAGACCACATGTTTGACATCCCTGAGGCGTACTAAGTGTGGATGTTTCTGCTACAGACATAGGGTGTGTTTCTGTGTCTGTGTCTGTGTCTGTGTCTGTGTCTGTGTTGTGTGTGTTTATGTGAGGCTCATTTTGTATGCTTGTAAGAAAAAGACCATGTGTGTTTATTTGTATTTGTTGTGTATGGGTGTGTTGTGGGGACCACACTAGTGAGTTTGCTAGGGAGGGTCCATGTGTGAATGCCTCTGCCAGAGACCTTGTGTGAGTGCTGTGTGTGTGAATGTGTGTGTGTGTGTGTGTGTGTGTGAGGCCCTATATGGATGCCTGTAAGAAAAAGACCATGGGGGTTTGTGTGTGTTTGTTGTGTATGTGTGTGATGTGGTGTCCACCTTTTCGAATTCGCTATGGCAGGTTCAATTGTGGATGTCTTTGCTAGAAACCTAGTGTGAGTGCTGTGTGTGTGAGTGTGTGTGTGTGCATTTGTGTGAGGCCCATTGTATATGCCTATATGTAAAGGAGTATGAAGTTTGTGTGTCTTTGTTGTGTACTTGTGTGTTGTGTGGACCACATTTGTGTGTTTTTTAGGGTGTGTTCATTTCTGGTTGCCTCTGCAGGAGACCTTGTGTTAGTTAGTGTGTGTGAATATGTGTGTGTGTGTGTGTGTGTGTGTGTGTGAGGCCCTATGTGGATGCCTGTAAGAAAGAAACCATGGGTTTTGTTTGTGTGTGTTGTGTATGTGTGAGATGTGGGGTCACCTTTGTGAGTTTGCTAGGGCAGGACCAATTGTGGATGCCTCTGCCAGAAACCTAGTGTGAGTGCTGTGTGTGTGATTGTGTGTGTGTATTTGTGTGAGTGTGTGTGTGAGAGAGAGAGAGAGTGTGTGTGTGTGTGTGTGTGGCCCCATGTGGATGCCTGCAAGATAAGACCATGGGTGTTTGTGTGTGTTTGTTGTGTTTGTGTGTGTTGTGGGTACCTCATTTTTGAGTTTGCTATGGTGGTGCCTAGTGTAATGCCTCTGCTGCAGATCTAGTGTGAATGTTCTGTGTGAGTGTGTGTGTGTGTGTGTGTGTGTGGTCCTATGTTGATTCCATTAAGAAAAAGACCATGTTTTTTTCTGTGTGTCTGTGTGTATGTGTGTGCTGTGGGACCACATTTGGAGTTTGCTATGGTGGTGCCAATTGTGGATGCCTGTGTTGCAAACCTAGTGTGTGTGCTGTGTTTCTGATTGTGCATGTGTGTGTGTGTGTGTGTGTGTGTGTGTGTGAAGCTCATTGTGAATGCTTGTAAGAAAAAGACCATGTGTGTTTGTCTTTTTTGTTTATGTGTGGGCTTGGGCAACACCTGTTTCACTTTGCTATAGCAGTGCCAGGTGTGGATGCCTGCTAGAGACCTTGTGTCAGTGCTATATTTGTGTGTGTGTGTGTCTGTGTGTGAGTGAGGCCCATTGTGTCTGCCTGTATGAAAAGGACCATGGGTGTTTATCTGTGTTTGTTTGTATGTGTGTTTTTGGGGGACTACCTTTGTGAGTGTGCTAGGGCTGGTCCAATTGTTGATGCCTCTGCCAGAGACCTTGTGTGAGTGCTATGTTTGTGTGTGTGTGTAGTGTGTGTGTGATGCTCATTGTGCATACCTTTAAGAAAAATACCATCAATGTTTGTGTGTGTTGTGGAGTTCTTATTTGTGAGTTTATATGGTGGTGCGTGTTTGGATGCCTCTGGTGGAGACCTAGTCTGAGTGCTGTGTGTGAATGTGTGTGTGGGTGTTTGTGTGTGACCCTCTGTGGATGTTTGTAAGAAAAAACCATGTGTGTGTGTGTGTGTGTGTGTGTGTGTGTGTTGTTTAATTTTGTTTTTCGGGAACACGTTTGTGAGATTGAGAGTTCTGTGTCAAGTATGGATTTCTCACCCGGATGCCTTGTGTGAGTGCTATGTTTCTTTGTGTGTGCGTGTGTGTTTTTGAGTGTGTTTGTGAAGCTCATTGTGTATTCTTGTAAGAAAAAGACCATGGGTCTTTGTGTGTCTTTGTTGTGTATGTGTGTGCTGTGAGGACCACCTGTTTACTTTGCTAAGGTGGTGCCAAGTGTGGATGCCTCTGCTCGGGACCTTGTGCGAGTGCTATGTTTGTGTTTGTGTGTGTGTGTGTGAGGCCCATTGTACATGCATGTATCAAAAATACCATGGGTGTTTGTGTGTGTTTGTTGTGTGTGTGTGTGTGTTGCGGGGACCAGCTTTGTGAGTTTGCTATGAGGAGCCAATTGTGAATGCCTCTGCTGGGGACCTTGTGTGAGTGCTACGTTTGTGTGTGTGTGTGTGTGTGTGTGTGTGTGTCTGTGTCTGTGTGTGAGGCCCATTTTGTGTGCCTGTAAGAAGAAGACCATGGGTGTTTTTGTGTGTTTGTTGTGTATGTGTGTGTTGTGGGGACTACGTTGGTGAGTGTGCCAAGATGAGTCCAAAGTGGATGCCTCTGCCGGAGACCTAGTGTGAATGCTATGTTTTTGTGCGTGTGTAGTGTGTGTGAGGATCATTGTGCATGCCTTTAAGAAAAATACCATTGGTGTTTGTGTGTGTTGTGGGGTCTATGTTTGTGAATTTGTATGGCTGTGCATGTGTGGATGTCTCTTTCGGAGACGAAATGTGAATGCTGTGTGGGAGTGTGTGTGTGTGCCTTTGTGTGAGACCTTCTGTGGATGTTTGTAAGGAAAAACCCTGGGTGCATGTGTGTTTTTTGTTTAATTTTGTGTTTTTCGGAACACGTGTATGAGGATGCGAATTCTGTGCCAAGTATGGATTTCTCACCCGGATGCCTTGTGTTAGTGCTATGTTTCTCTGTGTGTGTGTGTGTGTGTGTGTGTGTGTGTGTGTGTTTGTGTGACCCATTGTGCATGCTTCTAAGAAAAAGACCACCGGTGTTTCTATGTGTTTGTTTTTTTGTGTGTTTGCTGTGGGATCCTCACTTGTGAGTTTGTATGGCGGTGCGAGTGCGGATGCCTCTGCCAGAGACCTAGTGTGAGTGCTGTGTGTGTGAGTGTGAGTGTGTGTGCGTGTGTATGTGACCCAATGTGGATGTCTGTAAGAAAAGACTTTGGGTTTGTGTGTGTTTGTTGTGTAATTTTGTATTGTGCAGAACACAGTTGTGGATTGAGAGGTCGGTGCTAAGTAAGGATTCCTCACCTGGATGCCTTGTGTGAATGCTATGTTTCTGTGTGTGTGTGTGTTTGTGTTTTTTGTGTGTGTGTTTGTGTGAGGCCCATTGTGTATCCTGTAAGATAAAGGCTATGGGTGTTTGTGTGTCTTTGTTGTGCACATGTGTGTTGTGGGGACCACATTTGTGAGTTTGCTAGGGCAAGTCCAAGTGTGGATGCCTCTGCCAGAGACTTTGTTTGAGTCCTGTGTGTGTGAGTGTGTGTTTGTATGTGTGTAAGGCCCCATGTGGATGCCTTTAAGCAAAAGACAATGGGTGTTTGTGTGTGTTTGTTGTGCAGTTCTGTGTTGTGAGGACATGTTTGTGTGTTTGCTAGGGCGGATCTAAGTGTGCATGCCCCAGCCAGTGACCTTGTGTGAATGCTGTGAGTGTGAGTGTGAGTGTGTGTGTGTGTGTGTGTGTGTGTGTGTGTGAGGCCCTATGTGGATGCCTGTAAGAAAAAGACCATGAGTTTTGTTTGTGTGTGTTTGTTGGTTATGTGTGTTTGGGGGACCACCTTTTTGAGTTTGCTATGGCAGTGCCAATAGTGGATGCCTCTACCGGAGACCTAGTGTGAGTGATGTGTGTGTGTGAGTGTGTGTGTGTGTTTGTGTGAGGCCTATTGTGTATGCCTACAAAAAAAGGAGCATGAAGTTTGTGTGTCTTTGTACGTGAATGTTCTGGGTACCATATTTGTGAGTTTGTCATTGCATGTTCAAGTGTGGATGCCTCTGCCAGACACCTTTGTGAGTGCTGTGTGTATGTGTGTGTGTGTGTGTGTGTGTGGCCCATTGTGCATGCCTGTAAGAAAAAGACCATGGGTGTTTGTGTGTGTTTGTTGTGTATGTGTGTGTTGTGGGGATCACCTTTGTGAGTTTGCTATGGTGGTGCCAATTGAGGATGTCTCTGCCATTGATATAGTGTTTGTGTTGTGTGTTTGACTGTGTATCTGTGTGTGTGAGACTCATTGTGTATGCTTGTAAGATAAAGACCGTGGGTCTTTGTGTGTCTTTGTTGTGTATGTGTGTTTGTGGGGACCACGTTGTCAGTTTGCAAGGGCGGGTCCAAGTATGGATGCCTCTGCTAGGGACGTTGTGTAAGTGCTGTGTGTGAGTGTGTGTGTGTGTGTGTGTGTGTTTGAGGCCAATTTTGCATGTGTGTTAGAAAAAGACCACGGGTGTTTGTGTGTGTTTGTTTTGTTCATGTCTTTTCTGGTGAGCACATTTGTGAGTTTGTATAGAGGAGCCATTGTGAATGCCTCTGCCGCAGACCTAGTGTGAGTGCTGTGTGGTGTGTGTGTGTTTGTGTGACAATATGTGGATACCTGTAACAGAAAACCCTGAGTGTTTGTGTGTTTGTTGTGTAATTTAGTGTTGTCGGGAACACGTTTGTGAGTGAGAGGGTGGTGCCAAGTGTGGATGACTTTCACGGATGCCTTGAGTGAGTGCTCTGTTAATGTGTCTGTGTGTGTGCTTTTGTATGTTTGAGTCCCATTGTTATGAATGTATGAAAAGGACCATGGGTGTTTGTGTGTGTTTGTTCTGTATGTGTGTGTTGTGGGGACCAAGTTTGTGAGTTTGCTATGGCAGTGCCAAGTGTGGATGCCTCTGCCATTGATATAGTTGTGTGTTGTGTGTTTGAGTGTGTGTGTGTTTGTGTGTGTGTGTGTGTGTGTGTATGAGGTGCATTGTGTATGCATGTAAGAAAAAGACCATGGGTGATTTTTGTATTTGTTGTCTATGTGTGTTGTGGGGACCACGTTTGTGAGTTTGATAGGGTGGGTCCAAGTGTGGATGCCTCTGCCAGAGCCTTGTGTGAGTGCTGTGTGTGTGAGTGTATGTGTGTATGTGTGTGTGAGACACTATGTGTATGCCTCTAGGAAAAATACAATGGGTGTTTGTGTGTTTTTGTTGTCTATGTGTGTGTTTGGGAGAAGACCTGTTTGAGTTTCCCGAAGCGGCTCCAAGTGTATATGTTTCTGCCACAGACATAAGGTATTTACTCTGTGTCTGAATGTGTGTTAAGTGAGGCTAATTGAGTAAGTCTAAGAGGAAGACATTGGTGTTTGTGTGTGTTTGTTGTGTATGTGTGTGTTTGGGAGAAGACCTTTTTGAGTTTCCCGAAGCGGGTCCAAGTGTATATGTTTCTGCCACAGACATAGGTATTTACTCTGTGTCTGAATGTGTGTTAAGTGAGGCTAATTGAATAAGTCTAAGAAGAAGACCATGGCTGTTTGTGTGTGTTTGTTGTGTATGTGTGTGTTTGGGGGACCACCACTGTGAGTTTGCTATGGCGGTGCCAATAGTGGATGCCTCTACCAGAGACCTAGTGTGACTGCTGTGTGTGTGTGTGTGTGTGTGTGTGTGTGTGTGTGTGAGTTTGTGTGAGGCCTATTGTGTATGCCTATAAGAAAAAGAGCATGAAGTTTGTGTGTCTTTGCTTGGACGTGATTGTTGTGGGTAACATGTTGTGAATTTGTAGGGCATGTTCAAGTGTGGATGCCTCTGCTGGACACCTTCAGTGAGTGCTCTGTGTGTGTGTGTGTGTGTGTGTGTGTGTGTTAGTGAGGGCCTATGTGCATGCCTTTAAGAAAAAAACCATTTGTGTGTGTGTGTGTTCTGGAGACCACCTGTTAGACTTTCCTAAGTCAGTGCCAAATGTGGATACTTCTGCCGGGGACCTGGGGTCAGTGGTGTGTGTGTGTGTGTTTGTGTGTATGTCCAATTGTGCATTCCTGTAAGAACAAAGGCCATTGGTGTTGTGTGTGTTTGTTGTCTTTGTTTGTGTTTTGGTGACCTTGTTTGTGAGTTTGCATGGTGGTGGTAGTTTGATGCCTCCACCACAAACCTAGTGTGAGTGCTGTGTGTGTGTGTGTGTGAGTGTGTGTGACCTGTATGGATGGCTGTAACTAAAAACCCTGGGTGTGTGTCTGCTTGTTGTGCACTTTTGTGTTGTCAAAACACGTTTCTGAGTTTGAGAGAATGGTGCAAAGTGTGGATTTCTCTCCTAGTTGCATTATGTGTGTATTAAGTTTCTGTGTGTGTGTGTGTGTGTGTGAGTGTGTGTGTTCTTCTGGGTGAGACCCATTGTTTATACCTATAAGAAAATGAGCATTAAGATTGTGCGTCTTTGTTGTGTATATGTGTGCTGTGGGGACCACATTTGTGAGTTTGCTCCAGCATGTCCAAGTGTAATGCCTCTGCCAGAGAGCCTGTGTGAGTGCTGTGTGTGTGAATGTGTGTGTGTGTGTGTGTGTGTGTGTGTGAGACCCTAAGTGGATGCGTGTAAGAAAAAGACCATGGGTTGTGCTTGTGTGTGTTTGTTGTGTATGTGTGTGATCTGGGGTCCAATTTTGTGAGTTTGCTAGTGCGGGTACAATTGTGGATGCCTCAGCCAAAACCTAGTGTGAGTCCTGAATAAGTGTCTGTGTGCATGTGTATTTGTGTGAGGCCAATTGTGTATGCCTATAAGTAAAGGAGTATGAAGTTTGTGTATCTTTGTTGTGTACTTGTGTGTTGTGTGGACCACATTTGTGAGTTTTTTAGGGCGTGGTCATTCGTGGATGCCTCTGCCAGAGACGTTGTGTGAGTTAGTGTGTGTGTGTGTGTGTGTGTGTGTGTGTGTGTGTGAGTCCCTGTGTGGATGCCTGCAAGAAAAAGACCACGGGTGTTTGTGTGCATTTGTTGTGTTTGTGTGTGTTGTGGGGACCTCATTTTTGAGTTTGCTGTGGCGGTGCCTAGTGTGATGCCTCTGCTGCAGAGCTAGTGTGAATGCTGTTTGTGAGTGTGTGCAGTCCTATGTGGATGCCTCTAAGAAAAAGACCATGGTTTTTGTGTGTGTCTGCTGTGTATGTGAGGGCTGTGGGTCACATTTGTGAGTTTGCTATGGCAGTGCCAATTGTGGATGCCTGTGTTGCAAACCTAGTGTGTGTGCTGTGTGTCTGTTTGTGTGTGTGTGTGAGGCTCAATGTGTATGCTTGTCAGAAAAAAGACCCTGAACGTTTGTTTGTTTGTTTGTTTTTGTTTATGTGTGGGCTGTGGGAACCACCTGTTTGACTTTGCTATAGCGGTGCCAAGTGTGGATTCCTCTGCCAGTGACCTTGTTTCAGTGGTATGTTTTGTGTGTGTGTGTGTCTGTGTGTGTGTGTGAGGCCTATTGTGGATACCTGTAAGAAAAAGACCTTGGATGTTTGTGTGTGTTTTTTGTGAATGTGTGTTTTGTGGGGACTCCCTTTGTGAGTGTGCTAGGGCTTGTCCAATTGTGGATGCCTCTGCAGAGACCTTGTGTGAGTGCTATGTTTGTGTGTGTGTGTAGTGTGTGTGTGTGTGATGCTCATTGTGCATGCCTGTAAGAAAAATACCATGGGTGTTTCTGTGTTTTGTGATTTCCTTGTTTGTGAGTGTGTATGGCGGTGTGTGTGTAGATGCCTCTGCCGGAGACCTTGTGAGTGCTGTGTGTGTCAGTGTCTTTGTATGTGTGTGTGTCTGGAATCCTCTGTGGATCTGTAAGAAAAAATCCTTTGTGTGTGCGTGGGTTTGTTGTGTAATTTTGTGTTGTAAATAACACGTTTGTGAGATCAGAGGGCAGTGCCACGTATGGATTATTCACCCGGATGCATTGTGTGAGTGCTATGTTACTGTGTGTGTGTGTGTGTGTGTGTGTGTGTGTGTCTTTGTGAAGCTCACTGTGTATGCTTATAAGAAAAGACAATGGGTCTTTGTTTGTCTTTGTTGTATATGTGTATGCTGTGAGGACCACCTGTTTGACTTTGCTAAGGTGATGTCAAGTTGGATGCCTCTGCTGGGGACTTTGTGTGAGTGCTATATTTGTGTGCTTGTGTGTGTCCCATTGTGCATGCCTGTAAGAACAAAGGCCATCGGTGTTTTGTATGTTAGTTGTGTTTGTGTGTATTCTGGTGACCATGTTTGTGATTTTGCATGGCAGTGGTCGTGTGGATGCCTCTGCCACAAACCTAGTGTGAGTGTAGTGCTGTGTGTGTGTGAGTGTTTGTGATCCTATATAGATGGATGTAATTAAACACCCTGGTGTGTGTCTGTTTGTAGTGATCTTTTGTGTTGTCAAGAACAAGTTTCTGAGTCTGAGGTGGTGGTGCAAAATGGATTACTCTCCCAGATGCCTTGTGTCTGTGTTAAGTTTCTGTGTGTGTGTGTGTGTGTGTGTGTGTGTGTTTCTGTGAGGTCCATAGTATATGGATGTAAGTAAAACGCCATGGGTGTTTGTGTGCCTTTGTTGTGTATGTGTGTGTTGTGGGGACCACCTGTTTGACTTTGCTGAGACAGTGCCAAGTGTGGATGCCTCTGCTGCAGACGAGTGTATGTGCTGTGTGTGTGAGTGTGTGTTTTTTTGGATGAGACCCATTGTTTATTCCTATAAGAATAGGAGCATGAAGTTGTGTGTCTTTGTTGTGTATATGTGTGCTGAGGGGTCCACATTTGTGAGTTTGCTCTAGCATGTCCAAGTGTGAATGCCTGAGCCACAGACCTTGTGTAAGTGCTGTTTGTGTGAATGTGTGTATGTGAGTGTGTTTGATGCCTAAGTTGATGCCTGTAAGTAAAAGACCATGGGTTTTGTTTGTGTGATTTGTTGTGTGTGTTGTGATGTGGGGTCCACCTTTGTGAGTTTGCTAGGGCAGGTACAATTGTGGATGCCTCGCCAGAAACTTAGTGTGATGCAGTGTATGTGTCTGGGTGCGTGTGTATTTGTGTGAGGACCACGGTGTATGCCTATAAGTAAAGGAGTATGAATATGTGTGTCTTTGTTGTGTACTTGTGTGTAGTGTGGACCAAATTTGTGAGTTTTTTAGGGTGTGGTTATTTGTAGTTGCATCCGCCAGAGACATTGAGTGCGTTAGTGTGTGTGTGTGTGTGTGTGTATGTGTGTGTGTGTGTGAGGCCCTATGTGGATGCCTGCAAGAAAAAGACCATCGGTGTTTGTGTGTGTTTGTTGTGTTTGTGTGTGTTGTGGGACCTCATTTTTGAGTTTTCTATGGCAGTGCCTAGTGTGATGCATGTGCTGCAGAGCTAGTGTGAATACTCTGTGTTAGTGTGTGCGGTCCTATGTGGATGCCTCTAAGAAAAAGACCATGGTTTTTGTGTGTGTCTGTTGTGTACGTGTGTGTTATGGGTCACATTTGTGTCTTTGCTATGGTGGTGCTAATTGTGGATGCTTGTTTGCAAACCTAGTGTGTGTGCTGTGTGTCTGTGTGTGTGTGTGAAACTGTATGTCTTGGCTTGTCAGAAAAAAGACGCTGAATGTTTGTTTGTTTGTTTTTGTTTATGTGTGGGCATGAGAACCACCTGTTTGACTTTGCTATAGCAGTGCCAAGTGTGGATTCCTCTGCTGGAGACCTTGTTTCAGTGGTATGTTTGTGTGTCTGTGTGTCTGTGTGTATGTGAGGCCCATTGTGGTTTCTTAGGGCGTGGTCATTGTGGTTGCCTCTGCCAGAGACCTTGTGTCAGTGGTGTGTTTGTGTGTGTGTGTGTCTGTGTGTGAGACCCATTGTGGATACTTGTAAGAAAATGTACTTGGGTGTTTGTGTGTGTTTTTTGTGTATGTGTGTTTTGTGGGGACTACCTTGTGAGTGTGCTACGGCTGGTCCAATTGTGGAAGCCTCTGCTGTAGACCTTGTGTGAGTACTATGTTTGTGTGTGTGTAGTGTGTGTGAGACTCATTGTGCATGCCTGTAAGAAAAATACCATGGGTGTTTGTGTGTGTTTTGAGTGCCTTGTTTGTGAATTTGTATGGCGGTGTGTGTGTTGAGGCCTCTGCCGGAGACCTAGTGTGAGTGCTGTGTGTGTGACTGTCTTTGGGTGTGTGTGCGTCTGTGATTCTATGTTAATGTCTGTAAGAAGAAACGCTTTGTGTGTGTGTGTGTTTGTTGTGTCATTTTGGGTTGTAGAGAACACGTTTGTCAGATTCCGAGGGAAGTGCCATGTAAGGATTATTCACCCGGATGCCTTGTGTGAGTGCTATGTTCCTGTGTGTGTGTGTGTGTGTGTGTGTGTGTGTGTGTGTTTGTAAAGCTCATTGTGTATGCTTATAAAAAAAGACCATGGGTCTTTATGTGTCTTGTTGCGTATGACTTTGCTGAGGACCACCTGTTTGACATTGCTAAGGCAGTGTAAAGTGTGGATGTCTCTGCTGGGGACCTTGTATGAGTGTTATGTTTGTGTGTATGTGTGTGTGTGTGTGTGTGTGTCCCATTGTGCATGCCTGTAAGAACAATGGCCATTGTTCTTTTGTATGTTTGTTGTGTTTGTGCGTGCTCTGGTATGTATGTTTGATATTTTGCATGGCAGTTTTAGTGTGGATGCCTATGCCACAAACCTAGCGTGAGTGCTGTGTGTGTGTGTGAGTGTGTGTGTGACCCTATATGGATGGCTCTAATTAAACACCCTTGTGTGTTTCTGCTTGTAGTATTCTTTTGTGTTGTCAATAGTATGTTTCCGATACTGAAAGGGCAGTGCAAAGTGTGAATTACTCTCTCAGATGCCTTCTGTCTGTGTAAGTTTGCTCTGTGTGTGTGTGTGTGTGTGTGTGTGTGTGTGTGTGTGTGTGTTTCTGAGAGGTCCATACTATATGGCTGCAAGTAAAACGCGATGGGTGTTTGTGTGCCTTTGTTGTGTATGTGTGTGTTGTGGGGACCGCCTGTTTGAATTGGGTGAGACAGTGCCAAGTGTGGATGCCTCTGCTGGAGACTAGTGTATGTGCTGTGTGTGTGAGTGTGTGTGTTGTGTTGGGTGAGGCCTTTTGTTTCTACCTTTATGAAAAGGAGCTAGACGTTTCTGTGTCTTTGTTGTGTATATGTGTGCTGAGGGGACCACATTTGTGAGTTTGTTCTGGCATGTCACAGTGTGAATGCCTCTGCCAGACAGCTTGTGTGAGTTTTGTGTGTGTGTGAATGTGTGTGTGTGTGATGCCCTAAGTGGATGCCTGTAAGAAAAAGACCATGGGTTGTGCTTGTGTGGGTTTGTTGTGTATGTGTGTGATGTGGCGTCCACCTTTGTGAGTTTGCTAGGGTGGGTACAATCGTGGATGCCTCTGCCGGAAACCTAGAGTGAGTGCTGTGTATATGTCTGTGTGCATGTGTATTTGGGTGAGGCCCATTGTGTATGCCTCTAAGTAAAGGATTTGAAGTGTGTGTGTCTTTGTTGTGTACTTGTGTGTTGTGTGGACCACATTTGTGAGGTTTTTAGGGCGTGGTCAATTTGTGGTTTCCTCCTCCAGAGACGTTGTGTGAGTTAGTGTGTGTGTGTGTGTGTGTGTGTGTGTGTGTGTGTGTGAGGCCCTATGTGGATGCCTGCCAGAAAAAGTCCATGGGTGTTTGTGTGCATTTGTTGTGTTTGTGTGTGTTGTGGGGACCTCATTTTTGCGTTTGAAATGGCGGTGCCTAGTGTGATGCCTCTGCTGCAGAACTAGTGTGAATGCTGTTTGTGAGTGTGTGCAGTCCTATGTGGACGCCTCTAAGAAAAAGACCATGGTTTTGTGTGTGTCTGCTGTGTATGTGAGGGCTGTGGGTCCCATTTGTGTGTTTGCTATGGCGGTGACAATTGTGGATACCTGTGTTGCAAAGCTAGTGTGTGTGCTGTGTGTCTGTTAGCGTGTGTGCGTGAAGCTCAATGTGGAGGCTTGTCAGAAAAAAGACGCTGAATGTTTGTTTCTTTGTTTGTTTGTTTTTGTTTATGTGTGGGCTGTGGGAACCACCTGTTTGACTTTGCTATCGCGGTGCCAAGGGTGGATTCCTCTGCCAGAGACCTTGTGTCAGTGGTGTGTTTGTGTGTGTGTGTCTGTGTGTGAGACCCATTGTGGATACTTGTAAGAAAAAGTGCTTGGGTGTTTGTGTGTGTTTTTTAGTATGTGTGTTTTGTGGGGACTACCTTGTGAGTGTGCTATGGTTGGTCCAATTGTGGATGCCTCTGCTGTAGACCTTGTGTGAGTACTATGTTTGTGTGTGGGTAGTGTGTGTGATGCTCATTGTGCATGCCTGTAAGAAAAATACCATGTGTGTTTGTGTGTGTTTGGAGTTCCTTGTTTGTGAATTTGTATGGGGGTGTGTGTGTTGAGGCCTCTGCTGGAGACCTAGTGTGAGTGCTGTGTGTGATTGTCTTTGGGTTGTGTGTGTCAGTGATTCCATGTTAATGTGTGTAAGAAGAAACCCTTTGTGTGTCCGTGTGTTTGTTGTGTCATTTTGGGTTGTAGAGAACACGTTTGTGAGATTCCGAGGGCAGTGCCACGTAATTATTAATCACCCGGATGCCTTGTGTGACTGCTATGTTACTGTGGTGTGTGTGTGTGTGTGTGTGTGGTTGTGTGTGTGTGTGTGTTTGTAAAGGTGATTGTGTATGCTTATCAAAAAAAGACCATGGGTCTTTGTGTGTCTTTGTTGTGTATGTGTGTGCTGGGAAGACCACCTGTTTGACTTTGCTTAGGCGGTGTCCAATGTGGATGACTCTGCTGGGGACTTTGTGTGAGTGCTATATTTGTGTGTGTGTGTGTGTATGTGTGTGTGTGTGTGTGTGTCCCATTATGCATGCCTGTAAGAACAAAGGGCATAGGTGTTTTGTATGTTAGTTGTGTGTGTGTGTGTTCTGGTGATCACGTTTGTGATTTTGTATGGCAGTGGTCGTGTGGACGCCTCTCCCACAAACCTAGTGTGAATGCTGTCTATGTGTGTGTGAGTGTGTGTGTGACCCTATATGGATGGCTGTAATTAAACACCCTGGTGTGTTTCTGCTTGTAGTATTCTTTTGTGTTGTCAAGAGTATGTTTCTGAGACTGAGAGGGCAGTGCAAAGTGTGAATTACTCTCTCAGATGCCTTGTGTCTGTGTAAGTTTGCTGTGTGAGTGTGTTTGTGTGTGTGTGTTTCCGTGAGGTCCATACTATATGGCTGTAAGGAAAACGCCATGGGTGTTTGTGTGCCTTTGTTGTGTATGTGTGGGTTGTGAGGACCGCCTGTTTGAATTGGGTGAGAGAGTGCCAAGTGCGGATGCCTCTGCTGGAGACTAGTGTATGTGCTGTGTGTGTGAGTGTGTGTGTTGTGTTGGGTGAGGCCTTTTGTTTCTACCTTTATGAAAAGGAGCTAGAAGTTTCTATGTCTTTGTTGTGTACATGTGTGCTGAGGGGACCACATTTGTGAGTTTGTTCTGGCATGTCTAAGTGTGAATGCCTCTGCCAGAGAGTTTGTGTGAGTGCTGAGTGTGTGAATGTGTGTGTGGGTGTGTGTGTGATGCCCTAAGTGGATGCCTGTAAGAAAAAGACCATGGGTTGTGCTTGTGTGGGTTTGTTGTGTATGTGTGTGATGTGGCGTCCACCTTTGTGAGTTTTGCTAGGGTGGGTCGAATCGTGGATGCCTCTGCCAGAAACCTAGAGTGAGTGCTGTGTATATGTCTGTGTGCATGTGTATTTGGGTGAGGCCCATTGTGTATGCCTCTAAGTAAAGGAGTAGGAAGTGTGTGTGTCTTTGTTGTGTACTTGTGTGTTGTGTGGACCACATTTGTGAGGTTTTTACGGCATGGTCATTCGTGGTTGCTTCTTCCAGAGACGTTGTGTGAGTTAGTGTATGTGTGTGTGTGTGTGTGTGTGTGTGTGTGTGTGTGTGTGTGAGGCCCTATGTGGATGCCTGCCAGAAAAAGTCCATGGGTGTTTGTGTGCATTTGTTGTGTTTGTGTGTGTTGTGGGGACCTCATTTTTGCGTTTGAAATGGCGGTGCCTAGTGTGATGCCTCTGCTGCAGAACTAGTGTGAATGCTGTTTGTGAGTGTGTGCAGTCCTATGTGGACGCCTCTAAGAAAAAGACCATGGTTTTGTGTGTGTCTGCTGTGTATGTGAGGGCTGTGGGTCCCATTTGTGTGTTTGCTATGGCGGTGACAATTGTGGATACCTGTGTTGCAAAGCTAGTATGTGTGCTGTGTGTCTGTTAGCGTGTGTGCGTGAAGCTCAATGTGGAGGCTTGTCAGAAAAAAGACGCTGAATGTTTGTTTCTTTGTTTGTTTGTTTTTGTTTATGTGTGGGCTGTGGGAACCACCTGTTTGACTTTGCTATCGCGGTGCCAAGGGTGGATTCCTCTGCCAGAGACCTTGTGTCAGTGGTGTGTTTGTGTGTGTGTGTCTGTGTGTGAGACCCATTGTGGATACTTGTAAGAAAAAGTGCTTGGGTGTTTGTGTGTGTTTTTTGAGTATGTGTGTTTTGTGGGGACTACCTTGTGAGTGTGCTATGGTTGGTCCAATTGTGGATGCCTCTGCTGTAGACCTTGTGTGAGTACTATGTTTGTGTGTGGGTAGTGTGTGTGATGCTCATTGTGCATGCCTGTAAGAAAAATACCATGTGTGTTTGTGTGTGTTTGGAGTTCCTTGTTTGTGAATTTGTATGGGGGTGTGTGTGTTGAGGCCTCTGCTGGAGACCTAGTGTGAGTGCTGTGTGTGATTGTCTTTGGGTTGTGTGTGTCAGTGATTCCATGTTAATGTGTGTAAGAAGAAACCCTTTGTGTGTCCGTGTGTTTGTTGTGTCATTTTGGGTTGTAGAGAACACGTTTGTGAGATTCCGAGGGCAGTGCCACGTAATTATTAATCACCCGGATGCCTTGTGTGACTGCTATGTTACTGTGGTGTGTGTGTGTGTGTGTGTGTGTGTGTGGTTGTGTGTGTGTGTGTGTTTGTAAAGGTGATTGTGTATGCTTATCAAAAAAAGACCATGGGTCTTTGTGTGTCTTTGTTGTGTATGTGTGTGCTGGGAAGACCACCTGTTTGACTTTGCTTAGGCGGTGTCCAATGTGGATGACTCTGCTGGGGACTTTGTGTGAGTGCTATATTTGTGTGTGTGTGTGTGTATGTGTGTGTGTGTGTGTGTGTCCCATTATGCATGCCTGTAAGAACAAAGGGCATAGGTGTTTTGTATGTTAGTTGTGTGTGTGTGTGTTCTGGTGATCACGTTTGTGATTTTGTACGGCAGTGGTCGTGTGGACGCCTCTCCCACAAACCTAGTGTGAATGCTGTCTATGTGTGTGTGAGTGTGTGTGTGACCCTATATGGATGGCTGTAATTAAACACCCTGGTGTGTTTCTGCTTGTAGTATTCTTTTGTGTTGTCAAGAGTATGTTTCTGAGACTGAGAGGGCAGTGCAAAGTGTGAATTACTCTCTCAGATGCCTTGTGTCTGTGTAAGTTTGCTGTGTGAGTGTGTTTGTGTGTGTGTGTTTCCGTGAGGTCCATACTATATGGCTGTAAGGAAAACGCCATGGGTGTTTGTGTGCCTTTGTTGTGTATGTGTGGGTTGTGAGGACCGCCTGTTTGAATTGGGTGAGGGAGTGCCAAGTGCGGATGCCTCTGCTGGAGACTAGTGTATGTGCTGTGTGTGTGAGTGTGTGTGTTGTGTTGGGTGAGGCCTTTTGTTTCTACCTTTATGAAAAGGAGCTAGAAGTTTCTGTGTCTTTGTTGTGTACATGTGTGCTGAGGGGACCACATTTGTGAGTTTGTTCTGGCATGTCTAAGTGTGAATGCCTCTGCCAGAGAGTTTGTGTGAGTGCTGAGTGTGTGAATGTGTGTGTGGGTGTGTGTGTGATGCCCTAAGTGGATGCCTGTAAGAAAAAGACCATGGGTTGTGCTTGTGTGGGTTTGTTGTGTATGTGTGTGATGTGGCGTCCACCTTTGTGAGTTTTGCTAGGGTGGGTCGAATCGTGGATGCCTCTGCCGGAAACCTAGAGTGAGTGCTGTGTATATGTCTGTGTGCATGTGTATTTGGGTGAGGCCCATTGTGTATGCCTCTAAGTAAAGGAGTATGAAGTGTGTGTGTCTTTGTTGTGTACTTGTGTGTTGTGTGGACCACATTTGTGAGGTTTTTACGGCATGGTCATTCGTGGTTGCTTCTTCCAGAGACGTTGTGTGAGTTAGTGTGTGTGTGTGTGTGTGTGTGTGTGTGTGTTTGTGTGAGACCCTATGTGGATGCCTGCCAGAAAAAGTCCATGGGTGTTTGTGTGCATTTGTTGTGTTTGTGTGTGTTGTGGGGACCTCATTTTTGCGTTTGAAATGGCGGTGCCTAGTGTGATGCCTCTGCTGCAGAACTAGTGTGAATGCTGTTTGTGAGTGTGTGCAGTCCTATGTGGACGCCTCTAAGAAAAAGACCATGGTTTTGTGTGTGTCTGCTGTGTATGTGAGGGCTGTGGGTCCCATTTGTGTGTTTGCTATGGCGGTGACAATTGTGGATACCTGTGTTGCAAAGCTAGTGTGTGTGCTGTGTGTCTGTTAGCGTGTGTGCGTGAAGCTCAATGTGGAGGCTTGTCAGAAAAAAGACGCTGAATGTTTGTTTCTTTGTTTTTTTTTTTTTTGTTTATGTGTGGGCTATGGGAACCACCTGTTTGACTTTGCTATCGCGGTGCCAAGGGTGGATTCCTCTGCCAGAGACCTTGTGTCAGTGGTGTGTTTGTGTGTGTGTGTCTGTGTGTGAGACCCATTGTGGATACTTGTAAGAAAAAGTGCTTGGGTGTTTGTGTGTGTTTTTTGAGTCTGTGTGTTTTGTGGGGACTACCTTGTGAGTGTGCTATGGTTGGTCCAATTGTGGATGCCTCTGCTGTAGACCTTGTGTGAGCATTATCTCCTCCCGTGCCATCCATGTTGCAGCAAATGTTGAGAACTCGTTCGTTCTGATAGCTGAGTAATATTCCATTGTATATATGGACCACATCTTCTTAATCCAGTCATATGTTGAAGGGCATCTCGGCTCCTTCCACGATTTAGCTATTGTGGACAATGCTGCTATGAACATTGGGGTGCATATGGCCCTTCTCTTCACTACATCTGTATCTTTGGGGTACATATCCAGTAGTGCAATGGCTGGGTCATAGGGTAGCTCAATTTTTAACTTTTTACGGGACCTCCACACTGTTTTCCAGAGTGGCTGTACCAACTTGCATTCCCACCAACAATGTAGGATGGATCCCCTTTCTCTACATCCTCTCCAGCAATTGTTGTTTCTTGCCTTGTCAATTTTTGCCATTCTAACTGGTGTAAGGTGGTATCTCAAGGTGGTTTTGATTTGAATTTCATTAATGGTTAATGATTTTGAATATTTTTTCATGTGTCTGTTTGCCTTTGCATGTCTTCATTGGAAAAGTGTCTATTCATATCTTCTGCCCATTTTTTGATTTGATTATTTGTTTCATGTGTATTGAGTTTGAGAAGTTCTTTGTAGATCTTGGATACCAGTCTTTTATCAGTAGTGTCATTTGCAAATATCTTCTCCCATTCTGTGGGCTGCCTCTTAGTTTTGTTGACTGTTTCATTGGCTGTGCAGAAGCTTTTTATTTGACGAACTCCCACAAGTTCATTTTATCTTTTGTTTCTCTTGCATTTGGAGATGTGTCATGAAAAAAGTTGCTGGGGCTGATGTCAAATAGGTTACAGCCTATATTCTCCTCTACGATTGTGATGGATTCCTGTCTCACATCGAGGTCTTTCAACCATTTGGAGTTTATTTTTGTGTATGGTGTGAGAGAGTGGTCACGTTTCATTATTTTGCATGTAGCTGTCCGATTTTCCCAGCACCATTATTTGAAGAGACTGTCTTTTTTCCACTGGATGTTTTTTCCTGCTTTGTCAAAAATTAGTTGCCCAAAGAGCCGAAGGTCCATTTTTGGGTTCTCTATTCTGTTCCACTGGTCTATGTGTCTGTTTTTGTGCCAGTATCATGCTGTCTGTGTGATCACAACTTTCTAGTATAGATTGAAATCGGTCAACCTGATGCCCCCAGCTTTGTTTTTCCTTTGCAACAACTCCTTGGCGATGTGGGGCCTTTTCTGGTTCCATACAAATTTAAGGACTATTTGTTCCAGTTCTTTGAAAAATGTCATTGGTATTTTGATTGGGATAGCATTGAAAGTGTAGATTGCTCTGGGTAGCATGGACATTTTAACTATGTTAATTCTACCGATCCATGAGCATGGAATATTTTTCCATCTTTTTGTGTCTTCCTCAATGTCTTTCAAGAGTGATTGTAGTTTCTAGAATATAGGTCCTTTACGTCTCTGGTTAAGTTAATTCCAAGGTAACGTACGGTTTTTGGTGCTATTGTAAATGGAATGGATTCCCTAATTTATCTTTCTTCAGTCTCATGTTCGTGTATAGAAATGCAACTGATTTCTGAGCATTGATTTTGTATCCCACCTCATTACTGAATTTCTCTATACCTTCTAATAGTTTGGGCGTGGATTCTTTTGGGTTTTCCATATAGAGTATCATGTCATCTGCGAAAAGAGACAGCTTGACTTCTTCTTTGCCGATTTGGATACCTTTTATCCCTTTTTGTTGTCTGATTGCTGTTGCAAGGACTTCTGGTACTATGTTGAATAATAGTGGCGAGAGTGGGCATCCTTGTCGTGTTCCTGATCTTAAGGGAAAGGCTTCCAGCTTTTCCCCATTGAGAATGGTATTTGCTGTAGGCTTTTCATACCTGGTTTTTATGAGATTGAGGAATGTACCCTCTATTCCTACACTCTGAAGGGTTTTAATCAGGAAAGGATGCTGTATTTTGTCAAATGCTTTTTCTGCATCTATTGAAAGAATCATATGATTTTTCGCTCTTTTCTTGTTGATAAAATCTATGACACTGAAAGATTTGCGAATGTTGAACCACCCTTGCATCCCAGGGATGAATCCCACTTGGTCATGATGGATAATCGTTTTAATGTACTGTTGGATCTATTAGCAAGGATCTTGTTGAGTATTTTGGCGTCCATATTCCTTAGGGAAAAGAGTCTGTAATTTTCCATTTTGATGGGGTCTTTGCCTGGTTTGGGGTCAAGGTAATATTAGCATCATAGAATGAGTTTGGTAGCTTTCCTACTGTTTCTAATTTCTAAATTATCTTTAGGAGAATAGGTATTATTTCTTCTTTGAATGTTTTTTAGAATAACCTGGGTAAACCGTCTGGTCCTGGCGTTTTGTTTTTGGAAGGTTTTTAATCACTGTTTCAATCTCTTCATAATTAATTGGCCAGTTAAAAGAATCAATTTCTTCCTGTTTCAGTCTTTGTAGTGTATAGGTGTCCATGAAATCCTCCGTCTCTTCAGATTGCTTAATTTATTGGCATAAAACTGTTGATAAAAGTTTCTAATAATCCTTCCAATTTCATTGGTGTTGGTTGGGATCTCTCCCTGTTCATTCATGATTTTATTAATTTGGGTCCTTTCTCTATTCTTTTGGAGAAGTCCTGCCAGTAGTTTGTCAATTTTATTTATTCGTTCAAAGAACCAGCTTCTAGTTCTGTTGATATGCTCTACTGTGCTCCTGGTTTCTAATTCATTGATTTCTTAAATAATCTTGAATAACTGCTTTCTCGTGCGTGGATTAGTCCTGTTCCTCTATTGCTGTTCCAGCTTCTTGAGGTGAGATTCTAACTAGTGCATTTTAGATTTTACTATTCTTTTGAGTGAGGCTGCGATGGCTATGTATTTTTGCCTTGGGAATGCTTTGCATTGTCCCATAGGTTTTGGACCATTGTGGTTTCATTCTCTTTCCTCTCCATAATTTGTCCAGGACAAGGCAGAACCCCTCTTCCAGTCAGTTAACGGCCGGTGGGCGTGGTCAGCCAGGGCCTCGCCCCTCGCCCTGCAGGCACCAATCAGGGAGCCAGCCGGGGCGCCCCGCCTACCGCGCTCCCAGGACACACCTCCACCTTCACCCCTCCCGCCGCTTCCTCCCGGGGCGCCCTCCGCCTGGTATTTGAACCCAGCAGTGCCAGGCTGTCCCTCGCCTTCCCGAATACACTCCTCTAGGACTCAGGACGCTGTATACACACCCGGGAGCCCTGGACCAGTGTGTGTGGAAAGCGTCAGCCCATGCCCCGGAGAATCTAGGGCAATTCCAGGACACAGGTGCCCCGATGCTCTCTGCCGGCCCGGGGTTGGGGGGAAAAGTGTGGCCACAGTTTGTCCCAGCCCATGTCCTTTGCTACTCAGGAGAAGAGTGACAAAGAGTGCTGGTTCCATCTGCGTGCCTGTGCTTTCTTCTTGCTCTCCTCTCCGTCTTCCTCTAAGTCTTTGGGTTCAGGTGCTCTTTCTCTGGCCCCTCGCTGGCCACACGGTCTCTAGGGGAGAAGGACTTCAGGATGGAAGATGCAGACGCCTCTCTGAGCAGCTCTTTTCCCTGGACATAAAAGCCCTGTCCCCCTCTGTGACTGGCACCCAGTCAGGTGACCCTGGAAAAGGTCCCAAGCGGGGTACCCACAGCAGCACACTCACCCAACAACCACGCAAGCAGACACGCAGTGTGTTTGCCCTGGAGGACAGACGAACTGACCCTTAGAGGAGCCACGAGCATAGAGCAAAGGGGACCCTGAAGAGGATGTCTGGGTGAACCCTGTTAAGAGGGTGGCAGGTGATGCCGTCTGCTGGCCTGGAGCCACCTCTCTGTCTGCTGTTAGGGAGGCCAGGCGGCAAGGAGCTGAGGACGGCACCCAGGACACACGTAGCAGGAATGCACGTGCCTTTCCTGCTAGACACAGAACGTCTTGCGTTGCATTCTGCCAACACCGCGAATGCCGTGGGAATGGGTTCCCGGCTCACCTGGCCTGCAGAAGAGAACGTACCCTTCCTAGCCTTGGCCCGTCCAGGCCACCCGGGTCAGACCGTGAGCGGAATATCAGGCCGGGCCACCACGGCCCCGCGGCGGGCTCGCAGTCGTGGTGAGAGGACACACAAAGTGTGCTTGTAAGCCAGCACAGTAGGCTTGGGGCAGTTGGTTTGGTGCCAATGCAAGCCAGTCTCTCCAGGCATGACTGAAAGGTCGGGCCTTCCTCCACACACCCACTTAGTCCTCGGAGCCGGCAAAGTGCCGCACGAGCCATGCCCTGGGGATGGCGTGGCAACGTAAGGCTTACTCCCTGGCAGCTGATGCATGCGTCCAATCGCCCCACCTCATTCCACGGCAGGCAGGACTTCCACGTGGCCGAGGCAGCACGGCGCCTTGCTCTGGTGGCACAGGGCACGTAGCTACCATCCAGCCTTTCCTCTCCCCTTTAGAGCAGGGAGGTCCTTCCCGAAAGCCCAGAGGAAGCCCAGAAGTTTCCAGGGAAAACAGGCATGGTGGGCTGGCCCTTTCTGGGGACTTCTGGGCCTGAGGCATGCTGGCCGATCCCCTGAGACCACAAGGGTCCATGGGACTTCACCTCCACCCTGCGGACATAAGAATTCCTAGGGACCGGACTGTGGGAGCTGCCAGGCTGCCCTGCAGCTTAAGAGTCAAGGAGCTGGGAAGACATGTCTGAGGGAAGAGCCTTTCCAGTGGCTCAAGGGAAGCTCCCTGTGCCCACGGCATTGCGGCTCTCCAACACCCTAAGCTGTTCCTGAGGGGTGCATCGGGCTTCAGATCCCCAACACTGCCGCACAGTGGTGCCACCTAGTGCTGTTACGGGCAGGGACCATGGGCTCAGCAGGGTTTCCTGAGCCCGAAGGCCAAAACCCTCCCCTACCTACCGCTAGCTGCTCCGACAGGCAGGAAGGAACAGAGTTCCCCAAGGACGTGAGGCCAAGAGTCCAAACAGGCTGAGCTGTCAGCATGACAGCCCAGGGGCTGCTGGGAGTCTCACACAGGGACCATTGATGGGCAACAGGAAGACAGAGCTGGGACCACGCTGCAAGGTCCAGTTGTGGCAGAGGTAGTGGGGAAAGTCACCTGGGGGAGTGCGTCCTTGGGGGCATGCTGGTGGTGGGGGTGAGCTCAGGGGTGGTGAGAGGTGTTGATTTGGGAAGCCCCTGTGGGCTCAGGAGCAGCAAGCTAGGTGGCCCTCGGTGAGGCAGGGAACACGGGCCTTGAGGGTCCACCTCCTCTCCCTTCCCTCTTCTCCACCTGGTCCGCAGGAGGCAGAGATGACCGCCCCAACCTGGAGCTCATCGGACACCAGGACGGCCCTTCGGCCAGGAGGAATACTCCCCTCAGGACCCTTTCCTCTGCAGTAACGTACTGCCGTGGGTACTTACTTACTCTTTGGGACCCTTGGCCGACAGCGCAAATCGGGGCACAAGTTCTTAGCCCCTCTGTAGCACATGCTGAAACCTCACAGTGTTTCCCACAGCTGGGACCAGCCGTGCCAGCAGCACAGATGGGAGGTCGCCTGACACACGCCCGCCAGCTCCCACCCCTCCCTGCTTCCCTTGGCCCCTCTGCGTGTTGCATCCAGGGGCAGACACACCCCTGAATACCCAAGGAATGCCCACGACGGCTGTGTGTCAGGAGGGACGTGGCTGCACTCTGCCAGTGGCCCCTTTCTCCTTAGTCAGCAGAGCTAGAAACCCCGCATTCCCTCTCCTTCATCGAACAGGGCCTACAAGCACACTGAGACACGTGTGTGCTCATGCAGACACTTGAACATGCAACACACACAGACACACACTCTTGACACACAGGCATGCAAGGTGGCCACACACACACCCCTCTCATGCATTTGCTGCAAACTGGGAGACACGAGCACTCACGTGTGCTCATGCAAGCATGCACAAGACCCACATGGACACGGATTCCGTCTCTCTGGCATGGAGATGGCTGCACGCACACACACAGAGGTGCCCATGTGGACCCACGCAGACCGGCAACTCACACACCTATACACGGTCTCCGGCCCACAGGCATGAGATGGCTGCACACACACACACAGCACACACACACATACACACATGTCCATGCAAACACACGGGACACACAACACGCACAGACACGTTATCTGGCACACTGGCATGCAGATTGTCGCATAGACACACACACACACACTCGCATACGCACATGCACACACGCAAATCACACCACACGCACACACTTGGACCTGCACGCAGGCATGCACTGTTGGCTGCGCAAACAGACATACACACACACACACACACAGCACTCACACAAGGGCTCTAGCAGAGACATCCACACTTGGACCCGCCCTATCAAACTCACAAACGTCGTCCCGACAACACACACATACACAACAAACACACCAACACCCATGGTCTTTACTTACAGGCATAGACAATGGGCCACATACACACACACACACCAGAGGACACACACAAACAAAAACACACACGCTCCACAATCAATGAATGACACTTGGCCACTCAAACACGCACCCACACACACACACACACCCCCACACACACACACAAACCCAGTGCCGCAAGCACGTGCTGATACCCCCCCCACAAGATCTCCGCACACAGGCATGCTCCGTGGCCCTGCAAACACGCATGAAAGCATGTTTGTTTTAGAGCACGTGGAAGCTCTCACCAAAGCTCTCGGCCTCACAACCATGCACAGCTGACCCTCGAGCCACACAAACATACACACACACACACACACGCACGCACGCACGCAGGAGAACACACACAACGAACATACATGGTCTTCTGCACAGAAGCATTCACAATTATCCCTGCACCATCAGGCTGACAGAGACACACAGACAAACACACACACACACATGTATCCATGCATGCAAAAACACACAGAGACAAAACACACACTGGCACAGACGTGGGCAGGCACAGGGGTATGCACCCTCCAGCACCCCTATACATGCACATGTGCTTGTGTAAAATGAGAAACACACCTTACACACACGGTCCCCAACCAGAGGCACACACAGGTGGGTATGCATACACGCACACCCGCGCGTGCCCACACACTCCCCCGTCGGCTCGCAAACACACGGACGAGCAGCTGACAACCATGCAGAATCAAGCACACTTACACGCCAACGCGCACTCATGGTTTCTGGCACAGAGCCATAGGTGAGTAGCCCCACAGAAAATCACCAGCCAAGGTGCGCCTACAAAGACACACAGACCCTATACACACATGCACTATCCATACAGGTGAGCGGATCTCGGTAACCAAATGGAAACTCACAAATACGTGCTTGTGGAAACACACACACGCAACACACACTGGTACCCCAACAGAGGCTTGTGCACCTGGCCGAGCCAACACACACACCCGTGCCTGTGCAAACACACACTCAGGAAACACACACCAACAGACACCGTCCGGTACGCCTGCATGTAAATGTGCCACAACACACACGTACGTGCCCACGGGAGAGACACACACTCATGCACAACACAGGCAAGCACACACAGTCTCTGGCACCCAGGCACACACACTTGGCCACACACATACACACATACGGGCGTATGCAGACACACACACGCAATACGGATTAGCTCACGTGGTCCCTGCACACACACAAGCACACACTCCCACACACAAGTGCACATGCAAACACACACACTACACAAGCACACGTGGTCCGGCTCAGAGGCATGGTCGGCTGGCCGCACGTGCCCGCCCACATGAACACACACACAACACAAACACACACACACCTGCATGCAGACCTGGTCATACATGCTCCGTTACACACAGCCCGCTCACACAGCCGCAGTGCCCACAACTCACACCGGATTTCCCTCACACGTTCTTGGAGCTGTCGCCTGTGGGTGGGTGGTGCAGAGGGACAGGACGTGGGTCTGGAGGGACCGTGAGGGACCCTGAGGAAACGCCTCCTCCGTGGTCCTCCAGGGACATGTGGTTTTGCGGTGATCCTGACTAGAGGAAGCATGCACGGGACGGCATCACAGCAATGCGGGGCACGCTTCCAGGAGCAAGGGTACAGGGAGAAGCTCTCCAAGCGGGGTGAACGGGGCGGTAGCAGAGCCACCGGGCCACGAGTGCCCCGCTCGGCACGGCCCTTCCCCTGCCCTGAAGAACAGGGCTCCCATGTAGAGAGGTGTGCCCTTTCCCGTCCTCCTCCCTGACCTGCCGAGCAAGAGCGGTGGTCTCTCCACAAACAAGCCCTGCCCTGCCCTGCCCCCGTGCCTTACATCCCCCGCACACACGGAATCCCACAGGCCAGGGCTGATCTCCTACTGGCCGTGTGCTGGGTCCCCCATACACATCCACGCACAGACACATAGGGCTTCTTAACTTGTTTATGACTCGCCCGCCATCCCTGGCGATCTGGGTGCTGGACACTCTCTAGAGCTGGCCCTGAAGATCTGTTCCCCCACGTCTGTCCTGTGCGGGCAGAGCACCACGTAGACTCGTCCACCCGTCTCTCACAACGCTGGACGCCTCCTCCACTGCTTCTCGTCGGTCCAACTCTGATGCTCTGCGGTGTCCACGTCCGCACAGCTGCCGTGCCCGCGACACACACGCACAAACACACGGCACACGGACGCACAAGGGAGGTGTTCGTGACACTGCCTCATGCCGAGGATCGCTAAGGCGGCGGTGACCGAGGGCCCTGTCCTTGTGGGATCCCGCTTCCTCCTCCTCTAGGGCTTCACCACCCTCCTCCAGATGGCCTAGTACCATTGCCAAGAATGGCCGTGTGGCTGTGGGAGGCCACGGGGTGGTCCGTAGCACGGAGGGACGTCGGAGCGTCTCGGGACAAGGCAGCCCCACTCCCAAAATTTGGCAGACTGTCCCCACCTGAAAAGCTAGGTGGAGAACTGAGGACCCGGCGGACGGCCATGGGTGAGTGTTCAGAGAAATGGGGTGGAGGAGCCTTGCTTCCCCCGAACGACCTGAGACTTTCTGGCTCACACCTGGCTCACCGGATGAACTTGCCCCAGTGGACACCCTGCCCTGGGTGTGTGCCCTGAGTTCCCTCGCCAGGGTCCCTGCTCTCAGGGTCCTCTGAGCCTCAGTTTCCAAACTGGTCCCCAAACCCTACAGTGCCCTGGCACTTCCCACTCATATTTCAGGAAGCAGTGACCCGGCCACTCACCGACAGGTCCTCCTCTCTGCTCATTGCCTTCGGCTGCCTCCCTGCCGCAGGTAGTACCGCAGGGGATTGGGCCACAGGTCCTCAATGATGATCTGGTAGGGGAAACCGCCCAGGTGAGCACGGGGCCCAGGCCCCATTCCCAGGCTGCCCCCATTGCCATCACCAAGGCTAAAGCAGGCCTCAGCGGCCCCACCTCGGCGATCTTGTTAGACCCTGGGCAGCTGGGGTCGCACAAGCACTTGAAGAAGGTAAGGCTGGTGGTGTCGAGTCTTCGGCTGGGACCTCCACGTTCATCATCCCAGAACCACTGCACTGGAGTGGACCGAGTCGCCCTGTACCCTGCAGGAAGGGAAAATTCAGGGGAGGCTCTGCACTGTCTAGGACCCACACCCTGTCGCCCTCTCTCCCGCTCTCCTCTCAGCCTCTCTCCATCCTGTGCCGGCTCCCGCCCCCACCTTGTGTCCCTGCACACCCCCTGCCCCTCCCGAGTGCCCACCTGCCCCCGCCGGCCCGCCCCCGGCACCCTCGAAGCTCTAGCCCACTCCTACCGGCAATGCTAAGGTGATACTCCTTAAGGATCACTTTGTTCTGGAAGTAGGGGTTGTTCCCAAAGAAAAACATCAACCTGCTGTGGTCCTTGGGACGGCCCGGTTCCTCCACCTACCCCGCCAAAGAAAGACGAGGGGAATGGGACTTGTCCTCCACGGGTCCCGAGATGCTCCCTGCATGTCCCGCTGAACAAGACTGCCGGGCCCTCTCCTGCCCAAATTCCACTCCCAGTGGTCCTACCCCCGCCTCCCACTCCCAGGGCTGACCTCCAAGTCGGTCATGTAGCTGAGCACATCTTTATCCTGGTCACCCATCACGGCTGATATCTGGGGGTGATTCAGGATCTGCCTTGGGTCAAGGAGCCTCGCCTTCAGCGCTACGGAAGGAGAGCCAGGAGCAGCCCAGCCCTTCCCGGTGAGAGGAAGGGCCCGAAACAGGGCACGTGTAGAACCACCAGGCCCTGCTGCCCTCCCAACCCACTCAGCTCCTGCTCTTTCATCACAGCTGCTCAATACCAGCAGGTGCCTTGGCTTCCAGTGCCTCCGAGAGGGTCTGCGCCTGGCAGCACAAGGCCAAAGGACTGCCTGCGCTCCCTTCCACCCTCAACCCTGGCCTGTGTCTGTGGCCGGCAGGCAGTGACTGCTTTGGGTGTCCAGATGTGCTCGGTCGCGCTCTCACGGCTGTGTTTGCTTAAATGTTAGCCTGCAGGCCTGTGCCCTTGAGGGGCCTTCTGCGCCCACAAAGGGGCCGCTCAGCTCCCTTGGAGCCTGGCTGCACACCCACAGGGCAAAGGGAGGGCCCGTAGGGATCAGCGAGAGAGGGAGGGAAAGGGGTTAGAGGCAGCAGGAGGGAAAGCACAAGAGAGACAGAGACAGCCATACAGGGAGGAAGGGACACAGAGGGAAGGCAGAGCGCAGAGAGGGAGAGGGTGGGGGACACACAGATGGGAGAGACAGGGAGGTAAGGAAACGTGGGTGTGGGCGCATGGCCCTGGGTCCGCGGCCTGGCTGTGTAGGGCCTGATACAGTTGGCAGCACAGCATGCAGCGTGTCTGGGTTGCCGTGTCCGGGGAAGCGTGGCGGCCTGCTGAGTGACTCTGGAAGCCGCATGAGGACGCAGCTGTGGGTGGGCACTGAACTCTTTGGAAAAGGACACAGGCTCTGAAGGACAGGGAAGGGGGCGGCCTGCCTCTCAATGGGCATGCCCCACGCAGCCGGCAGGACGTTTCCTTCCAGGACCTGCTCCGAGCCAAGGGTGGAACTACACTAGGCATGCAGGGTGTGGACATGTGCTCCATGACACCTGGAGAGTGTTGGGAGCGCTCCCTGCAGTCCCAGAGCATTTGGCCGCAGCTTCTGCTCAGACGTGGTCTATACAAGCCTCAGCCCCTGCCTTCCCCCCACCTTCAAGGCCCACAGTCCTGTACTGTGCCTTATAGGGGCGGGGGACCCACTCCCACGGGGGTTGGGGAGGGGCCAGGGATCCTTCTCCCCAGCGCTCCTACCCCTGGCGGAGCCTCTGCTCCTCCCCTCCTGCCAGTGGTCCTCCACCGCAGACAAACCCAAGCCCAGAGGGAGGAAGGATACGGCCTGGGCCCAGAAGCCGGGGATGCGCTGGATGATGGCCCTTCTTCGAGCCAGGTGAGAACTCCGCTTCTGATTCATCCTGCGCTTGAGCCGCAAGTAGGCCCTGGTAGCTTGGGCATCCACAGAGCTGAGCGCAAACTGAACCATCTCCAGCGCGGCAAGTGGGGCGCCGGCTATCTCGGGACCCAGCCCTGACTCCCCCTGCTGCAGCGGCGGCAGTTGCTCGTCCTGCTGTGCTTGCACCGCCTCCTGGTCTTCCACCGCCACGACCTCCACCACCGCCATGATATCCTCCACCACCAGCAGCAACTCGTCCCCCGGGCCGGCCTGCTCTCTGCCCTGCTGGGCCTCCGCACCCACCCCAGCCTCTGTGCCCATCCCCCCGGCACCTAGGGCCTGCAGCGGCCCCGCCTCTCCCCAGGCACCTGCCTGGGCGAGGGGCCCCGATGCCTCACGGCCCCCTTCCAGGACCAAGGTGCTCCCGGACGGCAGGGCAGCGCCGCCTTCCCCGGAGCCTGCCGCGCTCTCCATGTGGTCCTGGTCCTGCGCGAGCAGAGCCAGCAGCGGAGGGAAGGAACTGGAGGTGAGAGCACGCGACTCCCGCAAACGGTGGGGCAGGTGGAGCTCTGGCGCCCCTAGCGGTCTGCGGGAGGCAGCGTCCTCCCAGAGGCTGCGGGCTGGTGAACACACGCGCACAAGGGATAGAGGGCATGCTGTGACGCCCAAGGATGACGCTCTATCACGTATGCGGCCTTGGTGGGACTGAGTCCTGAGCTAGCCCAGGACAAGGGAGAACCCCTCTTCCAGTCAGTTAACGGCCGGTGGGCGTGGTCAGCCAGGGCCTCGCCCCTCGCCCTGCAGGCACCAATCAGGGAGCCAGCCGGGGCGCCCCGCCTACCGCGCTCCCAGGACACACCTCCACCTTCACCCCTCCCGCCGCTTCCTCCCGGGGCGCCCTCCGCCTGGTATTTGAACCCAGCAGTGCCAGGCTGTCCCTCGCCTTCCCGAATACACTCCTCTAGGACTCAGGACGCTGTATACACACCCGGGAGCCCTGGACCAGTGTGTGTGGAAAGCGTCAGCCCATGCCCCGGAGAATCTAGGGCAATTCCAGGACACAGGTGCCCCGATGCTCTCTGCCGGCCCGGGGTTGGGGGGAAAAGTGTGGCCACAGTTTGTCCCAGCCCATGTCCTTTGCTACTCAGGAGAAGAGTGACAAAGAGTGCTGGTTCCATCTGCGTGCCTGTGCTTTCTTCTTGCTCTCCTCTCCGTCTTCCTCTAAGTCTTTGGGTTCAGGTGCTCTTTCTCTGGCCCCTCGCTGGCCACACGGTCTCTAGGGGAGAAGGACTTCAGGATGGAAGATGCAGACGCCTCTCTGAGCAGCTCTTTTCCCTGGACATAAAAGCCCTGTCCCCCTCTGTGACTGGCACCCAGTCAGGTGACCCTGGAAAAGGTCCCAAGCGGGGTACCCACAGCAGCACACTCACCCAACAACCACGCAAGCAGACACGCAGTGTGTTTGCCCTGGAGGACAGACGAACTGACCCTTAGAGGAGCCACGAGCATAGAGCAAAGGGGACCCTGAAGAGGATGTCTGGGTGAACCCTGTTAAGAGGGTGGCAGGTGATGCCGTCTGCTGGCCTGGAGCCACCTCTCTGTCTGCTGTTAGGGAGGCCAGGCGGCAAGGAGCTGAGGACGGCACCCAGGACACACGTAGCAGGAATGCACGTGCCTTTCCTGCTAGACACAGAACGTCTTGCGTTGCATTCTGCCAACACCGCGAATGCCGTGGGAATGGGTTCCCGGCTCACCTGGCCTGCAGAAGAGAACGTACCCTTCCTAGCCTTGGCCCGTCCAGGCCACCCGGGTCAGACCGTGAGCGGAATATCAGGCCGGGCCACCACGGCCCCGCGGCGGGCTCGCAGTCGTGGTGAGAGGACACACAAAGTGTGCTTGTAAGCCAGCACAGTAGGCTTGGGGCAGTTGGTTTGGTGCCAATGCAAGCCAGTCTCTCCAAGCATGACTGAAAGGTCGGGCCTTCCTCCACACACCCACTTAGTCCTCGGAGCCGGCAAAGTGCCGCACGAGCCATGCCCTGGGGATGGCGTGGCAACGTAAGACTTACTCCCTGGCAGCTGATGCATGCGTCCAATCGCCCCACCTCATTCCACGGCAGGCAGGACTTCCACGTGGCCGAGGCAGCACGGCGCCTTGCTCTGGTGGCACAGGGCACGTAGCTACCATCCAGCCTTTCCTCTCCCCTTTAGAGCAGGGAGGTCCTTCCCGAAAGCCCAGAGGAAGCCCAGAAGTTTCCAGGGAAAACAGGCATGGTGGGCTGGCCCTTTCTGGGGACTTCTGGGCCTGAGGCATGCTGGCCGATCCCCTGAGACCACAAGGGTCCATGGGACTTCACCTCCACCCTGCGGACATAAGAATTCCTAGGGACCGGACTGTGGGAGCTGCCAGGCTGCCCTGCAGCTTAAGAGTCAAGGAGCTGGGAAGACATGTCTGAGGGAAGAGCCTTTCCAGTGGCTCAAGGGAAGCTCCCTGTGCCCACGGCATTGCGGCTCTCCAACACCCTAAGCTGTTCCTGAGGGGTGCATCGGGCTTCAGATCCCCAACACTGCCGCACAGTGGTGCCACCTAGTGCTGTTACGGGCAGGGACCATGGGCTCAGCAGGGTTTCCTGAGCCCGAAGGCCAAAACCCTCCCCTACCTACCGCTAGCTGCTCCGACAGGCAGGAAGGAACAGAGTTCCCCAAGGACGTGAGGCCAAGAGTCCAAACAGGCTGAGCTGTCAGCATGACAGCCCAGGGGCTGCTGGGAGTCTCACACAGGGACCATTGATGGGCAACAGGAAGACAGAGCTGGGACCACGCTGCAAGGTCCAGTTGTGGCAGAGGTAGTGGGGAAAGTCACCTGGGGGAGTGCGTCCTTGGGGGCATGCTGGTGGTGGGGGTGAGCTCAGGGGTGGTGAGAGGTGTTGATTTGGGAAGCCCCTGTGGGCTCAGGGGCAGCAAGCTAGGTGGCCCTCGGTGAGGCAGGGAACACGGGCCTTGAGGGTCCACCTCCTCTCCCTTCCCTCTTCTCCACCTGGTCCGCAGGAGGCAGAGATGACCGCCCCAACCTGGAGCTCATCGGACACCAGGACGGCCCTTCGGCCAGGAGGAATACTCCCCTCAGGACCCTTTCCTCTGCAGTAACGTACTGCCGTGGGTACTTACTTACTCTTTGGGACCCTTGGCCGACAGCGCAAATCGGGGCACAAGTTCTTAGCCCCTCTGTAGCACATGCTGAAACCTCACAGTGTTTCCCACAGCTGGGACCAGCCGTGCCAGCAGCACAGATGGGAGGTCGCCTGACACACGCCCGCCAGCTCCCACCCCTCCCTGCTTCCCTTGGCCCCTCTGCGTGTTGCATCCAGGGGCAGACACACCCCTGAATACCCAAGGAATGCCCACGACGGCTGTGTGTCAGGAGGGACGTGGCTGCACTCTGCCAGTGGCCCCTTTCTCCTTAGTCAGCAGAGCTAGAAACCCCGCATTCCCTCTCCTTCATCGAACAGGGCCTACAAGCACACTGAGACACGTGTGTGCTCATGCAGACACTTGAACATGCAACACACACAGACACACACTCTTGACACACAGGCATGCAAGGTGGCCACACACACACCCCTCTCATGCATTTGCTGCAAACTGGGAGACACGAGCACTCACGTGTGCTCATGCAAGCATGCACAAGACCCACATGGACACGGATTCCGTCTCTCTGGCATGGAGATGGCTGCACGCACACACACAGAGGTGCCCATGTGGACCCACGCAGACCGGCAACTCACACACCTATACACGGTCTCCGGCCCACAGGCATGAGATGGCTGCACACACACACACAGCACACACACACATACACACATGTCCATGCAAACACACGGGACACACAACACGCACAGACACGTTATCTGGCACACTGGCATGCAGATTGTCGCATAGACACACACACACACACTCGCATACGCACATGCACACACGCAAATCACACCACACGCACACACGTGGACCTGCACGCAGGCATGCACTGTTGGCTGCGCAAACAGACATACACACACACACACACACACAGCACTCACACAAGGGCTCTAGCAGAGACATCCACACTTGGACCCGCCCTATCAAACACAAACGTCGTCCCGACAACACACACATACACAACAAACACACCAACACCCATGGTCTTTACTTACAGGCATAGACAATGGCACACACACACACACACACACACACACACCAGAGGACACACACAAACAAAAACACACATGCTCCACAATCAATGAATGACACTTGGCCACTCAAACACGCACCCACACCCACACCCACACCCACACACACACACACACACACACAAACCCAGTGCCGCAAGCACGTGCTGATACCCCCCCACAAGATCTCCGCACACAGGCATGCTCCGTGGCCCTGCAAACACGCATGAAAGCATGTTTGTTTTAGAGCACGTGGAAGCTCTCACCAAAGCTCTCGGCCTCACAACCATGCACAGCTGACCCTCGAGCCACGCAAACATACACACACACACACACACACACGCACGCAGGAGAACACACACAACGAACATACATGGTCTTCTGCACAGAAGCATTCACAATTATCCCTGCACCATCAGGCTGACAGAGACACACAGACAAACACACACACACACATGTATCCATGCATGCAAAAACACACAGAGACAAAACACACACTGGCACAGACGTGGGCAGGCACAGGGGTATGCACCCTCCAGCACCCCTATACATGCACATGTGCTTGTGTAAAATGAGAAACACACCTTACACACACGGTCCCCAACCAGAGGCACACACAGGTGGGTATGCATACACGCACACCCGCGCGTGCCCACACACTCCCCCGTCGGCTCGCAAACACACGGACGAGCAGCTGACAACCATGCAGAATCAAGCACACTTACACGCCAACGCGCACTCATGGTTTCTGGCACAGAGCCATAGGTGAGTAGCCCCACAGAAAATCACCAGCCAAGGTGCGCCTACAAAGACACACAGACCCTATACACACATGCACTATCCATACAGGTGAGCGGATCTCGGTAACCAAATGGAAACTCACAAATACGTGCATGTGGAAACACACACACGCAACACACACTGGTACCCCAACAGAGGCTTGTGCACCTGGCCGAGCCAACACACACACCCGTGCCTGTGCAAACACACACTCAGGAAACACACACCAACAGACACCGTCCGGTACGCCTGCATGTAAATGTGCCACAACACACACGTACGTGCCCACGGGAGAGACACACACTCATGCACAACACAGGCAAGCACACACAGTCTCTGGCACCCAGGCACACACACTTGGCCACACACATACACACATACGGGCGTATGCAGACACACACACGCAATACGGATTAGCTCACGTGGTCCCTGCACACACACAAGCACACACTCCCACACACAAGTGCACATGCAAACACACACACTACACAAGCACACGTGGTCCAGCTCAGAGGCATGGTCGGCTGGCCGCACGTGCCCGCCCACATGAACACACACACAACACAAACACACACACACCTGCATGCAGACCTGGTCATACATGCTCCGTTACACACAGCCCGCTCACACAGCCGCAGTGCCCACAACTCACACCGGATTTCCCTCACACGTTCTTGGAGCTGTCGCCTGTGGGTGGGTGGTGCAGAGGGACAGGACGTGGGTCTGGAGGGACCGTGAGGGACCCTGAGGAAACGCCTCCTCCGTGGTCCTCCAGGGACATGTGGTTTTGCGGTGATCCTGACTAGAGGAAGCATGCACGGGACGGCATCACAGCAATGCGGGGCACGCTTCCAGGAGCAAGGGTACAGGGAGAAGCTCTCCAAGCGGGGTGAACGGGGCGGTAGCAGAGCCACCGGGCCACGAGTGCCCCGCTCGGCACGGCCCTTCCCCTGCCCTGAAGAACAGGGCTCCCATGTAGAGAGGTGTGCCCTTTCCCGTCCTCCTCCCTGACCTGCCGAGCAAGAGCGGTGGTCTCTCCACAAACAAGCCCTGCCCTGCCCTGCCCCCGTGCCTTACATCCCCCGCACACACGGAATCCCACAGGCCAGGGCTGATCTCCTACTGGCCGTGTGCTGGGTCCCCCATACACATCCACGCACAGACACATAGGGCTTCTTAACTTGTTTATGACTCGCCCGCCATCCCTGGCGATCTGGGTGCTGGACACTCTCTAGAGCTGGCCCTGAAGATCTGTTCCCCCACGTCTGTCCTGTGCGGGCAGAGCACCACGTAGACTCGTCCACCCGTCTCTCACAACGCTGGACGCCTCCTCCACTGCTTCTCGTCGGTCCAACTCTGATGCTCTGCGGTGTCCACGTCCGCACAGCTGCCGTGCCCGCGACACACACGCACAAACACACGGCACACGGACGCACAAGGGAGGTGTTCGTGACACTGCCTCATGCCGAGGATCGCTAAGGCGGCGGTGACCGAGGGCCCTGTCCTTGTGGGATCCCGCTTCCTCCTCCTCTAGGGCTTCACCACCCTCCTCCAGATGGCCTAGTACCATTGCCAAGAATGGCCGTGTGGCTGTGGGAGGCCACGGGGTGGTCCGTAGCACGGAGGGACGTCGGAGCGTCTCGGGACAAGGCAGCCCCACTCCCAAAATTTGGCAGACTGTCCCCACCTGAAAAGCTAGGTGGAGAACTGAGGACCCGGCGGACGGCCATGGGTGAGTGTTCAGAGAAATGGGGTGGAGGAGCCTTGCTTCCCCCGAACGACCTGAGACTTTCTGGCTCACACCTGGCTCACCGGATGAACTTGCCCCAGTGGACACCCTGCCCTGGGTGTGTGCCCTGAGTTCCCTCGCCAGGGTCCCTGCTCTCAGGGTCCTCTGAGCCTCAGTTTCCAAACTGGTCCCCAAACCCTACAGTGCCCTGGCACTTCCCACTCATATTTCAGGAAGCAGTGACCCGGCCACTCACCGACAGGTCCTCCTCTCTGCTCATTGCCTTCGGCTGCCTCCCTGCCGCAGGTAGTACCGCAGGGGATTGGGCCACAGGTCCTCAATGATGATCTGGTAGGGGAAACCGCCCAGGTGAGCACGGGGCCCAGGCCCCATTCCCAGGCTGCCCCCATTGCCATCACCAAGGCTAAAGCAGGCCTCAGCGGCCCCACCTCGGCGATCTTGTTAGACCCTGGGCAGCTGGGGTCGCACAACCACTTGAAGAAGGTAAGGCTGGTGGTGTCGAGTCTTCGGCTGGGAGCTCCACGTTCATCATCCCAGAACCACTGCACTGGAGTGGACCGAGTCGCCCTGTACCCTGCAGGAAGGGAAAATTCAGGGGAGGCTCTGCACTGTCTAGGACCCACACCCTGTCGCCCTCTCTCCCGCTCTCCTCTCAGCCTCTCTCCATCCTGTGCCGGCTCCCGCCCCCACCTTGTGTCCCTGCACACCCCCTGCCCCTCCCGAGTGCCCACCTGCCCCCGCCGGCCCACCCCCGGCACCCTCGAAGCTCTAGCCCACTCCTACCGGCAATGCTAAGGTGATACTCCTTAAGGATCACTTTGTTCTGGAAGTAGGGGTTGTTCCCAAAGAAAAACATCAACCTGCTGTGGTCCTTGGGACGGCCCGGTTCCTCCACCTACCCCGCCAAAGAAAGACGAGGGGAATGGGACTTGTCCTCCACGGGTCCCGAGATGCTCCCTGCATGTCCCGCTGAACAAGACTGCCGGGCCCTCTCCTGCCCAAATTCCACTCCCAGTGGTCCTACCCCCGCCTCCCACTCCCAGGGCTGACCTCCAAGTCGGTCATGTAGCTGAGCACATCTTTGTCCTGGTCACCCATCACGGCTGATATCTGGGGGTGATTCAGGATCTGCCTTGGGTCAAGGAGCCTCGCCTTCAGCGCTACGGAAGGAGAGCCAGGAGCAGCCCAGCCCTTCCCGGTGAGAGGAAGGGCCCGAAACAGGGCACGTGTAGAACCACCAGGCCCTGCTGCCCTCCCAACCCACTCAGCTCCTGCTCTTTCATCACAGCTGCTCAATACCAGCAGGTGCCTTGGCTTCCAGTGCCTCCGAGAGGGTCTGCGCCCGGCAGGACAAGGTCAAAGGACTGCCTGCGCTCCCTTCCACCCTCAACCCTGGCCTGTGTCTGTGGCCGGCAGGCAGTGACTGCTTTGGGTGTCCAGATGTGCTCGGTCGCGCTCTCACGGCTGTGTTTGCTTAAATGTTAGCCTGCAGGCCTGTGCCCTTGAGGGGCCTTCTGCGCCCACAAAGGGGCCGCTCAGCTCCCTTGGAGCCTGGCTGCACACCCACAGGGCAAAGGGAGGGCCCGTAGGGATCAGCGAGAGAGGGAGGGAAAGGGGTTAGAGGCAGCAGGAGGGAAAGCACAAGAGAGACAGAGACAGCCATACAGGGAGGAAGGGACACAGAGGGAAGGCAGAGCGCAGAGAGGGAGAGGGTGGGGGACACACAGATGGGAGAGACAGGGAGGTAAGGAAACGTGGGTGTGGGCGCATGGCCCTGGGTCCGCGGCCTGGCTGTGTAGGGCCTGATACAGTTGGCAGCACAGCATGCAGCGTGTCTGGGTTGCCGTGTCCGGGGAAGCGTGGCGGCCTGCTGAGTGACTCTGGAAGCCGCATGAGGACGCAGCTGTGGGTGGGCACTGAACTCTTTGGAAAAGGACACAGGCTCTGAAGGACAGGGAAGGGGGCGGCCTGCCTCTCAATGGGCATGCCCCACGCAGCCGGCAGGACGTTTCCTTCCAGGACCTGCTCCGAGCCAAGGGTGGAACTACACTAGGCATGCAGGGTGTGGACATGTGCTCCATGACACCTGGAGAGTGTTGGGAGCGCTCCCTGCAGTCCCAGAGCATTTGCCCGCAGCTTCTGCTCAGACGTGGTCTATACAAGCCTCAGCCCCTGCCTTCCCCCCACCTTCAAGGCCCACAGTCCTGTACTGTGCCTTTATAGGGGCGGGGGACCCACTCCCACGGGGGTTGGGGAGGGGCCAGGGATCCTTCTCCCCAGCGCTCCTACCCCTGGCGGAGCCTCTGCTCCTCCCCTCCTGCCAGTGGTCCTCCACCGCAGACAAACCCAAGCCCAGAGGGAGGAAGGATACGGCCTGGGCCCAGAAGCCGGGGATGCGCTGGATGATGGCCCTTCTTCGAGCCAGGTGAGAACTCCGCTTCTGATTCATCCTGCGCTTGAGCCGCAAGTAGGCCCTGGTAGCTTGGGCATCCACAGAGCTGAGCGCAAACTGAACCATCTCCAGCGCGGCAAGTGGGGCGCCGGCTATCTCGGGACCCAGCCCTGACTCCCCCTGCTGCAGCGGTGGCAGTTGCTCGTCCTGCTGTGCTTGCACCGCCTCCTGGTCTTCCACCGCCACGACCTCCACCACCGCCATGATATCCTCCACCACCAGCAGCAACTCGTCCCCCGGGCCGGCCTGCTCTCTGCCCTGCTGGGCCTCCGCACCCACCACAGCCTCTGTGCCCATCCCCCCGGCACCTAGGGCCTGCAGCGGCCCCGCCTCTCCCCAGGCACCTGCCTGGGCGAGGGGCCCCGATGCCTCACGGCCCCCTTCCAGGACCAAGGTGCTCCCGGACGGCAGGGCAGCGCCGCCTTCCCCGGAGCCTGCCGCGCTCTCCATGTGGTCCTGGTCCTGCGCGAGCAGAGCCAGCAGCGGAGGGAAGGAACTGGAGGTGAGAGCACGCGACTCCCGCAAACGGTGGGGCAGGTGGAGCTCTGGCGCCCCTAGCGGTCTGCGGGAGGCAGCGTCCTCCCAGAGGCTGCGGGCTGGTGAACACACGCGCACAAGGGATAGAGGGCATGCTGTGACGCCCAAGGATGACGCTCTATCACGTATGCGGCCTTGGTGGGACTGAGTCCTGAGCTAGCCCAGGACAAGGGAGAACCCCTCTTCCAGTCAGTTAACGGCCGGTGGGCGTGGTCAGCCAGGGCCTCGCCCCTCGCCCTGCAGGCACCAATCAGGGAGCCAGCCGGGGCGCCCCGCCTACCGCGCTCCCAGGACACACCTCCACCTTCACCCCTCCCGCCGCTTCCTCCCGGGGCGCCCTCCGCCTGGTATTTGAACCCAGCAGTGCCAGGCTGTCCCTCGCCTTCCCGAATACACTCCTCTAGGACTCAGGACGCTGTATACACACCCGGGAGCCCTGGACCAGTGTGTGTGGAAAGCGTCAGCCCATGCCCCGGAGAATCTAGGGCAATTCCAGGACACAGGTGCCCCGATGCTCTCTGCCGGCCCGGGGTTGGGGGGAAAAGTGTGGCCACAGTTTGTCCCAGCCCATGTCCTTTGCTACTCAGGAGAAGAGTGACAAAGAGTGCTGGTTCCATCTGCGTGCCTGTGCTTTCTTCTTGCTCTCCTCTCCGTCTTCCTCTAAGTCTTTGGGTTCAGGTGCTCTTTCTCTGGCCCCTCGCTGGCCACACGGTCTCTAGGGGAGAAGGACTTCAGGATGGAAGATGCAGACGCCTCTCTGAGCAGCTCTTTTCCCTGGACATAAAAGCCCTGTCCCCCTCTGTGACTGGCACCCAGTCAGGTGACCCTGGAAAAGGTCCCAAGCGGGGTACCCACAGCAGCACACTCACCCAACAACCACGCAAGCAGACACGCAGTGTGTTTGCCCTGGAGGACAGACGAACTGACCCTTAGAGGAGCCACGAGCATAGAGCAAAGGGGACCCTGAAGAGGATGTCTGGGTGAACCCTGTTAAGAGGGTGGCAGGTGATGCCGTCTGCTGGCCTGGAGCCACCTCTCTGTCTGCTGTTAGGGAGGCCAGGCGGCAAGGAGCTGAGGACGGCACCCAGGACACACGTAGCAGGAATGCACGTGCCTTTCCTGCTAGACACAGAACGTCTTGCGTTGCATTCTGCCAACACCGCGAATGCCGTGGGAATGGGTTCCCGGCTCACCTGGCCTGCAGAAGAGAACGTACCCTTCCTAGCCTTGGCCCGTCCAGGCCACCCGGGTCAGACCGTGAGCGGAATATCAGGCCGGGCCACCACGGCCCCGCGGCGGGCTCGCAGTCGTGGTGAGAGGACACACAAAGTGTGCTTGTAAGCCAGCACAGTAGGCTTGGGGCAGTTGGTTTGGTGCCAATGCAAGCCAGTCTCTCCAAGCATGACTGAAAGGTCGGGCCTTCCTCCACACACCCACTTAGTCCTCGGAGCCGGCAAAGTGCCGCACGAGCCATGCCCTGGGGATGGCGTGGCAACGTAAGACTTACTCCCTGGCAGCTGATGCATGCGTCCAATCGCCCCACCTCATTCCACGGCAGGCAGGACTTCCACGTGGCCGAGGCAGCACGGCGCCTTGCTCTGGTGGCACAGGGCACGTAGCTACCATCCAGCCTTTCCTCTCCCCTTTAGAGCAGGGAGGTCCTTCCCGAAAGCCCAGAGGAAGCCCAGAAGTTTCCAGGGAAAACAGGCATGGTGGGCTGGCCCTTTCTGGGGACTTCTGGGCCTGAGGCATGCTGGCCGATCCCCTGAGACCACAAGGGTCCATGGGACTTCACCTCCACCCTGCGGACATAAGAATTCCTAGGGACCGGACTGTGGGAGCTGCCAGGCTGCCCTGCAGCTTAAGAGTCAAGGAGCTGGGAAGACATGTCTGAGGGAAGAGCCTTTCCAGTGGCTCAAGGGAAGCTCCCTGTGCCCACGGCATTGCGGCTCTCCAACACCCTAAGCTGTTCCTGAGGGGTGCATCGGGCTTCAGATCCCCAACACTGCCGCACAGTGGTGCCACCTAGTGCTGTTACGGGCAGGGACCATGGGCTCAGCAGGGTTTCCTGAGCCCGAAGGCCAAAACCCTCCCCTACCTACCGCTAGCTGCTCCGACAGGCAGGAAGGAACAGAGTTCCCCAAGGACGTGAGGCCAAGAGTCCAAACAGGCTGAGCTGTCAGCATGACAGCCCAGGGGCTGCTGGGAGTCTCACACAGGGACCATTGATGGGCAACAGGAAGACAGAGCTGGGACCACGCTGCAAGGTCCAGTTGTGGCAGAGGTAGTGGGGAAAGTCACCTGGGGGAGTGCGTCCTTGGGGGCATGCTGGTGGTGGGGGTGAGCTCAGGGGTGGTGAGAGGTGTTGATTTGGGAAGCCCCTGTGGGCTCAGGGGCAGCAAGCTAGGTGGCCCTCGGTGAGGCAGGGAACACGGGCCTTGAGGGTCCACCTCCTCTCCCTTCCCTCTTCTCCACCTGGTCCGCAGGAGGCAGAGATGACCGCCCCAACCTGGAGCTCATCGGACACCAGGACGGCCCTTCGGCCAGGAGGAATACTCCCCTCAGGACCCTTTCCTCTGCAGTAACGTACTGCCGTGGGTACTTACTTACTCTTTGGGACCCTTGGCCGACAGCGCAAATCGGGGCACAAGTTCTTAGCCCCTCTGTAGCACATGCTGAAACCTCACAGTGTTTCCCACAGCTGGGACCAGCCGTGCCAGCAGCACAGATGGGAGGTCGCCTGACACACGCCCGCCAGCTCCCACCCCTCCCTGCTTCCCTTGGCCCCTCTGCGTGTTGCATCCAGGGGCAGACACACCCCTGAATACCCAAGGAATGCCCACGACGGCTGTGTGTCAGGAGGGACGTGGCTGCACTCTGCCAGTGGCCCCTTTCTCCTTAGTCAGCAGAGCTAGAAACCCCGCATTCCCTCTCCTTCATCGAACAGGGCCTACAAGCACACTGAGACACGTGTGTGCTCATGCAGACACTTGAACATGCAACACACACAGACACACACTCTTGACACACAGGCATGCAAGGTGGCCACACACACACCCCTCTCATGCATTTGCTGCAAACTGGGAGACACGAGCACTCACGTGTGCTCATGCAAGCATGCACAAGACCCACATGGACACGGATTCCGTCTCTCTGGCATGGAGATGGCTGCACGCACACACACAGAGGTGCCCATGTGGACCCACGCAGACCGGCAACTCACACACCTATACACGGTCTCCGGCCCACAGGCATGAGATGGCTGCACACACACACACAGCACACACACACATACACACATGTCCATGCAAACACACGGGACACACAACACGCACAGACACGTTATCTGGCACACTGGCATGCAGATTGTCGCATAGACACACACACACACACTCGCATACGCACATGCACACACGCAAATCACACCACACGCACACACGTGGACCTGCACGCAGGCATGCACTGTTGGCTGCGCAAACAGACATACACACACACACACACACACAGCACTCACACAAGGGCTCTAGCAGAGACATCCACACTTGGACCCGCCCTATCAAACACAAACGTCGTCCCGACAACACACACATACACAACAAACACACCAACACCCATGGTCTTTACTTACAGGCATAGACAATGGCACACACACACACACACACACACACACACCAGAGGACACACACAAACAAAAACACACATGCTCCACAATCAATGAATGACACTTGGCCACTCAAACACGCACCCACACCCACACCCACACCCACACACACACACACACACACACAAACCCAGTGCCGCAAGCACGTGCTGATACCCCCCCACAAGATCTCCGCACACAGGCATGCTCCGTGGCCCTGCAAACACGCATGAAAGCATGTTTGTTTTAGAGCACGTGGAAGCTCTCACCAAAGCTCTCGGCCTCACAACCATGCACAGCTGACCCTCGAGCCACGCAAACATACACACACACACACACACACACGCACGCAGGAGAACACACACAACGAACATACATGGTCTTCTGCACAGAAGCATTCACAATTATCCCTGCACCATCAGGCTGACAGAGACACACAGACAAACACACACACACACATGTATCCATGCATGCAAAAACACACAGAGACAAAACACACACTGGCACAGACGTGGGCAGGCACAGGGGTATGCACCCTCCAGCACCCCTATACATGCACATGTGCTTGTGTAAAATGAGAAACACACCTTACACACACGGTCCCCAACCAGAGGCACACACAGGTGGGTATGCATACACGCACACCCGCGCGTGCCCACACACTCCCCCGTCGGCTCGCAAACACACGGACGAGCAGCTGACAACCATGCAGAATCAAGCACACTTACACGCCAACGCGCACTCATGGTTTCTGGCACAGAGCCATAGGTGAGTAGCCCCACAGAAAATCACCAGCCAAGGTGCGCCTACAAAGACACACAGACCCTATACACACATGCACTATCCATACAGGTGAGCGGATCTCGGTAACCAAATGGAAACTCACAAATACGTGCATGTGGAAACACACACACGCAACACACACTGGTACCCCAACAGAGGCTTGTGCACCTGGCCGAGCCAACACACACACCCGTGCCTGTGCAAACACACACTCAGGAAACACACACCAACAGACACCGTCCGGTACGCCTGCATGTAAATGTGCCACAACACACACGTACGTGCCCACGGGAGAGACACACACTCATGCACAACACAGGCAAGCACACACAGTCTCTGGCACCCAGGCACACACACTTGGCCACACACATACACACATACGGGCGTATGCAGACACACACACGCAATACGGATTAGCTCACGTGGTCCCTGCACACACACAAGCACACACTCCCACACACAAGTGCACATGCAAACACACACACTACACAAGCACACGTGGTCCGGCTCAGAGGCATGGTCGGCTGGGCCGCACGTGCCCGCCCACATGAACACACACACAACACAAACACACACACACCTGCATGCAGACCTGGTCATACATGCTCCGTTACACACAGCCCGCTCACACAGCCGCAGTGCCCACAACTCACACCGGATTTCCCTCACACGTTCTTGGAGCTGTCGCCTGTGGGTGGGTGGTGCAGAGGGACAGGACGTGGGTCTGGAGGGACCGTGAGGGACCCTGAGGAAACGCCTCCTCCGTGGTCCTCCAGGGACATGTGGTTTTGCGGTGATCCTGACTAGAGGAAGCATGCACGGGACGGCATCACAGCAATGCGGGGCACGCTTCCAGGAGCAAGGGTACAGGGAGAAGCTCTCCAAGCGGGGTGAACGGGGCGGTAGCAGAGCCACCGGGCCACGAGTGCCCCGCTCGGCACGGCCCCTTCCCCTGCCCTGAAGAACAGGGCTCCCATGTAGAGAGGTGTGCCCTTTCCCGTCCTCCTCCCTGACCTGCCGAGCAAGAGCGGTGGTCTCTCCACAAACAAGCCCTGCCCTGCCCTGCCCCCGTGCCTTACATCCCCGCACACACGGAATCCCACAGGCCAGGGCTGATCTCCTACTGGCCGTGTGCTGGGTCCCCCATACACATCCACGCACAGACACATAGGGCTTCTTAACTTGTTTATGACTCGCCCGCCATCCCTGGCGATCTGGGTGCTGGACACTCTCTAGAGCTGGCCCTGAAGATCTGTTCCCCCACGTCTGTCCTGTGCGGGCAGAGCACCACGTAGACTTGTCCACCCGTCTCTCACAACGCTGGACGCCTCCTCCACTGCTTCTCGTCGGTCCAACTCTGATGCTCTGCGGTGTCCACGTCCGCACAGCTGCCGTGCCCGCGACACACACGCACAAACACACGGCACACGGACGCACAAGGGAGGTGTTCGTGACACTGCCCTCATGCCGAGGATCGCTAAGGCGGCGGTGACCGAGGGCCCTGTCCCTTGTGGGATCCCGCTTCCTCCTCCTCTAGGGCTTCACCACCCTCCTCCAGATGGCCTAGTACCATTGCCAAGAATGGCCGTGTGGCTGTGGGAGGCCACGGGGTGGTCCGTAGCACGGAGGGACGTCGGAGCGTCTCGGGACAAGGCAGCCCCACTCCCCAAAATTGGCAGACTGTCCCCACCTGAAAAGCTAGGTGGAGAACTGAGGACCCGGCGGACGGCCATGGGTGAGTGTTCAGAGAAATGGGGTGGAGGAGCCTTGCTTCCCCCGAACGACCTGAGACTTTCTGGCTCACACCTGGCTCACCGGATGAACTTGCCCCAGTGGACACCCTGCCCTGGGTGTGTGCCCTGAGTTCCCTCGCCAGGGTCCCTGCTCTCAGGGTCCTCTGAGCCTCAGTTTCCAAACTGGTCCCCAAACCCTACAGTGCCCTGGCACTTCCCACTCATATTTCAGGAAGCAGTGACCCGGCCACTCACCGACAGGTCCTCCTCTCTGCTCATTGCCTTCGGCTGCCTCCCTGCCGCAGGTAGTACCGCAGGGGATTGGGCCACAGGTCCTCAATGATGATCTGGTAGGGGAAACCGCCCAGGTGAGCACGGGGCCCAGGCCCCATTCCCAGGCTGCCCCCATTGCCATCACCAAGGCTAAAGCAGGCCTCAGCGGCCCCACCTCGGCGATCTTGTTAGACCCTGGGCAGCTGGGGTCGCACAAACCACTTGAAGAAGGTAAGGCTGGTGGTGTCGAGTCTTCGGCTGGGAGCTCCACGTTCATCATCCCAGAACCACTGCACTGGAGTGGACCGAGTCGCCCTGTACCCTGCAGGAAGGGAAAATTCAGGGGAGGCTCTGCACTGTCTAGGACCCACACCCTGTCGCCCTCTCTCCCGCTCTCCTCTCAGCCTCTCTCCATCCTGTGCCGGCTCCCGCCCCCACCTTGTGTCCCTGCACACCCCCTGCCCCTCCCGAGTGCCCACCTGCCCCCGCCGGC